>NW_023425366.1:100135236-101548236 GCF_014108415.1 Molossus molossus | reverse complement strand
GACAAGATGGTAGACTCGAAGGAGCACCTCCATGGCAACCCAGGCTCCCCCGCCGCGTGCAGCCGGCCTCGCACGTGGGAGACGCTTGCGGTGTTTGCCAGGTAAGTTATTCCTTCTTCTCATCCATTATGAAGTGAATTGATCTCTATGTTCCTGAAGAGCCACGATTCTGTAACGAATAAAAAAATAGAATATGGGTATTGGAGGAGGCTTTAGAACCTGACCAGTCCAACCATCTTGGTGTGTAGATGGGGGCCAGAAGCCGTGCCCAGGGAGCAGGGGGGAGCAGGTTACAGGCAGGCAGCCGTGTGCTCCTCCCAACCCCTTCCCATTTCTGGCCGGGACAGCCAGGGATGGAGGGTGAATGGCCGGCGTGGTGCTATTTGTTGGGCGACAGAGAGCAGCTCAGAGGGATGAAAGGACCGGCAGACCTGCCTCCTGCTGGGTTCCCCGTCCCGTCCACCCACACGCACTGCCTCTTGGAATGGCACATTTTTGCATATGGTAACTTGTATGTCAACAGCAAGTAGTTTCCATCATGACCGTGCCAGAGAAATCAGCTATCTCATCAGTGATGTGTTCGCCAAAAATCCCCTTTTATACGTGGGCTGCCATTCAGCTGTCCAGATACAGTGTGATTGATCCGTCCTGTGAGGGAGAAGAAAGTGGGTTGGAGCTCTGAGGAGGGACATCAGTTAGGGGAATTGTCCTATCACCCTGCCAATGACTGCCCCATGAGATTCGAATAGGAATTAGGCCCCGCACTGGCCCCTTTGGACAGAGGCACGATTATGCCCACTCAGCGCTCGAATTCCGGAGCCATTCCGCTCGGAGCCCCCTTCTGGGGAAAGTGTGGCTCACTTTCTAAGCAGAAGGGCGACATGGGGCCTTTCTGAAAAACTTCCCTGCGGCTCAGAATTTGAAATCTCACTGGTACTAACCATAACATTAGACTATGAAGTTATGTGAAGGGCCCCTTTGCCACAGGCAGAAATCAGTCTAGTTTCATTGCTCTTGTCAGTCCTTGGGGTCTAAAGTGAGTCACTGCTTAAAAACTGAGAAATGAGGGAAATAAGGATGCCTCCTGAGCGTTAAACTTTAATACAGATGCATAATAGATCAGAACAGAAGACTACAAAGTCACCTTAAAGAGACAGTAAGAATAGACTGTCGCCTTACAACTGCTCACACATTCACAGGAAGACCTTGGCAGTCAGAAGAATCCCTACAGCAAATGTAGGTCGCCTCGGGGGAACAACCCTGAACAAAGGTCTTGAAGTGTCTGGTGCTGGAGACACAGGCACCACCAACATGGGATAGATGTGTTCGTTGTGGTTAACCAACTCCAAGTGTTTTGATCCCATTGCTGAGGCCAACTGTGCTTTATTTTGAAGCTCTCAAACACTCGGTTCATCAAACAAATTTGTTTTGACCTGATGATATGTTCCTCTATATATGTGACAGTTACATTTTCTCACTGTAAATGGAGAAACCACTGTTCGGTGTTAGACATCAGGCCTGCAAGCTTGGTTAATGTGAGTTTTCCCCTGGGAGCGGGACATGCTCTACAATGAACTAACAATATCGCATTTCTGGGCAGTGGGGAGGGAGGGCAGAGGCAAAGTTCTGGTTGGTGGTGTAGAAAACAAGGTTAGGACAGTCACCTCATGGGGTACTGCAAGGAGGAGACCTATCTTGGCTTCAATGGGATGGAGCATATTTTAATCCATTCCATTTGAGGCCAAGAGTGAACCATCTTTTACCCTTCAAAGCCTTGCCTTATAGAAATCTACCTAAAGATATTATCTGAAGGGGCAGCTGTAGTAAAATGCATGTGAAAAGCACTAAGGAACTTCTAAGGTGACATCCGCATTGCGATGGGTTGGTGCAGTCTGGGGATGGGCCAAGGCAAACTCTGGAAGCAGGGGCTCAGCGCCACCTCTGAGAGGCCTTTCGTCCCGCACTGATGTGTTAGTTACGAGAGGCGGTTCCGCATCATTTCATTTCTCCTGGAAGACAAGACTGATTTCAAAGTGAAAGCTGCCAAAGTGCTAAATTGTATGGTTCTATGGTTCTATTTGGTGGCAAGTAATAAAGGCCAAGAGAAAATAATACACATCACTTTCTACCTGGACCAGAACAGAACAGTCCTCTGTGTTGTAAAAATGAGGGTGTTAGCTCTTCCCACATCCTTCTCCTTGTTCGCAGGCACGTCGGCGGCTCGGGGGGAGCACGGGTTGCGGGGGGCATCAGGAGCCAGGCACTTTGGCTTAGCTGTACTTTCAGTGTGGCCTGGCGTGCCCACCCCCAGCCGACTTCTTTGGCCACGTTCTAGGTGGAAAGAAAGAAGAAGGGTGACATGAGATATACCTCCGCTGAGTGAGCATCGTTAAGGCTCTCTCCAGAAAGTTCCACTCAACACATCTCTCATTGGCTGGAACAGTTTTGGGTAGTTACCATTATCTGCAAGGAATCTGAGAATTTATTTTAACATGAGCACAAAATACTAGTCTTCTGATGGAACGAAGAAGGGGAGAATGAAGAGGTGTTGGTAGGTTGCAATCTCTGCTACTCTACTCCCAGGCCAGAAACCTGGAAGTGCATCTGCATTCCTCTAGTCCCTCACCCTTTACATTCCAGCAACCAGCAGTTCACTCCAGCTCACGCACACGTCACTCACACGTCTGCCCTCCTGTCCATCCCCACTGTTCTTGCCTCAGTCTAGGTCCCATTGTGTTCCACCCAAACTATTACAGGAAGGTTTCTACAGGCTCCCCTGTTCATGGGCTCATCCTCAGGCGGGCACTGCTTAGTCCTGCGGTGGCTCCCCATCGCCCTCGGAGTGAAGAACCAAGTGCTCACGCCCAGGTTTCTTCGTGCTCTGTACTTTGTCTCCGTCTCCAGCTTTGTTTTCTTCTTTTTCTGTCTTGTAATGAATAGGACTATGTGCTCATGATCAGCTTTGCTTTCTTTCTTTCACACCCCACATCTGATCCATCCATATCGCCTGTGGGCTCCACCGTCGCAATATTGCAGACTGTGGCCTTTCTCAATAATAACTGTGGAATGAATGAACGCTGGAAACATAAGTGCTCCACAGATATGAATCCACTGAAAGGTAGCGTGATACATCGTGGGGATGTTCATAACAGCTAGCTTTTTTATGTTTGTTTAGTACCAGGAGGGGCATATATAGTATTTCTCATCCTCATAATAATTCTTAAAAGTCGATTTAAAAAAAACGTATGATGATAATAACTCATAATAGTTAACACCTCTTTAATGCTGACTATGGGGCAGACACTAAACTAAGTAGTTGCCACATCCTACCTTGTTCAGTGCTCACGGCAACCCTGGGAGGCAGCTTTGGCTCTTAGCCCTGCTTCTCCAGATGAGGAGATGGAAGCTACGTGAGGTTTAATGACTTGTCTGAAATCACAGACAGGTTGGAAAATGCTTCTCATGTGCTGCGAGCATAATACATCTGTAGGATGGGGTCTGGAAAAATGTTGACAACACATTTCCATGGCTTCTGCTATGAGTCAGACTTTTGGGGATCTTCGGGGATCCTTTAGGCTTTGGTGGATTATTTCATCTCCTTTCTTCCTGGGGCTTTATATTTACTCTGTAAACAAGTAAAGCCTTGTTGAATACCAGAAGTTTAAGACTTGAGAACGCGACAAGGATATCAGTGATAATCATCTTAAATAAGAATGTCTGGATGCTTCTTTTCAGGTCATGGGCTTCTTTTGTTGTTGTTGTTGTTGTTTTTCCTGGTCTGCAAAGGAGACAGTAGAGGGAAATCAATGATTACATCAGTGAACTGGAGTCAGACTGTCTGATTTCAAATCCTGGTTCTATTTCATGACCTTGGCAATGTCACTTAGTCCCTCTGTGCCTCAGTTTCCCTCAAACGCAATGTCAGGGTGATAATAGTGCCTCTTTCCTAGGGTTGTTGTATGGACAACATGTTAAGTGCTTATGACGGCACCTGGGACGTAGCGGGCAGTCCGTGTGTGTTAACCAGCCGGCTATGGTCGTCGCTGCTGTTTTGTGGTCGTAAGAGTGCCGACCAGGAGATATTTCTAACCTGGCTCAATTTGGCCTCTATCAGAAGCTGGATCATTAACATTGAGAGTAGAGTCGACCTCTGGCCCGGTGGCCATTGCCCAGCATCAGAGGAAGAGCTCTGGGCAGGTGCAGTATTCGCTGTTAATTCTGGGGGAGCTTTCCTAGATGGATCAGGGTCCCCACCGCCGTGGTGAACATTTGTCGCTGGTCCCTCAAAATCCAATCCAGAACTTTCTTTGGGAACTTGTTAAAAATGCAAATTCTTAGGCCTTACCCTAGGCCTACTGTGTCAGCAATTGTGGGGTGGGGGCCCACAATTTTACAAGGTGTTCCAGATGATTCTAAACATCGTAGACCCCCTGAGCCGAGGCCTTGTTACTCCAGGTGTGGTGCTCAGAGCCCAGGAACTTCGTGAAAATGCAGAACGCCAGGCCGTCTCTCAGGCTGGCACCGAGTCTGCGTATGAACCATGTCTCTAGGAGACTCACAGGGACATTAACGTTTGAAAACACTAGTCTTGGGCACTGGTTCTCAAACCTGGCTTAAAACAGAGCTTTAAAAACTGTCGCTGGCTAAGACTCATTCCAGAGATCCCGGTGTGATTGATCTGGGGAGCAGTCTAGGTAACGGGATATTTTCTTTTAACTTCCCAGGTGACTCTAATATGTAGCAAAGTTTGAGAACCACTGACCTAGGGGCAGGGTTCTAAAACTGTGGTCCTTGGTCCAGCAGCACCAGTCTCACTGGGGAACTTGTTATAAATGTAAATCCCTAGGCCCCGCCCCAGTCCCACTGAACCAGAACCCCTGGGCTGGGCCCCTGCAATCTGTGTTTTAACAAACCCTTCAGGTGATGAGGATGCTCACCCGAGTTGGAGCACCATGACCTAGGGGCTGGGAGCCTCTCTCTATAGCTGGCAGGTGACACTGGGGAGACCACAAGGGCGACAAACATTCTTGTTTGCCGGGACTGAAAGATTTTCCTGGACACAGGGCTTTTCATGCTAAAATGGGAGTAATCCTGGAAAATTGGGATGATGGGTCACCCTAGATCTTGGACGATTCCATTTTGGCGGAAGCGGCACATAGTCCGTTTCACTGGCTGAAACTCGGTTATTGGCTACCCTTACTGCAGGGCACGCTGACCTGACGGGCCTCGCTGTGCGCCAGGAGAAAGAGCAGCGTCTGGGCGAGGCGCTAGCCAGTCTCTGCCGCAGCTCGAAATCGCTCAGCAGCGATCTCGTTCTCGAAGCGTGCGTGAGGGATGCAACAGTCTGAAGATGCCTCTAGAAAGTGCTTGTTAGGAAAGGGGAGGTTCACGCTCTCTGGGGATGCTCTGCTTGTTGCTGACTTTTCTCTGCCAGTTCTTGGATTGTGACATCAGCATCTGGTACTGGCAGTTCAACAGGAAGGAAAAAAAAAAAGGAACACACAAAAACCAAAGCTTCCCTAGCAAGTCTGCTCCCTGTTCGCAGGAGGGCTGCAGCTGGGATGTGATAGCGTGAGCATATGGCTTTAGGGAGGCCCATTTGGTTCACTTAGCAGAGTTCTGTGGCCTGTGAATGTTCAACACATTTTAACATTAAAGTCGTCAGGCAGCTGGCCCAATTCCTGCCTCCCTGCGCTGGCTCTGAGGCTGGCTGTGCGGAAACAGAGGCTTGGGCCAGATGATCTCTGGCGAGGCTGATGGACAGGAACAGAGCAAGGGGCTTTCTGAAAGCATCACTAGCTCCAGAGCATCTCAATTCAAGCTTTATGCAAATGTCATGTCATTCGCTGAGGCAGGGAGTTTGCACTCCTTTGAACAGGAGAACCGGCCCCTGTAGGTCAGGGGGCTCCTTTGAGGCAGAGGGAAATTAGGACACATGCCAGGCAAGCCTTGGCCTGCAATGAAGGAGAAAAGACAAGCTCTGGAACACATTTGAGTGGAATTTGCAGATGGAAATACATTGGGTCTCTCTGGTTGGCAAGGTTTTAGTAAGGGTCATTTTTTTTTTTTTTTTTCCTCCCTAGAAAGAGCCCCAAAGCATCCTGAGCTTTCTGACCCGTAGACAGGGGGGCATCGAGGGTGCTGGGCAGAGCATAGGACAAGGACCTAGAAGACCTGGGCTCCAACTGTTGCCCCCCAACACTCATGCTCAGGTGTCGCAGGGACTGTGTTCACCCTTTCAATGACCAATATTTAGGCAGTCACCAGGGAGAGGTAGGGCGCGGCAAGGACAAACTTCTGGAAGCTCCCTACATTCCTGGGCTCATGCCTGCTTCCTTGAATCACCCCAACTTCTGGCTTCCACTGTCACATCTCCTACTTCCTCCTTCGACCTCTTTGCTTCCCTCAAATGAGCACCTTGCCATCACCCTGGACTTACCTGGGTACTCCGGGAGAATCTTCCCATCTCAAGGTCCTTAACTGAATCCCATCTTTAAGTCTCCTTTACCGTAAAAGGGGATAGTCACAAGTTCTGGGGATTAGGACATGGGTCCATTTTGGGTAGCTATTACTTGACCTACCACACCATCCCTCTTTCTTTCATTCACAAATACTTACTGAGGACTTCTTATTTGTCAGGTCCCATGCCCGATGCTGGGGCTGAGCTGATGAGCAGAAACAGACACGGTCCCTGCCACATGGGCTTGCACTTCAGAGGGGAGGACAGACATAAGTTAGAGTCACACATGCAAATGTAAAATTACATGACGGCGGAAGTGGTGCACGGGGCTACAAGACTGGGCCATACAGAGGTCTGCTTGATTTAGTCTGGGGTGGAGAAGTCAGGGATGGGTAAGTGGTTTCTAAAGGTTCTATGGAATGTCACATAGACTATGTTAGGAATTTTGGTCTTTGTCCCAAGAACAAAATGGAGCCATTGGAGTGTTTTAAGTAGGAGAAAATTGTGACTAAATTTACATTCAAGATCTCAAGGCAGATACTATGGAAAAAAGGTGGGAGGCAGGCTCTGCAGATGTTTGGTAAGAGTTGAGGGTGGCCTGGATGAGCTGTTGGCCCTGGGCATGCAGCTGGGAGCTGGCTACCTAAGAGATATTTAGTATCTCTCTCTCTCTCTCTCTCTTCTCTCTCTCTCTCTCTCTGTCTATCTTTCTCTCTCTGTCTATCTCTCGCGCGCATGTACAGGCAGTAATGGATTGTCTCAAGATAGGATTGTAGGAGAAGGTTATTATAAGATTGGACACATTTATATCAATGCGTTTTGAATATTAACTAAGACCTCTGTGAAAACTGACAGGATGGCTAGACAGGGACGGCTCAATCTCCAACAGGGGAGCTGGCTCTAGCATCTGTAGATTGAACCCAGGAATGCAGTGGTTCAGAGCTGGCCCGGAAGAATGTGGTCTGGTAGTCCACATTGTTCAGAAGAGCTGAAAACCTCAGGTAAGGGTGGGGACTATGGGAGAACGAAGTTATCTGAAATGCTTTTCAAGAGCACACAGTGGTCAAACATTCATGACTACCTAGGAACTGTGTTCAATATCAGGTATGATTTAAATGGAAGTCCTGTAGATATGAGGGGTAGAGGGATACTCATCAGACAGAGCCAATGTGATAGCATTATAGAGAACCCAGAGTGTACAAGGTTTGACAGAGAAGAGGAGACTTGGGCATGCTCTGATACCGTTTTCAAACATCTGAAGTGTTGACACATGGAAGAAGGAATGGGACCATTTTGTGTAACTCCAGAAGATGACCTAAGACAAACTGATGAGCATAAGGTTTTAAGTCAAAAGAAATGAGAACACGCTAAAAATCAAATCTATCGAACAATAGAATAATTTAGGGGGAAGACTTTGGAGAGAACCCACATCATTTGTCAGAATGACTCATTCAGATAATTGGGCTCCTAGCATATACCGAGTCCTGGTGGAGACATAGAGGTGAGGCGAACATAATTCCTGTTCTTGGTATGTAACTCTGTAAGTCAAACAAGACCTGTGGCCATAATAACGGCAGAGTATTTTACATAAAGAAGGATTTTAACAAAGTACTCCAAGCTCTTGGAGGAATAGCAATTGTGTTATCTTGACTTGGGGGTCAGGACAGGCCAATGAAAGTTGGGCACCACGTTGAGCCTTGAGCACTGGAGGGAACTTGGGAATGGTCATTCCTTGGGGGGAAAGAGATCAGCAAAGGCCTGTGGGTGGGCAAGTGCAAGATGTGGTCAGCACACTGAATTGTCTTCTACAGCCAAGGACCAGGCAAATGTTGAGAGAGTCTGCAGGTGGCATGTGAGGGGCTATAGTGAACACACCTCATTTCATTTCCCCATCCTGCTATGTCAACATTCTGGAAACAGCTGCCTTCTGAGAGTTAAGTCATAATAGCAACATGTAATGAAGAAAGCAAAGATGTGTCCTCTCAAAGAGGAAGAATGTCTCCCAGGCCAGATGAAGATGTGATTGATTGTATTAGGCTATCTAAATAAAGAGTTGTCCATTAGCCAGTCATGAGAGCATGACGGGTTAGTTGCTGGGCAAATGCCCACAGAGTTCCTGTAGGCACAGTTCTGTGGAGAGGGGCCTTGACCCAAAGATGAGCTGGATCTGGTTTTGATAGGATGTATAACCTTACTGTGATGATCATTAAGCCTATGGGAACCTACTGCCCGAAAATGTACTGATCATAAAACAAGTGCCCCCTGGTCTGCCTCTATGCTCCAGTGAGTCTGGAGATGATTTGGATTCCCTTGCAGTTTTCACAAAGTGAAATAATGTTCTGGCCTCTCCATGGCTTATCAGCCAGACAGTTACTCTGGTGTTTTATGCATCAGCTTTTCAGATGGATTTCATCAGAGTGAATGTTCATATGAGTCAATAATTTGTGGTCAGAGGGCAACGGTGGGTAGTAGCTCTGAGGACCAAATCCTGCTTTGTGATTAATTCCTTTAGGCTCTGTCACTTTCTGTGGCCTCTTGATGGCCACCTGGTGGGACATTTTCTAGTGGCAGCTCTCCTCATGGCTGTCTGCGTCAGTCATTTGTTTATTTGCTCTCAGACCCATTACCTACCCTTCTCTCACTCTAACGTGCACCAAAACTACAGTTCCCAAGTGCCCTTGCCACCTGGCTTCTGGATGGGCTTGGCCAGTAGGGGGAGCCAGTGGGAGATTGGAGGGGAGAGGGAAGGAGAAGCTTGGTCACTACTACTGCTCCTCCATCCCTCTAGCTCAAGGCCAGCGCAGGCCCACTGTGGTTTCCAAGCTTTTGGGAGATGGACCTCAGCTGTGGGGTTCTAGTGCCCTTGCCTCCTCCCCCGGGGGGTTTGGGATGGGGGAGGGTAGCTGCTTCCTGCTGTGCCAACCTCTGAGTTGTCTCCCTATCCCCTGTTGATGTCTTGGTTCTTCCGTCCTCTTTGCAATCAGTTTCCTTTGTAAAGTCCCCTCTTTTTATATTACCTGGACTGGTTTCTGTTTTCCTGACTGGGTCCTGACTACAGCAGCTTCCAATCAACCTCTAGGTTGCCTATACCATGGATCCTCAAATACTAGCCTGAAAAGTTTGGAGTTTAACCCATGACTCCATCCTTCTCATTTTGGAGCACAAAACAGCCATTGTACATTTTTCTTGGGCCATCAATTTTACCTGTACATTTGGGACAAACAAAATAGCTGTGATTTTCATATTAAGACAAACATGGATACATTGTAGTGCAAAAGTCACATGATTTTAAGATAAACCAGGAGACTTTAAAGTATTTTCACACTTGTGAGAAGCCAATGAATACCCCTTTTGTTTCAAAGTGCTTTGGAGGAAAAGTGTCAAAAGCAGGGCCCTAGACCGGGGATTGGAAACATATTTCTCTCAAAAAGCAAGACAGTAAATATTTTATGCTTTATGGACTATGCAATCTCTGTTGCAACTACTCAGCTTGGTGGTTGAAACACCAAAGCAGCCATAGACCCTCTACATGACTGACAGTGGCTGTGTGCCAATAAAACTTTATTATAAAAACCGGCAGCAGGCTGGACCTCACCTACACCCTCGTGAAAAGGCAGTGGGTGGGGGGGGGGGGCGGTGAAAGGGTGCTAGAGATTCCTAACAGATAATTACCTGACTGAGACTGTGATATAGGATGATTGATTGCAGTGAGCATGTTTACTTGGAAAAGAGAGAGGCCAGAGCCCAGGGTCAGTTAAATGACCACCTTGGTGTTCACGTCAAGAGGGCCAGCAAATTGAAACCAGGCGCAGGCAGTCAGGTTAGAAGATGTTGACTCAGAACCCAGTGATAACCACAGTTTCCCCTCCCTTCCATGAATTAGGGAACCTTCGGCTGTTATTGCTGCACGCTTTGCCCCTCGCTCTTGCGTCTTTGCCAGCGCTGCCTCTGTTGACTCGCTCTGTTCTCCGGTACACCACGTGGCGTGAACCTGGGCTCTGAGCCACTGACCTTCCTGTGCGGCTAACAGAGTGGCTCGGGGCTTCTCTTCCACGTTCCAGCGCCTGCTGCATCCCACCGGGGGCGCCCCCAACAAATGCAACTAATTAATATTTGCAAAGTGATTCCTGTGGCTGAGGTGAGAGCCACCCAGAAGGGCCAGATATAATCACTGTTATATCTGTGGCTCACATAATGCCGTGTCCACCCTGGAATGACTTTTTAAGCCTTGGTAATTGGCGAATTACAGTGTGAGTGCTGAAAACCAGCTGTGGTTTTAAGTGCCTCGTACATTTCTGTAGGTGGTACAGAGCTGGGCGTAATGTTGACGGATGTGTTAGGGAAATTACAGCCCAGGTTCCTGTGCAGCTGCTTTGAGGGAAAGCCGGACAAAGGACATTTCCAAGCAGAGGCAGAGTTAGCAGTTAGATAATTAAAAAAGTCATCTAATCAATATTTATAGCTAGATGAAGAAAAGATATTCCTTGTACTTCTATGATCTGAGTGAAATCAGAACAACAATCTGAACTGCCTATAACAAGCTCTAGGGCTTGATGTTAAAGGACCCAGAAGGAGTAAACCAGAAGTCGCAGTGTCTTGCACCTGGTAGATGCTTAATAAGAGTTTGTGAATGGGAAAGAGAATGAATGAATGAATGAATGAATGAATGAATGAATGAACGAATGAATGATACTTTTGAGCTCCTATTTACTTCCAACATATCTTACTTAAGAAAGACGTTTTCACTGAGGGTTACTACACAGCAGTGAGACTCCCTCACTGACCAGATGTTTGCCGATTACCTACTTCCACAACTCAAAGGCTTTACAAGAGGTCTATTTGCCTGACTTGTGGGGGGAGGCTGCCCTAACTACCATTGTCTGCCTAGTGCCGGTGAATTCTCCAGAGGACTTCAGAGCAAAGGAACCAAACACGCATTCGCTCCTGTGTGAGCCAGGAATTGTGCCGGGATCAGTATGCAGACTCCTGGAACCGCCCCACGGTGCTGTGAGCCCTTTTGCCTCCGTTTCATAACTGGGAAACGAATGCTCAGAAGGTGAAGTGATGTTTCCAAAGTCAAGTAGCCAGTAAGTGGCAGAGCTGAGGATCGATGCCTAGGTGTGTGCCACACTAAACAGGAATTTGGACACTCTCCAGGAGATGCAAACAGATAGGCCCTTAAAGTGGTCTGGAGGTGGGCTTTCCCAGTTAGTAATTGTTTTTCAACTTGCATGTGCATGCCCTTTGGAGGGGTGCACAGTCCTCACTTCTGGGTCGCACCACTCCTTGTTGTTTTACAAAGGTTAGTTGCCCACATGTGTCTTTTCTGTCCAGCCCTGAAGGTGCCCTTGCACCTTCTGTGCAATATGGTATATCAACTCTTCATTTTCCCTCCAGGCGTCACAGAGACCTCCCCTGCTCTGCCGCCTTTGCACTGTGATGGAGGAAGTCTTCCGTCCTCCTCTGGCCCTCTCTAGCATCAGTCTCGAAGGCCACACTGTCTAACAGAACCATGGGAAGTAGTTAAGCACCTTAACCATCTACATTCCATGTTTACAAGAGAAAAATGATTATCCCTCAAATTAAATGGACACGGTGTTCAATCCAGTATATAACTGGGGCTGCAGTGCCAACATATCCATCAATGCGAGGAATAAAACATTTGTTCAGGGAAAGCCAGCCAGCCCGTCGAGAGTGGGCTGGGGATGGAGGTGGGGCCAGGAACCTGACAGGGTGAGAAAAGGATGTTGATGGATGTGACTTGAAAAGAGACGGGGAGGCAATGAGCCTGAGCATCCAGCTGGGCCGCGCCAGACAGCTGGGCGGCTGCTGGCGTCCTCCCTGTCCTCTCCCAGCCCTCCCCCAGCCCTCCCCCGGGCCGGGGAGGTGCCCAGAGCTCTGACAGGTGCTGGGGAAGGGCAAGCGATGCTGGAATTGAAGGAGGGAGCTCGCCTTTCTTGGCTTGTTGGCAGCCAACACATGGATAATGCTTGAGTTTCATGAATAAGGCAGGCTGATGCTTCTCATGGACTCGAAAGCCATTCATGGCTCCCTCTTTTGGAAAGAATCATCAAGAGGAAGCAATGGGCAATGGGGACACAAAGACAGTGCAATCGTAGGCCCTCTTAGCCTCCAGTCCTTGAATGTTCCTCCCTCCAAAGTGTGGCCCAGCCTTGCACTTACTTGTTTACCTGACTTGGCATGAGGCTGGGAGAAAGCCGTGGTTAAGAGAATCAGCTGTGTTCTCTATGCAGACATTCTGGCTTAGGGCTGCACATGGACTAATGCCCACGGCAGGAAAGGACAAAGATGACGTTCATGAGTCAGCCTCAGTGCAGTACTGCTGCTGTCAAGGTTCATTATCTGTTGCTTCTGAGAGAGGCGCCCCGCCGGCAGCAAAGCCGCCTGAGCCCACCGTGAAGGGAAAGGCTTGTGGATTTGCCCGGTGTGTTTTAATTTTACATCGTGCATTTCTGGGCAGTCTTGGCTGTAAGACTGGGGATGGGCACTCAACCACACTGCAGCCATCTGCCCGCGAGGCAGGCGCTGTGCCCTTGCCTCCATCGGCAGAACAGGTGCCTTCCTGCCTCTCTCGGCCACACCAAGGGGGCTGCTCAGAGCCGGGGCAGAGAGGAACTGGTCCGGAGGCCAACTGGCTCCCGGTGCTGGGAGGAACCATCAAGGAGACATTCCTGACCCTGTAAATAGAGTTCTGACGGGTGCAGTCTTTAACAACAGTGTTGCAAGAAGTGTTGGGACATTTTGATCCTTTAATGACTATTAGGTTGAAAAACATCAGAGCGCCTTTGAAGGTGTGATGAGGGACAGAGGACAGGCTGAGACTGTGGGTCTTTCTTAGCAAATCTGTACCCTTACATTTCACAACTGGCTGTGCTTGGCAGCACAGACAACCTTTCGAGGTGGGTACTGCACAAGGACTTTCTTAGCAAAAATACAAATAGTTCAATACTCAGGGCTTCAAAGACAACTTTAACCATTTGACTTTATAATTGCTCCTGCTAATTGCCGACAATCGCTGGTACGAAACTCTCACATCCAATAAACGAAATAAGATACGTATTCATCAAAACTGCCCTTTCGATATTCTATTCAAGCTAGAAAAGCAAAAACAACAGCAAAAATCGATATAGCTTGCTCCGATTCGATACATGACCACGAACAGCATGTTCATCAACGCATGTGTTCAGTGGGCTTTGTTCTTGAACGACTCCCTTTTGCAGAGTGAGACACCGAGGCGGAAGAGTGGCGGGCAGTTCCCTGGGACCCGGGGCGAGGACAAGAGATGCCGGTCCGGGCCTCCTGGGCTCGGCTCCCTGGCCAGCAGCTGTTTGTCAGGTGTTTACAGTCTACAGGGCCTGGAGAAACTTGAGCAATTAAAAACAAAAGCCTCTATCCATCCGTAGCATTACCCGGGCCTAGCTGGTTTTCAGCTTGTAATGTGTTATTTATTTTTGGTTTTAATTGCTGGCAGTCCCAGAAACATTAGTGTTATATATAGTGCTGGGCTCAGCAGGAGTAATTAAAAGGCGGGGGCCCTCGTGGTCGGCAGTAAAATACCAAGTGCAGGCTGTTTAAGAAAAAAATGTGCCATTGATTTGCCATCAGCAAGACACGGGGTGGTGGGGAAGGACAGAGGAGACGCTCCAGGCAGAAAAATCACACCGAACAGAGAAGGCTTCCACACAGGCCAACGTGTGCTGAGTTTTAGGAAAAAACCACTGATTTGGATCAAACTTCTAATCAGCACCACAGCTAGAAAGAAGAGCCAATGTTCAATGAATGCAGGGCCAGGCACTTACATGGGCATAATCTCATTGAAAACTCACGAGACCCCCGTCCCGGCTGGGCCTCCTCATCTCCATGACTCAGGGCACAGAACCCAGGTCACACAGAAAATACAGCGCATATTTTAATTGGCCCTCTCTGGGAGGTAGAGTGTGGGTGAATTTTTTTTTTTTAATCCTTACTCAAAGACATTTTTTTTCTGCATTTACTTCAGGTACAGCGGGAAGGAGAGAGGGAGGAAGAGAGAGAGAGAGAAACATCGATGTGAGAGAGACACATCGACTGGTTGCCACCCACACGACCCCAACCGGGGCTGGGGACAAACTGCCACCAAGGTACGTGCCCTTAGCGGGAACTGAACCCGGTCTCTCTGGACCACAGGTCGACGCTCTAACCACTGAGTCAAACAGTCCAGGGTGGGTGAAATTTTTTTCTTCTACTTTTGCTCTGAAGTTTGGAGATAGGGGAGGAGGAAGGGAAACCGCAGGATGAGGGTGACAGAGAACAGGAGTCTGTAGAGACCCAGGAAGGGAGGAAAGAGCTGGCAGAGGCACTAAATGTAACTACTGCTCATTTCACAACTATGGAGAAGGAGCCCAAAGGGCTTAAAAGTAGCTTTCTGTAGCAGTTGGAACGTGGTCCCATTCACGTGCCCGCGGTGTGCGCACCCACCCACGCCCCACGCACGTGGCATCCGTCCTGTTTCTGCGTGACACCGCTGTCAGCACTAAGGCAGAGGAAGGACTGACCCCTATTCCTCACTTCACATTATCCTGTGGTTTCCCAAAACTTTGTTTTGAACAATCTTCAACCACACAGGAATACTGAGGGCACATCGCGAGACAGTCTGGGCTGTAAGCATCTCTTATTATAAAGTATCTTTCACCGGATGAACATTATAATAATAGTTACTATTCAGTACATAACAAATGCTAAATACTGAATGAGAACAGGTACTGTCCAAGAGCGTTTCATGTGCGAACTTAGTTAATACTTCTAACAACGCTGTGAGGTTAATATTACTCTCCTCGTTTTATAGAGGAGGTCACTGAGGCACAAATTGCTTTATAAACTTGCTCAAGCTTGTACCACTAAGAAAAGATGGAGCATGAATTGCAAAGGTGGCAGTCTGGTTGCAGCACAAGGTTCTTGACCACTGAACTATAGCGATTATGAGCAATTATTTACTACCTTCCAGGACCCTGAATGAGCATGTCGGGGGCTGGCAGCAAGGCAGCGTGGTGGGCTTGCCCTCAGGTGATTATGTTCTCCAGGTCGGCATGCCCGGAGGGCAACGGGTAACTGCTGGGTGGAGACCCAGGTGATTTTGGAGGCCAGGGCATCCTTTAATGGATTTAGCCAGAGCAATGCCCAGGAAGAGTCTGAAAGGAGCCAAGAGAGGCAGCTGCTCTCTGAAACGGGGCCACTGTTTACAGTTGTCCAGGTTGTGACCTGGACAAGGACACCTGGCTTAGGGGTGAGAAGGACTGAAGCCCAGTCCAGGCTCTGCTTGCCAAGGTACGTCCTCGTGAGTCTATCCTAATGGGGTCCAAAGAACCAGAGGCTGCTCAAGCTGCAGACCCTTGGAGCTCTATCTGCCCTGAGGGGGCACCTTTTCCAATGTGCATGATGGAAGCTGATGGAGTAGCCCTCAGCCCAGACGTACCAAAGAGAGTGGTGTTCCCTGGCTCTCACAAAGAAGCCCAAGGCCTTATGAACTCTCCTTCCTTGGTCTTGATTCTTTGGCTCAATCCATCTCTATTAGTAGCTTAAGTGCCTGGCCTGGGGCTGGTGATGGGCTCGTAACTAGAGCTGTGGAAATAATGGGAGAACTAAAGAGAAAGAGACTTAAAATTTGCCTAGAATTTAAAAATCTATCATATGCTGAGTCTCTCTAAATTGTGGTGACCTGTGGAAAAGCCCACATAGCAAGCTTAGAGGTTGCTCTACCCTGGTTAAATCGATGTCAAGATGTAAAAGGGGGTAAACATTCCGACACTAGCACCAATTCGGTGCATTGGCAAACCAGGAACCAAATGTGCGGCCATCGCCCGGCCGGTGTGGTTCATTGGTTGAGCATTGACCCATGCACCAAGAGGTGGCAGGTTCAATTCCCGGTCAGGGCACATGTTCAGTTTGTGGACCCAATTCCCAGTGTATGTGTGTGGGGGGCATATAGCTGATCAATGTTCTCTCTCATCTATGTTTCTCTCTCTCCCTCTCCCTTCCTCTCTTTCTAAAATCGATAAAGAAAAAAAATTAAAAAACAAATGTGCGGCCATCACAGGTCTCCCTGATAAACTCAGGAAATATGTGGGGTACCTGTTGATACAGTGTCTGCAAGGATTGTAAGGTCAGAGGCCTGCTTCTGCAAGGCCAATTCTCCAAAGAATTTTGGTGAATGGAGACCTGAATTATAGCTGGTGTAGCCCTGCCCATGAGTTCTGCATCTCTTTTATCTCTGTATCCTTTTCTTCTTTCTCCAGCCAGGGTATAGACGGTCGTAGATGAGGTCTCCTTCACCGTCTTCTACCTCGGCTGTCTGTGGATTGTTGGTCTGTAACGGCTCTGTAGGGCTCCGCTGTGCTTGAGTCTTCCCAGTGCCCAAAAGTGAGGGGTTTCACCACGAAGAGCACTGTCCACGGCTGAATATTCAAGGTGTGTCAATCTGGCCCTTCACAACCCGGTGGGGAAAAGCAAATGTAATTTCTGCTCTTGTTTTTGCCTCAAGTGCATTGCAAATTGGAATCGCTTCGTGTCCGAAGGCTCATTAGAAAACGTTTCTGAAAGGCAATGCAGCCCATTAAGGCTCATTCTGAAGAGCAATTTTATGCTCTCCACATTTGTGTCTATATTTGTTAAAGATCAAGTTCAATTGCTTGAAATAGCCAGATGTCTTGGCTCAGCTACAGATCTAAGTCAGAACTCTTGGGGGATACCCCACTTGATAGTGATAAAGTTTTCCTCCCCTTTTAAAAGCCCGACATTTAAGCCAAGGGAATCATTATTGCTGCTTAAAATCCAGAATTGCAGATTGAATTAATTTCATCAAAATCATTTTCTGTAAAATGGCTGATCTCAACTTTCAGTGAATTGAACTGATCTAGCTGCCTCATTTGGTACTGTGGTAATGGTGACTTTCTGGATGTGTGCTAATTCTTAAGGGTTTATTGCCAGAGTTCTTCCTTCTCCTCACCTCCCTCCTTCCCTCTTCTTCAGCACTTTTAATCACTGGCATTTTAGTTCCAAGTTGTAAATCTCAGAGATTTGATCTTAAAAAAAAAAAAAAATCAACCTAGCATGGCATATTACTATCTCCAGTTTTCTATGAGTAAACTAAAAAAAAGTTAAGAAATAATACCAGGTCCTCCTTCTGTCCAGTCAACACCTCTCTTATAACCAGCCAGGTCAGATTCTCAGGCCTTGAGTAAATGGTCTCCTGGAGATTCAAGCTCGAGGGGGTGGGTGGCTCCGTGGAGTGGCCAGAAGCAGATGAAGCCGAGAGGTCAAGTGGAAAGGGTGGGCAAGAAACAGCTCTGAGGGTCAGAACTATAGAGGTGCAATGTATACTCAGGACCAATAGCAAGGGAACCCTTGGGAAGGATTACTGAGCAAAGAACGTTCAGACAGCAAAAACAGCCCAGGAAGGAAGATGGACACAAGGAGCAAGGGTAGAATGTTGCCTTCTATTTGCAGATGTTGGGCTAGAACTGTGTGAGGGTGTCCACAGCTGTGTGTGTGTGTGTGTGTGTGTGTGTGTGTGTGTGTCCTGGCTTTGATCATGGGTCTGACTGGTTGAAATGCTCTTGCTAGATGCTGTGGCCTAATATTCAGAATAGAAATGAGACTTCCAGGCCCTCAAAGTGTTGGTGCTACAGAGCAGTCATAGCACACATTGTGTGTTAACTGTTCCCCATGTTTCAGTCATTTGGCAGACCTGTTTATTTGCTATTAGCAGTTTAGCATAGAAATTTCCCAGGAAGGTAAGCCCAGAGGCCTTTGAATCAGATCAACCAAATAAATGAACAAACGAAGGAAGAAAAGGAATAAGTGATATTGCAAGTTTTGTGAGACTTCCATAGAGACTAGAAATTCTATGTCTCATAGAGCTTAATTAGGCCTTTAGAAATCACTTCCTTCAATGGAACTCATTTTAACCAATAGAAGTAACCAGGAGACCCAGTGACACCAGCCAGTTGGTGATGCTTCCTGGACCCAAGACCAGCTCTGCTGCCTATTTTAGAGTTCTTTATTGCTGCCTCTTTTAACAACATTTTAACCCTTACCATCTTTACATTCTGAGGATGCTTATTTTTAACACAGAGCCAAAGTCTCGGTGGAAATGCTCGTCAGAAATTCTGTACACTATTTGGAACACTATTTTGTAACTGCCTGTCACACATGCAGAATGACCCTTCCTGCCCTTTCAGAGTCGCTGACAGTCTTAAGGCTCATCTGCCTCTACGTGGACCTTCTCTCGAGGTTGGACCTGGTGCTAGAAATGTTTGCCTCAGTTAGATAGAGCAGAAGGGCCCGGGGGTCAGTGGTCTTGGGGACAGCTCTTTCTGGCCACATATTTGAAATGTGGCTGACCCTTTACCAGATACGTGAGCTATGGATGATTTTCTTAACCTGTCAGTTAGTGCAACATAAGAAAGCAATAGGTGTTTGAGGGAGTTTTATTTTATTTTTTTACTTTTTTATTATTTATTTAAATTAATTTATTTTTGGTACAGATGTTTCTCCTTTTCCCCCCACTGATTTTCCCCTCCCCCTCCCCGCCCTGTCCCCAGCTTTGTTGTCCATGTCCATTGTTCATGCACACATGCATATAAGTTCTGTGGTTTATCTCCCCCCACCACCCCCTCTTCTGGGGATTGTCAGTCTGTACCCCACTTCCACGTCTCTGGGACTACCCCATTCCTCAGACTGTTGTGTTCATTATATTCCACAAATAAGTGAGATCATATGATACTTGTCTTTCTCTGTTTGGCTTGTTTCGCTTAGGATAATACTTTCCAGGTCCCTCCATGTCGTCTCAAAGGATAAGAAATCTTTTTTTCTTATGGCTGCATAGTACTCCATTGTGTATATGTACCACAGCTTTTTTATCCATTCGTCTAATGATGGACACTTGGGCTGTTTCCAGATCTTAGCTATTGTAAATAGTGCTGCTTTTAAATGTAAAACATACAAAAGTCCTTAGCACTGTGACCAGTTGAGAAGTATTGAGTAGTCCATGTTGTTGTTATTATTGTTCACTGGGACATCTAACTTTGAAGATTTAAGGTTGTTAGTGAGAATATATATATAAAAAAAATTGTCTCAAAGTGGAGTTTCCTTAAGACAAAGACACAGTAGCACCTCATTTGCTCACGACTTGCTACCTGCATAACTTGAAGCAAATGTTCTGTTCTTGCCGAGCCTCGGTTTTCTCAACAGTAGACTACGGAAGATGCTCTTTCTAGCTGAGACGTTTCAGTGCTTACTTACTCTGGATACTCAGGCCCGGGCTCTTCCCCTGAGCTCTGGCCCAGGCCCACTATCTTCTGCGAGAGCCCCCAGGACAGCATTGCCATCCCACTAGAGGGCATCGGCCTCGGGCCTTCTGTAGAAGGGGTGGGCAAGGCTGGCCTTGTGGACGTGTGACCTGTGCAGTCTCACAGGGCCCAGGAAGGCCTCCTAGTTGATTTAATGCTTTATTGACGCTGTCTCTAAATTCTTAACAATTTTTAATATGCATTAAATTCTTGATCCCTTTTGAACAAGGGCCCACATTTTCATGCTGAGATGGGCTCCACAAATGATGCAGCTGATCCTGGGGGAGGGGCCATGTGAGGACTTGATGATGCTGAGTTTTTAAGCACTTGCTGCTTGAATGGCCTAAGCATGGGGAGGGTCTTGTTGTGGTGCATGGAGAGGAAGGACGCTTTGGGACCCCAGTGGAAGGCATATGTTGGTAACCATCGTGGGGAACAATTTGGGGTTGAGACTCACGGGCTCAGAGCTCTTCTTTGAAGAGCCTCGTGGAAAACAAGAACGGAGGCAGATCCTTCAGCTGCTAGGTCAGCCAGGTGTTTATAGCGCCTCATCCTGTGCTCTTTGGAGCAATTGGAAAGATTTCCTCTAGGAAAACTTGCATCACATTCACCCAGGTACACAGAACTTCACAGATTAGGTGCACATGGTTTCCTGAGCCAGGACAGGTTTTGCAGATCTAACACATATCACAGAAGCTAAGGGAGGTTGATCATCTGAACTGGAAGTAGGTTCATCGATACCAGTGGGGGCTCTAGGAGTCTCGGCAGATCACAGCACTTCATCCTCCAAACTCCTGTTGCATGGAGTCTGTGCATCTGGGAGACTTGCTGGGCCCATCAGGCATATCAAGGGTCATCAAGTCATCTATGAAGACTCAGAGAGGCTGAATTTATCGATGACTCCCTCCTCGAGTGGCCCAGGGAGATCACAGGTTCCTGCCTGACACAACAAGGCAGCTACAGGGAGGCAGCCCCTCCGCCTTTGAGGAGGCTTATACCTCATTGATTCCATTCCTGCAGCAGCCATCTGCAGTCAGATGACACACCTTCCCTCCCAGGCAGGATTCCTAGTCTCCCGAACAAGATAATGTTGCAAGAGAGTGACTGCTGAGATAAATCTGTACGTCTCAGGGCATGATGTGTTTTCCTGCAATCCGCTCTGCCAAGCTGGCGGATCTTTCCAATCAGATTTGGTGGGAGGGGTGCTGTTCACTAGACCAGTGGCTTTAGTGAAATGTGTTTATTTAGTTACTTTACCTGGTAGATTAAAATACGGTTTCATTTATTAAAAAATCAATGTATATCCCTGTCCTGGGAAACCTTTTATTATTGCACATGATCAAGTCTATGTTATAGCAAAATGATGACCAAAGAATTCTTACTTGCCCGGAAGGGTGCTTTACTGGGATTTCCTAACAGCAGGGCTCCAAAGTGAGATGAGGATAAAAAAATAATACTAATTACACAAGGATGCCACAGGTAGATTTTTTGTGGGAAAAAGTTGAACAGAACTCATAGCGTAGAGCTTTTCGGAATGTCTTCTCTTAGACCACTGGATATTTTCCTATCCGAGGAGTGTAAATCTAGCCACATACATTTAGAGGCTCAAGAAATGTCATGTTTTTCATTTTCTGTAACTCAGTGTAATATCGACTCGAACCCCTCACTCTGTCAAGCTGGCAGAAAATCTTCCTGCAGACATTCGGAGCTCCGCCATTGCATGGGGCCATGTTGGGGGGACTTAGGCCGAAGCATCCAGAGCCTGTGGGGCTTTGGTCACTGCTCCCCACAGGCTACTCCTCGGATGTCCCTTGTCCCCAGCCTCATGGTCTTCCTGCGTTAGGGCTCTCTCTGTTGCCCCTACTCTGCTCAGGGCAGGGCATCTGCCCAGGCTGCGGAGCCAGAGCCTGGGCCCAGTGAGCACGGCTGCCTCTCCGGGTTTCGGCTGTGTCCCTCCCAGGAGTGCTGGGCAGTGGGGCCCGGCTCCCCATCTGGAAACCTCAGACAGCTCCCTTCCCACTGAGTCTGAGGGACCGTCCATTCTCCAGTTCTTTACCCGCAAGAGACTTTTGTTCTCTGCTCAAAGACCCCGCCCTTTCCTCAGAGAGGTTGGATACATCTCGACACAGTGAGAATTCTCGGGCTGCAGGCTGCTTCTCGGTGTGCCCTGCTCAGATCCCTGGCCCAGGCATCACGGAGCTTAGCTACCAGTCTGGGGTACGAAGGACAAGAGATGAGGGGATAGAGAGAAAACACACACAAATTATCCACACTCTGTGTTCTCATTTATGAAAACACATCCTCCCTGCACCTGTTCCTCCCAGTTTTCTGTATCTCAGCTAATGACCACTTCATTCTTTGATGTGCTTTGGAAAAATAGAGAACAACCACCTTTTTTCATACGCCACCCCCACTCCACAGGTAAATCTTATTAACTCTACCTTGGAAATGCAGCCAGAAGCCAGTCCATTCTCCCCAGTTCCCCTGCTAGCATCCTGGACCAAGTCACCTGTGTTCTTGTCTCAGTCATTTTATTAGCCTCCTAAATGGCCTCCCTGCCTCCATTTCTGCTCTTTGATGATCGGTTCTCAACACAGCAGCCAGAGTGGTCCAGGTGAGAGAGAACTCAGATCATATCACATGTCTTCTGCTTGTCTCATTCAGGACAGACTCTGGGGTCTTCAGAATGGCCCCAGAGTTCTGCATGAAGTGGCCCCTAGTACCTCTTCGTCTGATATCCATCGCTCCCCTCTTTACCCACTCTGCCCCATCCCAGGCATGGTACCCTTGGCACTGGTTGCTCCCTTTGCCAGGAATTCTCTCCCCCAGGCAGCCACACCACCCTCACCTCCAGGTCTCTGCCTTCTCTGTCATGCTGTTCAACCGGCAATTTCCCCTCCCTGGGCACCTCTTTCCCCCTACACGGCCCTATTTTTCTCCTTGCCTTGCACGGCCGTCTAATACATGGCTCACTTTTTCATGTCCGTTTCATCCCACTATATGGAAACTCTGGGAGGGCGAGGACTTCCGCTATTGTGTTCATTGTGGATGCTCTAGCACTCAGGACATTGGCACATACTAGGAGCCCAACAGACAACTGTTAAATGAATGACTAAGTGAACGATTTTACAGAGAAACAGTGTTTCCTGCCCCTGTGTTTTATATGAACTCAGTCATACTATAGCGATGCTTCCACACTCGCTATTTTTTTTTTCTGTTTAATAATAGATTGCAATGATCTTTCCACAACAGAACATAAAGAAACACACCATTCTCGTTTCATGGCTGCAGTAGGATTCCACAGTACAGCTGTAATGAAATGTGCTCCACCAGCTTTCTACTGATGGACTCGTTTGCAATTTTTCTCTATTACTAACAATGCTGACTCCGTGTGCGTTCGGAATATTTCTCTAGGATAAACACTCAGAAGTGGAATCGCTTGGTGAAAGAGGTGAAGCGAATTTTGACAACCTCATCTGCATTTCTATTCTGTTTCCCCTCCTAGGTGAAAATGTTTATAATCCTGTACTTTCCGCTCTCTCTTGCTGGTGGCAGTACAATTGGTTGGAGCGCACTATTTTCAGCTGCTATCTAGATGTGAGCCCCGAGTTCTGCAGAATCAGCTGTGATGAGTTTCCTTCTCTCAGCTCCTTTGCCATTTAAAGTCTGTGCTGCCCAAATTGGGGCTTGATTGTACATTCTCTCATATTGTTTCATGGGATGAATCTCACTCCTCAACTAGATGATTAACTCTTTGATGGCAGAAGCAGTGTGTGCTAGCCTTACAAACTTTTGCATTCCCCTCTGGGTCTAACTCAGTGCTAATCGTGCTAACAGTGTTCATTGGACCCCTACACAATTGTGTTTTCAGTGCAAATAAACTTCTGGCTCACGGCACAGTGGGGGATCTCAGAGTGGCCACAGTGTTCGAGCAGAGCCTTGAGGGAAGAGCTGAAGGTTTCCAGGTAGTCAAATCAGGAGAATATTGCAGACAGAGGAAAAATGAGTAAGTAAACCTGTAGAGTTTTTTTTGTTTTGTTTTGTTTTGTTTTGTTTTTAAATCCTCATCCGAGGACATTTTTCCATTTTTTGTACAGACAGAGTGGGAGGGAGAGAGAGGAAGAGAGAGAGAGGGAAACATCGATGTGAAAGGGACACATCGAGTGGCTGCCACCCGCACGACCAACCAGGGCCGGGGACAAACAGCAACCGAGGCACATGCCCTTAGCGGGAACCGAACCCGGGTCTCTCTGGACCGCAGGCGGACGCTCTAACCGCTGAGCCAAACTGGCCAGGGCAAACCTGTAGAGTTTTGAACAGGCACGGTGGGGTTGGGAAAACCACAGTGACCCTCCACCAGAAGAACCTGGGTGACAGGTAAGGAACTAGCCAGAGCTGAGTTGGGAGCAGGAGACTGAAGACTGCTTTGTTGTTGTTGTTGTTTTGTTTCCCTTAAGGAACCAATGACTAACCTAGACATGTTTAGAGATCCCTTCTGTCTGAGAATAAGTACTGCCATTATACTTTCCATGAACCTTGATTTTCACGTCTATCAAGCAAACCTCAAAATCATATGTGCTTCTCCTTTACTTCCTTCCAACTGATCATCTTCTTACCTTACAATCATTTAAGGATGTATACAACTTCATTATTTTTCTCACGTGCACAGCCAATTTTCCAAAGAGGTATAAATATTTAACAGCTGACTCTCTGGGAGAACAACATCTGAGTTTGCCAATTTCTGTGGTGTAAATATTCCCACCATGGCCAATTTCAAGGTACCTATGCGATGTTACAGATCACAGAGTTGGAAAGAGATGGACACAATCCGCTGTGTGAGCCAGCTCCAGCGACCTCCTGCTTGTACAAAGCCTGCTTCTGATGAACTTCGACAGGAGGGTAATTAGTGAGGATGCTTTTGATCACAGCGTCAGAAACCCACTGCACCTGGCTGAAGTGAACTAAAACAAGCTGCTTGTCCCTATCATCTGGAATGGCTGGAGAATGACAGGAGTATCTGGATGCTGGAACCAGGCTGCCAAAGCCCTCTCTCCAATTCATATAAATTTCTCAGCGTTAGGATCATCAGATAAAAGCTCTGTCTTCTCCCAGATTCGAGTGAATGAGTCATAAGGAAAGAATCGACCTTGTACCTCTCCCTTTGTCTATTGTCGGGTCTGGGTCATGAAACTTTTATTTGAGCCCCACATTGTTGTTGGAGGAAGAAGTTCTTTAAATCAAAGAGGACGGATAATGCACCTCACGAAGCACTCTGATGTTGCGTATGCTTCAACTGATGATGAAAAGATTTGGCTTTCCTTCGGTGTTTTGAAATGAAGATACAGAAGGTCCTAGTTTCTTACCATTCCCTAGGGGGCCCCAAGAGCTCTAGACACCGATAGTTGGCAGAGGTGAAGTGATTCATTAAAGAGCAGCTTCCCGGTCTCCAAATCACTAAAATTAAAAGCCATTTGATGTTATTTTCGGATTTTGGAGAACCACTTCTACCTCCAAGATGCAGTGAAGTGTTTCTCCTTCAAGAGGCCCCAAAGCACGTCTGCCCTAGTGTTGCAGTGGCAGCTAGCTAGATATGAAGGCGAGAGAAGGGAGCCAGAGGGGAAGGAGCAGCGTCATGGTCCTTCCAGGCATCTGAGTGCACAGGAAAGACCGGCTTTCCAATCTCCCCAGGGACCAGCCGGTCCATTGCCCCAGATGAACCGGGGGCGGGATAGTGGTGAGGGGGAAACTCCTCTGCTAGGCATATTTGCAGTAGAAGCCAGATGACCCAGCAAACCTGAGGCAGCAGGAGCCAAAATGGCAGTCATAAAAGGGAGGAGTCCAGCTAGGGAAATTCTGGAAAAAAGACCGGATAGGGTAAGGGCATGAAACCCCAGAAGCTCCAGGAAAGAGATTGGATAGTTTGTAAGAAAGCTTACCCTGTCCCATACCCAAGAACATGTCATCAACTCCTAACAAAGGCCGGTCTCAATGGCACCCCCATGCACCCCCTTTAGCAGTCGCCCGGGCTGAAGCTCGGACTAGCTAGACTAAGCGAGACTACAGAAGCTCGGATACCAGGCTAATGGCAGCTCTGGGTCCTGGCCCCTCCTGGGCTTGGTGGGGACAAGTGCAGGCCTGCAGCCCCAAGGGCTGGACTTCCTCCACAGTGAGACGGAGCTGAGCCAGCCGGTCACGGATGAGGCTGTGTGGTAGGCTTTCGGGGGCACCTCTGCCCTATGTGCTCCTCCCATTAAATTTCGCCACCATCCCTGGAATCCTCTCAGGTGTATATCCCTGGGACGCCTTGCCCGTGATGCTGCAGAAGAGTCCTGTTTTCTCCGGCAGAGAGAGGGCTTGCCAACCCTTATGGAATAGCTTGGTATCTTATCTGCTTAGAAAGCCGAGGGGGTAGGATTCATGCTCTTTGTCTGATCTCCTCTCTCTGACACCTAGTTGTGTAAATGCAAAGATGACTGACTGAATGCCTCTCTTGAGAAAACATGAGGCTGTTCCCATACAAAAAGCAGGGGTGGGGGAGGGCATAACTCTTGATTAGTTGATCTTGAGATGTAAAAAAAAAATAATAGTATGCTGACAAGGAAGGTGCTGAAATCACTCTTTAGTAATGAGTATAATCTTGGAGGCTGGGAAAGAGCATTATAGTATTTGAAGATCTTTGACCGTGGTAACTTCATGTCGTCCTGATCAACAATCTTGGGGAGCAAGCAGAGAGGCTTGTAGCCACATTTCGCACACAAGGCAGCCTGTGAGAATGGCTCGGCACCTTGGAGATCATCTGGTTTTATCATTCCCTTTTCCATCTCACCTGCTCCAAAGCTCACCGAACGCCCCAACCGTCCCAGGTACCGAGCAGCCACATCAGTGCGGGGAGCAGGCGTCCACGCCACATGCAGGGCATCGCAGCCCAGAACGCCGGTGCCTCCCGGACGATGTCTCCCGAGTTAGAGGTCGGTACACACTGGAGACCTTTGTCTCTGGCAGCACAGAAGGTCACAGGGAGCAGGAGGGCGAGGGTGGCAACGCAGCTGCCAGCCGCTGAGTTAAAGTGAAAATAAAAAATGAAATAAGAGAAATGTCTGCGAAGAACATAATGAAGTATATAAACCTGGGTAAAGCAGTGCACTGGGTAATCAAGAGTGAAATAGGGCGGAGGGGGTGAGCGGATGGCAGTCACATACATCACCAGTGCATTAAGTGGAGGAGACGGCAGCGGGCGGGAGCCGGGCCATCTCTAACTCATTAAAGGAATTTGCAAGCGCTCCTGGTGGGAGCCTGCAGACGGACTGTGGTTTAAGGCTCTGGGCAGATTGGCCTTTCTGCTGTTTTCACAAAGCTCCTTGTGCCCTCAGGATGAAGGCTAACACCCGATTTTGTACTAAGACTTGCGTAGACGTTACTTGATGTCAGGGTCCCTGCCAATTCGTCTGAGCTGCCTGCGCCTCCCAAGGAGACGCATGGCACCTCCCGCCCGGGGCCTCCCTGAAACCCCAGGCATTTCCTGCGACAATAATAAGTACCAGCACACTGGGCTTGAATTTCTGGGACGTCTCAAATTTGGTACCACACAGAGTTCAACCAAAAGGCCATTTTTCAGTAGTTATTTTTAATGGTTTTTTGGGGGGAAATAATCTTTAACCGGGAGACAAAGAGCTCGCACATAAATCTTCCTAAGCAAACCCGTGTAAAGTACTGATGCACTTTATAAGCTGTAAACTAGGCTTTTATTAGCCATTTATGAGCCATTTTTTATGATGCAAGTTTAATATTAAACTATAAAGTTCACAACGCACTTAGAAAGACAGATAGACTCATTCGCTTTATAATTCTTGACTTGGATGCCTGGCCAAAGCTGAGCGTATCATGTCATTTCAGCAAACTGGCCCAGTTGGGACTTGGGAAACTGGTGTCGGATTAGGTCTGGGAATTGACGGGCACTGGGGTGTGTTGTAGGCTGGAGTGGGAGGGAACAATCAACCGCAGCCATAAAAATAAATGCACAAACTGGGAGGTAATTTTTCTTCTGACTTTTCTGGAGCGTGGGGCCTTTATAGCCATTTAGGAAGGGAGTATTCTCTGGAGTAGCAATTCTTTTTTAGAGCAGCCACGATATATTGCCACTTGGTGTTGTGCAACCTACCTTCCTAATAGATCAGCACGGCTGGTATTTCTTAATTCCATGTGATGAAAATGGAGTTAGTTTTGAGAGCTCCATGCCATGTAACTACAAGAAGGGCAGGTAGCTGACAGTGGGATCAATTTGGGACTGCAAACTCTGTTTTCCCCGGGAAGAAAAGGTCTGGAAAGTGGGTGGCCCTTAGTGTACCTCATGCTGAATATGTGGGTTATCGGCGGATGATTATTCTCATGGTGCGCCACACACTGTCTTAAATCTCAAGCTTTCTGTCTTTGAGCCATACTTTTGAATACTGGATGGTTTTGGGGGTAGGGGTGAGGCACACTTGAGAGGAGCAAAGACTCAAAACAACACCAAACAGATTAACAGTAATTATAACACTTTCACTCTGAGAGAACCACTCTCTCCCTCTGGGCTATTAAAGTATCCACAGTTGCTCCCCCGTAGACTTGGTGGCTCCTCCCTGCCAAGTGACTTGACAAGTTTATTCCTCCAATCTCTCTCTTGAGGCAGAGTTTTTACATATTCCAGGACCCCTGCAACCTTTTTCATTCATTTGTTCGTTAGTTCATCCTTGAGCTTCTACTGTGTGCTAGACTCTCCTCTAGGCACTGGGGATACACTGGGGGACCGAAGTTGTGCCTTTGTCACCGTTCACGAGAAGCCTTGACTCATATCAGTCAGGTCATGCTCTGCTCTGCCCAGCGTCAAACGCTGCGTTCAGTTTCTCTCGGAAAGATGACTGTACCGGTTCACATGGTCACTTGTGGGAAAACTAAACTATGTCTTTCGATAAGAAGGTGGGAGCATGCTCAGCCTTTCCCTGACCCTGTATTGGTTGCCCCTGTATTTCAGAAGCTCTGGGGACTACTCCCATCCTGCCTCACATCCCTGAGAGTCCTCAAAACGCAAGCTCCCCAGACATCCATCATCTCTTAGTTCTTATCTACATGTTACTCTGTGCGACTCATAATTCCCTGCATTTTCCCATGCCTCCCACACTTCTCTGAAGTGTTCTCTGGGACACACATTCAAGTGAAGGCTGAGCTCTCTCTCGTCCTCGGGGGTGACGTGTCTCCCTCTCTGAATCGCCGCCTCTGCACCAATTCTCCACGGAAGCTCCTGCAGTCTGACCAGACTCCTTCCAACAACTCTGCTCACAGTGTCTTCCTGCCCTGCCTCCTCTTCCTCCCTCCCTCTCTCCGTTCCTCCCTCCCAGTCAATAATGCTTGAGCATCTGATTCTCTGTCCTCCTCTCATTCCTATTGTTGTCATCATTACCGGGACCTCAGTGTCCCCCTGGACGGTGGGTGGTCTAACTACTTGGCGTCCTGGGAGCTGATTTTCTCACCAGCAATGACCCTTTCCTCCACCACACTGTTGCCATTCTCCCATGTTTGTTTCTGTTTCAATAACAACATACCACCTCTGAAATCTCAATGTCAAGTGTCTGTCCCTCTGATCACCACTTCCTACCCTTCTACGTTATTTTCTTTAATCACTCCAGTAACAAACTCTCTCTGTTCCCTGGAATCTTTGCTTCTCTGCCAACCAAGCCTACATTCTGTAATCTGGGAAATACTTTCCCATGCCTTCCATGGTTTTCTCTCTTGGTTGTACTGAATTGATTGAACCCTATACTTGGTTGGGACCAACAATCTACGTCCATTTTGAGTTCATTTTTATATAAGTTAGGGGTTTCTGAGTAATATTTTTTGAATGAGTAATTGAATGACACAATTATTTATAGTACACAATTGTTTATAGTTTGATAACCATTATATAACGAAACAAAACTTAGCAAGCGATACTTCGACAATCATGTTTTAATTTTCCCAGCAGTAATCAACTTGAGTAGACTCGGGCACATCAACCCTGACTTTGCCGTGCGGTTTGTCACACTGACTCTTGCTTTCATAAACTTCGAGCATTTGGGCTTGTGTACTCATTTAGTATAAGTTCTTTATAGAGGACTTTCCTCTTTGGTAGGGGAAGTGTCAGCAAGCAAATAGTCTTTTGTATTTTAGCAGTCCAGGGTCTTGGTTGTTATTTTCATAACTGTATAATACGTAATCATGAAATCTTTCTCAAAACTATTGTGATAAGTGGTGTCCTATCCATACCACGGAAATTTTTCATGGGCCAGAAACCTGGGACTCATTAGCAAAACCCATTAATCCTATACTTCCAAGCTGAAAGATGCCACAGACAGTGAATTATATCCTGGGAAAATTATAATGAAAAAGGTCAGCCTTTTTCTACTCTCCCTGTCTTGCGTGTTTGCTTCCTCCCAACACAGACAAGGTGGGGGAGCAAATATCAAGACCCGGAGATGAAGCTGAACCTCCTCTGAAGCTGTTCCTGCGGGGCGAGAGCCTCTGGTTGCTCTGCCTGCCTCTAATAGAATGTTAACACAATGTGCAATGAGCTTCCTCAGGGTAGGATCTGCTACAAAGCCAGCGTGCCACATTGTGTTTGATGCAAGAATCAGATGCCACGCTCAGGGCTGAGCTCTGAGGATTTAGAGATTTGGTAGGGATAAATCAGACATGATAGCTACTTGCAAGGGCATCTGAGTTTATGATGGAGACAGACATGCACACCCATGTCTGAACTCTCAGGCAGTTTCTGACGATGATGTGAATAACATATCCAATGCGAAATACTTGAAAAATGTGAGAAATTGGTGTGGGAGTCTTTAATTCCAATTAACAAAACAAAACAAAATAAAACAGCTTTCTTGGGATCTAATTCATAGGCTTATGCAATTCATTGATTTCAAGTGCACAATTCAGTGTTGTTGTTGTTGTTGTTTATTATATTCAAAGTGTTGTGCAACTATTACCAAAAATCAATTTTAGAACATTGTAATCTCATCAAAAAGAAACCCTAAATATCTCTGCTGTCACTCTCATTTTACCCAAGATTCCCAGCCATAAGCAACCATACATCTACCATAGATTTGTATCACCATAGATTTGCCTACCCTAGACATTTCATTTGAATGGAGTCACAAAATATCTGTTCTTTTGTCACTGGCTTCTTTCACTTAACACAATGTATTTAAGGTTCATCTATGTCCTAGTGTGTATCACAACTCCATTCCTCGTCATGGCCATTCTACTGTATTCATCATTTGATAGATATTTGGGTTGTTTGCATTTTTTGGCTATTGTGACTAATCCTGCTATGAACATTCATGTACAAGTTTTTGTGTGGACATATGTCCTTGTTTCTTGTGAGTATGAGTCTACCAGTGGAATTGCTGGGTCCTATGGTAAGTCTATGCTTAGCCCTTTGAGAAACTGCCAGATTGTTTTTCATAGTGTGTGCACCATTCACATTCCCACCAGTAGTGTTTCAACAAACTGGGATTCCAATCTCCCCACATCCTCACCAGCACCTGTAATTCATTGTCTCTCTTTTTTATTATAGTCAGCCTAGTGAGAATGAGTTGGTTTGTCATTGTGGTTTTGGTTTGCATTTCCTTGGTGGCAAATATTGCATCTTTTCACATGCTTACTGACCATTTTTTATCTTCTTTGGAGAATTTTCTATTCAAGTTTTTGCCTATTTTTCAGTTGAGTTATTTATGTTATTATTATCTTAAGAGTTCTTTAGTAGTCTAGAGACAAGTTTCTTATCAGACATAGGACTTGAAAATATTTCTCCCATTTGTGTGTTGTCATTTTCACTTTCTTAATGGTGTCCATTGTAGCATGTGGGTTTTCATTCTGATAATGTCCCACTTGGTTGTGTTGCACGTTAATAGATTCAACTGTGAAGGTTATGTTTGCGTCTAAGTTCATGGCAGATACTGGTCTGTAGTTTTTATGTACTGTCTTTGATTTTGGCTTAAGGGTAATGTTGACATCATAGAATAAGTTAGAAAATATTCCCTACTCTTTGATTTTTTGGAACAGTTTGTGAAGAATTGATGTTAATTCTTCTTTAAAAATTTAATAGAATTCACCAGTGAATTTGGACTTTATTTGTGGGAAACTGTTTGATTACTCAGTTCTCTTTACTTGTTATAAGACTATTAAGATTTTTTTTACTTTTTCTTGAATAAATATGGGTAGTTTGTTTCTTTCTAGGCATTTTGTAAAATTTCATCTAAGTTATCTAATTTGTTGGCATACATAAATTCATAGTATTTCCTAGATCAGTAGCTATGACCCCTCCTTCATTCTTGCTTTTTGTAATGTGAGTCTTCTCTCTTTTCTTGGTCACTAGCTAAAGACTTCAATTTTGTTGATTTTTTAAAGAACCAACTTTGGGTTTTATTTTCTCTCTGGTTTTCTATTTTTCTTTCAAAAATTTTTCCATTCTAATCTTTATTATTTTCTTATTTCTGCTTTTTTGTTGTCTAGTATCATAAATTAGAGATCAGGTTATTGTTTTGAGATTTTTATTCTTTTGTAATGTATACATTTATAGCTATACATTCCCCTCCAACTAAGCATAGCTTTGACTTCTTCCAATAAATTTTGGTATGTTTTGTCTTCCTTTTCATTCATCTTATAGTATTCTGTCATTTTCTTTGTGATCGCTTCTTTGACACATCGATTATTTAAGAGAGTGCTGTTTACTTTCCACATATTTATAAACTTCTCAAATTTCTTTAGGTTAATAATTTCTAATTCAATTGTGATTAGAGAACACACTCATATAATTTTAATCTTGTAAATTGATTGAGGCTTGATCGATAGCCTTGTGTATGTCCTCTCCTGGAGCATGTTCCATGTCCCCTTAAGAAGAAGGTGTTCTGCTGCAGTCTGCCAGGGCTACCTGATTTATAGTGCTGCTTGAGTCTTTTTATTTCCTGCGGGTGTTCTGCCTAGATGTTCTGTTCAATACTGAAAATGGAAATATCGATACTTCCAACTATACTGCAGAATTGTCCATCTCTACCTTCAGTTCTGCCAGTTTTTGCTTCATGTATTTTGTGGTTCATATGTTTATAATTATTCTATCTTCCTGATGAATTGAATTTTGTCTTATATTTGAATAGTTGTCTATAGTTGCTGTTTGAGTGATATTTCTTTCTTTCCATTCTTCTCCTTTTAAACTTTTTTTATCTTTGAATCTAAAATGTGTTGCCCAGAGGCAGCATATTATTGGGTCTTGTTTGTTTTCTCAGCCTGACAATCTCTGCCTTTATACTGAAATGTTTAATCCAGTCATGTTTAGTGTTATTATTGATACAGTTTGATCTATGTCTGCCATTATAGTTTCTTTTTCTATATGTCTCACATCTTTTTTATTCATCTCTTTCTTTTTCAGTGCTTTCATTTCCATTAAGTGAATATTTTCTAGTGTAACATTTTAATTCCTTCAGGTTTTTTAAACAACAGCAGCTGCTCTAACAGTATGCATTAATTATACATTTTAACTTATGAGAATCTACTTCAGATTTAGATAACAATTGCAGTGCGCCCTGGCCGGTTTGGCTCAGCGGTTAGAGCGTCGGCCTGCAGTCCTGAGAGACCCGGGTTCGGTTCCCGCTAAGGGCGCGTACCTCGGCTGCAGTTTGTCCCCGGCCCTGGTCGATTGGGCGGGTGGCAGCCACTCGATGTGTTCCTTTCACATCGATGTTTCTCTCTCTCTCTCTGTTCCTCTCTCTCCCTCCCACTCTACCTGAACAAAAAATGGAAAAATGTCCTCGGGTGAGGATAAAAAAAAAAAAAAAATTGTAGTGCAACATAGAAATATTACTCCTGTGTAGTTCTATCTCTTTTGTTTTGTTTTTTGTACTATTACAGTTGTGTATGTGTGTGTGTGTGTATCATATATATGTTAGAAATGTAAAAATTCATTGTTTTAATTATTACTTTATATAATTTTATATGTTTTTAATACAATGAGAGAAGAAATGAAAGCATACATCTGTATATTTATATAGTTGCTGTATTAATCTTCACATTTACAATTTTGGTTTTCTTCATGAGTTCCTATGGTTTTAAGTTACTGTCTAGGGTCATTTTCTTACTCCAGTATAGCTTTGCTCCCATCCACAACTTTTGTGCTTTTATTGGCAAATATATCATATATTTATGTTACAGGTCCAATAATAAATTACATAAATATTTTTATACAATCACTTTTAAAATCAGTTAAGAGAAGAAAGGAGAAGAAATATGCAAACATTTTTATCATTACCTAAGAATTCCAGTGCTATTTGGTGTGTGTGTGTTTGATGTTACAAGTAATCTCTGGATTACTTGTTCTCAGTCTGAAGAACTCCCATTAATATTTCTTATAAGACAGATAGTTTAGCAACAAATTTTCTGTCTTTTGATTAACTGTAATGTCTTCATTTAGTCTGTCTTTTATAAAGATTGTTGTGTTGATATAAAATTCTTGTTTGACGGTTTTTATTATTTTCTCTCAGTACTTTAACTGTGTTATCGAACTTTCTTCTGGACTTCATGGTTCTGATGAGATGTTAGCTGTATATGATGAGTAATTTTTTTCTTTCCACTCTCAAGATTTTCTTTTTGTTTTTGTCTTTCCACATTTTTCTTATAATATATCTAGGTGTAGATTATTTTGGCATTATCCAAATTGGAGTTCACTGAATTTTTTGAATGTTAGAATAATAATTTTCTTCAAATTTAGGAAGTTTTTATTCATTATTTCTTTAAATCATTTTGCTATTTCTTTATTGATATTTTCTACTTGATGAAATATTCTCATCATGCCTTTCTTTACTCTTTTACATTTGTTTTCCTTTAGTTCTCTGAACATATTTTTAAGAACTGCTTTGAAGCCAGGCCGATGTGGCTCAGTGGTTGAGTGCTGGCCCATGCACCAAGAGGTCGCTAGTTCGATTCCAGGCCAGGCCACATGCCCAGGTTGTGGGCCCAATCCCCAGTGGGGGACATGCAGGAGACGGCCAATCAATGTTCTCTCTCATTGATATTTCTGTCTCTCTCTCCCTCTCCCTTCATCTCTCTAAAAATTAATAAAGAAGACAAAATTAAAAATAAAAAAAAAATAAAAAAGAACTGCTTTGACTCTTTACCTACTAATCCAACATCTGGGACCTCTCTAAGGCTAATTCTGTTACCTGCTTTATTCCCCCTGTGCATAAGTTATACTTTCTTTTCTCTTTGGATGTCTCATAATTTTTTGTTGAAAGATGGACATTTTAATAATTTTAATAATATATTGTAGCAACTTTAGACACTGAAATCCCCACCCCCTCCCCAGGGCTTGTTATTTTTATTCTTTGGATCTTCATTTGTTTTTGTGACTTACTGGACTATTTCAGTAAAATCTATTACCCCCACAGTGTGTGGCCTCTGGTTTTGTCTCAGTTACTAAAAATGTTTTAAATAAAATATATTTTCAATTCCTAGTAATTCTAGAAGGAAAATCTCTTTCTATTGCACATACAGGGGGGCAAAAGTAGCTTTACAGTTATTCATATGGAAAATAATACAGTAATTAATAAATAATAATACAAGAATAAACTATTTCGCATACTCACAACTATAAACCTACTTTTGCCCCACCCTGTATATTTACTTACATGTGAAAACCTTTTTTGTTTGTTTAACATGAGTTCACGGTTTTGAAAATGCAGAAGAACTGTGTGACAGCCAAGAGATGGAATAGGTCACTGCATTACGTCCTGCTCCAGTTCTAACAGAGTCTGTCTACTGTTTGCTTAACATTGTTTCATTAAACAAATTTTTCCTCAAGGTGCACATAATTTAGCTCTAAAAAGCACTGAACTACCAGATGAAAAACCTGCTGTAAATTCTGTCTCTTGAATTCATTGTGTGCCTGGGGCACTAGCTGATTTATCAGCAACATGGCATAATCATATTTTCCCTTCATGCCTTAAAAGAATGTTAGGCGCTTCGAAGGATGTCATCAGTATACTTTGAAAGTATTAAAAATATATCTATATGTAAGGCATTGTTGCTGCTATTATTATTAATTAGGAAGGGTTAAATGTTAAAATGATGGCAATCATGTGTTTGATTCCAAATGTAAGCAAACACACTTTGAAGAAAATATCTGTCAAAAAAGATCATGACTTCCATCTATAATCTGAGTCTATATGGGTCCTAAACAAGCCATTTGTGCATGTATTAGTTTCCTGAAGCTAAAATTCACCTTTTGTAAGATGTCTTCCGTGAGAGAAAGTATAGTGGAAAAACACATATTTTGAAATTAATAACTTGAAACTAAATCCTAGTCCTCCCAATCTATTCTGCCCAATCTTGCCCTAGTTGCTTAATCTCTTAAGAGTCTCAGTTTCATTCCCAGCTCAATGGGCATCTTCTTTCATGGTATGGTGAAAGAAGTAAAGTGAAAAAAAAAGCACCCCTTGTTGTCCTGGGACACAGTCAGTGCTCAGTGTCAAGGACGCTTCTTATTTCTCGAGCCCTTCCCAGGTCCTTCCTCATGAGATAGCGCCTTCGGCTCATCTTCAGGTTTCCCACGATCCTGCCCTTTTTGAATAAGGACATCTGATTTGAAAAGACTAGTTGACTTTTATTGTATTCTCCTGATATCTTCATTATGTTTAGGAGAATAACTGGCAGGGCACCGGACGTAACGGGCATGGCACCCTGGCGTGGTAAGTATGGAAGAGAAAAATGCATGCAGAATGGGGAGCAATCAGAAGGAGCAAATTGCAAGGGGTTTCCTTGACCATTGGAGATGAGCTGGACATACTGGGCACTTGGAAGTAAGTTAGGGATTAACGAGAAGAATGGCACCTAAGGGAGCAGAGTGAGATTTCTGATCCGTTGTCCAGCGTTAGATCTGCACCAGTGGTTCCCATCCTGCAGCCATCGAGATTGTTGTTTTGGTATTTTCTGCTGTGGAAATCGTGTCTAGAAAAAATGTATCCACTAAGCACAATCCACTTAAGTAATTTATTTTTCATCTGATATATATCTATCTGCCAGAGAGAATTTCTTGTCTTTATGAGATGAAATGTAAATGACTTCTCCATAAATGCTCCCTTCCTTCTTGCCTTTCCGCAGCACCCACTGCCTCTCTTCTTTTGGAGTTTGCCTCCTTTTAATTGATCCCCATCAAGCCTCCATTTATGAACACACTGTGCAGGGGACAGTCATTAAACTCGGCTCTCGCCTACCCGTCTGCCACTGGTGAGTGGTTCGTGTTCTGTGTCTGCGGTCCCTCAGCGGCGTGACTGCACCCAGGAGGCTGGTGCTGTTCGTCGTGGCCAGGGACTGCTCGCTGCTGGTTCCCACGAAGGCGATGTGTTCCACACACATCCCAGAATTATTGACGCTGTTGTGAGATGGCAATTTTATGTTGTGCCTCTGAGAAAAAAAACAGTGTGTGTAGATTTGGAGAGCAGTGTGCCCCCTTTTACACACATCATGATGTTGGAACATACATCTTTTTAAAATAAATGCTACAATTTAATCTGCAGCTCTCCAAATGACACTGTGCAAAATCACGTGACCTTCGGAGTGAAAATGAGGCCTGAGTTGTGTTTTTCTCATAGATAACATTTTTCCATAAAAAGGGGGGAAAATATTACATAAAAATGCCCTGTTGGCATTGCTTTCATTAGCATCTGTCAAGCGGAGTCCAAATTCTGTATAAGTAGCCTCAATTTTCATCTTATCTCTGAGTTGCTTACGACTAGGATGTGGAGAACACTAGATGGTGGGGTCTGGAACTAAAAGTACTAATGCTTCCAAGATGGGTTCTAGTCTCTAGTATTTTTCTTTTTATTGTTTCCATCACCATGCAATTCTTATTCTTCACAGTAAAATGATAATATATATCACAGAATGATTAAATCATTCACTGAGGTTCACATGGCTTGGAAAAGGAAGAGCTGAAAGTAAACCCACAGTCGGCACTATTTCAAAGCCTGTATCATTGCCATTTCTACTTTATATCATTTCCACTACACTCTATTCTGCCTCCATTTCTCCATCAGTACAGGTTTCCCAAGAGCCTGGAGCCCTACCTCCTTGCCCATTTAGCTGGAACAATAATGCTCAAGTTACAACTGGCTGTCCCACCTCCCAGGAACCCATTGGGTCCTTCAACGGCATAGTAGTGGCATCTGGGACTAAGTTTGGGGCCCTCTGTGAATGGGCTCTGACTGACAAATTTTGAATATATAATAAGTAGATGATACATGTATAAATACAATAAATAGACACCGTATGTACTATTTGCTTCCGGTGTGTGACTTACCATTTCATTAAAAAAAAAATCATTTTCTTCTGAGGCTTGTTTCATGGCCCAGCATGTAGTCTGGAAAGTGATCCATATGCCTTGTAAAGAGTGTGTATTCTGAGTTTGTTGGGCACAGTGCTCTATTGCTGTCAATTAAGTCAAGGTGGTTGATGATGTTGATTTAATTGTCAATATGGTTAGGTTTCGGGTTTGCCATTTTACTTTCAATTTTTTGTTTTCTTAGATGTTTTTGTTTATTTCTTTATTATTCTTCTCCTATCTTGGGGGGGGGGGGATATAATATAGTTACTTTTAGAATTCCACTTTCATTTTCCTATTGTCTTTTAGCTTTACCTCTTGCATTGCATTATATCGGTCCATTTAGAGATTGCAATGTAAATCCCTAAGTTTTAACACTTCTTTTGCATTCAATATTACACCATTTCATAGAAAATATGTCAACTTTGCTACCATAAAGGTCCATTTTGGTCTCATGTTTATACTATCCACACATATTACAAATCCACAAGTTTATACTTTTTTTTTAAAGACTCATATGTATTATAATAAAATTATAAGAAAAAATGTAAACCAGTTTGATGTTTACCAAACTGTTCACAATTTCTAATGTTCTTTATCCCTCTCTGATGATTTGAGTTTCAATCTGGTATAATTTTCCTTCTGTAGGAAGAGTTTCCTTTAGTAGTTCTTGTTCTAATAGGTCTGTTTTTAACAAATTCTCCCAGTCTCCATTTACCTTATTGTGACTTTATTTCCCCTTTATTTTAAAGGAAAATTTTCAGTAGATAGAGAATTTTGTGTTGACAAATTTTTCTTTTAGAGTTAATAAAATGCTGGTCTACTCTCCACCGTCCTCTGTGGTTTGTGACAAAAAGTCAGCCATTAAATCAAATATCAGTTTATTTTTTTCTTGCTGCTTTCAATATTTGCCTTTTATTATTAACTTTCAACTATTTGACCATAATGTGTGTCATACTTTTATCCTGCTTAGTGTTTTTCGAGCAGTTTGAATCTGTAAATGTATGTCTTACTTTGAATTGGAATATCTGCCCATTATTTTTACAAAAAAAAATCATTTGCCCCATTTATTGTGTGCTCTTGTTTCGAGACTCCCAATTGCACATGTGTTCGACTGGTTTATATTCCTTAATAAGTTCTAGCTCTGTTCATCTTTTGCATTCATTTCTCTCCTTGTTTTTAACATTCAATAATTTTTATTGATCTTCCCTCAAGTTCACTTACTCTTTCCTGTGTCATTGGCATTCTTTTAAATCTATCCAGTGACTGTTTAAACTTTAGATATTCTGTTTTTTAGCTATAGACTTTTCATTTGTCTCTTTAAATTATTCTATTTGTGTACTATCACTTTCGGTCTTTGTGTTCATCACCAGCATGTTTCCTTTTACTTCTCTGAGTATAGTTATAATAGTTGTTTTAAAATTTATTTTGCTAATTATAATATCTGAGCTACAGTGGAGTTGATTACAGGTCAGTTTTCTCTTGAGAATGTTTCATTGTCCTGTTTTTATAAAATATTTTGAATACATTTTGTATTATATCCTAGACATTATGGATATTCAATGGAGATTTTGAATGCTTTTATTTTTTTCTAATAAGTCATTGTAGGCTTTGTTTTGGTGGGCAATGAACTTAGTTGGATTTGAACTGCCAACTCTGTTTCTTGGTTGGTAGCTCTGATTGCATTTGAGCTCTTTCATTTTTTAACTGAGTTGCTTTGATAATTTTTCATGCATACATTGTTTAGGGGTTATTCAGAGCTATGGGAAGGCAGATCTTTCTGGGATCCAGCTCTGGTATTGTGCCTTTCTCTCCAGTGGTTACAGTTGCCCATACTGCATGGTTTTCCTAGACAGAAAGCTGTGTTTTTTCTGTCAGGACCCCTACTGCTCCATTCAGATTGCCAGCCATGTTTAACTTCAGGCTAAAAGTTATAAAAAGAACTCTGTACACCTATCCCCTCGGTGGAATATTTCTATTTCTGTTCACTCTTTGGTGCCTTCAGGTGGCCCGTTGTTTTGTATGATATCCACAATTTATAGTTAGAATCTGCAAGTGGGCTTGTCTGGTTGGCTCTTATTCAGCCATTACCCTCCATGAGCATTATTTTTCATATCATATGCTTGACAGGGCTATACTCAGTTCCTGATAATGATGTTATAATGATGATCTTTTCAAATTTTTGATAGTCACTATTGGCAAGAAAATGTATTCACCCTAGTAGGTGATGGAAATTTAAAACCATTTTTACAACCATTCAAGGTGTGCAGGAGGTAAGAGTGCATTTAACGGATCTCTCGCCGCTTTTCTTTTTTTGCACTGACAAATATAATGTTGAAATGTCTTGTGATGATGCAAATGGGTTTCAAATCCCACAGAATGTTTTCATATCAAGTACTTCAAAATAATGATGATGCTCTAATTAGTAGAAAACACATGCATTGTTAGAGCAGCCACCCTGCAGCTAGCCTGGATGCCACTAAAAGGGCATATTAGCTGCAAACGCATTTGATATGTGTGATGGCATAGAGATTCAGGGCCCCAGGAGCTGCTGTGCCAGGAACACCTGGTGCTATCTCATCCTTTTCAACTCCAATTCCTGGTATTTTTTTGTTGTTGTTGTTGTTGTTGTTTTTTGCCTATGCACCTGACTGCTTAGGTATTTGGAATAAAAACTATACTAGTGGGTCTATGGACCCTTGATTAACAGTGAGTTGAGGTATACCATACATCTGGCTGCAATTTAGGCATCAAAGATATAGACAAACTCCTTGACAGCTCTGAGAGAATTGTGGTCAGCACAGGTATTGTTAACATGCTCAATGCTTGCTGAGATATTGGGATCTACTGTCAGACTTACATCTGTTCAGGTCACCTTCTTAGGAACCCCAGATTAAGCTATTCATGCTTTGGTACATGGGTTTTGGGTCTCTGTTGACTTCAAGCTGCACTTGGATGCTAAGAAGACTAAGGGAGTTTGTGTCAATATGTAACATGCCTATAACCCATTCATAGCATTTTAGTGTACTCAGAGGTCAATCTCCAGTTGATAAGTACTTACAATTGATGCTGTTGTTGAAATAGTGAAATACTTTCACAGTAGATAATTAAATGCCATGATGTTTTTCATCCAACATTCTCTCCCCTCCCCCAACTTCCCAGCTCTTCCCTGGAACCCCTCCTTCCCTTCCTCCTCTGTGTGCTGATTACTAATACAATCCGAGTTGTTAATTCTTTCAGTGTTTCTCAGATTTGATGTGCATACTAATCTTTTGGGATTCTGTTAAAAAAGCAGATTATTGTGATTGGGAGGTTGGGGGGTGGTGGTGAAGAAAAGCTTCTGCATTTTCAACCAGCTTCTGGTGATGCTGAAGCTGCTGGTCTGTAGAGCACTCTTTGGGAGCAGGGACATATCTTGAATACTATCTCTGAATGTACAGTGGAAAATTGCTGAAATAGCCTAGTGTGATGAGTTGGGATATGAGGCTTGATTGCATTATGTTTAAACCCTAGCTCATCTGCTAACTAGCTTTGCACTATTGGACAAGATACTAAAATGCTCTGGGACTCAGTGTCTTCATCGGTAAATGAAGATAATAGTACATATCTCTTAACGAGATTGTTGTGATGATTAATGACCCAATATATGTAATAGTTTAGAACAGAATACAGCATCTAATAAGGTCTCAGTAAATATTAACTATTATTATTATGGATCTTCCCAAGTTGCTTACAAATTTATTGTAGAGAGCCATAATTTCACAACTAAGGAGAAACACAAATATATCATCCAATAAACTTAATATAATCACATTCCAAAGTGTCTGATAGGGCAAATGAGTATTCTAATAGTCTCAGGAAAATTTTCTTAAAAGAGGTAGCCCTTGAAGGTTGACTAGGGTTTAGATAGTCAAGAGATTCACTCACATAGCACAGAGCCTTCAATCCAAATGTTGTCTTTGAGCTTAATCTAATAAATCATTAGCAGGGTACATGGACTCCTAGGGAGAGGAGGGATGTGACCATTATTCTAGTGTGGATGTTAGGAAATGAGGCTCACTCAAATTATCACAAAAATAGGAGGTTTATTTACAAGATCCTCATATAGGAAAACCTGGAAAAAATCTGTAAAATAAGGATTCAGGGAAGGGCAGGACAAACGTCACCCTGGACCACTGTCTCAACTCCACCTAATTCCCTTGGTTTCTTTGTTTCTCCCTCCTCTCTATGCTGATAAGATATTTCAATTTACTTATGTGATTAAGTCAACTGATGTCTGTTGAGTTCCTGATATGTGCTAGCCAGAGTCCTAAATGCTGGCATTAGATAGATCTGTGAACCAAAAAGATAACAGCACCATCCTTGTGAAGTTTATATTTTAGCAGGGGAAGAAAAACAATGAGCAACAAACAACATAAATAGCTATATTGTATAACACACCAGAAGGTGAAATGAGAAAACATGGAGCATGGAGAGAGAGCTAGGGAACATGCCAAAGTCAGTAGCAGGTTGAGGTTTTTGATTCAGCTGGCCAACATAGGCCTTATTGAAAAGGTAACCTTTGAGCATATGCTTGAAGGTGGTAATGGGGTGGGGAGTAAGGAGTTAAACAAAAGTTAAGGTGAAGAGGATTCTAGGCAAAGGCTAGAAAAAGGAAAGTTTAATAGTCATAAAGCCGGAACTTGTCAGGTAAGTTCAAGAAACAGAAAAGAGGCCTGGGTAGCAGATTGGAGTTAGGTACGTAGAATAATAAATAAAGAGAGCAGAGAGGTGTAGTGGTGCCTCGGACACTGGGAAGACTGGCTTCTCAGCTCATGAGATGGGGGCCATTGGAGAGTTTAAATCAAAGTACCAACATGACGTGGAATACATTTTCAAAGGATAATTCTAGCTCTGGAAAGTAAAGTTAAAGGGCAAAGGTGGAAACAGGAAGACCAATTCCAATGCAGAGATGATAATGATGGCTCAGACCAGGTGGTGAGGAAAGGTCAGGTTCTGGGCATCATGAAGAGGTAGAGACAACAGGACTTGCAGATGGAGTGGTTGTGGAATGGGAGAAAAATCTAATATGTCATCAAGGGTTTTGATCTGCGTGAATGCTACCAACTGAATGGAGAAGGCTGCAGGTAGAGTGGTAGAGATGGGAGAGTCAGAGTCCAGTGAATGTATAAATATATTCAAGTAGATATGTTGAGTAATAATTATATGTACAAGTATAGAGTCCTTGAGAGAGGTTTAGACTAGTGGTATAGATTCTGGAGTTGTTGGTGAATAAATGGTATTTAAAGCCCAGAGGTTGGGGAAAAATAGAAAGAGAAGAGACCAAGGACTAAGACCTGGGAAGCTCTAATCTTAAGAGTTTTGGGAGAAGAAAATTTTGAAACAAAGGAACCTAGAGAGCCCGGTGTCCTGGAAGCCAACTGAAGAAAGTGAATCGATGAAGAAGGAGTGAATACCTGTGATAAATGCTGTTGACTCCTTAAGTACAATGTAGACTGAGGAGGGACCATTGGATTTAGCAACTTGGAAGTTTTTAATGACTTTGACAAGTTTCTGAGGAACAAGAGAGGTGAAAGCCCAGTTGGAGTAAGTATAAAGAAAGATGTGGAGATAAGGAATTGAAGACATGGAGTAAAGTCCATTTTTAGGGGATAATTTCGGGGAGAGGACTCACAGAACTCTTAGGTTCCTGCTTCTCTGTGCTTGTTCTGGGTCACACCTTGGCACATAGACACAGTTCTACCAGGTCCAAGGAACTTCTACAGGGCTCACTAAGTCCCTGGATGCCCAGAAGTATCCTGCAGCTAGCTATTCTTTTTTTTTATTCTTAACCTGAGGATATTTTTCCATTTATTTTCAGATAGAGTGGGAGGGAGAGACAGAGGAAGAGAGAGAGAAACATCGATGTGAGAGAGACATATCAATTAGTTGCCTCCTGCAGGACCCCAACCAGGGCCAGGGATGAACTGCAACCGAGATATGTGCCCTTGACCGGAATCAAACCCTAGACTCTTGGGTCTTCAGGCCAGTGCTCTAAACACTGAGCCAAGCTGGTCAGGGTACTAGCTATTCCTTTTCTGGGGTCTTGCTGTCTGTCTATAATAGAAACCATTATGAGGACTAAGAGAACTCATACTACATAACAGGGGGCTTGCAGAGTGTGGTTATCTATAAAGCAAACAGATAGGTTTCTCGGTAAATAGCAGCCTGCTATTTAAAAACTGCTCCTACATATGAAGAAATGCTTAGCATCACTAATCATCAAAGAGATGCAAATTAAACCAACAATGAGGTATCACCTCACACCTGTCAGAATGGCTGCCATTAACCAATCATCAAACAACAAGTGTTGGCGAGGGTGTGGAGAAAAGGGGACTCTAGTACACTGCTGGTGGAAATGCAGACAGGTACAGCCACTATGGAAAACAATATGGTGTTACCTCAAAAAAATTAAAATTGAACTGCCATTTGACCCAGTGATCCCACTTCTAGGAATATACCCTAAGAAGCCTGAAACACCAATCAGAAAGAATACATGTACCCCCATGTTCGTAGCAGCACTATTTACAATAGCTAAGACCTGGAAACAGCCCTAATGTCCATCAGTAGACGAATGGATAAAAAAGCTGTGGTACATATACACAATGGAGTACTATGCAGCTGTAAGAAAGAAAGATCTCTTATTTTTTGAGATGACATGGAGGGACCTGGAAAGTATTACCCTAAGTGAAACAAGCCAAACAGAGAAAGACAAGTATCATATGATCTCACTTATTTGTGGAATATAATGAACATAACAGTCTGAGGAATGGGGTAGTCCCAGAGACATGGAAGTGGGGTACAGACTGACAATCCCCAGAAGAGGGGGTGTTGGAGGAGAGATAAACCACAGAATTTATATGCATGTATGCATGAACAATGGACATGGACAACAAAGCTGGGGACAGGACGAGGGTGGGGGTGTGTGGATTTAGTGAGGGAAAAGGGAGAAACATCTGTAACAAAAATAAATAAATTAATTTTTAAAAAGTGGAATAATTTGGGTACCAGTTATTAATATAGATTCTTTTTTATTTGACAAGCATGACACTTTGTCAGGATTACTTTAATGTTGACATGAGTCTTCAGATATAGTATTGTTTTAAAAAATGAAAGAATACCCCTGAGGAAATTTGTTTAGTTTTGCTTTATAATTATTAAATCCTTGAGAGTAATCTCCCACCTAAAAATAAATAAATAAATAAATTAATTAATTAATTAATTAAAAAAAAACTGCTCTTATCCTATATGGTTGACTGATCTTGGACAAACCTACTAGTAATCAGCATTGGTTTATTAAATGTATTAGCATCTTTCTGAAAACTTATTATGTACTTGTTTTGTACAGTTTTTTTTTAGAGGAAAAAAGTTACATGTATTTTTATTGACTGTATAAAGAAATTCTGGGCTTACATTTTTGGCCGAAGGTTTCCTCGCTCACATTTGACAATGGAAAAAAGGGGTAGGGATGGCTGATTTCATAGTTAAGTGAACATCTCAGCACTCATGTTCCATGAGGCTGAGATATGGACACTGGAGGAAGCTCCCTGCTTTGTTCTTTGATGCATTGCTGTGGAAAGTATGTGTTTTCTTCCATTAGAACATGCTGGTAGCATGGTCTATTTCCACTCTGTCTTTGGAGATAGGTTGTACAAGAACTGGTGGTGAGAATACTTTTTTCTGATATGACGAACAAGGTTTGTGATAAATGCTAAGATTTCTAAGGATTTGCTCAGATCAGTAATTACGCTTTTGTCCTTTTGCTGTATACAGCTAGATGATGTCTTACTGACACCCATTCTTCTGATGGTGAACTAAGCCCACAAACAGTAGACCTTTCTAATTTCGTTGTGGAGCAATCAGAGGTGGCTATTTCCCTGGCTCTGCTGTTTTTGTGTGCTTCCAAGTCTGAGTATACCTTCAGGTGATTATTGGTGAGTAGTCAGTCAGTTTCTCCTTCCTCGCACAATCCCAGCTCATGGTTATTGTTCCACTGTGGGTTGATACTTTGTTTTAGTGTCTGTTTCTAATCTTGAGACCATGAAACCTGGGAGGTCAAGGTCAATGACTTAACTTTTACTCATTGTTTCTAGCATCTTGTCTACTCAGCACTCAATACTTAAACTGTCTTGACAAATACATGATAATAGCAGCCATTACCTTATTATAGACAGGTAAGAAACATTTTAAAGAATACAATGGATGTCTATGTTGTTCAGTGTAGTATGACTTTTATCATTTGTATGTCACATGCTATCCATCGATTCCCAGTATCCAGTTACCTTTGGGTTCATCCAAGAAACAGTTTCTGAGAGGAAGGTTGAGGATGCATAGTTTATTTGGGAGTTGTAGAAATATAGTAGGGTAATGGGTAGGTAATACAGAGGGAAAAGAAATATTCAAAACCCCAGCAACCGCTGTAGACAACTAAGCTTATGTCTTCAGGGAGACATTAAGAAATAATATAAAATACACACTTCAGAATTATCCTAGCCAAGGGATAAACAAGCTGGGATGGTTATGTTCCTACACCCATCAGCCATTGCTTAAGGGGTGTAACCATCCTGGGGAGATGTTAATTTCCAGTCATTTCTATTTTGTCTAACCCGTGGGCTAAGTGAGTTCTGGCAGTTGAAGGCCAGCCAGCCAACAGCGATGATGTTCTGGCTCCCAGAAGTCAGAGGGGGATGCACAAGAATGGCAATGGGATCTGAGGGGAGACAGGACAAGCACAGACAGGGCCTGTCACAAAGACCACACAGTGCCAATTCATAAATGATCATTTGCTTTGTTTATCCTTCTTTCTTTCAAGACCAATCTCTATTGATATAGAAAAATGGCCTTTTATGTGTGAGATAACATATGTGAAAGCATCTTGGAATGCATTTTATAGACTGTAAAGCATGATGCAGGTATATTGCTATTATCATTATTATAATTACTATTATGATGATAGCTTGATTATAGTTATCAGCACTTGGAAGTGTTAGTCAGATGCATTTCTGAGAAGAAAAGTGAGATATTTAAATACAATTCCAGTTGCACATAATCAATAATTGTCCAAACCAAAGCCCAGTGCCTTGCTTCAGTCAATTTGGAAATGAAAGCAAAAGATCATTCATACATTTGCTAATTGTTTCTCCCTTGGGGAAAGTGACCAATCTGATCTTTACCAGGAGCTTGTATGTATATATAAATATTTTAAATGGTGTGATCCTGGGGAGGAGGCCATTAGATCTGAGTCTGACATTTAGCTCTTTTACTTGTTTGCGTTACACCTACCTGCTTTGCATGTTTAGTCTTATTTGAATCCAAACAGGGACCTCTGAACCATGGTTTTGACTTCCACTCAATGTCGTATATGATTACTATGCAGGATCCTGCTTTCTTATTGGGCCCACTCACCTTAAATTAGATCATTCAGACAAACACTCTGGTTTGGCTTAATTTATCTCACATCTCTGACTTTTAGTGACTTAAACCAACTAGCGCCCCATCCCTGGAGAGTTTTGCCTAGGTGAGTTTTTGCAGCGACCACCCCATGTCCACAGTGTGTTCTTTCCTCTCCCCTGGGAACTCCCCGTCTGCCTTTCTGCTGCCGCGACCCACCCATGATGATTCCTGCTTGAGTAGAAGAAATGGCGGAGAAAAGGGTAAATATGAAAGCTATGTGGTGGTGGAATTACCAGGACCCGTGACTGATTGGACATGGACATGAGAGGGAGGTGTCAGAGATGATGAATCAGGTGAGTGTTTGTGCTTTTACCTGAGAGAGGACATACAAGGCGAGAGCAGGTCAGAGCAAAAAGATACATAGATAGATACACATAGGTTTTTTCCCCCATTGGGTAAAATGCAACCAAGAACAGTTGTGGGTAAAACCAAACCTTACTGTTAAATTGTTTAAATTGATTAACAGCACAATTATAGATGAGAGATGATTATTTTCCTGGTCATCCCCCTAATGGAGCTTAAATTTAGTAACAGTCAAATAACTAATAGAGTCCATTTCCTATTGATAACATGTCTAGAGTCTTGAGAGAATTCTCATTTAGTGAAAGGCACCGGGGAACCATTTCATTGTTGTGAATCAACCCTATTTAATTATGAACAATAAAACCTCATTGTGCTTGAGCAGAAAAATACCTGGAAGTATTAGATCGGGTATAATTTAGCCCCATTTCCACGAGCTGAGCCAGGAGAGCCGAGGAAGGATGTCTGGAGATGCAAGTGTTCCATACTAATGGTGCTGGCATCGCTGAGTCAATTTGGATTTAATTTGATTTCTTGCTTAGTCCTCCGGCTGGCCTCTAACTGAAAACCTGAATATTTGTTCATATTACTATTGTCCTCAGACAAAAGACCTCTTGAATTCACAGGACAGTCTACAATGTAGCACTCCATTTCCTGTCTGCTCGCTGTGTACCTTGACTGACAGCTATTGAGACATTTATTTTAGATAGCAGGGCCTGCCGTGAACTGAGGGTTCCTTTGAATCTGGTTTTTGAGATCTGAATTGCTAGCCTAGGAAATTTATTCTTCGGTAAAGGTCTGTTTAGTGCTCTTCTCATCTGGAAGAAGGGGAGGAAAAAAAGAAAGACCCACGAAACCTTCACAATCCTCTTTTATCCACAGAATTACCAAAAACGTTCTTGGAAGAATGGCCTGTGCAGACTCGCCTGACATTTCACGGGTATAAGTAATTTCTGATTATGTCTAGTCTCTCTGTCTGAATCAGTGTGTGACCCAACAGAATCATTTTCCACGGACTGGAGATGATGAGATAGGAAAGGGGGGACGTGAATGCACCAGCCAAGCGCTTCAAAGACGCATCCGTTCTGTCATGGGAAAGGGCAGCCCAGGGCGAGGGTGGCGGCAGCGGAGAGACAACCTTCAGATATTAGTGTCCACGTGGCTTTGAGATTAGCAGCAGTGAGTGTTTACAGAGGCCTTAACTTGTGCTTGGCCCTGTTCTAAGTAGTCTACATTGTATCATTTAATGATTTATATCTTTTCTGTATCATTTAATGATTTATATCTTTTCATCTCAAATATATAAACGGTCTTAGTTGGGGTTCTTACAGAGAAACAAAACGAATAGTTGAGGTTCTCTAGAGAAACAGAACCTGATGTATTATAAGGAACTGATTCATGTGATTATGGAGGCTGAGAAATCCCAAGGTCTATAGCTGGCAACTGGAGCCCCAAGACAGTTCATTGTATAGTTCCAGTCTGAGGGCAGGAAACCCATGTCCCAGCTTGAAGACAGGTAGAGAGGAGTGAAGTCTCCCTTACTCAGCCTTCTGTTCTATTCTGGCCTTCAAATGATCGGGTGAGGCCCACCCACATTGGAGTAAAGCAATCAACTCTACTCAGTCTACTAGTTCAAATGTGAATTTCATCCAGGAACATCCTCATTGACACACCCAAAGCAATATAATGTCTGGGCCCAGTCAAGGTGAATCATACATTTAACCATCACAGATAGGGAAACTGAGGCATGGGGGATAAAGTAACTTGACTAAGGTCACATAGCGAGCACATAACCATGTATTTGAACCCAGGCTCTCTATCTCCAGGGCTGATGTAATCACCATGAGATGTCGTTTCTCAGTGCCATGGTCCAGACACATATCAGACAGCTCAGTACTTGTCTGTATCTCCCACAAGGCTTACGTGGTATATGGGATCATGGAAGGAGCTCAGTACATATTGGTTGACATAGTTATATTGCTGACTAAAGGTGCTAATCAATTGATTAATCATTACATATGCTAATAAGTATATACATTATTTTTTAAGAACAAGAGGATATAGAAAAGGTATTCAATAAGTATTGCTATTGAATCAAATTTAAATGCTTTGTAATGGAAAAATATTTCATTTTATTAAGCAGAAAAATAAGGAACTAAAAACAGGTTTCCCCACAATTTCATCCTGATTATGGGGATGGGAGCGGGCAGAATCCATGTGGATTGTAACGAGGAGAATGACTTAAATGGTGGAATGGTCGGCTCTTCTCTACAGGTTTCTAGAAATGAAATTAAACGTGGGCTTTCTATTGCTAAACAATAAGCAAATTGAAGGCCAATTATACCAGCTCATCAGAAAAAGCTGGCAAACTGAAGAGGATTTTGCATTTCTGAGTAGAACGACTTTTCAGATGAAAGAATTTATTACAAGAAATTGAGAACATCTGGGCCATCAAAGGCAGAATGCAGTGAATAATTGGACAATCATAGACTGGCATCCATTTGAATAAGAGGTACTTCCTCAGTTCCCACTAGAGGAAGTGTTCAAAAGCCTTCATCTAGGGGGAAATGAAGCTCAGCTTCTGAAACATGATTATCCTACCTGGTTGTTATTTGGTTATGAAAGAAATCTATTTTGAAAACCTCAGTTCCATAAAGTTATTCTTGTGATCAAAATTAGATTACAACAGCAGAAGTGGTTGGCTCTGTTCTCTGTATGTCACCTACTTGCTGAAGTCTTACTCACTACCTTCTTCTGATCTTGGCCAACATCCCATTCATAATAAGCCATATCAACTCTGCCTCTATCCGTTCTCTGCCTTCTTTCTCTCTATGTCTCTACGGCCAGGGGTTACCTTGCTGGCACCCTACAGTTGCCAGACAGGGTGCTAATGAAGGGATCCCTGCTGAGTTGAACTTCTGGGCTGTCCACACGATGGGCTGAGCCAAATTAACCCCCACTCCACTCAGAGCCTTGCACCCTTCTTAAATGTGATAGTGATAATGTTCTACATTAGTACCCCCTACTTTGGGTTAAACACTGAACCAGGTATTTTACACAAATACACTAATTCCACTCATTCCAATAGTCCCTCTAGGTAGTAGCAATTATCCCATTTTACAGTTAGGGAAACTGGTGATAAAAAAAGACGATATGGTCAATCAGATAATATAGTCCAGATTATACTGTATAATGGACTCAATACTCAGTGACTTAAAACCACAAACATTTATTTTTGACTCATGATCCATGTCCACCATGGGCTGGCAGGGGGCTCTGCTCATTGTAGTCACCTGGAAACTCAGGCTGACTGAGCAGCTTCTCTCTCCAAAATGCCAGTCTCAGTGCTTGGGAGCTCTGTGGGAGGACCTCGCACCGGCAGTTAAATGCTTGCCCCAAAGTGACATGGAGCCCTGGCCACTTTGCTCAGTGGTTGGAGCATTGGCCTGCAGACCAGAGAGTCCCGGGTTCCTGCTAAGGGCATGTACAAAAAAAAAAAAAAAAAAAAATGACATGGAATACCTCTGTTTACAATTCATTGGCCAGTACTAGTTACGTGACCCCATGACCCCAATCAACTGTAATGGGAGGGGGGAAATGCAATCATAATCTGCATGCCCAAATTCAGAGAATTGGACATATTCATTGAACAGCACTGGAGACAGAGGTGTATGACATGGAGATTAAGATTAGGTTAAATTGTGGTTCTACCCAGAACTTACTCACTTAGCTGTGGAACTACTGACCAGCTGCTTATTCTCCCCAAGATTCAGCTTCCTCAATTTTGAAATGAAGAAATAATTATATCTTTATCAAAGAGTTGTTATAAGGACCTAATAGATCATGCATGCACAGGACTAAGCTGAATAAACTTAGCATAGATAACCACAAGGCCAGTCCAAGTCCTGCATACCCAGAGACCATTTGTCCGTAGCTTTTGGAAATACAATAAACACAACTGTGTCTGAGAGAGAATGCAGAGGTGCATATCTAGATATGTCCAGGAGAACAAGTTGTCCAGAGAGAGTCAAATCGTGTCATGAAGTGGCAGGGCAGGAAAGAGGTGGCCAAGCAGAGGAGCATTGCAATTTTAAAACATGGCCAAAAATTCTTCCGTACTCTCTGCTCCCTCCTTTTGAATCTGGGAGGGCCCGTGACTGTTTTGATGCATAGAGTACAATGGAATGACCTGTGTCACTTCAGTGCTAGACCATGTAGCTTCTATCTTATCTTCTGAATCACTCACTTCTGGATTTCTGAGCCACTACTGACTACCCTGAGGTCACCATGCTGTGAGGAAGTTCAAGTGCATAAGAGGCCCCATGTAGACCAACAGTCCCCACTGATGCCAGTTGACATCATCCAGACCAGGCACTCCAGATGTGTGAATGAAGATGCTCCAGATGACTCCAGCCCCAGTTGTCACCCTCAGCCACTGATTCTTCCCAGATGAGGCCCTAGACATCATGGTGTAGACACAAACCATTCCCACTGAACCCTGCTATATTTGTGACCCACAGAATCTGTTACCATAATCAAAGTTATTTTATACCACAGTATTTTGGCATGGGTCATCATGCAGCAATAGACACCCAGAAACACTATGAAAGGAGGGGAAGCGTGATTGTAGGTGGATGGGTAATTATTAGGATCAGTGCTAGAGATAAAAGTCTGGGTATGTACTGGATCCTAATGATGTGCCTTTCTAGTCAACATGGGCCCACGTAAAAGGTGGAGAGCAAAGTGTCAATTTCCTTTCGACTTTGGATTTGGTCACCAAATTGAGCTTGCATACACACCGTGCTCTGATTGGGTGCCTACCTTTTGCCAACTTCATTCACAGACCTGACTATGTCTCTGCCCCCTCTCTTCCAAAGTGAGAAACCTGATTTCGATATCCTGTCCGTGTTCTTCTCACTCTCTGGTTTCAGCTTCTGCTGGTCTCAGTGTGCTAACTTGGCAGAGCCTACATAACTGCTCTCTTCCCCGTTTTCTCCCCACCCTTGTCCTTCTCTCTCCCGGAGTTGGTCTAAGACTAGTATTGGCATCTCAAAAAGCATCCATTGAGCTTTCTCAAAGCTGCCTCTAGTTGTCACAGTTGACGTTCTTTCCAGAATGCCAGGGAATTAGGGAGGTGTGTTTAGCATCCACACTAGCACTGCCCAAGAGCAGCGTAGAAGCTTCCCTTCCAGGTTTATTCAAATCCTTCAAGAAGAGAAGAGAGTCGCCTCTTTTCACCTTGAAGGACATCTCTTCTGTGAAACCTGTGGAAGCCCCATCTCCTGGCTCATGGACCAGGCATGGGTGGCATTTCATCGATGAGTGTGGCCCACCAGAGGCAGGACACCTCTCTTATAAATCACTCTCCCTAAGTAAGGGGCCACTTTTCCATCTTGAAAAAAACCTAATCTTAATATCACATCACTATGTTATTGTCTTCCAATTCTCTCCCAGATGTAGTTTGGTTGTCAAAATACTCAGGACTCTCCCAAAAGCTTAGTTTTCCAAGGTGGTATCTATTTAACACCTGTTTCTCAATGATTTTACCATTTTTATCACTACATCCCTGCTGGTGATCATTTCCCCACTGCATTTCCTTCTGCCTGAAAGTCCACCTTCCTACTTCCCATCTCTCCTGAGAGTTCACACGACATCAGGAGCTCTTCAGCCAGCACTCCTAAAATGTTGCTAAGCTCTGTGGAAGAGTTTGCAGAATGCGATGTTACCTGAACGAAAAGGAAGAATAGACTTCACTTGCAGGTGAAATACACCTGACACTTTCCTTTCTGGATATCAACTGCTCTTGAGTTCTCTCTCAGCCTGTTTCGTGGACTGTGAACTGGTCAGCTCTGAGTGTGAGTTTAAATGAGATGTCACACGTAGAGTACAGCTATTGCATGCCATGAAGTTCTCAGGAAATGCTGATTATTACTCGTTGCTCCCCTAAGGACAACCTGCCCTCCTTCTGTGGAAGCCTGAAAGTACCCTTGACTGGTTGGCATTATCTGAAATTCTAAAAGTCATAAACTATATCCTGAGCCCTGAAGTTTCAATTGTCATGTTAGGGAGGTTGACACAGGCTGTGACATCAGGCTAGGACTGTTTTCAAAGACTCAAAGCAAAATGACCTGGGGTAACTCCCAGAAGTTAGCCCAGGAGACACTTGTACATCTTCATTCCTGGTGAGAGGCTCTTGTTAACCTGTGAGAGGCTCGGGTTCAGGTGCTGCCAGCAGATTCATCAGGGGGCACGTTGTAGCCTCAGGAGAATCAGCACTTTTGCTTCACCGGGGTTTCCGTGAGTGCCTGTTTTTGCTCATTTCATCTGAGTTCATCAGAACCGAATAATTTCAAGGAAATGGCAATTTAGACCCTTGAGTTTCTTGTAGTCTTTGCTAAATCAACTTTTGCTCACTTGAAATGGAGTTCCCACCTAGATCTTCCCGAAACTTCCCAAGAGTGTAGCAGACACTTTGATTAGACCTGTGAAATTTCCAGACAGGTTGTTCGTTTTCTGCTTCTCTTTTCTCACTGAATCCGTGCTGTTGAAGGCTGAGAAGAATGCAGCCTTTTACGTACTTGTATTTCAGAGGTGAGGAAACTGAGGCTTAGGGAAATGAATTAACGCACTTAACATTTTTTAAATCTACTAATGCGGTGGTCAGACCACAACCCAGATCACTTGATCTTGTCTTCTTCCACCTTGGAGGCTGATTGATGAGAATGGAGAAACCAGCATTTAAAAATGCGTAGTAGAGATAGGTGGTTAAATAATCCATGATTGATAAAAATAACAGAGTCAGAACTGGGTGAAGAGTTGTAAGCAGCTGGGGCAAGCAGGTTGTGTGGAGGCCTGGGGCCTTCTGGACAGAGGACGACAGGAAGGGGATGGCAGCGAGGCTGATCAGCTGCGTGCAAATGGGCAGCACGAATAATCGCTTCTTAATGAATTATGCAAATCTTAATGTCAGGGAATTATGCTCATCTTAGTGTTTCCTTCAGGTAACGCGGGAATCAGCCCAAGGGATTGATAGTCACTGCCCTTGCCCAGTGCCTTCGTGTTACTGTGGTCCCTGCCCCCTGGTTCACCTTCCAGCTGCCCTACCTCTAGCAGCTAAAAGGCTAATATCTTCAGGAGGAAACTTCCAGGGCCTCTTTCTCTGCTAAAAGTAGCATCTTATCTGAACATTACGTTTTAGTTTATTATTTTAATATGTATTTCTTTTATGCTGCTTCAAGTCCCTTGCAGGATGGGGTTGTGTACTAATAAATGAATAAAAAACGTATCGTTTGTACAATTATTTCAAATTATTTCATGTATATTATATACTTTAGTGTATTATATAGAAATATTAAAGCCCATTATAGTCATTATTATCTCAAAAGATGAAGAAAAAAGATTCCCATTACACAAATTTGGCATTTAGTTACTGTTTCTTTAACAATTACTGATAATTGAACAGCCAACCACCCTACCTTCTGCCAATTTTACCCCTGTTTAACTAATAGTAAGCACCCAAAGACTCAGAAATATTCATTGTATGGATTAGACTCCAGATATCATCTATGATGGAAATATAATGTAATTTAAAAAGAAAACATCAGATTCTTTACATTTTGGGCTCCATTTGTTCATTATCAAAGACAAAATTCTTAGCCACCCCTTTTTTTTCTTCAGGGAATCTGCAGTGTTTAGAAGGATCCAACCATCAGCTATTTTTGTGGCTCGCAACGTCAGTGGGCATCAAAATTACCTGGAGGGCTATTAAAACAGATTGCTTCTCCCCCACCCCAGAGTTTCTGATTTAATACATTTGAGATGGGCCTTAAGACTTAGTATATTTCCAACCAGAGGTGTAGAAGCTGCTGGTCCTGGGGCCAAACTTTGAGAACCATTGGTTTATGATAATGTGACTGCTGGGAGGGGTACCTTGATGGGAAATAGAAAAAGCAAGCACACCTTGCAAAGTAGAGTCTTTATTGTGGCAAGGTCTGCACACTTCTTTACGAAGGTTTTGGCAAAATTCCAGGTTCAGGGAAATGACAAGCCTCAAGGTGTCTGGATGATTCCGGCTCAAGCGAAGTTGGACTTCAGTGAAGGGCAAGCTGGGGGTCTAAACTGCCGTTAGCGGTGAGATGTGGAAGGTGGTCACGTGTGCAACTCAGTAATTGCAGGCATTTGACCCTCCTTGTTGAACACCACCACCTTCCTGAACACCAGCATCTTCTGGTTTTTCCTTTCGCTACACCTGGGATGTTGCCTTCTCTGTCTGTTTTGGGGTTCATTCTTATCTATTTATTCCCTAAATATAGGTGTTTATGATTTAAATCATCAATCTTTCTGGGTCATCTTGTTTACTTTCACGTCAGTTATCACCTACTAGTAACCTCTCTCTTGAGCTTCAGAACAGCTTTTTCTGAATTCTCCAAAAGTTTATCATTTCCATTATTAAAAATATCGAACCCCCACAATGTATCTTAGTTAATGGTCAGTGTATCTACCAAATTGCCCAAGCAAAAATGCTGGGCATCCTTCTGGATTCTGCCCTCTCCCTCATTCTGCCCTGTCCACCAGACCCTGATAACTACAACCTGACGACCTCCTGCCTCAGTCTCCTCTTCTCCAATTCCACAGCCGTACCTGGCCCTCAGGTGCTTCTCCGTGCCTTCCTAGACTACTGAAATAACATCTCGGCTTCCCGAGTCACCCCCCACTCTGTCTTCTGTAACTGTCACACAACTGCTATTTCTATCAAAGAAACATCATTTTAATTTTTCCATCTCAAAAATTTTAAATTAGTCCATATCACCTTTATAATAAGCCCAAAACTCCTTAGCAAGGCATCCAAGACCTTGCATGACATACACCCAAACTGTTTTATCAACTTAGTCTTCCTTTGCTCCCTCACGTGCCCACAAATTTCAATCAATCATAATGAACTAACATTTTTGCTGAATTTGTCATCTGTTTTTCACTGTATTGGCCTTGACTAGTTACATTTTCTGCATGGAATGTCTTTCTTACCCTTATCTGCCCCATAGATCTTATTCTCTCTTTCATACCCAGCTGGCTTATCATTTCCTCTGTGCTAGGTTGACTTGGTTATTCTCTTCTTTGTAGTTTCTTGGAAAATCAGAAGTGGCTTGACTATCGCTTATAAATACCTGTAGGACAGTGTCCACAGCTGTCCTGTCCCCAGCATCTAACATAGCATCTGACACAGAGTGGATGTCAATATATGTTTGTTGAATGAACCCTCTCAATTTTATCTCCAAGAAATACACCCCGAGGAGATGTCAATATTATGTCATGGTATTTTTTGTGTATAAGTAACAGACAATTCAATATATAATCTTCACATTTTCATTAGCATAAAATAAGCAATGTTCGGGCATTACCTAGGAAATACATTCAATTTTCCTCTTGTCTGGATCTTTTCCAGCACTTAATCATGTCGACTAGTCTTCTTGCCTATATAATCCTACTCTTGGAATAAGATGTTCATTTCATACTTGTATTGCACGCTTGTCACGAGTTGTTAGCTCTATGAAAGAAGCTCCCTGCATTTATCAAACAACTGGAAGCTATAATTGGGCTATGTCCACATGCCCTGGGATAGACTCCAGGCAGGTGACCACCAAGAGGCAAAATCAAGGACCCGAAGGACCTTTGAGTCAGACATTTCCATCTTATGGAAGGGATAGAAGGGATCCTAGTGAACCAGGGCCATTATGAACAACCGTGGTCTGGAACCTAGTTCTGTATTTATCTGTAAGTAAACTTCCAAATAAACCTGCCTGCTTGGTACATGACTTCTAACAAAGTAAAAACATTCTTCACACCACCAGAAAGTTGAACTCTCTCAGGCCTCAGATGCCTGTTACAAAATGCTTAAAAGGTGCTCAAATAAAAGAGGGAATGAAGTTTTTTATGACTATCTTGAGCCTAGAGGTCAACATTAGAACAAATGAGTGAAATTTATTTAAAGAGTTAAGATTTTGGCTAATGTTAGGAAGCTTTTTCTGAGAACTAAATCAATTAAACTCTACTTTTTGAGTTAGGATGCTGCTGTGATTGAAAGACAGCCTGGATGGTGATTTGCAATGGGTGATGTGAGATGCCTTATATTTGGGAGGAATATAGAGGAGGTGACCTGGGATTTTAGGAGGCAGGTCATGCTGTACAACCCTGTCACCTTAACCCACTTCTTTGCTTCCAGAAAAAATGTTGCCCCCTGAAGAAATAGGATGGCTGCTGACCATTCTTTGGATAACCATCGTTTTGAATCACGAGCTGCCAAGGGAAGTCTTTCCCTTACTCTCTCTCATATAAGGCTTGTGTGGGTGTTACAGGGATGAGCCTCCTCTGAGGATTCTCCAGGCAGAGAGTTGAAGGAGGTGGATTCAAACCGCAACAGAAATGTTCAGTTTTGTTCTGATTTTCATGGCTTGTTGCACAGCCATTCACATGTTCCCTTGTATGAGCAATATAATAACCAGCTTTCAAGAGGACCGACAGCATAATGAATGGATGGTAAACCATGCTCATAAAAACAGTAGAGTGTGTCTAGAAGTGTGTGTTATCTGCTTTTGATTTACTGTATACCCTGTTTTGCATTTTCCCATCATTTGCAAGTTTTCTATTAAAAATAAGCATTTAATGTGCATGCAATTAATTTCAACCCCCCCCCCCCCGGAGGTAATAAGAGAATGTGTTTGTGTGGGGGGGTGGGGGGGGCATTTTACAGTCCTGACAGAATATTGATGTTATAGCCATAGAGTTCATTATGGGGTAATTAATGCATGTGAAGTATCTTGTAAATATTATGTGGTAATAGCTCTAAATAAATGCACACTACATTTGGAAAGCTCTGCTCCACCCCTGCCACAGGGAATGAGATGTTCCTAATTAATGCCTTTGGAAGAGGAGCCTGTGTCACCTTGAATAGTCTTGGGAAATTACAGCTTTAGTTTGTGAAAGACAACAGTGAATGGTTAATTATGGAAATGCTACATGCCCGGTGCCTCTCCCACCTGGGCTAAGTGGGTTGGACAGACCCACCTGGCTTGCTCTCTTCCTCGGCAGCCTTTGTTCGAAAGCAGGCTGCACAGCTAGACTTGTACTGCTGGGAGCCATTCCAACCCCAAGAAGAAAAGCGTTCTGGGACGACGGCTGGCAAGCGCTGGTTCACCTTGGACTCTTGACTGAGCTCTTTAATGCAGAGCCTGGGGCTCTGTCTGGTGAGTAAGAGGCACCGCTGTTGATAGTATTTATAGGTGTGGGTGTAAATTATATTCCCAGTTTGACTTTCTGCTTGGTTTATAGATGATCTGTGCCAGGTGTTGGTGTGTGGGGCTTGAGATCTCTTAGCACTTGGCTGCCGTTATCATTGTCAGGACCCTGAGTGTCTCCATGGTCATTTTCCCAGAGACCTTCAGAGTATTATAGAAAAGTGACAGAAAGGCTCTTGCTTCTCTGATCCATTTCTTTTTTCAGGTCAGCTGGGCTCAGGCTGATGTGTCATGGACCAAGGGCATGGCATCATGACAGTTGTAGGGGTAAAAGTTCTAACATAAATCAGCTCTTGTTTATACCTAACCATTTCTGCACAAGACATAGTGACTCCATTTTTCCAGATGTGTTCACATCTCAACTTGTCCAACTATGACTTCTAAGCTCTTCAGGGATATCAGCCTGTGGAGATCAGGTTATCACTGTGGAGTGGGCTTTCAGATGCCCTGGCAAAGACTTTCCCTCCTATCAAATAATACCTCCCCTAAACCTCTCATCTTGTACTTGGAATTCCTAAAGAAGGAAATCAAGCCTTAACACCCTCAACGAGAGAGCTAATTTCAAATGTGAACCTCTTGAGTTGAGATTCACACTTACGTAAATGCAGATATGAAACATTCGTTAGTCAGAGTTCAACAGTAATGAGATCTTGAAGGCTTAAGATACTGGGAAGAATGATTCTTAGAATAGGGACCAGAAACCTGCTGGTATGGCTGACGGGATCAAAAACAAACTTGGCCCACTTCAGGTTGAGGAAGTCCAAGTACTACAACGTCATGGACATGGATGGATATTCACTATGCTGACCACGCTAGCAAAAAATCATGATGAATTCCCTGAATATCAATATCAACAGAGAAACCAAATGAGGATATTGAGCTCACCGTGTAAAGTTGGAGGCAGGAACTATGAAAAGTCTGGGTAGAAGTGTAGGGCAAGGAGATAATCCTTGTACAGTACTTAGGGCAGAGCCTGACAAAAGTAAACATTCAATACACACCAGTACTGTCAAGTTTAAGGACTGTGTCTCCCAACAGGGTCGTGGCGCTAGAGAAAGTCACAGCCCTTCTTCTGATGGAGACATAAAGGGAACCTCACAAAGACAGGTAAGGGTAGATATTGTTTAGTACTGTTAAAGAAATATCATTCTGACACTTGTTTAAAATGGCAACAAAGGCTTTATTGAAAACTATTACAAAAAGGGAGAAAGACTGAACTCAACTCCAAATACAACAGGGACAAATGGGGATGTATAGGCAATGGGCTGAGTAAGGGAGTAGATGGAAAATTATTAAGAGGAACTTACTTAGGTATCAAGGATTGGGAAGAGGTGAAGAATTTGATTATGTGTCATGAGTGGAGGAAGGAAAACATAATTGGATACCAAGGGTGGGGGATTCTGGACAACACTGGCCTAGCAGAATTCTTTGCTAAGACTGGGCTTAGCAGGCCAACGACTAGGCCTGGTCTGGAAGAGGGCTTACGGGAGCCTGACTAAAGTTTGGTCAAGAAGGGAGTCATTGTCAATCCTTCCTCTTATTCAAGGAAAGAAAAGTCATTATTTTTTCCTCTAGACAATATGTGATTTCTTATTTGGCCGTCTTTTGTTTATTAAGGACCAGCAGAACCATCTGTTGAGACTTGGTAGTAAAGGGTATTTTCTAAATTATTATTTTATCCTCACCTGAGGACATTTTTGCATTTATCTTCAGATAGAGCGGGCGGGAGAGAGGGAGGAAGAGAGAGAGAGAAACATCGAGGTGAGAGAGACACATCTAGTGGCCGCCACTCACACGACCCCAACCAGGGCTGGGAACAAACTGCAACAGAGGTACATGCCCTTAGTGGGAACCAAACCCGGGCCTCTCTGGGCCGATGCTCCAACCACCGAGCCATAAAGAATATTTTCTGAATGGTGTGAGCCATCAGACCTATAAAGAGTATCTACTTCTTAGAAGATACATGATTCTACTTTGTGAAGAGGGGAGTAGGGTCTCAGCAAAACAATGGACTTTTTTGATAAATAATTTTTCTTGATTGATTTTAGAGAGAGAGGAAGGGAGAGGAAGAGAAAGATAGAAACATCAGTGAGAGAGAACACTGACTAGCTGCCTCCTGCATGCCTCGCACTGGGGACTGGGCCCACAACCTGAGCATATAACGGGGATTCGAACCGGCAACCTTTGGTGCATGGGTCGATGCTCAAACACTGAGCCACACCAGCCAGGCAGAACAATGGACTTCTATGATAAAAAGAAAGAGTGTATCTAGCCCTGGCCAGTTTGGCTCAGCGGTTAGAGCATCAGCCTGCGGTCTGGAGAGACTGGGTTCGGTTCCCGCTAAGGGCACGACGTACTTCGGTTGTAGTTTGTCCCCTGCCCTGGTTGGTCGTGCGGGTGGCAGCCACTCGATGTGTCCCTTCACGTCGATGTTTCTCTCTCTCTCCCCTTCCTCTCTCTCCCTCCCACTCTATCTGTACAAAAAATGGAAAAATATCCTCGGGTGAGGATAAAAAAAAAAAAAAGAGTGTATCTATCAGTCAGGATTCAACCACAGAAAAATAATCAGCAGAGAGAATCTCTATTAATTTATTTATTACAAGGAATTGGCTTGTTGTGGAGCCTGGCCAAGTCCAAATCCGACTGGGCATGCCATCAGGAAGGGAAGATCACGGGCAGGCTGAAGCTGATGTTCAGAGAAATTTCTACTCTCCTGGGGAATGCTTTTAAGGCATTTCAGTTGTCTGGGCCAGGCCCGCCCAGAATATCCTCAATAACCCGCCTGAGTTAAAGTCAACCGATTATAGGCTTTAATTATACCTGCAAAATGCCCTCACAGCAACACCTAGAGTAGTGTTTGAATTACTGGGGAGTATAGTTGAGCCAGGTTGGCACTTAAAAAAAAAAAAAAAAGCTTTGTTTAAAGAAAGCGCACAACTTAGACATGAGACCAAAAAAAAAATGATACCATACGAGCATTTTCTAATATGTCTACAAGAGGGTCCTCTGACTCTCTTGGGATTATAACTGGGTTTGATGAACAACTGATTTAGATCCAGAGGGCACCGTCCTATAAAGTACGAGGCAAATTTATAGACAACTGATGAGTTGTGATGATTTTCTTTTTGTCTGCTTGGGAAAGAAGGTAACCTCAAAGGTTTAATTGTCTGGTAGGACATTAACTAGTTTTGCACCTCACTTGATAGTCTTTAGCCTTCTTTTCCCCGTGGATGGCATAGATCCTGGTTTCTGATATTCCATAACATCGGCTCTGTCATTCTGCTGGTTTCATCAAAGAGTTCGATAAAACTCTGACATGCATTCCTCATCTATTTGTATGAAAATAATGTTTTGAACAATTTGAGAATTACGCTCCAACAGGTTCAGAAGGGAGATGAAGGTAGGGATGGGGCTGGTTGGGTAGGAATGAGACTACGGGCAGACAGAGAATGGAGTGGGCCTTTGAGTAGAAATGGGTACATTTCAGCCAAAGGGAAATGGAGTAGGCTGGCTGAAAACAGACCCTGGGTTTAGCAATTCAGAGGGAAGAGACAGGGCTTGCTGAGAATCTGAGCGTGTTGAATTAACAAGCAACAATCTTCAGTAAAAACGTCCTTTCTGCCAGTTCAGAAATGAGAGAAAGAGAGAGGAAGACCTTCTCACACAATTCACCTGTGAACCGAATAGTGAACCACCCGGGGCGGTGCACGGCCTGTAGAGGAACTGAAGGTCAAAGGCAAGAGAGACTCAAGACTAGCGAACCTTACACCTGGTTCAGTCTGTAAAATTCCCACTGATAGTTGTTCCTTTGGCTTCAAGCTTTGACAAAACCTGGTTAAAAGCATAGTATTCATCAACCATTCACAGGGAAATCTTCAATGTTTTTACCATTTAAAACAATCCCATGTAAAGACAACTGTTTGTTGTGGTGGTGGTAAAATACAGATAACAAAATTTGCCATGTTAACCATTTTAAAGTAGACAATTCAGTGGCATTAAATACATTCACAATATTGTACAATCTTTGCCTCTAACTAGTTCCAGAAAATGTTTGCTACCCCACAAGGAAACCCTCTACCCATTAATGAGTCCCTCTGCATTTCTCTCTTCCCCCATATCCTAGCAACAACAAATTTGTTTTGTCTCTATGCACTGTAGGCTAATCTTTGGCATACCCCCAAATTCATATGTTGAAACCCTAACCTCCAATGGGATAGAATTAGGAGGTGAGGTCTTTGGGATGTCATTAAGTTAGATGAGGCTGTGAAGGTGAGGCGAGAAGACAGCAGTCTGAAAGCCAGGCAGTGAGTTCTCACCAGACACCGAATTTGTCGGCACCTTGCTCTTGAACTTCTCAGCCTCCAGAACTGGAAGAAATAAGTGTTTTTATTTAAGTCACCCAGTCTTGAGCATTCTGTTATAACAGCCTGAGCCAAGACGCTCTAGATTTGCCTATTCTGGCTATCGCATGTAAATATGTGGCCTTTTGTGCAGCATGAGTGTTTCTGATGGAAGGAAATGTCAGGGGTGGAAAGTCAGAATTCGTGGTGGAGGAAGGGCAAAGAGAAGGACTGACTTGGGAGGATGCAATGTGGTCAGCGGCAGCTTGCAGGGCCCCCTTGCAGTTGAGGAAGGTGTGGTGGGATGAGTCTAAGTCGACTTAGACTACTCCATTGGTCTCCCTCCATCTGTGATTTCCGAAACAAGGTACACATGTCTAGGGTGAACATCTTATGCTGTAGGTATGATTTGTATGAATAATACAGATGAAAGGGACCATCGTCTCAGTCCACTGAGATGGCATCTAAAAGCTCCGAGGCGGCGGGAGATCACATCCACAACACAAGGCCAATGTAGAACAAAATGTCTTTGTTGCACGTGCCTGGGTGCAGGCGAGCTGAGCGGAAAAGGGGTCAGCATCGAATCAGGGTTAGGGTGTCAGTTATATACCCTACTTCTAGCTTCTTCTTCTTCTTTTTTTTTTTTTGGTACGTGCCCATAGCAGGAACCAAACCTGGGACTCTCAGGTCCACAGGCCAGCGCTCCAGCTGCTGAGCCAAACTGGCCAGGGCCCTACTTCTAGCTTCCGGCAGTTCCTGCTGACGTACTCTGCCTGGCCCACTGTCCACTTGGCAGTAGGGCTGGTCTGGTATCTCATCCGGCATCTGCTGGGTCATCCATTGCCTTGTGGATAATCCAGATAGTCCTTATCCGTACTCAACAGAAGGCTGAGCAAAGGTCATGCAAGCAACACAATTTCCATCGTTTCCGCCTTTTGCAAACTTTTACCCTTTCACACATTACTAAGCCTCTCGGTATCATTCAGTGATACGGGCAGGTCCCTGCCAGGTGGAGCTGCACGTGGGCTCTGGAGGTAAGAGGCTAGATTGCACCTTCTCCCACACAAAGCTACAAACCTCGTTTCTCAGTCTCTGGCCTATGCACAGAAAGCATACCATTCCACCGTGTGCATTTGCATCCCCTCCCCCTCAACTACTCAACCCTACAATTGGATTGCCAGGCAATCTGAAGCCCTGCTGATTCCCCGCAATTCAGGCGAAGCACATGGGAGCCCTTTCAGGAGCCAGACATGCTACAATCAAGCCACTCCACGCACAGGCCTCTAATAGTACAGTAATCAGTGGTAATCACCCATACAGTTTATGTACAGGAGGGCCTAATAAGATGCATGCCTCTGTGGTGAATACATTTTCATTTATAGGACTAAATGCAGGCATACATTACCTGTTTAATTAAAAACAAAATTCTCCAGCCAACAATTTGCTCCCTCTCCTGGGTATATGCTACATATATTACTGATGGTTCCTTTAAACCTACTGATTACGTATTCTGCAAGTAACGTGTCATTGTGTGTGTGACTGCCTACCGTTGGTGAAGGTAAACCTCGGCTCCTGGTTTCTCTTTGTTGAGAGATCAGGGTCCCTCTTTGTTACCTGTGTGCAAATATGTGACACAGATTCAGAAACAGATCGATGATGACCTCTTGGAGGTGTAATATATGTCCAGAGCATGCCAGCGGGCAGTGGCTTCCAGGTCAAGCCAGGAGAACAATCCCTGGCAGCTCACTATTGATAGTAGCCTTTGAATAACTCTTGCTGCCTAATCAGTTTCTCCTCTTTTTGGCCCTATCCTGGGTGCAGAGAGCTCTTAATGTGGGTGAATTTCAAAGGGTCCTCTCATCTAAGAACAGGTCCCTCCAATGAACGGATAACTTCCTGTCAGTCTGGCCGAGCCCCATGCACATGAGCAGATGGGCCAAATCGAAAGCAGGGTTAGGTGAAGAAAGTGACATCACCAGATGTCACCAGTCCTCGAAGCCACCCAGACATGCTCTTCCATGTCTTTCAAGTGCACTGTGCTTCTGACCTTGAATTCTTTCATTTGACAAATGCGGCCATTCATTTATTTTGGTTACGAGGATGAGCAAGATGACAGCTTCTACCTAACAGGAGCTTAGGGGTGGCAGTTGGGGGAAGGAGACTAAAAGGAACAATCAAGTTATTTTAGTGCATTTCCTATAAACAAGACTGAAGATGATTTAAAGCGATTAAAGCACAGGATGATAAAGTTAATATAGCATGGAACATAGGATAAAATCAGGTGAGGGGCATGAAAGGGAGGCAGGAATGATGAATAATTAAGAATATGGACTTTGGAATAAGACAGGCCTAGATTTAAATCTAATCTTTACTGGTGTGTGTGTACGTGTGTGTGTGTGTGTGTGTGTGTGTGTGTGTGTGTGTGTGTAGCAGTTATTTAACTTCCCTTAGCTTCTATTTGCATCTGTAAACTGGAAGCAACAAGTCTGTGGCAATATAAAATTTTGAAGTATTAACTGAGATGCATCCCCTGGCCTTCCTCCCTCCCTCCCCCATTCCAAACTTCCAGTTTCCTGGGCTCCTGGCCCTTCCCCATGTAGTTAGTGTCCAGAAAAGGGTTGATGTAGCAGGCCGAACTGCTGTGGCCTGCTTACAAGGCTGGCCCTTGGTTGTCGTTCAGTAACTTGGATTTTGGGAGGTTCCTACCATCCTCACTGAAAAGGGCGGCTCACTGTTCTACACTGTTTGTCAAAACAACGTGGTCCATGCTGGTGTCTGCCTTCCAGCTGGGAGTCCGGGGTCTGGGGCATGCAGGGCAGAGAGGGCCGACATGACCAACCCCCAAACCTTTAGGCACTGAGTCTCCAGTGAGCTCTCCCGGTGGATAACACGTCACATGTTGTCCCAACACATTGCTGTGGGATTAAGCACGTCGTGTGTGACTCCAGTGGGAGAGAACTACAGTGGAAACGTGCCCCTGATTTCCTTGGACTTCACCCCACGCACTTTTTGCTTTGTATAGATCCTTTCATTATAATAAACCATAGCCGTGACTATGACTCTATGCTGAGTCCTACCAACGCTCCTAGCTGATCACTGAGGCTGAGGATGGTCTTAGGGGCCCCTTCCCCCCACAAAGTCAGCTAGAATATCCTTCACTTATTTGCTCTGAGAAGGGTTGGCACAGCACACATCAACTGTCAACTATTGGCTTTTGAGTCTCAAAAGTCTAGGCTGAGAGGACAAGATGCAACCACTGCTCATCATTCGTGACCAGCCCCTCCCTCCCCTGCAGATTAATACTCTAATGCATTTCTAGGAAGGGGCAGAAGAGGATGGAAGGGAAGAGTGGACACTGAGTGAGCGTCCCTGAGCCTGATCCCATGTCCTGCCCTCTCGCGTTGAGCCACTGGTGGCAGGCAAGGAGAAAACATGTACAGTTCGGCTAGACCTGGAAACAAAGGGACCTGGGCAACCCTTGGGAGAGCCTGAGGGGGTGCCAAGCCCCAGGATAAATGTAGGAGGATGGGAGCTTATCTAGTCTGGCCTGACACAGCCTTGCATGTAGATTGGTGACTGAAAATAACAAAGAAAAGAAGACTTTTTAATGGGATGCCAGTGGAGACAGAGGGCATCACCCAGGACCAGAGGCCCCACCCCAGCCCAGGCTGCCGGCTAACGCCTTGGTACCGAGTAAGCCCCTCACAACAGACATAATCCTGGGGAAACAGAGAAGATACAGTAATAAGAAATGTTGTGTCTTATGCACAGCTGAGTTTGTAACCTGCAACTTGTCACTACTATAACTAACTCAGTGCTTATTTTAAATATTGCACAAGCCTACATTACTTAACACAAAGCCTGGGGCACACAAACACAACAAATGCTTGTCATTATTATTAACATTAAAGAAAGGATTCAATGAACTTCAGCAAATGATAGCTGTTATAATAATGAAGGCAAACCAGGTCAGGGACCCAAACCAAGGTCCTTTTGCCCAGTGCCATTTGCACCAATATCATGAGACTGAGTTCAGTAAAGCAGAGCAGAAACTTTATTCTTTGATCAAGGAATGGAGAAGGGTGAGCTTATGCTCCAATGGTACCCTCTCCCCAACTGGGAAGGAGCCTTATGTATTGATAGGTGGTGGAGTGGAGCGATTCATTATTTAAGGCACGCATATTTATTCTGCTGTGGCACTGGACCCCTTTGCATACGGTCCCTTTTGCACAGGATGCCCTATTGCTATCTTGGTTTTTTGCACTCAGCACCTTAATCTTCTGCTCTGCACTTTGGTCTTTGTGCTTGGCCCTCCTCATTCTGCAGTCCAGAATCGTTTCGGATCCTGGAAGCAAGCAAGCATACCTTGTGACATAGGTTAGCTAATGGAAACGTCAGTCTTTAGGATGATAGCCCGTGGACAGTAGAATTGTGCACACATGCTACAGTGGGCTCTCAGTGTTGCAGGCAGCCCGGGGAAGGGGGAACCTGATCAGCTTCAGCACCTCTGGGTTCATTAACACTTTGCACCACAATGTCAAAGCTGTTACTGATACTAATACATGAAAGACGTTTCTCCAAGGGTCCTCATGAAGATAGCCCTGTTCAAAAATACAACTTTTTATGAACATATTTTATAATATCATTAGGAACCTCTTCATTGTGTCAGTTGGTAGGTTCTCTTAGACACACCAGCTTAGAGCAAAATTCATATAAGTGACCTAGGAAGTAAGAGTGTGAGTGGATGACAGAAAAGCAAACTAGCAATCACTGCTCTGATGACAAGCTCTGTAGTAAAATTATGCTGAGGGCCATGGGAAAACAAAACAAGACCTGTAGCTTAGGTTGGAGGGTGAGAGAGTTAGGAAAGGCTTCCTAGAGAGGGTAGCTAGCTTGTGAGTGATAAACGGGGATTACCAAGCAGATGACTCACAGGAGAGGGAGGAATAGGGAACTGAGCAGTGGCTACAGAGGGGACCATGTACTTACTGAATAAACATCTACTGTATGCCAGGCACATGCTGATTCCTAGTGATCTTAGAGGTGAAGAAGATGAATTCGATCTCAAATATGTCCACATACAAGGAGAGAGCTGGTCCTGCTCAGAGATGGTATAACAGGCAGCCCTTTGGATGGAAGGGAGGCAGAGAGATTGTGATAGACAGGATCCAGACAATCATAGGAGGCCTTGAGTGCTGGACTAAGGAGTCTGATAAAGAAGAGCCACTAGAAGAGGGTGATCATGTGGGCATTTTAGAAAGTTCACTTTTGCATCTATGTGTAGAATGACTTCATGGGGACAGGACTGAGGTGGTGAAGAGTTAGAGGGTCTGATCAATGGACACACACATCATATTCTAGAATGGTTAAAAGATAGATTCAACATTGTTGCTAGAAAAAAATGCATATAAGGAAATAAAGAGTCTTTAGGTTCATTTTCTCAATTATGGTTTGGATGGTCAAATTCATAGATGGGGCTGCTGTTGATGAAAATGAGAATATATGCTCTTGTTTGGGGAAAATATGATAAGTTCAACCCAGCAGTGTGGTTTAGTGGTTGAACATCTACCTATGTACCAGGAGGTCATGAGTTCAATTCCTAGTCAGGGCACATGCCTGAGTTGAGGGCTCAATCCCCAGTAGGGGGCATGCAGGAGGCAACTGATTGATGTTTCTCTCTCATCAACGTTTCTCTCTCTTTCTCCCTTCATCTCTCTCTAAAATCAATAAAAACATATTTTTTAAAAAGGCGATGAGTTCAAAAAGCATTCACTATATTGAGTTCCAAGTATCTCTGAGATGTGGTGAAATCCGCATAGGTCTGGAGCTCAGGGGAATGATCCAGGCTGGGAGATACAGAAATGGGAGCATTCAGAGAATATCTGGAGGTTGAGCACTATCAAATGTTTAAGAGCTGCAAGGTCTTGAGCCCACACTGCCCAGGAGTGATCTTTGATCTACCACTTACTTACTTCATGGCCTTGGAAAATATATGAATCTCTCTGTGTCTCAGTTTATAAAATGAGATATTGATGATAAATACATACTTCTCAGGTTGAGGGTTATATGAGTTAATGCACAAAAAGCTTTTAGAACAGTCTCTCACATATCATCAAAGTTAAGTAAAGAAAAAGATCAAACATGGAACCCTGGGAGTATCTTAACCCTTAGCATGTGGGTGAAGGAAGGGGTGACCTAGATTGTGAGCAAGTAGCCATAAGAGAGATGATGAAAACCTAGGAGAGGGTGTCACAGAAGCTAAGGGGTGAGAGAAAAATAAGAAGATTAAGGAACCAAAAATAGCATCAGATGTCTCAGAGGTTCAGTAAGCTAAGACCTGAATACATGCTCATTGATTCACTGTACAAATATTTATTAACATCAAAGATGTCGGCTCTGCCCAAAGAGACAAAAATTCCAGCCCTCATGGAGCTTACTTTCTCATCAAGGGATGCAAATGATAGAACAGAAAAGTGAGTTGCATGGTATGTTAGAAGTTGGTAAGTGCTGTGGAGACAAATCGATCAGGAGAGGGGGATGAGCGAAGGTGCCCAGGAGTGAAGCAACTTGCCTTCTGAAACTGCAGTAGGCTGATCCTACAAATGGAGGGATTCGGGAAGGTCTTGCTGAAAAGGTGACATTTGAGCAAATTATTAGCGACCTTAGGTTGTAGCTGTTTTAGAGTAAATGAAAGTGCAAAGTGCTGTTTCAAAAACTGGACTCTAAAGAAAGAAAGACTGATACTGAACTGTAGCTGGAGGGAGACTCAAGGTCAAGAAGAATTTGTATTTCAGCATGAAAAGACTTTAGCCCATTTATTACAATTCCCATTTTAGAGATAAAAGATTAATAGGGAGAGGAAATGTTGCATTCAAATGTCCATTGGGCTAGGAAGGGATAGAACCAGAACACAAAACCAGGTAGGTAGGATACCAAGCCTGCTAGATTCAAGTGCACAACCACACCTGTTAGTGTCTAAAAACGTATTGCTTTTAACCTCAGCTGAGGTGTGAATGTCATTCCACATCTCTCTCAATGTCTGTTCGCTACCTCTCTCATTCCCTAAGCGGTTACTCAACATCTGCACCTCTTTCTTCAAACCCATTTGCAGGGCTGTTGGAGCGCACGCATACAGGGTTAAGGAATTAGAATATATTGTCAAGGGGGGGTTTAAAGAAATGGCCCCTGGAGTATGGGTAGAATAGAGACAGTAGCACAGCCAGATGCATACAGAGGTGTTACAGATCTCACTTGCAGCCAAGCTGGCCAAGGCTTCTTAGAGGGGATGGTGTTAAATTTGACCATGAGGTGTAGGTTGGATATTGCTGGAAGGTGACTAGGGAGCTCGGTGCACTAGAGGAAGTTTTGAGTAATGGTGCAAAGTTATTAAACACTAAATTGGCACTTAAATTGTGCACAAAACTATTTTAGTTGCTCATATTTTATTTAAACTTCTCTAAAGCTTTCTTCCATTCCCCATTTTGCTACACCTCCATCTTTAGCATCTCTAATTTCTTTTTTTCTCCTTATCTGCGACCTGAAACGTGTCTCCTACATCTCACCTTGCCCATTTCTTTAAATGTGAGTTGATTTCTACTTCCCTCCAGCTTCAATCCGGATCAGTAAGACGTGCCCCCAAAACTCCATTGGAATGAATGGTATAAGCTCCTCTCTCCCTCTGTCTCCTGGGTAACATATGCAGACACAGCCTCTTTTCATCTGGACTGCATCTAAATACATCTTTCTTTATCCTAACAGAAGAGAAGTGAGAAAAGCTCATTAGCCTAACCTACAATGGTAGGTATGGAATTTTTTTTTTCTGACTTTGTAATTATTTGTTTTAAATTAAAGCATTCTTAATTGATGAATTTTAAAGAATATCTTTTGATTCCCTATCATAAAAGATGAAGAAACCAGGGTACCAGTGTTATATTTTAACTCACTTCTTTTTCCTTTTAGTTTTGGTTAATTATATAATTTCTAAGTTGTCATTGTTTATAACATTTGAGTCCTGCATTAAGCTGGAGTCAATGTTTAACACCAGTATTTTTGCCAACATTTCATTATTACTCATTTCTTGGCTGAGGTTTATTCTTTGGCATCTTATTCAAGAGAGGCTCTTATTACCTAAGCTCTTGTAGGACCAAAGGTGTTGTGTTTTTAATACTTGAGTGACAGTTTGGCTAGATATAAAATTCTTAAATTATACTCTGTTGATATTGTTCAAGTGGTTTCTCATGATGAATGTTGGTATAGAATGATAGGAGGCCAGATGTCTTAGAATGATGTCTTTTCTTTTTATAAGATAAATTTGGTATTTCTTGCTCATCTTTACTTCTTTATCTTTATCTTTGGTGTACCTAGTAACATTATTGTCTTATTTATATTAATTCTATATCAAGTTTTTCCAGAAACACAGTGTTTCTGAATTTATTAGATAAATTTAGATCTCTTATTTCCTGCAGTTTTTCTTGAATTATTCCTTTAAATACATTTGATGTTCTTTTGTTTATTTCTCTTCTCTCAGAAGAGAGAAGTAGTGTAGCCAATAAGTAGCTACATGACCTTGGGCAAGTTGTCTAAGGTCTCAGTGCCTCAGTTTCCTCATCTGAGTGTGGAGTACCAAACCTCAGAATGTTGTTGCAAAGATTCCATAAGTTCGTACATGTGAAGTGTCTGAAAGTGTGCCTGGCATGTATTAGGTACTGAATGTTAGCTCTTTTTTTTTTATTTTATTATCTAGTCCACCTGACTTCCATATCAATGATATCTTCTTTCATCCAATGGTAAATACTTCAGACCTCAGTTCAAAGCTGCGAATTAACAGGATGTCCATTCTTGGTGGCCCCTGGACTAGACCCTAATTAATAGACAGATTCATTCTTTGTTTTCTTTTGGTTTAGTATGTATTTTTAGAAAGTTTTTCCGACATGGTCCCCGATTACTCATCCTATAATTGCCAAACATTCTTCCCAATTCAACAGATTAAAAGAACATGTTGAGTATCTACTATGGGTCTACAATTATATTAGTTACTATTAAAAGATACACCTTGGCATATTAAAATGTTTAAGAGGCCCTGGCCAGTTTGGCTCAGCGGTTAGAGCGTCGGCCTGCCGTCCGGAGAGACCCGGGTTCGGTTCCCGCTAAGGGCATGTACCTCGGTTGCAGTTTGTCCCCGGCCCTGGTTGGTCGTGTGGGTGGCAGCCACTCGATGTGTCCCTTTCACGTCGATGTTTCTCTCTCTCTCTTTCTTCCTCTCTCTCCCTCCCGCTCTATCTGAACAACAACAACAACAAAAAAAATGTTTAAGAGTTTATCTGAGCAAACATTGATTAAAATTAGGCCGCATCCAATCTAGCAGATAGAAGAAGTTCTGAGGAACTGCACAAAATGACCGCCTTATAGGCAGAAGGGAGCAGAAACAACGAAGTTAAACCAGGCAAAGAAGTGGGTTGGTTATTGCAAATCCACTTTCCTTTAGGTGATCACAGGGTCTATCAGGCGGATTACCTAATGGGCAGTGATCAGGTGATTCCTGATTGACTGGTTTAAGATTCCATTTCCAGGAGAATAAAACTATAGTTGAGGCTCCATTTGGTGACATGGGGCTTAGCTTAAGTGACTCTATTTTGAACCTGTTGTCTTGTTTTTTAAAAAGTACTAAAAGGGATAAACAAGACGCTATCCCTGTTTTCAAGAAATTCTACATCTGTAGAGAGACATGGGCAATAATAAATTATTATTTTAGATCATATCGTTACTCACTATAATTAAAACAAGAACATAGTCGAAGAGAGAAAAGTTAGGGCAGCTTTAGGGAGGTGGTACATTTGCATCAGAACATTTGAATGAGTGAAAGGAAAGAGAAAGAACGTTCCAGCTCAGTCATGGTGAGAACAGTGAAAATACTTGTGGTATTAATTCAGAATTTGCATATATTAAAGACACTAGCAGGAAATAGGGTTGCTCTAGGTGGACCAGGGCATCATGTAAGGAAACATAAACCACACAGACCATGTCGGTGTGGCGCCTGGTCTTCACCTGTGGACACAAGGCAAGACAAACCTTTTAGGAACTTGCACATGAAAGAAATGAATGATAGAAAGTTCTAGATGTTGAATTAATCAGGTATGATAGGTTCCTCAAGCTGCTGCAGATGATGTAAAGCAGTAACTGAGTGAGAAGAATCCTGATCATAGCAAAAAAAAAAAGTGAGCTAAGGGCCACGTGTCAAGGCTGTGACAGCAACAAAAAGAGAAAGTTCTGTAGCTGGAAGGAACCAGAAGTTAAACACAAGGAGCAGCTTAAGGAGAACGGTTCACAGCTAGACATAAATGGTGAGTTTTCCTCTTATAATGAAGTGTCAATTTTGTAAGGCTTCACACGTTCTTCCTGAGAAAGGTGTCAGGGCCAGGAACGCCACAGCAACAACGGGTAGGGACCACATGATCACTCCCGTGGGATCCTGAGGGAGCCACAGGTTTTCACACGACCTGGCGATTGTGGGACCTACTTTGTCACCTAAGAATTGGTTCACCTGTTGGAACGCCATCGGTCAATTAACTGTTTATCAATGAACCATTCTGCTATTGTTTTGCCCCTCTTGCTTTTGTGCACAATTTTTGGGGGGGCGGGTGTTTTATTCTGAGGAATTCAAAGATGCTTTTTCCAGCTCATGCTAAGAGCTACAGAGGACTCGAGAGTGAGACAGGATAACGTTCAGGAAATCAGTATTGTCCTTGCCTTGTAGCTCTTTGCTCAACAGGCACCTAAGGAAAATTCCTGCGGATGGATGGATTGAAAGGAAACCAACACAGAAATTAACAGCGCTTGTCATTTGCAACCTGCGTTTGTGAGGATTGTTCTTGAGTTGAGAAGCCTGAGCTGATGACTTCGAGTAATTGAGGCAATATTTCAAGTGATATACGCATCTTCCTTCTTGATAGATCTTCCCCTCTAACTAGCCATCATCCTATTTTATAATGTTATCATATTTTTAATTATATTGTACATACTTGTTTACAGCTATTTGCTGTATATCCAGGGTGACAGTACAGCAAATTAGTTTTTACCCATTGCCTCCGACTGTCTTTTGCTTCAAACCAAACCATAAATACTGCACCCGAGAAGGCTGTTCAGAAAGCTCGCTGTGCTGCCGTGTGCCCGCAGAGGAGATGCTCTCGGGCAGCCTGTCTTGGAGCTGACCTGCAGGAACCTGGGCGGGGGGATGTCCGTGTCCTCACAGCAGGATCCCCACATTAACACATGCTCCGCTCACAGAGTAGTGTCAGCTGCTTGCTTGACTATTTGGAAAGAAATGTGTGATACCAGTGCTTCTGTCGTCGCTGACTGCTATGGAGGTTGGGGTAGGTAAAGTTAATACATTGATAACTAAGAAAAAGGAAAGTAAAAAGTACTCGGCATGGTCCCGCTGGTGTGGCTCAGTGGTTGAGCGTCGACCCATGCACCAAGGTTCAATTCCCGGTCAGGACACACGCCCAGGTCATGGGCCCGATCCCCAGTGGGGGGCATGCAGGAGGCGGCCAATCGATGTTCTCTCTCATCGATGTTTCTATCTCTCTCTCCCTCTCCCTTCCTATCTCTCTAAAATCAATAAAGGGGAAAAAATTTTTTTAAAAAGTACCCAGCGTGGTGGCTTGAGTGTGGAGGTCTCAGGAAGAGGGGCTGTCCCTTTCTCCTTCCGAGTTGGCAGAGGGAACGGACCAGAGACAACACCAGTTATTGAAACGCCTCACCTGAACTCCATCTTGGCGTTAAACACTCCGCCGGGAAGAAATCTAAGTTTGTGTCTCTTATTTTCCCCAGCGCGTCTTCACTGTGTGAGGAACTGGGCTCCTTCCTGTTCCACGGAGGCCACGGCCCCCTTTACAGCATCATTTATAATTATAAGAGCCGTTTGAATTTATGGAGTATGTTTTATGAGCCAGATGAAGTGCCAAGTGCTTTCTATAAAACATGTCATGTAATCCTCACACGAGTCTATGTGGCTGAGAGGCGGAGGTGTTGAGTCTTTTGGTTTCGGTCACCCGCTGGCCCACCCGTGGAGCCTGGGTTAGAACCCACGTGGGTATGGCTCTGAATCCCATACCTCTAACCACACATCACTCTTCCTGTTCTGGCTTGGTTTTCGGGTCGTAGACAATCTGCCTAGGATCCTCGGTCCCAGAGATCGCCTTTCCTATCCTCTGCAATAGTGCCTCATTCCTATGCTACCCACACCCATGGCTCCATCCTCAGCCCTGCCCCGTCTTCTTCCCGGGCATCTAAGCGCCACTCTATGGCTGGCATGGGTGAGAGGACACAAGAAAAGGGGTGTCATGTGCTACTGAGAGATGGCAGAGGCTCCTACAGTGGCCAGCTACCCTGGGACGACGCAACTCGGCAACAGAGTGAAAAAGAGAAACTGATTACAGCAATAATGAAACTGGATGTGTGGAGGTCATCACTGCAAAAGTACAAAGAACAGTTTCTGTCCTGGAAGAAGGAGACAGAATGAAGGGGCAAAGCGATGTCCAGTGAAGGTGCTGAGAGCCACTGCTGTTCAGCAGGATCAGGGACTGGGAGGTCAGGAGCAGACGAAGGTGAATATCGGGGCTCTGGCTTGGGCTCCATTCACAGGACTAAGACTCTCCCCACTCATACACATGACAGTTTTAAGGACCCTCTCAGTACCTTAAACTCATGTCACTAGAGGTCTGGATCATTGTCTTTTCCTGTTGAAAAGTTTGAGATCAAGAGCCAAGTTCCATAAGCCTCCACAGAGCTTACAACTACCTCAGGTGCATAGTAGGTGTTTACTAAATACCTCATTTTACGTGGATAAAGAATAGCGCCACTTCCACACCCCCTTCCTCCCTCCCATGTTCGCATGGGAGCAACAGGGCATCAATGGGATGTTTGGCATTTTGAGAGCTGATTTCAGATGCTCAGGGAACTCTGGTAATGCATTACTTCTCTGCCTCAGCAGTGCTGCGCTATAGTCACAGCATGGAGCACCCTGCAGAACTCTAATATCACACGGGGTGTCCTGTTCGGGGAGGCACGTAGAAATTCCAACAGAAGTTCTGGCAAAAGAGAAGTATGGAATACAGAAGCACTTGCTACTGAATCAGATCCCTGGACACAGACAGGAAGCAACGGAAGGAAGATGCCAATCAAATATAGTAGCAGCTGAGCTCAGAAATGTAGAGAGCAGGAAAGAGGGTCAGTCCCACCCTTACACGAGAAAAAAATCCAGACACACTGAAAATTCATTGAACCCATCAGAAAACAGAAGGTGCAGGGCAAACAACTTACCTGAAATCTGGAGAGAGAGGGACGTCTTAGGAAGAAAGAGGATCTGAGCATTTGCTTACCCCGGAGGTCGTCACATAAATGGGTAAGAAGATTCAGCTAGAATGGTTCACAAGTGGGTAAAACTTAGTTCAGGCCAGTGTGTGAGTGAGACATCCCCAGCCAGGAACTGCAGACCTAAGGAGGCTGATACCAGCGTGCAGGTTTTCCTCCAAGAACTCCACCAGGAGCTCACAGGGGAAATGGGGAGGACCCTGAGAACCCCTCGTCTTGGTGTTGGCTGAGGGAGGGAACAGTGTTCACTGCCAACACTGCATCCGGATTTACCCTCGGATCTACCTCACCTTCTCTCAGGAGCAGAGGGCTTGGTCTGCAGCAGCGTAGAACAAGGACGACCACAGTCCAAGGGCACGGATGGAAAACCATTGCAGTTGGGGGCAAGACGCAGAAAGGAAAAAAAAAAAAAAGCCCAGTCCCTGGGAGAAGAGCGGGAGCAGAGCGAGGCTCATCACATCTGGAAGGGGGCTGGAGGCATCTGTGAAGGCCACACCCTGGGACTCAGTGCTTGTCCCAAACGGAATCTTAATCAGAACGTGGAGTGCTTGCCCCTCACCATGCTAACAAGCACAGAGTCAATTTACAGTGGAAGAAATATAGCGGTGGATTACAGCTGGGTGAGCTGCGAGAGACCAGCTCTCTCTGCGGAGACTCAAGGCAAGCAGGTGACCTGAAGTCACACAGGGAGCAGACACTGAGAAAAAACCTTCTGACAAATTAACCAACATCCTACACACAAGATGTTGTTAGAAGAATCCGAAACCTGTGGTGCCCTATGCTGAACCAGGGCAGTGACAAACTACACTCAGCCCAGCGCCCACTGGAAGGGCACAACCCCCCACACTAAAGGCTGAGCAGAAAAAAAGGAATCATCTCCAAGCATAAACAATGTTAAGCCCGGCTGATGTAGCTCAGTGGTTGAACATTGACCCATGCAGCAAGAGTCGCTGGTTTGATTCCCGGTCAGGGTACATGCCCAGGTTGTGGACCAAATCCCCACTGGAGGGCATGCAGGAGGCGGCCAGTCAATGTTCTCTCTCATCCATGTTCTTATCTCTCTCTCCCTCTCCCTTCCTCTCTCTCTCAAAGTCAATAAAGACAACAACAACAACAACAAAACAATGTTAAGCTTAGCAGCTATTGTCCTACCGTATAGATCTGGATTTCAACAGTTACAGGCATATAGAAAATGTAAGAAAAACACGAAGAGACAAAACAATCATCAGAACCAGAGTCACATATAGTAAAGATGTTAGAACTATCAGGGAATTTTAAATAGCTGTGATAAATATCTGAAAGATTCTCATAGAAAAAGCAGACAACATGTAAGATCAAGCAGGTACTTTTAGCAGAGGTATGAAAACTTTAAGGAAAAAAAGAATGCTACAATTCAAATGTTCCAGCATTTGTGAAGCTGGTTTATGGGCCTGAGGTCTCTTGGAAGCAGAGTTTCTCATGCCTGATTCATCATGGGGTCTGATTTTGGAATAGATTCTCACACTTTTTTGCCCTTGATCAATTTTTACCTCGATCCATCTGTAGACATATTTTAGCCTTCAGGAATTTCCTTCCAGAGAGTGCCATGCAACATTCCAGTCCCCCACTCCATCTCGTACCCAGTGCTCTAGCAAGTGGACGTTCCCATTGCTCCCCGAAAATACTACACTGTTTTAGCCTCTAGGTCTTTACACTTGCTATTTCCTCTGATATTATGATAGCACTCTTTCCCTATTTGCATAATGAACTCCTATTCAACCGTTAAAGCCCAACTTCAGTGTTGCTATAGTATACTCTTTCCCTAGTTGCATGACAAACTCATATACAACCTTTAAAGCCCAACTTTGGTGTTGCTATACCATACCACTTTCCTTAAGTTCTTGTCCTCTACCCCCATGGTGTAGCTTATTTTATAATTGTATTTATCACAATATACTACTTACTGATTAACCTATATCATCGACTAGATTGTGAGCATTCTGTGCATAAATTTGTGGCTTTAGCTATTTTTATATTTTGTGACATTAAATTTAATTACTCACCAATATTCCATTGTATTATCCTAATGCTGGACAGCTGGCTTCATTCCAATGTTTACCTATAGTAGATAGTTATGTAATGCCTAGCTTTCAAATAAAGTTTGGGACTCAAAATTGAATGCATGGAATGATCTTGCAGTATCTTTCTAGAAAATCAGAAAGGCAAGAGTGGTCAGATGGGTGTGTGAGGGGAAGGAGGTAGAAGATGACATCTAAGAGGAAGGCAGGGCCAGATCATGCAGGGTCTTAGACCATGGTGAAGATTTTGGGTTTTCAGTTGAAGTAATATGGGAAGCCATTGTAGGATTTGAGTAGGGGAGTGAAATGGTTATCAAGAACAGATTATTGCCCTGGTTGGTTTGGCTCAGTGGTCGGAGCGTCGGCCTGTGGACCGGGGAGCCCCGGGTTCAATTCTCGCTAAGGGCACGTACCTCGGTTGCAGTTCCTCCCCAGCCCCGTTGGGGTTGTGCAGGTGGCGATTGGTTGATGTGTCTCTCTCACATTGATGTTTCTCTCTCTCTTTCTCTCTCTCCCGCTCTGTCTGAAGATAAATGCAAAAATATCCTCCGGTGAGAATAAAAAAAAAAAAAATGTTTGTTTCATTAGCTTTTAAATTTAACAACAGGGAGTGTAGCGTTTTATTCCTCGGATATTAAATTTTCTATCCCATTTGGTGACCAATTAAGAGGGGATAGTGATGGAAGTAAAAGAAAGAGGGTGTGATGGTTAACTAACTTCATGCATGAACTTGACTGGGCCATGGGGTACCTGATACAGGGTTAAACAATTTCCTGGGTGAGTGAGTGAGTGTGTTTCTGGGTGAGATTAGCTTTCGAGCTGGTGAAATGAGCAAAGCAGACGGCCCGGCCCTCTCCAATATGGATGGGCCTCATTTCATCCCCTGGGGGCCTGAATAGAAAATGCAGAAATAAGGGAGAATTTCTCTCTCCCTGTCTCCCTCTGCCCCGGTGCCTGACTACCCGAGCTGAGACATCGGTCTTCTGCCCTTAGGTTGGAACTTAATTGCTGACTCTTCCGAGTCTCCATCTTGCTGGCTGCAGATCCTGGGGTTCTCAGCTTCCATCACCACAGGAGTCAGTTCTCTGTAATCTCTCTCTCTCTTACTCATCTCTACATATGTATCCTCTATCTCTGTCTCTGTCTCTCTCTCTATCCTCTGTCTCTGTCTCTGGTCTATGTATCTCTGTCCTATTGGTTTAGTTTCTCTGGGAAACCCTGACTGTCACAGAGGGTCTGAGAAGTAGTGCAAGGAATCTAGTGAATGTGGGAGGAAGGAGATGATGGAGACACGCAGAGGAAGGAATGGAAACAGGAAAGGAAAACAACAAGGAGATAGGAACATGTGGGAAGCCAGAAGGGAGGTAACCTTTGGGGAGGGGGGATGGATTGTGAGGGCACACGGGGTGCTTCTGTGATGGTAATGATCTAGGTCTTGACCTGAGTGCTGTTTACATGGGTTTTTCCTTTGAAATAATGCACTGAGTCATGCAATTGTTTTGAGTACTTTGTGTTTGTTTTATTTCGCAATAATGAAGTTATCAAAAAAAAAAAAAAGAAAGAAAGAAAAAGAAAAGAAACAGAGGGAGAAAAAGGGAAAAAATGACAGATGTAGAAAAATGGGGTTAAAGATAGACTAACTAGCTTTTGAGGACGTTTCCAGAAGTCCCACCCTGCTATTCCTGTTGTTGGCATCTCCAGAGCATTCTCCTGCACCCCACAGTCTAGCTGCACCCCACAGCCTCTGTCCTTCCAGCTTTCTGTCCATTTTTCCCTCTGCACTTCCTTTTACCTGCACAGAGACCAGCATTGCCCACTGCCCTACACGTTCTGCCAGCCCCCTGGGGCCTGGAGGCCTCTCCTCTCTCTTTAACCAACCTGGACCATGCCATCACTCACTCGTGCTCTCCCTCATGAGCTGCTCACGCCCAGGCTCCTGCTTCTTATGACTAATGCTTTTCACAAACCTGCAAATTAGGGTCAAACCTCCAGTTTTACTTCTCTGCCTCTCCAGTCTCTGCATAGATGCCACTTGAACAAAGGGGGCCTGTATTGTGCAGCTACTGGTTTGGATCAGAGAACGTGACTTCCGAGAGGGAATGTGCCAAGAGGCTGCAAGGTGACGACAGAGCTTCTGAAGACATAGAATGTCACCTTGGCCTCCTTCTGTGGGCCAAGAAGTCAGTAAACCCACAGACCAAAGGGAAGGGAAGAATAGTCTATTTCTTGATAGAAAAATGGCACGTGCGTAAATGAGGGCATCGGTGGGGCTTACATTAGAGACCAGCACCACAGCCACCGCGTTACATCTGCGACACCGCCACGCTGAGCTCGCGGCAGGCCCTTCAACACCATTGCTCCATGTGTCCAAGCTCCTGAACAGTCAGGTCCCTCTTTCTGGATTCTCTTTCACCCTTGTCTGTCAAACTCCTACTCCTCTTTAAGACTAACTTTGTGTACTGCCTCTTCAAGACCAACCAGTGTCTTACCCTTCCACCTTCAGACTACGGTTATGGGTTGAATTGTGCCCCCTACTCCCATTCCACTATGTTGAAGTATTAGCCCCCCAGCCCCTGTAAATGTGACCTGTTTTGGAAATAGTCTTTGTAGGTGTAATCGAGATAAAGTTAGGGATTTAGGGTGGCCCTAATCCAATATAACTTGAGTCATTATAAGAGGAGACGCGCAGAAGAAAGATAGAGGCAGAGACTGACATCGTGTCGCTGTAAGCCCAGGGACACCAAGGGTTGCTGGTGACACCAGGAGCTGAGAAGACCCTCCCTACAACCTTTAGGAATTCGCGGCCCTGGCAACACCTTCATTTCAGATTTCTAGCCTCCAGAACTCTGAGGAGCAGTGTCTGCAACAATCATTATATGTTTATTTTAGTCATTTTCTGATTGATGGGTTTGAGAGTACGTTTATTCAAGCAGGGACAGGAAACAAGGAAGGGCTTAGGACGGAAGAAGCCGCAGGAGAGCCTGGGCAGGCTGCCTTGGTCTCCAGAAACGTCATCGGGAAGAAGTGAGCCAGAGCGGGGCCGCTTCAGCTCGCTGGGAGGTCAGAGAAAAGGGGGCTTTGGAGACAGGTTCGGGGAGTTAGCTGCCCATTGCTCCCCTGGTTGCAAGTCTCATGGGGACCCGTAGATTTTAGGAGATGCGGGCCTGAGAGGGAAGAAAGTGTGGGCATGCTGCTGGGAGAGAGAGCACCCCCAATCATTATATTTTTCAATAAGTAATTTTATTAATGCGTGATTTTATGAAATAAATTTAAATAAAAATACGTAACACATGTGCTTTGCATATATGGGGCATTTTCTTTGTTCCCATGTGATTCAAAATTTTACTGATGGAAAATGGACATTCAAAAAAGACCAAGTTAACCTTTATTTACAAGCCTTCAGCTGCTCTGATCTATGAAACTGTAAAGCAAAATATTCCCAGATGTGGGACCTGAGCCACGGTTAAAATCCTCATCAGCCAAGCGAACCTCAGGAATACCTTAGCATGCGTAGCGTCTTAGTGGGATGCTCTGTTAGGACCACCACAAGCCAAGGCCTTGGAGAGCATGCGGAAAAGCCACCGACGTTTGGTGGCTTGCTTCCAGCTCTGCTCTGGGCTGGTACGTCTCCCTGAACAGACAGTTCTTCTTAGCGCTGTGTTGCAATGTCTAGAAAAGTTGAAACTTTGCCCAGAACTGTGTGAGGCCACAGGCCACAGCTCATCCTTAGAGGTCTGTCCTCCAGGCATTGACCCACGATGCTTCTGCGTGGCTAGATTAACCGAAGGGGCCTTTCTGCTGGGGGACACGAGGCTTCTGTGTCCCTTCAACTTTCTGTTCTACTTCCGCTCCCCTTGTCCACCTCATCATCTGGGGCTCTGACCTTCCTCAAGAAAGCAGGTAAGTAGGGGGAACCTAGAGAATCTTTCTCCAGGAACCTCCATTTGCAGAGTCCTGGCTTGTCCTGCTCATGCTCCGTGGGACCTGAAGCGTGGCTTTGGAACGCGAGGACGCAAGGGTGTTTTAAGGCAGGAGCCTGCTCAAATGAACACCGAGGCGTACACAGATGAGCAAACAGACCATACAGGATACAACTTTGCCTCTCAATTACCCATTTACTCTTTTCTTCCTCAGAAGAAATCTGCCCCCCCCTTTGTTTTTTTACTTTTCTCCAGCTACAGCTTTTGCATCATGTTTCCAAAGAACAAGTATATAACAAATGTTTGTGGAATTGATATGAAACATACTCACACCTGCACACAAAGGGCAACGTGTCAGGGACTCCCCTTCCGATGATTTAGCCCCACAGGAAGCGTGCGCCGTTGGGCTGGCTCAGCACGCCTCACGCTTGGAGAGCTTAGCGCCGCTATGAGGATCTGTGTATGTAGCACCCATTTTACCCATTATTTTATACACAACTTTGCTGTCAAAACAAAGAGCTGGGACCGCTCTTTCCCCTAAGGAGAGAACCAACCTTCCTTCCCCTCTTCTTTCTGCGTATTCAGGAAATGTCTAACATATCCTCTCTGTCGGTCTCACCTCGCCTGGAGTTGGCTTTTCATTGTCCTGGTGACGGAGAGCACCTGCCGGTGAGAAGACCGAGGCTCTCTGTCACTCCTGGGCAGGTGACGACACGGCGAGCTGAAGCTTCAGCCTCACCTGCCTGGGGACGGATGAGCTGCAGGGGTCGTGTGGCTCATGGACGTGGTGGCTCGTCAGCATTTGAGATTGGAAGTTTCAGCATTGCTTGAAAGATTGTCTTGGTAGAGTTGTTCCAGGAAGCCCCTTCCACGTTCCTGGTTTGTCTGCAGTGCAACATTCTCCAGTAGGTCTACTTATTTTTGCTGTTTTACGCTCCATCCTTCTTCCTTGCCACCGTGACCACCTTCCTTAGTATTAATGAACTACCACGATCGGACCCTTTCTTCGGGGACTGTGAGGCAGCTGCTGCGGCAGCAACATCTTTTTTACGGAGCAGCAGTGGTTGCTTCAACCCGGCTTTAGTGACGCTCAGGCCTTGAGCGAGCTCCATAGGAGGGGGAGGGGCCAGCCACACTGGAACAGCCACTGTGCATGGCTGGTCACTCTCGTGGCCTAAGGCATGAACCTGAATATGAGTGTGGCAGATGACACTCACGGCATCAACCTTCACCCTTCTCTATGCCCATGCCCTTTGCCATGTGACATTCCGATCTGTCCCACAAAGAGGCTGAATCTCTTCCTGGCCCCTCGACTCCGGTTCAGACTTGAGCCTTACTTTGGCGGATAGGGTGTTAGTGTAGATGACACAAGAGGAGGCTTTTAAAAAAGTGCCTGTGTGATGGCACTCAGGCTGCCCCAGCTGCGCCATGCCCATGAGAAGGCGGGTCTGGGCTAGCCTGCCGGTCCCAGCAGGAAGGGGAGGGCCTTAAAGGCACAGCCGAGGCGTTCCATGTGAGCCCGGCTAGATTAGCCACGTAGATGCAGGGAGCTCAGCCAAGAGAGCCCTCCCCTAGGTCACCCCCAGATTAGTGAGACTAGAGGATTGGTGTTTTAAGTCGCTGTGTTTTGGGGTAGTTTGTTATATAGCACTATTGTGATTTGCTGTAGACTGAATGTTTGTGTTCCCCCACAACCCCCAAGCAAATTCCTATGTTAAATCCTTGTCCCAATGTGATGGTGTTAGGAGGTGGGGCCTTTGAGGGGTAACTAAGTCAGGAAGGTGGAGCCCTCGTGAACGGGATCAGAGTTCTTATAAAAAAGACCCCAGAGAGCTCCCTTGATCCTTCCACTGGGTGAGGACAGAAGACAGTCATCTATGAACCAGAAAGTGGGCCTTCATCAGACACCGAGTCTACTGGATTTTCCAGCCTCCAGATGGTGAGAAATAAATGTTAGTTGTTCATAAGCCGCCCAGCCTGTGGTACTTTGTAATGGTAGCTGGGCTGAATGAACTGAGGTAACCCTAGTTAACTGATACAGTGGGGAATTTCAGAGAAAGTAAGTGGTAAGATTAGGTCCAGAACTGGGGTGTCTGGAGTGTGTGGATCGCCTTCGGTCTGCCTGACCAAGCTTCTCTCAACCTGCTGACTCTGTGCATAGCTTTCCTCTCTATTGCTTTACCCTGGTCTAATCCATCATTGTCTCTCACCTGTGTTTCCGCAAGAACCTCCTACCCAACCTAATTGCTTCCACCCTTGCCCCTTATGACACGCTTGTCGCACAATTGTCATAATGATCATTTAAAACATAAAGCAGACCATGGCACTTTCTGCTCAAAACCTCTAATAAATGAATGAAATCCAAGCTCTTGCGTAATCTGGCCTGCACCTCCTCTCCTAATGCTCACTTGCCTGGTTGCTCCCCTGCGTTCCCTGGTTCCCTCTGCTGCAAGCCTTTGGCTTCCTACTTCTACTTCCTTTCCTCACAGGTCAAATCAGATTCTTTCCCGGAAAATTCACCCTTCCCGTTCCTTCTTCTTGGAGTCCTCTTCCCCTCGATTTCTACATTGCCCCCGCCCCACCGCCAGCATCAGCCGAAGTTCCCCTCCTCTGAAGGTCCCTCCTAAACCCCTTATCTAACCAACCATCCCCCACCCCCACCTGATAACTAGTTACCTCCTAGCCTACCATGCTGCTTTGGTGTCTTCACAGCACTTGTCCCTCTCTGGACGTATTTACTGTTCTCCCCACTTATCTACAGTTTTGCTTCCCATGGTTTCAGTTCCCTGCGGTCCACCGTGGTCCAAACATATTAAATGAAAATTTTCAGAAATAAATAATTTAATAGTTTTAAACTGTGTATGGTTCTGAGTAGTGTTCTAAAATCTCATGCTGTTCCACTCAGTCCTGCCCAGGACGTGATTCATCCCTTGTCCAGCGTCTCCACGCTGAAGACACTGCTGGCCCACGAGTCGCTTCGTAGAGGTCTAGGTTATCAGATCAATGTCATAGTATCCCTGTGCTTGTGTTCGAGTCACCCTACTTTATTTAATAATGGCCCAAAGTGCCATTACTCGTCTAAACTTTATCATAGGTATGTATGTATGTATAAGAAAAAGAATAGTATATAAGGTTCCATATTATCCATGATTTTAGGCATCCACTGGGGTTCTTGGAATGTGTCCCCCACAGATAAGGGGGATACTATATACATCTTTCTTATATGTTTCTCCACCTAGACTATGTGCTCCTAAAAATCAGAAATCTCGTCTCTGTATATTCAATGCCTAGAACGAATAGACAAAGGAAGGTATAAAGCAAGAGAGCAAAGCTAGATTTTGGGTTTGCTCTCAGGATCAAACTATGGACATTTGTAAATGGGATTAGACATGAACCCGTACCCAGAGTTTATACAAAAGATGAAGTCAGAAGGTTACATAAAAATTTGGTATCAGCAAGTATTTCAAACTGCCTTAAGAAACTTGGACTTTATTTTTTTCATTAAGGTATCATTTACCTAATGTGCAATGCACAGATCTTAAATGTTCAGTTTGATATTGCGTGTCACCCCATATAAGATGCGTATCATTTTCATCATGCCAGAAAATTCCCTTACTCTCCACTCCAGTCTGTTTGTTACCCCTCACCATGCCTCTCCCCAGAGCCAATTACTTGCTGACTCCCACAGATTCCTTTTCCCTGTTACTAGACTCCACAGGAACAGAATCATGCAATGCACTTTTCTGTGCCTTCTTATATGCAACACAAAGATACTGAAATTCATCCAGGTCATTGCTTGTATTAGTTGTTCATTGCTTATTGCTAAGTAGTATTTCACAGTCTTCCTGTATATGGACACTTGCTCCTATTAAAAATAATTAATGAGGCTTCTATGAAAATTTTGGTATACATTTTTTTTTGTGTGTGTAGTTATATGTTTTCATTTCTCTTGGATCATGTGTAAGAATGAAATTGTTGAGTCATGGTCAATGAATATTTAACTTTTATGAAAGAATTAGCTAAATAGTTCCAAAATGTTAGTCTACTATTAACAATTCTAGTTGCTTGAAATCCAATATTGATAAGATCCATCCTTTTATTAAATGTTTGTCATTGTAGTATATGTGTAGTAGCTCTTTGTGTTTTTAATTTGCATTTCCCTGATGACTAACAGACTGATTGCTCATTTCTATGTCTTCCTTCATAAAATATCTATTCAAGTCTTTTATCCATCATCTACTGGATTGTTTTCTTTTTTTGTTGAGTAGTACTTTGGATATGAGTAGTTTGTCAGATATAAGTTTTGTAAATATTCTCTCCCCGTTCATAGCTTGTTTTTATTTTATTTTTTTAATTTTTTCTTTTGATGAGCTTTATTTTTTTATTTTGATGAACTGTTATTTATACAATTTTTCTAGTCTGGCCGGTATGGCTCAGTGGTTGAGGGTTGACTCATGCACCAAGAGGTTGCCAGTTCGATTCCTGGTCAGGACACATGCCCAGGTTGTGGGCCTGATCCCCAGTGGGGGGCATGCAGGAAGCGGCCAATTGAAGTTCTCTCTCATTGATGTTTCTATCTCTCCCTCTCACTTTCTTTCCCTCTAAAATCAATAAAGAAAAAAAATATTTTTTTAATTAAAAATTTTTTTATTGTGTTCTTTTGGGGGTGTATCCTAAGAAATCTTCCTGGCTGAAGTCATGAAGATATTCTACCAGGGGAACAGCAACACTCCAGGCTGTATCCACAATGTGTGCGCACACACATTTTACAAAAGGAGTTGCCAACCAGGCTCCTCGGGGTATTTTCCTCACTGTCTGAGGCCTTGTTCAGCAATAAATACTTTCAATACCCACTTTATTGAAACCACAGAGGGTGAAGAAGAGCCTCCTAGAGAGAAAAACCAGGAGACACACGTTTTGGTGTATAGTGGGTTGACTTGTATCGCCCCTAAAGTATATCCAAGGCTGACAACCGGAGCTTTAATGTGACTGACCGTAGATGGAGATAGTGTCTTTGCAGATGTGGTTAAATTAAGTGGAGGTCATACTAGATCAGGACAAGCCATAAATCCAATGACTGGTGTCCTTACAAGAACAGATGAAGACCCAGACACACGGACACAAAGAGCAGAAGGCCGTGGGAAGAGAGGTTGGAGTTATGCTGCCACAAACAAACAAACACAGGAGTGCTGGGAGACCCCCGCAGTGAGGAAGAGGTGAAGAACGATTCCCCAGTTTTCAGGGGGTGCAAGGTCCTGTTAATATGTTGATTTTAGACCTGTCGCTTCTAGAACCGTGAAAGAATACATTTCTTTTGGTGTAAGTCACTAAGTTTGTGGGCATTTGTTATGGCAGCCCAAGGAGATGGATGCAACGTCCTCCCAGAGGGAACCAAGCTAGAATTGGAAGTGTAGCCTCTTCTAAAATTTATTTTTTTAAACAAAGAGGTCTTGTTCTTTTTGAGATCTCTTCCTTCTGTTCCCCAGAACCTTCTTTTTCCTTGCCCCATTGATCTCTGTTCTGCTAAAATTGGGTTCTACTCCCAGTAATTTCCCATAAATAAGGAGATTTGCCTGGAAAGGGGGTTAGTTTTAAGAGTCTGTAGGGCCCAGGCTGCTCTAGTAACTGCAGACCTCATCGTGGGCTTCTTTCATGCACCCTTGAATTAGATCCTTACAAAAGTCCCTCTAGTTACAGGTGACGCTCTGAGATTAGTCTGGTACTTCTCAGTGTGTTGTTGTTGGATACCTGAGTTTCTCCTGTCCTTGGAGCCATCAGAAGCTTTGTTGCCTGACTTCTGCTTCATTTCACAAAGATGCTTAAATGAAATTAGTCTGATGGATGCCGTTGCTTGTATTTGGCGGTCTATGGGAGTACCTTATCAGCAGGTCTTTAATTTGCCATCAGAGCTGTTCTGTCTGTTTTTATAGGGGCAGGGGCACTCAAAAATATTAAAGCCTAGGTCACCAACACCACCATCTTCTCAGAATCTGTTCATGGCTGTAGGTTCTCATGCCACAGAGAGTCACTCACTCTCTCACCAACTCCATGGGCTAAGATCACTCTCCTACTGTTTTTGTGTTGGGCGTGGCCATGGGCAATGTGCTTTGGCCAGTGTCATGTGAGTAAAGCCACAATCTGGCAAGTCTGAATCTAACTGTACATCTCAGGCATCTTAACAGGCATCGCATGCTTTTTGTCACTCCTTTGGAATGTTCTGACCTTCACCATGAGAACATGCCCCAAGTAGCCACTGCCTCTCTGCTTGGAATCCCAAGTGAGCCATGTGGGTCAGAACCACCCTAGTGCATCAACGTCCTGTGAGCATGAAAACATGCACCACTTGCTGCATGTCATTGAGTTTGGGAGTCATTTATTATATACATTATTGTGGTAACTATTGGCTAATATGCTCCCCCTTTTTTTGATGACTAATGTATGTATTATAAAATAAAGTAATGCTTGGCAAACCATAGCACCTGAACCAAATCCAGTTGCCTGTCTGGTTTGGTAAGGCCCTAAAGCTAAGAATAATTTTTACATTTTTAAAGGTTATTTTATTTTATTTCATTTTATTTTTGTAATCCTCACCTGAGGATTTTTGTTTTTATATTAATCTTCAGATAGAGCTAGAGGGAAGAAGGAAGAGAGAGAGATAGAAAAACATCAACATGAGAGAGACACATCGATTGGTTGCTTCCCGCACAACCCCAACAGGGGCCAGGGATGAACCCCAACCAAGGTATATGCCCTTGTTCAGAATCGAACCTAGGACTCTTTGGTCCTTGTGTGACACTCTTACCTCTGAGCCATACAGGCCAGGGCTAAAGGTTATTTTTTAAAAGAGAGAGAGATTGTATATGGCCCACGAAGCCTAAAATATTGGCTATCTGGCCCTTTAAAGAAAAAGTTTACTCACCCCAGAAGCAGAGGAAAGAACGCACAGTCCAGAGTGTGAGACCTGGGTTTTTCATGCACTGACTTAGGTTACTATGCCTTAGATTCCCCATATGCAAAATGAGCTGGTTGAACTACAGAATCCCTGCCATCTCTCCAGTTCTCAGATTTCACATAACATAGGGAAGACAGTCATATTTGAAATATGTTTGTTTTGATGATATCAGCACCCTCCCATTTGTGCAAACTTTGACAATAATAATTACATAGATGAGACAAGATTCCTGTAACAAAGGCAAAGTTCCCTGGAGAAGAGACAGTTTGAGCTGGGAGCTGGGAAGTGGGGTGAAGGGAAGGAGTCTGAGCCCGGAGAGGACCAGGGATGTTGGATACACACCACGCATTCATTAGCCCGTTTCCTGCTTAAGGGAGCTTTACGACTCAGACTACAAATTTCTCATCTAGGACTAACTAGCAAAGAAACAAAGAAAGAAACCCACGGCATGTGCGGATGTGCCTGTAACACCGGGGTTGACTATAGCAGCAAGAAGTTGGTCTTTTGTGAATTGATGTGATTTAGAGACGCCTACAAAATAAAAATATGGTACTTCAGGAAGAGATGAATAAAATATCAGTGTTTTATTGGAACGATGCTGTGCCGCTGAAAAATTGTTGAGTTTTGGAAATGGAGAAATTGCATCTTTCAGAGTGCCAGCATGCCAGAGTGTACCCTGGAAGCCTGCTATTTGGCTGCACTTCAGCTCCTATTACGCATACCTAATATTTTCCTGTCTCCCCGACCCTGCTATTCCGACTTGGAAAGGGAGCCCAGGAAAGCACTCGCCAGCGAACTCGGTGACTTAGCTCTTGGAGGGAAGCACCTCTCATCCTGTCCTTGATGTGATTCCAAACATGTGATTCGATGTTCTCTCTTCCATGAAGGGGAACGCAATCCATTTTAATGCCGTGCAAAAAAACGTTGAATGATTGAAATGCTAACGCAGAGCCTCCCCAACCAGCGTTTTATATGAAGAACATCTGCATGGATTTTTTTTTTTTTTTCTTTTTCTCCAAGTATTGCAGGGAACAAACGCTGCATTCTCAGAGAACAAAAGTTTCTCTTTGGAGAAGGTGAATAAATATGGAGATTATTGACGAAGCCAAGGTGTGTTTCCTCTTCCTGTGTGTGTTAACTCAGAGTAAAATCCTTTCCTGCTTCTGCTGGCATTTTACGTTTGTATTTGAAATAGTCAAAGTGTAATGTTCCATAGCAAATCTGTGTGCCAACTACATTTCTAGCGTAGAAATTACTCATACAAAGACTCAATTTTGAGTAAAAGGGCTCTTTTCAACCTAATTCCCGAACCTGGTCCAGTTTCTCTTTGCAGCTGAGTAAGATGCAGTTTCTGGTGTGAGGGGATAACGTCCGAGTCACCCAGTGTCCCAACTGTCAGTTGGGAATGACATGGCCCTTTAGAATTTCAAAGTCCCACCGCAACTCTTCTCTCCAGTTATTTTTTATTTTAGAAAGGGAGGAACGTAGATGACCAAAAAGTCTTCAGTAGCACTAGACAGGCTGTAGATCATGTCCTTAGTGATGTTTTGGTAATTTGTGGTGAACAAACAGAGAAGCCCTGGAGAGAATAAAAGGCAAGAGGAAATGTAATTTAAATCCATGTCCCATGGAGAGGACCCGATGAATAAAGGCTCTACCCAGCCCCAGTCCCTTGCACAGCCCTTCTGCGAAGCGTATCATTTCATCTGACCTCCGGTCCCTCCTGCCCTGCAGTCTACAGTGCGCCGTGTTCCCACTGTGCTTGCCACAGCCCCACAAACAGGACTCCGAAAATACAAGAGCAAGGGACATGCCTTTGAAATTGCAGTGTGGAAAGTTTAGGACCACAGAAAGAAGTTCCACTTCACAGAGTGAAGAACTCCGCTCAAAGAGGTGGAACTGGGGAAAATACTTATACATGTGCCTTTTATGCTTGGCTCAGGGCACTTCGCTGAGCTGGGGGCAAATTTTAAAGCAATTGAGCCTGGCTGGGCAACTTCAATGGCTGGATCATCCATATTACGGCTGGAAGCAAGAAATGGTTTTACATTCTTGCTGCATAACACCACCTAAGGTGGGCTCGTAGTAGGCACTTAGACAGGCATGAGCAGAACAGGAACATAGGGTCACCAGGGCAGAGAGTCGGGGTGCCTAGCAATGGGCAAAATCATAAGCCCTTGCACGACCATTCCCTTAAGCATTAACTCCTGAAAGATGACATCTAGGTTTCAGCTCCAGGCCCAGAGAAGCAGCCACATTAGATGGATTGACCTCATGGGTGACATCAAGACCAGTTGCATTAACTAACGATCCCCCGGCATCCACCAATCAGTGGAGACCAGGAGGGGGCACACCAGAAAGACGATGAGTATCCTACAGGGATTCTAAGGCCTTCAGAGAAAGCCCTTGGTACAGAAACCCTGCAAGCTCTCTCTGTGACGCAGCCAGCACCTTCTCCACCCTCTGCTCCCCTAGGTTCTGCTCCCTTTTTTCTGGAGCACCCTCAAACCTCTCCTCCCTCTATCATCCCTCAAGGCACGTATCTCTCTCCCTCTTTCTCCTAAACTCCAAGGGTCCTTCTACTACCTCTGTAACTTTCTAAATACACTTTCCCTCATAAACTGAGTTCCTTGGCTCTGAATTCTTTCAAGGCAAACTCAAGTACCGAGGTCGCTGAACTGAGGTCTGGTGTGACTCCCTGCTAAGGCCTGGTGCTGTGTTTCTGCCGCTAACAGGCTGATGGAATTGATTACGGAATTGTGTTACTTTATGTGTAATGTAAAATCCTTACCTACAAGAGTATCTAACACGATTAGAGAGGAAAATAGAGATGTTGCCCAGCCTGGAGCTGTGAATCCTGAGGCCGTCACAAAGGGCACAGAGAGATTGTTTGCAGAGGATGAGACGGCAGCGTTGCGAGAGTTTTGGTGCGGTGGCAAGTGGCTGGAGGTGGGGACACCAGGAGTGGTGGTGGTGCTTGTGTGGGCACAGACAGCAGTGTAGACAGAAGCGTCCTTTCCAGCGCGATCTTGGTGGACCTCGGCTGCCCTTCCTTTAGCGCTGCCAACGTCTCTAAGCCCAGTTCCCCAGCCTTCTCATGCTTCTCTGAGCCTTCCAGTTCCCGGGCACCATTTTGCTTTCTCCTTAGGTGGTTCAGAGTCAGTTTCTCTGCTTTGCAGTCAAGAGTCCTGGCTCTTATGATATGGATTAGTGTCTAGGAATAAGAATTTGGCTATTTGGGGCAGGCAGTGGCAAGACACGATTGTCACGTGTGGTCCCCTAACCTAGGATCTTTGGATGACTAAGCGACTGCTGCAGTGCATCAGCATGAACAACCCGAGCAGCTCAGTGCCTTTGGGAAGGATGGCTGCTTCCAGCACCACTTGGTCCTCCAAGAGAATGGTAACCTCAAGTCCCTAAATTCTTGGTTCGTTTTAGACTAAACAAAGACTGCATGATAGCTGGGTGTAAGAAAAAACAAAACCAAACCTCTAAACTCCTGCAGCTGTAGATCTAAGATAGCCAACAACTAGATAGAGATTAATTCTGTGGTTGCTGAAAGTCAGTGACCTTTGGATGAATAATCTCATGAGGTTTCGTAGGAGAGTTGCTCAATACAGATTGGCCAGCCAAAAACCGGAGCACGAGTTTGTGGGAGGATTCAGAATACGCTGAGAATATGCAAACTCTAAACTCATGCTTAATATCTCTGACAGCCCAAGAGGTCCCTTCCCCCAGGTTTGAAGAGGCTGTTTATCTTTTTACTAATGACCCTGTACTTCCTCCCTCAACTATCCTTTTCCCAAACAATGGAGTCAGCTCCCACCTTGCCCGAAGGTACCAATTACAATGTCAGAACTGTGAGGAGAATGCTCACAGAGCAAAAATATGACAGGAATGTGCTACTTTATGAACGTAAATGTGCAAATCGAGTCTAAGTAAGCTTGACCTAGGATCTGAACGAACTGAGTGGGACAAACTCGCCAGAGATTCTGGATTCAATTTGTTACTTCAAAATCTAGCCCTTGTTCTGGTTTTTTGTTCTTGTTTATGTTGGTTGATTGAAATGTAGGCTCAATATCTGCCCACTCTGAGTGAGGTTCAGATGTGAGAAACTACTTGATATAATGTAAAGGACTTCAGGGCACAGACATTTTGCAGCGAGTTTATCGCTTGGTTTCCGACTACCTCCCTAATGATATCACAAGCAAGAGAAATCTTACTTCTCGCCTTCCACAAGAGACCTGCAACCATTTACCAGGATAAATGTACTAGCTCTCTGGGTATTATTAAACAGTGGCTCTGAGTTAGTACTAACTCTGGGAACATAGGATGCCATTGTAGTCCAGCAGTTAGAGTGAAATTTTAACCCAAATTCACCTCGAAAATGCCCACTGGGCTCCTAAAACTTGACTGAAGCTATTTTTCCAATTCTTATGTGTTGGAATAGTTACTCATACATGTTGAAATAATTATCTTCAGCACGTAGAAGAATTGTCTAAATAGATATGCTTGAAGTTTATCTTATCTAACCAAGTAGCAAACCATTTTCAAAAAAATAAGAATAATGTCACTATTAATGACATATAACAGTCAAGGTTTGGCATACACCAGGGATGGATGGATTTCAAAGCACGGTGACAGATTATCATAAATTGAATATGTTCATTTCAGTTGTAGTTACTGACCCTGATGGAATTTTATTTTTTTTATTGATCTTTTTAGAGAGAGAGGAAGGAAGAGAGAGAGAAAAATAGAAACATCGGTAAGAGAGAACCGCAATTGGCTGCCTCCTGCATGCCCCCCACTGGGGATTGGGCCCACAACCTGGGCATGTACCCTGACCGGGAATCGAACCGGTGACCTCTATGGTACATGGGTCGATGCTCAGCCACTGAGCCACACCAGCTGGGCCTGATGGAGTTTTCTTAGTGATCTGGCTATTGGTCTGGCAGATGTTTTATCTCTATCTCCTTGAGAAGATCAGAAGCACCTTTCTTCCCCTGTTAGGGTCATTAGCATCCCTTCATAATCTCACCTCAAGTTTAAATCTTCTGTCTGAATCGGTGCTACACCATTTATTCTTCAAATATATTTATTAATTATCTTACCAACTGGTTCACAACTCTGAAGAAATTAGGTTGATGGGAAACAAAATACAAGGGCATTTCATTCACTAAGGCAATACCGATTCATCGGTGGGGGGTTCGTGTGTCTTTGAGGTGCTTGGCAGGGACTGTAGGCTGTGGTGGATGGCAGGGAACTTGACTTCCTAATAAAGAGGGACAGTGGGATGTGGCTGTTGGTTTGTTTTTCAATGGATGACTCATTTAACCTTTACCACAATGCTTTGAGGTAGAGTATTCTATTAGACTCATTTCATACGTGAGGAAAGCGAGACACAGGAGTTGAAGAGACTCACCTAAGATCACACACTGGTGGTGCCAGGGGTGAACTCAGGTCCTCGGACTCTTTTTTTTTTAATTATTTTTTTTTTTTATCCTCACCCGAGGACATTTTTTCATTTTTTGTTCAGGTAGAGTGGGAGGGAGAGAGAGGAACAGAGAGGGAGAGAGAGGAACAGAGAGAGAGAGAGAGAAACATCGACGTGAAAGGGACACATCGAGTGGCTGCCACCCGCACGACCGACCAGGGCCGGGGACAAACTGCAACCAAGGTACGCGCCCTTAGCGGGAACCGAACCCGGGTCTCTCAGGACCGCAGGCCGACGCTCTAACCGCTGAGCCAAACCGGCCAGGGTGGTCCTCGGACTCTTGAGCTCATGTTGTCACTCACCGTACCTGCACTTTGCTTCTCAAACCAAATAGGAAGACGAATTACCTGGAGATCTTGTTAAAATGGCAAATTTTTATTTTAACATTTGTTAAAATGTAGGTGTGTGTATGCGTGCATGCGCCGTGGGATTCAGATTTTGCATTTCTAACAAGCTTCTGGGTGAGGTTCATGGTGCTGACCCGTGGATCACACGAGTAGAAGAGATATAGAAGATGAAATCCAAACTCGTATTTGTCAACATGAATTCAGGTCATCCAAATCAGCGTCCAGCGTCTGCCACGTGTCGCCTGCCACTCCTGCCCTCCTCCTGTGCTGCCCCTCACCCAGGAGCATAGGAACTCATACATACTTTAAGCTGCTTGAACTGTTGTCCCATCATGCCATGTGCTTTTATGCACCTGTGCCTTTTTTCTGCTCCTTCTGCTCAAAAGCACCCCATTCTCAAGATGCCACTGTGATAAATGCTTTCCTGACCTTGTGCAATTCAGCGTCTGGGGTGCCTTCGTCTTTGCTCACGGAGCGCCAGGGACAGACTCTTGATTTAACACTTACCATTTTGCGCTGCACTTATTTATTTGAATTGCTGCCTCTGCAGCCAGATGGGGAGCTGTTCGAGGGCTAATACCATGCTCTGTTTATCTACATATCTTTTGCACCCAGCAAATGCTTGCCACATACAAGGTACTCGATAAATATTTGTAAAGTGAATAAATAAACGAAAGAATGATTGGCTGTATGAGGGAATGAACAAGCACAAGATGTGAGGCCACATCTTTTAGGCTATAACAATAACATATACACTTTTTGGATTGTATACTCCTTCTAAAAAAATTGAGTATATATCATATACATATGTATCCACACATATTGTACTAATAGCTTATGTACGTTTTAAAACAAATAGAGAAATAAATTCAGAAAGGGTGAACTAAAATAAATAAAAGATTTACTATGCTGTCGGCATACCCCAGAGGAGTGCCTTGCGTGCCCTGGGGAGGGGAGTGTGTACCTCACCTCAGACAACCCTGTGCTAGAACAAGAAGTCAAGTTACTAAATGTACTAAGGGGTAGGACTCACTTGAAGGGTGCTCTAGTGAATATGAATCAGAAGAAATAGGGAGAAAAGAAATGGGTCCCTCTAAGTATAGGATTTCCAGGGCCTGGGCCTGTAGAGTTTCCCCGAGAAACCCAACAATTGTACAGGGTGACCCGAGACCCCACGTGAGCCGTCTCTGCGGCTCCATAGCCGAGGGCCGTCTCCTCTGTGAGCTCGTGGCTGGGTCAGGACACTGCAGCTGGAGGAAGCCAGGCGCCAAGGGCCCAGCGGGACAAGTCAAGAGCCCCTGGCGAACTCTGGCTGAAAATTAAAGATCATTTGAAACCCGAGATTAATAATCATCTTCCATAGGTAGAAAGAGGCTCGTTTCTTTCATTTTACCTCATTACTGAAATCAAGCCTTTCGCCTTGAAGGCTTTTGTGCCCTTGTTGGATGGATAGGAAAACATGCGCAGGACAAGGTCCCACCCAGGAGCAGAAGCAGGGGCCTGATGCCGCTGCTGAGGACGAGAGGCCAGGGGTGGGGGCCCAGATCCCCTTCTGGCTCCCAGCAAGGGGTTCACAGTGGACACGAACGAGGTCGATGCTCCCCAAGGTGACCTCAGTTGCTCACACACACTCCACAGAACAGAACTGGGCATGTGCCTTACCCCTTGGTAATTCACTTCTCCGCTTCATCATTTTCTCCTTCTCCCTCAACCCCTCCAGCCCTGGGACAGCCCACCCCCAGGAAACACACAGTTCCTCCCCGGATTGTATGAACTTAACCCTGGTAAGCCCAGCCCCCACCACAGCAGTAATTTTCCTTGGAGCATCTGTGGGTGAGGTCTTGATGCCCTTGGGCACTAAACATGGCCTCGGAGAAGCTATATCATGTAGACCCCGTAAGAGGGAATCCGACTTCACCATGTGTACCCTGATTTGAGTGTAGGTCCCTGGAAGAGGCTTCCGAGAGGTGCCCGGGGGTTGTCGCCACCCTCTGCCCCTCCTATCCCTCAGGCTTCCTGATCCTTAGCTCTCTCCTAAAACTGGTCAGAAGATGCTACAACTCTGGAGGTTCAGCCGTACGAGCCCCTCGTGTACCCCCTCACCCAGAGAGGTGCCAGGTGGACATTCGAGTGTAATCGGCTCGGCCTCTCTGCTCTCATGGCTGGATTAAGACGGGCAGTCCTGCCCCCCACCCCCGCCCCCGCCCCGCACTTCCCTTCCCTTCCAACTCCCAGTGATGCTTTAAAATGTATCTTTTTCTCAATGAAAGGACTTGACTGTATCTTCTGAGCTCTTCAAGGAGGAACTGCGTTGTAATTAGATATAGTTAATTGTCCCAGTTAACTCTTGCTGGGTTTTCCCTCTCACATTTATTTCTGACATCCGCGCCTCCACTTTGGAGCTCCTACAGCTCCGGAGCAGTGTTTCTGACTCTGATTAAGACAACAAACTCCGGCCCTGGCCAGTTTGGCTCAGCGGTTAGAGCGTCGGCCTGCGGTCTGGAGAGACCCGGGTTCGGTTCCCGCTAAGGGCACGTACTTCGGTTGCAGTTTGTCCCCGACCCTGGTTGGTTGTGCGGGTGGCGGCCACTCGATGTGTCCCTTCACGTCGATGTTTCTCTCTCTCTTCCTCTCTCTCCCTCCCACTCTATCTGTACAAAAAATGGAAAAATATCCTCGGGTGAGGATAAAAAAAAAAAAAAAAGACAACAAACTCCGTAGCCAGAAGGCAAGCTCCTCTACTTCCTCATTTTGGACCTCAGTTTTCTTTTTTAAGTCCATAAAATGGACATAATAAAAATGCCTACCTTCCAGAACTAGCGTGAGGATTATATGAAGTATATATTAAAAGTACTTAGAAAAGTGCCTGACAGGAAGCACTGTAGTAAATACCAGCTAGTATTATAATGCCCCTCTGACCGGACCAGACTGTAATTTCTCTAAGCAGGAACTGCATCTTATGTCTCTCTGCATTTCCAGCCTGTGCACAGTGACTGGCGTAGAATAGATTTACAGTAAGTTCTCGTGCAGTGGAGCAATGAAACCACAGATTGTTCAGGGAAAAGGGCCTTAAACAAAATGTGAATTATGCCGAGTAAAACGTACTCTATACATGTGTCTGCTGTCCTCTACTCATGATACAATTCTGATTGGCAGTCAATATTGCTCCTACTTACATTTCTCACATCTGTCTTGTAGATCAAATGATCTTACTTTGCCCTATGAGTTACAGAACATTTTAAAGGGAGCCCCAGATGGTGATTCTGAAGGCAAAACCAAAATGAGCACCCTCCTTACGCCACTGTACCCCCCTGTCCTAACCCCCATACTATACCTGAATTCAAAACGTCCGATTCCCAGGCCCCTGCGGAGGGGCTGGGAGTCCGTGGCTGTGCATGGTTTCGGTTACCTACATTTCCCTTCCTGCTGACCTGGCTTGCTTTTCTCTTCATGTTTCTCTATCATCCATGGCTGACCACGTCCTCTCAATTCTCTTCACGCTTGTCCATTTCTTACTCACCTGAGCACACTGTTCATGCAGTGAAGGAGGGGAGGTGACCTTTCCTATGGAAACCAGGACAGACAAGAAACAGGAACAAGAGGCGATACCGCCAGGTCAACTCTGTGAGCTGGAGCCGCCGGGTGGCATTTCACTGGCACATTTATACACTTAGTGCTTCCCAGGACATCAAAGTCTACCACAGAATGGGAAAAGCCTTCAATTGATGCAGTCAATTCCAGAGAAAATATATTTAATGCTTAGAGGTTTTTATTTTTATTTTAGAGCTTGGTGACAGTGATGTTTTGTATCAATTAACTCCAAGTTAAATTACTTATGAACAAATCCATCAAATGGAAAGGTTCATTGTCTGAGTGAAAAAGTAAGTCCATTGTGATTGTCCAATTCTGCTTAAAGAACATGATTAGGTACATTTTAATAGCGGTATCCGGAGGCCTGACTATAAGCTTATATTTCTCATTAACAAAACTTCATGCTTGGCTAGCAGGCCTTGAACTGAGATCACTTGCAGTAAAAAGGAAACACTGATTTTTGGATCTGTTAAGTCATCAAGACACCACAATCTTAATTAGACATTTAAACTAAAATGAGTGTTTAAACAATGGGGCTTCCTTTAACTCTTTCTTCTTAATGGTTTTTAAACTATAAAACTGAGACATGCCTTTTTTTTTTTTTTCCTGAGTCAACACAAAAAGGCTTTGGAGAGAGAGCTGGGGTGGGGTAATTTAACTGTCAACCTGCCTGCTATCTGCAAAACTACTGATTGAATTCAGACAGATTGAATTGATCATTAGCACCAGACTATTGATGGAGCAGTTTCTACTCTGTCCATCCATCAACTGACCACAGCCCTTTTTATTTATTTATTTTATTTATTTATTTTCATTACAGACGTTTCTCCTTTTCCCCCCATTGACACCCTCCTCTCCCTCCCTCCCTGCCCTGTCCCCAGCTTTGTTGTCCATTGTTCATGCATTCATGCATATAAGCTTTGTGGTTTATCTACCCCCCCACCCCCTCTTCTGGGGATTGTCAGTCTGTACCCTACTTCCACGTCTCTGGGACTACCCTGTTCTTCAGACTGTTATGTTCATTGTATTCCACAAATTAGTGAGATCATGTGATATTTGTCTTTCTCTGCTTGGCTTGTTTCGGTACATATACACATTAGAGTACCACAGCCCTTTTTAAACCTGGTTCTGCAGTATAGTTCATTGAAGAAGGCACCTTTAAAGATGGTCCAATATTTATTCATTCCTTGCTTGACTGTTGCATGTGCCCTGACTTGGGATGGAAACCCACAACCTTGGTGTATCAGGATGACACTCTGAGCTACTCGTCCAGGGCTAAACATCATCTTAAAGACAAGGAAAACTGGCCTAGTAGACGACATAAAACCATCTATCCTTTCCATACATTCAGTAAATATGTCATCAGAGTACTCATACCCTGAATAGCAAGTCGTCTTTTCTTTTAATTTTGCTCTGATAGAGGAAAGTGACACAAACATTGGGAGAAATTCCAAGCTGAGATTTTTTCCCCTCAATATTTCAGATAGGGTTTAATGACTGCACAAATCTATAGACTTACATCTTTGCAAAATGTCTCCAAACTCAACTTTCTTTTCTCATATCAAATCCTGTTGTCTTGTTTAATCAATATAACTAACATCTCAGCCAAATACTTGAACTTGTCTCTACACTATTTATTGCGTGTGTGTAGGGGGAAATGCTAGTGAGGGCGTAAAGACACATGAGTTCTATGATCACAGATATAAAGACATGAAAGCAGAGGGGAGGATGGCGACAAGCAAAATGGAGGCACATTAAACCAATGTTCCTACACACTTGTGAGCATTGAGAGAGAGGGACCTATAAAAGCAAGCCAGTTCTTTCCGATGAACCTGCAAAGTATTGGAATTGGTAGTTACCAGGTGCCTCAAGAGTCCCCAGTGTGCCGGGACAGAACCCTGTTCCTCCCCATGGGACAGGAGAACCATATTCTCTGGAGAAACTGAAGCAGAGAAGCTCTAGGATTAAAAGTGCCTGTTACAGAGGAGAGCATCTGGAGAACTAAGTGAACGTCTCTAAATAAATCTAATTATTGCCCAGCCGGTGCGGCTCAGTGGTTGAGCGTCGACCCATGTACCAAGAGGTCGCCAATTTGATTCCCGGTCAGAGCACATGCCCAGGTTGTGGGCCCGATCCCCAGTGGTGTGTGTGTGTGTGTGGGGGGGGGGAACATGCAGAAGGCAGCCAATCGATGTTCTCTCTTGTTGATGTTTCTATCTCTCTCTTCCTCTCCCTTCCTCTCTCTCTAAAATCAATAAAGAAAAAAAATAAATCTAATTATTACCCCTCAATCATCTTCAGGAAATTAGACGCCAGACATATAACCCCAAAGAGAAGAGTAGGGAGGGCTCTTTCTCCAGGGAAATATAATTTTCTCAGAGAGAATGCATATAAAGACCAAAACGGGATAGGGGATGTTTTGAACAAAGTATCAGCTGACCACTCAATGTTAAAGTCAATTCATTGAAAAGCCTCATCCATGCTCACTGAACTTCCAATCTGTTGTTCAGTCGCTCATCCTTAAATAAGAACAGATGATCAAGGATCAATAGACTTTTAGAGAAAGTTTCTTATATGCAGAAGAACAAACTGGAAAAAAAAAAATAGGAAAAGACATTCAGGGAGTAGAAGAAAACTCCCAAAAGGTTATACTTAATACCATCAATGAGATGACAAGATTCAATGCCCTTGAAACTATACAAGGATGATCTAATAAGGAACAATTAGAGAACCAATAATGAGCTCATTGAAATTAAAAATATAAGTAGATTTTAAAATTCAATCTGAAAAAAGAGTTGGGCAATATACTTTAGAGAATTCTATAAAAGAGAAAGGAAAGATAAAGAGATGTAAAATAGGGAACAACATATAAGAAAATGAGAGAATCAATTAAGAGATGAAATATTCAAGATCAAGAAAGAATAAAAAACAACAGTGCAAAGGGAATGATTAAAGAAAAAATGTAGACAAATCTTCAGAATGAAAGGACATGTTAAGCAAATTATCATCAAAATTCAGAACAAAAGGATTAAAAGAAATATTTTTAAAGTTTCTTGAAAGCCAGTCAAAGGGCCAAGAACAAATAAAGTTACCAGACTTCTAACGTGGCACATTGGAAATTAAACGACAATGGTACCATACCTTCAAAAACTGGGTAGACAATTACATCCAGCCTATAATTCTGTATGTAGCCAAACTACTGTGCAATTGTGGACAACAGAGCATTCAGCACAAGAGAGAGGGAAAGGATTTCTAGGAGGACGCTGAGATTAAGTCCACAGTGACAGTGTAGGAGGCCTAAAGGAAAACGGGTTCAGTCTGGAGCTGGAAGGGGCTCCAGAAGGGCTATCCCCCCATAACAAATGCAACTGAGAAACTATTGGAGACTTGTAAACACTTGTGAGAGAGACATCCCACAGGTGTGGAGAATGGAAAGACTGGGCCTCAGGCTCCAGGAAAACTAAGCCAATGGCAAAAGAATGAGTACATATGGAAGAAGAGGAGTTGTTAAAAGAAAAAAAGAGGGTCACAGAATTTTACTCAGCTCAGCAGTGTTCATTATAGCCACAATAATAAACACGCTGAGCACAGATTTGGATTTAATAAAACATGTACTGTAAATGTATTAGAAAGATGAAAAGAGGACAAGAGAACTAGATCCTTATCAAAATTGGAAGTTAGTTCATTATGGTTTAAGATGAATTACTAAGGAGTTGTAAGTGTATCTTATTTTTTGAAAAATAGAATTAATGGAATAAAAAATAGTAAAAAATGGTTGCTTCCGTGGAGTAGGAGAGAGAAAGGGTTGGACAGGCATTTACCATCTACCATTTTTTAACACAAGACTTTTAATATTATGACTCCTAAAGCCATGCTTTATTTATTATTTAGAACATTTTTAAAAACTTAAAAGAAATACTAGTAATTGAGTATAAAGTTGACCCTTGAACAACGTGGTTTCAAATTGCCCAGGTCCACTAATATGGATTTTTTTTTTCGTTTGACACAGGCAATTTAATTGACCTGTGCCATTGAAACCCACATTTCCCCAGGATCAACTGCATATCTAAATTGTCAAATAAAATGGGTGCTCAAGGACTACTTGCCATATTTATTCTGCAGATCCACCCTCCTTGATGGCACATGACCAGATACATTTGAGGTCCACATACCCCAGTTTCAAAAGCTTGGTCTAGACTCAGTCATGATGGGTAAATGGATGGTTTCCATTAGACTCTTTACAACAGTGACAATGGCTGGAGGACCCCACATTTGGCTTCTCGGACCCTTCCTCAGTGCTAAGATGTTTTCACGTCCTCCATATTAATTGTTCCAGGTATGGCCCGTAAGAGTCTGGACACCCTCGAGTCCATCTCATTACCCTTGTTTGTCTTATACTGAGAGCAAGGTCAGGCATGGTTAGCAACTGGCTGATGTCATATAGCTAGTTCATTACCGTTCTAAGCTAACCATTAAAGTGCTGGTTGCTATGATGCTCTATTATAATCCAAGCCTGAGGTGTGTCTGTTTATATGTACTCTAAAATCTTTCTCAGCTAGAGGCTGGGCCTATGGAGAGGCTGCGAAGCACCAGCTGTCTACGGTTTATGTTGTTAATTCATTAAACTGCACACTTTATCCTCTCTGGAAATCACTGCATCCCGCTTACCGGAGAACAATAACACCGGAGCGCTCGCTGCGGCAGTTGCTGACAATATCAATTATTTAGGGTTCTGCCAATTCCTGTTAGACTTTTTCTAACTGGAGAATTTATACTGTGTCTGAATTAAAAACAGTGGAAAGCTTTGGGGAATTTAAACTAATTAGCTAGCATTTGTAAACCCCTTTGTTGAAGATAATTTGTTTACATGACTAATTCAACCTTTTAATTATGGGGGCCTACACGGGCCATGAGAGGTACCGCGGCAGCCATCCTTTGCTGGGCACAGCGATGCCAACATGGCAAAACTCATTTTTCTTTGTGATGAGGTGTGATGCCCCGGCTCACTAGCACCTAACCTTGCACATTAGCATGCTTTTAATTACGGTTGGGAGCGGCTTTGGGCTTCCCAGGTTTCAGGTTTCTGAGCAATTTCTCTTCAGTATTAGAAGGGCAGCTCCAAATACCTACTCCATCCATTCTCCACCTTCCCATGTTCCCTCACCCCTCCGTGTTCCTTCGAGATCTCTTTGTCTTTCAGAAGTCACGACTGGATTCTTCAATGCTAAGATGTTTTAATGCCTTCTATGTTCATGAGTCCATGTATGAACAGTGATGATTTATTATCCAATCTGTGGGTACTCATCATGTTAACTTCATGGCTCAGGGTCAATAGAGCTAAATTTGCCCTGGTAAAGGAGAATAGAGCGGACTGACACCTATTTTGTCTACAGTGAACATAGTGGTGTGGTTCTAATATACCAAGAGTTAGAAGAGAACTGGGTAAATATTTAAATTGTTTCTTTGTGGTCTTCTGATACCAAGATACTTAAATACAATTTTCTTTTTATTTATTTATTTTTGAAATTGATTTCTAGAGAAAGGATAAGGGGCAGGGGGAGACAGAGAGAGAGAGAGAGAGGGAGAAGCATTGATTGGCTGCCTCCCGTACACACCCCTACCAGAGAGAGAATCCACAACCTTTTGGTATATAGAAAGGGCTAAATGTAATTTTCTTGACAAAAATGGTTGGAATATGGACATATATTTGGGAGAATGAGTCTGAGAAATAATATCAATTCTTGTGATAGCTGTACTTATTTTAATTAACTAGTAGATAAGACGTAAGGACTGTCTTAATAAATAACTTTAGCAAGAGCATTCCGAATACAGCTGTAGTCCATGTATATCTTGCATGAGTTTTATTCCCTGGCTGATGTCTACTCAGATGCTCTAAACCCCGAAGAGAAGGTGAGTTGATAAATAATTGAGTGTGTGAATAAAATTTTTTTATCTCTTTCCACTTGCTAGGTCCAATCAGTCAGTGATTACCTTCAAGACATAAATGAATATTTATGACAAGTATTTTAAAGCATTTTGTGCATACTCATGGGTGTGTCTTAACCTTTCTTAAACATGGACCCACTTAAGAGTTACTTGGCAACGTGATCTTCAGGCAGCTTTCTGCAAAGAGGCCATCTCTATTTTGTGGTATTTGTACTCCAGGTTCTTTGTCCTGTGTTGAAGGGAATTAAGGTCTTCCTTGTCATTCTGTAAAAGGGTGGGACTGTCAGTATGTGCAGGTCTTTAGTTAAAATTCAAGGAAGGTTCTGTTCCTACTTCCTCCCAATCACATCCAGTGAGGATAATTTTCACTTAATTTCTGCTGATGTGTGAATGAGTGCTATCACTGTAGCTAGCCCATATTGCCGGCTTTATAGGCATTACATCATCTATTTTACAGCATCCCTATGGGGCGGTGCAGCCAGACTTTCTTTCTGCTGCAGGGGACAAAAAACAGCTCAAATTAATTTGAGTAAAAAGGCATTTATGGCTCCCAGAGTGGAAGAGTCTAGAGGTAGATTTGGCTGTAGACTTGCCAGAATCAGAACTATTTGCATCATTGCAACCCTCAGCTGTACTTCCCTGCGCGTTGACCCGATTTTAGGCAGGCCTGTCGGGGGGAAATAGCCCACACAGACAGGCGAAGCATCAAGTGAACCCTCCCATGAGCTGGGGCTTCGTTTTTTTTTTTTTTGTTTTTTGTTTTTATTGCTATCTCCCCAGAACTTAGGGGATATAGTAGATGCTTAATAATATTTATTAAATAAATGGGGGGAAAATGGTTCTCCTCGGCTTTTATGCTCAATCTTAAAGCCTAGGATTGGAGTCAGCTCTTACTTATTTTTGTAACTAAATATGGGTGCTATGAACTCAATGTTTGTGCCCCCCCAAAAAAATGTTGAAATCTATTTGTCCCCAATGTGATGGTATTTGGAAGGTGGGCCTTTAGGAAGTAATTAGTCTCACGCATTAATCTTTTGAACGTGAGTAATGCCCCACGGACTCTGAGAGCCCCCTTCCTCCACGCGAGGACATGGTAAAAAGAAGCTGGAAGCGGGTCCTCGCCAGGCGGTGATCCGCTGGTGCCTTGGCAACCTCCAGCAGCGTGAGAAATACATTTCTGTTGTTTACAATCCACCCAGTCCGTGGCATTCTGTCACCGCAGCCTGGACTGATGAAGACAGTGGGAACATGTATTTCCCGAGGAATAATCAGGAACGGTGGCCAGAACGAGGGAAAATGGACGCGGCACTGGCAACGCACGACAGATGTGCCCCTCGCCGTGGCCAACAGCACCCTCCGTGTGGAATGCGGGAGACCGCGTACATCTGGTGCTGTGTGATCCTAGGACTTGATTTCTCTCCTCATACACACTGAGCGATAAGAGAGGGACGGTGCCTGCATGAAAATCAGGGAGCTCCGTTATCTTCATTAGACTGAGATGTGCGCAAAACATTAAATGGCCTGTGCGTGTTCAGCCACTGACGGTTTGGGGATCACTGGAGTCATCCGCGAGCATCGGTTCTTCCTGAACAGTCTCCGGCATAAAGGCAGAAGCAGAGGGACAAACCCGAGGGGCCTCTGCAGTCATGTAGACTGGAGGGGAGCGCGGCTGGAACAAGACAGTAGCCTCAGAAGTCATGACAATGTTCGGATTCTGAGTATCTTATGAGGAGAGGGCCAGTAGTCTTTGATGGAGGGTTCGGCGGCGACATGACGATTGCTGGCCGCAGCCGCCGGAAGGATAGAGTTGACGTTTACTTAGATGGGGAAGATAGTGAGGAAGGCAAGCTTGAGGGATGGGAGAGAGAAAGAAATCAGTTCTGTTTCAGACAGGTGTGTTCAATTGGGCTTTAAGTAGAGTTGTCAAGGGGACAGAGACATGAACTCGGGGTTCAGAAGAGATGTCTGGGCTGGAGGTAACAGGTAGGAGTCACCAGTGTTTGGAAGTATTTTCAGCCGTGAGATCAGATGCCATCACTACAGAAATGACTGTACACAGAGAAGAAAATCAGGTCTCACAGCTGAACTCTGCGATGTTCCAGTGTGGACAGGTGGGGACAGTGAGGAGAACAAGCCTGAGAGACTCAGATGTGGAGCTGAACTAGGTAGAAGCAGACGAGAGAGAATGTCCTGGAAGAAGGAAGAAGGGAAAATCTGGGTCAAATGTTGCTGATAGGTTCAGCGAGAAAGGGTGTGAGAGCTGAGCCCTGATGTAGCAATGTGGAGACCACGGATGTCCCTGACAAGAGCTGTTTCGGGGCCACTTTGGGGACAAAAGCCTCGTTGTGACTGCGTCCAAGGGAAAGTTGAAAGGGGGGGGCGGTGAGAATTCAGAAAGAGTAAGCTTACACAACTTTTTTCAAACAATCCATTAAAAACACCCCCTAATTTCATTTGGTGGGAAAAGGAAATTATTTATTTCTCTTGCTCTAGCGTTCTTTGTAAACCTCTCTTGTCTCTGTCTGGTTCATGGTCCGTCCTCAACCCCTCACCCCCACCCCTTATGTCTCCCCTTTGGTCCCTCACCCACCACGCAGAGCTCCCTCTGCAGCCCCGTGTTGATGATTCCGGCCAGCGGGGTCCGCACCGCTCTGTGCCGGGCTCTGGGAGGTCGGGCATGCTGCTGGGGCCACCGTGGCAATAAAACAGCTTACAAACTAGAACGGGGGTCTTTAAACCTTCCCATTATGAATTCCCCTAAGACAATGTTTTGAAAAAAACGGATGGATGCCCCTTTCATCCACACTGCAATTTTAAAATAATATGTTATGTTTTACACGTCTTTGCAGGAAGGAAGGAGAGATGAGCTCACCAAATGCAACCTGGATGACCAAACATATCCCAGTTCCCTAATTCATCCAAATTACAGACTTTCATTCACCCGCAAGGGTGTTTTTGTGGCCTAGAGGGGAAGAGGGGCCTCGTGAAGCTGAAGTAAGGGGCAGGAGACCTTGTGACAGTCAGCAGAGGGGATACAGGCAGCCCTTGCCGTCATAAGTTAGCAAACTTCAAAAAGACTAATTGAAATGAATACTAATGACGTGTATTTGAAAGTATTTCCAATAAGGTCCATTTAGTATCTGTTATTATAATACTTTAACTTTTTTATTAAGCTAACTTTCTTCAATTATTGACGCTCCACTAATTGATTACAGATAGGTTGATTTCTTTATCATCTTTTGTACATTTTAAAGTAATATCTAAATATCTTCAGCATGAATATAGCTATTTATAGTTGCAAATATGTAATCTCCAGTGAACTAAACATTATCATTTAAAAAATAAAACTACTACCTTCTTTTATTTATTTAAAAAAAAATTTTTTCCCTTTATTGATTTCAGAGAGAGGAAGTAAGAGAGAGAGAGAGATAGAAACATTGATGAGAAAGAACATTAATTGGCCACCTCCTGCATGCCCCCCTCTGGGGATTTGGCCCACAACCTGGGCATGTGCCCTGACTGGGAATCGAATAGGGGACCTCTTGGTGCATGGGTCAATGCTCAACCAATGATCCACACCAGCTGGACTACTACCTTTTTTTTTTTTATCCTCACCCAAGGACATTTTTCCATTTTTTTGTTCAGATAGAGTGAGAGGGAGAGAGAGGAAGAGAGAGAGAGAAACATCGACATGAAAGGGACACATTGAGTGGCTGCCTCCTGCACGACCCAACCAGGGCCAGGGACAAACTGCAACCAAGGTGCATGCCCTTAGCAGGAACCGAACCCGGTTCTCTAGGGGCCGCAGGCTGACGCTCTAACCACTGAGCCAAACCGGTCAGGGCCTACCTTCTTTTAAAAGGATCCAGTAGAACCTACATATCCTAGCATTTCATACATAACATCACCACTCTAAAAATGCACCAATTAGTTCTTCTTTAGCAGTAAGACATTTGCTGTTTCCTTATTTCAATTTCATCCTCTACCCTCCACACATAATTTCATCCTAATATAATGGTTTTAAGCTTAAAAGGCTCGTATTTTTTATCCTCACCCCAGGACATTTTTTGATATTTTGTTCAGATAGAGTGTGAGGGAGAGAGAGAGAAACATCGGCATGAAAGGGACATGTCGAATGGCTGCCACCCACACAACCCAACCAGGGCCGGGGACAAACTGCAACCGAGGTACGTGCCCTTAGTGGGTACGGAACCCCGGTCTCTCTGGACCGCAGGCCGATGCTCCAATCGCTGAGCCAAACCAGCCAGGGGTTAAAAGGCTCTTATTAATGATCTTGTTATTTTTCTCTGTAGCAAAAATGTGTGGTGTAGATGCCTTGGAGCCAAAGGCCAACCAGACTGCACCTGTAGCTGAGCTGAGTGAGCTGGGTTTATTGCTCACTGACACGAGAGAACACAGACTGAGGGGAACACCCGCACCTCAGGGAGAGGGTGTGAGAAAGGATGTATTATGTGATTTGGGCTTTGATTAGGTAATTTTGGGGGCGTTTATGGAAGCCAGGCTTTACTCTGGATTGGATGTTGTCAGAAAGCGGGGGCAGTTCTAGGATTCCTTATCTTAATCCATCTTACGTGGGAGGAGGAAAGGTAAGCAAGGCGAGGGATTAATGGTAAAGAAGCAGCTGTCACTCAGATTAGCCAAGAGGGGTGAAAGTTGTGTTTTTGTGATTTGCACAGTAATTTTATGCTTACACAAAATTATGACATGATGTTTGTTATTGTTGGACTTCCTCATGATCACAGAAAACTTCATCTGAGGTTGGTGCTTTGTGAGACTGTTTATCCAAAGGGAAACACCAAGGCCCACCTGTGAACACAGCCAGCGCCTGCCTAACAACTCCAGGGCCAACTAAAGTGGCAGACCTGTCCCTGTACATCAGGGGATGCTTTCCTCGTTCTTGGTCCCCTGTGGTTTAAAGACCACAGGATATTAATTCATGACATCTGGATGGTTGAGATCTTCTCCATCAAGATCAAGAGGGTGTCCCCTGAACCTTGTCTATAGTTACATGAAAATCAACCCTCCTCTGCTTCTGTTGTTGAATGAACTGTTGGCTCATCTAATGTGACAATGGCTGCCTGGGAGCATTTAACACTCTGGACCGGATACATCGGCCAACTGAAACACAGGCAATTACCAGAAATCACACGATTATCAGTCCTTGTAATAGGTCTCAAAGCAAGAGGCCTTGATTATAAAACCCAGGCAGTGAAAACATATCCCAGAATTCAGCAGGGCCTGTTTCAGAGACCCAGGTGGCTCTTTCTTTTCCCCAGGCTTAGCGTTTTGTGCTTGCCCCGTAGTATTTACATAGGTGTTGCAAGCTTAGGAGAAACCGAGTGCTATGTGATTGGCTCAGGCAGCTCCCGCTAATGACTGTAGACTCCTTTACTGGGCTTCTGGAGCAGATGTTGTATTATTTATGACATCCGCTAGGGTCCACCTCAAGGTTTAGATCACTGTGAGAATTGCAACTTAGAGAATTCGCATGGAAAAGGCTGCATTTCTCTCTGCTGGAGTCTCCCCTGCTTGGCTCATTCCTGAGGACCCTGGGACCCGTGGAAGTTATAAATGTCTAGTAGTCTCTAAGGATTACCCCAAGCTCACTGAGTTCCGTAGTGTGAAGTAGGCTGGTATAAACCTGATATTCACTCAAGTGGTGGAATTCTAGTGGGGTACAGTGTTGGTTAGGAACATAAGTATCATTTAATCACAATAGCAGTAAGCCAATATTTTTGTCCATATTCTAGAGGTTCCTGTAGTGGTCAGGAAAACTTTTTTGTTTTTAAGTCATTTAAAAGTCATGGATTAAATCCAAGCCATTTACTTCTTATAGGACACATATTGGTTATTTTATCATTTGTGAGTTAGTATTTGGGGAAGGGCAATTCGTTTAGGCAACCAAAAGGATTGGATTTCTGCCCTGGCCTGGTGGCTCAGTCAGCTGGAGCATCATCTCATATACCAAAAGGTTGTGGTTTGGTTCTTGGTTCAGTGCACATACCTGGGTTGTGGGTTTGATACAACCCACAGTAGGGGATATATGGGAGGCAACTGATTAATGTTTTTCTCTCAGATCGATGTTTCTCTTTCTCTCTCTCCCTTCCTCTGTCTCTAAAATAAATAAAAAAACATACCCTCAGGTGAGGATTAAAAAAAATGAAAACAAAAATTAAATAAACATTGAATTTCTGTGAGAAGCTTACATTTCAAGGGTAAATAAAAGTCTGTATAAACAGTCTCTTGGCAATCTTTCTTTATAAGTAGTATTAAATGAAGGATATCCAAAGAAATCTCTAGAAGTTCTGAAAAAGGCATGAATAGTTCTCTAAGAGATTTTTTTTCTTTTTAGACAAGAGAAAACCAGAGTAGAGAAAACTAAGAACTGTTTAGCAGTTTTTCTATGAACATTCATGTCATATAATTTTTTTTTTATTTTTTTTTATTTTTTTTTTTATCCTCACTCGAGGACATTTTTCCACCTTTTTGTTCAGGTAGAGTGGGAGGGAGAGAGAGGAACAGAGAGAGAGAGAGAAACATCGATGTGAAAGGAACACATCGAGTGGCTGCCACCCGCACAACCGACCAGGGCCGGGGACAAACTGCAACCGAGGTACGTGCCCTTAGCGGGAACCGAACCCGGGTCTCTCAGGACCGCAGGCCGACGCTCTAACCGCTGAGCCAAACTGGCCAGGGCATGTCATATAATTTTAAAAGAAGAAATATAAGTGTAAATATATCATCTAAAAACAATTGCACAATTTGTTAATCTATTCACATTTTAAGAAGTAAGGATAAATTACATTTAATGACCAGTGAGTGTTTTATGTTTCTTATTTAGAAACTGCTCAGGCATCCAAAGATCATTTATTAATTAATTTAAATAGTTGTGTAAGTTCTTAAAGTTAATTATGGCTCTGAAAATTATAATTTTGCTAACACATTAAGTTCTTATGATTTTTACTATTGTAAGAATTTCATAAAATTAAACCCTTTAAAGACCCATCCATGATTATCACTTTATTTAGGGGAATATAATTTAAAACATATAAATTTTTATTTTTAAGCAAGCCATGGAGGCAGTGGTAACTTAAGTAACTCATAGAAGCAATGTAGGGCATTTAGAAAATTTAAATGAGATATTTAATCCTGTATTTATATAAATAAAATTGTGTTCTATTAGTATTTTCATAGGGTCAACTAAGTGAATCATGTCCAAAACTCATGTTTTATCTTGGAGCTAGAGCCATTTTTTTCTTACCTTATAGCAGTAATAGCAAAGACTTTCATATAAATATACTTTTTGGGATTCAGAACAAGAAACATTGTTTAATAATTTCCTTTTTTAGACATTGCAGAGTGTTTATCTGGACTAGATGTTTGTAGAGTGCTGACATAACTGAACATTTAAAAAACATCTTTACTCTTATTCTTTGAGATGACATGGAGGGACCTGGAAAGTATTATCCTAAGTGAAACAAGACAAACAGAGAAAGACAAATGTCACATGATCTCACTTTTTTGTGGAATATGATGAACGTAACAGTCTGAGGAATGGGGTAGACCCAGAGATGTGGAAGTGGGGTACAGACTGACAACCCTCAGAAGAGGGGGAGGGGGGAAAGAGATAAACCACAGAACTTATATGCATTTATGTGTAACCAATGAACATGGACAACAAAGCTGGGGATGGGGTGAAAGGGGATGGGGAGGAGGGTGTCAATGGGGAAAAAAGGAGAAACATCTGTAACAAAAATTAATTAATAAAAAAAAATAAAACAAATAAAAAAATATCTTTAACCTCTCTTTCCCCAAGAAAGGTGTGGAAGGGTGGAGGGAAGAGAGAGAGAGAGAGAGGGACAGAGAGAGAGCGGGGGAAAGAAAGAGAGAGAGAGAGAAAGAGAGAGAGAGAGAGGCATGGGCTTTAAGCAAATATGGAACTATCACTCTAAAAGGCTAATTATGTTTTCTCTACAGAAAGAGAACATTTTAGATGTGGAGAAACAGATTTTGACATATATGCTCACTAACGAAAGTGGCATGCAGCTGGTCTTGATGTGATTTGTACACACTTGACAGTTTTATCAGCCCAAACAATTAAAAAGTCAGCAATTATTAATTCCCAAGTACTGAAATGAAGGAGGAGACAGCTCCTGGGTTAAACAAAGTGCTCTCTCATAGACAAACAAGACAAATAATCTCCTCTTGAGGATATCTTCAGTTTTTATTTAAACGTATCGTTCAAATAAATACTCTCATTCCTGTCAAAAGCTCCCCACTGGCCACTGTGATTTGGAAATCGGCCTTGATGAAGTTGTGCCAGTTCATGAGATAAGCACATAAGTCAGCGTGATGGTGAGCACCAGGGGGAGCGGGGTTGGCCTGGGAAAGGCACCGAGGAGTCAGAGCAGAGCCTGGGAGACTGCTGCAGTCTTTCCAAAGGTGCTCCTATGACGTCATGGCCCTGGGTCCTGGCCAGTGGTCAGTCATCACCCGGCCTTCGTTAGACAGCAGACGAACCTCCTGATTGCAGGCAGACAGAAATAAATGAAATTCTCAGGGACACCAAGACAAAACAAATAGGATACATCCTTAAAAGGTTTTAAAATGTTGACCCAAGTCAAAGTTTGTCCAAAAGGACGCCAGTTTCAGGAGACACAGTGAACTCCTCATCCCAGAGGCCTGGCTTGAGGACACATTTATCAGACCTAGTCCCATCTTCTGCCTGTGATGGTCCACTTGGCTGGTCTATAATCCAGCCCCCCAGTCATTCATTCAAACATGAATCTAGATACTGCTGGGTAGATGTTTCACAGATATGATTAAATTCCATAAATATGATTAACATCCATAATCACTTGTTTTTTGTCAAAGAGATTATCCTAGATAATCTGATGGCCCCGATTTAAACAGTTGAAAGGTCTCAAAAGCAGAGTTTAGATTTCCCTGAAGAAGAAATTCTGCCTGTGGACAAAAGTTTTAGCATGTGCCTGAGGACTCCAGCCTTCCTGAAGGCCAGCAGCCTGGATTTGGGACTTGCCTAGGCCAGTGGCCACAGCTGCATAAGCTAATTCATTGCAATAAACCTCTTAAAGTAGATAGCTCCTACTGGTTCCATTTCACTGGTTGAACCCTCACTGATACATCTCTGTATAGATGTCTTCTGTTATATACAAACAACACTCAAGACACTAGACAAGCGGACACACCACAGGAGCCAGTGTTAGAAGACTACTGAAAATTTCCTCTAGAGAACACAATAGATCTGATTAGATAAACAAAAATGTCAGACGGGAACATATTCCCAGGAAAACAAAATAAACCCAGTGTTGATGTATTTAACAAAATATTGGAACTCAATTTACCATAAACTTCTCTTTCCATCCCATGCAAAGGGCAAATCAAACAGGTAGAGAGATGCAGAGTGTCTCAGGTATAAACACTGGTCCTGGGTCCAGGTTTACATCCAAGGTGGTGAGGTCTTCAGATGGATGGATCTTGGTGACATGCCCCTTTCTACCATAGTCCTCCAGCCAAGCACCACAGGACCACACCTGTAGGTGAACGAGTTGGGCTTATCACTCATTGCAACATGGGAGAATGTGCACCACGGAGGCATATTGGGCATCTCAGTAAGAGGGTGTAAGAAAGGACCTAACACAGGAGGTGAACTTTGCTTAGGTGACTGAGGAGAAATAAACCAAGTAGAATCTACTATGAATTGAATTCTGTCGGGAAGTGGGGGCAAGTCTATGATTGGTTGTCTTAATAAATCCTATCTAGAAGGAGAGAAAACGAGAGTATGGGTAAAGCTGTAAATTGGTAATGAAGCAATAGTCACTCATATTAGCTGGGAGAGGGTGATGCTTGGTACTTCTATGGTTTTCACAATACCTTTGTGTTATAGATAGACTGTGTCCTCCCAAATTCTTAAACCCCAAAGTGATGGTATTAGGAGGTGGAGCCTTTGGAAGAGGATTAGGTGATGAGGGTGGAGTTCTCACAAATGGATGAGTGTCCTTATAAGTGAGGCCCCCTTATAAGAGGGCCTCCCTTGCCTCTCTGCCCTGTGAAGACACAACAAGAAGATGGCCATCTGGAAATCAAGAAGTGGGTCCTTAGCAGACATCCATCTGCCGGCACTGTGATCTTGGACTTCCAGAACCTAGAACTGTGAGAAATAAGTGTTCGCTGTATGCATCTCCCAGTCTATGGTAGTTTTTGTTACAGCATCCTGAACTAAAACACTCTTATTTTTGTCTCTGCTCCGTTTTGGTGGTTGTTGTTTTGCCTCACTTCATCACAGCCACAGAGCACAGAGCACCGGACCCCAGTCTGATGTCCGCGTGAGTGAGATGGGAAGTCTCACACACCGCAGGAGGACACCGCAGGAGGACGCCACAGGAGGCTGTCAGCTCTGTGCTGGCTCTTGCTATAATTCCTGGATGTCAGAAGCTGCTTCTCTCTTTCTCAAAAGCTAAGTTTCAGTTGTTTTTTAATTTTCTGTGGCTCTAGTTTTATATGGACTAGGCTACAAATAGGATAATTTTTATCATATCCAAATTACCCAAACAATATAAATATATAACCTATTGTGATTGTTGTGGCAGAAATTCAGTCGGCGGGAAGAGACAGACTGCACGCACTCAGAGGATTAGAAAAGACTGTTCAATGCGCACTGGTGCTGTCCCGGCAGAGTCACCTCCAAAAGCTGAGCCCTATGCCCGGGTTCCCACTGCTTTTTATACACAATAAGCCTCCAGGTATTTGGGGGCTTCTAATTCCGCTGTAGTTTAGGCAGTTGGCGGATGTCAGGGGATTACAAGAGCCAGGGGCAGGGGTCTCTGCCCTGTGAGATAAGGGGATTGTCTGTGTCTGGCTTGACTTCTCATGATCATTACCAAACAGAAAAAGTTTACTAGAAATCACACCTTGATGAGGACAGGAAAGTTTTCATTTAGATCATGCATCTATGAATAAATATTGCTCATTCCTTAAATGGAAATAGTTGGTATACATTTTATTCCCACTTTTAATTTTAATTTAAGTGCTGAGAAAACTCATGTCCTTAAATGAGTAGATGGGAGCAGAATTAAAAAAACAACAACCATGACAATCAATTTTTTTTTCAGGTTATCTGCAAAACATTCATTTTGATATATCATCAAAAACACATTTTAATACCTGCCTGTTCAAAATGTAACTGTGTCCTCACATTGAAAACAAAGAATAAAAAAAAACCAACTGCTTTGCAAAAGGGCTTGCTTTTCCGTTGTTAAATCTCATAATTCCCCAAGCCCAAGATGAGCATTTAAAGTTCTCCTATGTTCAAGACCCCAGCAGATTGTTTTTACATAGTATGCGTGGGGATAGCTGAGAGGTCTGTCTTCCTCTTGCAAAGTGTGAGGCAGGTGAGCATATACGGGAAGAGGGAACTGAGGACCCGTGCCCCCTCAACTGCAGCTGAGTTCTCAAGTAAGACAGTTTTAGCAAAGAACACAAGTGCAAGTTAAGAATTGGGAAACTGACTTTCTGAAGCCGAATGTGCTGAATACCCCTTGAAAAGTCTATAGGTGTCCTCAGGGTTACCTGCACTCTGAAGACTCACCAAGCAGGTTGTTGAAAGACAGATTGTTCTCCTGGGAATATCTGCTGCCCCAATGTAATAGAATCATGATAGACCACGATCATTTGGTTTACGGTCTAGCAATGTTACCCTTCAGTCTCCTACAGTGCCTAAACCGTTGTCTTTGCACGTAAGGGGTTCTCTGCAAATATTAGCTACAGTGGAAGAATCCATTGTATTGCTTTAGGAGAGAAAACACAATAAAAAATGGCAGCCATTGTGTACCCCAGAGTACCAGGGCTTGATATAGCTCCTGCCAATGAAGAGGTGGCCTATAGTTGCTCATTTAATTAAATAGTATGAGTTACCATTGATGGAACACCTACAGGGGCCTGGCACTTCACATCCATGAGTGTATGGATACATACACACAGGCAATGCAATGGCCCCACAAGTTAGTTACTGTTGGCTCCATTTTATAAATGAACGTTTCAGAAAGGTTATGGAACTCGCTCAAGCCACAGAGCTAATAAATGGTCGTGCCAAGATTCTAATCCCGTTCCAAAACATCTGTTGTTTTTTGTTATAACACATTGCCTCTTAGTCATACCTGAACTCCCGTCCCAGTTCTCCTAGAGAAGAGCAACCGTTTCTTTAAATAAAATAAATAAATAAAGCACATCTCTGCTATTTTACACCTAAAATGAGGAAGAGCAGGCCTGTCTGTACTTGGGAAACAAAATATGTGAAATACCAAAACTGCTTGGAACACGGGAGACATTTAACAAATGCTGCTTCCATCTCTCATTTGAAAGGAATAGCCTTTAGAACTCCAAATGGATACAGTTTACAGTTGACTTGATTTGGTGACTTTTTTGGTGAAACAAAACATTTTGCAGTTGACCACGTCTAAACCAAGCACACCAGCTACGTGGCTACTTTGAAAGCCCTTCGTGATGTAAGCCCACTTTAAAACAATTCGCGAATGATGGATGGATCCATGCTGCAAGCATTGGAAATGGGCCACAATTTTCTATCATTTCCAGAAGTAGAACACAACCTGAAAACGGAATATAATTGGGACACGGAAGCATCTGTGGGCTGCCTATTTTATGCTCCTTTCCTCGGGAAGTATTCATATTTGATCTCACGGTGTGTGAATGGGAATTAGAGCTACCCACACTCTGCCTTTGAAACAGGCAAAAGGTATCCGCTTGAATGACATGCACACTGTTGAACCAGATCAAACCAAACTGATGATCTGATCTTTCACAGGGAACAGCCCCCAGTCTTTTTAAAGGCAGGGGAAATTCTATAACACGAACAAAAATGAACACAAGCTGATTCCACTCCCTAAAGAATTTCTTGCCTATTGATTCAGTGGAGAGATCCTCACAAATCTATTTTATGTACCGAAGTTATACATTTTGTGATGAGGTAGGCTTGAAACTTTGGGCCTGTATATACTCCAATATATCAAAACAGATCTTTGACCAAAAGAAAGCCTGGAGCTCAGAGGCAGCAGGCATCCGACGAGGCAAGTTGGCACTCCGTGGAAGTCTGGGCATCAGAGGGACTGGGAAAGGTCCCTTCCGCTTCCTCCCTGCCAGTGCTGAGTGGTTGTTTGGTGACTAAGTGAAAAGACAGGGACCTCCAATGCCTTCCTCTGTCAGCTTAGCCATGCACAGAGCTTTATTCTTCGCCCTGCAAAGGGTTAAAAGAAGAAGCCATGGCGATGAGGAAAAATACAATAGATATTCCCTTTTGGGTGCTGCCTATGGGCACTGGGTGCTGCAAGAGGGCAAGTTGTTGGGGATGAAATGTCATGAGCGGCACAAGGCTTTCTGTTTATAATAGGTTCAGATATTCTCCTGGATATGCCCCTGCCCCACTTTGAGACTCCCTGGTCCCTTTCCATCAGACAACATTGTGCATGGAGCTATCTTCCTCATGGCAGATGGCTCTCCATCACACAGAACCACGATTCTAAACCTGCCTGATGACTCACAGGTTGTAATAGATGACACAAAATTGTGGCCGTCAGCAATCATGGGGCTTATATACTGTATTAGTCTCCCACTGCTGCTGTAACAATGATCACAAAGGCAATGTCTTTTCATTTTTTTTTTTGGTATGTGCCCCTAGAGGGAACCGAACCCGGGACTCTGTGGTCTGCAGGCCGATGCTCCAACCGCTGAGCCAGACCGGCCAGGGCACAAAGGCAATGTCTTAAGGCAACGCAAATGTATCCTCTTATAGTCCTGGAAGTCAGAAAGTTAAAACAGGTCCGCAGGGCTGGCTCCATTTGGAGGCTCTGGGGGAGAATCTGTGTCTTTGCCCTTCTCAGGCTCTGGGAGCCCCCCACACCCCTTGGCTGGTGGACCCGCCTCACTCTCCATCATCACACCTTCTCTGACCCTCATCCTCCTGCCACCCTCTTCTAAGAGACCTTGTCATTATATTGGACCCAAGATAATCCAGGCAATTTCCTTATCTCAAGTTCCTTGACTTAATCACATGTATAAAGTCCCTTTTACCATGTAAGGTAACATATTGACAGGTTTCAGGAATTATTATTTATGGAGCACCTATAGGGGCCTGGTTCTTAACATACATGGGGGTATAGATTCACAAACACATACACATGGACTACAGTGGTCTTACTCAGGGGACCACTCTAGAGGATCATTATGCAGCCTACCACACGTGCCAAGTTACTGTCTCAGAGCAGAATCTAAAGTCAAGCTGATCTTCTCCACGGGCCAAGTAAGGTTTCGTATAAATGTTTGATGTACTTTTTATTACTGGGTAGTATAAACTGTTTACTTGCAGCACAGCTGCTAAAATCATCTCCTTGGATAGACTGAGAACTTTTTCAGCGCAGGGAAGGGCATTAGGTGACGCTTAACCTGCTGGGCCCAGTGCCTACCACACACCCGATGTCCGGTAACAGCTTCTGCATGAGACTCTATGGTCCTGTCTGTGCGGGAGGAAGTGGTGATGGTGAGGAAACCTGATGGAAAGCTGCAAAATAAATTCATCCCACACCCACTTTTATCTTTCACAACATACATTCCTTTTTGGTTTTTGGCAATGTGTTTTTGATGCTTTAGTGCTCCTCGATAGAATGTAGAGAATGCAGGGCAGGCAAGATGCAAGATGACCCCAACCAAACAAACAAGCAACCAAAAAATATCCCCAAAGATGGGCCATGTTTAAAGGGCACAGGAACCAATGCTAAAGGAGCTCCTGGTAGCCAAAGCTGGTACTGAATTAAAACCCCCAAGTACATATACTTTTAAATGTTACTTTTCTATCACAGTTGATAGTCAATATTATTTTATTTTAGTTTCAGGTGTACAACATAATGATTAGACAATTGTGTAATTTACAAAGGGATTCCCCCGATATTTCCAGTATCCAGCTGGTACCATGCATAATTACTACAATATTATTGACTGTATTCCCCATGCTGTACTTTATATCCCTGTGACTATTTTGTAACTACCTATTAGTACTTCTTAATGCCCTTTACCTTTTTCAGCCAGCCCCCAACCTCCCTCTTTTCTGGCAAGCATCAGTTTGTTCTCTGCTTCTATGAGTCTCTTTCTATTTGTTTATTTATTTTGTTTTTTTGAATTCCACATATAAGTGAAATCATTTTTTAAAAGCCCAAAGTATAAAATATATATTCTTGAGTTCATGCTGATATAAATGCATAGTAGAAGAAAGAAAAAAGGAGGGAAAGTAGGAAAGAAAGAAGGAAGGAATCGAGGGAGGGAGGGAGGGAGGGAGGGAGGGAGGGAGGGAATTCCTGGAACAAATTCCCTGGGGATACTGAGGGATAACTGAATTTTGGAGGAGTCAAAACTTACACTAGGATTTTCAACTATGTTATGTTATTCAGGGTCAACTGCATTTACATATATCAGACATTACGCTGTACACCTAAAACTAGTATGATATTGTATGTCAATTACATCTCAATTACAGAGAAAATGATATTCACTGAAGAAAGCTAGAATAGTAAGTGAAAGTTTAAGAAAAAATATAGTATTTCCATAGTCTCAAAGTATCTTCCCAGAAAGTTATATTTATGAAATGAATATATATATATATCTTAGAAGTGAAGAAATCCCCTAGATATCTCCTGAACAAGTAATCAGGTTTAACTAATATCCTTACTGATACAATCATGTGAAAACATAAAAAATCCAAAAGTCTATAATGTAACTGAGTCTTAATGTCAGCAAAGGCTTGTGCAGATTGGAAGGTACTAAGGAGACATGACCACCAAATGCTACGTGGGATTGGGAATTAGATCCTGGAACAGAAATCAAGCATTAGGGAACTCCGAATAAAGTCTATAGTTTAGATATCTGTTTTGTACTAATGGTAATTTCTTAGCGTTGATCATTTTGCTATGGTTATACATGTTAGCACTGGGAGACACTGCATGAAGGTTAGACCGAAACTGTTCCCTAGGTCTCAAAGTATCTTAAGATAAAAAGTCAAAGCTGAGACAGAGTAGGAAGGGAGCGCCAACAATTTCCCTCTGTGATTCTGAATGCTTAAATTGCTCTTATCATACAGAGGAAGGCATGCCCTCTTTTTCAAGAGTCAGGAGTCTCTACTTTTGCTTGACACTGAGAGTTCTCCAAGTGTCGTCTCAGTAATCTTCCCATTTGAGCCTCTCAACAATGTGAGCAATAGGCATGGAGTGATGCTATGTTTATTTTATTTTTAAAATTTTCTTTCTTTATTGATTTCAGATAGAGAGATAGAAACATCGATGAGAGAGAACATCGACTGGCCGCCTCCTGCATGCCCCCCATTGGGAATCAAGCCCACAACCTGGGCATGTGCCCTGACTGGGAATCAAACTGCCGACCTCTTGGTGCATGGGTTGATGCTCAACCACTGAGCCACACCGGCTGGGCACTTTGTTTTTAGATTAGAAAACAGATGTTTGTGGAGAATAATGACTCAGATAAATAACCAGTGGGTGGAGACTCCAGGTTTTCTAGTTTTAAGACCAGAGCTCTCCTGTTCCGGGTGGCGGGTCAGCATTCCCGCTGTCCGTGCTTTGTAGCCAGTACGGAATTGCTGCCTTGGGTTTGCAATCAGGCTGTTACTCTTTATTCTCTAAATACGTACTAAAGCATCTGGCTATCACCTTGGTTCGATATGCCAAGGCCCAGCCAGGCGCGTATCTCTGTCCTCTCCCTAACAACTGTGCAGTCTTCAGAAAGGGTGAGGGCAGAAGCCTTTCCTTATTTAGATGCTACATTTTAAAGAACTCCCAGAGTTTTGCAAGTGTGACAGCCTGTGTGCATGTACCTAAAAGGTCTTGGCTCATGCTTTTAACTCTACTTGATGATCCCACATAGCCTCAGCATGACGGGGTCGATTCAAGTTGTGAATATATTGATGATTCATGGTTTCTAAGTTTAAAAAGCACCTTTGATGATGGCAGTATTGTGGGCAAGGGATGTAGGCGTCGAAAAGATAAGCGTGTCTCAGGGCTGGAGCTCACACACCCATACTCGTCCCCATGTTTTGAGGTGGTAACTTCACTTGCAGCAGCGATCTGCATATAATTTTGGCTGTAAGCGAGTCTATTGGCAGTCTGGGTGAAAAATAATAAATAAATGAAATACCTTTTATTGTGCTGCAGAACGCCTTCTTCCCTTTCTCAAAGTGTGCCCAGGTGAATGAGAACGGCGTCTGTCCTAGTCGGCGAGGCTGCCATGACAAAGCACCCTGGACTGCAGGCAGGAGCCTCAACTATATCCTGGTCACCAGACCCTGGGCCTGTAGTAACACAGTCCCTGCCTTTCACAGAGCCCTGGTCTAGACTCTCAGGTAGAGAGCCTCCTAGCCTCAAATACCACCAGCCTGTGGGTGACTGTTCTTGACACCCTGACCTCTCTTTGGGTCTAGGAGCAGTACCTGGAGAAAGCCCAATGCTTATTCCATGCAGCTGGGCCAGAGCTGGGGCCCGAGTAAGGTTCTGGTCATCAGGACTCACGAGACACCCGCTCTGAGCCGGTCATCACGCAGACTCCACACCCTGTAATGCCTCCCAACAACCCTTGAGGTAAGACTACATCCCGTGTTGTGGGGAGAGGGCGGACTCCAGAACAGTGAGCAACGAAACCCGCTCCTTCCGACTCAAGCTGGTGCTCGTTCCGTCATCAGACACCTGGCGACGTGTCCTCAATACAAATGGAAGATACATCTGAATTGTTAACCTGATTAAATCATCCCATTTGCTAATAGGTGTTACATCTAATTTCTAGGTGTGTAGATACATGCTTCTCGGTAGCATTTTGACTCATAGTTAATTAAGTGATATGGATACACCCAAAAGATGAGTGTATAATTTCCAGTTTTTAAAATTTTAATGAATAATTAACAACTCTATTCTTTATTTATCTAGTTTAAAATGTTAATGAATAGCTCCCCTTCTAATTGCAAAGCTGCGTATTTAAGGGAACCTGACACTTCATAAATATCGAACTGTGAGGTTTCATGTGTTGGTTTTATATAAACATAGGAATTGAGTAATTACCATCCCTGCTATTCATTAAAATTCAAAATTAGATAAACAATAAGCAGGAATGTTTTTGTTCATTATTATTCACAGCAAGTACTTTGCTTATCAGATCCCTTGCTTCATTTCGTGATTTCCTTGTGCACTGTCCTTTCTCTGAGTGCAGAGATGGTCCTGTGCGTGGAAAGCTCTCTAATCTGCTTTTGGCTGGCTTTCTTGTTTTGTCAACTGAGTCATCATTTTATTTAGAAGGAAAGGCAGCATCACAGACAGAGAGATCTGGGCTCAGGGCTGTAAGACGCTCAGTCCTGGTCTCAGCTCAGTCACTAACTGCAGCCGGTTCCTACCTCACTGCGCTTGGGAGTCGTCATCTTCAAGATGAATTGGCATGGGGTGATCCTTCCTTCCTTCCTTCCTTCCTTTTTCTCTAAAACTAAAATTTTTGTGTCTCTGTGTGTCCAGCACTGTGCTCTGTGCTGAGAGTCTGGAGAGGAACTAAAAATGACTGAAGTTTTTGCCCTGATAGAGCTTTGTCAAATAACCACACAAACAATGACAAGATCACAAGTATGGTCATCACTGCAAAGGGGATTCTACAATGTGTGAACCATTATAATAGAGGTGTGGACACGGACAGGTAAGGGGAAACTGCCCTAGAAGAGGGGGTGCTTACATTGATATCTCAAAGATGAACAGAAGTTAATTGCGTGAAGACAGAGAAAAGAAAAATGTCAGGAGCTGGGGAGAGTTTGAGCAAAGGCCCTGGGGCAGGAGAGGCTAAAAGGCTCAATTGCCTAAAGAGGAGAGAAGAAAATTTGACCCTGAGTTTGGAGGTGGAACTGGGGTCTGTTCAGACGGGTCACATAAAGGAGTCTGTCTTCACCCTAAGAGCCATAGGGATGTGAATCAGCATAGATCTTCAGAGCCACCTGAGTGGTTTTCCTTGCAAAGCTCTCTCAGGGCATAGGATCTAAGAATACTTAGTATGTTTATGTGGAAGTGCTAGGTCACAGGTGGGTGCAATGGCAGACCCTAGGCTGAGATGTTCGGATGCCTTCTCCTGGCTTGCTGTTACACGTTCTGCTGCTTTGCGTGCAGGGAACCTTGGGGAAACACAGCTCTGCACCGGCAAAGAATTGTTTCCATGAAACAACTTCGTGAACCTAAACTTCAGCAGCAATCCTCCAGGTCTATAATTTTACATACACTAATCTGATTCTCCCAGAAATTGACGAAGCCTCTAAGAACACACCATTTCTTCCTTTATGTATAACAACATAGGATTCATATTTCAAGGCATTCTGCCTAATATAATCTGCTTATACTTTTTTATTTCTTAAAAAGGAAAGGGATACACAGCAGGAACTGTATCCCTGGCAGCCTCCCTGAGGGAAATACCATCTGTGCCAGGAGTCTGGACCCCCGGCCTTGGCCCAGAGAGGCGACTGCTCATGCAGTGGCAGGCGGGTGGCAGCTCAGAGGGAGGCTCACAGGACTTGTTTTGGAGTTGGTCACAGAAAACTGCCATTGGTGACAAAACTGAGAATATCCCTGAGGCAAGACATGTCTGTGTGAAATGCAGCTGAGCGGGGAGGAGAGTGGTCCCCGAACTCTCAGAATCTCTTGGAAGCTATTTAAAAGTGAAGATGTGCACATCTCATTTCTGTGGCTCTGTTTCGGTAGATCTGGAAGTGAGGTCAGGAATCAATGTTTTTAGCAAGCGCCCCCAGGGGATTCAATTTAGGGACTTTTCTACCACCCCCAATAAAAGCTAACTCACCTTCTAGGGTTGAAACTCTTTAATCGTCCCAGTAAGATGGAAGGGATGGTGGGAGACACAAGGACAAGTGGACACATTTAGAGGGCTTGTCACACCTGAAAAGCCAGGATCATGTTTCCTGAGCGTCCTCTTAGCTGTCCTGGGATCTATCTCCCTCCTCCCGAAGCTTAGTCCTTATTTGCTTTGTTAAACAAAATTCTTCAAGGTCAAAAGTTTTTTTTTTTTTTTTCCTGAAATAAAGGGTTTATTGAGCCATATGTTATTGAGGATAATGAGCAGGTCCTGGAAATGCAGCTTAAACCACCAGCAGCAGGGCCGGATGGAGACAAGCGTGCCCATCATCCTGGGCACTTTTTTAAAAAAACATTTATTTTATTTTATTTTATATTTTAGAGAGAGAGGAAGGAAGAGGGAGAGAGAGCTAGAAACATTAATGAGAGAGAACATCGACTGGCCGCCTCCTGCATGCCCCACTGGGGACGTGGCCCACAACCTGGGCATGTGCCCTGACCGGGAATCGAACCAGTGACCTCTTGGTGCGTGGGTCGACGCTCAACCACTGAGCCACACCGGTTGGGCTGGAGGGGCACTTTTAAACAGTAAGTTTGGTAAAGAAAGATGTATGGCCCTGGCCAGTTTGGTTCAGCGGTTAGAGCGTCGGCCTGCGGTCCGGAGAGACCCGGGTTCGGTTCCCGCTAAGGGCGTGTACTTGGGTTGCAGTTTGTCCCCGGCCCTGGTTGGTCGTGCGGGTGGCAGCCACTCAATGTGTCCCTTCACGTCGATGTTTCTCTCTCTCTCCCCCTCCCACTCTATCTGTACAAAAAAAAATGGAAAAATATCCTTGGGTGAGGATAAAAAAAAAAAAAAGAAAGATGTACGTTGTTTTGAAAGATTTACATTGGCTATTGACAAAGGGGGCGGGAGAAGGTGAAGTGGGAACAGCTCTGGGAAAGGTGCATATTCCATAAGGAAGAAGGGTTTGCTGATTTGGGGTTGTAGACAACAGTCCAGAAAGGTCATATACATAAACAGGATGTGGTGGTGACTGGCGGTCGGCTGTTCTTTCTAGAGAATCACAGAAATAGCCACCTGGAAGTTAATTCAATGTTTAAAACATACATTCATAAATGTGAGTTGATTTTGCATCTTTCGTTCATGTTGGCCCACAGTGCTGTTAACCGATTACCTTTCGCCGTCTCCGCCTCCCACACTCCGGCCTGCTATAATTTAATCCGGGATATAACAGAAGTTTTCTCTTGTCAGCCTCTAACTGTCCAGAGTGAGCAGTCGGTGGGCCGCACCTCCGCAGATGCTGTGCACAGGGCCTGGGGACAGCGCTGGGAGCTGCGGTCAGGTCTGCTGCAATCCCCCTTGGCTCATCCTCCCAAACTAGTGTTTTGTTTTTTTTATCCTCACTCGAGGATATTTTTTTCCATTGATTTTTAGATAGAGTAGAAAGGAGAGAGAGAGAGAGAAAAAAAAAAAAAACATCAATGAGAGAGAGACACGTCGATTGCTTGCCTCCCACACAACCCCAACCAGAGCTGGGTATCAACCTACAACCCAGGCACACGCCCTTGACCTGAATCAAACCCGAGACCCTTCAGTCTGAGGGCTGCTGCTGTAACCACTGGAAAAAACTGGCCAGGGCCCAAATTAGTTTTAAATCAACTGAACTGAAGTACAATTTATAAACAAATTATAAAAGTGTAAAGTTTAAAGTATAAAAAAAGTATAAAGTTTGATGAGTTTTGTCAGATATCTAACCTGCATAACCACCAATGCATCAGGATGGAGAACATTTTCATATCACCCCTAAAAGTACCCTTCCGGCCTTCGACCATCACCACAAATGCCCAACCTCAGGCCAACACTAATCCACCTTCTGCCATGGTAGATGAGTTCGCCTGTTCTAGAGCTAATATAAATGCAATCGCTCAGAACATATTCTTTTACCTTTGGCTTTATTTTTCTTTATTGCCCAACACACGTTTTTGTTTTTTTTTTTCATCCTCACCTGAGGATATTTTTCCATTTATCTTCTGATAGAGCAGGAGGGAGAGAGGGAGGAAGAGAGAGAAACATCGATAAGAGACACATCGATTGATGGCCTCCCGCACGACCCCAGCCGGGGCCAGGAACCACAACCGAGGTACATGCCCTTGGCCAGAATCGAACCCAGGACTCTCTGGTTTGGAGACCAACACTCTAACTGCTGAATCAAACCTGCTAGGGTCCAACACACATTTTTAAAGTTCATCTACGTTTGCATGCTTCAGCGCTGTTCTTCTTGACGACCGAGTAGCATTCTGTTGGCTGGAGGCAGCAGGACTGGTCTATTCATTCACTTGTCGATGGAGATGTAGGTTCGGTTCTGGCTATAAAGCTGCTAGGAGCATTCAAGTGCAGATCTCTGTGTGAGCACATGTTTTCATTTCTTTGGGGTAAGTGCCCAGAGTGCAGTTCTGGGTCATACGAGACGTATATGCTTCGTTCCAGAAGAAATGACCTAATGTCTTCCAGAGTGGCTGTACCATTTTGCATTCCCACCAGCAATGGATGAAAGTCCCCTTTGCTTTGCTTTCTCACCAACATGCCCATCTTTTTCATCGCAGCCATTCCAGTGGGTATGGAGTGGTCTGAGAAAATTGCTTTTAACTTCTCTAAACTTCATTCCCTCAGTCCAACAAAGGGAATCCCTCACTAACAGCTGGTTCGCAGGTGAAACAAGAAAGTGCATGTAGCAGGTGCTCAGTCAATACGAGCCTCGGTTATCATGGCAGAACTTCTCACCCCTACTTCCCTGCATCTCAACCAGGGAGCTTTTAAAAATACAGCTTCCAGGGACTAGACCAATTGAATTAGAATCTCTGGGGGCACTGAGAGGCGCAGCGTTGTGGGGATGAAGCCTTGCCAGTCTCCGCGCAGGGCCCCGCCTGGGTCTGGCCAGCACGAAGTAGCAGCAAGATAACTGTTTTGACCTTGAGTGTTGAAGGTTTGCACGCTGAGCGCGTGCACTGACAGTGGGGCCCGGTAGCCGCTGCAATGACCTTTCCGGGCAGGTTGGCCAAAGACAGACACGTTTGCTATTTCCGAGGAGTCTGTGGGGTGGAAAGGGAATTTGCAGTGATGAGGTCACTGCACAGCAGGCGCCGGCCGCGGGCTGAGCGGAGGCGAGCGCAGGCCGTCAGGTGCGGCCCCTGGAGAGGCAGCTGCCTCCCAGTTTGTCGCTTCTTAGCCCGGCTTTGTGTGGTTTAGTGAGGCTTTTCCAGGCTTTCCTCTACAGTCAGCTGGCAAAACAGTGGGAGAAGCCAGCCGGTGTTGCCCAGGTTCCCTTTTCAGGACTTATTTATGCTCAGAATCCCTCAGCTCTCCTCTGAGCATGATCCGCGGGGAGGGGACAGCCGCAGCCCTCCCCTCTAGAGTAAGAGATCCCCGAAAATGTCAGAATGGTAAGAGGAAGGTACGTTGGCCTTCCCTTGGCTGCAATTCTGGAATGGCTTTATAGAATTCTAAACAGCTTACTTATTTTTCAGAGAGACGGTGTACCCAGGACAGAGAAGGATTTCCCCAGACTCATTGAAGTTATACCTTCCTCATTTGTATATTTCCCTCCCCCTACTTAGCCTCCTGTTTTGTGGATGCTGGGCACTTGTTAGGTGAATAGAACTGAGTTGAAATAAGAAGTTCTAGACTATTTGAATGTTTTATTTCCAAAAGTTGAATGGAGCCAGATGTATTTGGGCGATGATATTGACCTTGGCTGGATGACTTTCTTCCTCTTATCACTGTCTTAACCCAGCTCTCTCCCTCTGCGCCCACAGCCCATGCCCAGGCTTCTGCTGCAGCTTCAGCTGCCAGGGCCCTCCCCTGTGGCGCTGCAGACAGCCTTCGCCCGGAGCTGCCCTGTGCCGCTAGCCTCTCTCCCCGGCGCCTCAGCCCGAGCCCCAGGGTCCCAGGGCGTCAGCCCCTGCCAAAGGACGAACCGTCTGAGTATAAGATCCCTGCGCTTTCCTCCTTTTGCTTCTTGGGGGAAGCAGCACTTTTTCAGGCATCCAGAAGATGGGTGGAGAACCCCTTTGGAGAAGGCTGGGGGAGGAATGTTTTTTTATATTTAATATCTTTTCTTTATTGATTTTTAAGGAGACAGGAAGGGAGAGGGAGAGATAGGTAGAAATATCGATGAGAAACAACTTCGACTGCCCGCCTCCTGCATGCCCCCCACTGGGGATTTGGCCCACAACCTGGGCATGTGCCCTCACTAGGAATCAAACCGGCGACCTCTTGGTGCATGGGTCAACGCTCAACCACTGAGCCACACCAGCCGGCCTTGGGGAGGAATTTTATCATCTCTCTTCATTCCAATTAACTACTGCTGTGCTGCTCACAGTCTCAAATTTGATAGGCCTAAAATCACAGCCTTCTATTATCCTACAGGTTCTGTGAGGCATACATTTGGACAGATTCAGTGAAGATGGCTTGTCTCTGCTCCATAATGTCTAGGGCCCGAGCTGAGAAGTTTCAGACACCAATGGTGGGAAGCTGGAATCATCTGGAGGCTTCCGTATTCACAAGTCTGGTGCATGTGGTAGGATGACTCAGAGCAGGGGCTCAGCTGAGATGATCAACCACAGCACTTACATGTGGCCTCTCCATGTGGCTTGAGCTTCCTAATAACATGGCGGCCCCTGGGGTTGAACTTCTTACTTGGAGGCTCAAAGTTCTAAGAGCAAGTTGAGGGCATCAGAAGACACACAAGGTCATGTTTGCCACCCACTATGAGCCACTACAGTCACAAGCCCTCCTAGGTTCAAAGTGCGAGGACCTCTCATTAGGAGGAGAATCATATCATCCAATTGGTGCTTTCGAGCCTCCGGTCGTTAAGTCGTACTCCACGAGGCGTGTGTTAGAAGCTGCTGGCGGAGGAGAGCAGTGAGCTGAGGAGCATCAGCCCCAGGTCCCTTGTGGCTCACGCTGTGCCCTTAACGGCACCTCCCTGGAACACCTCAAGGGCAGCCTCACTACCTGCGCTGCGGAATTCCAAGGGGAGACAGAGAGGTTGGGCCTCCGAACCCACCAGGAGACGTTTCCCTTTGCTTCTCTCCTTGGCAATTAGAAGGGCCTCCTGCGGTGGATGCTTTGAAGAGATCATTGTTCTGGGAGGGTAGGAAGGTGGTGGTGAGCTGGGCGGAATGGGAGAGGGGCCCCAGGCAGGGACGCTGATGAGAAAACCACACTAAGGCTCAGACCTGGGGTGGGAGCTGAGCACACAGGCAGAGGAGAAGGGCCGTATCTCAGAGACCAAAGAACAAGGTATGGGAGGGGGCAGCGGTTTTCAAGAACGAAAGATCATTTGATAGACCATCACATGGCCCGGCTCCTGGGCCAGGTTAGACCTGTGTAGACATCGGTACTCCTCCTTAGGAGGGGCTTTGAATAACAAACTGCAGCATCTCCGTCCCTTCAAAATTACATCAAACATGAGTCCACTGTTCTTAATGCTAATGAGCTCCAAGTGTGGGGGTTTCTTACCCCTCTACCTTTGTACAGGAAACATGAATTTTTAAACATCTAGAAAGCGCATTGTTTGTGACTACATTAGACCTTCAAAAGGAAGCACGCATACGAGCCGCGAGATGAATAGCCCGGTGCTGGAAGCCTGCCTCTCTGCTTGACTTCAATAACTTATCTCAATGAATCCCCAGCAGAAAGCATCTTACATACTTCAGTTCTTGAGAAGATGAGACGTGAATGCTGGGGAATTAGAAGACAGAGGGGCTTTATTGCAACAGTGAACAAGCTGAAAATTACAAGGTAATGGAATCTCAGTAGGAGGTCCTCGTACCCTGCCATTAGCTAACTCAGAAAACGATCGCTGTAGAATCGACTAGGTTTATGCAAGCAATGCACAGATTCCTGCATTTTCCTTCCTCATCAGGCTAAGTCCAGACAGAAACACACTTGAAGGCAAAAGGTACACCTGGCTGCCAGGACCTTTGACCTCACAGAAAAAGTCTACAGCATTACCTCCCCTAGGAATATTTATTCCATTGGAGATTATTTTATTTTGAGCCTTAGTGATGCCCTGAAGCTAGTGTTCAGAAAAGGTGAAGCAGCTGGGTAGACTTGGGAGGAGATACTAATATCACAGGATATACTTCTGTAGGCTCTGCCTCCTGCCCTTTTGTGGGATCATTGAACCAACTGACAGCTTAGGGCAGAGACCCCAGACAAAAGGGTCTCCTCTGTGTCCCCTGCAGCACAGCCATGAAAACTCAGGCTGTGTAGGAAATACAGAGGCAAATACAAGGATCCTGGACCCTGCAACCTGGGGGCTTTGGTTTCTGCCCTGTGGTCCCTTTCACTTTGCTCTGAGAAACAGCAGGTTAGTTGATGTCCAGGGTATGAACTTCAATCCAGTTTACTGACCATTTTCTTGGAGCCTATTATGAATTGGAAGGGAGGGAGGGAGGGAGGAAAGGAGAGAGGGAGGAAGGAAAAAGAGAAAGAAAGAAAACCCAAATAAGCAAATCCCCAAAACAGAAATCATGTCAACTAGTTTGGATCTAGTGCTCTGCACATACTTTCTGATGTGTGATTGTTCTCCTGAGTGGGCCTGATCTCAAGGATGGAGTGACCCGTGTTCAAGTGTGTGCTATAAGACATCTAGAGAGCGTCTCTTCTCCCCATCTTAGGAAATAAAGACTTAGCAGTTATTGAATACCTACTATGAGCCAGGAACTGAGACAGATATTTGATATGTATTGTCTCACTTGACTCCCGAATCAGACAGGTTAAGCTAAGTTGTGCTGCAGTAACAACTTCTAAACCTCAATGGCTTAAACAATGAGAGTTTCTTTCTTGCTCACATGACATGTCCATTGCAAGTCAGCAGGTGGGCTCCGCTTCATGTGAGACTGGTTGAATAGCCCACTTCTTGATGTCACTGGTGGCCATTCTAGATAGAAAGATGGCTCTTGCCTGAAAGCAACATATGCTCAGTTCCATTCACAACTCATGACAAGGTAGTCACATGGCCCCACCCTGACCCAAGGGAGCCAGGACAGACAAGCCTACTGTATGCCCAGAAGGGAGAGTGGGAAGTATTTGGTGAAAACCTTTCATAGTTCCTAAAGTAATACCTAGCTGTATTTTTCTCATTTACAGTTGAAGTTTCTGAAGCTAGGAGAACTTGATTAACTTGATCAACATCAAGAGTTGTTGTGCCTTAATAACATTTCTTTTGATTTTAGTCTCTGTGAGTTGTATCCCAGAAAAAACGAACCTGTGGGTAAACAAATGAAATCAAGTGTCTCAGTTTGAAAGCTGGTTGCCAAACTCTTTCCAATGACAGCCACTTTGCAAGGTCTGGCCCAGGTGGCTGGCCATTTCACTGGTCTCTTTCCTGTGAACATCTTTTTAGTGCACAACTTAAAGTAGGATGAGGTTCCCCCGCCAGGGTCCCATAAAAAGTCAATTCCATTAGGTACCAAAAAGTGTTCCATTAAATATACTTAGGAAAAATATAATTTGGAATATGGTGGTATGTGCAATGTTGAATAGATTTTATCATCACAGAAAACTTTTGAAGGATTGCATTTGCTAATATGCCTTGTGATTCTCCAAAATGGACACTCTAACCATGTACTCCAAACCTATTCTCTTTAGTTCTCTGGAAGCTCTGTCAACAAGGAAACACTGGACCAAGGCGGTAATGAGTGCTAATGATTCCTATTGCATTTTAAGAGGTATAGAGCATGAACTCCTTTCGTGCAGTGGCTCTAGTTCAGGAAAATCCAGGGACAGGAGCATCACCACTGCCCAAGCTGAGTCAGCCCTGTATTCCAGGTACTGCAGATAGAGAGAGATACAGGCTCCGCCTTCAAGCATCACATGATTTAAACAAATAATTATCATTTATTGGCAAATATAACTTGCTAGGCACGGTAGAGATGCAATTTTTTTTTTAAGTTCTCACTCTAGCTCAGCCAGGTAGTTCTTGCCTTCCTTTTATAGATAGCTAAGATTCAGATGAACTTGTCTGGCCAAGGGCCCAGTGCCCATGAGACCCTGCCTGGGGTTTTTCACTCTGCTGCTTGGCGGCCCCGCCAGTTCACCTGCGTGGGCTGGAGCAGAGCTGAGGGGAGCGTCGGGAGCACAGGCCTGCGCAGCTCAGGGAGTTTTTCCCTCTTAAAACGGACGTCCACAACCTTGTCTCGCAGCGGACTGGGCCTGGAGCTCCGTGGTGCTGAACCCTGGCTGCACGCAGCATCACTTGGGGAGCTTAAAAAATGCCCATATTTAGACTGAGCCCCACCCAGTGAAATCAGAACATCCAGGCTCCACGTCAGTACTCTCGGAAGCTCCCCAGTAGCCAGCACGCCGCCAGATTGACCACCGGTGGTGTGCGCCTGCGTGGCCCGAGGGAAGAGCCAGCCGCTCTCAGCTCCTGGAGCTCCGCCTCCCAGTTAGAGTGAGATCACACCTGAGATGTGGGGATCGGGCTGTTTCAAAAAAACTCTGTTTTTTCTTTTTGGAGTTGAAATAAATCCCGTATACTGAAGGGATTCCAAATCCCTTGGAAGGAGCAAGAATGTTGGACTGGGACTATCCAGGGTTCTGACTTTACTGGCTGGCCATGCTTGGGAATGACTTTATCTCTTTGGGCCACCATTTTATTAGTAGTAGTAGTAGTAGTAGTAGTAGTATCATTACTATTACTACATCTACAGTAACACGCTCCACACAGGCTGGTGCAGATAGCAAGGGAGGAGATGATGCACATAAACTTCTTGTGCAGTACTCGGCAGTACTCAAACACGACAGGTCCCTGTCTCTTCCTTCCCTCTTCCCTCTTCTCCCTGTGCTTTGATTTAAAATGAATCAATAATATTAAGAACCTTAAAAACGTCATGGCTTGTCCTAAAACTGGGGCTGGTGGCATTGCCATAAAGCCCTACCATTGGGACTTGGAAGGATGCGGAAGCAGTGGGGGTTTTGACCATTTTGTGTTGGCTTGGGCTACACTATTATTGGTACCGTTCCGATGACCTTTGTTTAACTTGAGGACTCTGAGTCAAATGTTCATTTAAATCAGTGAAGCTCAGAGGAGACAGAGATGTGTATATGTCTCCATTCTCAGATGCACTAATTGCTTGCCCGACTCACTAAATTCTAATTAAAACCATGCCACCAGATGATTTTATTTTATTCCTTTCAACTTGTAATTAAAACATTTACTGGCTGACTATCTGAAATAAATGAGTAGCTTCTGCCTGCGTGTTTGAAGGAGAGACTGGGATGAAGGCCCTTGAGGCGGTGACTTGGTTGTTTGTGCTGTGATAAGGTCCACTCCTCACTGGGTGGAGATGATTTTAGGGGGAGGGTTGACTCTGCTTTTGGACATTCAATTCAGTTAGGCTCCAGCTGAATTCAAGATTTCAACTCTTCTAGCACTTACTGAATGCCAGGACATGCCCAGTGGCAGGACTTTTATGTGATTCTAGGGCTCATCAGCCCAAGAATTTGTAAATGGCAGACCAAGCCACGGGTGATGGCTCTCAGAACTTCCTCCGCATGCTCTACTTTGGTCTCCTCATCTTTGTTTTCATCTCCCTGATCTTGGCTGGCTCTGAGCCCCTCTTTGTTTCAGCGACTCCCACTTAATGACCACAGTCAAGCCAGACCCCCAGAGCTCTCTCAGGTCGCACTCACTCCTCGCTCTCTGGCACCGTGTCTGGCCTGCTGGACACAAGGTTTTCCTGGCGGGCAGGGATTGGGCAGACACCACATCTTTAAGGTTAAGTGTCAAACGTTCAGAGATTACTACCGTTAATACAGAGATAGCCTTCCTAGACTTCCTACGAGCTCTGAGGCCCTGTACACAAGCCAGGACTTCAGTCATTAACAAATTAAAACCATAAGTGGCCAAATACATTTAAACTGCAGATTAAAGAAAGCGTGAGCTACGGTCATCCGACCCTTATCTGCGATGTCACTTTCCGTGGTTTCCGTTACACGAGGTCAGCTGCGGTCTGAAATTGTGAAATGGGAAATTCCAGAAGGAAAGACTTTTAAAGTTTTAAATTGTGTGCAGTTCTGAGTAGTGTTATAACATCTCGAGCTGTCCCACTCTGCCCCACTCAGGGTGTGAATCGCCCCTTGTCCGGCGTTGCAACACTATAGACCTTCCCCAGCCACTGGACACTCAGAAGCCGCCTTGGTTACCAGGGCAATTGTCTGGGTATCACAGTGCTCCTGTTCAAGTCACTCTTATTTTACTGAACAGTGACCCCAAAGTGCAAGAGTAGAGTTGCTAGCAAGTTGGAAATGCCAAAGGGAAGCTTTAACATGCTTCCTTTAAGTGAAAAAGTACGTATGTATAAAAGTCATAGTATGTATGGGGTTCAGTACTATCCATGGTTTCAGGCATCCTCTGTGGATAAATGGGGATTACTACACTGCTTTTTGCCAACCAAATTAGCAAAGGATAATCATAATACATAATGCTGGTGAGTAGGGACATTTAAATGTTCTGGTAAGAATAGAAATGGGTACCTGGTTCTCCCCTAACAAAGTCAGGGCCCGGGACAAGAATATAACTGACAGCCCACATAACATGTGTCTACATGTTTAAAAGTTACGGACAAAGCTAACAAACTGTTAAATTAAATATTTTCAATCTCCCTACCTTGACAACGACACCTTCCTGATGACTTCATAATTTATAACTCTTGGACCCTCAGGAGTCCTTTGATAGAAATTGGTGATCTGGGGAGACTGAGCCCCAGTCTCCCGGCATCCCAGGCACTTGTAGCTTGATGTAAAAGTCAGGGATCACGGGTTCCCAGTGGATTATCTCCTTGGCTCCTGGAATCCTTGACCTATAAGAAATGTCATGGCTTGAGAAAGACCAGAATGGCACCCAAGAAAGTGTGAACTCAAGGCAGGGCCCTTTTCACCAAGGTCAGTAGTAATAGGTATAATTTTCCTAGGAAACAGTTGAACAATGTGCCTTGACAATTTAAATGTGACTATCCTTTGACCCAGACATCTAGTCTCTAAGAATTAGAACTCTATACAGAAAACTGAACAAATAAGTGAAATAATAGTTGCATATAAAATATAGTTTGATAATGTTATTTATTATCCTCCAAAAAAGAACACAGCCTAAATGTCTAACAAGTCAATTACTAAATATTTTCTGGTACTACCCAAATATAGCTTGTAATGTTCCATTTCAAAAGAATAAGAAATAATTTAATACATAATGTTACGTAAAAGATATAAGTGATGTGTTTAATACATAAGGGCAAGTGCTTAAAAAGCAAGATGTGAAAGTTTGCATACATTGTAACTTAAACCATAGAAAAATATGAAATGTAACTATTCCAGAAGCTGTTGATGAAGTAGATAGGAATGAGGAAATGGGTTATAGGTCATTTGTTTTCTCTTTATGTTGGCCTTGATTTGGAAAATTTTCTCAATAACAGCTTCTTAATTTTACTCCAAAAGAGTACACATTCTTTTAGATGTTTTGAAATATGGAAAAAAGACACACTGTAAGCTATTGTCATGGATCTAGTTTTTGGTTTCAGAGTGAGATCATAGGTTCTTATTACACTGTTAAAAAGTAAAACCAAAAAACAAGAGAATAAGAAAAGAAAAACCAAGCAGGTGGTGTAGCAGGCAGGGAGAAATGATCGAGGTGTGTCGTGAGCCAGAATTAGAATTACTTCTGTACATCTTAGGTCCACATATAAAAACAAACAGTGAAGCTATGCTAAATGCATTAAAATAAAGATATTACCAGGAATGCGGGGCCAACACGAACAGGAACAATGAATCTTTGCTGAACTGAGGCCGTCTGTTGCAGAATCTGAGCTCTCAAGCTACCCTGTTCCCGAAAGAAATGGCCGTGGCGGCACACAGAACGGGGTTCATACATCGGGTCCTCCTCGCTGGCTGTGTGCCTCTGGACAGGTTAGTGAACCTCGCTGAGCTGCTGTTTCCTCATCAGGAAAGTGGGTCAAAAATAGCATTTACTTTGCAGGGCTTTTGTGCAGCAAAATAAGAAAATGCAAGTGAAGCACTTAGCAGTCCATGTCCATTTTTGTTATGACTGCTGTTCATGTCATCGTCGTCTTTGCCGTCAACATCATCATCATTTGCCATCCCCATTACTGTCACCATGAACATGGACATCGTTGTCATCATCACGATGATCATGGTCACTGTCGTCGATGTTGTCGTCATCATTGTCACCATCAGGTGGAGGTTGCCAGACTGAGGACCTAGGTGCAGGGGGCACACAAGCTGCAGGCACAGCAAGAAGCCACCAGGGTAGAGTTCAGGATTGGTGCAGGCAGCTGCCTCCACGCGTTACCACAGAACCAATTTCCTCAACCTCCGTAAGTCCCAGGGAGGTTCGTGACTTCGATTCTGTGCGGTTTCTGCCCATCCAGAATTGATAGCCCACGGTAAATATCTTCCTGGGGTAGTTAACTCGAAGGCAGCATCTTCCTAAGTTGCGGTTGCTGTGGAAACAGGTGCCCCGTGGGGACCAGAAAAATGCTGTCAGAGACTTGGCTTCTCAACTCCTGAAAAATAATTGTCCATTTTTTCCTGTGCTTATTATTCCCAAGCAACGTGTGTCGAAAGAGCACGTGCCGTGTGGCCCTGCCGTGTGGCCCACCCCCGCTCTGTGGCTATCGGAAGGAGCATGCCTTCTGGCCTGTGTCTGTTCGTGCAGGCGGGGCTGGTGGGCCGGGTTAGACATGGGCTTGACTTTGAGATTTTCTTTACCGAGCCTTGCATTTTCTTGCATCTCCTTAAAAACTCCCTTCGATTTTGGGGGGACTCCTTATAGGAGGACTACCGCCCTTGTTTTAAAAAGGGCCAGTCTCTTTGAGGCTTTGGCCCTCACTCTCAAGGAAGCAGCTCAAGCAGGAAACAGGAGCCCACAGAAAAGCTCTGTCCCTCGAGGGCCGTCTTCCCAGGCCCAGGGCTCCTGTCTGGATGCCCACTGCTGCTTCCGCGCTTCCTCGGAGAGGGGGTCGCCTCCCCGGGAATCCACCGGTGTGTGAGTATGTTTCTGTGTGGACACAAGTACATTTTGTTTTCCTTAGAGCAACCGAGAGAAGCTGAAATGCGAAAACTAAACAAAGAACTGAACCAAGTAGCGAGAAAGAGCAGAAGGGAAACCAACCTAACGGCAGGGGCGGAGACACGGTGCAGAGCCCCGGCCAGGACAGGCGGCTGCGCTGTCTCCTTCCAGAGCCCCGGTCCCCGCAGGCTCCTTCCCGGCCAGCGCTCCGAGGGCTGGGCCTCCTCCCTCTCTGAACATGCGGGTTACCGGGCGCCCCTGGGAGCAAAGGCTGAGGAGAAAGGTTCTAACTGCTCCCCCATACCTCAGAGAGCAAAACAGTCTAGAATAGGGCGGGACATGGAGAAAAAAGATCGTGTCCAAGCCATCTGGACCCCGGCTCCCTGTCTCCCTCTTTTCTATAGAAGGGGACTTGCTTTGTGGTGAGTCAAGATGAAGGAAGAGACATTTGACTGTCAAGATCCTCCTCCTCTGCCTTGAAGTTAGCCTCATGTCCTCCCTCCTTCCTTCTCCTTTCTGTCTTCCTTGTTCTGACAATAATACTGTTTCAACCATGTGCAAAGTGTGTTGGCACGAGGCACTGATTGAAAAATGTCTTTTTAATGATGATCCCAAACATAGTTTTTGTTTCTGAAATTCTTAGGCTAAATAACTCCATGTCGCAAATAATAAAACCTCTTGAAAACGTCTCTCTCCCTTTCCTGAGCACGCAGCCTTCTGCCGCTCTGGGCGCGTACGTCCGCGGTCTGCGTGTCTACGCGTGTTGGGGTTTGGTCAGACACATGTGCCAGTTGTGGGTGCATGTGCGTGCCTGAGTTTGACCGCCCGCTCTTTATCCATGTTTGTCTTATGGCCACTCACCCAGATGCTTTCTGGAGGTTGACTTTCCAAGCTTTCAGCAGCTCAGAATCCGCCCATCCTCAATCCCCCCACAACCTGCGCCATCACCCCGCAGGGCAGGTTACACAGCTCCTAGGTGGCGAGGAAAAGGAGCTGACCGGATGCCTTAGGAAGGTGCAGCTCAGCTGCTGCTCATAATTCAGGTTCCAGAACAGGCCGTGCGCCGTGGGGAGCCCTGCGTCCCCCAGGGAACGGGAGGGAGGCGGCAGGTGGCATCTCTGCTTCTCCGCTGAAACTTCCCAACTAGGCCCACTTCGCCCCAGCTCCTGTCCCCGCTCTCTGTCCTGGGGACTGTGTGTGTGTTACACACAGCTTTCTGCCCGCGCTTCCTTCCCAAGACGGCCGACTCGCAGTGAAGCAACTGTCTGAAAACTGTCCCCAGAGGCCCAAAGAGTGTCCTTCTCCAGCATCTCCAGCTCAGGCTGCCCGACCGCAGGGGCGAAGACCCCAACGGGTCGTGAGAACCATGTGCCTTCCTTCCCAAAATCTCCAAATACCTTTCAGACAACTCAATCTTATTGTCGTACACGGGGAAACGGAGGACTAAACAGATTGTCTCCTTCCTCAGAGACGCATGGCTGATGACTGGAAGAATCCAGCCCACCGCCTTTGCTCATTTTCAACCCTTCCAAACGCATGCGATTTAGGACCTGAGAAGAGAGGCTGACACAAAATTATGGAGCTCATTGTTTTCTTAGCACTTCTCTGTCCTCGACGTCCCTTTGGAGCCCAGCAGCTCAGCATCCCCTTCCCAAGGGTGTGCAGGTCCCAAGACTCCAAGGGCCCTGCCCTCCTGCAGTTCCAGCGGAGGGTCATTCGAGTATGTGGAGGCCGGGCTCCCTGCCCCTGCCCCCGCATTTGCTCCTACCTTAGCTTGATTCCTCCACCTTAGCGTGGGTGCATGTTTACAGGGACACATATAATGTCTCCCGTGGCTCAGACCCCGTAGAAGACCACACAGACGTGGCCTCTGTCCCCATGAGCCTTCGGCAGCTCCTGGGCGGATACTGGTGGCACCTCCGTCTGCACACCGGGAGAGCCGGAGAGAAGGAGGAATCCTTTTCTCTACTGTAAACCAAGGGGCTTAATTACTACTTCATTCACAGAAAAGGGGCAAGCTGGAAGGCCAGCAAGTTCCTAAAACTAGAAAGAGCATTTCTGATTATGAAAAAGATCTCATTTGGGATGTGGAGGACCCATTACAAGGTTGATAGAATTTTTTTTTTAATCCTTACCCGAGGATATTTTTCCATTTATCTTCAGATAGAGTGGGAGGTAGAGAGAAAGAGAGAGAGGAAGAGAGAGAGAGAGAGACATTGATGTGAGAGAGACACATCAACTAGTTGCCACCCACACGACCCAACCAGGGCCAGGGACCAAACTGCAACCGAGGTACGTCGTGCCCTTGGCCAGAATCGAACCCGTGACTCTTTGGTCTGCAGGCTGATACTCTAACTGCTTAGCCAAACTGGTCAGGGCTGATAGATTTTTTTCCCCCCATAATGAGGTCAAGATGATAAAAACAGTATTAAGTATTGAAAAAATAATAGCTAATATCTATATATATTGAGTCAGCAGCAAGTGTCAAGCTTCATTCTAAACACATTATCTCTGTTAATTTTCTGAGCGAGGAATTATTACTATCCCCTTACATAGATGAGAAAACCTACACGCAGAAATGTTATAAAGTTTTCCCACCATTTATTAAGCACCAAGTATTTATCTTGGGACTTCAAACTATCACAGTCCCTTTCTGCAAATCTGAAAAGTATTCAGCTTTCTGTGAAGAAAGGGAGGTTTAGGAGATTAAGTGCATTGCTCGGGGCACACGGCCCGGGGGGTAAGGCAGGAGTGGGGTCAAGGCTGGTCCTCACTTCTCCCTCTGTGTCCCCTGTGCGCCGGGAGTGCCCACCCACAGGACACCTGTGCTCACGCTAGGTCTGTGCAGTGCCCAGCCTAGTGCTGACCCACAGTAGACATTCCATAAACACATCCTCGTCCTTTTTATTCAGCTATTCTAAATTAAATATTGAGACTAAATCCTATTATCCACACTTCTAGGAGTAACTGCATGGGTAACTCATAGGAGTGAATAATTACCTGCTCGTGGATGCTTTGGTTTAAAAATGCATTTATTTATTTGTGTTTGAATATGGGTTTGCTATTTATGGGATTCGTGTCACTTCTCACAAAATAATGAAGATACGGTGTGATGGTCTGACTCGGGAGAACTTGGGAGTAAACAAACCTTTCCCTGCCCAGGGTCCTGCTATTGTCAGCTCCCCGTGGAGGTAAAGGTGTCACCTCATATACTGAAGTCACAGACTGGCCATCAGGGCTGTCTGCCTTGTGAATGGCTTTTGTTTGACTCACCCACAGCGTGGACCTGCAGAGTGATCGTCCTTCCTCCCTCCCTCCCTCCCTCCCTCCCTCCCTCCCTCCCTCCCTCCCTCCCTCCCTCCCTCCCTTCCTTCCTTCCTTCCTTCCTTCCTTCCTTCCTTCCTTCCTTCCTTCCTTCCTTCCAAATGTATTATCCTTGTCAACATTCAAAATGAGGAGATTTTGCCTGGATTTCTGGCTTCTCCTGAAAAATGATACCTGGCAACACAGTCCCATATTTGCACTTGGCAATTAGCTACAGCTAATTAACCAAAGGCTCCTCTTCCAGACGAGGCCTGTGCTCTCCACGTGATCTGAGTCTTCACCACCCTCTGTCGCCTCCCTGACACCAAGGCTGAGTGTCAGTTGCCACCAGCTCTCACACTTACACAGTGTCTTCCTGACGCCCCAGCCCGTCCCCTCCATTCCTGTCACAGATCTAGCAGCTGAAGCCATTTGCGTTCACGGGCCCCATCTTGGGCGATGCCAGCCCCCTAAGGCGAGTGGAAAACACGTACAATGTCACTTCAGCGCAGCCCTTGCTCCACCTCCCTCGTGTCTGCTCTCCGACAGGGCACCATGAACGCAGGACGGGATGGAGTGGCTCTGCCTCTAGTGTCAAGCCCATGGAACTTTCTAGCTTTTCTTAAATAACCCAGAAATGGAGAGGTATTAATCTTGTAAATTAACTGCCAAGAAGCCCAACCCTTTCATTTCAAACTTCCAACTCAAAAGACACCCTGCCTATTAAACCACTTAGGAGTGAGTGGGTCATCCCCTCCCAAATACTTTGTTTTAGCCTGAGCAGCCCTGCTTTTTCCGCTCTGGTGTGCCTGCCACCTGATTGCCCCTTTCTGTGATCAAAGTCACAACTGATGTTTTGTTCGAGATGAGGCTGCCGAGATCTTGAGAGAGCTCTGTTTCGCCGAAATGGCCACAAATCAGCAGATTTGGTCGTAAACTGTGTCAAGACATTGATACATTTCTGCCCAAATTTGGGCAGAAATTAGCTCTTTTGGTGGATGTCGTGGGAGGTTGAATTAGTCTTCAACTCTTCATTCTCAGAGAACACCTCCTCTATGACCTTGAGTTCCTCCACTAGAGTCTGCAGAGTGCATACCTCTACCCATCTTTGAACTTGACCAAGCAATGTGCTTTGATCATTGGAACACGGGTGATGAGCGACATTGTGCCAGTTCCTAGCTCAGGGTTGATGATGTTGGCGAATTCCCACCAGCCCTACTGAGTGTCTGCCCTTTGTAATAAGAAAAGTATGCCCCAGGCAGCTTTTGCTCCTTAAACTTGCATCTTGGAATGAAAACACGGGGAATAGACCTGGATCCAACTGAGTCCAGCTGAGCCCAGCTAAGATTGGCCAAACCACAGCCAAACTTCAACCCACGCTAGAAACAAGTATTTGTGGCCACAAGCCCCTGAGATTTGGTTGTCATACAATGTTTTCACAGGAAAAACACGCACACCATAAACAAAAATCCCACACAAACAAAAAAAACAACAACACATGACTAATAGAGTGAGTAAATGAGAAAGAATAGATGACTTGTTCTAGTTCCCCAGTTATCGGGGATGTTTGATTATGCTGTAGAATATGTCACCACAGTTTTTCCTGTTTACTTGGCAAAGTCACTTTTACTAAGATTTCTTTGTTTTGTTTAGTTTTGCCATTTCCAGGATGTTTCTGTGATGCTGGAGGCTTCATTGTACCACTCCACTAGGCTGACACTGACCCACAACTTCTGTGATGGGTGAAGATACCTAACTGAAGTGCATCATTTAAGGGGAACCACACGTTCACCAGCTATCGTTAGTGAAGAAAAGAGCACATGGAAGAGGCCTTTTGTAATCTCTCAAGAGCTAAGATAAGCACCTTGTTTTTCTCACTAAAAAACCCTGGGAGTTTCAATCTACTTAACTCCACCGGCTTCCACTTTTCAGTCTACCAAACTAATCGGCTTCTGTTATCTGGGTTCTGTGGGCAGCTTGGAGAACTAGTCCCTTTGGTCCTCTTATCTGCTCATTTACAGTCATCTTGTCGGGGTCACAGATAAGTACCCAACTCATTAGGCGCTGACCCCTACTGGAGTAATCATCATAAACCACCATGAGCTCTTCCCAGTCCAATTGATGTGTAAACTATTTAAGGACAAGATCAAATGAACAGGAAAGACTTCCTGGTTCCCTTTAATTGCTTCTCAGGTGGCCTCTCATTTACCAGGCTCTGCTACAAGTAAGAACCAGAGCTACCCTAGTGAAACTAATATAAAAGACCCAAGTACCTCGGGGAATACAACACGATTCAACAGATCCCAGGGAACTGCATTGCCAGATTGAAGGGAAGACTGTTTCAGTCTACTTGGTGTGCGGCTGATGGTCCTTCTCTGCATATCTGTAGTTTACAACTGCATTCCCTTTGGGTTTGATGAGCAGAGTATGTTGCCCACAGATGCCTTGCTCTTCACACAACAAAACAATGGCGGCGACTTGCAACCTCATGTTGTTTCTGTTGGGATGTTTTCATGGCCATGCAGGGTAAGGGTATCAAGAGAAAGGTGGTTACAAGTTGTAATAAAAATACAGTGGGGTAGATGAAACAAAATTGGCAGAATGTGATGGTTGCTGAGGCAACACGGTGCTTCACGGTACTGTTTTCTCTACTTTTGTGTGTGTTTGAAACTTTTCAAAATAGAAATGAAAGAGGTTTAAGTCTGCAGTCCTTATCAGCTCAGATCTGAACCCAAATCTTGTTTCAGGACTTGCTTTGTGTGTCTACTGAATATTTTTCTCAGGTGAAGGAATGGCTGTCAGGAGACCTGTTTCACAAAGCACATCGGATGCTGATGTTCTTGGTTTGTCAAGAGGCAGAAACAGCTGCTCTGGAGTTTCGAGGGCTGTCAGTTATGTTCAGGCTTCTTCATTGTCGTCTTGATACTCTTCCCCTCGTGCCTTGGTGTGGAGGGACTCCCACCGGGTGGTGCTCCGGGTTGTGCAGGACGACGGCTCTGAGACGCAGCGAAGCACGTCGGCCCTTACCTGCCCAGGCTCTGCCACGGCGATGTTTCTGGGGCTCAGAACCTGAACCCCAGCCTGCCCCAGATCGTGACCCGCCCAGACAGGAGCAGGTTTTAGCTTAGGAGAGAGCCTGCAGCCCTTGTCAATGCATCTAGTGTAACACAGTTGGGGAGGGGGAGCCCCGTGTAACTCTGTGCCCACCCCGCTGTAGCTCTTCTGTAGCCCTCACCGTGTTTTCCCGGATTATGTAAACTGGCTTTTAGATGGGGTCTGACTGAGAAGGGACTGTGGTTTCATTCCCAGCCATCTTTATGGGGCCCTGATACCCTATTTGCTTATTGCCACCTCTCTCTCCAAAGACAAGGATTTAGAGTCCAGATGCCCAAACAGGGAGCAGAGCTCTTCAGTCTTCCTCTTGTCCTACCCCCTGAACGGGAACTCCTCGGCTTAGGTAGGAATTGCTGCATTTCTGTGAAAAGCGTACTTTGGATTTTACACACATCTGAAGGAGTCAGACCCACAGTGAATGCTCGTCACCCTGGCCTCACTGGTGCCTGGCTCCCGGATGCCGCAGTCCTCACTCCCAAGGGCACAGCTGGGGCACAGCTGGGAGCAGGCTGCGCTTTTCCACGGGAGCTGTAAGGAAAGCACAGATGGAACACACTTAAGATTCAAAAACAGAAGAGTGACACCTTCGAAGTCCACATTTTTGACCCTACAATGACTGGTTTTATTACTTGGCTATTTTAGGTACTGGTGGATTTGGTTTGAATGCCCCCGTCTGGGGGGCACATCGGGACGGAAGACATCTAGCTTGATGACATGGGCTTTTCTGGGCGGCTTGGAGGCAGCGAAGCAGTCTGCACGTTGGGAAAAGCAAGAGCTTTGAATCTGGGCAGACAAGGATCCAGACTTTCAGTCTGACATTTCCTGGCTGTGTGGGCATAGAGCTGATGCCCTCTCTGGGCCGCAGTTTGCTTTGTTGTTGTTGTTGTTAATCTTAAAAATAAAAATACTAACACCTACTTGGCAGGGCTGCCGTGAGGAGTTATATGTAAAATATGTATCTATTGAGTGGTGGCTGCTATTCCTCGTTCACTCTCTCCGGTCCAGAGAGGTCCTAGGTGTCCAGATTAAATAGGCGATGCAACGGGTATGCAAACATCCACGAGCTCACACTGTCCAGAGGCCATCAACATGGAAGAAAGAGTCCAGAGCCACGGGTCTCGCTCCCGTCCATCATGGAGTGTGTCAGGGGCTATTTCTCTGTGAGAACAGAGCCATGGGTAGGTTTCAGGAGGGTGATCCCGAGAATGCCATGTGCAGAGCATGTGCCTACGTACGTTTTTCTGGGAAGAGAGTGCATAGCTCTAATCAGGTACTCAAATGAGTCTATTTCCATTCATTCATTCATTCATTCATTCAGCAAATACCGTTTGAGTGTTTATTATCATTTATGTGTCAAAAGAACAGCAGTGAATAAAACAAACAAACCCCAACCCCCCTGCCTTTATGGAGTTCGATTTCCAATAAATCTGAAACTTCCCAAGAAGCCCTGATTGAAGCAATCCAAGAAGCGTGGAATGGTGTTTAAATCTTCCAGTAGCTCTCTTTGGGTTGCATTGAGTTATAGACTCCAAACATCTGTCCTACAGGGTCAGATATGTTTTTGCAATCATATATATTTGACACTGGGGACACCCAGGAAGAGAATCAATGACATTTTACTGATTAGATTCAAAGCCAGCAACTTTCCTCTGATTTTCCCACTGTGGAACTACAGGAATAAAAAGGATCTACTATATAATGTGGTAAAGTAAAAAACAACAACAACAAAAAGCAACCAATAAAACAAACAATAAACCCTGGTATTTTGGCATCAGAGGGACCTGTGTTCACATCTTCAGCTACCTGTCTGTGAACGACAGGACAGGGTTCACAGACTCTTTGAGAAGCAGCATTACTTTGAATCAGAGATGCTCATCTCGCAGGGTTGTCGTGAGTATTGTTATGACTGGCATTCGGTACACCCTAGTTCTCTGTGTCTACGACAAGAATCCCTGTGAATTTGGGATGTGGACCTGCAAACATAAAACACAATACCCACACATGCACACATCACACATGCTCATGTACATTTTTTATGCTGACAAAAACCTGCTACATTTTAATTTTTTTCCAAGGGATTTACACAACAAATAAGCTACAATAAAACCACACACACACACACCTCTCAACTGATTACCTTCTTTAATTTAATAATGGGTATTTTTTAAAAACAAAACAAAAGAGCTTTAATGTCAGCATAAAATGTTTTTTTAAATGAAACATGATGCTTAACACTAATATATTAAAAACTCAACATAAACATATATAAATATAAAATAACACATTACTATGTATAGAATAATACAGAACCATATAAACTTACAGAGTTAAAAACTCAACATAGTTTCTTTATTTCCTCACTCTGCTTGTGAGAGTGTTATAATCCACTTGCTTCATCTTGTGATTTTCGCAGTCCTGCACGCTGGGCAAGACAAGGACTTTAGCTGCGTTTTTGAGGCAGAACCGGGACTGCGAGGGGAGAAGAGGCTCCAGGTCCCCTCTCTCTTTCCAGCTTTGCCTGTGGGTCCTATAAAACAGGGACCTGCAGTCATTGGTTCAGACACTAGTCCTGTCCTTCTTTTGGGTCAGTAGGAGGGAGGCCTCAGCTTGATGGAGGGTAGAACTTGGTTGACAAGCTGCCCCCCGTCTACAGGAGCCTGGTAGCAGAAGCTGGTCGGCCAGCCGCCTGAGAATACCTGCCCCCCTTCCCAACAGCACCTTCAAAGATTCCAGGCTCACACTCTGCCAGCTCTTCCTTTATTTCTGGATAAAGATTACCAATCTCCTCGTGTGGTGAGAGCTTTAAAGAAGGTACAATGTGCATATGCAGTTCCTGACATCGTTCTCCCAAGGACACTGTCCACGGTCGTGCACATTTGTTGTGCAGGTTGTACCTCGGCAAGGGTGCCAGTCCAGGGGCGGCTGGGGATGGAAATCAGCCGGTGCTCAGATCCTGAGCCCTGTGCCCTCACAGGGGCTGCAGCCAGAGAGGACGCAGCGCCTCCTAGTAATGTAGTCGCTCAGACTAGACATCGTCTCCTAAGTCTTAGAAAGTCTCCGAATGCCTTAGGTAGTCCCTGCCTTCTTTCCACCCCCAACTCTTGGTCATTTCCCCTTCAGTGAACACAGGTCATAAAATTGATTACACCGACCACTCACAATGCTCCGTGGTTGCTCGGCCCCCACCGACTGGACGGTGACTGCTTCTAGGCAAATGAGAGGAGGAAGATTTCTTGTTACCTCCAGGGCCTTGACAAGGATGGGTTCTGTCTCTAAATGAAATACCCTTTAAATTGGCCTGAAATTGCATCACTTGTCTCAGTTAAGTGAAATCCTATGGACTATAAATCTGACTTGAAAGAGCTCACTTTAATTTGACTAAGACGTTACAAAGAGTTTACCAAACTTTAAAGCATCTGTCTATGGAAAATCAATTATGGCCCCAATCCATCTCACGGATGATGAGAGCGCTCTCATTTTTGGATGGTGTTAGGTGCAGAGGCACACGCGTGCTCATGCACACAGGCACACACACACGCACACACACACACACATTTGGGGTGCAGTGGCTGGAGTCTCATGTTGCAGGAACTCAGTGTGGGTTAAGTATGGCTTATTGACTAACGCTAAGCAAGTTTTCAATTACAGTACTTTGAGCATGTTTGGCTCAATGCTTCCAGAATGCTGGGTCCTGACACTCCAGCCATGACCTGGTTTCAGCTTGTTACTTACAGTTAGTGAAAAAAAAAAAGAGAGACAGAAAATTGCTCTCCATTCCAGGTCCCTCAGCTTCCATTAGCCTCCAGTGACAAGGGTAGAAGGCCACCCAACTGGATGAAATAAATGTCTGGTCCCAAGCAAATTAGCAACTCACCAAAAGCTCAATGTGCTAAAAAAAAAAAAAAAAAAAAATGCAAGTCTCTTTATACAGTGAGTTGCCAACGCTGTGTCCAGCTGGCACCTAATTATGATCACTGAGAGGTTCAAAACATGAACCAAATGCAAATAGATGAGGAAACTCTCAGAAGACTGTGCCACTCTAGCAGGTAAATACTGAACTACTGCTTCTAAGGTGACCGGCAAAGGGCAGGCCCTGGAAAGGGCAACCATTGGGAACTTGGAGCCCTATCAGGGACAGGTGGGGCTGTCTACAGACAGTGAAGTGGTAGGGGGTGCTCTGCATGGGACCCCACACCAATATGAGAAATTAGTTGCATGGAGGGGAGTCTGGTCATGGCAGAAGTAGTAGTAATGACAGTGATAATAAATAACAATAATGACTGACGTTTATCAACACCTACTATGTGTCAGGAGTGTTCTAAGCACTTCATATATATTATCTCATTTAATTTTCACACAACAAATCCTTTGAGGTAGGCATCATTATTGTCCCTGCGTTAGGGACACATAGCTATGTAACTAATGAAGCTGGAGTTCGGACTGAGGCTTGTTTTCTTCATTAGTCTACATGATGGCCTTCGAAGACATCAATGAAAAATGAAAGCAATATGCAGAGGTTGGGAGGCTGAGAAGGATTCATAACCTCTGTGTCGGGAAGCACCAGGTCCTCCCCTTCTCCCCGCTGCTCAGATACTGCAGACCTGAGGAGTTGGGGAGGGAAGGGTGCAAAAAAGTTAGCAAGGAGCCCCGCTCTCCTCTCCTTCCTCAAGTTGGAACACCTTCAGGAAATCTCTACTGAGGTCCTCAGATTAAAGAGGAGGCTCGTGTGGACCTCTTCTGGTGGCTGGTAGTGTCTTCTGTCTAGAAGACTTCTTTTCCTCCAGAGACCTAAGGTGCCAGGCAGAATAGGTCTGGGAGGGAACAAGAAGTGGGCTGGCTGCTAAGAGGTCTTCTGGGCTTTGGGTTTTTGTTTTTTCTTTATTGAATTTAGAGAGAGAGAAAGTGAGAGGTAGGGAGAGATGGAAACATCAATGAGAGAGAACATCCATTGGCTGTCTCCTGCATGCTCCCCACTGGGGATTTGGCCCACAACCTGGGCATGTGCCCTGACCAGGAATCAAACTGGCGACCTCTTGGTGCATGGGTTGATGCTCAACCAGTGAGCCACACTGGCCAGGTGGGCTGTGGATTTTAACTCAGAGAAGTAAAGAGGCCCTTCAGGCTTCCTCCAAAGTCAACCAAGAAGAAGGAGCACGTGGACACACAGAGAATGAACTCGGGAGAGAGCCCATAGGGTGTAGAAGTCAGCAGAGAGGCTGGCCCAAAGAGGTGACATCACAGCAAGGTAGTGCCTTTCCGAGCCTTGGACTGTAGGGGAGGTGCTGATGGAGCGTGGGGAGCTCCTTGCACTGCATTTGTCTAAGTCAGCAAGCTGTGGTGAATTATGACAACTTTTCAAACGTTGGGGCTCTTTACACTGTTTGTAGGACAAGTCTCATAGACACAGGGCTGCCCTTGTCATTTAAGTGTGTATGAACGTGAAGCTTCTGTCCATCTCTCAAGAGGCTCTGGAATAAGAGACACTCATTTAGCTCGGCCGGTGTGGCTCAGTGGATTGAGTGTCGGTCCATGGACTGAGAGGTCTGGGTTTGATCCCAGTCAGGGTATATGACCAAGTTTAGGGCTCATTCCCCAGTAGGGAGCATGCAGGGGGTAGCTGATCAATATTTCTCTCTCACATTGATTGTTTTTATTTCTATCTCCCTAAAATTTTTTTTTTAAATAATAAAAAAAAAAGAGACACTCATTTATTAAATCCTAGGTGTCGTCAGGAACTGTGTATATTTTTTTCCTGAAAACAACTCCATTTTTATTTCAAAAGGTGGTGGTTATGGGTCATGAAGTACAGTGACATGGAGGAAGGACAAAAATAGGAACATGTGGAAGGCAGATTGTCTTGGTTGATTTCATACTCAAAGTTTCAAATCTTTCCAACTTAAATTATTTTTTTTGCACCAAAAAGGAATCACTCTTTTTCACTCCTCTCTTCTCACCTTTGGCTAAAGCCTTTTGTGCTGCAGCCATTTTGTTGTTTTTCTTTTCGGTCTTCAAATCGTTAGTGTTAAACTTAGTATAATACAATCTTCTTTTGCTTCTGTGGGCTTATCTGATCATTTTACTTTCTTTGATGGAGGGTTTGGCAAAGAAGCTAAAGGTTCTGGAAGCTTTAAATATTTAGATGAACCCTCACTTAATTCTTTGGGGACATAATCAGATACTAGACCATGGGCACAATGAGTGTAATCCTCTTCGTCGGTGGACAGGTGATGATGGAGGAAGGTGCAGCTGACGGAACCTGGGCCCCGACATTGATCTTCTTCATTATCCACACTGCAATACATCTGATTACACTTTTTTCCCAGCCACTGTAGTGTCTTCCTTTTGCTGTCCACGTAGGATTTCTATTCACCTATTTCTTTTCCCTCCGTCACATCTCAAAGTAACTTCTCACATTCAGGAAGTTTCAGCAGCAAGATGCAGGTTGGAAAGGTGTCATCCGCCACCACTGGATACAGAGGCTGAAACTTCCCCGAGGTGTCTGCGTTTACAAGGAGGTGGAGGAGCAGCAGTAGAGAGCCCGTGGGCGTGGCCACGTGGAGAAGACCTCCAGCTTGAACAGATCGGGTTACAAGCCAAGAATGGTGTTTTCCCTTGAACACGTGACTTCACACAGCTGCTGCAGACATATACTGAACAGTAAAGACCTCCCTCCCTTGAACACGAGTTAATCCATTTTACAAACCGAAGCCCGCTGTTCACCTTTTTTGAAGCCAGGAAGGTGTTGGCTGTCCGTCCTGCTCACTAGGCCCCTCGCCTTCTCCCGGCAGCCCGGCAGCCTCCAGCCTCAGCCTTCGGAGCAGGGGCCTGGCTGGAGCCTGGATAATGGTGGGAGAAGGGGACCTGGCTAAACGGGAGCTTCTGCAGATGGCAAGAGCAGAGCATTAGAAGCCAAACTGGAGGGTATCCCGCCTAGGGTGGACCTCACAACCCCCAAGTGTGGTCTTTCCGAACTGAATCTTAGAACAGGTGCTACCGCAGGTTCTGATTTAACTGGGCCAGTCCAGTTGGTGGGTCCTCAAGGAGAGGCGGGGGAGGGCAGAGGGGGAAACCCCCTCAAGTCCAGACCAGATGAGTCAGCAGTTCCCAGGGACTGGATGGAGCAGGGGGGTTGCTTTGGAAAGTAACAAAGGTAGATTCAGAATGAGTTCCATGCCTCAAATCCTGATCGACAAGTCCTGTTGACAACAGCAAGGAGAAAATGCATAGCCAGAAATAGGAGAAAAAGCCAAAATCAGATGTAGGGTGCGCACAGAAGGAAGCAAATCTAAGACAATAACGGGAACATCTGGCCTAGAAGGCCCAGTGGCTCGAAGGATAACCAGACACTTCACACGGGTCTCTTCCCCTGGGGTCACGGCCTCGCCCCTTCCTTCCCTGGCTCAACAGAGCATTCTTAATCCTACAGAGGAGCCGACGAAAAAGTCTGGAAGTAAACACTACAGTTATCACTCATTTCAAAGAAGCAGCTGGGAAACCAGAGGGCTGAGGGGAGCGTGGCGTGCTGGGGATGTGCCAGAGGGCTGAGGGGAGCGTGGCGTGCTGGGAATGTCCCTGTCGCCCGTCCCCAGCTCTGTCCTCCCGGCACCATCAGGCAGCAGGACTCGGGCTGCACAACGGAGTCCACAAACGAGAAAGGATCTGTTTGAGAGGAGTCACGTTCAGGCTCTCTCCATTTAGTTCAGACTCCTGCATCCCCACAATTCCTCAGGCCCTCCATGTCCCTCCCTAAGAGGGGCCTCCCACCCCGCAGCACTCTGGGAAGATCAAGGGGTGCCCCTGGGGAGAGGGCAGTCCTCACCCAGGCCGCTCGGGGCCTTTGCCTGGCACTGCATCGCGTCTGCAGCATTAGAAGAGAAGGCTTTTAATGGCATGAAAATGTCTTTAATCACAGGAGCTAAGCTGTGTACAGTGCAGGTTCAAGGTGATGCTCTTGTTCTGCATCTGCATTTTCATCTCACTTAGATTAATTCATATTTTAATTGCTTCTCTCCCTGATTGAAGTGCCAGAAAGGAGCATTTTCATTCCTTTGATCTCGCGTTCTCTCGAGCATGGCCAAGGTCAGGCGCAGGCCCAGGAGCCTCGTGGGAGGATTTCCAGCAGGAGCACCAGGAGGCAGGCGCCCCCTTGTGAACAGAGGTGCTCACCAGAAGGAGGGAGGCTGGTGGGGACCCCAAGGCAGAGCTGGCCCCACCAGGCCAGAGTTGGAGCACCTTGGCTTTTTAAACCAGGGAGGAGCAGCAGAGAAGACGAGTAAGGGAATCGTGGAAAAGAACCATTTGTTCAACTCAGGGTCCCATAACCTGTGCTTTGGACTCATGCTTCATTCATCTCAGTCCATGATGTTAGTAAGAATGTAGCCCATGACGTCCATCACCTGGTGGGGTCCCCAAGTCTCCGGGCCCTGACTTGTCACCTTGCCCTTTAGCAGGAAAAAAAAAATGTCCCTTTGCAAAGTCTCTGGGGTTCTGAAGGGGTTAATGTCCATGTTTTGTGGCCTCTGCTTGTTCTGATCTGTCCTTGCCCAGGTCTCACCCCAGGGGCGTTCACTTCTCGCTCCCTAGAGAAAGCAAACAGGTAATGCAGTGCTCACTCTCCCCTATGGGTAAATTTGGGGGGTATCAGTGTGAATAGAAGATCCACTGAAGGTTATTCTCACAGCGGACCCTCTGGCAGTGAGTCAGACCCCGCGTTTCAGGGAAGCTCCTGGGCCGTTCCCACCCGCAGGGGCTCCTGGCCAGCCAGCTGCTCTCCTGGTCTGACGAGGGCGTCCCTGTTTGGGCAGACTGTGTCCTGCCTTCCTGTCTCGGGTCTCACTATCAGTCTCCTGGGGCTGCCATAGCACATACCACGGACTGGGCGGCTCACCCAACGGAAACTGATTGTTTCCAGAAGTCCGAGATCAAGCTGTTGGCAGGGTCACGTTCCTGCTGAAACCTGGAGGGGAGACTCCTTCCTTGCTTCTTCCTGGCTTCTGCTGGTGGCTGACAATCCTTGGCTCACTGTCAGGTCGCTTCGACCCCTGCCTCTGTCATCCCGTGGCGCTCTGCGGGGGTCTGCCTGGCTTTCCATGGCCATCTTTGCCCTGGGCGTGCCTGTGTGCCCACGTGCGCTTGTCTTATAAAGACACCAGCCCCTGGATTAGAGCCCAGCCTGATCCAAGATGATTTCTTCTTAGCTTGAGTGGATCTGCAAAGACCCTCCTTCCGAGTAAGGCCACGTTTATAGGAATTGGGGATTAGTGCTGAACACACCTTCCGAGGACACGATATTTTCTCATTTAGGGAAACTTAAAGCGTCTCCTTCCTTACTGGGCTGAGAAGTTGGGTTTTGTAAGTTTTATTTCTAACGCATTGGAGCCATGTGGAATGTGGGATAGAGGAGCAGGGAACAGAAAAGGGGGACGTAGCCTCTCCACTGACATCCAAAGAAGGCAGCAAAGTGTGTTCCCAAAGTAAATCACTTCTCTCCCAAAGATGAATTCTACTCTACCACTCATCTTTTAAAGTAAGTTTATTTCCTGCCCAGCTGGTGTGGCTCAGTGGTTGAGCATCGACCCGTGCACCAAGAGGTCACCAGTTCGATTCCCAGTCAGGGCACATGCCCAGGTTTTGGGCCCGATTCCCAATGGAGGGCATGCAGGAGGCGGCCAATCAATGTTCTCTCTCATTGATGCTTCTATCTCTCTCTCTTTCTCAAATCAATAAAGAAAACACATTAAAATAAATAAATAAAAAGTTTCTTTCCCGACACATCAGCAGGCATGATTTTTTTAATGAGCACCCACCATGTGTGAGGCATTTTTCATTTTATGAACTCTTGTCCTTCCTCCCCAAGCCCTGGAAGTTTGCTATCATTACTTTTCCCCAACACAGGTTTGGCCTTGAGGCCAAGGAGCACCCGGCATCCCATGGCTGGTGGGTGGCAAACCAGAGCTAACGCTCTAGCTGTTGAATCCTAGAGCCAGGCTTTCTCACACGCAGTTGATTCACGCTCCCTCCCCCCGGCTGCCGGGGCCTCCCCAGCAGGCCCCCCGCTCTCCTGGTCAGCCCCTCCCGGGTTTATAGCTCAGGCACTGCAATGACTTCCTGTGGCAGTTTCCTGTGGCTGCTGTGACAAACCACCACGAAACGGGTGGCTTAACCCGGCACATGTGTTCACTTTACTTTCTGAAAACCAAATACTAAAATCGGTGTCACTGCACCAACGTCGAGGTGTTGGCAGGCCCTGCTCCCGTGGGGGCTCCAGGGAAGGCCCCAGGCCCTGGCTCTTCCACAGTTGAGCTGCAGCATTCCCTGGCTTCAGGCCATATCCCTCCCACCCCGTCTCTGTGGTCACTTTGCCTTCTCGGCGTGTGTGTGTGTGTGGTGTGTGTGTGTGTGTGGTGTGTGTGTGTATGAACTCTCTCTTTGCTTCCCTCTTACAAGTGTACATGTGATCATATTTGGGGCCCCCCTATATAACTGAAGAAGGTCCCCCTTTAAAACTCATTAGCATACTGTCATCTGTAAAGTTTCTTTTGCCATATAAGGAAACACTTGTGGGTTCTGGGATCAGGACGTGGATGTATCTTGGGGGGCTGGGACATAGCCTACCATCCGCCCTAAGGGCTGTTCCTGACTGCTCTCGCTTTGGCATGTGGCTTGCAGGTCCTGCACTTCCTGTCCTCCTGGCTCCTTCCAGGAGCAGGGGCGGGGGAGGGGGAGGAAGAAGAGGTGCCTGCGTGTGGCCTGCTGAGAACACTGCCACACTAGACCACCCCAAAGAGACACCAGGGAGCTTTCTCTGTCTGGGTTTTATAAAATGGTTGTAATAATGCTTGTTTGAAAAAGGGCTGGAGGATCCTCTGCTGAGGATGAGAGTGGAGGCTGTTTGGGATGGTGGATAGCTGCTTGGAGTCTCCAAGATCTCATAAATGGAGGTCTTGCAGAGCCGAGATGAGGAAATTATTGTCCTACTGGGGAAAAGAATTCTTCCCAGTGAGAGGGAGGGGGCGGATGCCTGTTCGTTGACCAATGGCAGGGCTGACGTTTATGGCTGCTACGGCAGGAGAGGGAATCGGCGCCTCCCCACTTGAAACCTTACAGATGACAGTCATCATTGCGGATTGGTCACAAGTGCCTGGGTTAAGAAATCCCGAAACATCCGTCAGGCTTTTCCACAGCAACACCTGACGTTGAAGCCTTTCCGTCACTTTCTCCTGTCAGCGGTTTTATCTCACTCTGATTTTATCCACACTGGCCTCAAAGCATAAAGCTTTTTTGCTTTGAACAGTTTAGGGTACGTGGTACCCGGAGACCAATAGCCAAAGGCCAGTGCCGGCTCTCTCTGGACGAAGCTCTGGACGCAGCAATGCAGAGGCGGCTCTGAGTTGGGACAGAGTCGAGGGAGTGGGCTGGTGTGACTGGCTCCCACTAAGCAGGGATAAAACAAAAGGCTGTGAAACCCGCGTCAGGGCAGAGGCGGGAGTGCGGCTGCTCTTCCGAGTCCTTGGGAAACATTCACTCTGAATGGATGAGCACACCGTTTCGATCCGCTCGCGGACGCTTCTGAAGGTGAAGGAAGCTGAAATTCTAGGCATGCACTGGACTGTCCCGATCTACTCTCTCCCCGTGGGGAACTCGTACCCCGCACAGCCGGCCTTGGCCCAAACCGTGAAGCAGGTGTTTGCACATTGTTCCGTCCTCTCTCGCCCTGCTCCCTCCTGATTCGTGTTCTGAAAGCTATCATTCTGAAGCTTCCTGGGAACCTTGTCTCATACCTTATTTTAGAATAGAGGAAGCAAAGAGCTCAGTAAATGGTGACGCTGGGTTACACGTGCACACAGGGTCAGGACTGGTGTCCACTTTCCAGCAGAGGTGCAGGTTCTCCCCACAGGCAGGACCAGCCGGGTCCGGCGCTGCCGCCCACTGAGCCTGGCTCGGCGCAGCTACACCTCCTCGGGGAGATGATGGAAGGGCATCCCACCAATCGGCACACATCGGACGGTGTGATATATGACTGCACCACCTTTTTGGGGATGACTCCTATGGTCATCAAAGGCTTCTGCAGACAGTGTCTCCACACAAAAGGATGAATCTCAAATGTTGGCAATTCACCTACGGGTAGCCGATCTAGCAAGGAGAATTTTAGGTATAGGAGCGCCCCTTGGGCCACACACACGGATACTTTTTACTACTCTTGTGCAGAAAGGGAGAGTAAGAGAGAGAGCCTAAGAATGTATCTATGGTGGAGGAAACGGAGACCGAGAAGGTATAGGAATAAAGACAAGTGAAGGGAAAGGAAGTGAGAAAAGAGGAGAAGGGAAGAGAGGAAAATAAGAGAAGAGGGGAGGGGAGGGGAGGAGAGGGGAGGGGAGGGAAGGGGAGGGGAGGGGAGGGAAGGGCAGGGAGGGGCAGGGGCAGGGAGGAGCAGGGGAAGGGAGGAGCAGGGGAGGGGAAGGGAGGGCAGGGGAAGGGAGGGGAAGGGAAGGGAGGGAAGGGGCAGGGGAGGGGAGGGCAGGGGAGAGGAGGGGAGGGGAGGGACAGTAGGGGGGAGGGGAAGGGAGGGGAGGGGCAGTGGGGCGGAGGGGAGGGGCAGTGGGGCGGAGGGGAAGGAAGGACAGCGCAGGGCAGCACAGGGCAGGGCAGGGCAGGGTTTCAGCATCCCCAGGAGCCCTGCGAACACAGTTCCTGAGGGTTGCCATGCTCTGCAGAAGCAGGACGTGTTTGAATGGAGTACCCACTAAGATATCAGTGACAATGCTCTACTTCCGGCTCTGCGGACAGGTTTGCTGTCCGCTCTGGAGCCTCTGAAGCTGATTCCCTTGCTAAGAGGGGCCTGAGGTCCATCGGTAGTGACCTACCACGTCTTCCTACTCCAGCCAGGTGCTCTTTCCCCCTGACTTCCCGGCCCTGCCTCGGAACGAGGGTGGAGGGAAGAAACAAAGCCAACGCTTTCTGCACTAGCACACATTATCACGAGCATCATCGTCCCAGCCTCAGAAAACAGAACCGAAGACAGCGGAACCAAGGCAGAACCTGTCACAACCCGAGAAAAGCCAAAGGAACGAGGTTTCCCTCCCGCGCTTTCTGTGTGTCCCAGACTTTCATCTCTGACTCGTACAATCTGCTATCTAGGGACACGTTGTGACATTTGTGGACGGGATAATCGTATCAGAAAACCATTTTCCACCACAAACGGGCTAACTGTAAAATTGGTAATTTTGTGGGATTTTAAAGAGCGATTACGTTTCTTATTTGATAAGCCAGAAGTTCTTCGCAAATTAACTTCTTAATGCTTGTCTCTGATTCTTCCTTTCAAAGGAAGAATCCATAAAATTTTATTTCATGCTCCCAGTAGAAGCTATATTTCTGGTGATTTTTCTCTCATCCTGTCCCGAAGATAAAAGATCCAGAAAAAGTCAAACACCTCAGAGTCTCTTCCCTTACCTCTGAGTTCACACCTAATGTGTTATTCAGCCCCATTGTTCTTTTCCATCGCTTCCCAGGTGCAGCCTCACGTTCCTGTGTTCCTTGCCCTCCCTTTGCTCCACGTCTTTTTACAATCCTCCCATTTCCCAAAGAGTAGTGACCTTCACCCTAGTCTCCCTTACGGTGACTCCAAACAGTCTCGCCTGCAGCCTGCTGCCAAAACCACACTCCTCCAACATTATTCTCATTCTGTCTTCACTTCCACTCAAAAATGAGCGCGCCCAGGAAGCGGTCCAAACTTGTCCCCGTGGCACACCACACCTTCGTGATCCAACCCCACGCTCCTCCAGATCTGGAAGGGTGGCCACCTCCCCACAAAGACCCACGTCACAGACACACTGGGAAGCCTCTAGCTTCTCCCTCTCCTCTTCTTGTCCTTTGACCACGGGTGCTCCCGCTGGCTCGTTTTTCTTCCATTATCCTTCTTCGACCGGTGCTACTCCAAGTGTGGTCCCGGGCTGAGCAGTATGTGTGTCCCTCGGGAGCTGGCTCACAAAGAAATGCCCGGGTTCTGTACCCGCCGCACTAAATTAGAGTCGCCAGGCCCAGGACCCTGACCTCGAACACGCTGCCAGGTCATTCATTCTCGGGCACACTAATAACTAAAATACCCTGTTCTACACCTTAACGTTTCCTAACATTCTTTGGCAATTTGGGATCTGCAGAAGTTAACATGTGAGTTGACTGTTCACCATTTTGTGGCAGAGCCTAGTTTTAGAACCCAGGGTTCCTAGCCTTGCTTTGCTGAGTCGCCTTGACTACTCATTGCCCTGTAAATGCTGATTCAGGAGAAGTGGAGCCTGTGGTCCGTGTCTCATTTGAACCCTGAGAAATGATCCCTATCCTACCAGCTGCATAGCCCAGTGTGGCCCTGGTGTGGCTCCACTACCCTCTACCCCAATGTATTAGTCACCACCCATGGACTGCGACACCTTATTGCTGTCAACGGACACACTGTGTGCCTCTGAGATTCAAGGGCAGAGACACCTGAGCATGGGACCAGCAGGGCCACTGGCAAGTTTAGAAAACTCTGTCCTGGCCTTTGTGCACTGACAAGTCTACACATGGATAAGTCTACACTACCTGCTCCTTCTCTGCCCTCTGATTTCTACTCACTTCTAGCTTCATATTCCCTGCTCTGGGTGCATTCCCATTTGGCAGCGTATTCTCTCCCTCTGGTTTACTTGTTTATTCTTGCTTTAACTTATCTTGGTTTCCATCCAACCTTCTCAGTGGAGATCAGGCAAGGCTGACTTTTTAGGGTTCCTCATATTAGCTAGTGACTTCCTAGGACTCCATTTCTCCGGGTCCCATCTCTTATCTTCAGCTCGCCTTGGGACACGCACGGGACAGCGGCAGGCCTCGGCGTGACCGTGAAGACGACCCCTGCAGGGAGCCTCCACCGCAGCGGGGGCGCCACGGTTCCCACTCACTCTCTCTCGCACTCCTGTTGTGATGGCATCGGGTCCTCCAATCCATTGACTTGGCCACTTTTCTGCTCTACTTTTTGTGTGTTTATTCCTTCCTAGCCTATCCTTCTCAACCTCCCCTAGCACACATCCTTAACTATGCCAGCCCCTCCCTCCCACCATCCTCGCCGCCTCCAGCTCAACCTGCAACCTTCCCTCTACTCGGCTGACAAACCGGACAACAGGGTTGACAGCCCTCCCTTTTCATTTGTGACTACAATTCTCCAGTTGAATCGCAGCACTGCCCGGTGTCCTGTTACAGTTATCCCCTCCCTGCAGACCGGTCCGCTGTCCTATTTCAGGAGCAGCGGGAGCACGACCCGACCCTGCCGCCACGTAATCCACTTGCCCGGCGCCTTTCACACCCATTCCTGCCCCCCCTCGGCACAGAGGGGGTGAGACCACTCGGAAACACTCCCCTCCTGCACTGACGGTGTCCCCTTCAGCACTGCTTCCCTCCCTCTTTCCAGAGCCATTACTCTCAGCTTATCAAGGTTCTGTAGCCGCTCATATCGCCTTGTTTTTTTTGGTACGTGCCCCTAGCGGGAACCGAACCCAGGACTCTCTGGTCCGCAGGCCGACGCTCCAACCGCTGAGCCAAACTGGCCAGGGCTCATATCGCTTTTACAAATGCCCTCGCCCGTTCCTGCATTCTCCTCAGCCACTGCCCCGTGTCTCTGCTCCCTTCTGCAGCCAAGCCCTCAACAGCATGGTCTCCGTTTGCCATCTCACTGGTTTGTCTCCCAGTCTCTCTGCAGCACCGCAGTTGGGTTCGTCCTCACCACCCACGGAAACTGCTCTTGCCAAAGTCAGCAGCAAGCTTCCTTCTGCCAGATCCGATCACCACTTCTCCCTGCTCATTTGCCTCCGAGGTTCAGCGGCACGTGGTACAGCTCCTCACGCCTTCTGTCGGGAAAGGCTCTCTCCACTGGGGTCCCGGGAGCTGTGCTCTCCGACTCTCCTCCGAGCTCAGCGTGGCTTCTCCGTCCTTCACGTCGCAGCCTTGCTACCTCACCGCCCCCAAAGCTTCCGTGTCCTGGAAGCTGTCCCCAGGGCCGTGGGAATGACACTGCCACATCGCCAGTGAGCTTCCCTTATTTTGTTTGTATTTTTATTGATATATAATGGACCTATAACATTGTATTAGTCTCAGTTTTATATCACAATGATTCAATACTTGTTTATATTGAGATGATCACCAGACTAAGTCTAGTTAACATCTATCGCCATACATGGTACAATTTCTTTTTCTTGTGATGAGAACTTTTAAGATCTTTTAAGATGTACTCTCTTAGCAGCTTCCAAATATAAAATACAGTATTATTAGCTATAGTTCCATTATTAACTAATGTGCCATGCTGTACATTATGTCCCCATGATTGATTGATTTTCTAATTGGTGTTTGTACCTTCTGACCCCCTTTACACATTACACCCACCTTCTAGCCCCCACCTCTGGCAACCACCAATCTGTTGCCACTTCATCTGTATCTATGAGTTCGTGTTTTATTTCATTTAGCCTTATTCCCTCAAGGTCCATCCATGTTGTGGCAAATGGCAAGGGCGGGATGGGCAGGATAGCATGGTGGGGAATAACCCAGTCTCTCAAGCTGGGCCTTTGCTCTACCTCTTACGTCGAGTTTTTGGAGTCTTTCTGCGTATCTTTGCATGGCTCTCAGATCTTGTCGCTCACTCCCTCATTTGATTATGGTCTCTGCTCAAAGGTCATTTTCCCAGAAACCTTGCCTGTCACCTTAATGAGATCAGCAACCTCATGGCTCCCCGCCTCTCTCGATCTGTTTCATTGCCCTGATTTATTGTCTTCAAAGCACCTTTACCATTTTCCAGTGTACTGATGGTCCTCTCCTCCCCAGGAATGTAAGCTCCCTGCAGACAGGTGCATTGGTTTATTCACAGCTGTATCTCTGGAACCCACAGTGGTACCTGGCTCATAGTACTTGCTCAAAGAATGAATGAATGAATGAATGAATGAGCTGTGTGGTGGTAGTGACTGTAGCAGCATTTGGGGGTGGGCATGCGTATGATCCCACATGTCTCCACATTGAGGGACACAGAGTTCAGAATGCCTGCCCTGTGTCTTTCTTTTCCTTCCACAGTCCCAAGGCCTGGCACAAGGCAACAGGACAGGAGCTCAATCGATATTCACTGTATGAGTAAATGAATACATAGATTTCAGAGAGCCCATTGGCAGTGACTCTCAATTGCTTTTAGGTCTGATGACAGGATTTGACAAGCTCCGTATCAACTCGTATGTTCTGATCAATAAACATGTTTTCATAGGGAAAATAAGGCAAGATACTTGACATCAGAATGGCCTCTCACACTGAGGACGAGGGACTGTCTTTTTAAAGATGGTCTTTCCTGTCCTGACCTTCCCCCACACAGCGTGTCCGGCTTTAGATTTGCAGATCCTGCCTCAATTTGATTAGCAACAGATGCTATTATCTGAGGAAATCTAAATTGCCTCTTCCTGTGCTAATGAACTACTGTACCAAGTGCGTGGGGATTTGAGAGCAAGATAGATTTATTAATGAGCACCTAATTAAAGGGACAGTTACAGAGTTCTGGGGGGCTGGTGGGGGGGGATATTTCTATTTCTTACAAAGAGTGACACTTTTTTATGACAAAAATTAAAATGTTTCACATCTAGTTTAAATTTTTAAATGTCACAGTTTAGAAACGGAATGTGGAGTTAGTTTAATGAGATGCAGTGACGCCCTCCTTCTGGCTGAGCGTGGCGTCAGCAGGCCCTCCTGTCACCGCTCTCGCTCAGCCTCCCTGGCGACCAGCCGTGCCCTCCGCTGCTCTGTTTTCGTCGTCGTCGTTTTTCATCCAACACTGCGCTGAAATCCCAACTCAGAAGCCCAGGACTTCCTTCCATCCTGAGGGGTAGCCCGTGTCTGGGGCTCCGGGAGCGCTTGGCCGCGGTGGGCACGGCGCGTGTTAATGACTCCCTGCCTGGCCCTCTGGGCACAGGCCTACCAGCCACGGGGAGCAGAGTAAAAAGAGATTCCATGATTGATCCTGAATCACCCCCCCCCCCCTTTTTTTTACTCCTTAGTATGAGAATGCAAAGCGGGCTGGAAGTGGCTGCATTTAGACTTCGAGAGACATAAAGGCTTGTCGGCGACATTCAACAGATGGAGTCCAGGCTTCGGCTTGCTACCCCAAGCCGTCGAATCATCACTAAGTGTCTAGGGAATGATTGACTTACTGGAGGCAGGGTGCCCGCTGAGCAGCAGGCAGGAACGTGGGAGCCCCCGGCCAGAGGAGGGGGAGCAGGCGGGGACAGGTGCTCTGGAGGGGGTAGGTGCACAGCCGCGGAGTCAGCTCCGAGCTCAGTGCGGGGTCTACTGCCGCCAGCTCCCTGGACACCCCAAGCTCTGGGGAAATCGGCACCTGCTCCTGCCACCCGGCGTCCCTGAAGAGCCCTCTTGGTGACCATCACGGAGGCTCATGGTGACAAAGCTGAAGGAGAGCTGTTTTGTGAGCCATGTGAGGGCAACGGAAGCCAAGGTCACTGGAGGTTACCACAGTGACACAAATCAGGTACAGAGCAGGAATGTCTGTCGGTGCAGGGCAGTGGGCTACCGTCGAGAAAAAATTAAAATGAGCCTGAAAAAAGATTTATTCAATAAAGAAAAATCCATTTATTTTTTAAAAGAGATTCTTTCCATTATCTTTAGCATCCCAGTTACCATCAGCTGCAAGTAAAAGGGGTTTTGTGTTCCCTCTGCACCTCCATCCACGTGAAGAATTAGGAGGCTGGGTGAGGGAAGACGTTATTCCTTTATTTTTGTTAACCAAAGATACTGTTTAAAATAATTGGTTCATTCGAAGAGGCCCTGGAGTTAAATGTCCCTAGAAACGTTTCCTTATTCTTCTTAGACTCGCACAAGGATTTCTCAGAAAATGTTGTGACTTGGATTACATTTTTTGTAATAGATCCGGAGAACAGAAGAGACATGTTTTCCAGCCATATGCATAAGAATAATCGCATCCATTTATGTAATGAATAGTAGTCTGTTTCATGAGATTTCCCCAGTCAGTCCACTATGTCTCCTTTTATAAAACAAATACAGGTGCACAGTGAAATCATCAGCTCCTCCATGCAGAACCCAGCAGAGGTTACAATGGTCTCCCCTTCGTCAGAACGCCTGGCTGCCTTCTTGCCTGCTACACCGGAGACGTTACAGAGCCCAGAGGTGAAACAGTTTCTCGTGCTCGCCAATAGCAAATGCAATGTCAGCCTCCTGGGACTGAAGAGGAAGGAGAAAGACAGGGCCAGACCTGGATGGAGGGACCAGAGAGAGGGACCAATAGTCCATATAAGTGAAGATGTGGGGTCAGCTCGGGCTGGCAGCAATGTCCATATGGACGCCAGTTGTGCTGTAGCTGGTGACCCCTGAGACAGAGTCCTCCAGGCCTTGCAGACACTTGGAGTGGGCCAGGCAAGAGGCAGTGTCTGGTTTGGGCCAGTGGACGTGGCTGGGGATACCGGCAATAGGCTCACACCTCCCGGGGAGAAGGCCTGGTAAGACGTGGGTGACAGGGTCCAAGCAGAGGACTGAGGTTCAGATCTGGGCTCATCCCAGTGGGGAACTGCTACCAAACTCCACGGGAAAGGAGGAGTCACACTGGGGACCAGCTTCTCGATGGACTGGGGTCCGGGATCCACGCCTGGGTGGGAGAAAGCACCTGGTATGCAGGTTCCAGAGTGGGGTCAGGGGAGAGTCGAAGGACAGTGTCTAAAGGTGAATCTGCAGCTGAGATACAATCAGAATGGATCAACCAAATGGTTGGTGAGGGAGGAGAAACATTAAGTGAAGGCGCTGGCGAAGCCGACCAAGGATGCCAAGAGAGGGCACGAGAGCCTGTTTGATGGAGGAGGATGTGAAAATGGTCCTGGAAGGGCCGGCGCTTAGAAGTAACTGTTACTACACCTCCCGTGTTAGGTCCGTACTTTGTGCACCTTTCGAGACTCATTTCTGATGCTTATACAAAGTGCCATAAAGTGGTCATCCCAATCCCTCATACTGAGAAACGGAGACCAAGAAATATCTAGGTAACTAGCTTATCCAGGACCTGGGAGTTCGGAATATTGTAGCTGGAATTTGAATTAAATCCATTTGATTCCAAAACTCGTTCTTAATCATACTTTCTCTCCTTCATATAGAAGTCTGCAGCTTTCCTGACAGTGAAGCGTGGCACCCTGGTTTGGAGAAAGCGGAGTGATCACCCAGAGAACACTGGAGTGCAGGGATGCAAGGGGCACACACAAGCCTCCTGCAGCCCGGGGTCCGCCGTCTGTTCCTGGACCCCCACCCCCTGTTCCCACCAGGCTCCTGTAACCTCAGTGGCAGGGTGCACCCACCTAGTGGTTTTCTAATTTTTGGTATGAGTTTGGGTGGGTCTGAGCAGCCAGGGAATTGTGGTTTTCACTCCTCTAACTTAAAAGGCAGGTGCCTCGTGGGTGTTGATATGCCAGCCCATTGTGCATTCCAGGGATCTGGTGAACCCAGCGGAGTGATGTGCTGAGTGATGAGACATCGGCTCATCGGGAGGACCATTTTCTGCCACAAAATAGGCAACAGCGTCTGTGCTGTCCTTTGAGTCAGACCCTTTGCTTCAGGGTGATGAGGTGTGACGGTGACAGTGCAGATCAGGCGTCTCCTCGCTGCTTTGTACACTTCAATGTGGCCCGTGTGGAGCCCTATGTCAGAGGAGAAGGCATTTGTCAGGCATCCCTTTGAAAACAACTGGCTCGAGCTGCTGTTGTGTGGAAGAGGTCGGGGTACAGGCAAAGGTGCTTGGGGATTTGAGGTGGTATTGGATGGCTTCCGCAGACACCTGGCAGTTATAATCCCTACATCCCACAAATCCTTATTACGAGGCAGGTGGGCGCATGTGATATCTCCCAGTGACATCTATGTGCAAAAGCGATGGTATTTTCACTAAGCTGCTGATCGTAGTTGAGAACTATAAATCTCTCCCCATTTCCTGAGGTCCTGGTGAGAAGTCAGATCTTTGAATCAAAGTCTGCCAGGACTAGAGCTTTGTAACTCCTACTTCTGCAAGTGGGAAGCTCAGACAAGGAAAATGACTTTTCTAGGAGGGCACAGCAATTCGTGGAGGACTTGGCTTGGGCTCCAATCTCTGAACTCCCTGAATATCAGTAATTTTCTTTTTTCTGTGGAAGAACATAGGTCTACCATGCATGCCACATCCCATCAAGAATGCTACAAGTTCTCAAAGTGAGGAAGGTGAAGCAAGGGTGTTGGGTTCCATGTTTGAGTCCCACCATCAGTCACTTCTATCCAGGTTCCTAGATTTTACTTTCTTTGCTTCACATGGGATGGTAGCCTCTCAGTCTAGGTATTTCAAAAAGGAGGTTTTTCTCATCTTACTTTTCAATGTAAGAAAAGCACAAGGTCTTCTTAAATGTCAAGCCAGAATTGGGGTTCCAGTGCCTGAAGAGGGGGCTCATATGACCTGACCCTGTCTGCTCCTGACCAGTGTTCACTTTCTGAGCAGATGTCTTCTCTGTCATCAGAGGACAAGAAACAGAAAGCAACATCACTCCTTCACAACTGCCCCTGTGGTCAGAGTGTGCTCCTGAATCAGAGACATACACGCACATAAGGGAACAAATTCGAACAGAAATTCAAAGGAGAGGGGAACTAATAACTCCCCGCCACCCCACCTCCACCCCAGCACACATGATACTACTCAAAGCACCGACTGAAAGATAGAAAATTCTAAAAAAAGAGAAAGAAATGGGCAGCCCTGGCCAGGTGGCTCAGTTAGTTGGAGTGTCGTCCTGTACATAAAAGGTTGTAGGTTAAATTCCTGGCCAGGGCACATGCCTTGGTTGGGGGTTCGATCCCCAGTTGGGGTGCCTGTGAGAGGCAGATGATGGATGTTTCTGTCTCACATTGATGTTTCTTTCTCTCCCTTCCTCTCTCTCTAAAATCAATAAAGAACATATCCTCAGATGAGGATTAAAAAAAAAAAAACAGTTAAAAAAAGAAGTAACAATGGGTAGAAATGTCTTCATCCCCACTCTGGCATATAGAAGGGGCACCCCTAAATAACTGATTTGAAAATTCTTTTGTCATGAAGGAGTAAGACAGAACTGAGTCAGGACCCCCAAAGCTCAGCTCGCTGGGCCGCTGGCCCCACTGCGTCTTTTCAAGGCCCCCCTAGTCCGTGGAGAAGATCTGAGCAGAATTGTTCAGGGAGAGTGTCCTTCACATCCAGACTGGGGGGCCACTTCTGACGCAGGTCACTTTTCCCGGACAAAGTGTGTCCTCCACGGACTGGACTCCACCCGGCCCTGTTGGGAAAAGACGAGACTATGGAAAACAGAAAACAAAGCACAACAGACGGGCTTAGAAAGAGGAAGTTTTCTTTCGGATCCAGAGTTCTGTTTTCTTCTGTTATGGAGCCAGATTGGCTGGAATTTTAGTGGGTTTTGTGGAGAGAAATTGTAATGGTGGTGGAGGTAGGCTGATGGCTTGAATTGCGTCATTAAAAAGAAATCTTGTTGTCACTGATCTTCAGTCTAACCATTTTAACAGAATTGATTAGTCATTTAGACAGCGTATATTTATTGAACCATTGAGCGTACTACAGATATGGTTGGTCCCTACACTCTTGGACTTTTACAGCTTCACCAGGAGACAGATAAGAGACAAATATTACACTTAAAAATCGACATTATGATGAGTGCTACAACAGAAAAGTGCCATGGTTCTATAAGACCACACATCCGTCTGACAGGACCTGAGCTGGGCTTTCTGTCTCCTGTTTTTTCACTATCCTCTCGAATGATTTACTTATTCAACCCAAGCTTTTAGTCCTGAGGTATATTGGTTTTTTGGAGTGTGCATCCTTGAGATGGAATCATTTTAAGCCGATATAAATTGAAGGGTTGGGAATTCATAACTGAAGGGTTGAGGATTCATAACTGAAGGGTTAGGGATTCATCTGGCCAAGGGCAAGGCCTTAGACATGCAGGGCCCAAGTTCTCCAGAGCAAAAGACTGTAGCCAAGTTTACTAATATTCAACTGAGACACCTGTATTAGACAGGGCTCTCCAGAAAAGTGAAACCAGTGGGATGTGTGTGAATATATAATTATATATTATAAAATCAATAATATATCAATAAAATAAACTATTATATAAGTATTAATAAATAGTAATGTCATATTGATTAATAATATATTTTAAATGTATAAATGTGTATATATATATATGTAGAGAGAGAGAGGAGGAGAGAGACCCAAGGAGGAGCTGATCTTATTGTTCAAGTCCAAAGTCAATCTGCTTCAGAAGTTCCTCTCGTTCAAGGGTGGTCAGTCTTTGTTCCGTTAAGGCCTTCAAGTGATTGGTTGAAGCCCATACACAGCAGGGAGGGCAACCTGCTTTTCAAAGCCCACTGATTTAAATGTTAATCTCACCTAATGACATCCTCACAGAAATATCCAGAATAGCATTTGACCACATATCTGGGTGTCATGGCCCAGCCAAGGTGACACATAAAATTAACAATCACAACATACTTCAAAGAAGCTTAAACGCTGTGTGAAGAGGGAAAAGTCAAGGGGCTCTGAAGCATTTGGAAAGAACTTTTTGAAGGAGACAGGAGTGGAACTGAGTGTGATTAGGAGAGAAAGAGCCAAAAGGGGAATAATTAATATAGAATGTTGAGAAGGACATGTCTCCAAGAACTCATTTCCAATAATATGTCCTAAATCAAGAACGTGTAGTGTTGTGACTGATAGATGATCACCATGCTCTGACTCACCACGGACCATAACCCCAGGGCAGGAGTGGGAACATGAGGGTGTACAGGTCCCTGGAATATTCTTTACTGGATCACTCCAGTCTCAGGAAGCTGTAGACGCTCTTTGTAAGTAGAATAATAAATAGTGAGAAACACAATTCATGACTCAGCACTATCATATCTACCAGTACTTTGTGGAAAAGCATAGCGCTTATCAGAGTATATTCTAATTTTCTGTTGGCCTATCTCATAACACATTATTGGGTTAATTCATCAAGAGCAAAAACCTCACCTTATTTATCTCTGTGTCTTCGAAACCCTGCATAGTGTTCTATGTTTGTTATGTGATGGAATTGGTATGTTCCCTAAAGAGAAAAAGAGAGGCCCTGGCCCGTTTGGCTCAGCGGTTAGAGCATCGGCCTGCGGTCCAGAGAGACCCGGGTTCGGTTCCCGCTAAGTGCATGTACCTCGGTTGCAGTTTGTCCCTGGCCCTGGTTGGTCGTGCGGGTGGCAGCCACTCAATGTGTACCTTTCACGTCGATGTTTCTCTCTTCTCTCTCTCTTCCTCTCTCTCCCTTCCATTCTATCTGAAGAAAAAATGAAAAAATGTCCTCGAGTGAGGATAAAAAAAAGAAAAAGAAAAAAAGAGAGACCCAAAGGAAGGTGATAACCCCCCAGGCCCCACACTTAGATCCTCTGTAAAAACTAGATCGTTCTCCATTTCTCCAAGTCCAGCTCAGAACACACTCCTCACTTTCCTCCCCCTCCTCAGCCTAACTCCCACCAGCTACAATAATACTGTGTAGATTAATATTGAATTTACTACCATTTTGTGGATCACTTTCTTTTTCTAGCCTTGTGGCAGCAGGGGAATTCTCCTTTATTTGATGCTATAAAGCACAGTAACCCTGTGTTTCAGCTTGACAACTGTAAGAACTCTTTGCAAATGGGTATATTTCCACAGACCTACACAATAGGCCTAATTGCATGGGTTTGCAGCGTAAGCGGAGGTCGTTTGATTACTAGCTGTTTCGTACCATGAAAGTGCACGTTAATTATTTAAGAGATGGACTTATAATTATTGTAAGCCTTAAGTAATTACCTATAATTTTGGCAAGGGTTAGAAAAACTGATAGTCTAGCAAATTCAGGTTTTAGTCATTAGTAAGATCATAATTACGTTTAAATTGCAAAATGAAAATTATGCAATTTATCTCCCCAATAATGCATAAACATTACAGTGATTGTAGGTTTTAATGGACTATAAAAACTAGAGTAGCAATGGGCAGTCGGGGGCAATTTCAGCCCGTTGCTCTTATTTTATATTTTAAGTGCTTCTTCCATACCATTGCTCTGTCCACTAATCCTTGGGTTAGCAGTGGGGCTGTAGTCTTTCTTTCAACATGAAAGCAGTGAGCTCTTTGAAGCAGAGGAATAAAGTGAGACTAAAGCACTAGATCATGATAAATCTTCAATAACAGCGGAGTATTTGCACCAGAGCCAAGGAGAGAAAGAACTTATGTAGGGACTATTGTGGTCTCAAAATACTTCCCTACTTGAATTTTTTACTTAAATGAGGTTCTCATACCTATTTCACAGGGGCGTAAACAAAGGCTTCGAGAGGGCGGGGGACTGTCTTGCAGTTGTGGTGCTGGGACTAGAATCCTGCATTCTCATGCTTTGTAGGTGGCTGTCTTCTCTTCATCATGCTGTATGCAGGCTGAGACCCACTCGGTAGCATGGAAGGCCTTACATGGGTTGGTTTTCCCAGGCAGACACAGTCATGCTGTATTTAGGTACAAAATAATGACATTTCCACAGCAGATCATCAGCCTGAAGTCTTTCCTCCTTTGGTTGGCCCATGTTCTTGCCAAAGGCAGTTCAAATACTGCCTCCTCTGTGAAGCATTTCCTGGGGTAGAATATCTCACCCTTTCTTTGTTCCCATATTGGCCCAGTAAATGTCTCCATTGCGATTCAAAGTCATAAATAACAAACTGTAATACATTGCAATTCTCCCTAACTGGACCGAGAACCCTTAAAGAAAAATGTTCTAGTTCATATATTTTTGGCAGTCTGTGAAAGCTGAGGAAATGTTTATTAAGTAAACCCATCAATTAATCTATCATTTATTACTTGTCCACTCTGCTTATTATCCTATGTTAGATGCAGTGAAGGTTAAATAAAGGTAATAATAATAGCTATCAAGATACTGTAATCCAGCACAGCAAAACAAACAGCAGATGAAAGACAAAAAATGATAATACAAACATATTTATCATCTCTGAACAAACTGCACTGGTGTTAGAAGTGTTTGCTGAGATAAGTCATGGATTTGTCTTCCATTGAAATGCCACAGGAGTTGCCCAGACACCTATCTGACTTGCTTAATCAGGTTCAATTTTACCTAGATGCAAGAAGATAATATTTCCTGTTGTCATGGTCTAATTACTGGTGATGCTAACAATAAATATTGACAGAGCACCTAATCTGTGCCAGGCTTCATGCTGGGAAATAGGACACCGAAAAGAACAAACTCCAGTCTGTGTGTTATTGGCAAGACAGACGGGGCAGTTCAAATGGAAATCATAGCAGAATGTACACTTTTTTTTTTTGGAGCTACAAGAGGAGTAAAGGGAGTTCTGATGAGGAGCAGAGGAAGGTGAAAGCGCCCCTAGTGGTGGGTGCAGAAAGAACGCTTCCTTCCTGGAGACTTGGGTTTTGAGGGATATCTTGAAAGATGAGACAGATTTCAATAGTCAGGGAAGAGGGGTTGGAACGAGCCATTCCAAGAGTGGCCAACAGCATGAGTAAGAGTGTGGAATAGGTTTCATTTGTACTACTGATATTTCAGGCTGTGGAACCTCCTAGGGGTAGCAACTTCTGCAGACTGTTAGATTTTGTTACTTGCCATGTCCTTGGTTGATCCTATCGTAGGATCATGGCCCAAAATTCAATGAGGAGTACTGTTTAAGTGGCCCATCAGAGACCTCATCCCATGACCTTTTGGTGGCTTACAATGAAGGGAGGTCCCCATACAAATGCTCTTCTGCAGCAACAATGGGTTGGCGTCCGTGCCTTGAGCAGGAACCGAAGAGAGGGCCTGCACATTGAGTGGCCTTGCTATGGGTAAAGTGTCTCTTCCAGGGCCCTGACACTCAGGCTTAGAACACAGTGCTTTTAGGTGAAATGTGCTTGGTTAGGAAACTTAACCACTTCCAGACCTCTGCTGCCACGACACAGAAGAATCAGATGGAGATACAACTCAAAAAAAACTAAATGAATATTTCTTCTCACGAGGCAGTCCAGTGCTGGGTATTATGAGGAATAGCAAAACAATAATTTCACAATGTCTTCACTTGGGAAACTTTACAGTTAATACAAGATAAGAGATAAGATCAGGCAAGTACATAGATAGCTTAATTATAAGGGGGAATTCAACTGCCACAAAGAAGCCATGAGAGCAATAGAATAGAAGAGAGCAGGATCGCTTCGACTGGCAATACTGGCCACCCTTTTTAATTAAGCCTTTGGCATTTAAACTTGGTTTTAAAAGAAAGGTAGGATTCTGTGAGTTGGAGATGAAGGAATGAAGTCTCAGAGAGGAAACAACACCCACAGAGGCGGGCACCTGGGTGAAAAAGCACCTATCATAGGTGTTCATTGGCGTTATTTTGGTTACAAGTGACTGAACAATGAACATGCCATAGCTTAGGTAAAAAGTGGAAATGAACAAATAGTAAGGCTCACAAAACTATGTGACAGGCAAAGGTATAGCCAGTCGTAATGACAAATGGGACAGATGGCTTGAAAATCATCAGAACTCACTGCTACCTCTCTGTCTCTGATTCTCTCCGCTTGTCTCTTTCATCCTCCGAGACTGTCTTCTCCTCCTGGTGGGAACGTGGTGCCGGAGGTCCTGTTAGCACACCTCCCAGAGTCTGGTTCAAGTTCTAACATCCTGTGCAAATGCCAGCTCAGGTTGAATGCCCACCCGTTCCAACTATCAATTACTGTGAGCAGAAAGGGGGTGGGATCTTATAAGAACATAGATCTTGTAAGAATATGAATGTCACATCTGAAGCCACGTGTTGGGCTTGGGAAGGAGTATTTGTGATAAAAGTGATGGTGGTGGGGGACATAAAATATAAAGCCTGTTTCTCAGAAGAAAATACGAGGGGTGTAGAACAATAACATAATAGATGCCTCAAAATACAAGTTATGGAAGACATGGTTGGCATTGTTGATCAGAGCCAGATTATGGGGCAAGTTGAACGCCAGCCTATAAAGTGTGATCTTCGTGCTTGGGACAGTATTTAGCACTCATGAGTTTTGGATAGATGCTTTTCATTGTGTTATTTTACCTGACTTTTCACTAGCTCTTCATTAAATGAAGCCACTGTGAATAAGATGAAAGGAGACTTATTAGATAAAAATAAAGGTTGAGATTTTATCACAAAGACCAGACAGATAAACTGGGTAGGATAGAGATAATAATATAAAGTATTCACTTTAGAAGCATTTTACTTACCAGATAATGTCTAGTTTTAACTGTGAGTGTACGTGCACATAAGGCGTAGGGAAAGCTGAGACGGTAGGGTTCAATGGCTTTGCTCTCCTGAAATATGCCCTGTTCTCCTGACCCCAGAGGGCTGGCTCAGCAGATCCATCTTGGTGAATAGCAGCTTCCGAGCCTGTGTATTAACTCAGCTGACAGCCAAGTTCTAGTTCTCTTTTAATAAAATGCATCTGCTGTGAAGAGTGTGAAAAATGTTGACTCCATAGGGACGTTCATTGTTGTTTTCCTTTGGAGAATGAAAACAAACTCTCCTCCTTCCCAAGGACATCACGCTTTCTCTAGCACTGGAGTTGGAAAGGCTTTGTGGAATTTCCTAGCTGCTGCCTCTAAGCTGTCACGTGTAAAAAGAAAGCATTATTGAACCATCTTCCAGTGACGAGGGGTTTGCAAGCTTTGTCCTGTCCTTCTTCCATTCATTTCCTTTGAGCAAGAAGTACTTACTAGGAGACCAAAGGATCCTGGTTCTTAAACTGAGGACTAGCTTTGTGTAGGATGAAGCTTCCCACCCAGCAGAGAATGGTAACAAGCCCAGCACTGAGAAGTGGACTTGTCAAGAAATGATGACAGGTGGGCTGAGTCAGGAGTTTGACAGCAACAAATGAGCTATAAAGAGGCCAGTTATCCCTGCCCAGGGCCTCAAACAACTGCAGGCTTTTGATGTCCTGGCTGGAGAGTAGATAGCTCCTGCTCCAGTAACAGTAAAGGATGTGTCTTATTCTTGGGCAGAGATTAGATCTGGGTTTGCTGAGAAACAAGCCCTACACAAGATCTTTGAGTGATTTCTGCCTATGTGGACCTCCATGAGACACATCGAATGCCAGTGTCTGAACACTGATTTTGTCTGCACATGTCTGAGAAGCTTCATGTGTGCGAGGCACACTGGTAATGGTGGCCACTCAGGGTCCGTGCGGCAGAGGAACACCCAAGATTGATCACTAGGCTACAGGCAAAAGTTGCAGAGACTGAGCCAGTGTCCAGATTTTGCCCCAGAGGTCGAGACATGGTGTTTAAAGGTGATCAGAGGCCCCGCTGTGGCTGAGCAGACACCTGTACTAGCAGCATCTGAACCACTTCAATGAGAGGGGACATGATGAGCTTGAGAGATCCAGTGAGGTTGATCTAAATTAGGGAAGTTCTCTCCATTCAGGGTGAGATCCAGTAACCTGCCAGGGAGGACCAGGGCTGAGCTCTGCAAAGCCCACCATCCGAGTAGGAATGGAGATCTCATTTTGGTGGGCTGGCATTCAGGAAGGGCTTGGAGCCCAGAGAAAGACCGGGCCACGGGGAGGTAACTGGGAAAACAGTGAGATCTAAGCAGAGGTGAGTACTTGGTCCTGCTGATCCCGGAAAGAGCTATGACACCCAGGCTATACAGATGACAGAGCTCAGCCATCCTGGGTCTAAGTTCACCTGCTTTTGTCCCAAGTGCCACTGGACACAGGACAAAGCTGCTGAATGACATCCCAGCTTGATCAGACCTGAACCAACCTAGGTTCCCCTGTGGTGGCCCTCAGTATACAAGGCAGTGGGACTTAGGACAACCAACACAGAGAAACAGCTTTGGGCCTACCCCTGTCTTGGGATATTGTTTATTAGATCCAGAATGCTGGTAATGGTGAATAAAACGACTGTCTCTGATCACTAGAGTTTCCCTTGAAAGGATCCGTGCCTGTCATGGGTGCTACCAAAGTATTCTCAATGGCCTAAAATATCACCTCCAGGTCTAAGATATTTTTTAAGTTATTATTGTTTTATTCTGCATAGCTGAGGCCTATGACATGTAATCAAAAGAGCTTGTTTTATTTTACTATAAATGTAATACATGCTCATCATAGTACATACAGAAACATGTTAACAAAGTAGCAGTATTTCATTAGGATGACTATTGTCTCTGAAGGATAAATTGCTAAAGTGGGTGAATGAAATGAGACTTTAAAAATCTCAGAGTCATTTTTCCCTGGGACTTCGGTGCCGTTTGGCCAGCTGCTTGCAGATGTGGAGAGGGGATTCTTTCCATCAACAAATGCAAGGCAGGCGAGCAAGGGCATAGAGGATGCAAAACAGGAGACACCCAAAAAAGCCCTCTTATTTTTTATTTTTACACGCATTTTCATACTTCCATTTGAGCACAGACTTGTCTGCAGTATTTGAAAATTCACTTCAAACAAAATAATAAAATCTTGGTGCAAGAGAAATTGAGATGTTTTCCAATTTTCCAACTTCAGTGAAATGCTCCCCGGCACGTCTCTGAAAGTCACTCTGGACAGGAAATTGACAGCAGCGATTCGTGTCCGAGATGGCGAGGGAGGGGACCAGGAGGGCGGCACTGATCTAAGGCCAGTGCAGCACAGGGCCGGGGAGACGGCCTCACGGCCAGGCGTGCCAAGATTCCAAAGCTCTGTGTGCAAAAATCACGGCTAATTGTTCTGAAAGATCTGAGCAGGGAGGGTGTTGCTTCCAAAGCTTGTGGCTGCGTGATATGTCCTATTGGAGGGGCTGTCAAAATCATAGACCCAGGAGAGCCACTCGAGGGGAGAAAAGGGGTGTTTATTGTGTCTGCAGGCTCTTGACTGGATCCAGATTACCCATGTGACTCAGTCTAGAGAAGAGCGATGAGGTCAGCCAGGAGCAATCTCCCACCTTCTGCCTCTGGCGTCCTCATAGCCCTCCCATGAGCCCCTTGTCCTGGATACCTCATTTATTCTCCCCAGGTCTCTGAGACTTGCCATCATTCTTTGGCTCTTGCTGCCCACCTCACACTACGCTTTCATCGTCTGGGTTTTACAGGTGTCAGGATATTTGTCTGCCCAGCCGGACTCTTCCCTGGGAGAAGCTTTTGCCTTTCATCCAAACCCACTGGGACCTTCCCAAGAAGGCGGAGTCTAATACAGAACAGCCATCAGAGTCTATCCCATGTTGGTTGGATGAAAATGCTCTATTGGAACTAGGACAAAAGGACAGTCAACTAGATGGGGTTCAGGGCTGAGAGCTCTGCCCCTTGGGGAAAAGAAGAGTAAATCAGCTCCAGAGGGTAAGGCAAGCCAGACAAATGCCCCACGTGTAGCCCGTGGTCGGTAAGTGGCAGACTGAGTCTCAGCCACAATCCTCATTTTCAAGACGCAGGTTGAGAGCCTGGTCAAGGTCCCCCACGATGGAAGATGCAGACGTGGGATGACGCCCCAGGCACTCACTATCATTACCCTCATTACACAGACAGAGACAGGTCCGTGCTTTAGACAAGGCTGTTCCCCAGCAGCAGTGGAGGGGGAAGTGGATTGGGTGCTTTGAAGCCAGAATCTAACAATTGTCCGCCACAGAGCAACCTCTACGCCCACGCTTCTCCTGCCTCGTCTATTTCTCACAGCACCGTCGCTGAACACAATTCAATATCCCAGGTACAACTGAAATCACTCCCGCCTCTTTACCAAAAAAGAGCAAATTAAACTCCTGTCAATCATGTCTCCAGCTCCACACCCAGAATCTCTGCTTGATATTTGCTTTGCCTCCGATTCTCCGCGAGCCTGTCTGGGTACTTGGCAGTCTATGAAGCAGCTAGCTAATTAAACTGCCACCCACCCAGCCTATACGTCATTGGAGGCGAAAAGAAGAGGAAAGAAGAGGGAAATTAATTTAAATACAAAAATGCATGTTTGACATCAGCCACGTGCCTAATTTATCTCCACCTGCCCCTCTTTATCTCCACTTGTCTGTCTGTGTGTCTACCCAACGAGCTCTTGATCTTCCCCTAAAATCTGCAATTTTCTCATCTCTGTGGCTTAGTCCAAAAACCTCAGGGACATCCTTGACCCCTCTTATACTATATCAAATCTGTCAGCAAATCTCATTGGTTTTGCTTCCAAAGTATGTCCAGAATCCAGCCACTCCAGAACCCTGTCCCGCTCTAACCCCGATGCAAATGCTCCCCGCTCTTTCCAGGATTGATGCCGTGCCTCCCAACTCACCTGCCGCTCTTCTTGCCTCGTGACAGTCAGTGCTCAACACAGCAGCCTGAATGAACCTGTTGAAAGGTTGTCAGATCAATACACACCCTCCTGCCTTAACCACAGTGGCTTCCAGCACTCAGCAGCCGGAAAGCTAACTCTTCATCACACTCACAGGGTATCCACCCACGTCTGGTTCCCGTGACAACCTGTCAGCGGCCCTATCCCTCTCGCTCACCCTGCTTCAGCCAGCTGGCCTCTTCGCTGGTCCTCCGACCCGGCTTGCTGGTCCCCTCCGCAGGGTGTGTGCACTGGTTACCTCTTCTACTTGGGAACATCCCCACGGCTTGCTCCCTTGCAATTGCTCCATGTCCTTAGTCAAATGTCACCTTCTCAGGAGACCTGCCCTGACCGCATGGTTTAAATCCCCCTCCAACACTAAGTTCTCGTTCCCTGCGTTTGTTCTCCCCTGTATTCCTTATCACCTTCCAGAAGAACATATTTTATGTATGTATATAGTTTATTATCTGCGTAAACTCAAGGAAGAAAAGGAATCTTGTCTGTTTTATTCATGGCTTTGTCCCTTGTGTCCAGAGAGTGTTTGGCACAGAGGAGGTGCTCACTAAATATTTATTAAATCGATAAATACATGCTTGAGACGCTCCTGGGGCCGTAGCTGGCGTCCCACCCACCCGCAACGCTCCCTTCTTCCTGGACTCAGTCCCTCCCCTTGCCTGTCCCAGCGTTTCAGTCCCCGAGGGGCTCTTGGGCAGGTTCAGATGACCCAGATCTGCATCCTCAGGTGCACCTGCCCGTGCAGGGCTGCTGCCATGTCTCATTAACCTTTCTCACGAGTCAGACTGGTGTGACCATCCCAGGGATGCCCTGAGCTCCATCTGTACATCCCTCCTTTCTGCCCTTAATAGCCACCGGGTTTCCTCTTGATACTTCCGTCAGCCGTCCCAGCCCCCGGTAATGAATAGCAGGAAACGTCGGGTGGCCATCTCAGCTTCCAGTTCCACTCTCTCCTAATGGGTCCAGGGAGTAAAATATTTATAAATGGACATTAGGTCTGTTCATGAGAAATGCCCTTCTCGCTTTCACTTTTTCTGGTCCCGGACCCCGGGCTCCAGCTACGGGGGAAAGAGCACCACAGTCTGGCCCCTGGTGCACAGCCTCCAGGAAGACAGCACCCGACCATGAAGGTGCTGTCTCCCGGCTGGCACGGTAATTGAGCCATCAGTAAGCCATCCCCCCAATCTGTGAAGTCAGATGCTCTTGGTGATAGGATCCGTGATAAGAGTGGATTGCATGGGCAGCAGCTCGCTGCCTTTCTCCTCTGCCTGGGGAGCACATTTTTTGGTCGGAAGCAATGTTGTGTGAGACAGTGAATAACGTATTCAGTAACTTGACAGATGACAACGCTGGCAGAGGCCTGACAGGCCAGGAAGCAGAAGCAAAATTAAATCCAGAATAATAGTCTGCTCCAAGAGGACAAATTGCAGAGCCCTCCATTACAGGAGGGGCCCGCGTAATTAACCTGCCACCAGGTAGCTGGATGGCCTCCAAGGGACATGTGATCATACCGGTGCTCCCTCACGTCCGAGGTCGGTTACTGAGGTCAGTATCCTGGGCAGTGTAGAGTGGCAGCAGCTTCCAGGAGGGACTTGGTGGGCAGAAGTCCAAATTGCTAAGCCTGTTCTTAGCCTCCATCCTTTGTACCATCGCTGCCATTTTGTCCACTGGGTCCTTTCACGGGTCCTTGGGTATTTTCAATCCTCACCCGAGGATATTTTTCCATTTTTTGTACAGATAGAGTGGGAGGGAGAGAGAGGAAGGGAGAGAGAGACAGAAACATCGATGTGAAGGGACACATCGAGTGGCTGCCACCCGCACGACCAACCAGGGCCGGGGACAAACTGCAACCGAAGTACATGCCCTTAGCGGGAACCGAACCCGGGTCTCTCCGGACCGCAGGCCGACGCTCTAACCGCTGAGCCAAACCGGCCAGGGCGGTCCTTGGGTATTTTCAGAGGAAGGTGAATAATATTGAAGAAAGGGTCAAACTGTCCACCTGATTATTATGAGCACCCTCAGTGTGGGGGCCTTTAGGTGAGCATTTACACTGGATACAAATATTCTCATATTCTGGCACAATGTAAAATTTCTGTTTTCCTTTCCCTAGCTATCTTGTCATCAATAATGTGGTCTTGATCATTCCAAGTCCCTGTTCATTGCAGCCACCCTAGCCTGCTGTCTTAGAATTCTTCCTCCTAATCCGCAGTGATGGTGTGATTCTAGGTGACCATGGACAATAATACAACTAATGGCATTTGCCATCACTTACAACAATTTGGCGGAGGGAGGAGGGCTCAAAGAAATGACAGGAATGCTAAAGAAAAAAAAGCTCAAAATAGACAAGGACCAAGGAAACTCGTCTACCAAGGTAGCATGAATTCTGATGGTCCCGCCAGAGCACAGCTGCTGGAATAAATGAGCAAGGACCATTCCCAGGCTCGTCATCATGGCTCAAGAGTCACATTCTACTGCGGATGAGCTCATTGATCCTGCGTCCCTACCTCAGCTTCTTGGCTATCCCCACTGTGCCTCCTGGGGGAGAAGCAGTTCCCCAAGAGGAAATCAGTGCGAAGCAGTCATAAACTATACATGCTCACTGCACTGGACCCCTTTGTCTCCAGATCTCAAGATGTTCAGAGGTCTTCGGTGGGGACGGTTGTGGTAGTTGGGTGGAATGGAGCGACCATTACTCATGAAGTTACTTAGAGAGTTGGTGCATAAATAATTAGATCCTTGCTACCACCTACCTCTCTCCACCCCATTCATCTCCCTGTCCACAGTCTGAGCTGCTGGTCCTACTGTTTCATAGGTCACAACCAGTCACATGCAACTCAGATGTGACCTTTGCCCCACTGGCCCGTGCTCTGGTTTTAAAGGACCATCCTGACCTCAGACACGCACATCAGACCACACAGCTTGTTTTTGGCTTGGGAGGGAGGACTGTGGTCGTTCCGGGCTGCTGGCTCCAGCCTCCGCCTCTGGTTAGGTTCAATATCGGCTTTGCTGACATGGAATCGTGGAAGAGGCTCCCACGAAGGAAAGAGAAATCAGTTCATAAGCGCCTCTGCTCAGCTCCACGGCAGGTTCTCATTAGGTCTTAATGAAGCTTGGGCCTGCAGTCCCGAGGCCCTTTTCAATTTCCACTTGATCTGGCTCAGTCAGCTCCTTAGCCCTGAGGACCCCCTGGAGAGCCGAGCGATTCCTGGGCTCAGGTGTCACCCAGAGCTAAGGCTAGGGCCGGAGAGGAGAAAGAACTGGGAAAATGCTTTCTCTTACTTCCAAAAGCGGCAGCACTACGTCTCCTGGATATTTCTTTCTGTGTGATGAACTCCATCCTCCTGAGAGGGACCCAGGAGGGAACACAGGCTGTCATGCCAGGGAGCCTGGGCTCCGGCTCCAGCTGTGGCAGCTTGCACATTTCCTTTCTGAGCCTCAGTTTCCTTTTCTGCAGAGTACTATAAAGATAGTATCTGAATAAGTATGGGTGTGCACCTGCATGCATATTTATCATCCATGGAAATATTTTGCATTCTGCAAAGCCTTTTATCTACATTATTTTATTTAATAGCCGCATCTAGCTTTGGAGCTTACACATTGTTAAGCCAATTTTATCGATGGGAACACGGAGGATCATAAAATGGACCAGATAGCAGAGGGTTGCTGGCCTCAGAATCCTGCCTGTCTGACTCGGAAGCAAGTGCTTGACAGACATACTGCCTCTGTACCTACATCATGAATATCATGTCTGGGGCAGAGTGGCCACTCCATAATCATTGCTACTTTATTTGAACATATGCTTAATTTCCATGCATATGAGTCTAGCTGACTCTGTGCACGTGGGCCTGGCTGCCATGAGCAATATTTCGGCAGTGCTTGTCACTGAGAGCATTTTCATATGCTAATAATAATTAATAATTCATGTTCAGTAATCTGCCTGGTGTTTTTCCCATCCCTGTTTCTCTCTGGGGGACAGAGTGGACGAGAGATGATGCCTCCCTGGAGGGAAGGCCAGGCCATCTGCAAAGCTATCTCCATGGAGGGCTTGGCGGGCCTGCCTCTCCCCTGCTGAAGGCGGGAGGAGGACTGAGGGGGATTAGGAGGCAATGCCAGCCACTCCTTTAGGGAGTCCTTCATGCCCTGTGCCGGCAGCTGGGAGCGGCAGGGAGCTGATCTGTCTGCACAGGGCATGTGCTATGCTGCTGAGCATTTCTGTCTCATCTGACTTTTCACAGCAATTGTTTTAAATTAGGCGCCCTGTGATTTTCTGGGCTCTGTGGAGCCTGAATAAGCCCTCCCTGGGAAGCAGGCCTAGCAGGACATGAGGGCTTTTTCTATTTAGGCTAATGTCTGTGTTACCCTTGAGCTCAGAGGAATTCTCCAAGCCACTAATTTGTACTTTGCCAGGAGACAAGAGTGATGAGTGGTATTATATTTTAAGCTTTCTAAATCGGAGCACTGCTTTCGGGTACTAGATGTTCTCAATTTCTTATTTCCTTCAACTCAAAAATACAGCAGTTTTTGTTGTGCTACTTAAAAGAGCAGCTGGGTGTTCAGAGAGGTACTTATGGCCTCTCTCTTCAACCTACTAAACGATAGCTTTTGGTTCTTCATTTTAACTGAACAAATACTTATCATGTGCCCATTAGATGCCAGGTTCTGAGCTAAGTGCTGTAGAGGGTATAATTGATGGTTCATTTATTCATTCATGCATCCATCTAGTCACTCATTCAACAAGCATTTTTGAGCACCCGTTATCGACTAATTACTGACAGGTGGTGGAGCCAGAGTCAATTAGGACTGTATTCTGCTTCCGATAACAGAAAACCTAACAATAGTGCCTTAAATAAATAAGGGTATTTTTTTTTCTTATATATCAAGAAGCCTGGACTCTGGTGTCCCCCAGAACTAAGGCCTGGCTCTGTTAGTCACCAAGCCTCTTCCTCATAGCTCATGATGGCTGCAGCAGCTCCAGCCATAACGTCTACTTCAAGGCACGAAGAAGGAAAGGTTGAGTCAGCTGAGTAAGAATATTTTTACCAAGAAAATATAAACTTTCTCCACATCATTCACCCTCAACCAATTCCCCCTTATTTCTCATTGGTCAAGACCAACTCACTGACCACTCCCTGGGTACAAGGGAATCTGGGCAGGGCTGTCATGATGAGCTTTGATTGGCTGTGCTCCCTTGGGCTTCTATGAGGCAGGAAGGAGGATGATACTGTAAAAACAAACAGTAGATGCAAAACTACGAACTGGAAGAGTCATTGTCCTGTCTGCAGGGAATGTGTCACCTGGAGGCGGAGACAGGGGTGGGGTGGTAGGACAGGGGTCGGAGGAGGGAAAGACCACAGTTACAAAGCACCTCACATGCACGCGTTCATTTGATTCTCAATGTGAAACTGTGACAAAGGCTGAGCACACATCATTAGTCCCACTTTAAAGACATCCTCGTCTATAAAATGGATGCATGAGGAGCTCACGTGATGGTATTCTGACGCCACCTGGGTGATACAGTCATCCAGGGGACAAAATCTAGCTCGGCTGGAGACCTGGCCTGCGCTGTTTTTGTCTTCTAGTCTTTTCCCTTTCAGGAGATAACAGCAGCCTTCTCACAGTGCCCCTCGGCCATTGTTCCAAGCCCACAAGACCAGGCGCAGAGGTTTACAAGGGCACAGAAAGACAACGAACGAACTCCAACTAACCCTGAGGGATGGCTGGGACCAAATTCTGCCCCTTGCCAGAACCCTTGTCGAAGAGCTGGCCCTGTGGATGGTATCCAGAAGCGAGCGGTGTCTGGTCACTTGCACTCAGCTGGGACCTAGATCTCCCCTAGGCACACCCTGCCAACCTGACGTCCCTTTATACCTTCTCTCATCTTTCCCATTCCTTACCTTAGATAACTTATAAGATTGTCCAATCAAAACTTTTGAGCCCTGGCCAGTTTGGCTCAGCGGTTAGAGCGTCGGCCTGCGGTCCGGAGAGACCCGGGTTCGGTTCCCGCTAAGGGCACGTACTTCGGTTGCAGTTTGTCCCCGGCCCTGGTTGGTCGTGCGGGTGGCAGTCGCTCGATGTGTCCCTTCACGTCGATGTTTCTCTCTCTCTCTCCCTTCCTCCCTCTCCCTCCCACTCTATCTGTACAAAAAAATGGAAAAATATTCTCGGGTGAGGATAAAAAAAAAAAAAAAACTTTTGAATTAGAGTGAATATGTATAGTTTCTCCTTACCATTATCCTTTTATTTTTTAAACCTCATCCAAGGATATTTTTCCATTTAATCTTCAGGTAGAGTGGGAAGGGGAGAGAGAGAGACACATAGATTGTTTGCCTCCTGCATGACCCCGACCAGGGCCGGGGACTGAACCGAAACGGAGGTACATACCCTTGACTGGAATCGAACCCGAGACTCTTTGGTCCATGGGTTGATGCTCTAACTGCTGAGCCAAAACAGCCAGGGCTCCTTACCATTATCCTTTCAATTTGCAGGGAGACTGAGCTGAGTCCTGTCTCTGGTCTCCTCTGGCTGACCAGACGAATCTCTCTCGGAAAACACGCAGCCTCAGACTTTGGCTTCTCTGTGCATCACAGGCATCAGACTCACTGACCTTGTTCACTAAGATGCTGACTCTCCTCCAGTGTTTTCACCCTATTCTGAGCATCTAGAGTTGAATACATGAGGCTTCTGTCTTCTTATATTGAAAATCAGCATGTGGGCAAGCCACCTGCATAGTGGCCTTAGACAACTGTCAGAACCTTATCTGTTAACCTACCAAATCACCAACCCACCATTCCACCCACCCACCACCTCCCCACTCCTCATCCACACACACATTCCCAAAATACCACTGACGTGATAAATGTTAAAGCAAACATTGAATAGCTGAGTGGTTAATCAATCCTACAAGTCAGCTATTTTTAAAAGGAACATCGACCATCTTTTAATAGTTATTATTTTTCTCACATTCACATGGATGTCCTGCCAAAATCCCACATTGTTGGCTTTGCCGCTGGGGGGCATTTCTACCCAGATGACAACATCGCCAAGTTCCTGACCTCCCTGTGCTGCTTACCTTTCAGAAACGAGAGCTCTCAAACGGACTTGCTGAAGAAAGCCAGCCAGAGGAGAAGGTGCTCCCAAGGCCGGCATGCGTCAGGTCCGCAGGTCGCTCTGCAAGTGTCTCAGGCCAGCCCCTTACTTTCAGCTTCCAGATATCTCACCGGAGCAACATGACCTGCTCTGCCTGCCTCACGATGCATTCGAACAACTAAGAATAAAGGGAACGCCCTGGCCGGTTTGGCTCAGTAGTTAGAGTGTCAGCCCCCAGACCAGAGAGTTCCGGGTTCAGTTCCCACTAAGGGCACGTACCTCCGTTGCAGTTTGTCCCTAGCCCCGGTTGGGGTCGTGTGGGTGGCGACCATTCGATGTATCTCTCTCACATCGATGTTTCTCTCTCCCGTTCTACCTCTCTCCCTCCCGCCCTATCTGAAGATAAATGCAAAAATGTCCTCAGGTGAGGATAAATAAATAAAGGGAACAAATATTGAAGTCTAAGATTAGCACTTTCTATATCATACCTCATTTCATTTTTACAACTTATCTGGTGAATGTTATGATCTCCTTATAACAGATGAGAGCCATGAAGCTCAGAGAAGGTAAAACAACAACAACAACAACAAAAACTTGCCCAGGGTCACACAGCTATGAGTGAGACAGGGTTGTAATTTGAACCCAGGCTTGTTGGATCCCCACCCGATGCTCTTGAGCACCAGGCAAACTGCCCCTCTATACACCGACTGTGGCCCTCAGGGGCGTGGGCACTGCCAGTGGACATTCCGTGGAGGTGGAAATATTAAGTCCCTGTGCTGTCCGGTGCGGTGGCCAGCAGCCACTTGAGACATGGCCCGCGTAACCGAGGAACCGGATTTGTAGTTCTACTGGATTTGAGTCCATTGAATTTAAACAGCCCCATGCGGACATTGGGCAGCACAGTTCTAGGACATCACAACTATTGCGGAAACCGAGGCCAAATCGGATGATCGAGTTCCTGAAGGCAGCAGACCCTGAGGGCTCCTGGCTCTCACACAGGCGAACAAGTTCCGAGGAATGAAAAGTCGATGGGAACCTCTGACCCCAAATTTACTACTTTGAAATAATCCCGTACATTTAGTTTCCTGTTTGTTAGTTTCGGTCCGGATCGGACATCAGAAACTGGTCTAGATATTTTGGGCAGGGTGGTATTCCACTCCCTAAATTGATCAGAAACATGCCCACCTTCATCTCCACCCTTAGGGATGCCAATAAATTTGATATTGACGCTATGACTCCAACTTTTGTGAACACGGTGGGGATGGTGAGAAAGCAAAGTTTGGGGGTGTTGATAAAAAGGCCGTCTGTCCTGTACCACCCTCCACCGTGTCACATTGTAAGGAAGAAGTAACATTTACTCGACTAATGACTATTTAGCAACAATTGGCAACAAGACAAACTGAGCTTAAGAAAATCGACTGGACGTAGAGGGTAGCAGACAGCATGTGGAAGAGACCTGTTTGTAACTGAGCCTACTGACAATAAAGGGGCCTGGTCGCCGTAGCTTAGGTGAGTCAGCAGGTATGGAGGACGGGGCGAGCAGGCCAGGTGTCCTGCAGGCGGGCCAGGTGTGGCCAGGCAGAGCGAAGGCACGGGAATGCCAGGGACTGGGGAGGAGGTTGCAGGCACCTGCCGGCATTCCAGCTTAGCCAGCCTGACCCACTAGCTGAGGAAGTTAATAAAGGTTACCCAGACCTTCTCCTGTCTCCGACATCCTAGTTACTTTCTCCTGTGCGAGTTCCTTAGGGACTCTGAGTTGACTTTGTTAATGAAGTTCTCATTCCTCCATCCCCAGGAAACCCAAGGCTGGCGTTGCCATGGGAGAAAAGTAGAAAGTGTCCTCTGTGTTCCCTCCCTGCCGGAGAACAGGACACTAATCCCGTTGAATCAGGGCCCCACTTAACCTCAATTACTCATTTAACCTCAATTACTTCCTTAGAGGCCCCAGCTCCAAAGACATCCGCCGGGGCAGGTTAGGCCTTCAGCTCATACATTTTGGAGGATCAGATACATTCAGTCCATGACAATAACCTTCTCATTCATTCTGAGAGGGTGAGAGCTCAAAGCATCATTCACCGTCTCTCCCATAAAAGGTTCTAAGAGTCCCATGAAGAGGTGAACCCGGTAGCATAAAAGAGATATATATGTCTGTCCATGTAAAAGGTTTTTTCCCCACCTGAAGAGCACATCTAGTTACAAGCATCATGCCTGTCCCACAGTAGGTGCTCACAAATGTTTATTGAATGAACATGTAGCATTCAACCCATACTACTGCTTGGACTGTTGAGGCCCAAGTGAAGTGATAAATGAAGTGAGGGCGGTGGTGTGACTTCAGAGCCTGGAGAGACTTGTCAGTCGCAGAGAAGGGTTTCGAATAGTGAACCTTATACAGGTTTACCCCCCAGAGATGTCCGCCACACCCCCCTGCACTTTGCCAATTTGAAAAGGGGGCAGTTGCTTCTGAGTCATCCAGGTGGGGTGCACAAGCCAGGTGCATATCTGGGATGCACTGATTTCATAATCACATCCAGCATTGAGAAAATGCCGGGCCCTCTGACATTGATGATTAGTTTCAAATAAAGAGTAAAATACACAAACGATTCTTGTTTAAGATCGAAACCTGGCTTGAGCTTTCTCCCCCCGAAAGCGTTAGGGGCTAATGAAAGATGAGGTAGCGGGAGGGAACGAGGGGATGTGAGATCATCGGGAGGGTTCAGTGGCAGGGAGCAGCAGCGGAGTCCTTGTGGGGTTCAATTTGCATCGAGTTGCTGTTCCACCATTTACCATTTTCATGACCCTGGTCAAGGAATTAAACTTCTGCAAGACTCATTTTGTAAAAGCTAATACTGCCTTCCCCGCCAGGCTGTGGTAAGGATCGAGTCAGACAATTTTTCTACAGTACTTAGCACCATGCCTGGAACTTAATAAGCAACATGCGCATGTTCGTTCTATCTGAATATGCACTAACACAAATCACTGGACATACTCCTCAGAACGTGACTGTCGGGGTGATGTAAATTGGGATGCTGAGAGGGCAATTTGCTCATTAGGTGATCCGTGGGAGCATTTGTCCCCAAATGTATTATTTTGAAATAAATTGTTAAGTTTTAAGCTATGTAAGTGAGCCGGTTAGATACAGGTTTGCTGTTGCGATTTCAGGCGGAGACCCAGCAACCACTCTGGATACTGTGGTCAGGAGGGGGTTTAATGCAGGAACTAGGTGCTGGATAGGAAAACCCCATCTCTCCTCCTGTCTCTCCTTAACCCCCATACTGTACACTCACAATACAGGGAGGGGCGAAAATAGATTTGCCGTTGCGAGTACGCCAAACCGTTTATTCTTGTATTATTATGTATTAATTACTGTATTATTTTCCATACAAACAACTGTAAACCTACTTTCTGCCCCTCCCTGTACATTTGATGTTAGATGTGTGGGAGTTTTTCCCGCCCCAAGCAGTTCTTTGTGACTCCGGTGGAGTATCCTACAATCGAACTCAATTCTGCCACTGTCCACCCGGAGACAGCATCAGATCCCACGGGATCAGTTAGGGCCCAGGCCCTCAAGACGGCCCCCACTTCACATCTTCAGATGTCAATTGTAAGTCCAGGTTGGCACCTGAGCTTCTGACCCACCCGCTACAAATCAATCGCAAGTTACGACTGCCCCCTCCTCGGATTTGATTAATTTCCTAGAGAGGCTCACAGAACTCCCGCAAAGTTACTTGCCTTGACCAGTTTTTTAAAGGATAGGATGAAAGAGCAGGTGAACAGCCCGATGAGGAGGTCACAGGCCGAGGTCCGGGAGGGCCCTGAGCTCAGCAGCTTCTGTCCCTGTGGAGTGGGGTGTGCCACCCTCCTGGTGTGGATGTGTTCACCAACCAGGAAGAAACCCTTACTGTGGGGTTTATGGAGGCTTCATCACAGAGGAGTGATCAATCACTAATTCCATTTCCAGCCCTTCTCCCCTCTCTGGAGAAGAGGGGCGGGGAGTGAGGCTGAACATCTCAAGCTTCTGATCATGACCTGGTCTTTCTGGTGAACAACCTCCGTCCAGGAGCCACTCAGGAGCCCATCCAGAGTCATATCATTAGAACAAAAGATGCTCCTAGTGCCCTGATCAGAGGAATATACAGGGGTTTCAGGAACTCTGTGCCCAGAACAGGGCTGAACACCAAACATATGTTTTTATTATAAATCAGAACATCACAAGTGCTCCACAGTGCTTTTGGCAAAGCTAGGTGCACAAACATCTGAGGAAGTCATCAGTGATTCCAGGAAATCAGGCCATTTCGGGAACTATAGGAAATTGCCACCCAAAGCAGGTAATTCAGGGGAGAATGCTTGGAAAGCATCGTGAAACCTTACCCAGCCTTCTGCTGAAACCCACGCACCTGCCCACCGGTGGCCAAGCATTATAACTGTTTCTGCTCCCCTCCCACCTTCCACAGCTGATGTAAGTGCCTGTCATTGGCAGAATCCAAGTAAGTGTCCCAGGAGGAGCCTGCTAAATGCAGTGTTTACGTTGTTAGCCGTGGCAGTACAGGGGAGAGCTAACCGGGGCGGTGCTTGAGGCTGAGAACCCAGACACACCGTGGGTCCTGAGTCTCTGCAGACGCTGTATTTGCCGATTCAGCTACTCGCTCACCCAAATGTATCTGTAACGCCCAAATCAACATGCACGTACCTCGTGGCCATTCGCAGTCAGAGGCAGAGCAGGGAACGTTTGACTCGCCCAGCAGACACATTTCCAGCTGAAGTCAGGCGAGGAGACACTCTGCCTTCTTTTTTTTTTCTTTTATCCTCATCCGAGGACATTTTTTCATTTTTTGTTCAGATAGAGTGGGAGGGAGAGAGAGGAAGAGAGAGAGAGAGAAATATCGATGTGAAAGGGACACATCGAGTGGCTGCCACCCGCACGACCCAACCAGGGCCGGGGACAAACTGCAACCGAGGTACGTGCCCTTAGCGGGAACCGAACCCGGGTCTCTCTGCACCGCAGGCCGACGCTCTAACCACTGAGAAACCAGCCAGGGCCACTCTGGCTTCTTGTTTCAGCTCTGACACTTTAACAAGTGTCCTTTCACGGTCTATTTAGTGCCACGTTTTTTGGTTTTGGTGCATTTTCTCCTTGTTGCTGGTGGTGATTTTGCCAAATCGAACGGCCCGAAACACCAGTGCTGACGTGCTGTCTAGTGTTCCTGAGGGCAGGAGGCTGTGTGTGACACAGCTTGGGTCCGGCATGCGCTATAATGCTGCTCTGGGATCATGAGTCAACAACATAGATGAGCTAGGGGGTCTTAAAACAGAAGCACACATCATACAAGGCTGTGTATTGGTGGTTGATGGACATGTGACCAGAGGCTTGCGGTCAACCTACCTGGATGTCCTGTAGGAGCAGTAATTCAGGACTGGTTAATTCAGTGCTTGCTGTGACTTTGTGGTGTAACTACCACGAATAACCGGAATCAACTGTAATATTTAGTGCCTGATCAGGGATGCCACCGGCACGTCTTGGACATGTTTCTGAGTTTGTGGCCCTCTCTGTGGAGGTGAGGACGCGAGGCCCATCTTTGACACCTTAGGATCTGCTCGGGGAAAGATCTCGTGAAGAAGAAAGTGGTTCAGCATACTTCGCCATAGTCAGCGTCACCCCAAATCACCCCAAACCCACATGCAGAGCTGGCTTTGAAATTGAGACTCTAGAATGTCCAACATGGTTTCTCCAAGTCTGTGCATCTTCTCTTGTAGATTTTTTTTCTTTTCTTTCTTTTTTTTTCTGACAATTTATAAGATGAAGTAATTTTTCCCCTGAACTTTCCATGTTCTCCAAACTTTAAAAGGAGGGAAATCTATGAATGCATGCTGTCACCTGTGGGCAGGAGGGTAGCGAGATACCAGTTTAACCCACAGTACTCAGGCAGTGAGTTTGCCCTCATTTTGCACAAAGTAAACACCTGAACCCCACAAATATTAAGTCGTCTGCCTGAGGTCACCATAGGTCAAAACTGCCTCCTACTTCAGTGCCTTTCCTTTTTGCTTGCATGCTTTAAAATGAAATTCAATTGCTAATGAAATAAGGAATTTCAACTAGCTGATCTCTGCAGTTCCTTACAAACCGAAAATCCCATGGCTCTGTGACTCTGGCATTCACTGAAGGCTAAAACTGTTCAGCATTATGCTAGGGGCTAGGGCTGAGCTGGTGAGGGAAGATGTAACCGGAGAACACAACTGAGTATGTCACAGACTTGATGTGTGCAAACAGATCACAGAGACGTAAGAATTTAAATGACATGCATTGCATTTGTTCTGCCTTTGATCAAATGACACCTCCTCCAGGAAGCCAGCCTTGATTCCTACCCTTTCCTCAGCTGGAAATAATTTTATCATCTTAACTGCTATAGCATTAGCCTGGATGTCTCATTAGTACTAATGACTAACATATATTGATTGATTGTGTATTACAATTATTGTACTTTACATAGAGTTAAAGTTAGTCCTCACAACAGCCCTATGAGAGAGATATTCTTACTGGCTTGATTTTACACATGAAAACATTTTTCCTCTTCTGACTCTGACCTCGTGTCTTCCCTGAGATAGTATCTTTCTTTTGCCTTTCATCACCCAGCATCTCCTGTTCTTTCCCTGCATTCTCTGACCATTACTTTGCCATTGTCAAAATTAAAAAAAAAAATGTTTTATCATTTTTATTGAGTTATAATTGATACATAATACATTGTTGATGTTTCTGATATACAATTCTGTAAGCGTTGACATACAAATATACCTGTGAAACCATCACCACAACCCCAATGCACCCCTCACCCCCAGGCGTTCGCTTTCTCTCACCTGCTGCCTTACCGGGCTCTCGGCCGGCCTCTCACCCCCAGGCAGCCGCTGCTCTGCTGCCTTCAGTCACGGAGCCCAGGCATTTCGAGAGTTTCATATAAAGGGAAATTCATGCAATAAGTACTCTTTTTTGTCTGACTTTATTCAATCCACAGAACATTGTGTTTTGAGATTCATTCTTATTATGTCTTCAATCGTTAATTCCTTTATGTTGCTAAGTAGTATTCTATTGTACGAATATATCACAATTTGTGTATCCATTCACTTGTTGATGGATATTTGGGTTGTTTCTAGTTTGGGGCTATGACAAATAAAGCTGCTATGACCATTCAGAATGTCCAAACCTTTGTATGGACATTTTTTTTTTTTTAATGTCTTGAGTAATGCCTATGAGTGGCGTAGCTGGAACCTAAGGTGCGTGTCTGAAGTTCAACGGAACCATCCAACTGTCTTCAAAAGCACCTTTCACCTTCCCACCAGCAAAACATGTGAGTTCCAGTTCCACTACACCCTTGTCAACACTTGGTATGGCTCGTCTTTTTCATTTTAGCCACTTTATTAGGTGTGTAGTAGAACCACATTGTGATTTTAATTTCATTTCCCTGAGGGTTAATAATGTTGAACATACTTTCATGTACTTATTTGCCAACCTTACATATTCCTTGATGAGGTGTCTGTTCAGATATGTTGCCAATATATATTTTTTCAGATTGTTTTCTTTTAATTAAATGTGGAGAATGCTTTTCTATAGTCTGGATGCAAGCACTTTGTTAGATATATGTTTGGCAAATATTTTCTCCCCATCTGTGGCTTGTCTTAATAGTGACTTTTGAAGAGCAGGGTTTTCTAATTTTGATAAAAGCCAATTTATTAATTTGTTTTTATAGGTAGTTCTTTTGATATTATATCCAAGAAGTCTTTGGGTAACCCGAGTTCAGAGCGAATTTCTTCTTTTTCTTGTTTTTTGATGTTTTACAGTTTTAGCTTCGACATGCAGTTGTCTGATCCTTTTTAAAAAAATTTTTTTTTTTTTTTTTTAAAATTTTTTTTTATCCTCACCCGAGGACATTTTTCCATTTTTTGTTCAGATAGAATGGGAGGGAGAGAGAGGAAGAGAGAGGGAGAGAAACATCGATGTGAAAGAGACATATCGAGTGGCTGCCACTTGCATGACCAACCAGGGCCGGGGACAAAATGCAACCAAGATACATGCCCTTAGCGGGAACCGAACCTGGGTCTCTCTGGACCGCAGGCCAATGCTCTAACCACTGAGCCAGGGCTGTCTGATCCATTTTTAATGAACTTTTCTATATGCTGTGAGGTACAGATTGATAGTCTTGTGTGTGTGTGTGTGTGTGTGTGTGTGTGTGTGTGTGTGTGAGGGGGGTCACCCACTTGATCTGGCATAATTTGTTGAAAAGACCATCATTTCTCCACTAAATTATTTTTGTACCTTTGATGAAAACCAGTTGTTCGAATGCATGTGGGTCTATTACAGGACTCTCTTGTCTTTCATTGATCTAGTTGCTTATTTTGAGGTGAATACCATACTGCTTTGATTACTGCAGCTTTCAAGTAAGTCTTGAAATCAAGTAAATTTAGTTCTTCGGTTTCCTAATTATTTTTCATAGTTGTTTGGCTATTTCAGGTACTTTGCGTTCATGTGAATTTCAAAATCAGTTTATCAATTTCTACAAAAAAGCTCACAGAGATTTAAATTGAGATAGCACTGGATACATAGATCGATTTGGGGAGAACTGACATCTTAACAATACTGAATCTTCTGATTCATTAGCATAATATGTTTCTTCAAATATTTGTCTTCTTTCATCTATCTCAGTTCTTTTTGTAGTATTTTGAATATAGGTCTTTTCTTTTGTCATATTTTTTTCTAAGTATTTAATATTTATTCCTGTTTAGTAAAGAATTTTTAATTTCAACTTTGCATTGTTTATTTATAGTATATAAAGCCATGATGGTTTTTATGTATTGGTTTGTATCCTGAAGTCATGATAATCCCACTGATTGGATTTTTAGAAATTTCACCCCATTTTCTACATCAATTGTAGAAGAGGTAAAGCATTTCCTCTACCTTCTTAGGTTTTGTGGCTGGAGCCTGTGAATTAAACTGATAAAAGAAAGATTAATAGGAGAGAAGGAATAAAAATTTAATTAATAGAGTTAATTTTACATGTATAGAGGATACACAGAAGACAAGTGAAAACTCAAAGAAGCAATTAGATTCACAAGAGTGTACTTTCAGGGATCATTTCTGTAGTTTGTTAGGCTCAGAAGCTTATCTACCATTTTAACAAAGTATGGTACAGAGAAGTACCTAGACTAAGGAAAGGGGCGTTTGGGTTTCTAAGGGCAGTAACTGTGGGAAGGGAAATATATGAGGAAACATATGGAAGGTAAGAGTTATTCTAGTAAAGTTTGCTTTTTTGCAGACTCATCTCAATGCTAACTTTCTGTCTTCTTGACGACTATAAAACTCCCCTGGAGAGGGGATTTATATAGCAGCCTCATTTCCCAGAAATTTCTGCTTTTAGTTAGATGAGGGAAGCTCCAAGAAGGCTTCTTTCAGCATCTGTCGAGTCTCAATGGCCTTCAGCTCAAAATAACCCAATGCCCAAGTAGCATAGTTCGGAGTGCATATTCTGACCCCCTTCACAGCCATGTCACTGACTTCATGCTTGTTAATCTGAATGTCTTTTTTTTTTTTTTTTTTTTACCTAATTGCACTGCAAGAACCTCTGGAGAGAGCTGGTATCCCTGTGTTGTTCCTGACCTTAGGGGAATGCATTCAGCCTTTCCCCCTCGAGGACGATGCCGGCTGGAGGTGTGTCTAGATGTCCTCACCAAGCTGAGGAAGTTCCTCCAGTCCTAACGTGCTGAGAGGTTTTATCTGCACGGGATGTCAGAGTTTTGTCAAATGCCTGAGATGTTCCTGTGGTTTTTTTCTTTTTCAGTTTGTTAATAGAGTGAATCCCATTGATTGGTTTTCTACGGCTAAGCCCTGAGAAAGGCTTCCCTCAGAAGTCTTTTTGTCTTACCAGAATAGGTCATCGTCCTTTTCCTTCCGTTCCCGAGGAAAGGGTTGGGAGGGGAAGCAGAGCAGGTGTGAGTGGGAGAAAGAAACGTTAGGTCTGAAAGGTGGAAAGCCACGCCTGGTTAGCCAGTGGGTTCTGGGACACAGTCTGCACTCAGCCAAGTCTAAAGTGTTAATGAAGTTTTGGCTGGAGGGTAGGAGAGAGCTTTGAGGATAGAAGCTTGGCTTTTGGAGAAGAGGTAGGAGATTTCCCTGAGGGACTGGCAGAGGTGTAACTCTGGGCACCTTAGTGACACCGTTCATAGGTATTGTCATTTTACTTACCTGTGGAAGAGAAAATGCAGCTAAAAACTGAGAACTTCCCTATTATTACTAGTATTCCACTGGCCTGTGGTACATGACAGTTCTTCCTTCAAGCTGCTACTTAAGTAATTAGCTTAAAAATCCAAATACGGTCACGTGACTGTCCAACCTGTAAATCGACTGCCTGTGAAATAAAGTATCTGTCTCTCTAGCACGACTTACAAGGCTCTTTACCTTCTCTCTCCGAACTCTCTGTCAAAATTCTTGTTCTATTGCTTTCCAAGCACACCCAAGGTGACAGAAGTACCAATATTTCTGAAATACTCAGAAAACAATGCACCTTCTCTCCCAGACTCATTGCCTGTCATGTCTTCCCCCCATTTTCTACCTCTTTTTGTCTCGCTCCTTTTATAGTCTCAGATTTAGAGTTAGATTCATCTTGTTTCAACTTGCACACTATCTTCTGTGCAAGGGTGACCTCTAACTGCCCAGAACCCCAAATGATCCTACAACGGAGTTGCATGAGAATTTCCCCGAGAGATAGGTGCTCAGAAGTTAAATTGCTGGCCAGAGAACACTACTGTTTCTAATTTAACTAAATATTGACAGATTGTCCTACAGAATGGCTGTCAATATCTATATCTTCTGCACCTCAGGGACCCTTGGCATTATCCAGCCTTCTAAATTTCCCAGTCTGTTAGGAATTAATCACCATGATTTTGAACATAGTATCATATGCTCCTTAGTTTTAAATGTTTCTTCTATTTCTTGTTTATGCCCTTTGCTTCCTTTTCTCTTGCTTTGTCTTCTTTTTTCACCTAATATTGCCTTCTGTGTTCTTCACATGGGACGCAGTTCAAATGCCACTACCTCTCTGAAATCGTCCCTGATTACCTCGGCAGATTTAAAATCTCCCTCTTCTGGGTGTCTATGGCATTTTGCTTATACCCATATTATGTGTATCATAATGTGCTGTCATCATTCACTCCCTGTTTTTGTCTCTTCTACTAGAAAATGAGACAGATATAGACATAATACCACTTTTTTTTTTTTATAAAATAATATAACACAGTGCTCGGCACAAAGCTAGATCTCTCTAATGTTTAATGAAAGGAAGGGAGGAATACTACACCTTTCCTATGGACAACATGGTTTAAAATATTCCTAGAATAAATTAATCTATGAAGTCAGAGAGAATGCCACATGGAAATGTAGATCATCCAACAGCATTGCACACGTTGGGAACAAGTTATGTTTAGAGGATACTCCTATGTCCAATTCTTAACGCAAACATCTGTTTCTTTGACCTACATCTGACCACACTGGGTAAATTCCCTGCTCTACAACCACATGAATGCATGGTGTTTGTTGACATTGGGCTACAAGGTATCACAATGAATTCTGATGATTGGAGGGACAGGTCTGTTAACTCAGCATCTCAAGACACTGCCAAGTATGTTCACATCAATTTGCAAAGCCACCGTTCCAGTTAGAGGTGTCAACTTGAGGGGCTGCGCTTGGAGCTCCAGAATTTCTTAAAACAAAACAAACACAAGGGTCTAAATGTCAAAGTTCGAAGAGTCAAGTAGACCTTTGCTGACAAAGAAGAAGGATGTTTCTATTCCCAGCGCCCAGTGACTACGGTCAGGGTCAGCCTTTGAGCATAAAAATTGGCCTCAGAGCTCGTCTGAGAGAGGTCCTCCGAGAGTTCCTCTGGATGGACAGGCCTGGCCAAAGGAATTAAAGTCCAGCCCTTTGTGTTGCGGCCCTGGAATGATGCGTTCTCTGGACTTGGAGGACGGGCCAGCAAATCATGGCTGACTCCTGCTGCGTGGGGCCCCGTGCCAGGTGCTGCGCGGGAGACGGGGAGTGGCGTTTGAATGAGCAGTGTCCCCTCGTGGCCGCCTGGACGTTCTGCTGGCATACCTCTGCTCTGGATTGGCTGTGAGATATGCCAGGACATTGGACGATGACCAAGGGGGAGGAAATTGAGGTTGAAGGGAGTCAGGTATTGGATTGGCCCTTGGGAATTACTCAGTCTTAATCATTGGTCACCAAATAGGCAGGAAATGCCTGAATCAGGCATTGATTTCCAGCTTATCTGTTATGGATGAAAAATTTGGCGTGAAGATGGGTGAAAAGTTAGGCCAGTAGGTACACCTGAGTGCTTGGGCTGAAGGAGTCAGTCCACCTGCTGTAGTGTAGAATTCCAGTTTTTCACACAATGGCACTTCTAAGAAGGCAAAAAGATTGTAATACGATATCCATTTTACAGAATGTGTAACTGAGACCAAGAAAGGATAATTGTTCCTTCCAGACGGCCTTCATTCATTCATTCATTCATTCATCCAGTGGATGCTAAGTAAGGGCCCACCGGGTGCCAAGCCCTTTGCAGTCTTCGGAGATACAGTGGAGAACAGGACAGAATGCATCCCTGCATTCATGAAGTGCACACACTTAGTTATCAAAGATCCCATGTAATTATAACCATCATAAAGTGCTCTGAAGGGAAAAAAATTACAGGCTGGGAGGGTGTAAAATAGAATACCAAGTGGTCTTGGAGAGGCTGGCAGAGGTAGAGAGCTCGTCCAGGAGGGAATGACCTCCCTGGGGAAGAAATGGTTTACCTGAAATCAGATGAGTAGGTATTTTTAAAGAAGGGAGGTAAGGAGGTTTTGAAGAGCATTCCAGGTACAGAACAGCATGTTCCAATACCCTGAGGGGTCCAGAGCTCAGTGCATCTGAAGAACAGAATATAGGATGGTGTGGCTGTCTGTGAATAATGGGAATAAAGAGAAAAGGATTGACCATGTTCTGCAAGGACAGGAGACTGTATTAAGAAATTTTGCCATTGATCCTCCAAGAAGTAGGAAGCTATTAAAGACCTTCAAGACTGAAATGACATAATCTAATCTGTGTTTGTAAAAAGTCACTCTGGCCCTGGCCGGTGTGACTCAGTTGGTCCTGTTCACCAACAGGTTGCTGCTTTAATTCCCGGTCAGGGCACAGGGCACATAACCGGGTTGCAGACTCGATTCCCGCTAGGGGATATGCAGGAGACAGCTCACCGATGTTTTGCTCTCAGTTTGATGTTTCTAGGGAAGCCACTGCGATGGTCCAGTTGAGAGGAGATTGTGACTTGGGTTAGGGTGAGGACAGGAGAGATGGACACAAATGGACATCTTCCAAATACGTGTGGGAAGACATGAAGGGAAAACACAGTGGCCAAGGATGAAGGGGAATGGACACAAAAGAAGGTTAGATCAAGTCTTTACTCTTCTGCCTGCAAATCCAATGCTCAGGAGTAAATGGTTGAGAGCAAGAGTCAAGGTGTAAGAGACATGGGCAGATCCTGACACACCAGTCATGTGACTGTCACTCCCTGTAGCCTATCCTCTCACTCTCATAGGTGCTGCCACAGAGACTGGTGGACAGGGGACTGTGCTCTGTGGGACAGCAGTTGGAGAGGACTAGTCAGAGAGACAGCCAGGAGCAGAACGGACCTAGTTGGAGAATGCAGCTGCCAGTCAACATCCCTCCTTGAACAGTAGAACATGATTGCAAATCACCTTGTAATGAATGAAGAAAATGCCCACTCCCAGGCCACTGTGAACAAGGTGATGCTGTCCTGAGGAGAGAAGGGGAGAGGCAGGGAGGATCTGCAGCCCCCGCCCCATCCCAGGAGCAGTGTCCACCCCTTTTCTCTTACATGGATGCCTCAGTTTATAAAATTAAATGGTAGAGGGTATTACCTTTGCTCCTACCAAAATAACTGTGGAAATCATTGCCATCATTTTGAGTCAAGTCAAGAGCATCCATCACAATCTCATTCTGGAAAGTAAACAAGAACACCTATGTGTCTTTATTTAGCACTCGCTCACTTCTGGGAGCCTATCTAGTTCATCTTCTCAACAATTCAAGGAATGGCATTTATAGATAAGCACTCCCGAGGCTAGAGGACGTCCATATCATCTGCCTCAAAGTCATTAAAAAAAAATAATTGGCAGCCCTGGCCAGTTTGGCTCAGCGGTTAGAGCGTCGGCCTGTGGTCTAGAGAGACCCGGGTTCGGTTCCCCGCTAAGGGCACCTACCTCGGTTGCAGATTGTCCCCGGCCCTGGTTGGTCATGTGGGTGGCAGCCACTCGATGTGTCCCTTTCACGTCAATGTTTCTCTCTCTCTCTCTCTCCCTCCCACTCTATCTGAACAAAATATCAAAAAAAATGTCCTCAGATGAGGATGAAAAAATAAATAAATAAATAATTGGCAGAACGAAGATTTACAGAAGGTCTCCTGGATCAAGCAAGTTAAATAGTTGGCTCTCCTCTGGACCCCAAACCCTTGAATCTCAGGCCTTTGCCCCAGTGATGCCATGATTGCGACATCCGGGGTGAGTTCTGAGCTGAGGGGAGCGCCGGGGAGGCGGGTGAGTGGCCGGTGCCCATGCCCCTTACTCTTACCCTCTTATACTGCCAGGGACTAGGGCTGAAAGTGTCCTTCTTTTATTTGAACTGAAGTGAAAGCCCATGGTCCTCCTCCCACCCTACTGCACAGGCTAACATACCCGCTGGGGGGGAAACACAAGCTATGTTCCCAGTGTGCCACGGCACAGGAAAAGGGTTCTCGAAGGTGCCCATGTGTCCTGTCCAACAAGAGCTCTAATGAGCCTGCAGGGGAGAATGTGTGTGGTCCTGGCTCAGCAGTTCCCTCCTGGGGTCACTGATGTTTCAGACAGTCAGGAGTCCCTGAGGTCCCAGATGAGCCCGAACTTCCCAGAGACGGGGCAGAACTACCTATCTGTCTGTGCAGGTAAGAGGAATTGCAAGGTGTTGTGTCACTTCTCCATCACTCTGGGGGCAGTGAATCCACACCTTCGAGAACAATCGTTTCGTGCCGTGGCTCATTGAAAAACAAAGCTCCAGTCATGCTCTTTACAGGTCCAGCCCTGGTCCGATGGAGCTGCTGGGTCTGCGCTGCATCTCTGGGGCCCCGGAGCTGGCCTCACGTCCCCGAGTCTGCTCTGTCCCACGGGCCCTGAACTGTAGCCTGCATTTCCCAATGGAGGAATAGTGGGAAATTGAAGGCAGTAAATTAGAAGGCACCCGGGTACCTCTCTGTGCCTGTAGGGCACCTCCTACATCCAGCAGCATCTCTCGCATCAGCTGCGTCTCTCTGTACTTTCCTCTTCTCTCTCCTTCCTTCTCCTCCCCTTCTTTCTCTCTCTCCACCCCCGCCCCTCAGCCCCTTCCCTTATGTCTGTGGGAAACCTAGCCTTTGACCTACAGAATCACCAACACGGAGCTGTCAGTTCCTAAGAGACCTGATCACTTATTTTGCAAGTGAGCATATACCTATTTTTGCAAGATAACCTTAGAAATCATGGTGCTACTCGACATGCTGTTCCATTTGGGGGATGGTGCTGGCCTATGCTGGGCTATACTCAGTCTCACAGGTTAGTTAATAACGCGTAGAACTTGGGGAATTTGGCAGGTAACAAGGTGGCCCCTTTCATAAACTCAGCCCACTAGATATTCCAACGTAGCCCTTCGCTGTGACGTGAGCACAGATTTTAAACTCTTGGCTTGTCCTTAGGGCCTTGAAATTCCTGTGGAGTCTAGCTTTGGCCCCTAAGTATTGTCAGGGAGTGGGCTTTTTGTTTTTGTGTGTTTGTCTATTTATTTCCCTTCCAGGAACCAACACTGGCAGACCTCTGCCCCGGGTTATTGTCTGATAATACCGACTATGATACGAGAGCCTCCTTAAACACAGGCGCACCACAGGAGTTCTTTGTAAAGAAGCAACATGTTCATGTCAAAGAAACAACAGGAAATCCATGTGCATTATTCAAAGCCTGTAGAGAAAAAATGGAGTATTTATCCCTGAAAAACCTCTGGGCTTGAAGAGCGGGATTTCATCGTTACTGTGGGATCCATCAACACGTCCTCCCCCGCGGAGCTCCTGCTGCGCCGCAGTCAGCACGCTGGGTGCCGGGCCGAGCCTTGCACAGCTCCGCTGTTCCGCAGGCCCTCGCGATGGAGGGGGGCGTGGAGGCAGCAAATACCCACGTAATTATGAAAATTAATGTGACATGTGCTGGGGCCAAATCATAAACTCAGACTTAGCAAGTGGGGGAAGGCTTCATCACAGGGAGCGGAATGCGAGACAGATGTGGCCCCTGGGAGGCACTCGGTCACGTCCGCTGACTGAACACGCGAGCGTGCGAATGCTGAACAACACGGATTTCTGTCACCTGGAAAAGTAGGGGTCGACCCACGGAAGCAGCACGTTCAAATGCACCAGGAGGGGCCGTGTCTGTTCTAACGCGGAGCACCAGCGTGTCCCTGTGTAATCACTTTCCCGGCTGTCTCTGGATTGGAATTTGCGATCCTGGAATTTATGGGCTTCGGAGTAAATAATGTGACAGGTGTGGAGAGAGTGTGCCTCTCTCATGGCCCAGGGCCCAGGCTTCGGAGAGCCTCCCTGGGGTGTGTCCAGAAGAAGAGGGGAAAGGCCCTTGTGGGTGAGCCACGGCCACCGGATGCCGTCAGAGCGCAGGTCGTGAGATCAGAGCTGGGGTTCCTTCACCCCATCTCCCGAGCTCTGGATGGGCCTCCCAAGGCACCTATCATGCCCACCTGCAAGCCTGTCAACATGGAGGGCGATGAGGACCAGGGAGGGCAGGGCCTTTGCTGTGACAGATAGCAGAGAAGTCCCTGGCGGGAGCACGTCGCTCTTCAGAGGCATTCCATTCACTCCAGCGCCGTCCATCCACCATTCATCCAGGCAGTCAGCAGGCGTTGCCAGAGCGCGTCATGTGCTTCCTGCTGCTCTAGGCCTCCGACGTAAAACAGTTCGGGTCTCTGCAGGGACAGAGATCCCCTTCTCACCGGGAAGCCAGGAGAGGACTTTGCTTAGCGCTGCAGCATTTGCAAGAGCTGGGGACAGATTCTGCCCCGGATGTGAGGGCTGGAGGAAGGCCGCCGGGGAGGGGCTACAGGAGGTAAAACGATATCTTCTGTATGTTCACAGTTGCAAATACTGTGTGTGTGTGTGTGTGTGTGTGTGTGTGTGTACTTTCTGCTGACAAGAGATGAAATTTTAAAAACACAAAGCAAAACCTGGCTTTTAGTCCATGGCTCTAGTCTGTGGCTAATGACCTTAAACCAGGCTATGACTTCATCTAAATCTGGAGAGCCAAAAGATGTAAAAAATAACCATACGGCCCTGGCCGGTTTGGCTCAGTGGTTGCAGGGTCAGCCTGCGGTCCAGAGAGACCCGGGTTCGGTTTCTGCTAAGGCCATGTACCTCGGTTGCAGTTTGTCCCCAGCCCTGGTTGGGTTATGTGGGAGGCAGCCACTTGATGTGTCCATTTCATGTCGATGTTTCTCTCTCTCTCTCTCTTCTCCTCCCACTCTATCTGAACAAAAAAATGGGAAAAAATATCCTTGGATGAGGATTAAAAATAAATAAATAAATAAATAATAACCATATGGGAATGTCTTGTGGGGATGCTGAGGGAGGAAGAGACGAAAGGTTGACTTTGAAAATAGGCAGTAGAAGAATTTGACATTTGACTGGTATGGCTGTACAGTATGTATCCTGTGTGTATGCTTTTGTTCTAACTTTATTTCAGCAGAGTCCCAGGGATCAGAAACAAGGAGCTGATTTTGAAGTAAAGGTTACGAAAAACGGTAAGACCCTGGAGACATTTTACATAAATTTCCAAAGCCAAGAAATTGTCAGCTGGAGCCAGGGGTCAGTGCTGGGTTTTCAGGGACAAGCTTGCTTATTTTTTTTCCAAGTAAAACTGGGAATTACTTTTTTTAATATTTCCTGAGCTAAAGTGATTCAAGTCACTGGTGAGATCTCATTTGTCCATCAAGTCCTAGCGGCCAGCTGTGAAAATGTGAAAAATAGATTAAAGACAGCTCTTTGGGCTGTTTTTATGGGGTGCCAAAGAACTGAGTCCAGCTTTCTTGCCAACTAACTAAAAAAGTTATCCAGGCTTCTGTGCACTGAATGTTTTTGTTGTCTGAAAATTCACGCGTTGAAACCCTAGACCCCATTATGATGGGATGTGGATGTGGGGTCTGTGGGAGGTAATTATGAAGTCATGATGGTGGAGCCCATGATGAGATAAATGTCCTTCTGTGGAGACCAGAAAGCTTATTCTCTCTCTTTCTCCCCGCCCCACCCCAACCCCCTGTCCAAGTGAGGATGCAGCAAAAAGGCAACTGTCTACAAGACAGGGAGAGAGTCCTCACTGGGAAGTCATGTTGCCCCCAACTTGATCTTGGGATGCCCAGCCTCCAGAACTGTAAGAAATACATTTCTATTGTTTATAAGCTGCCTAATCGATGGCATTTTTGTTACTGTAAGCCAAACAGACTAAAGCACAAGCTAACATTCAAATGTTTTAAAGCATATCCCAAACTCAAATTGACCAGCTTGCTCCCTTGATCAGCTGTTTCTTAGCTGGTAGAACTGCCCACTTGCCCAGCCTACAGATGACTGAGTTACGTGTGACTTCTTCTCATTAGACATATTCAGTGACCAAATCCAGGAGAAAGTCACTCCCTGACCCTCCAGGACATCCATCCTCTCTTCCACAGACTTACCACAGCTTCCTATCAGATTCATTCAAGTTGTAGTCTTTCTCTTCCAGCCATTTCTCTATACCCCTTCATCACAGTGACCCTTTACAAACAATTCCAAAGACTATTTATTCCTCCTTTGTCTATCATAAAGAAAGATCCTCAACACACTAAATAAGACCCTTCCCAATGTAGCTGTAGCCCACCCTTCTAGTGTCTTCTGCCCCCTCCCCTTTCACCTCTGCATTCTTGGCTATGATTAAAAGGACTTGCTTCTTTCTCCTTCTTCACCTACACCTGCCTCTATGTCTCTGGTCCTTGGCACATACTGTTTGTACCCAGTGCTGAGAAGGCCTTCTCCATCCTTCTTTGCCTGTAATATCCCAGGACGAGGCAGGGCAATGATGAATCTATGGCACAGCTGCCAGCTGCTCCCTCTCAGGCTTGTGTATGTGTCTGAGGACAAGTGCCTCATTCATTTTACTCCCCCAGCCCTCGGTTTTCTCACCCTCCATCCACCTCCTCATTCCTCAGTCCAGCCTCCTGCTGCCTCCTAACCACCCTGCTTCAGCCCTCGAGGCAGAGACCGCAATGCCCTCCTTTGCAGCTTCCTGAGCTCTGGAAAGCAATTTCCTCCATCTCTCCCTATTATATTCGGTGCACAGGTCTGTTCTATATATATTTAATTTAATCCATTGGACATCTATTGAGAATGTGTCCTGTTGTATGAATAAACAAACTACGTTGTAGCCATTTTGCAGTTACTTACAAACCTCCCAAGACTGCTTCTTAAATTGAGTATAGAGTGAGTGCTGATCAATATATCTATCATATCTATTTTGGGGTACACTTATGATATCCATTGGCATCACACTTGTTCTTTGTATCTGTGACTATAGACAGTTTTAGAGGAAGTTCATAAAACATAGACAAGACTAATTTTGCGAATCCCTTAAAATTCATTCTTTCATTTCAGAGTAAAGAGATATGATGTAGTCAACTATTTGGGAGGTAATTTATAAAGAGCAGTAGATAATTTTCTCTTTTATTCATGCAAATTATTGACTGTGTCAAACTCCCCAAAACATCAATGATAGGCAAGTAGGATCTGCCTGAAATCCATCCAGCTTTAGTTTCTACATATGTAAATAGTCAGTGTTTCCATGATGTGGGAGGAGGGAGTTAATACTTCTATACATAAAGTCATAGCCACAGGCATTGAGAAAATAGTCTGGGGAAAAGGTTAAGCATCCTCCTAAGAGAACTAGCCAAGAAGGAACTGCTGATGGTTGAGAGCACACCCTTGGGGACCTACCAACATGTCATGTAGAAGAAATTAGAGAGCACAGTGTTTTCATGACCAAGATCCATCAATTGTGAAGAGTTGAAGGCAGCTCTCTATATCATTTCAGGTTTATGAGTTTGCAAGGATTTCTCATGGTTGAAAAAAATGGGTCAGAAATTAGAAAAAAGCTCATTTAATGGGTATATTTTATTTCAACCAATATTATAGATTGTTTGGAAAATAATTGCTTGGCTACTTGTGTTACTTGGGTCTCTTTTGGCTGAAATGATGGAGACCAAAAGAGGAGGCTTTTTTTTTCACTTGAATAATTAAAAGTCAAAGTATGTCTAGTTTCAGGGATACGTGTATCCACATGGCTAAAATGATGACATCAGAAACGTGTTTATATTTGTCAACTCTGCTCTTTCTATAGTGTGTTCATCATTAAACAGGCAAAAAAGGCCACCTGAAAATGTAGGTTTATATTTTATCATCTCAGAAACTCATGAGAAATGAGCTTCTCTTTCCCAGTAGTTCAATGAAGTGTTGGCTGTGACTCCATCAGTATGGCTTGGGTCATAAGCCAGTTTCTTAATCAGTCATGACAGGGAGAAACTGTGCTATGAATGGCCAGATATAGCTTACATGCCCAGTTTTGGATCCACAAGTGGGGTTAGACCCACCATTACATTCTGTGAACTGAGAATGGGGATTAATCACTATGACAAAATAATTCATTGACCAAATTTGACCCATTTTTCCAAGATAATTTGTTCATTCATTCATTCATCTTTTTAAAAATCCAGTCTGACATTCTTTGCTTTTTAATCTGAGTGTTTTTTAAATTTGCATTTAATGTATTCATTGGTATAGTTGATTTATGTCAACTATTTTGCTCTTTGTTTTATATTTTCCCATCTGTTTTTTTCTTCCTCTGGTCCTTCTCTCTTTAACCTCTTATAATTAATAAAATATTTTTAATATTTCATTTAAATTTACTAAATAATCTTTGAAGCTCTAATTTTTCATATTGGTTTTGTTGTGGGTGCTCAAGGGACTCTAATACACAGCGTTATCATAATGTACTTAGATTTAATATTGCACCGCTTCCCATAAAATATAAGACTCCTCAACACTGCAATATAATCCCATTTACTGTCCCCCTATACTTTTTACTTTTGCCACATATATTTTACATCTACTTAAACCCACAAAACGGTATTGACATTTGTGTAGTAAATAGCTATGTGGCTTGAGAGAACTTAAAAAGAAAGAATTGACGTCTCTGTTTACTTACATACACTTGATACTCCGTTACTCATGGTTTGTTCTATAAAGTCACTGTGAACACTGAGTGAGCAAATACTAAGCTTGTTGTTCCTAAAGGAAATAGAGTCAGGTTCCTGTGGGACCTTGGTCATGTTTTCACCAAACGATCAACACCTAACCTTGTTTTATGTGTTTTTATGGTTAAAGACACCTTGGTTAATATATATATATATAGATATAATTAATATATATTGTTGACTCATTCACATTGAAATCATGGCCAATAGCACTGCACCTCATTCCTGAACAAAGCCGACCTGCACACATAGTTTCACATAAGGCCCCTCACAGGCTGCTCACACTTAGGCGCACTAGACAGCACTTCAGCACTGCACGAGGGGCCATTTCACACAGCGAAATCACCAACAAAAAAGCACAAATGTGTGAAAAATGTGGCACTAAATAAAACACAGAAAGATCACTTGTTTACAGTGTGAGAACTGAAATAGGGAGGCAGTGTGTGGCCTCAGCTGGGAACATGCCTATCAGGCGACTCAAATGTGTTGCTATTTTGTATATGTCTATAAAGGTTTAAAAAAATACTTATACTTTGGCTCAAGGAAATAGAACTTTATTTCTTATCCAGTTAAATTTCAGGTCAGCTGGGAAAGGGGGAATTCCATACAGTCACTCAGGCACCCAGGCTGCCATGACAGGTCCGTTATCTTCCTTCATCTCGTGTTTCCCAGCGTCACACTGGGCGTTCACATTGCAGCACTTCTACTAAGGAAAGTAGAGCGTGTGTGTGTGTGTATTTGTGTGTGTGTGTGTGTGTGTGTTTCTGAAAAGACACTGAGCACCTGATATTAAGTTACTCTGTGATTTGAGCTGTATGTCATGTTCTCCCAGAAGCATACCTTGAGACACAGGATTTGAGTGCATATCATTTGTTTGAAAAATGATCTCAGAAAGAAATGGTAAAGAAGTAGAGATGTGAGCAGAGAAGAGAAAGAAGATAATATGGGTACATTAGTATGTTTTGACTCTGACCAACTCCTGGTGTTTAATCCCACTAAAGACCCTTAAGAGACAGTGTGAAACATCCCACTTAAGGGCTGGGGAAGCTGGTGTATTTCCTCTCCTTCTCCTATTTGTCATTGACTGAAGGCTGTTCCCAGGGGTGTCAACTCCTCTGCACACTGGCCTTCCATGTGCACAGGCCCACAAAAGTCCTCAAGTGGAGACTCACTGATGATTACAGCACAGCACTGTTGGCAGGTACCAAAATGGTGAGTGTTGGGGAGAGCTGGGCAGGACACCAAAGCATCTGCTACTCTACCAACTAGGATCTGGCTATTAACTCACCTACCACATTTGGAAGTGCACAGCAACCATCTACCATCAAGTTAAAACGTTATAAATGAAGTCAGGCTGAAGCAGGTCTGGTAGAAATGTAATTTGCATGAGCAGGAAGCTCAAATTCCTATTTCATCTATTCCTGAGAGATGCCTTCCCCTTAATCCACATCTATGTCTTCAACAATGACGGGTTTACCGAGAAAGAAATATCTCAGGTCTGGTTCACAGTTGCTCTGTACAGTGTGCAGCCACCAGTCAGAAATGAACTGCTGTGGTGTGATAGCTCTGATCAGGAGCATTCTTTTCTTTTCTTTTTTTTTTTGTACGTGCTCCTAGCAGGAACCAAACCCAGGACTCTCTGGTCCGCAGGCCGATGCTCCAACCACTGAGCCAAACCAGCCAGGGAAGGAGCATTCTTCTTGAAAGATGCTTTGGGCAGTCATTTGGTTGTCCACTTTGAGTGGACCAAGATCAGCAATTTGGATCTACCCTGATCCGTGTGCAGTGGCTAAGTGTCTGGCTGAATGGTCAGGGATTGGAAAGTACAGAACTGGAAGATTGGCAAAAGTTCTGGAGAAAAGACATGGGACGAGCATAGTGTGTCAACATATTTGTGTTAATGCTAAGCAAAGGTCACCACTGCCAGGGAGGGTCTCAGTAATCACATGGATTAAAGGATACGTTCTATAGATGTCAGTCCCTTCCCCAGCCATCCCATGCTCTCTTAACGGGCTGGTGTATAAAGTTCGCATAGGGTAGGGATAAAGACCATGGAGTAGCTCACCGACATGGTCTGAGGGCCCAAGGTTCCATCAGCAGACCTGCTTTGGTGCCTTTCTCCATGGGGACCAGCCAGCTGCTTGGTGACAGATTGACCGTATTGGTCCCCTTTCAACATGAAGAGCACAGCAATTTGTTCTCACTAGGATAGATACATACTCGTCTTCATTTTTTTCAATGCTTCTGCCAGCACTAAAACCATGAACTTATTGAATGCCTTATTCTCAGTCATTATATCTTTTTTTTTTTTTGGTTCATGCCCCTCTGGAGAACCGAACCCGGGACTCTCTGGTCTCAGGCCAATTCTCCAACCGCTGAGCCAAACGGGCCAGGGCTCTTAATCGTTATATCTTACACAACATTCCTTCTGATGAAGAAACCTACATTTCACAGCATAATAATGGACTTACGCCCACGGAATTTACTAGTCTTACCGTGTATCACATTACACAGAGCAGCTGGTCAGATAGACAGGGAAAGGGCTTAGCAAAGGGTTGATTTTGTGCCATTTGGTAGAAAATACTCTGAAAACCTGATGTTGAATATAATTTCAATCAGTGACCAGTTTATGGTGCTCTTTCTTATTAAAATGCCTAATCACCAGCTTGCAGATATGTTTACTTCTGTCCTTGCCATCTTAGACTTAATTCCCACAGGAGGAATGTTCCCGACAGAGTCACAGCTAGGGTTTATTAAATAGGAAGTTTAGCCTAGGTAGCCATTTGGGGGCTGTTTATGCTGTTGAACTGATAGGCAGAAGGTCGCTATTTTGGTGGCTGAAATGTTAGATCTTGGTTACTTAGGGTAAATCGGGTTACCCATTGCTACATAATGGTGATGTTCTGGATCATACTTCAAATTCGGGATTTTCTGGAGAAGTCATTTTTTAATTCCATGTTGAATAGAAAACCGTACCAATCAAATAAAGGCAGGATTACTCAGCATTCAGTCCCTTCATGAGTGAAGGTCCACACCACCATACAAGGTTAAGAACTGTGACCAGCTTGGGACCCGACTGGAAACAAAGGGAACATGGAACAGTAGTGGAAGAGGAAAGTTATAAATATCAACAGTGACCAGTTCCACGAGCGTAACTGCCTGCATGGATTCTGAATAATATATCCAGAAGAAATGGATACTGATTTGGGTAAACTTCTAGCAGTCACTGCCATACTGCAGCAGGGACAATTGGTTTTACATAATTAGAGGTCACAATGGAAGTGAATTTCCATGTGGTTCATCCCCAAATCAGCATTACTTGGCTTTTAATCTGCTTTATTTATTTATTTATTTTTAAATATTTTTTCTTTATTGAATTTAGCGAGAAAAGAAGGGAGAGGGAGAGAGAGAAACATTGATGATACAGAACACTGATTGGTCGCCTCCTGCACGCCCTCCACTGGGGATCGGGCCCACAACCTGGGCATGTGCCCTGACCGGGAATCAAACCAGCGACCTCTTGGTGCATGGGTCGACGCTCAACCAGTGAGCCATGCTGGCCAGGCTCAACCTGCTTTAACTCTAACCATGGACCTAGGCATATGTGATGTTCTGGAATTCCTTTCCAACAGCAAGGAGACAGGTCGGGAGATTTGGCTCCGTGAAGTCAGAAATGTGTCCAGTCTCACATTCTGCTCCCTGCTTAGTATTTGTGTCTCCCCTGAAAACAGATTATAAACTACGATTCAAAGTATCTCAAAATGTTAGAAAATGTCACCTCTATAGCTATAGACATGCCCCCATCCACTGTCTCTGAACAACAAAATCAGTAAAAAAATTCAGGTTTCACTGTTTTCCAACTAGAATGCAGATAGCTTGATAATGAAGTGCCCGTGGAGGGAGAGAGCAAAGTCAGGCAGCAGGTAATAAAGCAGAGTAGATGCCGACTGTCAATAGGCTTAAAAACATGATTTACTGAGCTGATACATAGTGGAAAATGGAATTTGTTGATCCAGGGCCAGCCACTGATCCATCAAACCCGTGTCCCTGGCTGTGGATTTTTTTTTTTTTTTTTTAGGCAGAGGCAATTATTATCTCTGTAAGAGGATCCCACTTAATGTGAACAAAAGACGACTCGAAGGCATGGCGCGCCACCCATTTGCGGGGCCTCCGAAAGCCGCAGCTGCACGGACGTCCTCGCTAAATCTCTGGGCCTGAAATGGCAAAGCAGGTGGCCTTTCCTTTCACTGCTGAATGGGCGCCTGGAAGGCAAATCCACGGGAGTGACAAGGGAGGAGCGGGCCATGCGCCGAGCCGCCGAGCCGAAGGGGGAATTCAATAGCTCTCTTCCCCGAATGACGCCCGAGTCAGCCATTCTGAGCTCCAGTGACATTTCTGCCTGTTCCCGAGGAACACACGCCTTTCATTCCTGCGGCGAGCGCCCGTGTTTTGTCTGCCGTCCTTGCTCTCCCCGCCTGATTGTTTGCTGAGAAAAAAAAAAACAATTAAAGCTTCCATTCAATTATGTCCTGTTTGGGGCTGAAGAGCTATTTAAAACCAGAGAGCCTTATCATATTAATGAGCACGACTGCCAAGATTAATACCTAAGAAAGGGATTCCCTGGAGAATTGAGGAGCTGAGCCGAGAACATTAGGATGTTATGATCTTCACATGATAGAAAACTACTGATAAAATGGCACATTACCCCCAGAGACAGGGACTTTTGTGTTCAATAGGCAGGAAAATGAACACATATACTTCACATAACCTGATAGAAAATATAAACTTCGATGGAATGTGCAAACATTCATAACTCTAATTATCTGCCTAATGTCCTCTTTGCAAGAGGCCCCGTGCTGGCTTCCTCCGGAGGTTAGGAGTCAGAACCAGGAAACTAGGAATAAGAGAGGCAGAGAGAGAAGCCAACCCAGAGTGGTCGGGGACTGTTCACATCGAACATCAGAAGGAACCAAGGATGCACCCAAGTTTAAGAGCCAGAAGCAGGGCTGGAGGCAAGGCTACCACTCCAGGAGCTCGGAGTGGGGCTGGCAGCAATAGAATTCGGAAGAGAGCAGTTCAGCAGAAAGGGAGGCGCAGTCCATGCAATAGCCTTGAAGGAAGGACGTTGTAGCTTTGGACACTCAGCTTGGTCACCTGGACGGAGATGTGTTGCATGGACTCATCTGGTTGGAAGGCCCCCCAGGTGGAGTATCTTTTCATCTTCTCACAAACTGAGCTTTTTATTTTTTAAATACACGGATACAGCTCAAAATGGAATGCAGTCAATTCTCCCAAGTGTGGAATGATTGTGGAGAATGAAAGTGGCTGGTGTGACTCAGTTGGCTGAGCACTGTCTCGTGCACCAGAGTCGCCTGTTCGATTCCTGGTCAGGAAACATGACTAGGTTGTGGGCTCAGTCCCCAGTAAGGTGTGTGTAGAAGGCAGCCAATCTGTGTTTCTCGCTCTCCCTCTCCCTTCCTCTCTCTCTAAATATATATATAATATTATTATAGACATTTGATATTTTCAGAGAAACATTTGCAAGTACTTTCATTCATGTCAAGAACAAGATGTATGAAAATATAAAAGTTCTATTGGTTCTGCTTACATGGCTTCAGGTCATTGGTGATTTGTTTATTAAACACCAGTGATGTTTATTGGTGTTTAACCATTTGGCTTGGTCCAGTTAGTCAAATGCCTTTCAGCTCTGCGTAAAGGTCTTGGGTGAACGATGACACCATGCCTCATATTCTGGTGTCTCTGAACTTCAGAAAGGCCCAGGCAATGGGAACGCCAACTGAGGAAGTCCCACAGATCAAGTTGATTATAAATTGGGATTTATAGTGGGTTATTTATAGTGGGATTTAAATTGGGTTATTAGTGGATTATAAATTGGGAATGGGAGTCATAATAATAACCAAAAACTCCCCCATTAAAGAGATTATTAAGAATCAAGGCTTTGCCCAGGCAGAGTTGCTCACTGGTTGAGCATTGACCCAGGCATCAAGAGGCAGCCTGTTTGATTCCCGGTCAGGGCACATGCCCTGGTTGTGGCCTGATCCCCAGTGGGGGGCATGCAGGAGGCGGCCAATCCATGTTCTCTCTCATCGATGTTTCTATCTTTCTCTCCCGCTCCCTTCCTCTCTCTCTAAAAATAAGCAAAGAAAAAACATTTAAAAAGAATCTAGGCATTGGGGTACCAGCGGAGGAGAGGAAAAACTACACCTAAAGTCACTGGGTCAATGGTCACTTACTAGCTAGGTAGCTTTGGGCAAATTTGTTAAAGTCCATGAACACAAACACTGTTCTGAGGAAGAATGCAATAACTACTTTAAAGGGAAGTTTTGAACATTAAAGGAGATTTAAGGAGGTTTGTCATGCAAAGAACTCAGCACAATGCCCAGAATGCAGCAAATTCATACGGAAAGACCATAGTTGTGGCGTGGTTGATTACCTTGACACCTGGTGTCAGGGGATAAGAAAATATTTATATCTTTACGTTTCTCACTGGGTTGACGTGCCCTAGAAAGGAGAGTTGGGGAAGCTTAGACTTCTCTAAAATGAACTGGCTTCAACAAGCCCACATTTTGGGATTGGCGTCCCTCTCTGCCCCAGTCAGATAAGTATTGGGATCTATTGTGAGGGGAGAACGTTGGAAAGGCAGGACAGGGTGGCAAGAAAAATTGTCTTAGACCAGCAGTAACGAGCCACGTCTTGTGGTGTTGGGTGGGCCAGGGGTGGCCAGGTCTCCAACACTTCGCCTTCCAGAAGCCAGAAGCATCTACTAAAAGGGCACCCGCAAGAAGTTGAAGTAGTACTTTTTATTGAAAGGAAACATTCTTTTTTTTTTTTTCCCTAATCTCTAAAAAATATTTTTTTAGTTGAGTTTATTGGGGTGACAGTGATTAGTAAAAGTATATAAGTTTTAGGGGTACAATTGTATAATGCATCATCTGTACATTGTACTGTGTGTTTAGCAGCCCAAGTCAAGTCTCCTTCCATCACCATTTATCCCCCTGCCTCTCCCCTTTCCTTCTGGTAATCACCAGACTGTTGTCTGTCTGTAAGGTTTGGTGTGTTTTTTTTGTGTTTTGTTTTGTTTTGTTTTGTTTTCCTTAATCCTGCAAGGGAGCATTTCATCTCTAGTGATGTCTATTTGAACTCCGATGTCGACTGGAGATGACAGGAAGGAAGGGCCTGATGAACCTGTCCAGGAAACGGGATGCTAGTGAGCGCTGGCCCTGCACCACCACCTGCAGTGGCTACGGGGAAGCAGATGGAAACTTCTAGAGCCCAATTTTGTTGGAGAGAGAGAAGCAGTCCCTCAGGAGGAGCTGGATGGAAATGCTGACAACTCAGGGATGATAATTGGTTGACCAGAGAGGAAAGCACATCTCCTTAATGCTCTTTCACAGGGGATTTGACAAGTAGGGGGTCAAGTTCATCAGGGCCAGGAACACTGGGTGAGTAAAATCTCTGCTCAACACTACCCTCTCAGAGCAAACCGAGGGCCATTCCTGTGTGCAGAAACCCTAGGGGAGCTACCACCTGCAGCAAGGTTAGCAGGCACCCACAGGTCAGTTTATAAGAGGAAACTGGGAGGGAGTCTTAGAAGCCTCGATGGAGTTTAGGGGCACTAAGCATCTCATTTTGGATGCTAAGCTCAGGTTATTTTCGCTTACACATGTACTTCAAATCTGTGTACAGAGATATGCCCAAGGCAAATGTATACACTGACAACTCAGCTAATACTTCTCTTCTAGAAAGATTAACTTCAGCTTTTAACCAGGATGAAGAATCACAAAACTTAGATTATTAAACTTAACCAGGCATTGCTGTTCTGTTGTACATCATATTTAGGACCGTAACGTGAATTCTATTTATTGACTCAAATGCTGGCTTTCTGCTAGCATTTTGGTGCATTATGGATATTCTAGGACATTTGCAGCTTTATAAATTCTGTCTGATAAATACATTCACATTTTTAAATAGCTTCATTGATGTATAATTGACATACAATAAAGAACACATATTTAAATGTAACATTTAATGTTTTAATGCCCATAGAACCATCATCTCAACCAAGGTAATGAACATATCCACTACCTGCAAAGGTTGTCTGTGCCCCTTAGTAATCTCCCCTTCACTTCCCTCACTTCAGTTTATTCCCAGGCAACTGCTCTGTCTTTTTTCTATCACTATTAGTTTGCATTTTACAGAGTTTTATATAAATGGAATCATATAGTATGTACTCTTATGTCATCTACCATCATTCACTCAGCATAGTCATTTCGAGATTCATCAGTGTTACCTGGATCCATAGTTCACTCCTGTTTGTTGCTGTGTAGTACTCCATTATAAGGATATACCACTTTCTGTTTATCCATTCACCTGTGAATGGGCATTTGGGTTTTTATCCAGTGTTGAGCTATTACAAAGACAGCTGACAATTTATGTGTAAGTCTTTGAGTGGGAATGCATTTTTATTTCTCTTGGGTAATTACCTAGGAGTGCAGTGACTGGTGAAATTAGGGGTGATTGATATATAGTGATTCTGAGCTAGATTTCCATTGATGTCACTTAATGAAACAGTTGTGATGTAAAAATAGACAATGTCAGTCTGTGCATGCTTTTTAAACCCATCAGAAATCTTTGTGGCCAAACTACCCCGGGGGAGAAACACATAATCTGTGAACACTTTCAGTTTTAGTGACTAGATTTAGATTTAATCACTCAGCAGAAGTTTAGGAAATACAAATACCTTTCCGACGAAGGTGATCATACCACATGCCCTGCTCCATTGGCTTAAAATAGGCACCATTACCCAGTAACATCCTAAGTGAAAGGCATGCCTGCTCCTTTGGCTGTGGCTCTCAGCTCTCCAGCCCAGCTCTTCGGGGGTAATGACAACAGGGATGCAGCCACCTGCGTGTAGTTGCCAGCAAGAGGGCATGTCACACAAATGCTACCAGTGGAAGTTCAGTGGAGATCTAATCTCAGTATCTTTGGATTCTTTTCCTAGTCGCTACTTTCTAATCAGTGATGGCCCTTATCAAAAAGAACTCCTCCGAGATTCTCAGAGTGAACAAATCTATAAATCAAATAGAGTGGAATTTGTTTTTGTTTTTCTTCTTTTTCTCTAATATCTGCGCATCTCCATTGGCTTGGAAAGAAGGTGAGATATATAATGTCTAGTCTAGTGCAAAACACTTGTCTGAGAACATCTTAGCCAATGCTATGGAGACGCATTGAGACCGGAGAACTATGCCCCATCCAGTGCCACCATTATGTCATTTATCTTAGAACTTCTCAGGGGCATTTTACCAACAAGACCTTTGGTTACACCATAAAGACAGTCATCAGAAGCCAGTTACAGAAACTGGATATAAAGACATGGAACTCAGGATTTTTGAATCTGATACAGCCTGTCTCCTCTCATGAACATCCCAATTTCTAGATAAAACCAATTGGCCTACTACCACAAAAACGTGTTTCTCAGCAAATTAATTGTATAAACACAAGCCCCAGGAAAATTATTAAACTACCTAAGAGACAAACCACTCTTTAAATTTTGCAGAAACACTCCTTGTGTGAAAAAAAAAAAAAATTCATGGCTAACACAGATTTCTTATCTATTCATTACAAGTAGACCCCCTAAAGACCTTGGTTAGACAATTTTTTGTTGACCCAATTCTAATTACTCTGTGGATTTGGAAGAAACACAATCACATTTATTTTGAAATATTCTGTACTCCGTAATTCCAGAATAACCATTTTATTGAGTTGGTTTTGACATGAAAGCCTCAACTTATATTGAGAGATGTTATAAAAAAATAGCTTCTTACTTACTGTCAGGATTTTGTTCAGAGCATCATCCACTTACATCTCATTGTCATAGAGATGATGAATTTGTTTTAGAATTAGTTGATGGTAAAAATTTAGTTCCCCTGATGCATGTATATCAAGCTTCCTCATGGACAGTAAAAGGTATATAGCCAACATGTTTTTAATGCAATATTTTTTTTACTCTTTTTAGAGAAAATAATTGGGCAATTCAAATCTGATGTGTTCATGTCACTGTCTTCTAAAGCTGTGGATTACATCTCTGTGACCTTCCCACAGTTCATATATTAAAGTCCTAACCCCGCAAGTGGCTGGCTCTCTTTGGAGAACTTTCCTCTCTCTCTACCCGCATGCCCCTACCCTGGACAAAAAGAAGAGGTCATGTGAGGACACAGAAAGATGATGGCTGCCTGGCAGCTACAAGCTACGAGAAGAGTCCTCAGAATGACACTTACCTTCCCGGCACCTTCATACTCTAATCTTGGACTTCCTAACCTCCAGAACTGTGAGAATTAAATTTCTGTTAAGGCACTCAGTATTTTGTTAAGGCAACTCAAGTAGGCTAATATACTACAGTACATTAAGTCCATTCCATGATGGACAAGAACAAGTTAGGTATTAAAATATAAAGATTTTGTGTTCATTTTTAGTAAAATGATTGTCTTACTGTTGAACATTAAATCCACTTTTCCACCTCATCCACTTCAGTGACTTGCAAGATATCTGAATTAGACAATAACTTCAATGAATTTTATTTCTTTCAAATATATAGATTCTTCAGGGTTGGAAGAGAGTGATAATCATCCAGTAAAAACATTTCATTTTATAAATGAAATAAATTCAAGGCCAGAGAGCTAATTGGTCATAGTAACAAGACTAAAGCCAATATCTCTAGACACTTAATCCTGTTGATTATTTCTTTTTATTTTTAAATATGTTCTTTTTTTAGAGAGAGAGAAAGGGAGAGAGATAGAAATATTGATGTGAGAAACATCTATCAGATGCCTCCTGTATGCTCCCTACTGGGGATCGAGCCTACAACCCGGGCATGTGCCCTGGCTGGGAATCAAACTGGGACCTCTCAGTCCATGGGACAAGCTCAATCCACTGAGCCACATCAGCCGGATGGTTGATGCCAGAATATGGCGTTAACTCCAAGTTCTCGATTGTCTACAAGTTAGCCGGTTAGAATGCAGCTGTATTCAACACCATTTTATTATTCAGTGTAACTTGTCTTATGTGGAAAGCTAACCACAATGTGATGAGATGCAATTTATGTTTCTAAAAGACACAGGAAGTTAGACAGACCTACGCTTAAAGTTGGCACTGTCCCATACATAACAGGGTGACCAGGACAGTGGCCTAACTTGTAGGAGGTTCAGTTTCTTGTCTGTAACAGAGAGGAGGCAATACCCGTGTCATGAGCTGCTTGTGGGAACTTCGTGGGTCATTCACTGAGGCACCCGGCACTGTCTAAAGTGTCCGACAGATGTTGGCAGTCTGGACCACGTATCTTCTTCCCCCATACTGGTCAGGGGTGAACTTTTACTTGAGTTCCCAGGTTGTCACCTTCTTTGCCATCACTGTGGTTTGGAAGGGAATTACTTGAAGTAAAAGAAGAACAGAGAATCCAAGATGAACCTGCCAATGGCTGCAGCAGGTTTGAGTGGGCAGTTGGGGTAATCGCAGGGAGCAGGAAGGAGGGGAATTAAGTCAGCACGGGGAGCCTCTGTATGGGATGAATGCATACGCTAGCTGAAGGTCAGTTGCTTACACAGAAGAAGAACAGGAGCAGGAACATGAATTTCTCTCAAGTGTTGGGGCTCTGGATGTGATTTATGAGGGAGATCAAACTGGGGGTCATTCGATCAGCTGCCCGCATGGTGCCTTGAACCTTTGATGAGGAGGTTCCATAAAAGCACATGATTCACATGTACAGTGAGACAGAAGTTAAAAGGGAGGCATGAGAACCACTGCTGCATTTTCATCGATTTATGAAAATTCAAGTTGTGCAACATTTAAGGTTCTCAGATGTGGTCTGAAGCCAGCCAATCTGTTATCTCGAGGGGAGTCACAGTTGCCCAGGAAAGAATGTCACTCTTGAGTTATTGTTTTCATTTTCCAGAATGATGTTTTATCTTTTAATTTAAATTTTAATCAAAACACTAGATGCCTATGTAAAAATAAGTAAATAAATAAAATTGTTGAAAAGTTCTTTATTGAAAAAGCAACGGGCTCCTTCTTCCGATCCCCATTCCGAACCACAAGGGCCCAGCTTTCAACTCCTCCTGTTTTTGTTTCTCTTCTAGGTGATAGGCCTCAAACAACATGCCCTGATTTATCAATTGTGAAGCATATATACTGACCTGCTAATATAAAAAAGGAAACACACCAGTCACTTACTCTCTCTCTCCCCTTCCCTTCAGGGTCACTGTATTTATATTTCTAATTTGTATGTTTTTCTCATGGCCATGCTTATAATTTTAAATAATATATTAAAACCTCTGCTTCTTCTTGCATCAATGTTAGCGGATGCCTGACTTCACACCATCCAAGCTGAGCCTGTAGCAATCACACCTTTTCCTCTGCCTCCTTCCCACCCCTCCCCCATGGCTGAAACTTCATAAGCTGTAACATCACTTTTATTTGATCAAGATTAAAAACAGAATCATCACCATGACCAAAATGAAAACTTCTTCACTCTTTCTCCAGATTAATTCTAAAACTTGAAAATAAAGCAAAACAAAACCATTCGCCTTATGGTGACTAAGTACAAGTTCCAGTCTTCTCTGCCGTGCCTGTGGTTTGGAAGGGAATCACCGGACAGTGCGCTCGGGTCGCATTTCCTTCTGGGGATTCAGGCCACTTCCGTTTCCTAGCATGTAGATGAACTGTATTTCTCTTTCCTTTTTTTGAGCACTTATTAATGGCTCAGAAGAACTGTTTAATTTTGCTTCATATTTGGATCCTGTTTCTTCCTTCTACTTGAAGTTCCTCTTCCCTCCCTCCCTTCCTCCTTCCCTCCCTCCCTTCCTCCTTCCCTCCCTCCCTCCCCTCCCTCCCTCCCTCCCTCCCTCCCTCCCTCCCTCCCTTCCTTCCTTCCTTCCTTCCTTCCTTCCTTCCTTCCTTCCTTCCTTCCTTCCTTCTTTCCTTCCTTCCTTCTTTTCTTTCTTTTTCCCTCCTTCCTCCCTCTAACCTATTCCCCCTGCCCCCTTCCTTCCCTTTTCCCTGTTGATAAAACAATGATAGGTCTTCTCCACGCCCTCAGCATTGCCCAGTCGGTCAATGATTCCATCTGTTAGACAGCCAGTTTCTTACTGGAAACACACTTCCTGGATCCCCCCCAAAGTCCTTTTCAATCTCAGTCCAGCTGCATCCTGACTTCCATCTTGGAACTCCTCTCGTTTCCACTCTACAAGGACAAATGGAAAGGGGATGTTAAGTGGCATGTCTGTTCTGAGGACAAGTGCATGTTCAATGAACAGCTTCCATGTCTGCTCCTCTCGCCGCCGACCTGCGTTCTCCCGGCGCTCTGGTCTGGAGTCTGTCCTGGGCTGTTCTCCGAAGGCCGGCTGCTTCACCAGCGGATCCCTTTCTGAGCGTGCTCTGCGCTGGTGCTTTTTCTGTGTTATCTGTCAGTGTACTTGTGTCCGGTTTCCATCTTTTCGCAATGTGTTGGAATACCTCAACCCCTGAAGACGGCATTCCCCAAACCTTCCCTCAAGCGTGAGTGGGCTTCTTTCTATTTCACTGGGATTCCTCTGGGTCAAGCGGGCAGGGGTGGTGGTGCGCAGTGGGTTTACCTGGCGGAGAGGAAGGACAAGCCAAGACCGTGACAGGAGCTGAATAAAGATGAATGAGCTTGGCAGGTGAGGGGCTGGTCGGGTCTTGCTTGATTAATTGACTCTGGATGTTACCAAACCAAAGTCCATATGCCTGATGTTTAGAAAGATCAAAACACCAAACGTCAGAGTTTGAAATAAGGAAAGTTTTATTAATGGAGAAGGCGACGGCTGAGAAGATGGGAGACCTGGTGGTGCTCAAAGCCAACGGCTTTTAAGGTTTAGGGGGAACAAGTGTGAGAAAGAGCTGGAGAGCCGGTTTTAATCGGAATACATTGGAGCTTGGTCGTTTATGGTAAAGGGGCATCAACACTGGCTCTTCCTGGACAATAAGCCCTTGTCTTCTGAAAGGGTTCTGGTGTTCAGCTTCCGGTTATGTCCTGTCCTTTGGTTCAATGGGGAGGGGGGGTAGACTTGGTTCCCAGGCAGCTGGAGGCCAGAGTTCTCTCCTCTGCTGACACCCCAGAAGCATGACTTTCAGACTTGGTCTGTCGTCTCTGAAAAGTAGTTCAGTATCTTTACTGTTTGTTTAATTGTCACCTGAGGATATTTTTTCATTTATCTTCAGATAGAGTGGGATGTAGGGGAGAGAAAGAGAGAGGGAGACAGACATTGATGTGAGAGAGACACATCAATTGGTTGCCTCCCTCACAACCCAACCATGGCCAGGGACCAGACCCCAACCCAGGTACATGCCCTTGACTGGAATCAAACCTGAAACTCTTTGATCCGCAGGCCAACACTCAAACCACTGAGCCAAATCGGTCAGGGTGGTTCAGTATCTTGTTAAACAGGATAGGACCATTTTGAGCTGGTTCTGCAGCTACACAAACTCCTCTTGCTGTTTCTGTCTTGTCTACAGCCCTCCACTGACCATTTTCTACTCACTTGTTCATGAAACAGATGGACTATAAAGTGAGCAAAAGTTAGGGAATCCCTCTTGCCATCATTGGTATTATTTATATCTATTTTCAAAGTTCGCATTCCAATGATGATGGGAAGCTGGTGATTAATAAAAATCCTGCCTGCCTTCTGAAAGTACAGTTAAACATTTGTATTAATTTAAATAGTCACTCAGAGACACTTGAAAACATGGGCCATTTTGTTGCTTTGCCTAGCAATGAGTAGAGCATGGGTTTATGAACTGTTTCTTAACAACACATATAAATGAATGAAATCGAACTTTCACAGGGCCGGGGAGGAAGGGGTGGCGGGAGGCTCAGGGCTGCTTTTCTGTGCAGAATGCTAAGAATCAAAGCAGAAATTCACCCACGGTGGAGACGCGGAGAGAACCACGAAGAAGTACACGGGGAGAGACGCAGGCCTCTGGGTGGCGGTCGTGCGGTCCCTGCGACGGTCACGTTGGGGAAACATAAAGAAGTCAAGATAGAGTAGGAAGTTCCAAGTCCCGGGAGTCAGTGACTGTGTCTTCTCCTTCTGTACCTCCCAGCCTCGACTGTGCCTGCTGGTCTGTCGGGTACACGAGGGGGGCCTCTTCCAGCGGACAGAATCCAGGCCTGGAATCCAGACCTTCCTCAGCTGCCCTCATTAGCTTTCGTCTTGGGCACCTCATGGAAAAGCTCTGCACTGCGGTTCCCTCGCCTGGGAAGCAGGAGATGAGGATGGAATAATGAGGAACGAGGGGAGATAATGGCCGTTAGAAATGGCAACTAACACTCAAGCATTTTGTTTGAATGGGGGGAAAGCAAAAAGAAAAGCGAAAGCATGGTCTATGACTTAAAGAACAAAATCACTCAGAAAAGACCTCTCCGTGTTTAAGTGTCCTAGAGTGGCTTTCCCATGACCTTTGACCTGCGTTCTCTGCCAAGAACATGGGATGCCTGGAGGCCGGTTGGCTTTAGGCTCTGGATTTGAACTCGCTCACTAGAGACCTCTTCTAAAGGTATTAGCTTCAGAAGCTCTTTGTTTAGTTGTATCTTCAAGACCATGGGGTTACATTTTTTTGCTTCTTAGTATCTCTCTCTCATGGTGTGGGTAGCATGAGATGGGTGGGGTATGCGGGGGGCAAATGTGAGGACTCACAGAGTTGTACCCTAGTCTGAGCCCAATATCTCTCAATGGGGAGGCCCAACCCTCCCCCCCCGCCTTCGCACACACAGGTTTTTGTTCTCGTCAATTGTTATAAGCTTCTTATGGAAGGACCTTTGTACAAATATACCCCAGGATACTAATGCCTAATGTTTATGAAGCCCTGTCTATTCATTCAACTTTATTCGGCAATTTGAAAACGAATCCTAGGTTCGGCACTGACTTGGGGGCGTTGTCTCACTCTTCGGGTCTTGGCTGCCCCGCCTGCCACGGGGGTGTGCGTGGTGAGGCCTCCCTGAGCGAGGCGCGGGGCCTGCTCAGAATGGCGTCAGGCGCTCAGAACTGTTCACTGCCTTTACTGAGCCCAGCCTTGTTTTTTAGAAATAAGTTTCCACCCTGGCCGGTTTTGCTCAGCGGTTAGAGCGTCGGCTTACAGTCAGAGACACCCAGGTTCGGTTCCCGCTAAGGGCACGTACCTCGGTTGCAGTTTGTCCCGGACCTGGTTGGTCGTGCGGGTGGCAGCCACTCGATGTGTCCCTTTCACATCGATGTTTCTCTCTCTCTCTTCCTCTCCCTCCCACTCTATCTGAACGAAAAATGGAGAAATGTCCTCGGGTGAGGATAAAAAATAATAAATAAATAGATAAATAAATAAATAAATAAATATTTAAAAAAAATAAAATAAGAAAAATGTCCTCTGGTGACGATTAAAAATAAATAAATAAATAAGTTTCCAAATCTGATGCTTAGGATTACTGGGTGATTCCCTATAAAGTCATAGAAAATTACACCCCAGAGTCAGGAAGGAGCTGATGTTTATTGCCTACATCCTTTGTGACAGGCAGTATCTAGAAACTTCGCCTGTGCCATCTTGCCCCCTGCTCCCAAGAGTTCAGGCTGATTCTTCTGATGACAACCTCAGGTTCCGAGTTAACCGCACCTTCCAGATCTCAGTTTTATAGCACCGGAGGCACAGATGGGGAGGAACCATCCAAGGTCAGGAGTGCCTGCCCACATATTTGGCTTTGCTGCTCCGACAAATTTCCTAGGTCACATTTTGGAAAATGAATCTATTGAAAAAGATTGGGGAGCAAAACATCTGGTTGGTTGGCAAAATGTGGGGGAATAGTTCCCATTTCCCCCATCCATTGGCATCCCCATGCCCCTTGCAGACTTCCACAGGCCAGGATGGATGGCCTGTCTTTCCTACAGGACCTAGGCGATGTTTTCAGCCTAAATGAAAATCAGACATTTGTGTGCACAACTCTGTGTGTGTCTGAGAGAGAGAGAGAGAGAGAGAGAGAGAGAGAGAGAGGTGAGTCATTAAAGAAGTGGTTCAGCTAAATAAAGGATCTCATTATGTGTGCTATTTTTATTCCTCAAATGTCTGCCGTCCTCTCCCCCCTTGAGGTTCCTACTGAAATCTGACAATCAGGGTTGAACTTCACTGTCAGCTTCCATTAGGCAAATCAAGCAGGAAGAAAGGGAGTGTGAGTCTGGCCTTGGCAGGGAGCTGATTCAGCAGTGATAATCTGCTCCGGCTGGTGGGGGCCAGCTACCAAAGAGTTTAATTAGTCAGTGGAGGGGCTGTCTTCGCCTCTGTGCCCCTCCCCCTTTCTTTCATCCACCAGCCTCGGAGAGAAGTCTCTCCCTGCCTTCTCCGCCTCAGATTCCTGGGAAGGAAACAACACATGCGACGGCCGGCCCCCGGCACAGGCGTCTCCTGTCAAGGGCATTGCCTCTGAGGCAGGCTGATGGGCTGGCAGCCGCTGTCTTCTCCCCTCCATGTCTTTGCTCACCCACTGTGAGCGAGACTCGACCCCTCCTGGGAAAATGAGGCTGCACTGGGCCCAAGCCACAGGGATTTCTTTCCCAGAGGACTGAAAAGCACCCACCTCCCTCCCTGACCCCGGCTCCCTCCTGCCTCCTTCATTAGTCACGCAGCCCTTCATTCAAAACTAAAATCACCATGTCAATCGCCGGTGATGCATTCTGTCTGGCTTGTGGGCAGGATTCAGAGATGAGGTCTCTTCCTCCAATGAGTGTAGGATCTAGAAAAAGATGTTGAATGCAAAGAGGGACAGGAAGCAGGTGGTTGTGGTCTAGAAAAGTTAATTGGGGCACACGGACAGCCCAAGTATAAGATGGAAAATAATACGTGCAATAAGGTTAAGAGCTCTGGGAGCCCTGGGAGTTTGGAGGAGGATGACCCACTTCCAGAAAGGAACACTTCAGGACGTGTCCTTGGAACTGGGTGGGAAAGGTTGAGTAAGCTATAATCAGGTAGCGGGGGAAGCTGCTGGTCTCCGTGGCATCGGCTCAGACCGTCTGACACTCCACCCTGGAGTCACTGAGGTTCTCCAGCTGCAGCTGCTCCCCTGAGCTCTGTCCCACCTCCTAGTCTCAGCCACTCCTGCCTCTTCAACTGGGCCAGTGACTGCCACTGTGCCCTTCCCCTCTCCCCGTCCTCACCAACGCGAGGTCACGAGAGGACTTCGCCAGGGAGGCTGAGCGGGTGTCACCGCCGCTGGCTCCTTGCGGCCCCTCCACACCAAGGCCTCGCGCTGCGGTGGGCATGGTCCCCCAGAGCCCTTGCACGTCACCTCCCTGGCCTCGCTTCGTGGGGCTCTGCTCTCTCAGTTTCTTGGAGCACCCCGAGTTCCTAGTGTTACCGTCCGTGACCATCTGTAAAATTGGGGATCAGTTGCCTTCAGGTGAGACTCGGAAATGATAAATGCGATATCGATATCGGTCTGAAAATGTGTCTGCCTTGGTACCCGCCAGCCGTCATCTCGCGTCTGGGTCCCACGCCTACTGCGTGTCTTGATTAGGTGGTCCACGAGGAGGCTGGGGGAGATGAGGTGATCTGCAGTCAGTTTGAGGATCTCAGTCTTGGGTGACCATGGTCCCAAGGACTCTTATCTCTCCCTACCTACAAAGCTTATAAAATCTTCAGGAAATTAGTGCCCCTGATGGATAGTTGCCTGGTCACCATTCCCAGTCCTCAGGGCTTTGATCTCTGTGTTTTTCAATCTAACTGAGCTGGAGGGTGACTAGGACTCATCAGGGACCCAGTCAGAGGCTGGAGTCTCTCATTTCTCATATGCCTCCTAGAAGGCGTGCACACGCAGGCGCACGCACACACACACACACCCAAGGCTGCTATTGCTTCCTTATGGCAATTTTCAACTTTTCAAAGGCAACAGTCATTTGTCCCCAGTTCTGTCTCATCGATTCCAGGCTACATATTCCACTTTCTGCTGGTTGAAGTCATGCATCAACCTACACAGACAAGAAGGCAAGTCACCCAGCACCTCCTAAGTCCTCCGATCCCTTCCCTCCCCTCCATGCTGCACTTGCTCTCTCAGGTTCATGCCTTTCTCCAAACAACGGGGAATAACAACCTAGCTCTGCAGGTCGTAGGATATATCCTTGTGCATTAAATGAGATGAGAGGTGATTAAGAGTTCAAAAAACATGAAGCTCTAACAAACATGAGGTATCAGTGTTATTATTCAAAAGTCACACTGTTTGGGGTAGAGAGGGTTATCCCAGAGAATAGTATTTAGGGGACCTGGAGGACGGATCCTAAAGGATTTTGACCTTGAATTACTATAGTCTCTAACAATGCAGAGGAAAGAGCAGTCTTGGATAGAATCCCAACTATGCCCCCAGGTAGCTGCTAGCCTCGATTTCCCTGTCTGCCAACTGGGAAGAAGTGACTTTTCTTACCGTGTGCTCCTCAGGGGCTTCAAGAAAAACGACACGTGAGCCTGCCCAGCACAGAGCAGCTGAGCAGCTGCCAGGCCTCGCTGGAGCATGAGCTCAGTTCTCAGCCACCTAGTGCAAAAGGGGAGGGAGAGAACAAAACCCCCAATAAAGCCCTGCCTGTATTCCCAGAGTAATCACCCAATTTAGGGCACTAATCAGATCAGCCAGGCTCTGCAGCAGGCCTTCATCTCACACAAAAGCCTGTGAGATGGGGATATCATTATCACCTGTGGCTCATCAAAGTAGATTCAGCATTTGTGGGTCAGCAGAAGAGACCACAATGAGTGGCCCTTGGGGGAGGATGCCCCAGCAGCACAGACAATACTGATGAGGTGGCGGAAGTGGGTCACGCTCTGCAGGGCCACCTCGGCCTCCTGTGTCTGCGCAGAGTGGGACATGGCCATGTTCTTTCTCTGCACGAATCCAGATGTTGGCTGCCTGGGCAAGCGTGCCGAGGGAGGCAGAGGGGTGGGATTGGTGTCCGCACGGCAGCGTGCTAGCCAGAGCCAGGGATGTTTTTACCCTGCCTTCCCGTCAGCTGCTCTGGCTGCGCGAGATGAGTGTGCATGATGGGGCCTGCTGAGCCTTTGATTTCCCTCAGCTGCCATCCCAGCAGCCACTTTTCTGGGAATTAAGTGTATGCTTCATCTGCTTGCAGAGGGAATACGTGTTCCAGGTTTGCCTGTTGCTTTGCCACCAGCCGTCCATCACCGCTCCTCCTTCCTCCCCTGATCCAAAGTAGCACTTTCCAAGGACGGGTGCCCCTCCTTAGGGGCTGACGAGGATCCTGGGGTCTGGAAGGCTTCCAATTAGAGGTGCTGCTTCTTTCAGGACTTGGGTGGAAGAGAGCCTAACGCTAGGGAGACCCTTCTGTGTCTATTTCACTTATGTGAGTCATTATTTTTTCTTCTTCTCTCCTCCCTTCTCTCCTTCCTCTTTTCCCCTCTGTTTTTCTCTCCTTCCCACCTTTCTTATTTGGTGAGAATTTTTTTTTAAAGACTTTTTTTTTTTTTTTCTCTGCCAGCACAGGGAGCTTTCTAAAGCAGCTGGACCTGGGGGCCTTGATGAAATGCAGGTTCGGATTCAGTGAGTCTGGGGTCTGACCTCGGATCCTCCAAGTCTTACAAGAACTCAGGTGATGCTGATGCCACCTGAACCACCCTCGGAGAGGCAAGGGTCTAATCCCTGACATGTCATCTTCTTTCCCCTCTCAAAATCCCAAAGTGGCTCCCGACTGCCTGTGGAATAAAACCTGGGCTCTGGAAATCAGGCGAGCTCTTTCAGCTTCTGGTCATTCATTCGGGCAGCCTGAGCGCTGACATTCCTCTCCAGCGGCGCCCCCTACCACGCCCGACCAGGGACTCCGCGCCCTGCCAGCACCACCCCCAGACACCCTGACTTCCTGTCTCTGGTTCCTGGCATTGAGCTCTGCTTTCCTTTCAAGTTGCTCCTCACTCTTCAAGGTGATTTTTAAATGTTGGCTCTGCCAAGAAGTCTTCCCTGAGTCCTGCAAACATTTCTTCGAGTATCTCATGGCCTCATGCACAAAATCCTGGCACAGCACTTGCCATTGTGTAGGGCAATGTGGGGGGTTTGGTCTCTATAACCTTCATTAAACTAGGATTTCCTTAAGGGCAGGGCTGGCATCTTTCTTTCTTTGTATCTGCCCCTAACACTGGGCCAGACAGTCATATGCTCAATAAACAAATAAACGTTACGAAAGTTAAGTACCAACTTTCTCCTTTCAGTCTTCCATGGAAACACACACCTGACATGAAAAAAACCCAGGAGAGCCCTGGCCAGTTTGGCTCAGCAGTTGAGCGTTGGCCTGCGGACCAGAGAGTCCCAGGTTCAGTTCCTGCTAGGGGCACGTACCACACACACACACACACACACCCAGGAGAGTGAAAATGAATAGGCTGTTCTCAAAGTCAATTTCATACAATAAACTTTTACTTTTGCAAAGTTGTAGATTTACAGCAAAATTATAAAGTTAGTACAGAGAGTTCCCATACATTTTACACCCAGTTTCCCTATAATTAACATCTTATATTAGTACGGTACATTTAGCACAATCAATGAACCAGTGTTGCTCTATGATTATTAACTAAACTCCGGGCTGTGCTCAGGCTTCCTTAGTGTTTACGAATGCCCCTCTCTGCTGCAGTATCCCATTGTAACGACCAGTCTTGCTAGACTGCAACTGACTATTTGACACCTTGAAACCACGGGCCAATCGTGCTGGTCCCTGCCATCCCTGGGATTTTGCAGGTGCACAGAAATCGTGTGATGACCCTTCCAACCACAGACTCCGCATCTGTGTTTTGCTTCCTGCCCACAGATGTCTGACCTGACAGCTCCCGCCAACGTAGGAATAAAGGCTCTGCCTGCCCTTCCCCCCAGCCCTCCGCCTCCTGCCTGACCTGCCGCTCCCCGTGGCCCTGCAGGACGTGGCACGCCCCTCCTGCAGGGGACGGCAAGCAACAGACTCTTCTTTCAAGGCAGTTATCTGCATGCCTGTCATCTTCCCGTGCCTGACTGAAACAAATCCCAGGTACATTTCGAAACTGGGCGCACTGCGCTGGGTGGCTCAGTGACCGGCAGTGACCACCTGCCTCTGCGCAGCTCCTGACTCCCTGACGGGTTCACAGACCGGCGGGCTCTGCCCGAAAGGCACTGCGGGCTCTGACATGCTTGCACTTTGGCCACCATTGCCTTTGCTGAGTCTGCGGCACCCACCTCGCTTGCCGCCCTCAGTTGTTGTGGGACCTGAAAGGGGAGATCCCAGGACCCCCGCATGGCAGGCTGGACAACTGTCCCCAGCTGGCACCCCCATGACACTTAAGATGTGCCTAATGTCTGGGCAAAGGACCCTGGGGACACTTGAGGTAATTGGTGAATTCACAAGGCAAAGGCTCTAGTCCGGGGGGAGGACAAGCACGGGGCTGGAGGTGGGCCTCACCCGCAGGCGGAGCTGCACCAGCCAGACCAGCGCGCCTCCGGCGGGATTTCTGCAGGCGGGGCGTGAGGTCCACTCCTTCCCCAACTGCTGAGGTCGGCACTCTTCCCCCTACCCTTTCATGGAGGCTGTTTCACGTATTTACAATTTTATTTGATCTTTTTTTTTTATCAGATATTCTAATACCACTACACACCTATTAGAATGCTGAAATCCAACAATAACACCTCCAAAGGCTGGGGAGGGTGTGGAGCAACGGGAACTCTCATTCATGGCTGAGGGGATGCACAGTGGAACGGCCGCTTTGGGAGACAGTTGGGCGGTTTCTTACCACACGACGTGGCAATCGCGCTCCTTGGTGAACACCCAGAGGAGCTGAAAACTAGGTCACACCAAAGCCTGACCGGGACTTACAGAAGCTTTCTTCATAATTATTAACACTTGGGTGCAACTAAAGTGTCCTTCACTAGGTGAAGGGATAAATAATCCTGGTACATCCAGACGATGGAATATTATTCTGCACTAAAACGAAATGAGCGACTGAGCCATAAAGAGACATGGAGGAAGCTCAGGTGCACATCACTGAGTGGAAGCAGCAGTGTGGATTGTCTCTGTCTGTAGGGTTCCAATTCTAACACATTCTTAAAACCAGGAAACTGTGGAGACAGCAAGAAGACCAGTGGTTGCTGGGGGTGGGGGGGAGGGAGGGGTGACAGGTGGAACACAGATATTTGGGGCAGGGACTACTCTGTATGGTACTATAACAGTGGGTACATGTCATCTGCACTTCTGTCCAAACCCACAGAGTATACAACACCAGGAGAGAACCCAGTGTAGACTCTGGACTCCGGTGATTGTCTGCATGCATCAATCTGTTTATCGGTTGGAACAAACGTACCCTCTGCTGGGTGAGGTTGATAACAGGATAGGCTGTGCATGTGGGGGGGGCAGGGCACATTCGGAAATCTCTATACTTTCCTCTTGTTTTGCTTTAAACCTAAATCTGCTCTAAGAAAATAAAATCTTGTCCAGCCAGTGTGGCTCAGTTGTTGAGCAGCAACCCACGCACCAAGAGGTCACTGGTTCAATTCCCCGTCAGGGCACATGCCCAGGTTGTGGGCCAAATCCCCAGGGTGGGGCTTGCAGGAGGCGGCCAATCGATGTTCTCGCTCATTGATGTTTCTATCTCTCTCTACCTCTCACTTCCTCTCTTTAAAAAATCAATAAAGAAAAAAAATATATTAATAAAAATAAACTCTTTAAAAACGAATAACCTATCCATTGTATTTTAAAGTCCCCCCAGCAATACGCCCTGCTCCTTATCTTTGAGGTGTGCTTGATTCAAAGCACAGGAACTGGGTGTCTACTTCCCCTTGTCCCCGAAAGGGTTTTCTTGCTGCTTCGTGGTAATTTTCAAGCCTTCCTTAGGAGTTTCCCCAGAGTATATTCCATGTACACGGTGCTGGGCTGGGTGAAGACATAGGCACTTTTTTTTTATTGATTCAAACATGCCCAATTTATTTAAGCTGTACTGACTGTCCTGTGGCCTCTGGGAATGTGTGTAATTCTCAGAGGCAACATTTAAACTAAATCCAACTGAAAAATGTATCTTTAAGTAACAACTTACAGATCTAGTAACCCAGGTAGGCTACACTGAACAGAGGTGCTGTACATGTACTGTTCTAAGTGTTGGCTGTCCGGACACACTCCCCTGCAGCCTGTAAAGCGAAGCCTCTGGCAGCAAGCCGACATGAATTCCCAAACCGGCTTGATGGAGTTTCAGTTTTTCCACGCGTCATTCGACATGCTAGACCCACCCTGTGCGGAGAAGGCCATGAACGGGTGAGCCTGCTAAGGCAGACTGTGTGGGTCACAAGGTCTGGGGGTTTGGAGAGGTTCAGCCTGCGTGGGATAGCGAGGTTTGTGGGGTGGGAGAGTCTTAGCGCAGAGACAGTACGTTGGGTCGGGCTCTCAGGGTCTTCTTAGACGTGGCACCTGTAGTGCAGAAACATCTTTTCTGGGTCTACATTGGAAGCCATCAACATATCTGGGCCATATCAAAAATGACACCCAGTGCTGGGGCCTGGGCATGTGGGGCTACGTGGGGGATGTCTAATGAGCCGTGAACACATTGTGTTATTATATTTAGCCGTTATATTATTCACATGCCTTTTATTACAGTGTATTGTTATCATCATTATTCATCTCATTCCGAACCTAATTTATAAATTAAACTTTATCATCGGCACGTATGTAGAAGAAAACATAGTATGCCTAGAGTTCAGGACTATCCACAGTTTCGGGTGTCCACTGGGGATGCCGTGGATAAGAAGTCCTCCCCCGCCACTCCGTGGATAAGGGGGAGCTACTGAGGTTAGTCCTGGAACATAGCCCTTAGAGATCTCAGTTAAAACTCAGCCGCGAGTCCTTAGCCAACCCCGGGATTCTTCTGACGTCCAGTTTTGTTTTCCCAGCACCTCAGACTGCTAAGAGCTCTGCTTATGTGTATATCTTCCCTGAGCCGTCATTTTCTGCTTCATCAGCTTTTTGACCAGCTCGGTTTTGGCTTCAGCAAATACCACGAGGAAGAAGTGTCAGTAGAATGTCTCTACAGATTCTGTTGTTCAGGTGGCCCCTCACACCTTGGACGTTCTACCCCATCCCACGATGGTGCGGGAGGCTCTCGGCTGTCACTCGCTACTGGCCACAGAGGCTCTGGCTGGGACTCAGCAGTTGCCCTAAAGAAGAAGTCATTGCTCACTTGGCTTCTCAAAACTGGGGTGTCTTGGTTGTGCTCTGATAAATAAAAAAAAAAAAAGTTTGTTTTTTATTTGCTTGTTTCTGGATTTCATCTGGAATGCACAGTTGCTTTCGATGAGATGACACAGTAGCTGTAAGAGAAGATGCCCACTCTACTTGGAAGCAGAGCCCTCAGAGTTCAGCTGGACCGCTCTGCTTAACTGGAGAGAGGGTGAGCAACAATGTTTATGGCAACATACGTTACACACAGCGGTGTGCTGGTAGATGCTTAACATCTGGCTTGCTGGAAAAAGTCTCAGTTGTGGTACTTCCCAATTTCTAGGGTATAAATGCTCTGCCATGTCAGGTTTTCAGCTGCCGGCGTGATGTCACCACACCAAGTGGGGTCTTGGAGGCAATCCTCTGCAATGAGCGGCGTCCTCAGGAGACAGCATATACATTAAATCAGAGACCTTTATGTGGTACTGTGTCCCAAACAGGAAGACTCTATGGGTCTGGGGACAAAGGATGGAGGTAGGCTTAGCCCTGCCTATCAGCACAACCAGGGACCCACTGGTAGGCTTTGTACTTCCTATTCCTGAAATTCTGGGCTCAGCAGGCTGGTCCCCAAAGAGGGGCCAGAGGACACAGTAAGTATCCCACTGAACCTACAGGTCCTGCCCATGTATTTTGGACTTCTTGTGTCCAGGAATCAGCAGATGAAAGGAGGAGTCACTAACTTGGCGCCAAACCTATCACTGTATTCTGTATTTCACGGTAGATGGCTGTCGGCACTCAACTTGCCTTGAAGAGCAGCAGAGAGTTGCGGGGAGTGGGGCAAATCTGGGAGAACAGATAGGTCCTGTCTCAGGGACAGAGGCTGCTCGGGCTCATCTGCTTGTTGTGTTTGTCTCAGTATTTGGAGAACTTCCAGTTTTTCCAAAGAATCCCTAAATCTGTAGATTGGCATAATGCCTCCTATTTTTCTAAAGGTAGCTACTGAACTTGGGTCTGGGGTCCACACTGTATGGCTGAATGAAAGATAGTGAAACTGTCTCCTGGAGGAAACACTTAGCTGTGGTGGGCAGACACTGAGACAGGTGATGTAAGAAGTGTATTAGCGAGTGCTCTTGGGAAGGAGAAGACGGAAGTGCCAGTGGAAAAGGGGTGGGGATGGGGAAGAAGCGACCCTGGGTAGAGGGAGACATTGAACGGTGATGCACTCTGAACAGAAGCCAATGTTATGAGGAGTCCTCAAAATGGAATGACCCACAAAGCTGTCTTAAGTTGGGGTGAGAAGACCCAGCTTTCGCCGCCACATTGATCTGTTGTTGGTTGCAGGCTCTTCCAGGAAGGGGTGTGGTCTGGGATTACGTGACTCTCTGCTGCTAAAACCACCCCCCAAGGGAGCTAAGAGCTGATGGCTGTCTCTTGGCAGTGCTCCCCCCATCAGGGTAATAGATCCTTTATTCCCGGATTACAGCATCCACTACAAATCAAGAAGTCAGAGGGGACCCAAGAAAGAGGAAGGTCACCTTTCTCTCTGGATTCAACACTCTGGTGGGCGTTGTGTTTAGTTAGAAACACTGATTATGGAGGAAGTAGTCAGGATGCTGTCTGTGGGAGCCTTGATGATCTTTATAGTCTCGTTAAGGTAGAATGTCAGTCCTCTCCCGAGAGTGGAGACTTGAGCACACGTTTGACATTGCCACTCTGGGGAATGTTGGCGGAGCTACCACACATAGAGAATCTTGATGACCCCTCAACCAACACACTCATTTTACAAACGAGGTCACTTGGGCTTGGAGAAGTTGGCTGAGTTGCCTGACATCACACGTGGCTGTTCCCTGGTAGGCTGAGATCCAGAATCAGAATTCCTCACTCAAACCGGGGCGTTCTTACTCCCGACACCGTTACGTCTCCTCTTCTCTGCCCCATGCGCCATGCCGGCCTTGCAATCCAGGAGCCGAGCGCTTGGATACACACTGCAACTGCGACTCACATAGACACTGGTGAGTCATACACTGCACACCCCCTAATGAGTGTGAGCCAATTAAAGTGTTATGCTGAAGTAATTTATGGGCTGCGTCAAGGCAAAAATGAGAAATTCGATTTGCATAGAGCACTGTTGATTAGCGTGCTGTATCATCGCTTTGAACACCACTCGGGATGGCATTCAAGGGATCCCGCGATGAACAGGAGATAGATGCACAGAGCAAGAACATCTCTATCTGCGAGCCAACTGAAACATATCGCCAACCCAGCTGCCTCCATCACCCCTCCCCGTTCCCCCAGCACTACAGCACTGACAGATCTAAATATGAAGAAGAAAAATGTCTCCGGCAGGCTGTTATTTTGCTGCCTGAATTGTGTCAGGGAAGTGTAAATATAATCACATTTTATCCGCCAATCTGAAATGGATTTCGGAGGAAGGGATCACAATGTTAGGAGAAATCTTTTTCGTGGTAGCAAGCCTTGATTGAAAATAACTCCCTTGTTACCATCTGTAATGTGTTCAAGGGAGAAAAAAGCGGTGTAGTTCATGACAGAATTACTAGGCAATTCAATCAAAACGCCTCGCCTCGCTTTTCAGGTTATAAGGGGAACAGGTAAATCCAAGATTGGCCTCCAGAGCATGTGGATTGTTCAGAAATCTTCATTTAAACATCTGCATCTCCACTGGGGACACTCAGTGCCCATGCGGAAACGCTGGCTTCTCCCGACACAGCCCTTGACTCTCTTGGCTTGGCCGGTCCTATTCCCTGTCAGGAGAGACGTTTCACTCCAGAGCAGGATGAATGGGCCCTTCTTGTTCCCCCTGAGTCCTAAACACACTGCATTTATAGCCTCATGTTACTTTGGTCTTACTTTTTTTTTTTTATTAAAAGAATACATAAACCATTGCCAATGAGATCTATTCAACATGTCAGCCAGAGGTGTTGAAATAATTTGATCTCAAAGCAGAAGTATCTGATAATGAATTGGACTATGGAGACTTATTGTGTGTGTGTGTGTGTGTGTGCCCGTGCGCACGCAAATATATGCATCTATTCCTTCAGCTTTTTAAAATATTTAAAATCAGTCCAAAATACAGCGTGCTTTCTCCACTGGTATAGCCTTTAGAGCATATCAGCTGTCCCCGAGAACAAGTACCCCTTTAAGGATGACGAGATGCACGAAGGGCCATCCAGATTGTCCCGCGGCAGCCGGCGACCCGAGATCAAGCAGTCTGTTTCGAACCGCTCACTGTTGTCATAGCACACGTAATGTTGCTTGAATTAAGAGCAGGGCAAAGCAGCAAAGATCACCTTAGGCGTCTGCCAATAATGTGACTTGACATTTTCAGCGGGTCTCCTATTACTTTTGCTCTTTTCACTGAGAAATATCCACATGACACCTCCTCAAAATAGTCCAGGCGCAGACGCAGCCCGAATCCCCCCTGCTCTGTTATTGAGAGGAGGGAAGCCAGAGGTATTCACTACACCGTTGCATTCTTGGATAAAATTACTGATCTAAATTTAGAACTAGGCCAGGCTTTGAGGCTTGCCCTTCGTCTGAGGGCTGATGCATGAAAGACCTCACGTTGGAGCATTTTCAGGCTCGCTTGGAAGGGGGCATTTAACCCAGTTTGCTCTCCAGTGAACGTGCCGGAGCCGACTCTGCCGCAGGAGAAGCAGCCTGCCTGCCCTGTGCTTCCTCCGCGCTTTGAGGTAGATCCCACTCGATGTCCGTGGGAGCTCTCCTTCCGAAAAGAAGCCAGGACACAAGAAGCTGCATAGAGAAATAGACAGCCAGGCTCTCTGTTTCCGAAAATGTCTCCCCCGGTGCGTGAGCCAGTGACCCCTTTGGCTGGAGGGCAGCCGCATGGGCACCCAGCTTGCAGAGCGCTGGTGGGCTGTTACCTTGTGATGAGGGAACTGGAGTGGAGACATCCAGCCTATATATTTGAAGACAGAACCGCATTCGGTCGTGAAGAGTTAGTAAAGTCATTACTTGCAGCATGTTGATTTGTCTATTATCCCAGCTACAACTCTAATGGAAAAGGAACATTTCCCTGAAAGCACATACAGTCATGGCCGTCCATCAGTACAGGAGAGTGGACTGGAATTTCAAACATCTCTCTGTTACCCTGAGCCATACCCTCAGGAAGCACAGCTGTTATTTTTGCTGTAAATGCCCATAAGCAAGGCGCTAGTAGGACTTAAATTAACAAATTATTGACTTTGACAGTATTACCGTGAGCAGAACTCCAGTACAGTACTTTCAGGTTTCTCTCTGCTGTGGCAAGTTGTATTATTTTTCCATTTATTTTTAGATAGAGCGGGAGGGGGGGGGAGAGAGAGAGAGAGAGAGAGAGAGAGAGACAGAGAAACATCACTGTGAGAGGGACACATCGATTGGCTGCCTCCCACACAACCAGACCAGGGCCGGGGATGAACCGCAACCGAGGTACATGCCCTTGACTGGAATCGAACCCAAGACTCTTTGGTCCACAGGCTGACACTCTAACTACGGAGCCAAACCAGCCAGGGCTGTATCAAAATTAGCTTTTACTGCATAAAAAACTAGTCCCTTTATTATTATTTTTTTGACAATTGGGCCCACCCAGTCTTTAACTTGGGGCCCCCTCAGGTGGTCCAGTATAATCGCCTTATCTCAAGGTCAACTGATTAGAAAACGTAATTTCATCGCAACCTTGATTTCCACTTTGTCATGTAACGTGTTTGGAGGTCTGGGGATGGAATGTGGACACCATGGGAGTCAGACAATTCTGTCCCCCACAGCTCTTCTGCTCAAGTTCACACCAGAATGCAAGGCATCACATTCCTAGCTGATGCGCTCTGTCCACTTCCAATGTTTTTCTGGGGATGAAGAACAAGAATACTTAGAAAGGAAAGCGGCTACCCCCTTCTTCCTGCAGCCAAAGTGCACTCACATCTGAATTTCAAAAGGGCGGGGCCTACATGAGCCAAGACTGAATTTTTTTCCTACTGAAGTCATCATTTGGCCCTAAATATTAATATAGCTAAAGGGAATTTTGCATTGAACATTGGAAACAAGTCAAAGAATCATGCAAAATGAAGTAAGGTTTGAGGTGGGGATAGCAATCTGTATAGGAAAGAAGGAAGGAAGGAAGGAAGGAAGGAAGGAAGGAAGGAAGGAAGGAAGGAAGGAAGGAAGGAAGGAAGGAAATTAATATATACTGAACACCTACTCTGTTCCACACAGTGGGACAAGCATATACATGTATCCATACAACAAATATCTATTTGAAGTCTTTTTTTATGCATAGCATGTGTCAGATTGTCTAGGTCCTGAGGATAGAACCCTAAAGAAGGCAAACAGAATCCTTGCCCATAGAAGTAGCAGAAAAGCTAGGCAAAAACCAAATACACAAACAAATAATGTCATATGGTGACAAATGCCAGAGCATACGAAGGAGGGCAGGGGAAAGTGAGTGGTGGGAGACAGATGGCATTGCATCATTGCCCCCATGGCTCTGCAGGCAGATGTCCCTGTCACCAAGGCTCAGCGTGCCAGACAGAGACACGTGCCGTGGGAAGGCTGTGCAATCCTGGCAACGGCACTGTCTAGTGTCACATCGTTCTATGTAAAAATTCCCACACACAGCACTGCCCCTGCCCCCAGGGCCGGTCCGCAGACCCGTCAGGATGGCCAGCTTCACCTCGCAGCTGCTGCCAGCTCCAGCAAGCTCTCCGGTCTTCTCATGCATCCTGAAGTCATCCCTACCTGCGGGGTCAGGGGTCTGCAAATGAAGGGGCTCAAGATCTTAAACTACTCTCTGCTCATCTGTTTGCATCTCCAGACTTCCCAAATCCATTAAAACCCTGTGAGAGGCCAGTTCGAAGAATCCAACGGCATCAGACAACCCACTCCGTGCAAAGCAGGCAGGAAACCAGTCTTTACAAAGGAGTTCGGAGGTAGTTAGAGGTCATTCCAAAGGGAGAAGCCAGGCCATCTGTCATGACCCAACTCTTCCCCGGAGGGAAAAGGAAAATGAGCGGCCACAGTTGGTCAGAGGGCAAGACCACCAGGCTTCTCTGCTGCATCTCTCCTTCTAAGCAGTCTTCTTTACCAGGAGCTCTGCAGCCCAGGTCTAATGGATAGTAATGCTGTCCCCACCTCTTCACTCCCCTCCTAGCACAGCCTCTGCCATGTGACCTTGCAGTGCCGTCCTCCCCCCAGGGGTAGGGTGTATTTCTCACCTCATTGAGACTGGGCTTGTGCATGTCAAGTGCTTTGGCCGTAGTGATGTCGGCAGACGTATACCAACAAAGCATGCGCGTGTAGTTAGACTTTTCTTCTTGTGCTTCTACCATTGCCATGAGAGCGTGCTCTGAATAGCTGCTGGTCCAACGCGGATGAGTGAGGGGAGCAGCGGGAGCAAACCCACAACTTGGAGCCAACGGCAACCAGACCGAGTCCAGACCAGCTGATCTCCAGCCAAGTCCAGGCACATGAAGGAGCATAAACAGTTGTTGCTTTAAGCCACTGAGTTTTGAGGTGGTTTCTTACACAGCATTATTGTTGTAATTAGCTGACCGATACACAGGGGAGCAGAGTTTCCCCGGGCACAAATCTTGCTAGCGGTAACAGATATTCAAATACGACCCTTGGAGCTCACAGAGGCAGTTTTTCTGAGAGCAGCCGCTGAACTTGGGGCCAAATTAGGCCTGAGGCCTCCGCATGGACCCTGCCCTGAGGACGTCTTATTAGCGGGAAGCCTCCAGAGCTGACTCACTTGGTGACTCCGAAGATCGGGAGTCGCACTTTCTCTAACGCCAGCACTCTGCTCTGCATTTGACCCCTGCTGAACTGAGTTATTCTGGATCTGTTCTTGTGACTCTGGGGCTTAAAATAGTCCCCGCTGAGCCATCTGTCTCGGGATCCATCTCACTTCTGAAACGTGTAGCAGCTGTGGCTGAATTGAAAGCAGCTCCTGTTAAGAAAGTGAACAGTCTCTCGGCTTTTCTCCATCCTATGAGTGTGCCCTGGAGAGAAAATAAAATAGAGGGCATTTGGCTGCCAAAGAAGGATAAGAGCTTCAGAAGGGAAGCCGGGAGATGCTGGGCAGATAGAGAACGAGAGCAGGGACGGCTGCCAGAGGGCCTGGAAGGGAGCCAGGCTCCATGAAGTTCAGACAGAGATGCTGCCAGCTGGAGGTGCAGGAGTCAAGGAGACAGTGCAGATCACGGCTCCGGCACCGCAGAGCAGAGCAGCGAGGTGTAGCGGAAAGGACGCCGACTCGGGGGCCAGAGTCCCCGGGCCCAAGACTCAGCTCCACCATCAAAGCTGTCACCCTGTGATCTTCTGCAAGTCTCTGCAATTCACAGCCGGACTTCTTGCACCCTTAAAATGGACTAATGATACCTCGTTCAGGGTGTGAGGGGCGATCAGAATAATGCAGACATGGACTCAAAAAACTGTAGAGACCTCAGCAGAATGTAGCCAATCACACCCAGGTCTAGATGGTCATTCCAGCAGGGCAGAAGCTGGGTCTGTCCTTCGCACTGTTGTATAGTATAGTCCCAGGACTTCCATGGGATATACATGCCCACACAAGTGTGCACACCCCCATCATTTAATTATTAAATTACTAAATGCCATTAATACGTATACTAAAAAAAATATTACTCAAGTTCTTGGTGAAGTAAGAAACAGCTGCTGTCTTTACCCAGAAGCCTCCTGGAAGTTGCACCCTAGTACAGAATCGTTAGCAATAGTCAACCTGCTGGCCGGACACTCATATCCAAGCAGCAGAGCGTCTGCCACCCTGAACAAGAGTGCAGCCCCCAAGGAAAAGTTACTTGCTGGTGTGGAGCTGATGGGAACCTAGGGGGAGGCTGATAATCAGGAAGGTGCAGCAGGTCTCTGGGAAAGCTCTTGTCTTCTGTTTCCTGAGGGGCGTGTCTTCGTCCTTCTCAAGCATTTCCACAGTGTTGACAGGGGCTCTGGAATTGGACACACCCTGGATTGCCACTTAGAATCGGTGTTATCTTTGCAAAATTGCTTAATCTTTTCTCTATTGTGAAGTGAGTGTTAATAACATACTTCAAAGGGTTGTTTAGAACAGGGTGGGTAAACTACCGGCCGGCCGGGACCACCTGCCAAGTGTCTCAGTGAAGTTTTATTGGCACACAGCCAAGCTCATTTGTTTCCATATTGTCTGTGGTTGTTTTATGCTACAGTGGCAGAGCTGAGTAGCTGCGACCACAGAGTTACTCTCTGGCTCTGGCTCTTCGCAGGAACAGTTTGCTAACTGCTGGTTTAAGGACTGAATGAGGTCACAAATATCAAACCTTTATTTTTTTTATCCTCACCCAAAGACATTTTCGCATTTATCATCAGATAGAGTGGGAGGAAGAGAGAGGGAAAGAGAGAGAGAGAAACATCGATGTGAGAGAGATATATCAACTGGCTGCCACCCACGGGGTCCCAACCAGGGCCGGGGACAAACTGCAACCAAGGTAAGTGCCCTTAGCAGGAACCGAACCCAGGTCTCTCTGGTCCGAAGGCCGACACTCTAACCGCTGAGCCAAACCAGCCAGGGCACAAACATCAAACTTTTAATACGAACCTGGAACAGGGCTTTAGTCCTGCAATGTTGTTGGTGTCATGGGAATAAATAGAAATCGCTTCTTTGTTTTTGAAGAGCCAGGTTGTTGACAAAAACAAGCTGAGGTGGGGGATGCAGACCACAGGCAACAGGAGCCAACAGAGGTGCCCCCATGTCCCTGGAAACCCAGCCACACTGACACAACCTGGCGTCCACGCCGGAGGCCCAGGAAAAGAGGGGCTCCAGGGGACAGACACCAGGGCAAAAAGGCACGAAATCATGACATTGAGCCTGGAGATGGCGGCTGGCAGGTGTTCCAGGATCTCAGAGAGAGCTCTTGGCAGTGGAGGGCTTACCCAGGACATAAGGAGCATCTCTGGGGAACCGCGGGGCGAGAAGGTGCGCTCTTGTTGGAGAGCGTGTGGTTCGTGAGGTGCTGGCGCTACCCTGAAAAGCCGCAGGCTCCCCCAGAATGCTCCCCAGACCTCTCACTTAACACGCACGTGTAATTCTACCCCTTTCAGTCCACAGCCACTTATCCTTTTAACACCCTCTGCTAGTCAAGCTGTGCTTTGCCACTCAGGTGTTTCCCGTGTTGCCTTAAAATTTTCAGTGGCTCACTCAACAAAGCTTTCAACAGGAGAAAGAAAGCCAGAAGGAGGGAGCGTGGAAGTAGGCCGGCTGCCGGGCAAAGGGGAGCGAACGGTGGGGAAGGAACTTCCGAAACTCTTTCTTCCGAGAGAAGAAAAAGGAAAAGATGGTCGCGCGAGCCTCCTGAAACCGCTGGGTCTTCAGTTCCCTCAATGCAATGGCACTCGGCGGGCGCTACCAGTTTTATCGTTCCTGGACTGCAAGTAATTTGCGGCTCGACTGTCCATCAATGCAAAGCCACTGCGTCCTAGTCAAAAATTATTTCTGTACTTTGCGAGCTCAGCTGTCTTCGTGGCGAACTTCCAGAGTTACTGTTTCATTCTAAAAATAGACTTGAAAGATCACGTCTCTTCCATCGAAGGGCCTGCTGTGTGCCAAGCAGTGTGCACACGGTTTCCGTGTCCATGGCTCCATTTATTCCTCGGGAGACGCCTTCGAGGTTTCAGATGCCGTGCAGACAATCCGCACAGCGGGCGACATTCCCCGGGGCACGGGGCTGGCGACAGAGTCCAAATCTAAACCAAGCCTGTCGGATTCTAATCTCACTATCCTTTCAAGTTCACAAAGCTACTCGCGTCCAGGGCTGCCCAGAACACAGCCGGCGCAGCTGGAACCGTGGCCCCCACGACGAAGCAGAGGCCTCCAAGGAGCAGATCCTGGTGGCCGTGCCAGGCCCACCTGCCGTCTACCCACCCTGCGATTCTGCACAGCGGCCCCCCGAAAAGAGTCTGCCTACACTGCCCGTCAGCAAATCAGGCTTTGTCGCTACATTTCTAATCAATGCCATTGACCTGTTTTCCAACTTAAGTTGCATCTTCTCCCGAAGGAGGCCGTAGGTTGACACTGTTTTTTGTGTTAGCGCTGGGCGAGGGGTAGAGGACGCCTTTCCAAGGAAAACAAACCAAGAGCACATTTTAATTTTCCTCTACTTAGCAGAGACTCCTTTAGTCAATCTACCCTTTTGTGATGTATGCTTTCCACCCGGCTGGCTTTAATAGTGTTTATGTATTTCCAACCTGCTTTCCCAGCCACACGTACCGCCTCTAGTAAATATCCCGATGATGCTGTGTAGTCACGTTGAAAGTTTTTGTGCACAGTGAACCAAAGTAGAACTCCAGCTAAAATGACCTTGGCTGGGTTCGGCTGGTGTGCTGTCTGTGTGACTCCTGGGGCCCCCTGGGAAAGTTCGATACAGTGAAATTTAATTTTCTCCTGGGAGGCCACGTGGGAATAGTCTAGGTATTCAGCACCAGGAAGAACATTCTACATGGAGACACGAGTCCTGAATTTCACCTGTTCTGAGGATGCTCTCATTCCAACCATGGCTGGAACCATGACCCTGCCCTTCGAGGCCACCACCTTCTTCCTCTGCTTTGTTCTCAAGCTCTCGTCCAAGTGTGAACCCAAGTCCCTTTCCTTGGTTTTGCTTTTTTACATGAGGCAGAGAACAGTATGAACTTTGTAAAAGGCGATTCAGGAAGCTCGGTTCTCACGTAGGGGTGTCCGCTGTTCTCCCTGCTGGCTCCTCTCACACAGCAAGTCCTCATGTGCCATTGCCAATCGTTTCTGCGACTTGAAGCGAAACAAAAACCAGTTTCACCAAAGGCTAATTGTTGTAAACAAGATTTAAGTCCCTGTGGTATCTCATCAGTATTCTAATGAAATGAACAAATGACGTTATTCAAGGACTTGCTATAACCTGTTTGTAGATGTGTCGATGTTGATCACGAGACAAGCTTATTCCGTCTTTCCCTGTCCCCTGAAACTTGACTTCGTGAGGTTAATCTCATCCTCTGTGAGATTTTCCTCACTAGGAAGTCCTTGCTTCCTTTGCTGACTCTTAGACAATACATCACCTAGAACTGACTTTAAATCACAGAGACAGGTTGACTCAGAAAGGAGAATGCTCACACCACCATTTAAATAGACTTGGCTGGCCTGGCCAGTGTGGCTCAGTGGTTGAGCATTGACCCATGTACCAAGAGGTCACCGGTTCAATTCCTAGTCAGGGCACATGCCCAGGTTGTGGGCCCGATCCCCAGTGGGGGGCGTGCAGGAGGCGGCCGATCAGTGTTCTCTCTCATGGCTGTTTCTGTCTCTCTCTTCTTCTTCCTTCCTCTCTCTCTCTCTCTAATATTAATAAAGGGAAAAAAAGTTGTTTTTTTTAAATAAATGAATAAATGGATTTGGCTGGAAGGCTGCAGTCAGAAAGGAGGCAGAGTGGTCAGTTGTCCCAAGTTTCCCTTCCTGTGGCTTCTCCTCATTACCCTTCTCCACCTTCTGCCAGGTCCCGCCACACACAGCTTCACCCTCTAGGGCTGACATGGGAGGCGGAAGGGACAGAGAAGGTGTTTCTTAGAGTAGTCCTGGCCTCATCTGGCTTTTTGTTCTCTGGGGCTGTTCAGATGTTTCAAGTTGTTGCTTTCTTTTTGGGGTGCTTTGAGACACTATGTGGCTCCCTCGACCTGGGGACCTGGGTGGGTGTGGAGACTTACGAGTCTTTCTTCAGCCTCTGGGCTCTGGCCTTGTTCTGCTGGGGTCCCCTTGCCCCTCTGAAAATGACCCAAGATGACCCTACAGCTGCTCTCTCTGCAGTGTCCCCCAAATCCATGGGAACTCTAATTTCCCACCTCCCTGCAGACCCTTTGCTGGCCCGTCCCAGCGCCATCCTCCCGGGCACAATCACCACTGCAGGTCAGCCCTCCAGCATCCTCCACCGGCATGTCTTGGGTCCAGAGTCTGACTCAGTCCGCCACCCTCCCTCCACTCTCAGTCACCAGTCTCCTGTCCACAAGAAGCACATGTGGGAGCTCTAGGGGCCTTGGGAAGCCCCTCCCCCTCGGCTGCTCTGGGGAAGTGACCCTGCCTTACGGCCCCTCCTAAGGGTACTCCTCCAGAGTGTTCCCCATCGCACCTCACTCTGCCCAGCTGAATCCACTAAGACATGAAACAGTTTCTCTCATTCCCTCTGAAACAGCTTCCTGTGCAGCCTCACTCTCCTTAACTTAGAACGGGAAGCCAGCAATTGGCACAAAGTGGAAACCAAGGCAGGCGCTGCCCTGCGCTCCTGGGAAGGTTGCCATCCTGCCTTGCGTGATGCAAAGCTCTCCAGAGACTGGATCCCCTGGGAAAGAGTCCAAAAGAGATTCCAACCTAAGTTCCCAGGCAGACCCCTCCACATGAATCCACTTCCCGATCTCAGATGCAAACTTCTCCCCATGAATCTGCAGCTGATGCTCAAGAAGCCCCATCTTCAGTGGGGACCCTGCCAGCTTGCCTCCATCAGAGGGAATGAAATGCAAAATGTAGATTTCGGAGCAGCCCCAGACAGCCTGCAGATGGGAGAGCAACAGAAGCTAGCCTGCAGGAAGGAGAAGGACATCTCTGAGATACAATGCCACCATGCAGGGGTCTGGCATGATAGTCCAACCTGATCGGCAAGGCCTGAGGCACCAGGGAACGAAGAGCGGCCAGATGACACATTGTGTCTCTATCAGTCAGCTCAGCCCAGCCATGGGGTCCCACCTACCCCTCTCTTCACCCCCACAATTGCAATAAATAAACAATAAGAAAGAAGGACACTTCCCTGCAAGCCAATGAGCAAGGTCAAGAACTGGGGGCTGGCAGAGGTACAAGGGCAGGCTTGTAATTAAGACAAATTAGTTTAACAGCAGATCGGCACGCCCTGTAGAGGGCCAGAGTATGGGTGGTGAACCAGCCAGGTACAGACAAGGCAGAAGTGTCCTGTGGGACGACCATCCCCCACCCTGGTTCATCAGGAATACAAGAGGGCGTGTAGTAAAAGGCCACATTACGTGACAAGTGAGGGTTGTTGGTCCAGCAGAATTAGAAGCCATCATTGACAATGACCTTAATTAGCATCCAGAACCTTGTAAGGCCCAGCAGAAAAAATGCATCCTAACCTTAGCATAACCTCTACAAAGATACCCTTCGTTTGATGAGAATTATACATGCAGAGTAAGACGAGTCAGGGATGGCCAGGAACGGGCACAGGCTCAGCTCCTCGAGGGCTAACAATTTCATTCAGTGTGTCTCAGACCTACAGGGGCATCCTGGGACTTTTGAAAAATAAATGTGTTTCGATGAAGTTCTGATTCAGTGGTTTGGGGTGAATCCTGGGCAGACAGAGATTCTAAAAAGCTACGCAAAGGATGCTGATTCACACTCTTGGTGAAGAACCACTAAATTAAGTCTTGGACAGATTTATATTTCTTTTCCACCTTCTCCATCTGCTTCTGACTTGACATGGTTTGATTTTCCTTTAACACATCAGTGAGAGAAGGCTGGGGAACAGAAAATGCTAAAAACACCAGGTGATGCTGAGATTCTGGTAAGTGGCACAGGTAGGATTTCAGTGGTGGGGGACGCTGAAACCAACAATTCTGAGACCTGCTATTGTGAGTCCATTTCCACAGCCCATTTACCAAGTATAGCCTTCACCCCACAAGTGGAGGAGAGTGTCTGATGAAATTAAAGAGGGTCGAATTCAAACCACGGTCATATTTGAAAATGCCAATTGCCAAGTAATGAATTACTAACATTGTTTCAGAAAAACAAGAAGGTGTACAGTTTTTTCTTTCTCCATCACATTTATGTAAGGAGGAACATTCTAGGAGTTTTCTGGGATGGGAGCACTAGTCGCAAGGTTTGCATTTGTTGTTTGTTTGTTTTTTATCCTCACCTGAGGACATTTTTGCATTTATCCTCAGATAGCGCATGAGGGAGAGAGGGAAGAAGAGAGAAACATCGATGTGAGAAAGACACATCGATTGGTTGTCACCCACATGACCCCAACCAGGGCTGGGGACAAACTGCAACCAAGGTACATGCCCTTAGCGGGAACCAAACCCGGGACTCTCTGGTCCATGGGCCCACGCTCCAACCGCTGAGCCAAACCGACCAGGGCTGCATTTGTTTCTGGCAGGTAGCCACTGCTCAGAAAGCTAGGGTAGCAAGCCATTTGGGAACGCAGGCCTGGATTTGGGCTACCAGAAAAATATCTTCCCCGTTTGCAAGGACATCTCCACAATACATCCTGACATATTTGGCACTTGGCTTTTGACAGCCTAGAAATCTGTGCTTCGTCAGAGTGACAAAGGCCAGCTTTCTGGTATCACCTGGGGCCCTGACAACTAGCTATTCCTGCGGTTCTGGAGAAAGTCCTCCTGCCTAGGAGTATATTCAGTGGAATCTGATATTTATATGAAATGGCAACCTGGTTCTATTTACTCGGTCTATTCAAAGCTAGGGGAAAGCGGATCTCCTACAGAGACCAAATATTTGGCTCCGCGAAGACATGAAAAATAAACAGGCCAAAAAGACAAATCGGATGCAGTGTGCTCCAGAGCCTGACACTTCGTGATTCACTCCCTTAACCCACGGCCAAGTTACACACCCAAGAGTCTCAGTTTCCCTCCTGAGGATACCAGGACTGCTCACGACATTCCATGCGTTCTCCCAGACACTGGACACAGCGGCACCTTGGATAGTAGGCATGGCCAGGTGACATGCTTGGCCAATGGCATGTGAGCATGAAGAGACTCATGTCCCTTCTGGATGGCAGCTGACAGCCAGTTTGCAAATCGCCCTGCATTTCCTGTGTGCTCCTCAGACTGGCCACGGTGCTGTTCTGTTACCAGGATCCCGGAGTGAGCAAATGGGAGCACAGCCGGCAGCTGAACAGCAACGAGCCATGCGGTGCGAGTAAGAAACTGTTGTTCAATAAGCCACTCAGGTGGGAGGTGTGTGTATCATAGCGTAACCTAGTCAGTCCTGACTGGCGCAGGGCTCAGTTTGCAAGGGTGCTGAGGAAAATGGAAAGAAGCAAAATCTGTAAAGCTCCTCACACGATGTTTGGCACATAGCAGCCAGTGATCAGTGAATTCAATTTATTCTAAAAATGGATATTAAGGCCCTACTAAGTACTAGATGCTGGGGACACATTGATGCATGCAACAAAAATGGCCTCTGCTCCCTTCTGCTTGCCATCTAGAGTTGATTCATAACCAGTATGCTTCGTCATTGCCGCACGCTGATAATGGGCTCTATATGCATAAATGCGCGAAGGCAGTGTATCTGCACTGTTAGAGAGAGGACCTAAAAAGACATTAACATGCACTGTAGCTGCCACATCCGCTCTTCAGAACGAAAATCACGTTGTGTACAAGGCACAGTACTCTTGTGGGGAATTGTGCAAATACTACGTTTTACAAAAGAATATCGATAATAGTTGCAATTTATTTTTCACTCGCTATATCCATTGCATTTATCACTATGCATAAATGTTTTCCATACATTATGTCATCTAATAGAATTCTCATAAGGATGCTATGAGATTGGTATCATTTATGCCCATTTTATTATGGGAAAATTGAGGTTTAGAGACTAAATTACTAATACGAGGTCACAGAACTGAGAAGTGGTAGAGTCTGAATTTGAACTCAAATCTGATACAAAAACAAAACCTTACCAGTTACAAGATAATGATGTTATCGCAACTGGAAATAAAAAGAGATAGGCCCTGGGCTATGTGGCTCAGTTGGTTGAGCATCATCCCATGAACAGAGAGGTCCCCGGTTTGATTCCCATTCAGAGCACATGACCTGGTTTTAGGCTCGATCCCCAGCAGGGGGCGTGCAGGAGGGAGCTGATGGATGTTTTTCTCTCTCATTGATGTTTCCCTCTCTCTCTCTCTCCCTTCTCCTGTCTCTAAAATCAATAAAACATTTTTTTTTAAAGGGGGTGGTCTAGATACTACCGTTGTTTTCTACATGAGCACACTTCAGGCTGGGGCTTCCGCAGCTGCCCCTTTGCAGAAGGTGTCTCACACACAGTGGCACAAGTTTGGCCGGCGCATTGTTGTTTTGTTGTTGTTGGAACCTCAGTGTCAGCCTTGGCAAACTGGTCTATGCACACAGGCAGGAAATGGTCCTGGATGCTGTGCTTGTCTTAGTCCTGGTCAATTCCCGTGGGCCAGTTGCTTAGGAAAAGGGGAACCCTGAAGCTCCAGGATGAGGCTGTCACTACTCCCCCACCCTTCCACCGCTAAGGCATCTGGAGTGCCCCCTCCCAGAGCCTGGAGCAGCATAGATGCTGAGAAACGATCCTGATGCCAAGACAGAATCCTGATGCTATTGGGCCCCTGCATGACTCAGAGCAGGTGCTGTCACAGCCCTGTCTCCTTGAGATCCGTTGTCGTCTGTACTAGGTGGCTTCATTCTGGGAGAAAGACAGCCACCAGCAGGGTTCTAGAAACATTATTTCCTTTCCTCATTTGACTGACAGGAGCGAGGTGACGGGAACAGTGGGCTTTCACATAAAATGATGCCTCGGCCTCCGTGTTATTCCAACACTGGAGCTGTGAGAGCTACACTCACAATAACTCATCACGTCCAAAACACAGTCATTATCTCTTCCCGCAAGCTGCCGCCTCTTCTCTCCCTGGCGGTCCCTCTCCTGGCTAACAGCACCACCACACATGACTCACCCAGCAGGAGAGCTAATAAGTAGGCAGGAAGGAGAGGAAAGGCCTTGGGAGGTGGAATTAGAAGAGCAGGAATTAATGGGCACAATGGAAGGACTTTGGGCAATTTACCTAACCTCTCGGACCTTCAGTTTCCTCTTACACGGGAAGTGTGATGATTATCGTGGTAATCGGAATGCATAGGATTTCCCCTTCATCCAGCCTTGCTGCGGGCTGTTTTTCCTGTTTAACCTGGTGATTAGTTTAACGGCAGTGGCCTGTTGCCTTGCCGGGTCTGAGCTCTATGGCCTCCTCAATTGGCCTGTCATTACCTATTAGTCTGGGGCACCTCAGGGTACCAGCGTGTACATCCACCTTTCCCAGTCACCCAAGTCTGCCGTTCACGCCACTGTAACCATGTAAACCTTCTGCCTTTTAATAAAGCACATTGATTTTATGCTTTTAGAAATAAAATACATTTTTTGTTAAAAATGAAACTGTAGAAAAGTACAAAGAACAGAATAAACGGCACAACATCTCAGAGAGAACCACAGATGCTATTTGGTTAGACTCCCTTCCTGTAAATGCTTATGAACACTTAGAAATTAACAACATTGAGACAGGCTTATCCTAGCTGCAGGGACAGTCAGTCAGCAGGCAGGTGACAGGGATTGCGTTAGGAGCACATATCTGTTGGCTCACATGGGTAACAGAGTCTGAGCAACCTCACAGGACAGCGAGGAGAATTTCTTCTGGACCTAATAATTCTGCCCGTCCCAACACAGAATTCTTATGCAAATTGCATGTCCAGAATACACTGGCTTTAGTCATGGACAAAGTGTAATATAAAAGGGACCAAGATATGAAGAATATAAAAAGTATAGCCATGGCCGGTTTGGCTCAGCGGTTAGAGCATCGGCCTGCGGTCCGGAGAAACCCGGGATCGATTCCTGCTAAGGGCACATACCTCGGTTGCAGTTTGTCCCCGGCCCTGGTTGGTCGTGCGGGTGGCAGCCACTCGATGTGTTCCTTTCACATCGATGTTTCTCTCTCTCTCTCTCTTCCTCTTTCTCCCTCCCACTCTGTCTGAACAAAAAATGGAAAAATGTCCTCGGGTGAGGATAAAAAAACAACTATACAACGGAAAAGGGGGAAAGAAGCAGGAGAAAATGGCAAGTGAAATGCACAGAGGAAAAGATGGTCTTTGGACAGAGGAATGGTGTCATCATAGTTTTAGTAATTAAAGAAGAGTTTAAGCCCTGGCCGATTTGGCTCAGCGGTTGGAGCATCGGCCTGCGGTACAGAGAGACCTGGGTTCGGTTCCCGCTAAGGGCATGTACCTCGGTTGCAGTTTGTCCCCGGCCCTGGTTGGTCGTGCGGGTGGCAGCCACTCGATGTGTCCCTTCACGTCGATGTTTCTCTCTCTCTCTGTTCCTCTCTCTCCCTCCTGCTCTATCTGAACAAAAAATGGAAAAATGTCCTCGGGTGAGGATAAAAAAAAAAAAAAAGAAGAGCTTAATGCAGGATTTTAAAAAATAAAGCTCAAGGCAGAAATACACAGAGAGAGAATAGATGTCATGCAACAGAGTGAGATGAAACAAGCAGAAAGAAGTGAACAGGAAGAAAGCAGAAAAGAAACAGCCCTTCAGAGAAATACAAGCTACATTAAAAACAAGACAAAGAAGAATTAGTATGGTCGAAAAAGCACAATAATCACTATTAAGGAAAAGGTTGAGAAAATGAAGCAAAATGAAACAAATGAACATAAAAGAACTAAAGTATGTGAACATTCCATAAATGCATATATATCGATACTTCTATCTATCTATATCAAGAAAATAAAGTCAAGAATTCTAACTTGTCATAACCATTGTCCACAAAGAAGAGACTAAAGTAATGAAACGAAAAAATCCTACTTTAAGATTTAGTTCAAAAACACTTTATAGAAAATAAAGATAAAATCCACATGATGGTAGCTCACCATGGTTCCAAGAAACACTGACATGGAAATATTAGCACCAAGATATATTCTAAGAAATAGTGAACATTACAAATAAAGAAACAATCCTTTGGGGATTGAATCAAAATATTAAGTTGGCTCTAAGGATAAAAATCACTGGATGGGTCTCAACCTTCTCCATATTCGGTGCTAGAGACAGTGAAGCCACATTCCCCAAATCTTCAAGGTCAGAAACGGGGACCCAATCACTTTACACTCAGCATAACTCTCCCCCCCCCCCTTTATTGATTTTAGAGAGAGAGGAAGTGAGAGGGAGAGAGAGGAAAAAAAATCGATGAGAGAGAACATCGACTGGCTGCCTCCTGCATGCCCCCCACTGGGGATCGGGCCCACAACCTGGGCATGTGCCCTGACCGGGAATAGAACTGGTGACCTCTTGGTGCATGGGTCAATGCTCAACCACTGAGCCACACCAGCCAGCATAACTTTTGTTACAGCAGAAAAGCAAAAGAAAATAATTTTAGTCCTGGCATCAGGATAGACATACAGGCGGATGGGAAAGAAGTGAGAGTCTAGAAATATACTCACATTTACATTCAATTGATTTTTAACAGGGTCCCAAAGCAGTTTAATGGCAAAAAGAAAGTCTTTTGCCCTGGCCGGTTTGGCTCAGCGGTTAGAGAGTCGGCCTGTGGTCCCTGGAGACCCGGGTTCGGTTCCCGCTAAGGGCATGTACCTCGGTTGCAGTTTGTCCCCGGCCCTGGTTGGGTTGTGCGGGTGGCAGCCACTCGATGTGTCCCTTCACGTTGATGTTTCTCTCTCTCTCTCTTCCTCCCTCCATCTGAACAAAATATCAAAGAAAGAAAGAAAGAAAGAAAGAAAGAAAGAAAGAAAGAAAGAAAGAAAGAAAGAAAGAAAGAAAAGTCGTTTGAACAAACAGGGTATCAACATGAAAAAAATAATGATGCTGGACTCCTAACTCATAGCATATATAAAAATGAACTCAAAATGGATCAAAACCTTAAATGTAACAGCTAAAATTATACAGCTAATAGAATTAAAGAAAAACATAGAATTAAATCTTTGTGATCCTGGATGAGGAAATAATTTCTTAGTATGATACCAAAATCACAGGTGACAAAGGAAGAAATAGATAAACTGCATTCAAATTAAAAATATTCATGCTTCAAAAGATACCATGAAGAGATTGAAAAGACAACCCATAAACGGGAGAAAATTTTTGCAAATTATATATCGAACAGGTGAATTATACCTAAAATAAGTAAAACAAACAAACAAACAAACAAAAAACCTCTAACAACATAATAATAAAAGGTGAATAACCCAATTTAAAAACAAGCAAAGGATATGAAGAGACATTCTCCAAAAACGATATACAAATGGACAATGAGCACCAAAGCTGATATTGGGCATCATTAACCACCAGGCACCTAGAACCGCGAGGAGCCCCACCCGCAGCCGCGAGGACCGCTCTCCCAGAGAAGGTAGATGACAAGTGTTGGCGAGGTGGTGAGAAATCGGAGCTCTTGTGCGTTGCCGCGAGGATGTAAACTGGGGCAGCCACTGTGGAAAACAGCTGAGTATTTCCTGCGAATATTAAACATGGAATTACCATACGGCCCAGCAATCCCACTCCTAGGTATAGGCCCAAGAGAAATGGAAATGTGTGGCCACACAAAACGTGTACATGCATGTTCATAACAGCATTATTCATAACAGCCATAATAGCCATGCCTGGAACACCATGTCTAACAACTGATGGATTGATAAACAGAATGTGGTGTCTGCAACCAAGGGAATATCATTCGATATAAAAGAAATAAAGTACTGATATATGCTACGACATGGATAAACCTTGAAAACATTATACTAAGTGAAAGAGGACATCACAAAGGACCACATATTGTGTGATTTCATGTATGTGAAATGGCCAGATGGGCCACTCTATACAGATAGAAGATGTGTTAGTTGTTGCCTAGGGCCAGGTGTGAGAACGAGGTAAGGACTGTTTCTTACCTTGATTACTAATGGCTACCAGCTTCCTTTTGGAAGTGATAAAAATGTTCTAAAATTATGATAATAATTGCACAACTCTGTAGATATACGATAAATCATTGAGTTATACAACTTAAATGAGTGAATTATGTGGTATATGAATTATAACTCAATAAAGCTGTTAAATAGAAAAAGAAAACCATTTTAAAGTGTGTAAAAACTTAGAGAATATAAATCCCATAGGATGTTGTTAAAGAAATACTAGATGATAAACTTCACCCAACCAAGAAATGAACAGTAACACTATGGTAAACAGACGGACTGTAAACACTGAATCATTCTAAGTGTGGGAGTAAGCAAAAAAAAAATGTGGTTTCAAAACATTAAGTATTACAGACTATAATATGGTGCATAAAATAAGAATCTCTCAGTCCATACTGACGTAAATAAACACATGGAGGAGGGAAAGTCTACCTTATAGTAAAATTCAAACGAATAAGCGTGAAAGGAACGATGGAAACGGAAAATCACCATTTGACAGCCGTCGTGGTTGCCACTGGCGTAGTGGGCCTCTGGTCATGGGTTCAGGCGTGCTAAGGTATGTAGGTAGTAGCTTGATGATGTACGTACTATTGGCATCATCTCAGAATATATCCCCACAAAATAATGACCAGTGACAAAGGGGAAAAATATCGTTATGATGGAGAAACCTGGCACGCACCAGCAAGAGCCGGTGATGGAGGTCAACATCACCGGCAGTGGGTAGTGTGGACTGACATCATGAACCTCTAATGCAATGTGCTGAGAAGAGCGCAGCCTCATTTCTGTGCTATCCCTCCCGGGAAGGCAGGACCTGGATCTGGTCCTGGGGAGACATCAGATAGACCCATATTGAGGGGCATCCAACAGATTGTCAGGCCTGTACTCTTTAAAGTTGTTGAGGGCCGAGAGCCCGGGCAGGTAAAGAGAGATCTAGCAGATAGGACAACGAAATACAGCACACATTCCTGAGTGGCATCCTGGACCATAAAGGGAAAAAAAAAGAGAGATGCAATAGAGGCAATTGGCAAAATGTGAATGGTGTCTATGGATTGGATGGTAGCATTGTAAAATTGCTAACTGCTTGACTTGGAGAATTGTGTGGTGGTCACGTGGAAGTTATAAAGAAGAGTATCTTTGTTTTGCATAATACGTACTCCAGTGTTTACAAGTGAAGGGATATCAATCAGGGTGTGTGTGTGTGACACAGAGAAAGAGACAGAGGGAGTGAGAGAGAAAGACAATGAAACATTAATACCTGGGTAATATACAGGTGCAGGGTACATGACGGAATATGGGAGTTCTCTTCTGTAAGTTGGTAATTATTTCAAAGTAAATTCTTTTTGAAAAGCAGAATGTACGTGTAAAAATGGTGCAATTATCAAAAGACAAAAGCTCTCAGTCTTTGAGTATGTGATTCCTTCTTCCTGGGGTGCTCGCACTCCACATTTTAAAATGGTGGGTTCTCTTGGGTCATTCATGTCTCTGCCCTAATGTCCTCAGGAGAAGACATCCCCGACCAAGGTCCATGAGCAGTTGCCCCTATTTTCTCTAAGACACCAGCATCAGCGGGCATCGTCCTAGATAGTAGACATCTCTCACTTGATCTGCTGGGCTTAGTGCTCTCCTGGGTCTCTTTTCCCATGATGATCCGGGACGCCATCAGGATCAAGCACTGCATCGTTGTGTCTCCTCCAGTCTGGTACCTAGTAGGTGTTCACTAAAAATCTTTGGGGTGGGGAAAGAGGAGAGAAAGTGGAAGGGCAGATATTCTGACTTCTCCTCTATAGCCAGTGAGACCCCCAGATAAAATTTAGAGGGAAAACTGCTAACCAGTGTGTGATGTGTAACCATTTGTGTAAGAAAGAGACTCAGAAGTAGGCGAACAGGCTGTAAAGTTTAGTGCATCTTTGCACTCAGGGGATACGAGAGAAGGGGGGACTCACTTACTCCCACACACCCTTCAGAATCAGTGAGGATGTCTGGCTGACCCTGTCCCATTTTAGGGCAGAATATCATAGTTGTGAAACCCATAGATCCTGGAATCAGACTGCCTGGGCTCAAATCCCAGTTTATTAGCTATGTGACCTTGGGCAAATTACCTAAACTTTTTCTTCCTTGGTTTGCTCATCTGTAAAATGGGGACAGTAGTAGTACTTGTTTCATAGAGATGTGAAGAGTAAATGAAATGTAAAGTGCCTAGAACGGTGCTTGGTACAGAGTGTTACCTGTGGTCATTGTGAAAAGGCTTGGATCTTTCCGTTAATCTCTGCTAATCAAACCCTGATGGGATCATTGACTTCCCATTCTTTCCTCGAGTCATAAAATCATCCTAGGATTTGCAAAAGAATGATAAAGTACTGTTCAATGTGTCCTGTGACATTGGTCGTGCAGAGATAGCTCTATGTCCACCTTTCCTCTTGGGAACACAGAGAGGAGCCTTTGGGTAAGTTCTGGACAACGGGACGCAGACGGTGACGCATACTGCGTGGGACCTGGTGCCTCTCTCTTCCTCATGTACGGCCAACAGCAGGATATACACTGAGGAACTCTGGGGTCCTAGGGGCTGGTAGAGCCTGGGTCGCAGAATGACCCCACTCACCCACACTGGGCTGCAGTCTGGGTGGGAAATAACCCTTTCTGAGTTTAAGCCACTGAGATCGGCCCGTTTGCTAGAGCACTCAGCCTGACCTGGCTGAGCAATGCATGGCATTAGGCACAGGAAGGCATTGAGGAAAACCAGTTGAGGGAGGGGGATAAAGGGTCAGCCTTGGACAAAAAACGTTCAAACCCACTGAAACAGGACAGTGACCCTCAAGGACACAGAAGAAAACCTTATAATAGTCGGCTTCTGGGCTTGAGGAACTGTTGATGAGAAAAAAGGAAGCATGTTAAAGGGAAAATAGAAAGGCTCCAGGGTGGGAGATACCTGTAAGCATCTGAGCTGATGGAGACAGGCTGGAGGTCTGTGCTCCTCACCTGGAGGCCAATGTCGCCATCAGTGAGCGCTGAGGCTAGGAAGTCCCACATGGCTCCAATGAGACTGACTTTTAAAATCATGGACTCCTTCAGCGTGTTGGGGAGACTACTCAAAGGGATTTCATCCCATCCTACAAGTATGTTTGCCCATTCTTCTGTTGGTGCCAGCTTCGATACATTAATGTGCCCTGGCCAGTTTGGCTCAGTGATTACAACGTTGGCCCGCGGACCAGAGAATCCCGGGTTTGGTATCCACTAAGGGCACGTACCTCGGTTGCAGTTGGTCCCTGGCCCTGGATGGGGTCTTGTGGGTGGCAACCAGTCACTGTGTCTCTCTCACATCGATGTTTCTCTCTCTTCCCCCTTCTCTCCCTACCGCTCTATCTGAAGATAAATGCAAAAATGTCCTCAGGTGAGGATTAGAAAAAATTATATTAATGAATTTAAGAGCTGATACCTATTCCCAACCAAATAGGTATTGATCACTTTCTGTGCAAGAAGCAGTGTTCTTGGCTTTTTGAGAAAACAGTAAGAGTAAGAAATCTTTTTAGACTTGGAGACTCACACTCGGCAGGAAGTCGCGCTCCCCGATGAGAGCGTGTGGAAGGAGAAAGGGGCACTGCTTGTGTGGTCACACACTAAGGGCATGTTGTGTATTTATCATCCAGGAGGGGTTCTATTGATTGTGCTCACCTCAATATTTTGAAAGGTTAGAGGTCATTTTCAGTACTCTCTTTATAACCTCAGAACCAGCTCAAAATGGTCCAAACTGTTTCACAAGATACTAAGTTGCTTTTCAGAGACAGCAGATGGAAACCATAAGACATGCAGCAGAAGCATGTGCGGAGGAGAGAACTGGGACCTCCAGCTGCACCCGGAACCAGAGTCTTGCCTCCCCCCATGCAACACACAGGGAACCAAAGGACCGGGACATCTCCGGAACTTGAACACCAGAACAGAACCCTTCCGGAAGCAAAGGGTTCATTGTGCAGGAGCATCTGGTGCTGCAGCCCTACCTTAAATGGCCAAGCTCAAAGTCCTCCAGGAAAAACTTGCCCCACCAGCTTCCACATACCTGTTCCGTGTAACCCCGTAAAAGCCCTCCCAACACTGGATCAGGGAGTTTAGGCATTTGAGCCTTACCTTCCCTGTTCTCCTTTCTTAGCTATCTGCAAATAAAGTGACCCTAATTTGTGCAATTCTTGGTGTTTAGTGTTTAACTGCTAGCGCCAGGTGGACAAACTCTTTCTGTTTGATGACATTTTGAAGAGCACCTGCTAAGTCTCCCAGCTGGTGAGAGGTTTGTAAATGATGGCTGAACCCCATCTCTGCCCTGGAGAAGAGCAGAGTTGAGGTTCTGTTCCATGTCAATGGCAGAAAATGACAAATAAGGGTAGGTCACATTGGGTTGCTTATTCCAGTCTTGGGAACGTGTCCCAATTTCTTTGGTATAGGTAGATATTTATTTATGCAAAAAGTCAGGCTTCCCATTGGAGTTATTAATCAGCTGAAAACATGCCTAATAGAATGTATAAATTTATTATAATAATTTATACTGGCTCTGTCCTGGAGGCAGTATAAATTATTTTGGCAAAATTAGGAAAATGATAGAGAAAGCAGTATAATTAAAAAAAAAAAAAAGTCATACAATAAAATCATAAAGCTGGGTGATACTTCCAGACAAAACAAAAAACTGTAACAGTTGCCAAAGGACCTTCCCCAACCACCCTGGACCCAGAGAGAAGGAGCGGATGTGGATGTTTGGGCTCCCAGCGACTTTGTGGGTGGGGCCCCAGGCCCTCGGTGCTGTGGGCTTTGCACAGACACCCGACCTCCCTTCCCAGAGGCTGGGATGCTTGAGGCTTACTAGTCTTCATGGAGAATAGAGCCGCAAGCAAGGGAACCAAATCAACAAACTGAAAGAATGTGAATTTCAAAGGCCAGCTGGCAAAAGGTAAAAATGGATGAAATGAAAATGACGTAGGAGCCAGTCAGGGTGGGTTCCAGGGGTCAAGGACAGAAGAGCCAGGAGCAACTGTAACAAGTAGACCTAGCTTGGTCTTCGCACTATGGTCACAGACAAAATATGTGGGTAGGTCTAATGAGTTAACGATGGGCAGGTCGACTTTCCCTCAGGAAGGTCAGTGGAAAAGCAAAGATCACAACTGCTCATGTTTTACCCAAGTCGTGGCTTTCCTTCCTTCTCTTTAAAGCTTATGAAAGGGAGGCTGATGGTCACTCCCATCTTTAGTTTTCAGTTCTCCAAGTATTTCTTGAGAGCCTTTCCGGCACTGTCCCGGGCTCCCGGGATACAGCAGTGAACCGAATAGATCATGTCTGTGCCGGCATGGAGTTCATGCTCTTCCTGTCAGGGGACAGATGTCAAACGAATGTGTAGATAGATGATACGCCAGGTGGTAATTACTGCTGAGGAAACAAAAGAAGCCAGAGTGACGTGAATAAAGAGTCATACACATGACAGAAGACCGTGTAAATTGTAACAAAAGGGGCATGAGACAGAGCCGGCAGATGATTTGAAGAAGTTAGGCTAAGTAGGACTTTGCACTGGAGTAAGAAGTTTTTATAAACATGATATACAGAATTATATGTGTGTGTGTGTGTATACTTTTTCAGATAAAATGTTTTTCCAGCAACAAACCCCAAAAGAAATTTATCTCAATAAACCTTTCAAATGCCTGTAAATTCAGAGAATGGAAAAAGCATTCATGATGACACTTGTGGGCAAAGACTTTATGGATGAAGTGAGGCAGAACGTGCTGGCCTCCCTGGAGGAGAGGTGGGGACTCTTTGCAACGTGGAGCTGGCTGGGACCTGCCTCTCTCTGCCTCAGTGACCGGCGGTGACTTTCTGCAGTGCAGTTTTTCTAATGCACAGGCTGTTAAACCCTATTGTGCTGCTTTGACATCTGGAACAAATCCTTTTGTCATACACCATCAGACTTTAAACAAATAAGAGCTAATGAGTTATCCAGACACCGTGGCTTTGCCTCCACCAATAGTTACTTTATTCACTCAAGTAGAGAGGCAGGAAGATCTCTCCTGTCCCACCTGGCATTCGAATTCATTTGCTTTGACAAGTATCTGATGTGTGTGATGTTTACAATGTAGCATATTTATTTGGTCAGGTCTGCCCTGCACATCATCCTATCCAGAAGCTCTACACCCTAATGGTGTGGAAAGAGTCTCCCTTCTGGAGCTCAGCCAGCAGAGTTCCAATCCCTGCTCTCTCAATCGCTATCTGTGTGACTCTCTATGGGCCTCAGTTTCCTCACCTGTAAACTGGGGGTAATCGCAGTCACTCCACAGGGTGGGATTACACAAGAGCTCAACACACTGTCTGGCACACAGTAGGAAATTCATAAGCATTTGTCGCCATCCTGTCCTCAAATCACCTTTAAATAGTGTGTCCTTTGAGAATAAGGTCAATGATATTTCTTTAAAAATAGGACATATCTAGGTAAGTTCACTCTGAGAATAGGGTTTGTTATTTTTAATTTAAAGCCAATTAATCAGTGCAGCGAGGCCTTCTCGCCCCTACCTGATGGTCTCCATGGCTTTTGCCCCAGTGGCATCTAAGGAAGAGACAGCTGAAGCCTGGAATAAAAGGAAGTTGACAAAACAGAGAAAGAGCTATTTCAGATGAAAGGACAAGCGCAATGCCTCCCAGGCTGACTCCCAGGGGGATACTAGGGTGCTCGCTCAGGGTCCTGTCTCCGGGAACAAGGAGCGTGGGGAAGGGGAGACCGCGGCCGCGGGGACTCCTGTAGGTGACCCCACCCCCGCCGAGCAGGCCTGCTTCCCGCTGCAGTAGCCACAACTGCTAGAAGCCATCGGCACCTGTATGAGACAGTACTTCAAGGAAGTAGTACCTGGAGAAGCAGATGAGCGTGGGTGGGATGTCAGAACATCTTCTTAAAAGGAAAGCTGAGCCCTGGCTGGTTTGGCTCAGCGGCTGGAGCATCGGCCTGCGGACCAGAGTCTCGGGTTAGGTTCCCGCAAGGGGCACGTACCAGAGGAAAAAAAAAAAAAGAAAAGCTGAGATGGAGACGGGGTAGCCCTCAGAACTCAGTGGCATGTGTGGGAGGGTCAAAGGTGCTGGGTCAGGGGCGTCAGCAAGAGCAGGAGCCTGCACCAGAGAGAAATGACGGCTGCAGGCAGCGTGTGATCTGTCCAGCCAACCTCCATGGACAGTGGCTGGAGGATGTTTTCGAACCTGTCTTTTAATAAATGTATTAAGTATAAATTTTATATGGAAAACTACAAAAAGCAAAACTATGTAAACAATGTTTACAATGTAAACTATGTAAACAATGTAAACAAAACATTCATAAGCACGATCCAGCACCCAGCACCCCAGAAACCTCCCTTGTGCCCTGTCCAATCTCTACCCCCTCCCTCCCCCAGGAAAGTAACCACTGTCCTAACTACCACATCCAATACCCTGATAACTTTCTTGCTTTTCTTTAGAGTTCCGCCACGTAAGCATGCACACTCAAACAGAATAGAACAGTTTGTGTGTTTCTTGAATTTCACATATAAGAGTCGTACACCATGCGTGTGCGTGTGCGTGTTTCTGGTTTATTTTGCCCACTGTGGTATTTGTAAGATTCATTCATGTTGCCGCATGTAGAAACACGTCATTTAATACCATCACTGAGTGGAATTCCATCTATAAATATTCCATGATGAATGTATTCATTCTAATGCTGAAAGACATTCAGATTGTTTATAATTTATAATCCCAAATGCTGCTATGGACATTTTCTTTTACATTGGTTAATAAAATTATATAGGTTTCGCCCTGGCCGGTTTGGCTCAGCGGTTAGAGCGTCGGCCTGCGGTCTGGAGAGACCCGGGTTCGGTTCCCGCTAAGGGCACGTACCTCGGTTGCAGTTTGTCCCCGGCCCTGGTTGGTCGTGCGGGTGGCAGCCACTCGATGTGTCCCTTTCACATCGATGTTTCTCTCTCTCTCTGTTCCTCTCTCTCCCTCCCACTCTACCTGAACAAAAAAAAAAAAAAAAAAAGGAAAAATGTCCTCGGGTGAGGATAAAAAAAAAAAAAAATTAAAAAAAAAAAAATTATATAGGTTTCAAGTGTACAATTCTGTAGTACATCATCTGAATATTGTATTTTGTGTTCACCACCCCAAGTCAAGTCTCCTTTCATCAACTTTTATCCACCCTTTACCCCCTTCTAACTCCCTACACCCTACTTTTCCTTTGGTAATCACCATATTATTATCTGTGTCTACGAGGGGTTTATTGTGGGTTTTTTTTTGGAGGGGTTGCTTAATCCCTTCAACTTTTTCACCCAGCCGCATTTAGATTGCTTACCATTTATAACGCCAAATACAGCTATGAATATTCTCACATACAACTTTTGGTGCATGTAAACACATTTCTATTGAACTTATGCACACGTGTGTGTTACCTAGGAGTAGAATCGCTGGTTCATAGGATATGAGTATATTCATGATTAGCAGATAACACCCAATTCTTTTCCAAAGTGGTAACCAGAAGCCCCATAGAGTAAGTGATCTCAGTGGTTCTTCCACAGACAGTTCCTTGAAAAAGGTCTCAAAGCTCCCTCAAGTCTTCAGGAGAAATAGTTTCCAGACCTAACGCACACAATCCTATTTATTTTAGCAGCCCTATCAAATTGTAGGATGCACACATCTATTCAAAGAGTGATATTGCTGTGTAAATATCAGAGTGTAAAACTACTACCAGGAATCAGTTTGACCGACATATACTTGTACCAGATATTTATACCAAATATACCCAAATAGTAATAATACAGTATTAATCCAAATATATATATATACACCAAGTAATACGATCACTAATTATATATATATATATATATATATATATATATATATACACACACACACATACTTTGACTTATTATGGGGTTATGTTCCAATAAACCTATTGTAAATTGAAAATATCAAGTTAAAAATGCACTTAATCAAGCCCACCTTAAACATGCTCAGAGCACAAGATTCCCGAAATGCTGTCGAGTACGCTGTGGATACTGGCTGTTCACTGCAGCTCGCGGCCTCTGCCCAGCATCAGCAGAGTGTCTATTGTACCACACCTTGCCAAGCTGGACCAAGATCAAAATTCAAAATTTGAAGTATGGTCTCTACAGAAGGTGTATCACCTTTGCACCATAGTAAAGTCAAAAAATCATTAAGTGGAACTATTGCAAGTTGGGAACTGTCTGTATATATACAAGGCACTGTCAGACTAAGTCTTTCTCATTATGAGAAAATGCTGGCAAAGTCCCATGGAATACTACTGAATACCCCTTCCCAAAGCCCACCCCATCCCATGTCAAGAAACTAAAACATATATTTAGTGGCAGCTAACTGAAGTTGTTACCTGCCCCAAACCCAGAGAAGGCCTCTTTCTGTTCAATCAGCTTCACTTTGCCTTGTTTAGAAGGTAGGAATGTGCTCCACTACTCAGACGAAAACCTCCGGAATTTGGAGTGGTCCCGCTGTCAGACGTGTGTTTTGGCCTAAGAGAAGCATGTCCGGGTTCAGAGCGTGGGGGTGGGTTTTCAAGGTGGACTGGACAAGCACGAGGACAGCAACAATAAGAACTATGACAATAGCACACGAACAAAGCACTTGAGGCTTTGGGAAAAATTCTGTGTCATGACAACTGAAGGGGAAGGAGACGAGGGCAGGGGAAACTTTTCCTACAAAATATATTTATTTCATGAAGTAAAAAAAATCAGAGACAAATAACTGCTTTTTTTTTCTTTCTTAAATTAGAACCAAATGGATAGTTATTAAGCAATAGCAAAAGATAAATAGAAAATAACTAAAATGAAACATTTTATTGAAAATATATTGGCTGCAAATATTCAGGCTATGGACCGTCTCCCAAGAGAAATGAGGACTAATAATAAACACAACGTTATATATTCAATTTCATGACATTTCTGAGACTCTCATAAACTTCTGGTTGGAATGTAAAAGGGTAGGACCACTCTGGAAAGCAGTTTGGCAATCTGTGCAAAAATTAAAAACACTGATGTCATATGATCCATAGATATTTACCAAAGAGAAGTAAAACCATATGACCATACAAAGATTTGTATGCGAATGTTTATAACAGCTTTATTTGTAATAGCCAAAAAATTCCAATTAACCCAAATGTCCAACAGCAGATGAATGGATGAACAAGCTGTGAATATATCCATATAATGGGATATTGCTCAGCAATAGAACAAAATGAAGTCCTGATGCCTCTGTAAGATGCAAGAATCTCAAAATAATTATGATGAACAAACTAAACTGTCTGTTTTCTTTTATATAAAATTCTTTAAACAAACTAATCTATAGCAACAGAGAGATCAGTGGTTGCCTGCAAAGGGGAGGGGTTGGGCAATGAGGAGTTAACAAACAAGACACAGGAAAGTTTAGGAGTGATGGAGATGTTCTCTATGTCAATTGTGGTCATGGTTTCATGGATCTACACATGTCAAAACTTATCAAACTGTGCACTTTAAATGTGTGCAGCTTATTATACGCCAATTATTCCTCAATATAGCTGTTGAAAGTACAATATTACGTGATACTGACCAGTGTGGAATAAAATCTGTGTAATTATACACTTGTGATAACAGTGCACATATTTATCACCTGTATGGAAAGCAATTTTGCAAGGTGCAAGATACATTGTTACTATTATTGCTATTTGAGTATGAGTGAAATGTACAAGAATCAGCTCAAATAGGCAATGAGCAGGCAGCTGCTGGCAGGTGGTGTTATCCCTGATTTGTCTTAGAGAGAAACGCATGCTCACCAACCAGAGAGCATCTGGCTCTGTGAGTGCAACATGGAATGTCATCCATTTGGCTAATGTTCATCACAGTGACCAGATTTGCACTTTGTGCTTGACCCTTTGTTGCTTGTGTTTGAAACAGAACAGCTAAGTCCTTTAATTACTCCTTTAGGGACAGTTAATACATTCTAAGTGTTTACTAAGCCTGGGAAAGTGAGCGCTTGCCTCTGGTTAATACTTTTCTACTCAAGGCTAATTATTGCTTTCTGATAATATTTTTATTCGTTAGCATCTTTTAATAAAGTTGGCAGCCATTGGTTAGCTAAGTGGACAAACATTAATATGAGAGCTAAAGTGTCAAGGAAGGGTCAACCTATGAATTTCTTGGTCCTAGACAACCTGGACAGACCCCGCAAAATAATGATGCTCACCTGGAGCACCTCCTCTTTAACTCAATGGTCCGCTGAATGGGTCAGGCGCAAACATTTACAGTAACGGAACTCTTCCTGTAAAAGGGTAGAGAATGCCAAGATGGCTGGCACCTCTCAGGACTTCTCTGACCCTTACATTGTAAGAGCTTATCTTTAGAAGATGGTGTATCCCTTGTTATGAAAGGAATACGAGAAGAGGAGAACATGGAAACTTCACGTAGGCCTCCACTGGCTTTCTGCTCGTTGAATTCTGCGGAGGTCCGCAGAGATGCCTTTCCCAGTCTGGAGCTACTTCAGGGAAGCCCTTTCACAGGGAGACAAGCAGAGCACGGGCGTATCCCTGAAGGGGGAGCAAAGCATAGCTCGGACATTCAACTGAATTCAGGTAAGAATGTGTGATACCATAACTGGGAGCAATGGATACAATGAATCAAGAATGAAAATCATGCAAATGCCATCAGTGTGTTCAGATCTGCGAGGATACTGACAACACTATCTTGCTTTAACAATTATGTACTAAACACTGACAGTGATCACAGCCTGATGTTCGGCAGCAAAGTGTGGGAAGAGAGAGAGAGAAGAAAAAAGTATTTGACAGTCATAATTCATCTTGTCACTCCCTGACTGAAAAATGGCTTTTGGCCTTTTATTGTCTAAAACAATGAATGAATGCCTTAGCAGGCATAAAAAATTGTTCATATTCTGTCACCCAATCCACCTGTTTCTCAACATATATCCTTTCCCACTATCTCGTCTATGGATTTGATAGATTGTATTATCAGATTAATCATGATACATTTCGATTCATCTAGCTCCAATTATTAGGTAGCAATGCCAAACATTAGGATCATTAATGCTAGTTGCTAGGACAAAAAACAACATATACTATTGTAGCGACTAATGTAAAAAATCACCCTGGCACTTGGTCAGTTCATTCACTCAAAGTCCAGCAAGGACCTTCCTGCTTGGGTGGCTCTCTGGACAGCTGTCCTTTGTGTAGTAACTAGACTTATGTTCCTTCCTTTTGGATTGTCCACTGTCTTCCAGAGCCTTCTGCTCTCTCTCGGCTCACAGTTTTTCAGATTTTAGGGGCCAGGCTGGAAGGGGCATATGCCACTCTTGTCCACATTCCGTGGGTCAGAACTAGTTGCCTGAGCCCACTAGATGTGCGAGGATATATCGATGACCCATCGCTACATAACAAAACCTCAGAGCTTAGCTCCTGCCGTTAGCTCACAATTCTGTGGGTTGGCAACTTACATAGGGCTTCCCTGAGCTGACTCAAATGCCTTTGGGTTAGATCTGCTGCTGGTGGCTGACTGGTGTTGGCTGGAAAGCAGAGGACTGGCTGGGAGGTCTCATCACCCAGCAGGCTAGCTCGGGCCTGGCTCACAGCAGACAGTCTTCTCAGAGCAGCGAGAGAGCCCGTCCCCGCGCAAACGCGTTTCGCAGCTCTGCTGTGTCCTCTCTGTCACGCTGGCAACGGGCTCATCGGCCAAAGCACGTGTGAAGCCTTGAGATGACACGGGCCCCCTTTGGGGACCTGGAGATAGGGCGCATTATTCGTATGAGAGTTTTATCTTTGAAGGCTGGAGGGTGGACTGTGGTAGACTGAAGAGTGGCCCCCAGAAGATGCGCACATCTCAATCCGTGTAATGCATTAAAATGTTATGTCACGAGGCAAGAGAGAAATAAAGACACTAATCAGCTGGCCTCCGCAAGAGGAAATGATCATGGGCCCGATGTAATTCTATGGGTCTTTAAATGGGGAAGAGAGAAGCAGAGAGTGAAGATAAGAAAGATGGCATCATGAGGTAGACTTGACCAGCCATGTAGACAGAAGAGGACCTGACCCATGAAAACCAGGCATTGCCTAGAAACTGGAAGAGGAAAGGAAATGGGTCGTTCCCTGGAGCCCCCAGAAAGGAACACTGCTCTGCCCACAACTTGATTTTTCCCCAGCAAAACTCATCCTGGACTTCTGGCCTCCAGAACTGTAAGGTAATAAATTTATGTCACTTTCAGCCATTCCGTTGTGATTTGTTATAGAAGTAGTAAGGAACTGATAGATCAAGCACCAATCCAGAGTCAGTGTGGGAGGGACTACCAGAGGGCGTGGACAGAGGAAGCTATGAACCAATAGGGCCGTTCTAGGGCTACTAGGAAATATGTATTTGCGAGTGTATACCAGAAGAACACAACATGGTTCTCTGCTATCTGTATTTTCATGAACAACCCAGGGGACTTTGATCTGCAGTCACTTTTGTGGACCGCTGCCTGCATCATGGTCCAGTGATGCTTTCCCTAATGTCTGTGCTGCAGCCTGGGCAGTGCTGGTCCCTCCAGGTCTCCACAGTGCTGGCCCAGCGTGCCGTGCGCTCACCACCCAGTTCTCGCCCACTCCACTCTCCTCCTCCAGGTCCCTCTCCCTTCATCCTTCAAACTTAGACAAAATTTCTTTTCCTCTGAGCAGGACACCCCTGACTCTCCCAAGTACATTCTCCAACTTTCCTTTGTCCTCCCATTGCCTTTTTGTTTTTTCTTTATTGATTTTAGAGAGAGAAGAAGGGAGAGGGAGAGAGAGAGAGAAATAGAAACATCGATGAGAGAACATCGATTTGCCACCTCCTGTGTGCGCCCCCCTCCCCGGGGATCAGGCCCACAACCTGGGCAAGTGCCCTGACTGGGAATCAAACTGGTGACCTCTTGGTGCATGGGATGACACTCAACCACTGAGCCACACCGGCTGAGCTATCCTTCCATTGTCTTACCAAAAATTTAAACCCAGTCCTATGAACTAGTGTGAAGAACTGTTTATTTAAATGACCCACTTTAAAAAAGGTCAAAGGACCCAAAGCAACATTTTCAAAAGAAGTTATACAAATGCCCAACAAGTACATGAAAAGGATGCTCAACTTCACTAATCATCAGGGAAAATGTAAATCAAAATAGGAGATGTAAACTCACACCTGTTAGAATGGCTATCATCAAAAAGATAAGAAATAGCAAATTCTGGTGAGGATGTAGAGACAAGGGAACCCTTGTGCATTGTAGGTGAGATTGTCAATTGGTACAGCTATTATAGAAAATAGTATGTAGGCTCCTCGAGAAACAAAAAATAAAGCTATGCTATAATCCAGCAATCCCACTTCTGAGTATTTATCAGAAGGAAACAAAATTACTAACTCAAAGCAGTATCTGAGCTCCCATGTTTATTTACAACAGCCAAGGTATGGAAACAACCTAAGTGTCCATTGACAGATAAAGGGATAAAGAAAATGTGATGTATGACATTCTGCCATTCGTGACAATGTGGATGAACCTGGAAGGCATTATGCTAAGTGAAATAAGCCAGACAGAGAATGACAAGTACTATAATGATATTACACACTTACATGTGGAATAAAAAAAAAGAAAAGTCAAACTCACAGAAACAGACTAAAACAGCAGATCCTGGGGCTGAGGTTGGGTAGGAGAAATGGGGAGATCCGGTAAAAGAACACAAGCTTCCGGTTCGAAGAAGGCTTTGTTTGGAAGATCTAATGCACAGCAGGTGATCTAGTGAACAGCACTGTATCGTGTGCCTGAAATGTGCCTAGAGAGCAGGGAGGTGTTCTCACACACTCAGAATAAGGGATCTATGTGAGGTGACGACTATGTTACCTGGATGGTGGGAATTCTTTCACAAGGTACATGTATATCAAATCATGAGGTTGGGCACTTTAAACATACTAACATTTTTATTTGTCAATTATACCTCACTAAAGATGGGGGTGGGGTAGTGTGTTTGTTTAGCAAAAGAATAGAAATCTCCAGCCTTGAGAAGCTTGCGCCCTACCTAAGAGATTAATGTAAGTGCAAAGCCAGGTCTGGAATCTGTTCACTGCTCGCTTCTCAGTGGTCACCGCCCTAGAACAACCCATGGCCAAGCCCCAGCTCAGCTGTTACAAATGATCTGCTCAGCCACTCTGCCAACTCCCACACATTCTTCACCCTGCAGCCAGCTTCACGTTTCATAAACAGCTTTACTGAAATATGCCCGGCTAGTGTGGCTCCGTGGTTGAGTGTTGACCCATGCACCAGGAGGTCACCAGTTCGATTCCCGGTCAGGGCACATGCCCACGTTGTGGGCCAGATCTCCAGTGGAGGACATGCAGGAGGTGGCCAGTTGATGTTCTCTCTCATCAATGTCTCTCTCTCTCCCTTCTGCTCTCTCTAATAAAAAATTAAATTAAATTAAAAAAGAAATATAGTGCACATGCCATACAACTCACTCATTTAAAGTGCACAGGCCGAAGGCTTGTAGTATCTCCCAGCATTGTGCACCCATCACCACAATCTTTTAGAACATTTTTTTTTCATTATTCTGGAAAGAAACCCCATACCATCATCCCCAGTCTCCTCAGTCTGCACCCCCAGCCCTTGCAGAACACACAAATCTCATGGTATTTTCCTGCCTAAGCCTGTTGCGTTGCTCCCCATCTCCCTCATGATAAAACTACACATACGATAAAACTACAAACCCTCATGGTATTTGCTCCAAACTTACCTGTCCAGCCTTATAGTGTGGTTGCTCCTTGCCTCATGGAAGCAGTGGTATCCTTTCAGTTTCCTCCATACCAAGCTCTGTGTGTGCAAAGGGCCTTTGCACGTGCCATCCTCTACATGGACAACCCTCTGCTCCATTCTTAATTGGTCTGACTCTACTGCACCGTTAGATTTCAGCTGAAGTGATGTTCTCAGAGAAGCCTTCTCTAACCTACTTACTGTCTCGTTAGGCTCCCCTGTTGTACTTTCTCAAAGCAGCTTCTATTTTTATTCAGAGTGTGGATCACCATTTTAGACATTCATTTGTTCCCTCTACTGAAGTTTTCCCTCTACTAAATTTACCATGTTCATGGTGACTTGTTTTTTTCTTACTAAAATTCCAGTTCCTAGCACAGCATCTGGCATAGTAAGAAGGCAATAAATATTTACAAAAAAAGGATGAATGAAGCAATCTGAATAGTAAGAGCTAACGTATAGTTCCCAAGAACCTCAAAACAGCCATGGTCTTTAACCAAGCAATAGCATTTCTGGGATTCTATCCTAAAAGAATAATCCTAAATAAGGGGCTAAGTGTGTTTTTAATGGTAAAAATTTAGGACCCCATGAATGCCCGATTATAATGTGAAAGCTAATGTAATACATAATATAATCATCCAATGGAACATTACACAGATATTGAAATTGAGGAAAATATGTAAAATTGATATAATACATTGAGTAATGTAATAACATCAAAACATTTATGATTTAATAGAAAGTCAAAAAGCAAGATAGTATGTAATTATAACACTGTAAAAAAATATGTCAATATATAGAAGAATTTTATTAAAAGCTGAGCACAAAACGCAAACAAGTATTAATAGCACTGCCCACAGTGAGTGCAGAAATTATTTATTTATTTATTTTTATTATTATTTTTTAATCTTCATTCGAGGATATTTTTGCACTTATCTTCAGACAGAGAGGGAGGCAGAGAGGGAGAAATATCAAAGTGAGAGACACACATCGAGTGGTTCCCACCCACACGACCCCAACCAGGGCTGGGGACAAACTGCAACCGAGGTACGTGCCCTTAGCAGGAACCGAACCCAGGACCCTCTCTCTCTCTGGTCCACGGGCCGAGCTCTCACCGCTGAGTCAAACTAGCCAGGGCTATTTATTTTTGTTTTAATCTCACTTTTCTTCTTTTCTAAATATTTTAATGAGCACTTACTGGTTTTATGGTGAATAATAGACTTTTTTTTTTACATATGCTGCAAATAATTTCATATTTTTTCCAAGCAAAGGCACTAAATAAAGTGTTTGCTACCGTGAGAGCGGTCACCAGGGGGCTGAAGACTGGGGGCAGGATGGGGTGACCTGCCAGCGACCCCTCCCTGGCTGAAAAGCTGCATGTATGAGCAGTTCTATCTCTGCCACCTTCCCGTCAGTGAAGGTGTTCAAGGTGGCCTTCGCAGTGATGGTGGCACATTTCCCCTGAATCAGTCGTGCTGCCCCTCTGTCTCCTGCTGTTCAGTGACTGGCTCCCTGACTGAAATGGGTGCCCCAGGCTGAGTAGGCCCGCCACCAGCACTGACACAGCCCGCAGCCAGGAGGTGACTGTGGGGAGCAGACCGGCTGGCTTTCAGCATCCTCTCTCGCCCTCCTGCCTTCTTTCCCCACCTCACCTCTGCAGGGTGCAACCTCTCTCTAGCACCCATTTCCCTGGGTAAAAACCAGCTATGTTTGGGGACAACGAGCTCAGCTGGAGTTCAGCCAGCTGAGATGAGATGTGTGTTCCCATCGTTCTGTGTAGCTCTGGTTGCATGCACACAGCTTTACTGCACTGAAGAGTCAAAGGTTCTAGCAGCAGGGCAGACTTCAGCAGAAGCTTAGCCCCCAGAAGCTCAGATCCGGGTACTACATAAACACTCCCAGTTGACTGGCAAAGTACTGCCTAATTACCTCACATGCAAACAGCAAGAAGGAGTCAATGTTTTGTTTTTAATTGAGAGAGAGAGATAGAAACACCGATGTGAGAGAGTAACATCGATTGCTGCCTCCTGCACGCCTCCCACCGGGGATCGAGCCAGCAACCCGGGCATGTGCCCTGACAGCGAATCGAACTGGGACCTCTCAGTCCATTGGATGATGCTCAATCCACTGAGCCACACTGGCTGGGAAGGATTCAATTTTTACAGCATATAAACACTAAAAATTTTTTAAAACATTTCAGTTTATTTGATAATAAGACTACAGATTTCGGGAGAATAATAATAACAACAACAATATTAGAATGATGATAAATAATAGTAGTAACAAAATAATAAAAGAGCCTAAAAGATGCAAAGAGAAGAGGAAGCTTGTCAAATAACTAAAATGTGTGGTCCAAGATGGGCTCTTGACTAGAAAAAGAAAAACGGGGGAAATTTGCATAAGGTCTGAAGGTCAGAAAATAGTGTTGTTTCAATGTTGACATCCTGAATGTTGATACTTGTACTGTGGCTATGTTAGATGTAGCATCTGGAAAATGTGGATCAAGGCGACATTGGAATTGTTTTACCACATTTGCAACATTTTTTTTTAAGTCAGAAAAAATCCCCCTCCCCCCCCACACACACAGGCCTAGTCCATCCACATGATTATAGGTGAGGACACCAAGTACCTAAGTCCCTGGCCCAGAGTCTAATAGTAAGAGGGCAGCGGTGGAGGGTGAACTGCCCTCTGCCTACTGACGTGAGTCAGGCCGACAAGGTGGGAGGAGGTGCCGAGAAAATAACCCTCAGTTGTACTTTTTCTGCACCCTTGGTCTGCTCAGTGTGATGAGGCTTGGTTTTAAAACCCCAGAAGCATGTTAGGGAGGGCATGAGCCAATACTGTGCATTAGCCAGGGCTCAGGCACAAGGAGGTATTGCATTTACCTCTGAGGACCAGGTCCCTAAAGGCTTCAGCCTTTTAGGAAGTCCAGAATCTCCTGCCATCCTCGCTGCCTGACAGAAGCCCTCAGAGGGGCTGTAGGAAGAAGGTCACTGCAAGGGCATTGCACAGTGGTCAGTATAATGCTCGGGGGATCATGGAGCTGGAGGCAGGACTGGGTTCTACCAGGTCCTCTCAAGGATTTTGCTCTAGTTGGAGAGGAATTTGATGCACGAAAGGGTAGCCATTGCTTTCTATCCGTAAGTAAATGCGTATGCTAGGCAAATCGCAGAAGAGGGGTCCTGAGTTGGGTGTTTCCATCTTTCTAACCAATAGCTGAGCAGATTTCACCCAGATCACAGGGACCTCCCCTGGAGGACTGTCTCTCAGGGCCTGAAGCTGCAGAGGGTCAGGCAGCCTTGTCCAGTTCAGACCATGGGACCCAAAGCTCAACTGGGTCTTTGGTTTGGATAGAGAGTCATGTTTAATGTAATGGTTGTGCCATGCACTCCCAATGTCTTGCTTTCTTTCTCCGAGGGTCAAGGTGAGACCACTCTTAAAGTAGTTTATTCTTAGGTGCTTACCCACCTTTGGAAAGCAGTGCTTCTTACATAGACTGACCACAAACTTGGGGCCTCCTTTTCCTTCCTGTTTCCTACCTGATGCCTCCAATTCGTAGCCATTTGTGTGTGTGTGCATGTGTGCGCGCGCATGAATTGGCTGGTTTCCTGTTTGAAACTCTGTTTATAAGTCAGCATTTTCTCCTTACTAAATCAGTTGTTATTCCCACTCTAATGTTCATCTTCAAAACATTGCTATCTCTAGACATCTACTGCTTCCTCTCCTGCTCTAGTTGTCCCAGTGGGTTTATAACCTTCAAGACATGTATTTATAGGCGTTGTTTCAGTTGGAGTTTGGAAGGCACGGAGATAAGCAAGCAACTTCAGTCCATCTGGTTTGACCGCATGTGAGAGATGGAGAGTCACCAAAGATAGCTGGGTTCTGCCGGAGCAGGTGACTGAAGGGGAAAGACAGCCCCATGGCGGGACCACTGCCTGAGCATCGCTGGACCTGCCAGCTGGGTCGCGGCAGAAGAGGTTGCTCCAGCTAAATGCCCTCAGAGACATCAGATCCAGCCCTCCCCTGGGACTCAGTGTGCTGGTTTCTGCTGGGTCCCAAAACAGGCCATTGTCCCACCTGGGCAGGCATGGTAGGCATTTTCTCTTATCTAGGGTGGATCATGCCCAGTACCCCACTCATCCTGCCCTGTCCTATGTAACCCCTTAGCACCTGCGGAGGACATCCATGGCTTTTTGCTGGATATCCTCATACCTAACCTCCCGTAATAAACTCGTAATGTAATGGTAGAGTTCCCAGCTTCTTCCTCTGGTCTCTCTGCCCTGGGGAATTTTTCCAAAGAATGACTCATGGCAGGCAGAGCCAGGAGCTGCTGAATGGACCATCAGTCACCGTTTCATGGTTCGAACCTGTGGCAAGCCGGCTGAGGTCCACAGGTTGCTGCGGACGCCTTCAGTGACCGCGGTCCAGGTTACAATCCTTGTGGAAGGTCAAGGAGGGGCAGTGTGCTCTCCCTGAAGGCAACGATGGACTGCAGACATCATGAGTGACCTACTGGAAGGGTCAGGTGGACATCCCAAGGACCCCACAGCTTCCCCCTGGCTGCTTTGGACATGGGTGTTGTCCACCTGGGCACGCTGCTGGTAACAGAGCATGTGTAGGAATCAGAGCCGATGACAGGGCGCACTGTGTGGTCTGTAACATCTCGACTCCCTCTTGCATCCTGGAGTAGTGCCCAGATCCCAGCCCACCAGCCTGCCCCTCACTCCTCCCCAGAGCCCCTGAGAACAGGACTGTTTTCTCCTCTTCCTTGCCTCCTTGAGATTCCCCTGGGTGGTCTGCTACTCTAACTCTGATAGTGATGATGACAATAGTAGCCATGTATTGAGTGTTTGCTTAGCACTTGACCTGTAACTCCAATTCCACTGCCCTGACAGAGGCTATGTCCACTCTATCCTTCCCACCCAATCAATTCAATTTTTTAAAAAAATTTTATTGCATGTTTACTCTGTGTCAGATCCTGCTGATTTTCTCCTCCACAATATTTATTAAACTGTTGCCTGCTTTTCCTCTCTTAGCACCCTGGTCCAGCCCTTAGTCCTCTCTGTCACCTGGACAGCGGTCAGGACTTCCTAAACTTGCAGGGCAAATCCGCCCCTGTCCCACGTTCTTCAGATCACCTTCCAGCCTGAGGGATCTTTCAAAAGGACGGTCTTTGGCAAGGTTCCCTCTTGTCCAGTGCTCTCCAGTGACTCCCCATCCCCAACAGGACACGTTCTGCTCACTCTCTGGGCTCACAAATGCCCAGGAGGTGAGCCTTGTCTGGGGCCCCAGCCTCCCCGGGCACCACCTACCTTGTTGATTTTATGCAAAACACCACAGGGCTGCACGCACTGGTCTGTTTCCCTTCCAGCTGCAACCACCTCTGTCTTTCTTTGCCCCTGGCCAGCTCCTTCCCCTCTTCCTCCGCTTACCCTTACCTAGTATCATGATCCGATCCTTACTAGACTTTGAACTGCTACAGGCAGGTCTCTTTCTTAATTATCTTTGAATTACTGTCTTTAGGAAGTAGCTAAGCACACATTACATGCTTTAGGAAAAACCTCTTATGACAGGTATTATGTATCTGACACTGCTCACCACCTTGCAAACACTTCTATAATCTCCATGATAAATGTGCACCTCATACACGGCATGAGCTGTTTCATATGCATGCCCTTACTCTCTACAGTGATTTTGACAAATATAACCCAGATCCCATGGTCCCCTCCCCTGGCCCTCTCTTCTGCTCTCCTGCTCACTCACAGGGACCTTCGGGGCGGGGCCCGGGGCCACTCCTTCAGCTGGGAACTCTGCCCTCAGAGCTTCACCTGCTGGACTCTGCTCTGGCATGCAGGTGACAGTTCATCTGTCACATCCTCAGAGGGGCCTTCTCCTCTCTGACACCGCCTCTTCCTTCCACCCCCAAGTCAGGAGGCAACTGCCCCATAAGCCCTTTTGATTCCCATCACAGCCTGTCCCAAAACCTGTGGTTACCTGAGGACTCCGTGCTGCTGCCCACGGGAACAGGAAGGCCGCACGGGCAGGCACTGCCTGCCTTGTTCCCTGGGTCCTGAGCTCAGAGTGTCTCCCGGAGCACAGCATCAGTGAGCTTTCTTAGCAGCTGATTTGTTCTGCACAGTCTCATGAGCTATATGCTATTCGTACCCCTATTTTGCAGGCTTGGAAAGGCAGGCTTGGAGGGGTTCATTGAGTAGATTGTGCAGCCATTCAGCTGAGAAGCCAGACCTGGTTGATCACATGCCTGACATTCTTTGGTTCCTACACCAGCCCATGCCTTGATCGGAGATGTTCCCTCTATGTGGGCCCAAGCTGCAGAATGCTTTGCCCTCTCCACGCCCGTCCCTGAGCAGGAGGCGGGATTTCTGTGTCTCCGCCCATCGCTCAGGTTTTCTCTCTCCTCTTCTGCATGGCTTGGCTGCATGCACCTGGGGCTATCTCAGGAGTCAGGCAGGGTGCCTGCCGCGGTGCCTCCTCTCGACCGGTGCCTAGACCACCGTGCCCTGCCAGTGTGAAAGTTTCATGATGCCATGGGTTTTTGAGTGCCTGTTTCACCACCCTTTAAAAATGAAGCGTACTTTTGAAAGGGCGAGTGGCATTCTGGAGGCTAAGCTTCGGCATGTGTTTAGGGCAACTGAGATGGCGTTCGCGTTGGCAATCAACTCCCTTCTTGCACAGAATGGCTTAAGGTCACCGTATCAATCCCAAATTTGGTCTCCGTGTCACAGACTGTAATACTGTTTTCCTCCGGGGACTGCGATCTCAATGTTGATGATGTCCTTCAGCTTTCTTAGCAGGCAGAAGACCGTCCGAAATGTATTCCTCCATCCGTGTATTCATGCACACACATCCGTAGCCCCAGCCGTGTGTTCCAAGGGCTGTGCTAAGTGCTGAAGCAACACCGTGGGGAAGACGCGGCCAGGCCCTCCTCACCGCCCTGGTCACCAGGGGCTGGAAAATATATGACGCCTTCCCCAAGGGAGTAATCATTTTTACTTTCACCCTTGTACCAGACCCCTCACGCCGCCATCTCAGCCTCTTAAATTCAAAAGAGCTTCCCTCCGACCATGAGAAAGCACCCGAGGTTACCCGGGGAACATTAGCTGGCGCATAAAACTGTCAAACTCCTGAGAGGAAAGAGCCTGAAGCAGACGCTCCACAAGACAAAGATTGAGGAGCATGTGGGGGGAGAGAAGAGGCATTTTTCAACTTCCCACGTGGAAGAATGCCCGGGAACAGAGCCCGAGGAGACCCAAGGAGGCCATTTGAGATACATGACTTCCAAGTCAAGGTAAATCAGGTAGAGGGGACGGAATAGGAAAGAAGGGAAAGTCGGTAAAAGAAAAAAGCTCAACTCTCATACCCCAGTGTGATAACTGCATATTTAATGCGGGGACCACGGAGGATGCTCCTTCTCCCCCGCAACTTTGGAGTAATAGGGGGAAATGGGAGCAACAGGTAGTGGGGTGCTGGTGTGTATTCAGCCAATTTGGGGGCTGCCTTTCCTGCTCTTGAAGCTTATGCCTTAACTTGCACAGGCCTGCGGATTTCGGCTCTGCCCGGACCAGCTGGCTCGCATCAGAACAGAGATTATAAAGCTGTCAGCACCAGATGATTAAGCTCCGTGATTTTAAAGACTTTTCTTTTCCCAGGTTTTTCCGCCTTCAGTGAATATTTTACTCTGTGAGGCAAGGATGGGAGAATGTGGGGGCCATAGGAGAGCCCCACAGAATCACAGACCCTACCACACGACGGTCAGGCAAGAAGGGTTGCGACGGGTCCTTCCCCTTTTGCTGTCCTGTCTGTCGTGGTCACTAACGCAAATTCATTAGCTTTTCCATGAGCTAAGCCAGAAACCTAGATCCTGGTCTTTAGCTGAAACCATCTCTGAATTAGATCATGAAAATTAGAATAAAACTTATTCGCCGGTAGCAATTAGTGAGTCATGACTAACTAAGGAAGCCGGAGGGTGGGAAAGAGCGGCCGTCCCTCCACACTGCTGCTGGCGAAGCGGAGGGAAATTCTCTGCATTTTGTGAGTTCGCTGAAGCACGGAGTCATCGCTGCTGAGAGCCACCAGACTCCTGACCCAGCTCCCGGCTTCCGGGGTCTTCCTTCCCACACCCAGGGAAGAATACCGGCATGGGTCGTGAAGGCCAGGCTTCAGGGTGGGGACCAGCCCTCGGCTGGTGGTGTCTTTGATGGTGTGCCAAGTAGAAAGCTCTTTTAACTTTCTATTAGCTTCGGCAGAGACCACCGAAAAGGCCTTGCCTCCGATAAACATTTCAGGAAACTGAGGTTGCAGGAGGTTAGGTGGTTCGTTCCTGGTCACACAGTGGAGGGATGGGGACCCAGGTCAGTCTCCTGACTCCGCCTGCAATGCTCCTTCCTCTGAACCATGATGCTGCCAAGTACTTGGCAACCGTCCCCCCGTCCCTCCATACCCACTCAGACCGAGGCGGTGGGATGGTATAAACAGAAAGCAGGGTAACACATGGCCCCTGCCTCCCGGGGATACAGCAGAGTGGGGAGGCGCTGTCAGGCAACCAGGTGTTTAGGAAACAGTGTACCGTGTCCCGGATAGAGGCACACAGACGGTGCCCTTGGCATGTGGCAGTCACAGTGCCTTACTGCCTGGAAAGTCTTAGAAGAAGATAATATTTCAGTGGATGCTTCAAGTCTGAGATCAGTAGTTTGTGTCTGAGATTGGGGTCACCCTATAAACAGAATCTGAAACAAGGATGTGAGGGCCAAAAGTTGGTTTAGAAGGTATGTGCACACCAGAACGAGAATGAGAAATAGAGAAAGGGAAGGAAAAGCATCCACAAGGAGGTAGGAAGTCAGTGGAGAAACTCTGAGAACAGGTACCAAACACATGTCTCAGAATTCTCTCACCGGAGGGTAGGGAGCTGGGGTCTTCGCACATCAAGTCAAGGTTGAGTTGTGCTCCGGTGGGGGATGCTGGGTGCCTGGCATTTCCAGCCTATGGTGCCAGGCCAGAATGGCCATCTCTGGCTTGATGAAAGCCCTCGGGTACAGGAGCACAGATGTTTGCAGTTGTGAAGCTGCTGGACACCCTAACATGTGTAAGGTAGGAGGGCTGAAGATGGGACACTGGCAACATCTGCTCCAGTTGGCAAAGGCACGGAGTCTCGCGAGAGGGCGTGGTGTGTTGAGAGCAGAACTAGAAAAACATAGGAGGTCTAAACCGCAGGGGGGAGAAGAGGAAACAGTAAGCATGAACATGTAGACAGGTGAGAACATGGAGCTCTCTTGCGCCTTACTACATAATCTAAATGATCATATTCTGTTGTCCTGGTTCATTGCCTATGAGACAGAAGAAGGGGAGACGTCTAAGGGGATGCACATTTCTGCAAAAGGGTTTAGAGAAAGAGCGCACACAAATCCTGGGCCAGCACAGACCAAGACTCCGTTCCCGCAGGTGTGGTGGGACCTGGGTCCCTTCACAAGGTTTCAGGGCCGGCCTCTAAGCACCAGGAGGAGGGGGTAGGTGCAGAGCGCTCTCCAGAGCCCCTGGCCCTGACCAGACAGCAGGGCTCACCTCACTCACTAAGTCTGGGACTCCGAGTTAGCCTGGGGCCGGATCAGATCAGGTCAATGTCACAGCTGGGAAACGCACATGGATGGGTTGGTGGGGCTGCTGCTCTCTCCACCCCGCAACCCCTTTCAAACCTGACCTGGCCCAGCCCCTCCTCCCTGCGTTCCCTCCCACCAGGGGGTCTCACTGCTCAAGGCCTTTCCACCAGGACCTCATTTTACTGAACCCCAAATTCTCTGCACTGAGACTCCTTCGAGTGCTGGTTGTTTCTCTGTTCTTAACTGGCACTTGAATTTGCCTCCTGGGCCTCCATGTCCTGCCCCAGCACTAAGAGGATGGGGCTACATTTGCAAAAGTCCTTTAAACTCTGGCATTTACTTGCTTTCTTCTCTGTAGACACATCACAATGAGGGCCAAGGGGATGCAGAAGAGGGAAGGCCCCCATCTCCCTTAAGGGTTGGGAAAACCTGATGAAGACGGGCCACCTCAGACGGGGGCTAAGGAAGCCAGGACTGTCATGGGGACCGAGAAGAAAGGGCAGAGGGGATGGAGTGAGGGGAGATGACTTGATAATATTGAGAGTCCTATCCAGACATTCAAGTCCATGATGCGGGGTTTCTATGGATACTTTGGATACGAGTAAACAAAAGCCTTGAACAGATTGCTCTCCAGACTGCCCGTGGCTGAGGAGGTCAGCAGGTAACAACGGCATCGTTTCCATCGCTCAATGGCTCCAGCCTCCGTCACACCTGAGTCCTGCTCTCAGCCACGAGAAGCAAATAATGGCTGGTGCTCGACCATCCATGAGTTAGCGTGCGTGCAGTGACATGGGATTAGGCAGGACTGCTGGTGTGGCATTTAGTGCACCTGACATTTAGTGGGCATTCAATGAATCCCAGATGATGACCGAGACAATATTGATGTGTCTACAGAAATTTTGTTTTCTGGAGATTTATGAAAATAAATGAGACACTCACCTGTATACAGTGATGTAAGAGGAGTCCTCCCTGGGGGCTGGGAGGTGGACTTTCCAAACCACAGAAGCAGGGTCCTCGGTGTGTGGTCCCTGAGCCAGTAACGTTAGCTTCGCCTGGGAACCTGTTAAAAAGTTCCAATGTTCGGGGTCCACCCAGACCGATGGGATCAGAAACGGAATGGGGCCCCGCACGCCGTCTTAGCCAGGCCTCCCAGGGCCCTTCTGCTTGCTCAGGCTGGAAAACCACTGTTTCTAGGGCTCCCCTCACGCATGAACTTTACTCAATTCAATCAGAAAAGGAAAGAAGGGAGGGAGGGAGGGAGAGAGGGTAAGGGAGGAGGAGGAGAGAGAAATTCTCTGGAATTCCAGAGTGACAGTCAAAAGACCAGGTGTCGGGCCAGTATGGCTCAGCGGTTAGAGCGTCGGCCTGCGGTCCGGAGAGACCCGGGTTCGGTTCCCGCTAAGGGCGCGTACCTCGGTTGCAGTTTGTCCCCGGCCCTGGTTGGTCGTGCGGGTGGTAGCCACTCAATGTGTCCCTTCATGTCGATGTTTCTCTCTCTCTCTCTCCCTTCCTCTCTCTCCCTCCCACTCTATCTGTACAAATAATGGAAAAATGTCCTCGGGTGAGGATAAAAAAAAAAAAAAGACCAGGTGTCGGTAAATCTGTCATTTGAGAGGAAGAGGGGACCAAGGAGTTAAACAATAAACGTGGGGACAGTCAACCTGGCTTCCGGCCCTTGATCTTCTAGCAATAAGCTTTGGCACCTTAGACAAGTCATTCGGCTTCTCTGAGCATCTGAGAGGCAGGAGGGTGCCCACGTGGCCTCCAGAAACATGTCCGGAGGATACATGCAGGGTTTGCCCTCGGCCTCCACTCCCAGAGCCGGCTCATGCTATGGATTCCTGAGCGACGTCCACCCTATAGGATTACAACCTGCCCATCAGGTCACAAGCACTGCCCGGGTGGCTGCTCTCTGTTCCCTGCAGCGGCAGCAGAGACCGGAGCTCTCCTTTGACAGGCTTGGCGCTGTACATTAAGGAGCCTTTGCTTCCTCCTGGCCTAGTACCCAGGGATGCTCACCTTGTCTGAGAGATGGATGGCAAACCACCGCAGCCGGTTCTGCTGCGGGGTCCCTGAGCCACTGCCTCTGTGGCACAAGGTGACTGAGCTGGGGGAGCTGGACCTCCAGACTCTCCCAGAGGACTCCCTTTTTCATTTACAGTTCCAATTTCTAGACTCGTCAACACTTTCCGCCTCTCTTCTCCGAGAAGAACAAAAACAAAAGGTTTGCTTGTTTGGTTTGTTCATAGACACAGACAACAGAATGGGAAGGGGGGTGGGGGAGGACCAACGGGGTAACGGGGAACAAATACACGGTGACGGAAGGAGACTGGACTTTGGGTGGTGAGCACACAGTGGAATATGATGTGTTATAGAACTGCACACCTAAAACCTATGTAATTTGATTAACCAAAGTCACCACAATAACTTTAAATTTTTTATTTTAACAAAGATAATTTCCCTTTAAAACTGCCCGGAGGACTCAGCATCCCTGGCGGTGAGGCTCCTATTTGCCAAGAGTGACAGCCTCCTGGGATCTCAGTCCCAAGGGTCCTCGCGGGGGCCTGCTGCTCTCACGGTGAAGTCTCAGGGTATGGGAACAGACCCCTCTCTAGCTGCACCCCGGCCTGACGGCGCCCTCCTTCGACTGACCATTCAAAGCACCCTAGACCTATGCCACCCATTTCTAAATCTCGAGATATAATTCATATACTATAAAATTCACCTTTTTATTCATCACCCCCGAAGGAAACACTGTACTTTGAGCAGTCACTCCCAATCGCCTGCATTCCCAGCTCCTGGCAACCACTAATCTTCCTGTCTCTATGGATTTGCCTATTCTGAACATTTTATACAAATGGAATCATATAATATGCAGCCTTTCTGTCTGGCTTCTTTCACTTAGCATAATGTTTTCAAGGTTCATCTATGTTTCAGCAAGTATCAGTATGTCATTCTCTTTTATGACTAAATAATACTCTATTGCACGAACATGCCACATTGTATTTACCCATTCCTTTGCTGATGAACATCTGGATTGTTTCCACCTTTGGGCTATTATGAGGAACGCTGATGTGAACATTTGTGTGGCAAGGTTTCGTGGGAGCATAATTCAATGCTCTCAGCTGTTTGTATCGAAGGGTGGAATTGCCATTATATATGGTTACTGCGTGCTTAAGTTTTTGAGAACCTGCCAAACTTTCCCCCAAAGTGGCGGTACCATATACCTTCCCATGAGCCCTGTAAGAGGATTCCAATTTTTCCATCTTCGCACCAGCACGTGTTGTTTCTGCCCTTTTGGGTTACAACCACCCTAATGGGCAGGAAGTGATGTCTCAGTGTGGCTTTGATTTGCATTTCCCTGATGCTTAGTGATGCTGAGCATTCTTCATGGACCACTTGCGTTTCGTACTCGGAGAAAAGTCTATTCAAACCCTTTCCCCATGTGTCAGTTGGGTCATTTGTCTTTTTCTCCCTGAGTTGTGTTCTCTGCATACTAGACTTTTATGAGATATCTGATTTGAATACATTTTCTTCGATTCCGTAGGGATCCTCTGATGTACATGTTTTTAATTTTGATAAAGTCCATATTTTTCCCTTGGCTGCTTTTGTTTTAGGTGTCGCATCTAAGAAACCATTGCCCAGTTCAAGGTCACGAAGATCTATCCCTGTTTTCTTCTAAGAGTTTTATAGCTTTAGCTCTTATACTTAGGGCTTTGATCCACCTAGAGGTAATTTTTGTATCTCGTGTGAGGTAAAGGTTTAACTTCGTTCGATCCGGTTGTCTTGCAGCATTTGTTGAAGAGACTCTTGTTTCCCCTTGAATTCTTGTGCCACTAATAACTTCGAGTAGATCCTGCCTCCTGAGATTCACCCATTTGCGATGTTTCTCCCCTTTCAAGGCCACGTGGTCAGCCCACTGAGGGCAGAAACAGGGGGCGCATTTTTGTCTCCCCCATGAAGTTGGGCATAGGATGGTGCAAAGCTTCCTAGTGCACACAGTAATGGGGTCAGTCTGGAAACTGCGCAGACTCTTCCCTTCTGAGTGTTTTCCACCTATCCGACGAGCGTATGCTCCAATGCCTGCGAGTTCTTTGTGGGGAGGTCCTGGCACGCTGGTGTCGTCATCATCACCCCCAATGGCTCAGGGTGACCCTGGAGCATGAAGGACCATGGGCCTTCTCCTTCAGCCAGCGAGGTCCAGGAAGGAGGGGAGCTGAGAGCGGACGAGGAGGAGGAGGAAAAGGTGTTTAGGAAGCAGGGCCTTCCTTAGAAAAGCCTTGAGAACTGACGTGGAGGGGAAGCTGGGGCCAGGGAGCCGAGCTGGAGAGGTGGGCCTCGGTGGCTCTCACGGGGTAGGTCCCCAGACTGTCTACATGTGCTGGCGGCTGCCCTGGGAGGGCCACTCCCCCGAAAGGCCAGCACAGGCGGCCTTTGCCTAGTCCTGGCAACACATTGTGAAAATAATGGGTTTATGTTTCAAAGGTTTCTTCCCCTGTGTTTGATCAATAAAATGTTCTTTAGATCAATAGAAATGTAATTTCGCTGCTGGCAGCCATTTACAGCATACAGCGGAGAGGTCGCAGCCCGGCGGGCCCAGCTCGCGAGCGTCACGCGTGCACGCGGCGGGCTCTGCTCGCGGCGCGAGTTTGAGAACAGAGGGCCAGTGGGGAGATCGCCCACCGACGAGCTCAGGCCGCCCCGGCGTCGGGTGCCTGTGCTCGACCCGCCGACGCGAGGCCTCCGCTGGAAAGAAGCTGGCTCTCCTTCACTCGGGTTTACACGAGATAATAAACAGAGTGTAGAATCGATGATGTTTACTTAGCGATTTCCACATGCCAGAAACTGTTTTAAGTGCTTTCTGTGAATTAACGCGTTTCCATCTGACACAAACCTGGTGGAATAATCCCCCTATCGCCCTCCTCAGTTTGGGAGGGCGGTTGAGGCACAGACAGGTGGACGAACTAGGAGCTGGGCACACAGCTGATGCGAAGCTGAGCGGGGACTGGAACCCGGGAAGTCTGATTGCAGAGGCCCTGGGCGCAGAACTGAGTCACCCCTCCATCTGACTGTTACCTGGAGCCCCTGGCATGTATCTATTAGACGCTAACCACGTGCCAGGCCCTGTGCTGCCTACACTCATGTGTTCCGTGTACTTTACCCCCCTAAACCTCTCTTTGTAGATGAGACACTGAGGCCTGGAGAAGACCAACAACTTGCCCAAGTGTCACTGCCAGGAAGCGGCAGAGCCGGCATTTGAACCCAGGCCCTCGGAGGCCCGGCAGCCGTGCTCTTCTCTGGCCTGCAGGGAGGCAGCGAAGCGGCCTGTGCATTTCCTCCTTCTCCAGCAGCTGCTCATGTGAAGGACAATGATGTGTCCCAGGGAGCTCGGAATGAGGAAAAGGCCCCGGGGGGGGGCAGAACAAGTGAACCAGAGGCGCCCGGGTGCCCCGCGGTGTGAGCGGCGCTCCATCGGTTGGGGTAGGACCCTCTGAGCTGAAGGGCCCGCTCCTGCCTGCGCGGCCGGCTCTGTCCTGCCGCAGGCCTGAGCCTCCGCTGGCTGAGAAACAGGTCGGCCTGAGCGCAGTTCTCAGACATTCCTGAGCCGTCACCCCGCTGCCCAGCACAGGCAGGGGTCCAAGGGGATGTGCCTCTGGTTGTCCGACCCCTTTCTAGGCGGGGAGCCTCACGAAGGCGGGGCAGGAAGAACCAAGGAGCCTGGAGGGAGCCCGAATCCACGTGTTGCGGTCCCAGCTCAGCAGTGTGCGCTTGAGCAAGGCCACCCCCTTCCCGGGGCCTCACATTCCTGCCTGCTATACAGTGAACTGGGCCAAGTCATCTGTCAAGTCTCTTCCAGCTCGAACAGTGCACAGATCAGTGGAAAGGAAGAAGGCCAGTGCTGCCAAGACAGAGGTCAATCTTTCATTTATTCAACAATATTTATTGAATGCCCACCATGCACCCGGCATGGAATTCAGCAACGAGCAACAGACAATGTTCCTCCTTGTCCGAGTGAAGCTTCAATTTCAGTGATTTGTGAGGTGCCCGATTCATTCACTAATTCATTCATCCATGCATTCATCCATTCATTCACTCAACAAGCACCACATGTTACAGATGCAGTGACAGGTGCTGAGGATGCAAAGACTAGAAAGACAAGGCCTTGTCCTGGAGGCACTAAAATTTCAGCAGAAAAGTGAGGTACAGTCGATGAATACATCTCCATCTGGAGACTGGGACCACAGCCATGCTTATTCCGAATCTGTCCCCAGCATTATGTAAGAACTCACCAGAGAGTGTGATTTAACATGTAGCCCCAAGTGGGACAGGAGATCAGGGAAGCTGGGGAGGAAGACAGGAGGCAGCCTGGCAGAATGCCCTGGGCCAGAGAAGGCACCCACGGGAGCCGTCCTTGAGCAGACTCTCATGGACGTGTCAGACGAGTGAGGGGCCAGGCAGGGCAGGCCTCAGTGTGAACCCCGCTGCATTAGTCCCTCCACTGCTGTCTCAGGGGCGTGCAGCAATGCACAGGCAGGCTCAGCCCCTTCCTGGAGCTCATCAGTCAATCCAGGATGCTCAAGCTAAAGTTAGCTGATAGCCAGTCTCTGCACCTGCCCCACTTCTAGTAGGGCCTGCTGGGTTTTCTGGGTCTCCCCAGAGCACCAATCCCTTGGGAAGGGGAACCTTGTGCTGCACCCCAGACAGTATAGGTACATTTTGCCCATGGCACCTCACTTCCTGGGAGTCAGAATGTGTTCATGCCCTCTCTTCCCTCTTCAAGGGATGGCTGGGAACTGCACGTGTCATCCCGCCTTCTCAGCATCCATGCCAGCTCTCCTCCACTCCCCTTCCCCGAGGCTCAGTATTCCTCCGGGTCTCGGCTGCCACAAACCTGACATTATCACCTAGTTACGGGCCACGACCTTTGCCAGCCCCCTTCTCTCTGCCGACCTCTGCTTCCCCACCTGTAAACAGAGAATACTTTTACCTGTCTTGATGACTTGACGGAGCTGTGTTGAAAACCACATGAGATAACTAGAAAATAATAAACTATTAAGTGTTATGCATAGAGGCAGTAATAATGATGAGGATATTTATGACACACACCAGAGCGACAGGAGGCAGAGATTTAGAACCATCCCTTTGCCTATTGAAATATTCAGATTCAATTAGCCCTCCCTGAGCACCTCCCGTGTGCCAGGCACTGGACGATTGCTTGGTGGCCCCAACTTCATTTAAGCACCACATCATTCCTTTGCATTTATAAATGAGGAGACAGAGGCACTGAGAAGTGATGTATTTTGCCCAAGGACACAGATCCTTGAGCACCTGGGTTTCCCAGAGAAGTTGTCTGGCTCTTTAAGCCACAGCTACAGGGAACATTAAACTCTCACGCACGTGGTCTCTGGAAAAATACAAAGTGTGCTGTACTCCTACCTTTAAATACAAACCCTCTGCTTTCAGACCCAATTAGGAGCAGGTAATTACCTGTGGGAAGCGGGGAGTTGGGCAGTCTGCTGGATCGAACAGAGTCCTAGAGCTAGTCTTTTCTAGTTATCAATAAAGTGCTACAACAAAATCATTATTTGGCAATGTGTTTATTTAGCATTTCATCCCACAGGCCCAGGATGGAAAGTGGCCACGGTCACCCCTCTAGGATAACATTTTGTATTGCTGTCCTTGGCCTCACTGCTTGTGTGGGCAGAGATGTGCCCTGCTACAGGATGACCCGGTTTTCCCGGACTTCAAAAGGAGGGACATAATCTCTGATGCCTCAGCCTTCCCCCCTGGAGCCCTTGGTCTCACCCCTAGTCTCAGCCTTGAATGGTCCCGCAGATGATCCTGAGCCAGGCAGGCAGAACTCTGCCTGAGCCCTGCAGCTGGAGGTGAGAGAGATCAGCAGAGCCGCCGCCGCCAGGTGTCAGGTGCAGCAGAGTGAGCCCTTGGCACCCTGTGCTCACAGGATCTCACCAGTCCAGACACGCACCTGGCTTGCAGCTCAGCTTTCCTGCCCAGCCCAACAGGCACCTGCCAGGAATGTGTGCCCAGCCTGCATTGCAGTCTGCGTGACCTCCTCCCCAGGGGACTGAATTTGCTCCCAGCCCACCTGTGACAATCATGGCCCTGCAGCCTTCTAACTCTGAGTGTTGTCTGTCTCCTGGTCATAGACACCTGCCTGAACTACACTTGAGCTTCTTGACCCTGTTGATCTCCGTGGACCAGCTGCTGGCTGTCCACATAAGTGTCATTTAGTCCTGCCTTCCTCTCGCTGTGCCAGCCTGTGCTGCCTGGCATGCTTCCTGTGAGCTAGTGGCCCTTTGGGGCCTCTTCACCCTGTTAGGCTGTAATAATGTGACTGCCTGCTTGAAGGACATTTGAAAGTCACTGAGTGAGCAAAGAACAGTTTAATGCTCCCTGGTCCTTTCCCCCCAGGGACTCTCTCAGTCTTTGCAAGTTCCCACTATTTTACTTGTTCTTTGAAACAGACATATAATCGTGGGGTCCAGGCGGGCCGACATGGTGGCAGAGTCCTTGGTATCACACGAAACAGCTGGCTATAGTTCGAGGACTTTCCCTGAAGGGCAAGAGGAGTTGCCTCTTACTAACGTGAAATAGGAGGATGTTTGCAATTTGCTCTGGGCAGGGAAAGAGGCAGAATGTAGTTTGTCATTAGCAAGGAGTTTTCCATTCTGGGTACCGCCCTCAGTGAACTGCAAGGCATAATGGGCAGGAGGAACTCTTGTCAACCCCTGACTAGCACACATTCCTTGGGCTTCATTCCCTCACTTGGTCAGACAGAAGCATCTATCACACTGCGCCTGTACCAGGTGGCCTGTGGTGGACAAGGCCCCTGCACCCACAGACCCACAGCTCGGCATCCGTGAAACAGCAGTGTCCGAGGGGGCCATGCTGAGCGCACCCGGGGCACCGGCCTTCCTTCTGGACTTCAACCAGCTAGTCATCAATTGTATGTTTTGCCTTCAGTTTGGCCAATACTGGTGAGGCCAAATATCTCTACATGAGTGCATGTCAAAACAGACAAATAATTCCGCAGATGCTCACACGAGCCACGTGCTCCAAGCACTCAAGGGACTTCCTGGAAAACCAGTGAGGCACTTGGAAGATTTACAAATTCTATCAGATCATTTCTTTCAGTGTGAACAACTGGGCATCTACACTCTAGCAAGAAAAAATTTTTCAAAGTGTACCAGTCACTTTGTCTAAGTAGTGCCTATGACTAAGCCAATACCAGTTATCTTGGGGAGGTGTAGATGCCGCCGCCATGGGCCTTAGGCCTGTGAGTGTCACGGTGGGAGGTGGATGTCTTGGTCTCTCGTTCAGTGGCAGGCAAATAAGAACTCAGCTTCCCTTCTTTTATGTGGTCTAACTAAACTCTTGTTATGACCAAATGACAATCATCCAAATTACAGGATGAGTATCTTCCGAGAATCATAGCGTTAGGGTGGCCTATAGAGGTGATCCAGTTCCATTTATGCAGGAACCTCAGTACGATACCTCTGATTCGGTTTGCACACCTCCTGTAGCAGGAAGCTCACTCCACAAGGAGTCATCCCTGTCCATCCTGGAGTTATTCTGAGGGCCAGAACGTTCTTCCTCATAATAGGCTGAAATCCACCTCCTGGAACTTTCACCCCGTTGCTCCTACCCTGCAGCCTAAGGACGGAGTCTAATTCTTCTTCCTTGTGAAAGCTCTTAAAATTCCTGAAGACGCTCATTCTGGCTTTCCTGGAACTCTGGCTTGCAGATGGATCACGAGATTTCTCAGCCTCTATCATCGCATGAGCCAATTCTCTCTCTCTCTCTAGTTTTGTTTCTCTAGAGAACCCTGATTAATACACCCCATACATTTGAAGGCTTTATTTACCATGGCTGCCATCCCATCACCCAAGCCTCTGACACCATCCTCAGGGGACTTTCTCTGGGGAGGGAAGTTGCCCTCATAAAGCTATTGGAAAATCGTGGGCCTTGTGGTCTGGCTCTGTGCTCACACCCCACAGAGCCTGCGGGAATTCTCAACCTCAAGATGTTTGCAAAGCTGCTACTTTTCCGCCCTGAACATCGCTGCAGAGGCAGGGAGGAGAAAATGAGAAAACAGAAAGTTCCGCACAACAGGAAACCCCGTTAGAAAGCTGTGAAAATCATGTATCCTTTTGAGGCATAATGGTTTTAATTTTCTCAGGCCCCAATCTCCCTGGCAACAATTTCGAAGTGCATAAGCAGTTATGAATCAAAGTTGGGCATGTCTGCATGTTTAATTATGTGTCACTGGATGGAAACCTTCCTTTTGATCTTAGCATTTAAAGGGATTTATGCTTTTACAATTATATATTTTTTTCTCCTCCCGAAGTCAGTGAGGGTTACTGAATACTGTCGGTACGGTTGCTGGGGGGGAGGATGCTGAGAAAGCCAGTGAGGTTTTTATTTCGCCTGGAATGCGGTGAAGTACTACCCACAGGCTCCTATTCTTAAGAAACGAGGGAGCAGCTGGGACGGCTCCACGGTACTGTGAGCATCCCTGTCAGTGAGGCCCCTCACCCAGTCCAGAGGATGCTGGGGCCAGCAGAGACCAGAGCTGAGATCTAAGACAGGATGGGGTCTCCTCACCCTGTTCAAAAGTGACCCCAGATGAGCTTCCAAATCTCCCCAATGACAGATTGATTCTAGATTATTTCCACCTTCAGAATAGATGTCAGCAGGCTGCCTAATGGATATCAGATATCAGATGGATGTATCAGAGACAAACGGAAGACTATCCTCAGTAGAGTGTAGATTGCTTTTCCTTCCTTTTCTAAACCTTTTTCCTCTCTTCCTTCACCTCTACTCCTCTCCCTCTTGTTAATTCCCATCCTCCCTCCCTCCCACACATAATATATTTCAATGATTCTTCTGAGTCATCCATTAGGGACACACATTAAAGGAACTGACCTGAACTGTTTATTCCGCTCTATGTTCACGCGGGAAGGCATCCATCTATTTAACATTATTTATCGAGGCAGTAGCAATGCCATAGGGCTGTGAGGCAGGACTGGGTTTCCTCCTGACTCCAGCATGTACAAACTATTCTTCCTCGCCGTGCCTCAGTTTTCTCATCTGTAAAATGGGCATGATAAATCCTCACTGGGTTGAAGTGAAAATCCACACATAAGAATTTAGAGTGCTCGGCTTGGTTCCTGGAGGCAACAAACCACTCCCAAACTTAGTGACTTAGGACGGCCACTAAGAACAGTTGCAAACCTGTTTCTGTAAAGGAACACAAAGGAGACGGCTTCCCTTTGCAGGCCACGCAGTCTGTTGCAGCCACCCCTCTCCGCCGTTGTAATGCCGAAGAAGCAGCTGTTGTGATTTACGATGAATAGACGTCTGGGTGTTCCTCCGCCCTTCTTCACAGCTTCCAAATCTTGTCATTTCCTACACGAACCGAGAAGAGCAGCGGTAGAAACTTTTGTTACAATAGTTGGTCTTTTGTCCTCAGTTCCTGGAATCTCTTCAGAGCCACAGAACTGAAATGGGTGTCTTGTTATTGAAGACAAGCCCCTTTCAACCACACCTGGCAATCTAGGAGGTAAACTGGCTTCCTGAGTTCTGTGAGCTGCTCCAGCTAATTAACTGAACCTGAGAAGGAGGTTGTGGGACCCTCCAGTTTATAGCCAGTTGGGCAGAAGCACAGGTGACAACTAAGATTTGCAACTGGTGTCTGAAGAGGGGGTAGTCTTGTTGGACTGGCCCCTTACCGGTGGGATCTGCCGCTTACGCCCTATGGATAGTGTGAGAATGGAGTAAGATCTGTAGGTCGCCCAGCTGGTGTCACGGAATTCCTTGCCGTTCAGAAAACCCACACATCTGGTGTCAGAAGTGCTGTGAGTATGGCAATCATGTAAAAGTCAAGAGAACACATGGAAATGAGGTTTTCCTTCAGAGCAGCTATAGACAATACATAAACAAACGAGTGAGGCTGTTTTCCAATCACTGTATTTACAAGAACAGGACGCAGGCCAGTTTGGCCAACAGAGCAGAGTTTGCCAAGCCCTGACTGAAAACCACAACCATTCATTTGCCTCACAGTTCTACGGGCTGACAGTTTTGAGGAGGATGCACTGAGTGTTTTTCCTGGCCTTGGCCAGGCCTCCCCATGTGTCTGCAGTCAGCTGGCCGGCCAGCTGGGGCTGGCGCGTGGAGGGTGGCCTCGGCTGCCCCGTGTGGTCTCTCCTCTTTCAGGGGCTAGCCTGGGATGGTTCCGATGGAGGCTGGCCAGGCCTCCGAGACCAGCAGAAATACGCAAGGTCCACTGAGGCCCAGGTGTGCCACAAACACGTCTGTGACTTCTTACACATTCTATTGGTCAAAGTAAGCCACAAGGCCCACCCAGAGTCAACGGTCAGAGAAAACGACTCTATCGTTGATAGAAGAGCTGCAATTTACACTGCAGACGAGAATGCAGACGGGAGAGAGCTTATCACGGGCATTTTTGCAAACAGTCTACTCACCGGCACCTAAGGGCCCCACAAATGATAACTTTTAGCACGTAGTTTTTCCGTATCATGTCCCGTGGTAGAAATAAGAGAGATTATAAAGCTGTGGAGTCCTAGCTTTGAGATGCTCACAGTCCAAAATGTGAAATAATGTTTGTTCACAAATAACTATAACAAAGAATAAAAATAAGTGATTCTCCAGCTTGAGTTTCAGAACTCAGGAGATATAAGGAACTAAAACACAGGAGATAAAAAAGTTCTGGTAAGTTTATGTACCACTTAGGGACTGTATCTCAGAGTCCTTTATACCGAAACAGTCTTGTGTAATATTCTAGGCCCCAGACGCCTGAGCTGGGGTGATATAGCCCGGGACTCATGATGGAAGATCACCCACCAGAGTTGCCTTTCGCAGTCACCCTCCTAATCTCTGGCTATGAGGGAGCCGCAGCATTATCTAACCCATTGATTTCCTTATCTCAGTCACACCAGCTGAAGAAATATATGGAAAATTGTAAGATGGTAACCATGTAGGCAGAAGAGATCAAGTGAAACTAGAGACAGCATTTCAGACAGAGACGCAGCGAGTGCAAAGGCCCCGAGACGGGAGCATGGCTGGTGTGTCTACGGAACAGTTCAGAGACTGGTGTGGCGGGATCAGAGTTAGAAAGTAGGAAGCAGTGATAGTGAGGTTAGAGGGTGCCACGAGCTGGAACCAGATCACGTATAAGGGGAGAGACGACAGGAGACAAGAGTCAAAGCAGAGGTGCCATTGTCTGAGATGGAGTCGATTAGAGGAGTTGCGTTTGGCAAGAACATTCAGATGCTTATTTGGGGGATAAGAGACCTACCAATGCAAGTGGTGATGTTGAGCGAGCACTTGCAGTGTAGGGGAGGGTTGGGTTGAAGGCATGAATTTAGGACCCATCAATGCATATAAGGCATTTAAAGGCTCAGGCTGTATGAGATGCCCTGGAGAGGGAGTGAGGGCAGAAGAGAGGAAGTGGGTGAGGGCTGAGCCCCGGGCACTGCAATGTTCTGAAGTCAGGAAGACAAGAGGGCTCTAGCACGCAGGCTAGGAAGGATCAGCCTTGAGGTAGGTAGGAGGACAACCAAGAAAGAGCAGTGCCCTGAAATCCACGGAAAGAAATCTTCCCAGAAGAGTAAAAGAACAGTCTATTCAATGTCTGGAACATTGCTAAAAAGTTAAGTATGATGAGAACCAAGAATTAGGTTCCAGGTAGCCACACGAAGACCATCAATAACTTGACAAGTGTAGTTTGTGCCATTGTGGGGAGGAAAGACTAAAAATAGTGCATCCGAGAGAGAACAGGAGGAATTCGAATTATGGAAAGGTATTAAAAGTTTTTCTTTAAAGAAGAGCAGAGAAATGGGCTAACAGTTAAAGGAATGTGTGACCTCAAGTGAGGGGTGTTACTAAATAGACAATGATTCAGCATGTTTGCATGTTTGTGAGAAAACAAAGGGCAATCGCAAGAGCAAAGTTCTCATCTTGTTGGCAGGGGGTCAGGCGGTGCCCTGGAAGGTTGGCCTTGGGTAGGAGCAGGGACAGGTCACTCATGGTAACAGAGGGAAGGTGGGTACACATGAAGATAATGGAGTAGGCTTGGTAGCAAGAAGCCTTCCAGGTGATGCGCTGGAAGAGGAAGAGAGGAGGTATCGGAGGTTGGAGGAACGACGATGGGAAATTGTCTCTCCAGAGAGTGGAGGAGTGAACTGATTAGACGACTGTGGAATTGCTAAGCAGTGCTGAGGCCACACTTAGGTGGTCATTAGTTTAAAGTGAGACCAACGAGCAAGATTGGGTGTTTCTTTCCTTCTACATTCATCTGCTTAGAGGAACAAGTGGAGTGTGCAGGACTGAATTTTAACCAGGCTTGGTGTTTTGCAATTCAAGTGAGAAAAACACGGAGAAAGTGTACTTGGGAGTTGAGGGTATATGCAAGAGAGCGACTCTAATGATGGGCCAGAGAATGCAAGGAGGGTGGTGTGGGTCTGCGGGTTGATGGGCTAGATGCCTGGGTGGAAGGAAAGGACTCCTGGAGGGGTGGTATTAGAGAGAATGGGGCCGAAAGGTGAGATATCATGGTCAGACAGTGGGAAGTTTGAAACCCAGATGTCAGACAATGATGACATCTTGGATATGACCATGGCTGAGAGGGCTCAAGGACAATCATTAGAGAGAAGGCCAAAGGACTATAAGTTTAAATTATAATAAGGATCATTTGCATAGTTGCATAAGTAACCAAAACAAATATTGGAAATATTGGTGGAGAAGATTTGTTAAATCTTCCAGGAACGAAGAAGAGATGCCTGCAAAGCTGTGGATGGGCGCAAGGAGGAGGAGGGGGCAACGTGGTATGGTCTTACACGATGGCTCTCCGAGGAGCTGGGTCTTCAGGGCGAGGGCAGCAAGAGCAGTTTGGAAGCAGCGATGAAGAACGGGTAGGGTGCTGAGTGGGGAGTACGTGCTGTTACTTGATAGGATCGCAGAGGCTTCTCTCAAGGGACAGCTTAAATTCAACAAGAACAATAAGAGAACATTGGAGAAAAGGTTTAACATAAAGGGCTTTGGTTTGGTTACATACCATGAATTTCCAAGGAAACCTTAGAAGGATTTAGGAGGTTGAGGAATTTTAGGGGTTTTCATTACATAAGAATTACTGATACTGATATGGATATCTTAGCTCCTTCTAGTGACCAAGTAAACCAAGAAGTACGGCATCAGGATGCTGGTCCTGGTGGTCTCTTAGGAAGGAGACAGATTAATAGATAGGTAGGAAAATGGCATAGGGGACAGTCCAAACTCATTAAGGAAATCCTACGAGTCATAGTGGGAAAAGTTTAGGAGCACAAGCCATGGCTAGGATAGAGCCGAAAATCAGGACACCTGAGGTTTATTCCGTTTCTCTTGTTGAGCTTCACTTTGGGTGTGTGGTTGTATGGATCTGTGGACTGTGGGAGTGTGTGTGTGTGTGTGTGTGAGTGTGTGAGTGGGTGTGTGTATATGGTTGTGTGGGAGTATGGGTATGGGGGAGTGTGGGAGTGTGGGGGTGTGGGGGTGTGTGATGGTTGTATGGGCATATGGGTGTGTGTGTGGGTGTGTGGGTATGGGTGTATGGTTGTATGGGTGTGTGTAAATATGGGTGTGTGGATGTGGGTGTGAGGGTGTGTGAGTATGTGGGTGTGTGGATGTGGGTGTGAGGGTGTGTGGGTGTGTGGATGTGGGTGTGTGGGTGTGAATGTGTCGTTGGGTGTTTGGGTAGGTGTGAGTGTATGGGAGTGTGGGTGTGGGTGTGAGTGTGTGGGTGTGAGGGTACGTGGGTGTAAATGTGTGGTTGGGTGGGGGGTAGGTGTGAGTGTATGGGAGTTGGGTGTGGGTGTGGGAGTTGGGTGTGGGTGTGTGGGTGTGAATGTGTGGTTGGGTGGGGGGTAGGTGTGAGTGTATGGGAGTTGGGTGTGGGTGTGGGAGTTGGGTGTGGGTGTGTGGGTGTGAATGTGTGGTTGGGTGAGGGGTAGGTGTGAGTGTGTGGGAGTTGGGTGTGGGTGTGTGGGTGTGAATGTGTGGTTGGGTGGGGGGTAGGTGTGAGTGTATGGGAGTGTGGCTGTGGGTGTACAGCACTTTGCATAGTGTCCTTATACATTCAGCGGATTATTTTCTCCTCTGTCTGTTGCATGACAACGTCGTCTCCAGGAAAGAGGAATCGTACCTACTGGTTAATCACCATGTGCTCACTAAATATTTGTCTGATGAGTGAACAACAAAGAAAGTGTATGGGAGGCAAGTTGGTCTCATTCTTGGCGTCCCCAAGAGGTTCGGGTAAAAAGAAATAAGATGGACCTAGGGAGAACTTGCTAACAGTTACAGTGTACAGAGAACTCTGTTCTCCGAGAATGAGCTCTTGCCCGGTCTTCAAACTAGAGCTACATGTTCAGGCCACTGATCATGTGATTTTCTGCACTGGGTCAAGAGTTGGGTAAGATGAGTTGTTAACGATCCTAACAGTTCTATAATTCAGTGATACCAAAGCTCTAACATATTACCTGTGACTAGCCTTTAACTTCATTCCCCATGAAAAAAAATTACCCAATGAGAAATACTTATGCTCTGGGGTTAACGGGTTGCTTAGTCATATGTACTTGAATTTATCCATCCACTTATTCATCCATCCATTCAACCATCCATCCATCTGCCTATCCATCAAACAAGTACTCAAAGCCATGCCAGGTCCTGTGGAAATGTAGATGAAAAGTACATGTTCTCTGAAGGGTCCACACTTTATTTATTCTTATTATTAGGATCTAGAAACATGTACATGCAAATATACAAACTACAACTAATATCTAATACTCATAAAGTACTTTCTATATGATAGGCACTAAGTGTTCTACAAATATTAACTCTTCGTCCTCACAACAACCCTAGAAGGAAAGTACTTTATTATCCCTGGTTCCTATGTGAGAAAACTGTCCTTGGAGCCTGTATTCAATTTACTTCTTGTTTTGACATTATGCAAATAGCCCTCGTTTGGTTACAGCCATGTAGATTTTAAACAAATACCTCTAAAAATAAACTTTTTTGAGTAAAAACATTTCTTCCAGGCACCGCTATAGGGAGGAAAGAGTACTGGTTTCAAATTCAGCTACCTGGGTTCTGTAGTTAGCTGTGTGTTTTTGGACAACCACCTTCCCCTCTCTGGGCTCCGCTTTCCTCCTCTTTAAGGATTGTATCTCTGCGGTGGAGGGGAGCGTGGTAGTGGTGGTAAAGACTGGATTTAGCAGAATTAATGGGTACAGTCATGCAAGCTGTACATCTCCTGAGGCAACCACATACACAGGCTAGATGTGAATGGAGCCACTCGATGTTGTCCAGCACGATGGCCGGTCTCTCGGGTATCTTCTGCTTCTAATGATTTTGTAACTCAGTAATGAAACATGGTTCTTTGTGCAGGGTTGGGAGGACAGACTATTTTTTCTCTCAATTTTGGCTAAACCTTAATTGCACTCAGAACTGTCCATGCAGGAAACAATCTTCAAATTCCTTCAGCATCTCTACTTGCTTTCAAAATTTCCCCCGAGAAATCTCCCTGCTGTGCAGGAATTTGTGCCCACTGAAACCGGAAAACCAGTTGGGAGTTGCGTGCTTCCACAGCTGAATGATTTCAAGCCAAGCCCGAAGTAGTTAGCTGAGGAGCAGGAGGAACCTGCCGTGGAGGCAGGGAGCAACCTTCGGCACAGCCAAGTGGGTGGTCCCGGTGTGCCCCAAGTTCCAAGAACACAGAAAGGAGCAGGACTATGTGCCACCCCCACTAGCATCTCCCTGGAACTCACCTACTGACGCCTGCATCATTTTCTAAATTAAGACTCAGCATTTGAGGACTTCTGTTTCTTCTGTCATTCAGATTGCGTTTCCACCACTGTTCATTGAGAACTTATTAAGGCCTATGCCTATCCAATTATGTTAATGGATTCTAAAAGTCTAAGAGTGGGCAAAAATGTCTGTTTTAATAAAGTTAATTTCGTCTATTATACAAGTTTAATGTGCTCATTATAGAAAATTTGAAAAAATAAAGTTTTAGCATAGTGGTTTTTGTTGTTTTCCTTTGGCTTTTCCATTTCTTCTTTAATTTTAAATGTTATACACTTCATTTTTGCTTTCTTTCTACTTGATAGAATCATGCTATATATAAATTTTATGATGTTTTAACTTCTTATAGCCTGTGATTATGTTATAAACAATTTACCTCATACTATCATACTCTCTTCATAAACATAATTTTTAATGGAAAGTTTTATTGAGATAATAATAGATACACATACAGTTGTAAGGAAATAGATAGGGTACTTTACACAGTTTTTCCCAATGGTAACATCCTGCAAAACTACAGAACAATATTACAACCAGAATATTGACATGAACACAATCCACTGATCTCACTCAGATTCTCCCTCTTTTATGTATAACTCGTTTGTGGGTGTGCATTTAGCTTTACACAATTTTATCAGATATGTAGGTTCCTGTATCTGTCACAATCAAGATAATAAACAAATACATCACCACAAGGATCCTCCGTTGCCCTTTGATAACCACATCCTCCCTCCCATCTCGTAACCCCAGTCCTTAACAGATTCACTTGTCTATACTCCATTTTCAAAATTTTGTCATTTTGAAAATATTACATAAGTAGAATCATGTAGTATGTAACATTTTAAAGCTGACTTTTTAACTTAGCATAATTCCTGGAGATTCATTTAAGTTTTTGTGTATATCAATACTTTGTTCCTATGGAAAACACTATGGAGGTTCTTTAATTTAAAATATAACTACCAGATGATCCAGCAATTCCGCTGCTGGTATATACCTGAAGGAAATGAAATCAGTGTCTTGAAGAGCTATCTGCACCTCTATGTTCATTACTTACAACCAAGATATGGAAACAACATTAAGAGTCTACTGACAGATAAATGGATAAAGAAAATGTGGTATGTATATACAATGCAATATTATTCAGCTATAAGAAAGAAGGAAATCCTGCCATTTGCAATAACTTGAGGGTATTATGCTCACTGATAAGCCAGACAAAGAAAAGCAAATAGTGCATGCCATCCCTTTATATGGGGAATCTTTTAACAAAAAGAATAATAATAAGTCAGACTCATAAAAAAAGAGAGTAGTAAAGTGATTGCCAGGGGCTAGAGAGAGGGGGAGGGAAAATAGAAAGAGGTTGATAAAAAGGTACAAATTTTCAGCTATATGACGAATAAGAACAACAATAATATGTTCCTTTTTATTGCCAAGTAGTATTCCATGGCCTATATATACCACAGTTTGTTTAAGCATTGGTTTATTGAAGAATATCTGGGCTATTATCAATAAAGCTGCTTTGTGCAGGATATTTTGTGGAGGTAAGTTTTCATTTTTCTGAGATAAATTCCCAAGAGTACAATTGTTAGATTATGTAGTACTTGTGTGTTTACTCTCATCGAAGCTGCCAAATTGTTTCCCGGAGTGGCTGTTCCATTTTATATCCCACCATTGATGACTGAGTGATCCAGAGTGTCCAAATTTTCACCAGCATTTAGTATTATCACTATTTTTTATTTTGGTTATTCTGATAGATCTGTTATGGCATCTTTTTTGGTTTAATTTGAGGGAGCTTTTTAATTATAAAATCAAGGTATTTAATGGTCATAGGACTATTAAGATTTATGTACTCATCTTGGTCGAATTTTGGCAGTGTGTAGTTTTTGAGAGATTAGTTATTTCTTCTAAGTTATTAAATTTATTAGTGCAAAGTCACTTTTAATATTCCTTTATAACTCTTTAATGACTACTTAATCTGTAGTGATATACCAGAATATTATGTGTATATAATATTACAAGAGTGTAATATATTACACTCTTGATGTTGGTGATTTGTGTCTTCTGTCCTTATATTTTTACCAGTCTTCCTAGAGATTTATTAAATTTATTATCTTGACGAACCAGTTGTCATTGATTTTCTCTATCATTCTGCTTTTATTTATTTCATTGATATCTCTTCTCATATTTATCATTTCCTTTCTTATGCTTGCTTTGGGTGTATTCTCATCTTCATTTTCTAGCTTCCTGAGGTAAGAACTTAGATTATTCATTGAGACCTTTCCTCTTTTGTAACAGAAGCATTTAATGTGGTAAATGTCCCTGTCAGCATTGCTTTCGCTGCATTCCACGTATTCTGATATGTTTTATTTTAATCTTTATTCACTGTTATGCATTTTTATTTCCTTTGAGACTTCCTATTTAATCCATGGCTTATTTAGGAATGTGTTGCTTAATTTTTCTTGCTCTTAATTTTTCCTGTCTTTCTCTTATTGATTTCTAGTTTGAATCCATAATCAGAGAAAATATATGATTTTAATTATTTTAAATTTATTGAGGTTTGCTTTATGGCCCAGAATATAGTCTACCTTAGTGATTGTTTCATGGGTATTTCAAAAAATTAAGTGCATGTTTCTGTTACTACTTGGAGTGTTCTATATATGTCAGTACCTATTGGTTGATTGTATGGTTCAGATCTTCTATGTCCTTGCAGATTTCTATCTAGTAATTCAGTTGTTAGGAGGGGAGTGTTGAAGTCTTGAACTATAATTGTGGATTTTGTCTAGTTCTCCCTTCAGCTCTATCAATTATATTTTATTTATTTTATTTAATTTTTTAAATTCTCACCCGAGGATACTTTTTCTCAAATATCTTCAGATAGAGTGGAAGGGGAGAAAGAGAGAGAGAGAGACAGAGACAGAGAGACAGAGAGATAAAGAGACATTGATGTGAGAGGAACACATCGATTGGTTGCCTCCTACACGACCCCGAACAGGCAGGGCCCAAGACGAACCGCAACCGAGGTACGTGCCCTTGGCCGGAATTGAACCCTCGACTCTTTGTTCTGCTGGCTGACGCTCTAATCACTGAGCCAAAACGGCCAGGGCAGCTCTATCAATTTTAGCTCTATGTATTTTCAGGCTCTTCTTTTTGGTCTTTATACATCTGGAATCATATGTTATATATACATATATATGATTACATATATTTATATCCCTCTTTGTCTACAGTTATTGTCTTTGCTATGAAGTCTACTTTAACAGGTATAAATATATCCACATTGATTAATGTTTTCTTGGTATATAGTTTTCCATTTGTTTTCTTTAAACCTATGTATATCATTTAATTTGAAGTGAGTTCTTGTAATCAGCATAGAATTGTGTCTTATTGTTTATACATATTCTATCTATCTCTATCTTTTCATGGTGTATTAAGACCACTTACAATTAAAATAATTTTGATATGCTAGAGATTAAGTCATTTTTTTCTGTTTCATCTATTTCTTTTTTCTTGGCTTCCTATGGATTAAACATTTTTAAAAGTCTACTTTTATTTATCTATAGTGTTTTTGAGTATATTTCTTTGTATAGAATTTTAATGGTTCTTTGGAGTATTACAATATATACAATGTAACTTATCATAGTATTTTACTACTTCGAGTGAAATATGGAAAACTTACTTCTATTTAGATCCCTTTACTTTTTCTACCTTTACATATCAGTCTTGAGTATTACATGGTATTACAGTTTGTTGTTTCAATCATCAAATATAATTTATAAAATTCCTGAGGAAAAGATAATTTATTGTGTGTATCCATATTTTTGGTTTTTCCATTGTTCCTTCTTCCACCTGAATGCTCCAAGATTCTTTCTTTTATCATCTCTTCTTGTTTGAAAAACTTCCTTTAGCCAGTATTTAAGGGTAAGCTTGCTAGTTATAAATTCTTTTAGTTTTCCTTCATATGAAAATGTTATGTTTTTTTTCTCTCCCTTATTCCTGACAGATAGTTTTGCTAGATATATCATTTGTATCTGGCGGTTCTTTTTTTTTTTTTTCAGCATTTGAAAAATATTCTTCTACTTCCTTCTGACTGCCATGGGTTCAGATGAGAAATCCACTGTCAGAATTGGTGTCCCCTGGAGGTAACATGTTCTTTCTACCTGGCTTCTCTCAAGATTTTTTTTTTGTCTTTCATTTTCTGAAGATTAGTTATTATATGCTTTGTCATGGATTTTTTTGTGTGTGTTCATCTTATTTGTGTTTTGCTCAGCTCCTTCAATCTGTGTTTCTTTCTGCAAAATTTTGGAAGTTTTCATTTCTTCAAATACTTTTTTAGACTTTGTGTTTCTCTTCTTCTTTCAGGACTCTGATAATATAACTAAAAATCTTTTACTAGTTTCCATACGTTTCTGAGGCTCTGCTAATTTTTCAAATTATATTTTCTCTCTGTTATTTAAACTGGGCAACTTCCATTGACCCATCTTCATATTCACTGATTCTAGGTTTTATCAACTCTACTATTGAGCCCACAGAGCAAGTTTTTAAAAAAATTTCTATAGCATTTTAAGATCCATAATTTTTATTTGATTATTTTTATTACTTCTATTTCTTTGCTGAGATGTCCTATTTCTTCATTAGTTTCAAAAGAATTTTTCATTGCATGACACTTGCTTTAAAATCCTTGTCAGAAAATTCCGTCTCTGATTCCCATCAGCGTTGGTGTTGACAAGTCTTCTTTTATTCAAGTTGTGTTTTTCATGATTCTTGACACGACTGGTGAGTTTTTATGGTATCCTAGACAGTTTGTCTATTATATTAGGAGGCCCTGAATCCAATTGCAATGTTTCATTTCAGCAGGCTACACACTGCTTACATTAGATGTGGGTCCTGGTCGTCTACTTTGGTGGGCTTTGATTCCACAGAAATTTTGATTTTTCGAGTTTCGGGGTATTTTTGTTCTGCTTGGTTTATCTGGTGCTGCTCAGGCTCCCCCTTGTTTCTACTAGTGCTGCCGGAGGAGGTGGACAGGATTTCTCTTACGATAGACTGCTCAATGCCTCTTGACAGGCAGAGGGGCCTCAGTCCTTGGGCATGAAGAGGCTTCCCGACCAGCACTTGTGGTGGGATCCCGCCTTCTCCTCGGCCAAGAGTACCTTCTGGACCAGAAGCACCTACGGTGGTGGAATCCTCCTACTGGTGCCTATGGTCCCCATTGTATCTGGGACGTGAACACAGTCTCAGATCTATGGGACAGAGAGACTTGCTGGGCCAAGCTGTTTGTGGTGGCAGGTCTCTCTTGTCAGTGCCACCTTTCTGTCCCAGTATCTCTCATTTGGGGAGTGAAGTCTGTGGCCCAATGGGAAAGGAGGATGCTTCTCTTGGCTACTATTCATCTCCGTTACACGTGTGCCCATCTCTCCTGGTGTGGAAGGTAGGACTCTCATTGATCCAGGGGAAGAATGATCCTACCTGGGCTACCATCTGCTGCTAGGTTGGGGATTGGGAAACATGGACCTGGGTTGCCATATGTTGGGTGCATAAGACACTTTCTATTGCATTGATCCTCCAGTATTGGGGTCCTAAACCAATGTGCCTTCTTTTAACTAACTTTCAGCGTTTTCCTGTGGTTGACACTTGCATTATTTCCAGAGTTTATAGTTGTATTTGGCAGGAAAAAAAGGGAGCTATGAGTATCTCATTTGTCCAGACTGAAAATCTTGGACCATAAAAATATATCTTCATAGCTTCATAATATTTCATTGTGTGGCTTTGGAACAGTTTTGTAGCCCGAGCGTTCAATAATAGGAAAATGGCTTCTCCCAATATTTTATTACTTTTTAAAAAATCACTCTTGCCCTGGCTGGTTTGGATCAGCGGTTAGAGCATCAGCCCACTCATGGGTTCGATTCCCAGTCAAGGGTGTGTAGCTGGGTTGCAGGTTTGATCCCTAGCCCTGGCTGGGGTCATGTGGGAGGCAACCAATCAATGTGTCTCTCTCACATTGATGTTCTCTCTCTCTCTCCCTCATTCTCTCTCTCTTCCTCTTTCTCTCCCTCTCTTCCACTCCCTCTAAAAAGAAAAAAAAATATATCACTCTTTTCATTAAAGTTATTTCCATATTTTGGATTCTAAATCATAGTGTATATTACCAGAATGCAAACAGTGCTTTGAAGAATACAAAGATGCATTTTGATAGTGTTCTGATTATCGGTGCATTTTGATAGCGTTCTGATTATTGGTCATTGTGTCATAGATCACCCCATGCTTTGCGGCTTAAAAAACAGCAATGGCATATTATTTTCTCTCCTGGCACTGTGTCTAGTTGCGTGATTCTCACTCAGGGCCTCTCACGTGACTGTAGTCAGCCCACGGCTGGGGCTGGAGTCATGTTGAGGGGTTTCCTCATTCCCATGCCTGCCTGGGGGTTGATGCTGATTGTGGGCTGGGGCCTCAGCCATGCTGGTGGCCAGAACACCGACATGAGGTTTCTCTGCGTGGCCTGGGACCCAGCATCCCAGGAGGGACTTGGGGTAACGCGTGGGCCCTCCGCGATGCAGCCCTGGGGATCGCACAGCCCCGCTCCTGCCGGCTCGGTTGGTGAGCAGTGAACCACTAGGGCCCGATCACCTTCAAGGGGAAGGGAATCAGACTTGATGGGCGAAGTGTCAAGAGACTGGAAAGCATGTCTTCCCCCGCCACCTCGCACTTTGACGTCGCGGCTTCACTCTATCATGGTTTTTTCAAATATATTCATTAGAAAGTTGATTGAGACAGTGAAAATGATACAGCATGTGCTCTGCTGTCTGAGTCAATGACACACCCCTGCATTACAATTACAATTAGAATCACTGTACGTATGGACTGTAGGCCTATGTACTCGAGCACCCCAGGAATCCTTCAACGCCAGGTGCAACCGCTAGAGTCTGGAGTGGATTCACCACGATAAACGAGGGGGTCTGCACAGGAAGGAACAGAGGCAGGAGTGGCCGGGAAGGACAGACACGTGCCAGCTGACCTAAGTCAGTGGCCAGCTCCGCAGGCAAGAGAAGAGATGTTGAGGCGAATCTCCTCCGCTGCAGAAGAGGGTGTGGCCGGTGAGCTATAGGCGTACCTCTCTGCCCCTCGTGTAATGACAGCCAGGAATCATAACATCTCTTGATACGAAAAAGTGGCTTCTTGCAACCACTGGGGTGAATTTTGCATTTTTTATTAAATAGAAAGACTATGTTTTTCTAGACAAGCGAGGCTACAAGAAGGAAAAATATGGCTGTGGTGAGTTTCCACACATACCAGTGCTTTGATAAGCTCTGCTCTATGTAAAATTTATTACGTGTCTTAGAGAAGTCGATGAAAGGGTATTGAATGTAACACCCTGAACAGAACATTTCCAGTGGCATTTGGTACTATAAGAGCACGGCGGGGACATTGTGAGACTCTGACTACGTGGCCTGAGTGTCGGGATAGAATATTTCATCAGGAAGAGGGGAGGAGACAGAGCCAGCGCTGTTTTTCTCATGTATTATAAACTGCATGTCGTAGGTTTCAATTACATGATTAATGTAGCTTTCTCGTTGATGATACACTTATTTATTGTTTTGTCCTGAAGTCTCCTGCCTTTTAGGAGAGCACGATGCATTCGTTTTAATAATTAAGCTAGATAGGTATAGGCAGAAAGCAACATTATTCCATCTGCCACTGAACTTCAAATTCCGACTTTCCGCCTTGTCCATCGGCACTCACGCTACATGAAATTTCAATTAGGTGCGTCAGCCGCTCAGGTCAGTCCAGGGTAATAAAACATCCCTCAATCATTTTCAGGACCCAAAAAAAAGACATGATAATAAAGAGTGTCATTTTCTAGGTGTTTTAAAAATCCAGTCCAGAGGCATATCCAGCTCTAAATTATCACTCACTTAAAATTCCTCTCTGAGCCGAGAAACCCGCAGTGGGTTGGAGGGGGGGCGGGGAGGGGACAGAGGGTGACTGTCTCCTTCCTCTTTTTCTCTCCACCACTTTCTGGCTAAACTTTGGGTCCCTCCAGAGTTGGAAAGGATTAGGGAAGAGAGGCAATGGGCCAGGAAGTTCTTACTTGACATCGGTTGTCATTGGACCTTCTGTGTGCAGAAATTCTCATTTTCATGGGGGGGGGGTGGTCTTTTGAGACCCCTTCCCCGTCACCAGGGATCCCTCTTGTCTGCACATCCCTTAAGTGGGCAGTGCCTCCTCCCCCGGGCTACTCACCCCTGGCCAGCAGTACACTGGCTATTGGGGTCGCCTTGCCCTGTTGGGGAGGGTCCCCTTCGCAGGTCTACCTCTGTCACACAGAGTCCTCCCCAGCCAGTGCCCTGCTCACTCGGGACATACAGGCCATTCCAGTACAGTCCTGTCTGTCTTGGGGCCAAGTGTGAGGGTTCAAGCTCTCCCCACAGTCCTTCAGGTACGAGCAGGTCAAGCACCTACTTCCCAATGTCCCTAACTGAGGGTACAAGGATGCCCCAGTGGCTCTCTTCCAGCCCCTTTCCCCCGACCTGAGGCTGCCATCGGGAGGGGAGGCAGGACACGCTGATGACTCTCTCCAGAGAAATCCTCCCCATCGTCCTCAGTCAGCTCCTGCGTAGACGGCCTGGGCCTCTGCTGGCTGACGTGGTTTCACCATCTCTTAACGCATCCTGCAGGTGGCCTGGAACCTCGGTGAAGGGCATCGGTGGGCTGGGCCCCTCTCCTGCCCTTCTTGGCCTTTGAGGTCCCTGCCACAGGCCTGAGTAACATGGCAACCTCTATTTAGACATAATTTTTCTTTGACACTTCATTTCACTGGAGAGATTGACGGGGAAGCATGAAAAAATAGACCCAGTAGAAGGGACAGAGCAAGCTCCTAACATGAAGAGAAGTTAAAGAAACCTTACCCTTTGGTTCAAACCTCAGGCAAACCATTTCATGTGGTCATCTTTTTCTGGTTTGTTTGTTTCAAATTATGTTTATTTCATTGTTCATAGGGTTAAACTTCTTTTCAAATGTTATCGCTCATTTTTATTTCCTTACAAATTGCCTATTCATGACTCAAGCTCATTTTTTTTATTGGTTAATAAGAGCTCTTTGTATCTTAAGGACCTTAACCAACCTTTGGTTAGCACCATTTTGGTTTATTCCTTTAAAAAAATGTTCCAAGTTAGGAGTTTGGATTTTCTTCAATGTGTAATGGGCAGCCACTGGAAATTTTTATGTATGGAAATGACATAATCTTATATTTCCATTTAAAATGTTTAAAAATATTGACTTTCTTAAGGCACAATTCACATATAATTAAATGCACTTATTTTAAATGCACAGTTTGATGCATTTTGACAAATGTATACTTCTGTGTAATCACCATCACAATAATGTACAACATTCCTATCACACAGAAAAGTCCCTCCTGCCCCTCTCAGTCAATCCTCCCACGACACCCCAATCCCAGCTGCAGGCGGGTTTCCGTAGGCCCTTCACCCAGCTTCCCATAATGTAACCACTTTACAGAGCCAAGCATACCTCAATAAAGCTGGAGAAAATTCAATTAACAAATGCAATCTTGAATTGGATCTTGAAACAGAAAAAGGACATTAGTGAGAAAATCTGATCAGAGTCGATAGTTTGGTTAATAATGTTATGTGATCATCTTAAACACCTAAGGATACTATAGGCTATTTGCCGGACACACCTGCTTCTGGGGATCCAGCACTTAGGTGACCAAGTCTGACCGATTCTGTAGCTTTCTCTGTGGTGGGGACAGGGGTAAGTCTCTGTGGTGGGGACAGGGGTCAGTCTCTGTGATGGGGACAAGGGTAAGTCTCTGTGGTGGGACAGGGGTAAGTCTCTGTGGTGGGACAGTCTCTGTGATGGGGACAGGGGTAATCTCTGTGGTGGGGACAGGGCTAAGTCTCTGTGGTGGGACAGGGGTAAGTCTCTGTGGTGGGACAGGGGTAAGTCTCTATGGTGGGACAGGGCTAAGTCTCTGTGGTGGGGACAGGGGTAAGTCTCTGTGATGGGGACAGGGGTAATCTCTGTGGTGGGGACAGGGCTAAGTCTCTGTGGTGGGACAGGGGTAAGTCTCTGTGGTGGGGACAGGGCTAAGTCTCTGTGGTGGGGACAGGGCTAAGTCTCTCTACCGCCCTGGAGAGTTGAAACACAATAGCATTCCCTTCAATCCAAATGGAAACAAGTTGCTTTGCAAGGGTGTTTCAGGTACTCTGTCCTCCTGCCAAACAGACTCGCACTGGAAAATGTGCCTTGGGGCCAGGCAGGGAGGGTGCAAGGCCCTTGGTCAGTCCTGATTGATTGTCCCTTGGGGATGACTGGAGTTAAAAAAAAAAAAAAGCTAGAATGTTATTATTATTATTATTATTTTATGTTTTTCCTAAGGAGACTTGTAGAGCTATAGCCTAGAAACCCAAGGTCTGACCCTATGGTTGGCAACAACAGGCAAACAGGCACTTAATCTGGTTGGAGAGAAAAGAGGAGAAATTGTGGTGCCGGCGGGGGCAAGCGCCCTGGCTGGGCTCTGCCCTGGAGGCCCCGACCGACACCTCTGTCAGGGGCAGCAGGAGACCAGGAGCTGGGCGAGCGGTTGCTAGGAGAAGCACGGGGAAGACGGAGCTTGGCCCCCACCTGACATCTCTTCTGCAGATGCAGTCTCAAATGGACTGATTGATCCTAGATTTCTTTTTCCCTCTCTGGCAGAGCCAGCCAAGTAGTTTAGACATTTCTATTAGATTAGGAGCCAGGAAATGAGAAAAACCCTGCCTCACAAGGGAGTTGTTCTCAGGTCATATGCCTGCCTGGTAGAAATGCAGAGACGTAAACAGAAATGCTTTGTTTGAGGAGAACCAAATAAATGATCACATTTGTCATTTCTCTGTTTTTCCTACCACCTCACACTCCCTCCCCACCCCCACCCCTTCCCCGCCATGCTATGAACACAGCAACATTAGAATCACTTGGACACAGGAGTCTTAGAACCGAAGCATGGAATCTTAGAATCCCAGAATGTCCAACGTCTGATGGAGTAGAAACAGCACGAACTCCTAAGCTGGGCAGAACAAAGGTGCAAATCCCAGTTTGCTGCTCATTAGCTGTGTGACTGCAGGAAAGTGACCTGAAGCCCTGTGTCCCTTAGCTGTACAATCAGGTCACTGGCCGCGATGATCAAGCTGGATAACACATACACCGCGTCTACCACGGTGCACGGGATAGGAACGCAACTACCCCAGTCCCTTTCGATTAGATTTTTAGAACCTTGAAATCCTAGAATATTGGCAACTTAAAAAATAGTCAATTCCTAACTCCATTTTGTATGTCATTTATTTATTTCCTCTAAACAATTTATAGGCTCTCTCTGTTCCTTTCAAAGCACAGCATTCAGATCTGCTGTAGTATCTCCAGTGCAGAATTAAGGGCCGTACGTAGGTTACTGAAGCATCTGAATGATGACCCTTGTTGAGCCAGTCAAGGCCCCTGAATCTAAGCTGAGGGCCTGTTTGTTACTTGTACATCGGTGTTTTGGGTTCAAGCGGAGAAGTTTACATTTATTCCTACTACATTACATCTCATCAGATGTGGCCATGATTCCAGCCTGGGGGTGGGGGACTAAACCATGCTCCTCTTTTTTTCTTTTTAAATATTATTTATTGATTTTCTTTTTTTTTTTTTTTGACAGAGAGAGAGGAAGGGAAAGAGAGATAGAAACATCGATGTGAGAGAGATACACTGATCGATCGACTGCCTCCTGCACGCCCCCTGCTGGGGATCGAGCCTACAACCCAAACATGTGCCCTGACCAGGAATCGAACCGGGACCTCTCAGTCCATGGGGCGACACTCAATCCACTGAACCACACTGGCCGGGCTAAACCATGCTCCTCTTCATCCCCCTCTCCCCCTACAGGGTGCAGGAGAGAGTCTAGGTGGATTATATTCCAGGGCACTGACTGACCACGTTTGCTGTTGGCTATGAACTTTCAATCACATGGCTATGACTTTCTCTCTCTGACACTCTCCTTTATCAACATCTTCTATGCTCTGGAAACCTTAATAAAGAAATCCTATCCTACCAGGCAGTATGGAAGATCGTGAAAGAAAATGTAATTGAGAACTGTCTCTTGATCTTGAGGATCCTAAATGCTCAGGTAGGGAAAAGGGATGGGCACAGAGCTACTTATTTTTGCAACAACCTGAGTTATACAGAGCAATGTACTAAGTATCGGAAGAGTGGGAAGCAGAGAAAGATCTGACACGGTGACAAAGAACAGTTTGCACGTGGAGGTTCTCTTCTAAGGCCAGCTGAAGATGGTGATACCAACCCGGCGTTATAATGAACACAACCAGGTGTGCTTGTCCTGATATCACCCAGCCTGTCCTCAACCACTGGCATGAGCAATGGCTAAAACCTTGGAGTAACTGATCCCCAGCCCCCCTGTTTCCCAAAGGAGGGGTTCAAGAGCAGAGGACTACGGTCAGGGAAGCTGAGCTTGGCCAACACACTGGTCTTTAGCAAACACTGAACACTTGCAGCATTCCAAACACAGTGCTACGAGGGACAGTGGGGGCCAAATACATGTCACCAACAAAGTCTTTGCCCCACAGAGCAGAGGGTCTGGTCCTGGACCTGGACAGGAATTCAATGTGTCATGCACAGAGCAACAAGAGCCAAAATGGGACATAGTGCCTGACAATATTTTTTTCCTGAACTGTAACTTTCCTTATATGAAAAGTCTGTGGTAACTCTCTTATGGCCAATTCTCACTCTTTTTTTTTTTTTTTTTTTTTTTAATTCTTAATAAAACTTCCGTTTAGAGCGCAGGTAGCAGCACTACATCCTGTGATCTCAAGAAGAAATGTCCCTCAGCCAGAACGAGGAGCGAATCCCAGTTTGTCTAAGCCAGGCATGGTGCAGTGGAGATTCAGGCTACAGCCCAAATCGTTCTGCCCCTCCATTGTCGCAGCTGTCACCACCCCAAATCCAACCTGGGACGCGTTTTCCAGCTGTGTTTGACTGGGAAGACCATGCGACTATGCTCCCACCCATTCAACCTGCGCTTAACTGGACTGTGCAACTTCCACCTCCCTTGCTGGAGAGGACCTGCACTTCTATTCTTTCCGCTTCCCACTAACAGGAAGAGCAACCTTAAATCCATCAACCTGGATTTCTCAGTTATTGTGCGGAACAACGCTGTCTGTCATCCTGAAATGCTCAACTGGGAAATTCTACTTGAAAATAAAGAAAAAGCAATCTATATTTATCGAGATTTCTTTATTTTGGAGTCCTTTTTACAGCAATGTGTCACTACTCAACTTGTTCATTTGGAATTTCCTTTCTCTCTGCTGGATTTAAACTTTCTATGTTCCTCTTTTAGATAGAGACGGACATGTGATGCAGATTTACACAATAAAAAAGAAGAGAAAGACTTTTTGGAAATTTTCTTCTCTGAGTTAGAAAAAAGAGAAGTAGAAAAGAAATCTGCTAAGGAAAATGTATTATTGTTTTTGAGGTTTTCTTTCTATTTAAGATTCTTGTGTGTGGTCTTGATGTCTGGAGCTGCTGCAGCCATCTTGTGACTATGAGGAAAAGCCAAGAGAATCCAAAGATGCCAGACCAGTGTTCTGACACTGCTGAGCCAATGAACACACCCTGGAAGCATCTACCTGCAACTTTCTGTCTGTGAAAAATGTAATGACTTTCTTGCTCAGGCTGGTGTTAATCTGACTTTACGTTATATAGTGTTCCTCAATGGTACAAAGTCTTACAAAGGTGAAAATTTGAAATTCCTTGTTTGTGATAGATTAAATTAATTACCATTCATTTAAAAATCACATATTAAAAGGCATTTGTCACCTGTAATGTAAATAAAGAACATGCATGGCCCCTTTTATTATTCATTTCTATTGAGGATAGAAGGTATCGTTACACACATACTGGAAAATCTCAGCTTGCTCAGTTATTAGCATTGTGGATTGGATTCACTCAGTATTCCCAGAAATACAGCATTTCCAGGAAAGTGGAGGTATATGGGGAAATATAACTGGACATGACATAATCCTAAAACATCAAGCATGCATGGCACATCTAGTACATGTGTATTTGGTGTTACATGTGTCTAGCTCACACACAAATAAATATATCTGATTTCTCACATCAATGGCTGCTCGCAAAGAGTTCAGGCACCTCCCTCCTGGCCGCCTTCCCGCGGAAGCAGCAGTCCCAGCACTAGGCTCCTGGCCAGGCACAGACTACCCTGACAGAGCCCTGGAAGCTTAAAGAGGAGTCCTGTGGACATTTTAGTACCAGTTTAGGGCCATTTCTTTAAATACCCCAAAGGTACATAAAAGGAGTTTAAGATTTTTTTTTAAAAATGCTTTGCATCTAGACACATCCTAATAGATTTTCTGTTACTTAGTATCTCTAGGACATCTTATTCCCTGAAAACAAGAAAGAATATCTTATACTTAGGACATTGCCTTCTGTGTGCTGCTGTCTCTCCATGATTTGAAAGTCCCCATTTTTCCCCTAAGAGCTAGTTTCTCCTAGTACTTCTTAATAATATGATCCTTTAATTTACTGAAGTGCAGAAAAGGGATTTAATTGTTTTCTCAAGTAGAAAATGCCTCTTCATGAATCAAGTGCATTCTTGCTACCTGAAAACACTTTCAGGCCCAACCCACTATGCAAAGAATTCACAAGTGAATAGCTTCTGTTGCAGGTTTCATCCACCCTGGCGGGGGAAGTCCTGAGTAACCCTTTGGAAGAAGCAGCTGCTGACTTTGGAAATGCTGCAGTATTGCAGCATCAGGCTGTGTGCCCCTGGCTGCGGAAGTCGAATTCTCAGTAAGCGATGTCCTGATGTGCTGGAAACAGGTTAGCAGGTGCGAGCACATGGAAAACCCTGGGATCCAGGAGGGTATCAGAAAACAGGCTTTGGGTTGTAGAAAGGAGTATGATGTTGAAGAGAAAGGACGAGAGACTCCTGGGCTGGGTTCCAGCCCCAAAGCTCAGCCATAATGCCAACTGTTTGATGCAAGATTTTCCTGGGTACCTGATGGGAGTAGAGTCAGAAGGTGAAGCCCAGGACCAGACCAGACAGATGGTGAGCCAGGTCGGATGTAACAGATAAGCATTCAGCAAAAAGGATGGATCGGGTAGGTGAGTATTTCATTATAAAGTCCAAGTCTTCGAGTAATTGATAAGGTGGGAATGGGTGGGCACCCAAGGGCCCAGTTAGAGGTAGGGCCAGAACCCAGTGTTGGGACTTACTGAGGCCTGAATCAAGGTGTGAACATGGACTTACAGCAGGCTATCGTGTAAGGTCGAGCAGGCAGAATTGGGTCACAGAAGGACAGCTTGGCCCCGGAACACTGGCATGGATCCCGGGCAGGATTTCTTGGCATATGATGGCTTGTCCCAGGGACCCGTCACCCACCCGATTCCTGCCTGCTGCCGGTTTACTCTTCTGTTCCTGTTTCCTCCTAGTCTTCTTCTGGTGCCATATCATTAGCCCCTCTTCCTGAAAAACACCCCAGAAGTTGGTGACGTAAAACAATTGCACACCTGTGCATGGGACAGGAGGTCACTTTGCTGGTTTCCTCGGGCCCCCTTTCCATGGCCCTAATTCATAGGAAGGGGTTCTGGCTGCAGCCACCAGATTCAAGACGTGGCGGTGCCTCCACCTCAAGAAGCCACGTAGGAAGGACCATCTCCTACGTAGTGAGACCTTGGACTTATAAACAAAGCAAGACCATTGCTTGGTGGACCCGAAGTCACCCCTGAAGAGACAGAGTGTATTCCAACGGGTCTCAGCTGCGATCACCATGAGAATGCTCGGCTGTGGTCTCCGTGGATTGAATCTGCTGAGCAGCCAGTTCTCGGTTATGTTCTGCTGAGCTCAGCTGAGCTCCTTCCTCTCTCAGGGAAAGTCGAGATCCCCAGCCAGCCCTTCCAGTGGACCTGGATGATGAGGCCCTCGTCCCCCAAGCATTTCAGTCTCCTCTTGCCTGAGACACCTGCTCCAGAGTCGTGTGGCGCCCCTGCTAGGTCAGCACCCGTGACGCTCTCTCCTGTGTCTCCAGCATCCGTGCTTCGTTTCCCTGATCACCAACCCAGACCTTCCTGTCTGTCCTCTCCGCCGGGACCCTGGGGAGAGGGGACTGAAATAAGTAACCCACCCCCAGCTCTTATATTTCATACCTCGGTGAGAAGTTGGGTCATTTTAACATGTTTCCACCTGTTTATTTTCCTCATCGAAGGTGCTCCCATTTACATCGCTTTTCCTCCCATAATCCACCACTCTATCTGAGCATCCATCTGTGCCCTTCCAGAGCCTTCTACAGCCCTACTTCGGTTCAGGAAGAATGTCTCCTACTGGCCTGGCACCCCAGGTCGGGTGAACCATGGGTGCTGGGCTCAGCACAGGCACAGTGTGGGCTCAAGGAGGCCACTGGGACCTGAGGGGCTGCCTGCCCTCAGGTGTGGGGGAATTAGGTGAGTCCATAAGAAAACCCCGAGGGTCCCTCCACCCATCTCTTGTACTTTGCTTAATTGTCCTGTCGTGTTTCCCCTGGCCACATTTTCATCGTTCTTATCTGGGAAGTTCGAAGAGGAGGCAGGTGACTAGCATAAGAGCTGGTTCGCAGAGGAAGTGACAGGAAAGCAGTGAGCCGGCCGACGAGGACGGGCACCGCCACACAGCACCAAAGCCTCCCCGTGGCGAGAGAAGAAGAGCCCGTGTCCCACCAGAGCGGGAGGCTCCAGACTCCCCGCACAGGAAGGCGTTGGGCCCTGCATGCTGCACGAGGCACTTGGAGGTGAGTTTATAGGCACTCCCCAGAGGACGGAGACGATGTCAGACAGAGGTCCGCATCAAAGTCTGGGGACGGCTTCCTCTGGGAGGGACGGCTTGATGCCTTTCCTTTGAAGCATCTAACCCACTTTCCACTGGTTCCATTCTGTCTTTGAACTTCAGCTCCAACACCAAGTGCTCTGTCTTATTTCACTGTGACTAGACTACATCTTGCTCCCTACCCATTTCCCCAGACGCCCTGAACTGCGGCTTTCCCTCGCTCCCCCAGGCCTGCCAGCTCCTGTCTCCGTGGCTACGTTCTTTCATCTTGGCCCCCAGCTTCCTGCTTCTACCTCGGCCAGTCCCGCTATCCTGGAATCCTTGTTCACCCCCATCCATCCCTGAGGCGTTTAATGAGCACCTACAACGTTCTAGGCACTGGAAACCCAGGTATGACCTCCTGACACTGTGTCTTAATCATCGGCAAAGACCTTTTAATGCTCCCAATGTCAATGGCCACCTTTTTCGTCCCTTCTGGCCAACTGACAGAACCCACCCTGCTTACGTGTCCTCCCGACCGGGGTCTGTGTGGCCTGTCTCCTCCGGGCCTGAATGTGGCTCAGACTGAGCAGGGCAGGAAGCAAAGGAGGGACATGATGGGTATGAAGGGCTGCACCCCATCCATGGAGGGTAAGTAGGCACATCTCTTTCTGTGCAGATCACCCCTGGGCATTGCACTGTACCCCTGCCCGGGACACTCTTTCCCCGACATCTGCAGTACCCGCCATCAACACTCAAGGGCTTTGCTCCAAGGCCGTCCTCCTCATGAGGTCATCCCAGATGGCATGTTTCAGAGTCAAACACCCAGTCCCCTCCATGGCAGCCTGTGTCCTGTACTCAGCTGCTGTGGTCACCTGCACTAGGACATTGGTTCCTTGACAGCAGGGTTTTTTTCTGTTGTGTTCAAAGCTGTCACCCCACCATCTAGAAGGGGGGCTGGCAGAAAAGGTGTGCAAAGACTTGTTACTGAATAAAGAATGAAAGAAAACCTGCAGTCTCTGATGCACTGCCCCGGGGACTCTCTCCAGCATCTCATTCAGTCTTTTCTCCACCCGGTTGTTCTCCGTCGTCTAAGGTAACCAGAGACGGGCCAGGGAGGTGAGCACATGCCTGCCTCCAAATTCACCGTACGCCTCGGTAACACCCATGGCCTCACTAGGAGGATAAAGAGAGAGGAAGGTGGAGCGAGAGGTGGGAGGGAGAGAGGGGCAACAATATGCACCTAGCCCTGGTCAATTCGAATAGGATGGTAAGAGTTTCACGGCTAGAACAATGCCATGACCAGTTTTGTTGTTTGGCTTGTCCGTTGAGCTGACCAACATGTTAGTACATCTTCACCAAAATGGATTCCACAGGGTGCATAGGTCATGCGTGCAAGAAGAGAATCTGTATGAATTAGAGTGATTTCTCCTTGGGAATCACACGTCGCCAGCATCCCCATTCCGGTGGCTCCTCAGAGACGCAAACAGATGAAAGAGTACAAGGCACGTGCACTCGCTCATCTGCCGGATGGGAGGCGGAGACAGCGGCCCAGCCAATCGGCCCTCTTTTAAAGTCTCCTTGAGGAAATGCATGATGGACGAGCCATTTAGAACACAGCACTGCCGCTCCGTGTCTCTTCAGTGAGCGCCGCGTGGAAGCAGTTGTTGGAGCCACGCTGTGGGGCCTCTGTGGGGTGTCCCTCTTTGTGTTTCTAACAGGGAAGGATGGAAAAGCAGCCTTCAGGCTAAAGATGACCTGGGGCATTGAGGTTGCTTTCAGAGAAGTATGGTTTAACCTCCCAGCAATGGAATTGGAATGTTTCCAATGTTACAGTTTTCATATTTGACAGATACACGAAGCTCACCGCTATGCACAGGGAACTCACCCGCTATTAAACGTAACACTAACCAAACTGTGACAGGTTTGCTTACACACAGAGCAAATACCCTGTTAGTGTAACATGGAGAGCGTGGTGTGCTGCTTTGAAATCCACCTCATCCTGGACGCAGGTGCCCCTCCTGGAGATCGCCCCTTCCGTGGCCGTGGCACGTGGGCTGCGGCTGATGGTCAGTCTGAGTGTCCGCTAGCCAGCATGGGGCCTGGAGGATGCAAAGCTTGGCCTTCTATTCCTTGGTTTTGTCATCTGTAAAGTTACAGGGCTGGGCAAGTTGAACTCTCAGGACGGTTCCACTGAACATTCTTTGTTGTCGTGACACTGTGGTTAAAATATGACACTAAATTGTCCTTCATCCCCACTTATTCCGAATGCAAATATTCTCCCTTCCCTAGCTTACCTGAAACATTAGCTTGGCTGATGATTTGACGTGTCTGAGAATGATGAATATCTTAATACTGACGGAGATAAGGCCACTTGCTAAATTTTCACAGGTACCTTTCCTAATTGCTCCGGGTCCCAGCGCTGACAAGGTTCGGTTATTTACAGGTAAAAAAAAAAAAGCAAAGTGGCTCAAGAATGGGTGATGTAACAAATAAGGTCACACCACCAGGCATTGGATTTCTCAAGATTTAAATATGTGTCAAACGACTGAACTCTAAGTAGCCGTTGGAATTTACCCCAAGCGCCGCAGGTTTGGTACAGAGCCGCAGCTCGGGGCTGGGTCCGGCGGCCCCGCAGGGCGAGCTGCGCTGTGTCCCGAGCCCTTCCCCAGAATAATAGACTGTGCTGCGAGAGCTCACTGCTGCTACAGCTATTACCCGCCAGCTAACCGAGTTTGCTGGCCTTGGAGACGCATCCGTGGAGGTAATGTGATGATGTAATGCTGTGTTCCTGTCCTCTGGATTCCCTCCCTGCCATGACGGAGGCCTTATTTATGAGATGGAAAGAACAGCAACCAGCAGGATGGCCTTTCGACGTGACTCGGACGAGGCTGGAGCAGAGCATGGCTTATTCCTTCATCCTCCCGTGCATCTGAGATGCGGGGGGTCGAGTTAAGCATGGGGGCTCTAGGGTGGGGGGTGCCCTATGGAGGTCTAAGAGGGTCTGCTGGCCAGGGCTCCAAGGAGGACAGGAATACACACAGAGGGACGTCAAGGCCAGACACCCTGGCAGGGGATGCCACCTGGAGGAGGGGCAGCGGCCCGAGACAATGCTGCATGCACAACTACCACTTACTTACACATAGAACCGGAATGGGACACGACAAGGCCAAGTCACCCAGAAGATGTGGAGACGGGTTTGAAGAACAGGATGGGAGGGAGACCCTCCGAGCCAAAGTTGAAGGAAGAGGAACACGTCAGTCGGGCTGACTGTGAAGGCGGCATGCCCGTCACGGGCTGAGCAGGAGCCTCGCAGGAAAGTCCATCTGGGCTATGACAGGAAGGGCTGGAAACTGTCATCGGAAACTCACTGAACCCCTCTGTGCCAGGGGCGTGGCCGTAGGAAGCCAGGCCCAGCACCCACCCTTAAGATATTTTCCTTCTACTGGTGAAAACGGATGGAGCATGAAGACAGACATACAGACCAATGGAATAGAAGAGAGAGCCTAGACTTAAACCCTCGCCATGGGCAAATAGTTGTCAACAAGGGTGCCAACACCATTCAATAGGAAACGACGTCGTCTTTAACACATGGTGCTGGGAAAGTTAAGGGATGATGATGGACCCTTACCTTACACCATATACAAAAAGACTGACTCAAAATGAATCAGAGACTCAATGTAAGAGCTCAGACTCAAGATCCTTAGATGAAAACATGGGGGAAAGAGAGCTGCCGGTACAGAAATAAGAGGAAAGATGGTCTCTGGTGCACATACGTGCGACAAAGAAGATTCAATAAGGGACCGTGGCCGACATGGAGGGCTGGTCAGCACCGGGGTTGGAAGAGTTGTCTCAGATGTCAGAGCTGGGGGGTGGCATGGGGATGACAGAACTGCGCTCTGAAAGGTGAAAACCAGCCAGTTCCACCACACCTGCGGAAGTGCTCCAGGCTGGAGGAAGGAAAACCACGGGGGCCCTCGAAAGAAATGGGCTTGACATTTTGGGGAACAGGAGGACAGTAGTGGACCTGGAGGTGGGTGGGGAGGGAGGTGAGCTGGGAGACAGAAGGGGGTTCAGATGATGGAGAGCCTTGAGGCTATGGTGAGGAGTTTGCTCTGGGCTCTCAGAAAACCACTGCGGGGCTAGTCAGGGGGCCGATGTACTGTCCCGTAGGCTTTAGAAGGTGGGGGCCCTGCGTTGGCGCATGGGCAGGAGAGCCTGGGGGCGGAGCCAGCCAGCAGCTGTCGGAGCAGGTCCGCAGCAATGCTGCGCTGAGGAGGGGCTGCGCTCCGGAGAGACTTCGGGCTGATGAAGGGACCAGATGAAAAGCGCGGGGGTGGTGAACTTCCAGATTCGGGGCCAGATTTAAGAAAATACGGAAGTTTGGGGTGAGGATTGATATTTTTGAGGGACATACAGCAGTTCTGCTTGGGCATGTTGAGTTCGAGATTTTCATCAAACTTCCTTATGGAGAATTCGAGTAGACAGTTGGATTTATGAGCCTGGAATTCAGGCAGAGGTCCAGGGTGGAAATAAAAATTCCAGATGTGCGTTTGTGCATGTGTGGTGCATACATAGACACATATGTGGCTTTCAGTAACATATGCATCCAAGCATTGATTTGAAGAATATATGTGTATATGTACATAATACATGGCTTTGAATAATACATATGTATGTGTGTTTAATGTTTATATTATTATATTATATTATTATTTTATTCAAAGTTCTGGTAGTGAGATCCCCAGGGTCAAGGCTTGACCTGGGAGGGTGCAGCGTCCGGGGTTCTGGCAGAGGGTAGAGCAGCAATGAGGTGGCAAAGCAGCACCTGCGTGCAGGGGTTGGGCAGGAGGAAGACCAGGTGCATGTGGAAGTCCAGGGAGAAGGGGGGGCAGGTTAGAAGAGACCATTTCTAGGATCCATAGCTCCTCTCTATGGTCTGCCAGAGGCTCTGGAAGTCATGAGCCCAAGAGCCCTGAGCAGAGAGAGCCAGAGGAGATTTTCTGGTCACCTCTGATGGGGGCTGTAGCCCCAGACCTCCGAGCACGTGGAGCTGCACACTCTCCATGCTCCATCCTTCAGAATAATGCAGACAGCAGCCTCTTCCTAATCTCACTTACCATGGGAGCAAGAGTGGTATTGCTTGCCAAGCCGGTTTAACACACTGTCCCAGCCTGGCAGCCTTCAGATGCCCGGACACTTACTGTGGGTGTCAGGGAAGGGGCAAGGATTGCCAAGGATCTCCCAGAAGAGTTCAAAGACAGGAAGCATCGGTCACTCTTTGCTGGCACATCTGGACCGGCTTGCCAGCCTGGGTCCACCTCTCCACGCCCCAGACATTCTCCTGTGTTATCAAGAGACCAGAGACTGAAATCAGCTCTGCTACTTCGGAGCCGCACAACGTCGTGGACATCACTCCACTGCTGAGAATCACGGTTCCTGGCACCTGATTCAGGTTATTGGGAGCCAAAGGGAGAGAATGTGTGCAGTACCTGGCAGAGACTGGGGCTCCGAGAAGATGTCAGTGTTCCTTCAGGTGGGTTTTCCTTTCCAGAAAGCCTTCTGATAAAAGTAATAGTGAAGTATAAATGCTCCTTATGAATGTTATCCTTTCTCCAAATGCAAGGAACGGAGCCTCTCGGTTTGCCCTTGGGGCACCCCACCAGCTTGCTCTTTAACTCCCACACCATAGTTAAGGTTGTCTGTGCAGCCTGTCCCCCAGCTGCCTGCCTGGCACAGTAGCTACCAGGGTAGCAGCTACTTCCTGTCTCCGTGAGTGCAGAGGCTAGCAGGCACTCACAAGCATCCTTTAATGGTGAGATTTGCAGCCCCCTCTGCACCCCTGCTTCCCCACACACACTTCCAAAGAATGGGATTATTAAAATCTTTTCTAAAACCCACTGCCTGTGTTACCCGAATCACTGCTTGACACAGTGGGGTGGGGAAACACCGACCTGGTTGGTGAGAGCTGAGCGCAAACACGCTGAGGACGAAAGTCCCACTTGTTCCATTTTCTAATGGAAGAGAAATTTCTGCTGAAGGCACACCGAAAAGGCAACCTGAAACAAAAGCAAGATGAATCACTTCCATTCTGAAAGGAGCACCGCGAAACAATGGCACCAAATGACGACAACGCCTGACAAAGATCGGCTCTGTTCTCCACGGGCTTTTCTTGTGCTGCGAGGTCCGAGAGCTCTGCTTTATCTTCCCGAAGGGAGTCGGCGTGCTCGGTTTCCTGCGTCCAACCTCTCTGCCTCGCCTCCCACGTGCTGAGATGTGAGTCTGCTATTGTAGCGCTCTATCTCTGATCAGCCTTAAAGAGCCGAAAAGCCCTGCGTTGGCAGGAATAAAAGAAGGCCTTCGCGTGTGACAGTGATAGATCCTGCTTGTCCCCTCCGGATGACATTCCCGCGCACGATGAAGACCACAGATCCTGCGGATAACAAGCTGCGGCCCCTGCTTGCCTTTGCGGAGAGGTCAGGGCGCCTGCAGGGAAAGGAATTGCGGCCGCGCTGGGCAGCTCTGGACTGGAAATGACAGGCTGGGGGTGGAAGAGAGGCAGAGATACAGTCTCTGAACTTCAGGATGGAAAACAGGTTCAAAAGGCAAAAACAATCTTTTACTCTTAAACCTAAATCCCTCCTCAGCTACTTTCAAGGTGCCTTTGCCTCCTTCAACTCAGTTTCCTCATCTCTAAAATGGGCCAGTAGCAGCATCTGTTGCAAACGTTGTTTCTGGGGGTAAATGAGACCGTGCGTGTGAAGCCCTTATCGCGGTGGTGAGGGCTGCAAAGGCACCGCTTGTTACTGCTTTCATGGACCGTGAGGTTGGCATCCCCCTCGGATTTCTTGGCATAGTCAGTGATTAATAATCTTTTTACTTTTCATGAGTGAACCATCTGAACACAATTAGGCAAAGAGAATTGCATTACTCTTCTGATTAAAAGCCTGGTACCGAAAGGATGAAGTCCAAACTCTTTAGCACGACTTCAGGGTAGCCTTCCGTCTGTCCCCGGCTCGCTGCCAGCCTCCTCTTGGCCACGCAGGCTCCGCAGAGCCCCCAGTTACCCACACCCACTGAGCGGCTCGCGCGCCTGACCTCTCCCTCGATGACCGTGAGTGAGTTGGAGATCTCCGTCACCACCTTCCAGCTTACCTCAAATGCCACTGTCCCTCTGAAAGCATCCCTTAACCGCCCCCAAGCCATGGTTTACAACAGTGATTCTCAGAGTATGGTCCCTGGACCCCGGCAGCGGCTGAGGCTGAAAACGTGCTAGAAATGAACATCCTTAGGGCCCATCACAGGCCCACTGAGCCAGAAACTCTTGGGGTGGGGCCCAGCCACCTGTGTATGAATGAGTCCTCACATGCTCCTCACGCCCACTCAAGTGAAAGAACCATCACTCTGGGCAAACTTCTATCATAGCGTCTCATAATGTATTAAAATCACTTGCCTAACCTAGGCTGTCCTCCTTGGCTCTTCGCCAAGTTGGTTTTTTTCCCCCGGTGACCTAACTTTCTTCATCTGTAAACATTGGCATGATCACATTACTTTGCAGAAATGGTTAAAGATGAAAAATAATAAACATAAAATGGGCATACAGTATCCCAAACACTAATCTCTCCCTCACCGCTCCACCCCGTCAACTCCCGGTTGGTTGGTTGTTAATATTGACTAGCATATTTGTTGTTGCATAAAACTTCCCACTGCCTTGCGAAAGAGACGCAGCTGACAGGTCTATTCCTAGGTGGAGGAAGTCTGTTAGGCTTTTGGGAAGGGAGGGGTGTGTCCCAAGCATCCACGAGCAGCGCTCACACCATTGTGAATGAGTTAGATAGACACCATTGTGAATGAGTTAGATAGACGTTAACAGAAACTTTTCAGCACAAGCCTGAGATTGGGGAGGAAGACGGAGGAGTATTTACGCCTACGCACAGGTGGGGCTGAGTCAAGCGGGGCCAGGTAAGGACCTGTCGGGGGAGGCATGTGTGGCTATGGAAGGCACAGGCGTTCTGTGCCTTTGGCTGGGCTGCCTTGCACGGAGATTGCTCTCTATCCGTAAATGAGTGTGCAAAAAGGTCCCAGATTGCACTGCTTGCCCAGGAGCCTTGTTCTAAAATGATGGAAGCCCCTGAATGATGGGGTCACTGAAGGCTTGGTGGCCACAATGTCATCACTGCAGCACACAGCTGGGGATGGGTGCTCAGCGCAGCTCCCTGGTTAGAGAGATAGGCTTGCTTTGGTGATACACATGCTAATGTCATGGGGGACAGGCAGGGCCTGCAGTAACCGAGGGAGACTTCCAGAAGTGAGTCACAGGGTTGAAAGAGCGGGAAGAGATGTGGGACCCACGTGGCATATTTCCACGTGAGGAAGGAACCAGGCTGGCTGACCCACAGGGTCTGTGTTGGCGAAGCAGGCAGCAGATGATTGGGGAAGGTAGGTGGGGCTTTGAAATTTTAGCTGGAAAATTTGAACTGGACTCCACTGTCAATGAAGAATTGTGAGCACCTAGAAACCAACGATTCCTAATTCAGCACACATAGTAAGTACCTAGACTGCGCCAGACATCAGTTTTCCAGGAAGCTCAAAGTGTTTGGGCTGATGTAAATGGAGCGCCACTCAGACAGGGAGAGCTGGGTAGTCAGTAGGTGAAGAGACAGCCAGTGTGGAGCAAGGGGGCTGGGAGAGAGCCGGTGGTTGACTCTGGCTGGCTTATCTTTGCCTCCCCACAAGGGTTAGCAGGACGCATCGCACATTGCTGCGTTGAATGAACATAATGCCTGTTGCTTTGCCACTTGACATCCTTGAGCAGGACAGTGACAAGGGAAACTGCAAATCTATAATATGCAGCTTCATCAGAACTGGGACTAATTTTTTTGCCTGCCCAAAATACAACTTACAGTGGGTACTAAAGCTTGGTTCATCCAAGGCAGTAGGAAGGATGGCTTGTGTGTGGGAGATGAGGAGTTTCCCACCACCAGAGAATTCATACGGGAGCACCAAAGGGGCAGTGACAGCCCACAGCTTACACTATGGCAAGGATTTCATCCAAAGCAGCAGAGAGCATCTGGAGAGTTATCAGCCAGGGGCACGTGATCAGAGCTGCATTTTCAGATCACGTGCATGCTTGGGAAGGATGGGCTGCAGCACTGGGTACCTGGTCTTCACGATTCTAGAGTAACTGCAGATCTTTCATCATGAGAGGGTATTTGCATATTTGTCCTTCCCTCCCATCAGAGGAGGAGAAATTTCTTGAGGTCCTGGAGTAGATTTTATTTATTCACAACTGGTTGTCAAATAGAAAGCACTCATTATTCAGTTATTTAGCAAGATTGTAAGGAGGGAGAACAAATGAGAAACATTTGCAGTAATTTGGGCAAGCAACGCCAGCATCCTAAGCTGGGTTGGTGTTGGAAAGGGTGGAACAGGGGAGACAGATGTCAAATACACTGAAGTGCTAAAATATAAAGGGCTTTGTGACAGATGGGGTAGGGGGGAGGGAGAGGGAGAGTTGGGGTTTGAATGACTTAGGCAAACTAGTGGATGACGGGTGGTCCTTTGGGACAGGAAACAGGCAAATCACATTTAGAGAAGCACAGAATGTGTTTAACGTGGACATGTATTTACTACACCAGTGGAACTTTGAAGAAGTGATGTCTAAAAATGCGTTGGATTTTCCGCCGTGGAGCTCAGAGATACCCTCAGCCAAGTCATCAAATGACTCCCGAACCAACACAGTGATAGATGAAGACATGGGAAGACGGAGTTCCCCACATCCTAACATTTGGTATTATTTACCTCTCTAATGTTTGCCATCTGGACGATAATAAAGTGGTATTTCAGTGTTGTTCTAATATTCATTTACTTGATTACTGGTGAGTTTAAGCATTTGTTTGTGTACTTGTTGCCTTCCAGGACTTCTCCTTCTGCGGATTGTCTTGGGATATCTTTGGCCCATTTTTCCATTGGCTTTCTTTGTCCTTTGTGTGGGTTTGAAGGGTTTGTTTGTATATTCTGGAAATTATTCCCCTGAGTGCTTTAGGCATTGGCAATATCTTCCCCCAGCCTGCAATCTATTAAACTTCTATTTGAGATTTCTAGTCCATGCAAGGGGAGAAAGTGCATTCACTGAGCCCCAGAAATAGAGGAGGAAGCACATTTTGAAGTAAGAGAGTGAGTGAAATACTGGACAGGGTGATTGAAGTGGGGGGGACTTTGATAGACAGCGCTGGGAGGGGGGACCTGCCCCGGGATGCTTAGGGGGCCTAGGGCCAGAAAAGCCCAGGGGTGGTGTGGGGTGGGGTGAGAAGCAGTAGAGAGCAGGATTTGGCATGAGTGAGCTATTCATGTTGGACGCTGGGGGGAGAAGAGCTTGGCCCACAGTCTACAGGGCAGTGAAGAACCTGGCCTTCGTCTCACAGTGGATGTCAAGCAGAGAGACCTGCCCAGAGGTGTCCTTTAGTGAGCGGTACCTGGAAATGGCACAGAGGGGCCTCGGAGCAGGGACAGACGGGAGCAGGCGATCAGTGGGGAAACCTGGCCATAGGAGCGCGTGACAGTGAGCTTTACGTGTCGGCTTGGCCAGGCTGCGCCCAGCAACGGAACGCCGATCTGGGCACTGCTGTAAGGGCATCCTGCCAATGTGCTCAACATCTACCATCAACTGACTCAGTAAAGGAGATGACCCTTGACATGGGGGTGGGCCTCATCCAACCATTTGAAGGCCTTGAAAGCAAAACTGAGGTTTCCTGGAGAAGAAATTCCGCCTCAAGGCTGTTCACACAAAAACCCTATGGAGCCTGCCCTACAGAGTCTGAACTTGTCAACCCCACGACTGCGTGAGCCAATTACTTTAAAAAAAGTAAACCTCTGTGTGTATGATATAAATATATATTCTGTGTATGACATAAATATATATATATATATATTTTATTAGTTCTATTTCTAGAAGACCCTTTTGCAGCTTTCTGTTTCTGCCTACCATTGATTAAAAAGAACATGCACTCCAATAAACATATTCATTTATTTATACATCATTTACATGTACCAAGTGCAAATACAAACATGGAAGCATTGTAAAGAATAAACTACAAAAAGACCAGGAAATCAAACCTGTCGCCTATCTCCCTGCATCCACAGAGGGACACCCTCAGTCCCTGGGCATCGGCCGAGGCAAAAGATGACAAACACTCAACTACAATGTGCCAAGGACAGAATTAGGACCCTCTAAGACCAGGGACTAACCCAGCTAAAAACTTTCTAGTCAGCATTTACTTATTCGTATTTAAGACAAAACGACCCCCCCCCCCAATATATCCTTTCCATTAATGCCTCTAATTCCCTTCAAAATTACACATGCACAATTAGAATTCTGGACATCCCCAAATAACCAGGTGGTTAGACTTCTTAGGCCAAATGCCAGACTTACGTCAAGAGTCTCCTTCCCACCCTGAGGAGGCTGGCCCTGGGTGGCCCTTATACCTGGCCGAGTTTCCTGGGCCTCCACTCATATAGCCTCACAACGGAGATCGAAGGCAGGAAGCATTAGAAAGATGTTTTCCTCTTTGCGGATGGGTATTGTTAATAGTGAAAAAAAATAGTCAAACTCAGAAACAGAAAGTGGAACAGTGGGTGTTTGCCAGGGGCCGGAGTTGGGGTGAGCAAGGGAGCTGTGGGTCAATGGATATAGTTTCAGTTCTGTAAGAAGTTCTAGAAATCTGTTGCACCACAAGGTACATAGAGCTGACGCTCTTGTCCTGTACACTCAAAAATGGCTAAGTTGGTAAAGTTCACATTACGTGCTCCTTAGCACAATAAAAAGTAAGCAAACTGGGGTTTGGGAGGTTAAATAACTTTGTCGAGGCCACACCATCAATCACTGAACAGATTCCGATCAGAATCAATATCTTCGAGGGCCAGCCAGTGTTCTTCCCATTATATGGACTATGCAATGCATACCTAGGAATGTTGCCACCCTTTGCTGCCTGTGGCAGTATAAATTTGGAGGAGTCGAGACTGTCTTTGAGATAACAGATACTTAAGTGATTCCAAATATTTCTGGTTTTAATCCTCCGTGTACGACGTTGACTCTTCCAATCAATCATTAAAATACATCTCCAGGGTTTGGGGGATTATTTGTGAAAAGCGGCAAGGAGTACTTCGACTTACCAGTAAGTAAACAGGTATAAATCGAAACGTAGAAGAGGGGAGAGCAGCCCCCGCACCGTCCAGGTATGTGATTTAACTTTCAAATGACAGACCGGCGGCACGTGGGAAGCCAGTAGCTGGGGAAGCTCCCACCCCCCTGCAGCAGAGCAGAGACACGTGCTGCAGACCCGCCAGCACAGAGCACGCACACCAAGGGCGTCAGTCGCCAGGTGAGATCCACACATTGCAAAATCCCAGGTCCTTGCGACTCAGGAGGCACGGGCTCAGGAGGCTGCCTTCCAGCTGCTCGGCCGTCCGTCTCGGCAGAGTCAGCCAGTCCTGATCATCCTTTGCCCAGGTCTCCTACTGGGTCCCTTTGTAAAATGTTACCATTTCATTTCACTTCTCCCAGAATCAGACAAGGTTTGAGTACATACTACCAACAGAGTGAGATCAACTCTTAAAATACTCATTGCATTAGGCTGCTAGGGCTGCCGTCAGAAAATACAACAGCCTGTGTGTGTGTGGCAGGGAGCGGGGGCGGAGGAGTTAAATAACAGACATTTGTTGTCTCTCAGTTTTGAAGCCTGGAAGTCCAAGGTCAAGGTGCCGGCAGGTTCGGTTTCTCCTGAGGCCTCTCTCCTGCGCTTGCAGACCTTCTCCCTGTGATCTCACCTGACCTTTCTCTGTGCGCAGAGAGTGAGCCCTGGCATCTCTTCCTCTCCTCACGGGGACACCAATCCTGCTGGATCAGGGTCCCATTTAACCCTAAGGACCGCCTGAAAGACCCTGTCTCCAAATACAGCCACATTGGAGGCTAGGACATCAACACCTGAACAGAGGGGAGGAATGTAATTCCGTTTGTGACACTCATTTTTGGTTGTTCTTTTCTACCCTTTGTTGTATATGTCTTACAGCCGTCTCTAAACTCATCTGCATTGCCCGGCCGGTGTGGCTCAGGGGTTGAGGGTCAACCCATGCACCAAGAGGCTGCTGGTTCAATTCCTGGCCAGGACACATGCCCAGGTTGTGGGCCGGATCCCCAGTGGGGGCGTGCAGGAGGCGGCCAATCAATGTTCTCTCTCATGGATGTTTCTCTCTCTCTCTCTCAAATCAATAAAGAAAACAATTTTAAACTCATCTGCATTGCCTTGAGGCACATTAGATGATTTTAACAAAAATGCAAATTGAATCCAAGACCAACTACGATTTTATAAAAGAAAACTTTTAATGTGTGTGTAGAAAGGAGAGAGAGGGTGTGTGCGTGCGCATGTGTGTGTGTAAAGGGGATTGTGGAGGGCAAATAACCCTCCAGAGAATTGAAAGGAAATTACTTTCCAGGCTTCCAAGTACCTTTCTTAAGAAGTGACTGTATGACACGTTCTTCCTAAGTGAGGGAGTAGACTAAGAAAGAGGAAGGTCTGGGATCCAAAAACATGAATGTGGCCTCAGAGAGGTGAGTGGCTGGGAGACGGAGGAGGGAGATGGGCAGAGGGCCCAGGACTCAGACAGTGGGAGCGGCTCAGTAGGGCCCTTTTCAGGGTAAGACTCAGACATGTGCAGCAGGAAGGTGCCCAGGAAGCTAAGTCACCTGTGCGGGTGCCCACAGCTGTCACCTTACATGTGCAGAAACCACTCAGATGCGCGCGTTGTGAACAGTCCACTAGATGACTTTGGTAGAAGGCAAAGAGCCCACAGAGTCCCATAGCTGTACCTGAAAAAGAGATGTTTTGGTTCCAAAATGTGAGAAGAAAATTACCAAATGAAACATTAATAAGTGTCTAATTAAATGTTGACAAAACTCAAAATGGCAAATTAATCAACGGCAACCCACTCAATCTTTATTGACACACAGGCATGCGTGTGTATGCATGTGTGTTCATAATGGGGTGTGGGTACATCTTTATATATTGTAGGACAGAGCTTTCAAAAATAACTCTGTGCACGGTCTACAAACATCTGAAAACGAGCAGCCTATTAAGGTAACAGACTTCACGTCCCCGGGGCGAATGACCAGTTGAGATGGCATCCCAGGGTTCACATGCTCTGAGCTGGGCTGGTGGTCGCCCACATCTTCAGGGCCTGGTAAGCCGGAAGGTTCTGGACTTCCTCTCCATCAAGTATCCCCTCTACTCTACGCTGCCCAGAAAATGTTCCTGATCAGAGTTCAGCAGGTCTAGATCAGACCACCCAGCAGGTGTGGGACAGCCACAACTCCAGCAGACCTCCTAGTAGCTCTGAACCCCAAGAGGGTGTTACTCTGTCTGCTGGGGAAGCTGGGCTATGGAGGGGCCAGTTAATTCAGCGTGTTTGCCTGTAGCGTTCACCTTCAGGAAAAGTACAAAGAGGCTATTCAGCTCCTCTGGTGACCCAGAGACCTTAATGCTTCAATGACAAGAGGAGAGAAAACATAGGCACAAAGGTTAACAGTTTATAGAGATGACCTCCAAATATTTTAGAAGAATAGAAAGAATCATTGTCTGAGTCAGTAGGGCATTCAAAACCTTCCCTGTCACCAGGTGAATCAAGCCATCTGATGTAGTCCTCCTTGTGTCCACTGCCCCTGCTCTGGGTCACTGACTGGGGGCTGCAGTGATTGACAGTGGCTCTAAGCTGTTTGCATAGAAAAGTGATCAGGGTGCTTCTTCTTAAGGGCCCTGTAGGAAGCTTTGATCACCAGTCTGCTGACAGTTCCCCCCAATACACACACACACACACACACACACACACACACACACACACACTTCCTTCCCTGGGAGAATGGACTAGGACCTAAAACCGTCAGATCACTGGCCAGCATTGATCTCACATGACACCCCTTTGTCCTTGGAAGTGTTCTGTTACTGTCGTTCAGAATCATGCCTAAAATAAAACCCCAAGACTGTTGTCTGCAAGGGCTGGAAGGGGCTTGGCCGCAAAGTCTTGGGCTTTAGGAAGAGAAGACCAAGCATTTCAAAGTGCGTGTTATAATTCTGCTCCGGGAAGGAACCGTTCCTGGCCCCTGGCCTCCGTGCCACGTGCCCCAGGTACCGCACACTTTCCCGTTCCGACTTCTCATTCACACCCAGTATTCCCTGAATGAGGCCGAGTTCCCACCCCTGCTCACTGTCACGTCAGGACAGAGTTGCGAAATAGACAACAGACAGCGCTGAGCCACTTGGAAGTGAGGCCAAGGAGGGCTGAGCTGGGTCTTGGATGATGAAGAGGGTTCTCTCGGGTGGGAGGAGAGGGCGGGCGTTAGGCAGGGGAGGCAGGGCACGCGCAGAGGCACTGAGCCGTGGGGAAGGAGGCGAGGGTGTGAGGCCCGAGTGCGGGTCTGCGGCGGGCGGGGGGGCGGAGAGTAGAGCTGGAGGTATGAGAAGGGTCCCGATCACAGAGGCCCTGCCTGGGACCCACTGTGGCATCCGGGACTGTCATAGGCAGTGGGGAGGCAGTGGAAGTTGTTGAGTAGAGTCAGGACATCTTGGATCTGTCTTGATCTATACCTGGATTTTAAACATCACCTGCGCTTATGGTAGGAGCGATGGGGTTGTGGGAACCGCTCCTGGGCTGTTACGAGAGCCCAGACAGGATGGGGTAGGGGTCTGGATTGAGGCAATACGAGAAGGTGGAGAAAATGAACTCGCCTCGAGAGATTCCAGAGGTGGACACCGCAGGGTCTGGGAACTGACTAGGGGTGCTGGGTTGGTGGGAGGGGCTTGACTCCCCAGTAAGACCCACAGACACAGGCAGAACAGGACCAGACATGCTGAGTGATTCGTCCAACATCCCCATAGCAATGTTGAACCATACAGAACTGCCGATGTTATTGACCTATAAAATGGCAATTACACATGGTTCAACCTAATCATAAAAAGTAAGACTTGATGGTTTTAGACTTCTAAATTGATTAATAAAGTTTTTATTCACTGGGGGAAAAAGTAGGCCTAGTCCAACTAGATGACATCCTAAAAAAGGCAAAACTATGGATATAGTGAAAGATTAGTGGTTGGGGGGGGGCAGGGAGTGTGGGGTGAACAGATGGGGCGCAGAGGACTTCTGGGGCAGTAACTTCTCTGTGTGATGCTATGACGGAGCATACATGTCATTCTGTCTAAACCCATAGAAAGTACACCACCCACAGTGAACCCTAAGGTACACTGTGGACTTCGGGTGAGGATGACGGTCAGTGTTCATTCATCAGTGACCACACACGCACTCCTCTTGTAGGGATGTTGCTAGCAGAGGAGCTGCCCGTGTGTGTGCACAGGGAGTACATGGAAAATGTCTGCACCTTTTGCCCAATTTTGCTGGAAACCTAAACTGCTCTAAAAAAAATGTCTATTAATTTAAAAAAAAATAAAAATAAAAAAACAAAGTAGGGCCAAGACTGGAATACAGTTTTACTAAATCAAAATATTTTCCTCTCTGCAATGTTGCCCAAGGTTGAACATGTTCCAAAGCACTGCCAATCTCAGGAAGCCAATCTGCTAGCTCTCTTTAAATAGTCGCTCAAGGCTCCAGCCCTTAAAGGATGCATCTTGGAAAATACAGTGTATTGAAGGGAGAGAATCTTTGCAGAGAGGAAGAAAAAACATGAAAAGTCCATCTGAGCTTGCAGACTTTGTGAAGACGTGAATGTACGATTAGGTTTACTGCTGTCCTCGTGCCTGCTCCCAAATGTTCCCTCTGGTCCCCTGAGTGTCCTGGGGCTAGATTTCCCCCACACACCTTGGCTCCATCTGACCTTCCCTTTCCTGGAGTCACTCACTTCGTGAATCCACCATCCCAGCCCATCACCTCACACACAGCATTCAGGGTGGAAACTCGACTGTAGCCATAAGTAAATCACTAATCACACAGGGGAGAGAGTGGCATCCACACGACAGAAGACTGGAATAGACACAGGAGCCTGGGACAGAGCCCAGATCCCTTGTCTTTTCCCCGACAACCACCTTGAAGTAATAACTGTGGACAGAGTCTCTGGCCAGCGCTTGATTCCCTCCCGTCTCCCACCCACGCCGTGCTTCTATCTCCAGAGCTTCCTCCCACTCCCTCCGCCAAGCAGAGGGTACTCCCCTACAGACCCGCCCATGCAGGGGATCCCCCTGCAGCCTTGCCACCCATCTCTGTCCCACCCCCTGAGCCAACAGACCCTGCTCAGCAGGGCTGGCCGTGTCCCCAGCCTGAGCGATCCCTTATGTGACGGAAGGCACACAAGGCTGAGTGGGTTTTGTGTCTCTTCTTTCCCTTGCTAATTTCAGGCCAGCCAAAGCCTGAGCAGGAGTCATTAGGCAGGCTGACAGCCTGGCACAACCAGCTCCAACTGCAGGGTCTGCCAGTGAGCAGAAGGCAAAAGGAAGGAAGCCCACAGATGGCAAGTCTCCCGACCTCCCCTTGTGGAGGAGTGCTCAGCCTGGACTTGGGCCTGAGCCATGGTCACCATCCTGTCTGCCCCCAGGGGCCCTGAGCGCATGTTCCGGGGCTTCAAGCTGGTCAGCAGGTGCACACAGGTGTGACGGTGACGGCGTGACCTTGACCTTGAGCAAAGCACGTGATGACTCAGCTCAGTGAAAAGGGGTGGTTCTGGCTGCTCTATCGTTCTCATTGGCCAGCAGAGTTTTCATGTGCTATTTGCTGGCTTTATCCCCGTCAGGAAAGGATGAGAGGAAAGGTAAGTTGAGGAAGCAGCACCATGTTGAAGAGGGTCTGTGTCTGTCTGAGGCCGGGTGTGTCAGCGGCTCTGGGGGCTCTGTGCCAGCGCCAGCCCTCTCTGCTTCTTGGTTCCTCCCTCTGGTGATTCCTGCCATTTCCAACTCCGGAGGGTGTGAGGGCGGCCCAGTGAGACGGTGGGTGTGGAGGAGATTTGAAGAGGGTCACGGCGATGCCCAGTGCATGGCTGAGTCTCTGCACTAAATCACCCGCACGGGGTCCTTGGGAGGACTGGAGGGGATAATGGATGTGGAAGCCCCCTGTAAATGATAAAACGTGAACTAGAAGAAGAATTATTTGTAGCAAGGCATGATTATCTATGTGGTTCCGATAACAACACCATTTTGCCACCTGCTGCCCAGATATTTCTGTAACTGCATGACTTTGCAAAGACATGAACTTTGCATGCTGGGGTTTGCCCAGCTGTAAAATGAGATCCCTCCGGGGATGGCAAACACAGCCGGCTCTCGGGGATCCTCGGGGACAGCCAGGAGATGAAATGACGAGGGGCGGGGCCGCCGGCTTCAGAGAGACCTGCTGAATGAAAGAGGGTTGACTCAGAGGACAGAACCAGCACCTGGATTCAGGGTAAGTTTCTCGGGAGGCAAGTTTGGCTCAGGGCAACATGAACTAACCCCTAATTATCTCCTTAAACCCCTTCTGCTTTGGAACCAGTCGCACCCTGTCAGCTGCCCTGGGAAATCAGTTTTCTTATCGTTCCCATTTTACAAATGAAGAAACTGAGACTTGAAGGTTGTGTCCAAGGTCACACAGCTTTGAACCTGAAAGGGGCGGGATTTACAGGCTGTTTCATGTCCCTGTGGCTGCACCGCCCATGCTTCTACGATGACGTCAAGCCGACTTAGGACCATGGTAAGAGCCAGGGCTGTTGAGCACTGCTGTCCACGTGCCGTCTGAGGTGGCTGAGCTTTCTACCGTGCTCAGCGTGTACGTCGGGGCAGACCAGCCCCTCTGGGGTTGTTGCAGAAGTGTGAAGGAATAAGCCACATTAAAAACACTCTAAGGAGGGCAAGAATGCAGAGTCCCAGGGCATAGCTGAGGACATGCTTCCTGAAACATCCCCGGGGCAATGGTCCACTCCTCGCTGAGACACCCCCACAAGGCGACCTTGAGAGCTTGTCCAACGTCCAACACGCAACTGCGGAGACCTGGTTGCATGAGACCGCGAGCCATGGTTAAGTTCTGAGTGTGTCCTGTGCTTTAAAGAAGATACCCGCTTGGCCAGTCTCATTTCTTCCTCGTCCTGGTCAGAGCAGCCTTTGCCTCTCATCCTGACAGCAGGAGAGAGGGACAGTGCGAGGTGAAGGGGCGAGAGATGTTGTTCCGAGGAGAGAGATAAAAGCCGAGTACTGGAGCCATGAATCTTCCTGTTGTCATCCTCAGAGAAGAGAAATGAGTTTTTTCACGATTATTCTTGGTCGTGTGAGCTGTCCGGGTCTGAATGACCTGGATGATCCTTGAGCACCCTTACACAGCTTTGTAAGCGCCAGGCACATAGGTCTCGAGACGTACCTGGACATGTCCCACTGCTACGCACACCCATAGCAAAACAACTCCAATAACCCCAAAAGGCAAAGAGCTCCCCTTCACCTGGCCTTCCATACCCGCTGTGGTCCAGCCCTGGGCCGCCTGCCCCCATCCGGATAGCTCCCGAATCTCATCTCCTGCGGCAGCTGGCTTCTCCACCTTCAAATGCATCCTCCCCTTGTTACCTAGAGCCAGCCATGGCTTATGGCTTCTTGATCAGCCTCGCTATGAGAAATGTCCCCCTTGGGCTCACTCCCTGCCCCACTACTGAGCTCTTATGCAACGAAGGACACAAGCCAGGACTGGGTTTAGGAGCTTCACCTTGCCTTCTCAAATATGTTTTAAGACCCTCAAAGACCAGGACCAAGGAGAAACTTTTTCTGCAGCCATGACCCCGAAACCTAGCTGGTCATCAGAATTACCTAGGAGTTTGGAAACAGATGCCCCGGTCCCAGGCCAGATCTGCTGCATCAGAATTTTAGAGGTAGGAGCCCAGGAATCTATTTTTAAAAAGTCCCCTGGATGATTCTGCTGAATAGTCATAACAAAGAGCTGCATCTGTTTATCACGATGTGAAACACCTGGACCATTTCTTAGACTATTTACTTCTTAATGATTGATGACTCAATCCGGCAGCAACTCCCTTTTCCTCAGGCCAGTCACACCTGCCTCGGAGTGGGAACTGTGGTGCCACCAGCCAAGGTTCTGGAAGCCAAGGAGAGCCCACCCATCCTGCAAACAACCTCCACCCAACCCGGACAGCGTGTTCTGAGCACACGGAGTGTCCCACATGAGCTCATGGTTGCCCGTCCTCTTGGTGGCTTCGGGATGGATTATCTGCAGCGAGGCTGGGACAGCCCCCTTGCCATGGGGCTTCCTCTGCCCCTCCAGGACCAGCAGTGTGACTCAGCACCAGGTTGCTGTTGGCCGAACACGCCACTCATTCTCAGAAGCCATAACAGTGAGCAAGGTCTGCTACAGCTTTCTCTGCCTCGCATGCTAAGTCAAGGGTATCTGCTCCGTATGGCAATGCATAATTTACAACACAATTTACTTCCTGCTTATATAGCCTCTTCCATACAAAGCTTCCATTTGCATATTTATTAATTTACAAACTTAATGCCATTTTCTCAGTCCCTTACAGGATGTGTCGCTGGTCCCTGTCTTTGAATTAATTTTCATCTAAGGTGGAAACATTTGTTAAGGGAGTTGGCTCGTGCCAAAGTAATCAAATGCATTTACTGAGAGCCAAACAATGCTAGGCTCCAAGAAAATTAATGGTGCAGAATGCGAGTCTCTAAAAACATCCCTGTAATGACACAGTGTTTCTATTTTATAAGAAAACTGAGATTCAGTCAATAGCTGGCCCATTGTCATACGGCTGGTAAGGGGGTGAAGCCTTAGATGCCATAAATGTCAAGAAGCAGGGTTTTCATCTGCACTGAATTCCGAAAGTGAAAAAGACCACTCCTCTACATAATTGATACTATTTTTTCAGAGAGTGGGCTCAACGCTCGCGATATTTCAGTGCCCAGAGATTCTTGCTGCACATCACACTTCCGATGGACAGGGGTGCTCGGAGCTCACTGAGACCTCACTGCACCTGTTGTTGCCAGAATCGGAACAGACCCGCTCAAGAAAACAAATGTTTTCATCAACATTCCTATCTGGTGGCACTGAACATTTTTCAACCAGAAGGCAAGTCCATTTTCATTGTTTCAGAAATGTGCCACTTTAACCCTCTCTGTCCCTCAAGCCACTGGCCCAGGCCTCCTTCCCTCCGTGACCTAACTTCTCGAAGCTATGGGTCTCCAGAGTCCCCGTGCTCCTCGCTCCCCAGCTGAGGCCTCCGTCGTGGCACTGCGGTCTTTAGCCAGAGACACAGCCAACACTTCAGCCATCAGTGTCCTTTCTACCCTCCCGAGGTCAGATCTCTCCATGGAACTTGTTACTTTTTTTCTTTTTAATCCTCACCCAAGGATATTTTTCTATTGATTTTCAGACAGAGTGGGAGGGAGTTGGGGGGAAAGAGAGAGAGAAACATTGATGGTTGCCTCAGGCACGACCCCAGCCAGAGCCAGGGATCAAACCACAACCGAGGTATGTGACGGGAATCAAACCCTTGACTCTAGTGCTCGGGCTGCCACTCTAACCGCGGAGCCAAACCGGCCAGGGCAGAACGTCTTACCTTTCACCACTCCTTCCTCGAAGCCTAAGCCCCGCCCAAGAAGCAAACAGTCTAAGCAGGTGGTTCACGCGGTGCTAAGACGCTGGGGCCAGCGGTTCTCCCTTACGGCCATTCAGACTAGGCTCTGCCCTTGAGCCCCACCTCAGTTGGCACCTATATTTCTAAAGATGGATGATGGCAGGATGAAGCGTCTTTGCCTCCACCCAAGTCCAGGGACAACTTGAATGTAGGGCTCCTGCAGCCGAACAAGAAGCAAAGAAGAGAGAATCTCAAAACTGTAAAATTCTTTTTAGGAAGCCCGACTTTACCCTTAGGCCTGAAACCCACTCCTCCGTGCATCTGCCTCTTCATTCAGGAAATATTTACTGAGTATCTGTTTGTGGGCTCCCTCTGTGCCTCAAGATCTTTGCCTTTGACCCAGACCAGCAAGGATGATGAAGTCTTGAGCTCCCCCTAGAGGCCAATAGCAATGGCGAGGAAGGGAAAGTGAGAGGACTCTACAGGCCAATATAAATGACAGATATTAGATCCTTCCCTGCAAGAAGGAACAGTGAGACGCATGAGGACACCGAGAAATGAAGGGAGCACCCCCAGGGACCTCAGCCCAGGAGGCCCGTTCACAATCCATTCTGCAGGCAGAAGCGTGTAGTGAAGATATTTGAGCAAAGCAAGCAATTAGAGCTGTGAATTGTGAATTTCAGCCTTGGAAGACACACTGGAGGAAGGGAGAAAGGATACTGCCCCCTTCTGAGGTTTTGCCTTCTGCTGTTGTGTGCAGTATGTTGTTAATCCATAAATCATAATTCAAACGCTTGCTGCTTTTAATCCCCACAATAAAACTGCTGGCCAGGTATTATTTCCCTCATTTTGCAGTTGAGAAAATCAAGGTCCCAAGTTTACACTAAAAATAGATGTGATTTGGAATTTGAACTCTAAGTTATTCAACTCCAAAGCCCACCCTCTTTGCATTTGCCACACTGCCTTGGAGGGAAGAACAGTCTTAGCTGTAGCCACTGTTGTGTATGTTTGCTGAGCCAACACGGATACTCTCTGCCTTAACAACCCTCCTGGCTTCTGTGTGCCGAGAGTTTTGCATGCATTACCTCAGTCTTCACCAGAAAGCTATGGGGTATTATCATCATCCCCTTTCCAAAACATTGCCTTATTCCAGGTCATAGCGAGGAAGTAGCAAAGGTAAATTTGAACACAGGAGATGACCTAGAGCAGTGATGGGCAAATGTTTTCTTTAAAGAGCTTTGAATCATAACGGGGAGGCAGCCACACACAATACATAAATGGTGGGCATGGTCGTTTTCCAATAAAACTTTATAAAAACAGGCAGAGGTCTGGATTTGGGCCACTGAACACAATTGGCCAACCTTTGTGCTAGACTCTTCTTGGTTTGATTAACAGCTAGAGTAGAGGAGGGTGGATCCAGGTAGTAGACGCAGACACCCCGGCACGGACGCCTGACGTACAGAGGCATGAAGGGGCCGGTGTGTTTGGAAGAGGAGAACGTCGGGTAGAGGTGTCCCTGCCTCCCTGCCTGGACAAGGGGCTGCATGACTGCGGGAGGGACAGAGCTGCAAGGTGAAGGAGCCACATGGGGAGGACACTGTAAACACGCCAAGGGGTGACGAGGTCTGAAGTCTGCCAGATTTTAAGTAGGGGAGTGAGCTGGCCATCTTAGAAAGCGCCCTCTGCGGGCTGAGGCAAGCGCAAGGAATCCGAAGGCTGGGGCTGGAAAGGCCCGTTGAGAGGCATCACAACCATGCACAGGAGAGTTAACGGAGCTGTCAAGTGTCCATGGAAGGACGAACGGTCCAGAACACAACGGGACATCACTCAGCCTTAAAGGAAGGAAATTCTGACACATGGCACAGCATGGATGAACCTCGAGGACATTACGCTCAGTGCGATGAGCCGGTCACAGAAAGACGACGACTGTACGATTCACGCGTGCTCTGGGGGGAGGGGGGATGAAGACTAGCGCGCGATGGGCACAGCGTTCCGGTTCTGCGAGGCGCCGGACGACCTGGAGATGCGCTGCACAGCACTGCGAACGCACCAGCACTGCTGATGTGCGCGCTTCAGAACGCTTGCGAGGGCGAAGGCTATGCTGTGCGCGTGTTTGCAATGAAGAATGAAATAAAAGAGCTGGTGAGGTTGTAAACTGCGGCAGCGGCAGCGAGAGGGAGGTGGGGGGAGGGGGGAGAGGGGAAGGGAAGGGGGGTGGGCTCGGGCAGGCACACTCTCTCAGATGCAGTGCCGGCTTCCTGCTGGCCCGCTCCCTGGGCTCCTCCTTCTCCGCGTCCCGCCTCCCAGCATCATTAGGCTCCCATCACCGTGAATATTGTCCTAACACTCTGCCCTGGGCCACCAGCCATGGAGCTGGGCTCCTCTCACCCGAGTCCACTCAGTGTGGTGTCTCCTGCCATATGCCGGGCCACCCTGTTCATTCATCATGCCTCCTGAAAAGTCTCTTAATTACATTATGTTCACAATCCATAAAACATAATTAAAATATGTAAATCCATTATATTCTTTAATGAGCACATTGAGACCTCAAAATTTTAAATTAGATATAAAATTGATGTGGGCCTACTACTATTGATTACTCACGGTAATAAATCACACTCCCTTTGGATGGAGATGCTTCCCTTCTCCCACTGGGTTTTTTTTTCCCTCTTAGCATTTCCTATGACTGTTGGAAATGACACGCTCTCTTTTAAAGGTGGCCACGCCTGGCTGGCTGCAGCTTGGGGTACCAGTAGCAAAGCAGTGACTGCTGTTTGGATTGGTGCTCTAGGGCTCACAGAGGACTTGCACAGACATTTCCGCATTTATGCTTCAGCAATGTTTGTGCATCCATTTCAATATAGAGATACCGATTTGTCATTCCCATAGAAAATATCGGAGCGTCACCGGGCCTCGTCCCTCTCTGTCCTCACTGCTGCCCATCCCCCAGCCACGTCTGCTCCCACTCAGACGAGTCGATCCCTGTTCACCAGACACCTGTACTGCGACATGCCTCCACGTCTCTGCACAGGCGGGTCCCTCTCTGCAGGAGAGTGTCCTGTCACCTGTCTGTGCGATGTGTAAGAATTTCCAAGCCCAGCTCAAGGATCTCCTTTCCAGAGCCACCCTGAAAATGTTCGTGGCTTTTTCTTCAGGCCAACAGCACCTCTCTTCTTTCTTTTTTCTCTTATCCTCACCCGAGGACATTTCTATGTTTATCCTCAGATAGAGCGGGAGGAAGAGAGAGAGAAACATCAATGTGAGAGAGACACATTGCATGGTTGCCACCCACACGACCCAAACCAGGGCCGGGGACAAACGGCAATGGAGGTACGTGCCCTTAGCGGGAACCGAACCCAGGTCTCTCTGGTCCGCGGGCTGATGCTCTAACCGCTGAGCAAAACTGGCCAGGGCACCTCTCTCCTTTCTAAGAATGCCTTCCATGGGTACCATATTTATGTGCACTTCCAGTTTTTTCTTGGGACCCTCATAATGACCATGGAAGACAGTCGTTAAGGTCTCACCCTCACTGTCTAGGCCATAGGCTTGTAAAGCTCATAAAGGATAATTGATTTGTCCAAGGCCTTGCAGCCTGGAGGCAGGGCCTCTGGCCCTCGACTGCCCGGGCCCTGCTCTGTCTGAGACAGAAGCTCCCTCCTTCTTGCGAGTCTTTTCCAAAGGGCCTCTGTCTCGCCACCACCCCCACACACATCTGCTATCAATATGCTACAGAAGCTTTAATAAAGTACATTCTTCCCCTTTTGATCCAGTTTCTTCCCACCATAGCCTGAGGGTTTACTTTTATTTTCATAAGCTTACAGTCGGTTTCACAGTTCAAGCTGGAAGTTCAGCGCACTCCGGTTCAGAGCCACACGGAGCCTGAGCTTGGATTCCCATTTGCCCACTTACTCAGCATGTGCCCCCGGCCAGTCTGTGGAACCTCCAGCCTCGGCAGCCTGCTCTCGCTGGGCATAAACGAAGATGCTGTCAAACAGCACATACGAAACGCTTGCCTCTTAGTCAGTGATCACTGATGGTTAACATTGATCAGTTTTGCCATCATCATCATCATCAGTATGTCTACCCTAGGGAACCTCTCTCTTGGTGGGTGGGGCCTTTGAGACGTTTCTGTAACCATAGGCTGCAGAGAGAGCCAAGAATGCTACCCACCAAGAGAGGTTTTTCCCTAAACGCTAGAGATGTATTATACCACAGGACACATGGAAGGGGCTCAAGAGATAAATGTGAAGGTCCAGTTCCTTGTTTTCCAGGGGTAGAAATCTGAATCCCAGGAAGGTAACGATTCTCTCATTCTTCATTTCTTTTGATAAACATCTATTAATTGTCTAACATGTATTAATTTGGTACAAATCTAAGTACCCAGGTTAGCCAAGAAAAGCCCATTTAATCCAAACTATCTGAAGTAGGACCACAATAGGTCCTTGTCTTGATCACTGATATGTCCCCAGTGCCTACCATGAGGCCCAGCACACCATACATAATAAATACATTTATTGAATTTATTTAATAATACATATTTATTGAGTAATGTACAATTACCATTCCTACTGTATCTAATATCTTATAATAACATTATTTCTTTGCAGTAAATTCCACTTCAAGTCACCAAAACTACACCTTAGAAATGTGGTTCTAAATTGTTAAGAATTTCTCAGACTTACCTGGAGGGCTTGTAAAACTACGGATGGCTGGGCCCCATCCCCAGACTTGCTCAGTGGGGCTGGTGCGGGGCCCAGGATTTGCATTTCCTTCTTGTTCCCAGGGGATGTTAATGCTATTGGACCAGGGACTACACGTATGGAACTACGGGCCTCAAGGGTGGATGGAAGGAGCTTGGATCCCTGAGTCACTATACTCACCCTAGACCATGAGGGAGAAACCAACTTAACAGTGTTAAACCACTGAGACCTGGGGTCTGTGTGTTACTGAAGCTGGAATTACCGAATTTACACAGAATCAAAGGTAGTTATCTCTGTGAAGAAGAGAAAGCCTTCTGATGATTATTCCCTGGGTTAAAATAGGGTATACTCACCCAAGCCGGTTTGGCTCAGCGGTTGGAGCTTTGGCCTGCAGACCAGAGAGTCCCAGGTTCGGTTCCCGCTAAAGGCACATACCAAAAAAATAAATAAATAATAAATAAATAAATAATAAATGAATAAATAGGGTGTACCCTAACTTTCTTTCCTTTGAGTCTCCCATTGACCTCATACTCTCTAAATTTAGGCCCATCATGTTCTAGGAGGTGCATGGAGGAAAAAAGGCCAAGAATGAGGTCACCCCAATTGGCCAAAAAAGAGCCTCTGAAATAGATATAGAATCAGATGACAGCAAACCCAGTAACTCATCCATTCTCTATGGGTATTTGCTGAGTGCCGGCTGGGGACAGGCTCTGCTCCAGGAAGTGTAGACACAGTGATGAACAAGACAGCGGAGGGCTCAGAGCAGAGGCAGGTAGAGTTTTGGGAGGGGTACTGACCGGCTCCCACATGGAAACAAGATATAGCCATGGTCTCAATCAATGAGTTAACAATTTCAAGACATGAGAATTTTATTTTCAACCAGAAGGGTCAGTTGTTGGTCAGTATGGCAAAGATTCATGGAGGTATACTTGGCCTTGGTGACATCCTTGTGCAGGAGAGAGAGAGCTCTCGGGCCCCTTTGTCTCTTCTTACTAAGGAGAAGAGTTCCTCAAAAGGTCCTACTCAGAAGCCATCTCTGTGCACCTGTGTACAGGGGCACAGGTGCCGATATGCTGATGGAATCACCCCCTTCTTACTGTTAGCTAGGTTTGTCAGTGGAAAGTAACACAAGCTTTCTGGTTATAAATCAGTCCATCAATAGTTGGGCTAATGTGAGTCCCTCTGGATATGGAATCCCCTCACATTACACTGACAAAAATGAAGTTTCCAGGCTTGCTCAGCTGAACGAATCATTTCACAGGCTATGTGAAGCCTCGTGACACCTCGTCAGCCATACTTCCCTGTTGACTTTGCACCTTTATCACATGCCTTCTTTTAAACATGGACCCAAACTCGTTTCAGTTTTGTTCTTTTGAGACTTGGTGTGCTTATCTCTCTGCCTGCAATTGTCAATCTGTCTTAGCCATCTGGTACATTCCTACATTTCCTCAAAACCCAGTTCAAATATCCCCTCTTTGTGACAGCTCTTCTTGTTTACGTGTCTTCTTTTCCTACTGAATACAGGATAGGCCCTGATGTTGCTATTATGCATTTAGTCCTAATAGAAGCTTCTTAATGATGAATGCTGTTATCTGTATATCACAACATAATATGATGGATTTAAGCTTCAGAAAGTTTAAGCCCAAGATCACAAAGTTAGTGTGTTTCCTGCACTAGGAATCTAACTAGGATGTGTCCATTGCAAAGGTCCCCTTTATAGTCATAGCTTCTACTATTTATTTGCTTGTATGCCCCTTCATTAGACTGTTAGGTTCTCTAGGAACTATGACTTTGTATTCATACTCACACATACCTGTCACTGCACAGAACATGAATGAATGAGTGGATGAATGAATGAATGAATGGTTCTTTCACATGTTAGGAATATGGTCATGTGAAATGAATTTCATACAAATATTTTATTTTACTGTCCTTAGCTTCTGCCTTGCTTAACTGGTATCATCTGTTTCCCCCCCTCCATTCCATTATAAATGATTCCACTGAGATATTCATTGTAAGATGCTCCTCCTGATCCTTTTAGGGGAATTGGCCAACCACACAAAGCTAATTTCATGCAACTTAAATGGCCCGGACATTTAGCTTACCTCTCTCATTTAGACTGCAGTAAGAATCCAAGATGTGCTTGTTTAAGAGCCAGAAGGAGACAGCCTCTAATCTACACATGATTTCTTCTCAACTGCTCTCTCTCTGGAATGGCAGATGGTTCACAGGCCCATCCTGTGAATGTTATGATACTTAATGCATAAGACGAGTCTAGTGGGAAGAAAGAGAGACGGAGATAAGATCAGGGACAATTACCATTTGTTTATACTTCAAATCCCACTTATAGGAGGAGTTTCAGCTCAAAAATGGAGGGTGGAGATGGGGTGAGAAAGCCAGTTAAGAACAAGATAAAATCTGGAGGATTAAGCAAACATAGTTAACTGACAGTAAAGATGTTTATTTCATGCAGGTACAGACCTGGTTTCTTCTAATCTGCTTGTTTAAATAGCACAGCTTCTCTAAGACACTCTCCATTTCTTGCATGAACATTTCAGTAAATAAAACTATTATTGTTTTATGACAAATGACTAATGTCCTTATTAGTTAATTACCTTCTATAGATCAGATGAATAATTGAACCAAAAAAAAAAAAAAAAAAACCTTAAATCCTCCCATAAAACAAAAAGAAATAAAGTAATACTTACTAAACTTTTAAAACAATGTACCAGCCACATCAGATAAAAGGCCTTTTATCTTCCCAATTAACAGAGATACAAAAATAATGATCCAAATTTTCGTAAATATGTAATCCTCCTAGACTACTTGTGAGAATATCAATTCATTCTACCTTTTCACAAATATCTGTAAAGAATATTAAAAATACACATAAACGTTATTCCTAAATTCTAGGTCTGAAAATTCTATCTTCAAGAAATAATTCAAGATGGGAAAGAGAAGGAAAGTTTATACAAAGAGATGTTCATCACACTATTGTTATTAATAAGGTAAAATCAGGAGCAAATCAAATACCTCTAAATCTGGAAGTATGGTTTAGTCCCAGTATAATCCTATAACAAAATATTCTGTCTTTCACCTATTACCTTTGTTTATAACTAGAGGTAAGGTAAATATCTATGTATGTTTTCGTTCAGTTTTTTGTGTTCTCATTTCTTCCATTTAGCCCTTTATTCTATATAGAAGCTACTTTGATTGAGATGGGAAGTCAGAGAATAGTGGCCTAAATTCGGTCATTATCACCAGCTGTGATACCTTGGGCAAATAATTTCATCTCTCTGGGTCTTAGTTAACCAGCAAAAATAATTGCACTTATCTTACAGATTAGTTGTGAATCTAAAGTAAGTGTGTGCATATTGAAATAGTGATAAAAAAAAAACCCTGGCCAGTTTGGCTTAGCGGTTATAGCGTTGACCTGTGGACCAGAGTCCTAGGTTTGGTTCCTGCTAGGGGCACGTACCAAAAAAAAAAAGAAAAGAAATAGTGAGCATTGTTTCCATTGGCAACAGGGCTTGCGGGAGGGTCTGATGGGTAATTGTTCTATCTTTCGGGTCCAGACAGAGAGTAACACTTGGAATAGCAGGGGAAATCTTTCTGGAAAAGACAACTCTGAATCTAATACTGAAAATAAGAGAAAAGAGATTCCTACTTCTAGCCATGAGGGAATAACAGACTAGAGTTCGATCTAACCTAGGAAATCAGATCAAACAAACCAAGAGTTTTCAGAAATTGAACAGTAGGCAGCAGAGGGCAGTCATTTCTGCAAGAAGGGAAAGAAATGAGGTGAGCCCTAGGTGTACCCCAACTCACCGCCTACAGAGAGGTTCATTGGCTAAGCACGTGGACAGGGACAAAACAGAGCCAAGGGGCCTCCTGGGACTGAGGAGGCAGAATGTGGAGTCTGGGCTGAAGGGGAGAGACCAGGATTTGCACAGAAGGGCACTGGAGAGGAGAAAGCAAAGACAGAGAGATCCAGAGGTGAGCAGAGGGTTGTTCTTATGTCTTTGACTAAATACTGATGTGTGCATGTGTGTGAGGGAACTCACCAGGCTGGGAAAGAACCTCTGGAAAGTCGACAGAATACCTCCCAGAAATCACAAGGGCTGGATGTAACTCACATTCCCTCTGCGCAGAGTGAAAAGGTCTTCTAGCACACCGAGCACAGAGTGTAGTCCTCAGGATTGTGCTACTGTCCCTGGAAAGGGACTGGGCCCGGAGCAGGTCTGCCTTTGGCCCACCTGTCATATGTGGGTTCTTGACTTCCTGCTGGAGAGATGTCCCGAGACGAGTCCAGGAGATTTTGAGAGTACATTTATTAAAGCTGGGGATAGTGGAACTAAGGGAAGCCTTCGGGTAGAAAAAGCAACAGGAGAGAAACTAGACCGTGCTCTGCTTTGGCGCCCGAGAATGTTTTAGGAAAGAAGTGAGCCCAGGGGGGCTGCTGCTAGCTCACCGAGAAGTCAGAGAAAAGGGGCCTTGGAAACGGGATCGGAGGGTGAGCCTGGGATGAGCTGCTCCTGCCCGTGCTCCCCTGGTTGCAAGTCTCATGGGACCCTTAGAAATTATGACAGAAAAGTAACAATGCGCGCCTGAGGGGAAGAAAAGTGTGGGCATGCTCCAGAGAGAGCCCACACGGACACCCTTTGTCCCGAGGGGTTTTGTCTCTTCTGCAGGCAGGAATGCTAGGGGAGGTCTTGGCGGAGGCTCTTCACCGAATCTTCATTAGTTTCCAGCTGTGTTCTTCAGTATGTTGAGTCATCAAAACGAGTGGACAGGGGAACCTGGACTCCTTCTCTGGTCAGCTTCACCGCTTCACTTTTATCTTGGGTCTGCTGTCCGGCTCCAGATGGGCGTTTTGTTTGTTCCCCTGACTTCATCCGTCCTTGGGTGTGGCTGGCACAATGGGCACTAATTAGGTCTCTGTTGCCTATCTTCTCGACCAGGGTGATTTAAGTCGTTTATTCTCTGGTAGGGAAGAGAGGTATAAACCTTTTGCTCTCCAGTGTCCTTGGTTAAGGAAGGTAAGGTCTTGTGCTTCTCTAGCTGGCTGTCAGTTGGTCAAATTGTTTGACTCTGTTTAGTTTTCTTGTCTCAGTTTCCCCATTCCACCTGCCAAGGAATTGTCCTGGCTTCTTACAATCCTGCCTCATTACCTCACCAGTAGGGTGCTAAACTGAATGTGTGTATCTCCCCGGAATTCATATGTTGAAATCTAATGCCCAGTATGATAGTGTTAGGAGGCGGGGCCTTCAGGAGGTGATTGGGTCAAAGAAAACAAAGGTGGAGATGTATCTTATTCATGGATCAGAAGGCCCAACGTTGTCAACATGTTATTGCTACTCAAACTAATCTCTAGATGTCATGTCAAAGTCCCAACAGGATTTTAGAAACTGATAAGCCAATTCTAAAATGTGTATGTAAAGGCAAAGGACCTAGAATGGCCAAAAAGCTTTTTTTTAAAAAAAAGGGACATTGAAGATTTTTATACCTTATTTTCACATTTGTTTTAAACCTAGAGTAATTAAGACTGTGATGTTGACATAAAGAGAGACATATCAATTAATGAAATAGAATGCAGTGTCCATGGGTGGGCCCACATGTATATATGACCAGTTTATTTTCAACAAAGGTGTCAAGACAATTTTAAAAATGTTTCTGAAATAACTGCATAAACATGTGCAAAAAAAGTGAACCTCAACCGTTAGCTCACCCCACATATACAAATGAACTCAAGCCCTGGCTGGGTGGCTTAGTAGGTTGGAGCATCATTGCATCCACTAAAAGGTTTAGGGTTCAATTCCCAGTCAGGACACATGCCTGGGTCGTGGGTTTGATCCCCAGCAAGGCGTGTGCAGGAGGCAACCGATTGATGATTCTCACATCAATGTCACACACTCTCGCTCTCTCTTTCCCTTTTCCTATTCTCTAAAAAGTCAACAAAAAATATCCTCGGGTGAAAATAAAAGAAAAAAATAATAACTCAAAATTGATCATAGACTTAAATAGAAAAAAAATAGAGAGAAAATCTTAGTAACCATGAATTAGGCAAAGATTTTTCTATTGGACACAAAAATGCTTGAACTATTAAAGAAAAATATGATAAATTGGATTTTATCAAAATTAAACTCTTGCTTTTCAGATGATACTCTTCTGTGGGTATATAAAATGTTAATATTAGAGGAAGCTGGGTGAGGGGTATATGGAACTCTCAGTATAATTTTTGTAACTTTCCTGTAAGTTATTTCAAAATAGAAAATAAAAATAAAAATACTGTTAGCAAAAATTAAAAGTATGCCACAAACTAGAAAAAACATTTGAAAAATATACATTTTACAAAGGATTTGTACCCAGAATATAACAGGAACTCCTACTATCCAATAATAAAAAGACAACCTGCTTTGCTTAAATGTACAAAATATTTGGACAGATACTTCACCAAAGAAGATATACAAATAGTTAATAAGGACAAGAACAATCAATGCCCAACCTCATCAGTCATTTTGGAAACCTAAACTAAATCCACATTGAGATACCACTACATACTATTACAATGACCTTTTAAAAGAAAACAGTCTGGCAATACCAAATGCTGGCAAGATTGTGCAACAACTATAACTCACACATTGCTGGGGGAAATTCAAAATGAAACAATCACTTTCTGAAAAAGTGTTTTGAAAAAGAATTTAGGAGTTTCTTATGAAGTTAAGTTTATGTTTTTGATATGGCTCAGCAGTTCCACTCCTAGATATTATCTAAGAGAAATAAAACCATAGGCTCTTGTAAAAACTGGTATATGGATTTTCATAGGAGTTACTTGTCATAGCAAAACACCGGAACCAACCCAAATGTCCATCATCTGGTAAATGGATAAACAGATGTGGTCTATCCGTACAATCGGTTAAATAAGAACAAATTAATGGAAACACATAGTAACAGGGACAGATTTCCAAAGCTTTACCTAAATGGAAAAAGCTAGACACAAGAGGCTACATACTTTGTGATTCCATTTGCATTCTTTTTTATAAATGCAAAACTATTATGATTTTTGAGAAGGGGGATGGCCAAGGGCCAGCAAGCCCTCCGAGATGGAAAATGATTAACTGGGAGGAGGTGCAGGGGAACTTCCTGTGCTGGCGAGATGTTCTGTGTTGTGGGAACAGTAGTGGTCACAGGACTATATGCATTTGAGAAAACTCACTGAGTTATTCACTTTAAAATTAGTGAATTATATTTTATATAGATTTTACCTCAATAAACCTAACTAACAACATAGGACAAGCAAGAGAAATTCTTTTAAAAATTAAAGAAGCCCTGCCCTGGCCGGTTTGGCTCAGCGGTTAGAGCATCGGCCTGCAGTCCAGAGAGACCCAGGTTCGGTTCCCGCTAAGGGCAAGTACCTCAGTTGCAGTTTGTCCCCGGCCCTGGTTGGTCGTGCAGGTGGCAGCCACTCAATGTGTCCCTTTCATGTCGATGTTTCTCTCTCTCTCTCTCTCTTCCTCTCTCTCCCTCCCACTCTATCTGCACAAAAACTGGAAAAAAAAAATCCTCGAGTGAGGATAAAAAAAAAAATTAAAGAAGCTCTGGCTAGTGTGTCTCAGTTGGTTGTAGCATTGTCCCATGCACCAAAAGGTAGCCAGCTCAATTCCTGGTCAGGACACATGCCTAGGTTGCAGGTTCAATCCCCGGTGAGGGTGTGAGCAGGAGGCAACTGATCGATGTTTTTTTCATACATGTTTTTTTCCTTCCCCCCTTATCCTCTCTCTCTAATCAGTAAAATATATCCTCTGGTGAGGATTAAAAAAAAAGAAGAAAAGAAATATGGCCTCATTAATACAATACAAAATTTAAAGGAAGAGGTAGGATTTAGACAGATGGAACGAAAAGCAGATACGTTCCTGGCCCTTCTCATCCTTTGTGAGTGAGCAGGGCTGCTCCGCTCGGGCAGCCTGGGGTTTTAAATGCCTTGAGATCCCCGTCAAAAGTATTGCTCAAATGCTCACACCAGTCCGAGAGCCTGGGCACTGGCGCCAGGCAAACTGTTCAGCTGTTACCTCGCTTACCCAACCCAGACTCCCACCCTGTTTCAGGAACTGTTTGCCCCGAACTCATAGATCAACTCCTGTCCCATTCTCCTGTCCTAGTCCAGGAACTGTTTGCTCCCGGACAATAGACTCACATTCCAGGGGCCCCCATGCGTAGACCCTCAGGACCTAACCCTAACAACAAGTTCCCGCTGCCATAGGCGCAGATATAAAAATCACAAACCCCAGCATCGGGCGCGGCTTCTCGGACTCGACCCCCGGAGTCTGTGAACCCGCCCGGAGTGTACCCAATAAAGCCCGATTTCTGCTTATTCGGCAGTTCGGCTCTTCGGTTTCTTCCCACCTCCCACCTGCGGCGCCTGGCTACCTTACAACACCTTGTAATACCTGTTGCTCCCCAGCCTCTTCCATCCTCACCTGTTTTCATATTCTGTGTTCCCTTTAATTATTTAAATTTTCTGAGTTCTCTCCTAAGAGATTACATACACGTCTTGGCTTTCTAAAGAAAAGTTCTACCAAGTGGAATAAACCAATTGCACCTCCCAAATCTGCACAGTCCCGAATGAGCTAGTCCACTTTGAATTGGCATGTACAGATGATGCTGAAATAGGCTGCCCAACCCAAATAACTGCAAACCTCGGCCTTGGAGGTACACTTGGCTACCCTTGGAAGTTTTATTCACCATGGGTTGACCCGAGAAGTGCTGATTCCCGTACTTACCAAACAGGTACCATTCTAAAGGTGGTGGGAGACTTGGGGTCGGTAATTGGTAGGTAACAATTAAGTCGTGATTAGAGCCCACCTTAAGGTGTTCTCCTTCGGTGCTACCCACTTGGCCCCCAACCCACTGTCAAGTTGTCACTTACCTGGCACACTGAGACCATACCTTTGCATGAATGCAAGCCTTCGGAGTCATACTGTATAATTCAGACACACCATCTTTCCCAGCAAATGCAGAACCTAAAAATGTGTCCAACCCAAAGGTCACATCCTGGCCACGGATACACAAAGACCACTATCAGCACAACTATACAATTCATCATTTACTAGAGTGTCCTGGAATTCGTTGGCATAAATATTTTCCACACCCAGCCTATGCTCCGGGACCTTAGAAGATAGTGTCAGCAAGCATATCCATTGAGATGTTCCCAGGTACTCATCACTAACCAAATACCGAAATAGTTAGAAACTACCGTTTGTGTGCTTGACACCAAACCTGGCAATAGAGTCCTGATCTCGAGTCTGAATTTATTTTTGAAATCTACTTTTATTACAATCTGGATCTCTGGGGGATACCACTTTGCTTCTAAATTAAAATATGGTCTGATAGCAAAATCATATTCCCGACACTATATAGGACAACCAGCAAAGCTGTCAACCCAGATCTGAGGGCTGGTTCTGCTACTCACTTGCTCAAACACATTGAAAAAGCTATTAAATATATTGAAACCTTGATTTAGTCATCTACAAGATGAGAACCGTAGTACCCAACTCAGTAGATAACTGTGAGGATGAAATGAGGTATTTTAGGTGAATGTGTTTTCCTTAACTACACTAGAGCTGAAAACACCATTAAATACACACGCCTGTCAGGCAATTCAATGCCATTGGGCTCCAACATATTATTGATGGCTTTTCTGTAACTTATCAGCTTTCTGAGCTATCATTTCTTTGATGACATGATCCACTTATGTGACTTAATGAGTAGGAGGATTTAGTTCAAACCTTCCCAAACAGCCTTCATCATCATTAGATAATAAAGTTCAAAATATGTGAATTTGGCCAAGAAAAGCTGTTGCGCCTTCTCCCTGTAGGGAGTTCAAATGTTCCCCATGGAGCATTTCTGAACACAACCCTAAAGGGATGCTGACTTCTCCTTCATATGGTGAGGTCCAACTGCCTGCTTCTTCTCTGCTTCTCCTCGTAGATATTTCCCCTTAATTGATCCTCTCAAAAAGTACCTTTGGTTCTCTGAATAACCAAAAGTCAAGGAAGCCTTGATTGTGCTCAGAGGCTCAATATGGCAATCAAAGTCTTCTTATTCTAGGTGACCTCAGCCTTACCTTCACTGGAGAATGCCCCAAATAAACTAAAAATAATGCCCCCCAAATAAGGAAAAAATCAAGAGTAATAACAAAATATATTTCCACAAGCAAGTATGTATGATTTTTATAATAAGAAAATCACAATAATCATCAGCTTGTGCGAGGAATCTCATCCCAGTCACAGATCAACACAGACTGAGTTTTATACTCACAGTTGTACATTCTGTTCTGAAACCTGAACCACTAGAACAAACATCACATTTTCTCTCCTTCTCCTATTTAAAGTTTAGTCTGGTCCAATGATTTCTGCAATCCAATCTGGTTATACAAATCGGAGACTCTCTCAGAGGGATATTCAGTCAAATGCAAGTCCTTTTCACTGTCTGGGCATTTTTCCACTTTAGATTCTCCCTGGGCCCCTGCAGGGCTGTGCCTGGCTGACGCGTCCACCCTCCTCTACGGCTGCGCAGAGGCGGTGTGCTGAGCGAGGGGGGCGGGGGGGAGGCAGCACCCCCAGCTCCTGACCAGCACCCTCTCCTCGGAGGGCTCCCCCCAAGGCATCTCTCACAGTGCCCAGAGAAGCAGACAACCAGAGAATTTTGCTTTTAACATAAAAGCAGGCCGGCATTCCACACCAAGACTCAGAGCCCTTTGAATTTGACATTTGGGTGTTGACGTTCTCAAAATCACAGTGTTTCCACGAGAAGTCCTTCAAGATTCCATGATTGCAAGGGACAGGAAAACTGGTTTATCTTTATGGGCCACCTATTTTCAGCCTATGAGTTTCAGGACTACTTATTCTAAAAGCACCGTAAGTCTAACTACCGATGGCCAAGTGTGACTGCCGGTCATCCTCGGTCTCACAAATTTCACTCAAGATCTCTCCTCCAGGTCTCTGCTAGCTGTTTACTTCTTATTTTTAAATCAAGGCTGTTTTGGTCTATTCAGGGATTTCTGAGATTCCATGTGAGTTTCAGCATGTCTTATTCCATTTAAAATCTTCTCAAGGGATTTGTCTTATTTATTTGATCTTTGTCCTCCTGATTTATCATTTTTGGATCATTTGAAGTCCTAGGTTTTTCTCTCCCATATTAATGTTGAAGGTGAAATTCTTATTTGGAAGAGAAAATGTGACATCAGTGGTACTCTTCTGTGTGTGTGCAGGTTTTGATCATAATCCTCGTTGGTCTGTGCATCTTCCGCCACCTCCCCTTCATTGACTCAAAAGACCCAATGGAAAAGCTTTATGAATATTCAACTTTGTTTAGTCTGGGTTTTCCTATTACAATAAAGCAGGTGGCTGTCATCTACAATACACAGATCTAGCAAGCACTACTGGCACAGACTTCTATTGTTTCATTAGCAAAACACAAAACACAGCATTCTTTCAGTAGCCACCCAGGAAACTGGAGGAAGCCATCCTTCCTCGGTGCCATTACGTCCTTGGCCTTGCTCATGGTGCCAGACTTGAGATCGTTTGCTACCATGTGCATCCTTTCATTTTGGTTTATGAACTGTGATGCCAGACTTTCTTGTGCTTGTGGAGTGATTTATTCCGTGACCATGACTATACCTGATGAACGGCAGTTTCAGGAACATGCCTGTATACTCTAAAAACCCAACAGATCCCACACTCAGAGCTGTGTTTAATTTCATAAGCAGGATGCAGCGTTAATTTTATAAGGGATGGAGCGTTGTGTGTTATCTTTTTTATTTAAAAAAATATTTTTTTTTTCTTTATTGATTTTAGAGAGAGAGGAAGGGAGAGGGAGGAAGAGATAGAAACATTGATGAGAGAGAACATCGATTGGCCGCCTCCTGCACGCTCCCCACTGGAGATCAGACCTACAACCTGGGCATGTGCCCTGACTGGGAATCGAACCGGTAACCTCTTGGTGCATGGGTCGATGCTCGATCACTGAGCCACAGCAACCGGGTTGTTATTTTCTTTCTACGTCATCACATTTGCCTGTCTTCTGGTCGTCAACTTCTCTTTTTCCCACTGTATTAGTTTCTTGGGGCTGCCGTAACAAATTATAAACTTGGTGGCTTAAAACAACAAACATTTACTCTCTCACAATTCTGGAGGCCAAAGATCCGAAATTAACATCACTGGGCTGAAATCGTGGTTTCCTCAGGGCCCCTCTCCCTTCAGAGGCTCCAGAAGCAAATCCATTTCTTACTTCGTCCATCTTCTGGTGGCTGCCGGTACTTTCTGGCTTGTGGTCACATCACTCCAGTCTTCAAGACCATCAGCTTTAAACCTCTGTGCTCCATCTTCACACGGCCTGCTCCGCTGTGTGTGTACTGACTTGCCCTGTTTCTCGTATAAGAATACTTACGGTGGCATTTAGGGCCCACAGGATAATCCAGGGTAACTTCTCTACCTCAAAATCCTTAACTTAATCACATGTGCACAAACCCTTTTTTCAAACAAGGAACCATGTACAGGTTTTAAGGATTAAGATCTAATATCTGCTATCTGTGGCTGACCATTGTTCTGTCTAACACATCCATTAGGAATCACCCTGCCATGCTCTGGCTGGTGTGGTTCAGTTGGTTGGGCATCATCCCATGCACCGAAAGGTTGCTGATTCAATTCCTGGGCAGGGCACATGCCCAGATTGTGGGTTCAATCACCAGTAGGGGGTGTGCAGGAGGCAGCCAATTGATTTTTCACTCTCACATGGATGGCTCTCTCTCCAAAAATCTATTAACATTTAAAAAAAAGAATGACTCTTTCAAGACCCCCACTTAACTCTGGCCAACTATTACTCCAAAGCTCTCTCCCCTGAAAGATCTATACCTTTGTCATGCTAGCTTTGTTTGAAAAACAACATTTCTTGAGTTGTGTTGGGAGATTTTAGTTGAGACTAGAAGACAGTTTGGGTGTGGGGGTAGGTTGCTGAGACCAGGAACATTAGTGGAGTTAAACATAAAGAAAAATACTCATGTCGAGAGCCACAAGATGGACCATGGGGTTGACTGGATTGACCATCTGCTGCTTGTCTTGCCTGGGCCCTGACGGGAGAACAAGTCACACAGAGGAGCGTGTACCTTGGTATTGGTACCTTCCGGTGCAGATCACCAACTAATTTTGAAAATATTCTTAGTCCAAAAGAATTACTCCTCTCAAGATTTAATGAATGAGCAAGTCACAATTCCATCTTGGTCAGTAGTATGTTATAAATGTTCCTTAGGTTCACTGAGCTAAAAATATATGGGGTATTTTTATCATTTAATCCTATGATATTGACATTGTTATTATGCCACTTTTACAAAAAAAAAAAAAAAATCAAGGCACAGAGAGCTTATTAGTTTCTTCCAAAGTGATAGAGTCTGAACTTAAATCTAAATTTAAGAACTACAGTAAGAAGTCACAAAGCTGTCAGGTTTCAGCTCTTCCTCCAATAGGAGTAGGGACAGGTCAATGTTGTGCTCCTACAAGCTAGCGGCGGACACCTTCCCAGAAAGGGGAGCGGGAGAGGCTGGAGGAAAGGACCAGAAAAAGAACACACAACTGGGCCAAACTGAAGCAGGAGAAACTGCTCCAGGACTGGGCTGAAAACTGCTACTCTCCTAACTGGCAACTCGGAGGACCTCAGCGATGAGTGACCCAGAATCACACGCAGGTGCGGAGGCCCAGGCACGCGGGATTCCGGTCTCATCCCAGATTCTGCTCCAAGCATAACACACGGTGGTGGACACGCACTCAAGAAAGGGATCGTCTGTGCTTAGAAAATGACCGTATCATGAATTTCCAGCATAGACTTACGTTCTGGAAACCTTTCCAAATGTTCTAGGCTTTGTGAAATCCCACGTCTCTCTCACACGGTCATGAAATGAGGGGCAAGAGATTCCAACAATGACAAAGGTTGGATTTCTCAACACCTGGTCGTCAGAGAGCTCAGGGTGGGATTGACTCTGATTTGGCGTAAACAGAGGGTTTCTGACATTTCTCTATTTCTCACATCAGATTTGGCGGTGAGAGGATCATGATGGTTGGCCACTGGACTGGATGTAAATATGGTGATATTTCAGAGACAGGCCACAGTCTGTGTTTATTGTCATTGGTCATTGTCACTAAGGGTGAACTTCACTTACCTTGAAGAATGGAACTGAGGGGAGAATGTTCCTGTGGTTGCCCCTCACACGGCCCCTTCCCTGACGTACTCGTCCACATTTAATCGGTAAACAAGGAAGAAAATCTGTGCCAAGAAATTTTGTGTCTCTGGAAACTAAAGTATTTAAACTTTTTATAAAGTCAAGCAATTATCATGTTTGCTGGTTTTTTCATCTGTGTTATCTCATGATCCTAAGGCTCCTAATGGCCATTGTGAGTTGTGCATTTTCCTGAAAATCAAAGATGTCTGGGGTATAAATTCTCTGATCTCGAAGCTACTTCATCTGCTTCTCATATCTCTAGTCATTCTAGGACCTATTACATTTTTGGTCTTTATACCTCAGTAGCCACTTAAGTGCTAAAGTAACAAGACATGAAACCTTTTAAACAATAAAATACTCGAAAACAAACCCATCGTCATTACTGTTAATGTTCACTCTTGAGACTCATCCTGTAAAAATCCTGGGTGTGAAAGAAACATCTAGAAAACTCAATTATTCCCAAACAAAAGAAGCCATCATTGCTAAGGCTGCTAAAGTGTACTTGGCATTTCCAAACAAATCTCCTTTATCTCCATAAGCAACAATTACTCCAAGTTCTTATTTTAATTCTGAAGCTACAAAGGGCTGCCTCTCAGCCTGGAAACAAGTTTGCAATGTTGAGGTCTCTATGAAATATTTCCTCCTTAGTTTCAATAGCCTATTTTCTGAGACAGAGATTGAGTGACAGCTTAAAAGAGTACAGATTATAAAGCCATTAAAGAGTGCTGCATTTTTTGAATTTGTCAAAAATGGAAGTAGAAACCAGGGTGACACAGGCGAGGCTCAAGTGCCAGCATGTGTCTTTCTGTTTATTCATTATTCAAGGGTCAGGCCCTCAACCAGGGCCAGAGAGAAATGACGAAAATAAATACATATCAGTGCAACAATCTGCAATTTAAAATAATGAAAAGCAAGATTCCTATTCATTTTTATGGCACAAACCTGACATCATTTCACTCCAATTTTCTATAATGGAACCAGCTGGGCTCTGGGAGGGAACTAGTAATAGGTTTTAATGGATAAAATCTGCCATCGAAACTGGCCATTTTCTAACGCGATCTCAGTGCTTGGCACCCAGCCCATCATACAGCATCATGCTTCCCACAGTGCGGCACCAGCTTGTCAGAAGAGAGGGCTGTGTGCACAGGACCACCGAGCTCGGGGGAGCCTCCCCCCTCTTCGCAGGGACAGTTCCCGGACCCAGTTCAGGGTCCCACAGCCCCACCCGAGCAGACCACTGGGGAAGAATCAGGGAAACGTCATTGTCTTCAATAAAGGTCTGCAGCAATCATGGAAGCAAGGTTCAGGAGAGAGGCAGCGAGGGCCAGGCTGGGTGAGGGCACGCCTTGGGCAATGGCAAGCCCCCACTGGATGCCCAGTTCTATTTGGCTACGACAGACACGACTGGGCTTTGCTGGGCCCGAATTAATAGTCAGTGAGTGTTTTCCCCTCTCTTCCCCTTTCATTCCATTAAAGCATTCCTGCTCCCCTCCTATTCAGCTCGGAAACTGCTGTTAACATATGAAAATAGCATGCAGAGAATGGACTGGGCCGACTGCCACGGAGATAAAAATGGGATGTTCTTCCTAATTTATTGCATGGCATCGCGCCTTCACGCTGCCTCTGTTTTCTTTGCTAAGCAGCTTGATTGCCTCTTTGAAAAGATGACTGGTCTGGCCCTCCGCCGTGTGTCTGAGCTGTGGTCGAAGTGGAACAGGTAGCCAGCCTTTGGAGGCTGGACACGAATCTGACCGGTCACCATGCCTGGGTTGACCTGGGCACAGGAGAATTAGGCTTTATTTATTTATGTATTTATTTATTTTTAACTTGCGGCAAATTTCAGACTAAACAACCTCTAAGGTTCATTTTGGTGAAATACTGCAGGATCTAAAAATGAATGATGTTTTCAAATAATGTATACTCACTTTCCCTAAAGCATATCCGACAACTCCTGTTCCAACTTCCTCTTGGCGATGGTCTACAGCACAGGTGCAAGATCCAAAAGCAAATTCGAAATGCTTTTCAGATGACAAGGCGTGACCCAAACAGAAAGTATCGACGCACTCAGGATCCTCACTACCTAAGCACCCTCGTGTCTTTGCTAGCATGACCTGATTTTATGACTGCGTATCTCCTCCCTGGTGCCTCCCTCGGATAACTGTGGCCACCCTCTCATCACCAGATTTTGTTACCGTAGGAAGCAATAACAGAAGGGCACCAGGAAACTGGGCTGTGGAAGCATTATCTTGACCAATAAATCGGAAACGCTCAATTGTAGTCCAGGGAGAGCCGCCTGCGATTTGAGGCTGGCACAGAGCATTGCTGCTGCCCCCCCACACACACACTTTGAAGCTACTGGCTCTGCAGCTTCCTTGTCCAGCTGACAGTGCTGCCTGATGTCTCTGACCTCCCCAAGCCTCCCCTTCCACCCTGCCCATCGTCCGGGCAACAGTCTAACTCTATCCAACTCTGGACAGTCTTTGATCTTGCAGGTCTCTCTACAGTTAGCAACCCCTAGTGAATGTCTGCGCCTTCTGTCCACGAGCTGTGTTCAGCGGCCACAAGTAGAGCTGCTGTCTCTGTTCTCACTGCATGTCTACCAGCTGCCCACACTACCTGTGAGCATCTCGAAGGCCCATTCTGCAAGGTAAAGAATACGTCCTGACGTGGAGACGGTATTGAAGAAGCATCTGTTACATGAAGGGATGGAAAGTGAAAGACCCTGAAAGCCCCCAAACCAGTGGCATTTCTTTTCTTCCAGATGTTCCAGAGATACAGGGATTTGCACTGATTGCTGTTCTCTGCCTGCCTATCTTTCCATTTCCGTCGATGCTACTGCGTATACTGAAGGAAGATGACAATGGTATGAATAATAATAAAACAGATATTTCAAAGATAATGTATCTTTGCTATTCCTAATAACATGTTTTAAAGCAGTTTTTCTTTCCACCCAAATTTAGAGGAAATGTAGTAGAAAGCTCTCTGAACCTTAACATAAGCGATGCTATGTCTCTCTCTTGCTTGGCTGACAACTTGCTTTATGAGGGTGGTCAAATCCTTTCTTCTCTTTGAGCCTTAGCTGCTTAGCCTCTAGAAGTCAGTTGATTTTGAACCGAAATGAGCCGGATCAGATGACCCCCGAGGTCCCTTTCAGCTCTGTGATACATTGTTCCCAAAGGTAGCCATCCGAGTGCCTGCCACCCGTGTGCATCAGAGCACGCCTCCAAAAAGAATCTGAGCATTTTCTCCTCCCCATGAATCAGGAGGGCAAGAACTCTTTTTAAAGCCTTTGAAAGACTTAAGGTAGAGCTGGTAGACCTTCACAGCTAGACAACAGGGTGTCTAAGGATCTTGCTGTTCCACATCAAGCCGACATGTAGAGAGGAGCGTGTCTCAGAAGAATCGTGGATGTGGCTTTGGGGGCCACAATAAGATTCAGGGCGGGGGGGAGCACAGTTTTTAAATAATTGTATTAGCAAAACACCCACAGCACAAAATGCAAAGCACAAAATAACAAGAGTCCTTTTGGTGCCCAGCATTGCATATTGGCAGGAAGCAGGATGAGAAAGCTACCGAGTGGTATGAGCCCCATCCTGTACAGAAGGGAAAATGACTCCCAGGGCAGAGCCTAGGGCAGAGGAGAACTGTGGATCAGGGAACCACTCTCAGGACCCATGGGCACAACTGGGTCCTGATCAAGAACAGCTGGAAGAAGTGACATGTGCTTTTTGACACATCATGACACACTTTTTGGACAGGTATGTCTATTGTGGTTATTCTGTTCTTATCTCACTGTGATGGGCACATTCGTGTTGGGTAAGGGACAGAAAACTTGGCTCGTTTTGTTGATATCACCTGGTTTTCAAGTCTCCAGGTCAAGAGCACCATACCTGAGTAGCCTTAGCCACATCTAGCCACACCCTGACTTGCTTTAAATCCTGGCTTTTGGGCCTGAGCCTGAGACACTGTTTGGATGAGACTGAAGGTCTTTGTGGAGGGTGGTTGAAATTTACATAAATTGTTGTGGCTGTAGGACAGACTGTGGTAGCTTATCTCCTTATGGCCATAATAACTCCACCCATACCTCACTGCTGCATGTATATGCAACCCTTTCCATTGAAAGGTGGGCTCTGTCTCTTCTCTCCTTGAATCTTGGCTGGACTTGAACTTGTTTTACCAACATTGTGCCAGTTCTGGGCCTAACCTTTAAGAGTTTTAGTAGATTCCTCTTTCAGTCCCCTAAACCACAATGTAAGACCCTGGCTATTTGGATGGAGAGAGAGGACCTGCCAATCACCAGCCATTCTAGCTACCCTACATGGGCTTTCACGCATGTGAGTAAAGTCATCGCGGACTTTCTAGTCTCAGTCAAGCTCCCAACTTGCCACTGTATAAGTGACTTCAGCCAACAATGCGTGAAGCAGATAAAATGTGCAGCTACCCCGTCAAATTGTGAGAAATAAGAAATCATTGTTGTTATAGGCCATTGAGCTTTGGGATAATCTGTTACCCAGCAATAAATAACTGATACACACTCTAACAATTTTCTTGTCTAAAATTACATTGACTGTTCAGATTCACAACAACTCACGGTCTAGGTGAGCCATCTAGAAGTAGAAAGGAGACAGATGACCTGCTTGATACTAAGCACAAGTTATAGGTAATCACCCATGAATGACTGAGATTTTTTTTTTTTTTTTTTTTTATCCTCACCCGAGGACATTTTTCCACTTTTTGTTCAGGTAGAGTGGGAGGGAGAGAGAGGAACAGGGAGAGAGAGAGAAACATCGATGTGAAAGGGACACATCGAGTGGTTGCCACCCGCACAACCGACCAGGGCCGGGGACAAACTGCAACCGAGGTACGCGCCCTTAGCGGGAACCGAACCCGGGTCTCTCGGGACCGCAGGCAAACGCTCTAACCGCTGAGCCAAACCGGCCAGGGCAATGACTGAGAATTTAATGTATTTTATTTTTCGCCCTTGTTTATCTCTGCCTTGTTCTGCATTTACATTCTGCTGTGGCATCTGAATTCAAGTGGGAACATTTAGCCAATTAGCTGCTACTTATTCTGTGTGGAGCAAAATATTAGTCTGCAGAGTTTTAGAGCTTGGGGACAGTCAAGAGCAGGCCCCTGACAAGGAGCAGAAGGCACAGAGTGTTGCAGCGAGCAGTTCACGTTTGCAGAGCAAGCTATTGGCATCTGGGGACAGGATAAAGAAATGACTGACCAGATGTTTCCCTTTTCATTCCAGCTACTAGGCAGAAAACAGAGAGTATGCTCATGAAAGGCACCTAGCAAAAAAGCACATCCCTTCATTGGGTGTTTGGTAGACCCACCGATTGATTCATTAATGCGAAATACCAGGAAGCCTCATACTGAATTCTATTTGACACAATGCCATATTTATCACAAAGTAGGTCCCATTTGAATTTGAATTTCACACAAGAAGGTTTCATGAAAGAATATTTTTAAAACCCTCATCATAACCTACTCTCACTTATAAGGTATTACCAAAATCCTGATTCAGGAGATGATGAAAAAGAGGTATCATTGCTTTGAATGAGACTGAAAGGGCGTACAATATGGTATATATGAAGGACCAAGAGACGGTTTGACAAATCTATTTCTTTTATTATTTGGAGCTCTTTCCCTCCATCCAGAAGTGTGGACCGAGCCTCATTCAACCTTTCGCCCATCCAAACTCTTTGTCAGTTATGACAAAGTTCATAACTGAGCTCTTGCTGTTGAGATGTATCTGAGAAATAGCTTCGCTTCTGGGTTTCCATGGAGATCACTTCCCAACTTGTGGCTGAAGGTAACCTCTGTCGACCATGGCTGGGGGTAGTTATCAAGCTGTCACTGGCAATTTTCTCCCTCATTTACCAGAAGCAACGTTTCCGAAAGAAAATAATGGGATGACATGGCGAGAACACACTTTCACTCTGAGACTGCAGTTTGGGGAAGACTTCTTCTGGTGGCTCCAAGCTCCTGGTCCCAGGGAAGTAGGGTCAACCCACCATCTGGGCCGCAGAGTGAGTAGGGAAAATAGCTCTGGACTTGCGCTCAGACCAAATAAGAGTTCTGGCCCTGCAGTGCTGTAAGAACTTGGGCATGTCCGATCAACAACAGTGACTTACCTCCTCTCTTAGGCAGATGGAAAGCACAGTTTTTTGCCATGATGACGTCAAACATTTCTTGAAACAGTCAAATTAGATAATCAAGTTAAAGGGGCTTTATAAACTGTGAAGTGCTATACAGATATGATGTTTTTGTTCTTATTTCTGACTTTGGAGTTTCTGCATTTCAGAGACCACTGGACCATTTGGACTACAGCACCCAATAGCATTTTAGTCCCTAAAGATAAAGCCTAGGTGTGTGCACCAAACTGAGCTGACGGATATTGCGTGTTAGATTTAAGAGCACTAGGAAAAAATGAGAAAGGAATTCATGGCGTTTTTTTCAGATCAGAATCCATAGATACCCACATGGAGTCTATTAATTGTATGAACATCTGTTAAAGGAATGAACTTGCTAAAAGTTGCTTTCCTTCACATAGAGAAATTGCTATAATATTTTAAACTGGTCAAAGAACAGATCTAATTTATATATGTTTTCTAAAAACACAGACACTATATATATTTTAAATGCAGCTAAAATTTGGCAAGTGATTGCAAGAGAAACACTCTTATGACTGAATAAGGTCTTTCTTGAAAAGAGGCTTTGTACTTTTAATGGCTTTCGATTCTCAGACTGTTTGGGCTGAAGGAGCAGGTGAAACTGGATATTAGACATTTGCAGCTGACTTTTTATTCAGTAATCTCACTCCATCCGCTACTCCTTTTCTATTGCAAAGGAAATGAGATATCTTAGAGTTTTACATAAAACTGAGTCCAAAGGATACTCACTTGAACTAGAGAAAATATCAGTTAAATAATGACATTTTAAATCTACATAATATCAATTAAATAATTCAAGGACATACAATTAATCATTTATTAAGTGACATTCTATCCCAGGTAAGGTGGCAGGTGCTGGAGAAACAAACAAACAAATTGTCATGAATTTGTCCTTAAGAAACTGACAGTTCAATGAGTAATTATAATTTAGTGCTAACAGTGCAATAATAAGACCATATACAGGAAGTAAAAAGAACCTAACTAAAGAAGTTATTGATTTCCAGGGTTAGACAACAAAAATCCTTGGAGAGATGGCTTAGGTTTGTCTTAAAAGTTCCTAAAGTGTATGGTGGTTATACAAGTTTGCAAGAAGAAGACACTTAAGGCCAAGGGAATGGCTTGTGCACACAGTAGCACTGTCTGACAAAGCATATTTGGAGAGTTACAAGGTGTTTGATATTACTAAAAATGCAAGGCAGGAACAGCAGTGACTGGGACTGGAGAGGTCGTCCGGAGCAGATGATGGAGAGCCTTGTCTGCCATGCTAAGCAGTTTGGACTTTATTCCCTGGGTTTGTAGCATCTGACATGGATGGCCCTCGCCATTTATGACTCTTTCAATTAAAATTTTAAGAAGTGAATTCCGTTTCTTCATCTCACTGGCCACTGTTGATGTGCTCTGTAGCTACATGTGACGGATGGCCACCACGTTGAACAGCTCAGACACAGACTATTCCCATCATCACCATCTATGGCATGGCACTGTCATAGATGCATGGGAGTCTTTGAAGTGACACAAGTGAGAAAATGCTATGCTACTACTGGCATATTAGAAAAATAGCTTGGTAGGAAGATAATGTAGGGAGGAGTAAGAAAAATTAGCATGCTAATCCAAACAAGATTACACCAAACTGCAGGGCGGTGAGGACAGGCTGGAGGTGGCAGATTTGAGAGGCAGAGTTGGCACAAGCCAAGCTTTCATCACTGAGTCGGTCAGTTGTATGACCAACCTGGTCAGGGATGACAACCAAGATGGTCACTGAATATGTGTGTGTGTGTGTGTGTGTGTGTGTGTGTGTGTGTGTGTGTGTGTGTGAAGAAGGGCCCAGCTAACTGTGTGTGGAAAGTGGAGTAGGAGATAGCTGGAGATAATAGGAGGTTAAGAACCAACTAAACAGGTCCCACGGCTCCATGTAGGTCATGGAGTTGACAGCCTAAGTTTTCATTTCCAAGCAACGTCTTTGACATTTCTGAAGCCACAGGCATATTCATCCCCACATCAACGCGCTAAGACATCTTTATAACTTGGAGAGGTTCGAGAGGTAAGGTTAGAGAATGGCGTTCTCATGAAAACCTTACAAGGAAGTACAGCTCAGTGTTTCCCGTGTTCTGATCTTTTACCAATGCCTTTGTCCAAGTGTGACCTTTTTCTACTGTGCCTTCTGATTGGACAGATCAGCTACAGCCCACTTGATGAATGGCCCAATTAGCCAAAGGACGATTTGAAGTTTCTGTGGATTGCACCAGAATAGACAGGTGGAAGCTAAGAATTTAAGCTTCAGTGTTTTGCAAAATTTTGAAGTTGGGAGTATCCTTGACCCACTTCCTCTCAACATTCTTCTTCTCTTGACTATTTCTTCCCTTCTGCTGCAGTATTCATCTGCGTTATCACTGCTAGTAATTATCATGGCTAAGAGTTATTGAGCACGTGTTAGGTGCCAGCCCCGTGTTTGATTCTTCTGAATATTATCTCTGCACATTACTTCAGCTGAGTGGCTGAGTCAGGTCTCCAGTCTAGGTCGGTTCAATTCTAAAACGATGGTTTTCATTGTTCCCTGCTGCCCCTTCTCTCCAGAATGCTGTGGGGCCCACGGGTCCTCCATTAAGAAAACGCCAGCAGGGCTCGGCACTGGGCTATCGTCTCCACAGCCATATAAATGCTTTTCTGTTCCTTAATGAGTCCTACACAACAAACAGAAAAACTGGCCCATAGCGGTGGAGAGGAGAGACGGTAATGGGTTCCGGTGGCTCTGAGAGGGCTTGTCCTTTCCTTCCTCCAGGATACAGTGGACACAGTATGAGAAGACCCCTCTGGGAAAGTGGCAAGAAAACATGTGGCTCCCGAATGAGCCATGGCATTCAGCCAGGGCACTGGGTCAGCAAGGAAGCTGAAAGCATACAAGTCAACAGGACCAGGCCATGGAGATAGCATCTCTCAACCACTTTAGTCCTCAGGGGGTTTATGGTCATTCAAGACAACTGCAAAGAAGAAAAAAAAAAATCCATTAGATGGAGGTTATAAATACCTATTAAACATGTGAAAAACATACAAGCCTGCTAAACATTAACAACATACCATGTCATGCCTTCCAAAGTGGCTAGAACTTGTCTTGATAGGTATGCTGAAACGGGCAATTACATATATTGCTAATAGGTGGGTAAATATGAATAATCTTCTCAGACAGCAATTTGACAATGTTTGGGAAGGTTAAATGTGATTTTATATCATCCTCAATTCTACTTCAAGAAATATATTCTAAAGAATGAACTCAAATACAAATAGAAAGCCAAATGACAAGATGGAGAAGTGAATTCTGGAGTGTTCACAAATTGAATTTTTTGCAGTCAATAGAAACAGATTCCAACAATATAAAATGTGCATTGCCTGGCCAGTGTGGCTTAGTGAATTGAGCATCACCCTATGAACTGAGAGGTCCTGGTTCAATTCCTGGTCAGGGCACATGCCTGGGTTGTGGGCTCGATCCCCAGTAGGGGGTGTGCAGGAGGCAGCCAATCAATGTATCTTTCTCACATCAATGTTTCTCTCTCCCCCTTCCTCTCTCTGTAAAAAATCAATAAAATCGTATTTTTTAAAAATATTTAGAATGTGCATTAATTAAGAATGCAGGGGAATACAGTAAAATGGCATTTGCAGATGATTTTAGATTTGGGGATTATAGATGTTTTCTTTTTCCCTGCAATTCCTAAGTTTTTGACAAAAAGACTATAATTACAATTAACACATACTAGAGAAGTAGTTTGATGTAGTGGAAAGAGCAGTGGGCTTTGGAGTCAGACTTCCTAGGCTCGTATACAAGTTCTTTACCTATTAACTATGTGACATTGGGCAATTAGTACAGCCATTCTGTGTACCAGTCTGATTGTCTACAAAATGGGATGGTGATCATATATAAATCATGGACATTAAATGAGTTAATACATATAAACTGCATTTTGAACAGTGCCTGGCATATGGAAGAATTATGTAGTGTTAGTTATTACTGTTTTCATATTAATATTGTGATTCACTAAGGAAGAAAGATGTGTGTTTCGATCAAAGCCGGGTTACGTATTAGTTGTATGACATTCAGCAATATTTTCATTTATAAAATGGGTGTAATGATGTCAATTTTGTGTTTTTATGAAAAATTATGATTCTGTATTACACATATTTATAATATACATAGTATGATATATGATATACTATATATAAATAGTTGTTGGCACAGATTATTACCTACGTAACCTACATATAATATACATATACATAGTATGTTTGTATATATGTGTATAAAATATAACATATATATATAGATAGCATAAGCAAAATACATAAATTCTTTATGCACATTATATAAACTAAGTAGATTATAGTTATTAAGTTTAGAATCAGAAAAATATCTTGTAAACCTGAGAAGCACATATACAGAGAACATTTGGGGAGGTCATCATTCTGTTGTAATATCTTATTTGTATTCTATAGTGTTTCTAATGAACAGACTTCTTGATATAATCATGTGCTTAGAGTACTTATTTAGTACACTGTGTGAAAAAAGAAACACTACTTGGTTCAATACTATATTAAATATTCCCAAAAGTCCAATCACATAGAATAGTGACAAAAGTCACAATTTAGCCCTTTGAGGCAGCAATGGGCACCTTGGAAATGATGGTTCTTTTTAAGGGGCTGCCCAATAATAAACAGTTAAGGGATCACCCTTTCCGGATATCTACAGTTTGAAGAAGGCCGTTGCAGAGGTAGAAAGCCTCTGAGCAGAGTGTGTTGATGGGGAATGAAGGCGTGTGTGTGTGTGTGTGTGTGTGTGTGTGTGTGTGTGTACTCTGTGTGGGTGAGAAAGGGGCTCTCTCTCTTTTTTTTTTTTATCCTCACCCGAGGACATTTTTTAATTTTTCACTCAGATAGACTGCGAGGGAGAGAGAAACATCAGCGTAAAATGGACACCTCAAGGGGCTGCCACCCACACGACCCAACCAGGGCCGGGGACAAACTGCAACAAGGTACATGCCCTTAGCGGGAACCGAACCCGGGTCTCTCTGGACCGCAGGATGATGCTCTAACCACTGAGTCAAACTGGCCAGGGCAGGAAGGGGCTCTCTTAATACCCTTACCCTCTAAGGCATCTACTCTGTGCTCTGGTCTTCTGGATTTTTACCTGATTGCTCACAGTGGAGGTGGTTGGCCTTTGAAAAAAAATCTCACAGAGAAGACCAAGAAGTATGTGTGCCTAATCCCCGAAGCCTCAGCTCAATCATGACTCCCCAGGTAACTGCCAGGGCAGGGGACTCGGTGACCATCCCTCTGTCTTCGGACTGAGGCAGTAGTGACTGCATTAGCATCGGGTCTCTGTGCCCTGACGTTCAGTTCTAAGCCATTGGCACTGATTAGATACAAATTGTCCCCCTGAATAAGGAAGCTCCATACTCAGATGAAAACTATTGATTTCCAATCTACTACCTAAAAGACTCTATCATTAGGCCACATTAGGTAATTTGCTTCAATTTTGACTTTTGGCTTCGGGCCTGAAATTCCATTGTCAGGCTATAACATTGTGTTGTTCAATTAGCTTTAAATAGAAAGAAAGGAAAAGACTTGCTGTAAACCAGGACATTTATTCAGGATTCGAAGATTACCTTGCCTCTCCTGTTCCCTGTCATGTCCCAACCCTTATCAAGAATGTGTTAAGGAACTTAACATCTGACTCTAACTGGTGAATCAGGAAAATCATTAACACTCAATTGTAACCGCTGCCTCCAGTCTGGAAAACTCCCCTATGCTCCTCCTGAAAAATGAACATTTTATTGCATGTTGAAAAGATGTCATTTATCAGCCTCTGCCCTAACAATGCCATCCTCCACCCTAACCCTCCCCAGTCCAATCGTAGCATGTTGTAGACAAAGGATGGATTTTCTAAGTACATAGTGAGCCTTTACAGGTTAGTAAGAACAAAACTCAGTACCCAAGCTCAGTTGGCAAGTGCAGAAACCTTGTCTGTTTGGATCAGCACCAGGCCCAGAGACCATTCTGGTGCCCAGCACTACTCCTCTGGTGCCCAGAGACCATTCCCAGCATGCAACAGGTGTGCAAATAACCGAAAGAAAAAAGGGGTAAACAACATGAATAAGAAAAAGGACATACAAATATGCTTAATCTCACTAACAAATAAAGAAATGTAACGAAAATAAAATGCAACTTTTATATGGACAAAAATGAAAAAGGTTGAGGTTTGAAGAAAACAGGTCTTTCAGACATTGTCTGTGAAGGGTTTAAAGTGGTCCAATTTGGGGGTTGAAATTGGGTGCTACCTATGGAAGTTTTAAATGCCCATACCTCCTTGATTTCAGTCTGCAAACCATTATCACATAACAATATGTGTGCTCATTTAAGGAACATTTGTAAGAGTGAAACATAGGAAAACACCCACATTAATACACATTTTTATAACTGTAGACAATGTTTGATGAGCACTCACCTGGTACTTATCTCTTCAGTATGTGTTTCACAGGCAATATTTCATTCAATCCATTCAATAAACTTAGGAAATTGATTCTATTAATATTCTTTAGTCTCAGATGTAGACAGATCCAAAGGCAGATGATGAAATAGGAAAATCATAGGGCTTAATTTTTTTCTCTTCCTTCTTTTAATATCTAGCGCGGCATACCATTCTAGATATTTCATGGCTTTCAATGCATTTAATTTAATGTAAGGCGGGCCTCTTATCATCATCCTCATTTTACAGCTGAGGAAACAGACTCTTAGAACAGGTTAATTAACTTTCCCAGGATCTCAAACGGAGCAAGTAGCAAAGACAGGTGCTATTAACCACTGCGCTGTAGGCTTTCCCAGTAAAAGATGGGATAGTTAGGTTTGTACCCTTTTTCTGATCTAATTAAATGGCCTGAGCCTCAATTTGTTCATCTATAAAGTAGAAATAATAACATTATCTTACAGAATTTTGTGAGATAACAAATCGAAACCAAATTAAATAAAGCCTAGAAGTAAACGGATGGTCAAAATGGCATTCAATTTATGAGAGAGAGAGAGAGAGAGAGCCAATTATATTTTGTCTATAAGAAATGCATTTAAAACAGAAAGACTCAGGTAGGTTAAAAGTAAAGTCATGAAGAAAGATATACCATGTTAGCAGCTATCAAAAGAAAGCTGGGCCCAGCCAGTGCGGCTCAGTGGTTGAGCATCGACCCACGCACCAAGAGGCCGCTGGTTCGATTTCCAGTCAGGTCACATGCTCAGGTTGTGGGCCCGATCCCCAGTGAAGGGCATGCAGGAGGAGGCCAAGTGATGTTCTCTCTCATCAATGTTTCTATCTCTCTCTTCCTCTCCCTTCCTCTTTCTCTAAAAAATCAATAAAAATGAAGAAGAAAGCAGAGGCCACCTGGACATATACATTAGAGCATTAAAAAATAAATTAAAAAGCTGGAGTAGCTATGTTAATTTCATACACAGCAGACTTCAGAACAGCATAAGTTATTAGGGATCAAGGGAGGTATAACATAATGATAAATGCATTAATTTTCCAAAGGACATAATCCTAGAATGTGTATGTACCTAACAACAAAGCATCAAAATAGGTAAGGCAAAAAGTGACAGAACTTCAAGGAGAAATAGAAAACTCCAATATTATAGTTGGAAACGTCAACACACTTTTTTCAGAAACTGATGAATTAAGTGAGCAGAAAAGTCAGTCAGTTGCTCTGTCAATTGATCTAATTGACATTTATAAAATATTTTATCCAACAAGAGCAAAATGCACACTCCTCTGAAGCTAAAATGAAACTTCCCCAAGATAGACCACATTCTGCACCATAAAACACACTTGCATATTTTTTTCAATAAAACGTACATAAAATATATTCTCAGACCACAGTGGAATTAAACCAAAATTCAATAAGAAAGATAGCTGGATAATCTTTGAATATTTGATAATTAACAACACACCTGTAAATAACAAAGAAGTATTAGAATAAGTCTCAAGGCAAATTGAAAAATATTTTGCACTAAATAAAAATAAAAATACAACTCATTGAAATTTGTTAGATTCAGCAAAGCAACAATGCTTAAGGGGAAATTTATAGCATTAAATATATACATTAGAAAATAAGAAAAATCTAAAACCAATAGCTTAAGTATCTGTCTTTATAAACTAGAGAAAGAAGAGCAATTTAAATCTAATGCAAGCAGAAGAAAAGAAATAATAAAAATTAGAGCAGAAATCAATGAAATTAGAAACAGAAAATCAATGAAACCAAAAGCTGATTATTCTCCTACTGTTTGCTACAGTGGCTGTACTAGTTCTACCAACAGAGCACAAGGGTTCCTTTTTTATCACATCTCTTAACAAAACGTATTCTTGTTTGTTTGTTTGTTTGTTTGTTTGTTTGTAATTCTGACAGTTGTGAGGTGATATCTCATTGTGGTTTTGATTTGCGTTTATTATCTGATGATTATTCATGTTTAGCATCATAGGAGAAGGTGGGGGACAGGGGGTGGGCAAAAGGTGAAGGGGATTAAGAAGTACAAACTTCTTATATATAAAAATAGTCATGAGGATGTAAAGTACAGCAGAGGGAGTATAGTCAATAGTATTGTTAGAACAATGTATAGTGCCAGATGGTTGGTTACTAGACTTAGTGTAGTGATCACTTTGTAAGGTATATAAATATCTAATCACCATGTTGCACATCTGAAATGAATACAATGTTGTACATCAACTATAATTTAAAAATAAATTTTAAAACAATTTTATTGTATGGATGGAACATAATTTATTTATCTGTTAACCTTTTGGTGGACATTTAAATTATTAACCTATTTTGACTATTATAAATAAAGCCTAAATAAATATTAATGTAAAAAATTTTAAGCTGATTCTCTAAAACAATCAATAAAATTTATAAACCTCTAGTTAGGCTAACCAAGAAAAAGAGAGAAGACAAAAATTAGCAGTATCAGAAATAAAGAAGGGTATCACTGCTTGTCTTATAGTTGTTAAAAGGAAAATAAAGAAATGAACAATTCTATGGCCATAAATTTGACAATTTAAATAAAATGGGGCAGTTGCATGAGAGACACATGTTACCAAAACTCACACAAGAAGAAATAGATTATTTTAATAGGCTAATATCTATTAAATAAATTGAGTTAATAATTAACAACCTTCCAAAAATAATCAACAGGCCCAGATTGTTTTACCGGTAAACACGAGCAATTGTTTAAAGACCAAACAAAGCCAAGGCTTCACAATCTCTTGCACAAATAGAAGCAGAGGAAGCACTTCCTAACTCATTCTGTGAGATCAGCATCACCTAAATAATCACACAAGATAATGACACTACAATAAAGCAAAACTACAGATCAACATCTCTAATAAACATGGATGTAAAAATTTCTCACAGAATATTAGCAAATTAAACAATGTATAGAGAAGTATATCTCATGATTGAGTGAGATCATATGCAAGGCAACCAAACATGGGAAAACCAATCGATGTCATCAACCATATCAACCAGCTAGAGAAAAAACATCATATGAACATAGGAATGAATGCAGAAAAGCTTTTAGATTTTGTTGACAAAATGTAACACCATTCATGATACAAAACTCTCATTAATCTAGAAGTAGAGTAAACCTCAGTTTGATGAAGAACATCTACAAAGAACCTATGGCTGATGTCATACTGAATAGCGAGAAACTGAATGCTTTGCCCTAAGACTGAGAAAGAGGCAAGGATGTGCTTTCTCATCACTCCTATTCAGCATTATACTGGAAGTCCTCTCTAGTGCAGTAAGACAAGAAAAAGAAATATAATTTCTCAGCATATAATTTCTGGGTAGTATAATAAGACAAGAAAATAAATATATATGAAAGGAAGAAATAAAATTGCCCATATACACAGATATGATTCTCTATGAAGAAAGTACAAAAAAAATCCACACACAAAAATTCCTGGAACTAGTAAGTGAGTGTCACAGGTTGCAGATTATAAGGCAAATATACAAAAGTCAATTGTGTTTCTATTTTTCTGCAAGAACAATAGAAATGTGAAATTTAAAAAAATATATACTATTTATAATAGCTCCCCCAAAAGTGAAATACTTAGGTATAATACTAGGTATAAATCTAACAAAATATGTACAAGAGTAAATATTTATATCCTTTAATAGGCAAATGGATAAACACACTAGTATATGGAATTCCAAAATGGTGGCAGAGTGAATGGAAGCTACACAGACCATCTCCTAGGACCAAACTGGAATTACAACTAAAAAAAGACAAATCAACAGGAAAAAGATACAGCAAAGCAGTTTGCAAAGACCATATAACCAAGGACACTGAACTGATCCTGGTAGGATTGCAAAGGTGCTAGAGGGGGGCTGGAAGCCCATGGACAGCAGCGGTCTTAGCTGTGAACAGTGCCCACTGGGTTAAACTACCAAGCAGCTCCACAGTGCAGAGAGCCAGGACAGAGGCTAAAATAGCCACAGCCACTCACCTTGGGCTCTGGCAGAGGCAGGGCAGACTGGACTGGAACTGTGTGGGGACACTCGGGATTTGGAGGGCGCTCAGAGCTTTTGCTGAGTTTCGGCCACGCAGGACAGTGATCATCTTACTCCTTCCCAGGGCTCTGGGGAGAGGCAGCAGCCCCTCCCTCAGTGATTCAACCCCACCCAGGTGGCTATTGAAATGCAAATTGAGGCCCATTAATGACCAGCATCTGCCCCACCCTCAGAAAATCCCCTTACTCTGAACACCTCAGGGAGTTTTTTCAATCAACAGAGAACCCAAGGCTCTTCAAGTAACCACTACTAATAGCCTTCAGGCAAAAAAACTAGAGGATAACTGAATCATTACTGGGCTTGCAGCTCTACCCAGGACAGTAAGACTTGACAGTGGTGTTTAACGTGGGTCTTCCCTCGCTCATCCAAACCCTGTAGAGGGAGCCACAAACATCAGAACACCAACACCCACAGGGAAAATTTAGCAGGCTCCAAAGCCCACTGAGATAGCCAAAATAGTGAAAGAAAGACACAAATCCCAAATGAAAGAACAAGAGACGACTACCAAAGATGAGATAAATGAGGTGCAGTTAAGCAAGTTAACAGAGCTAGAATTCAGAGCCATGATCTTGAGAAAGCTCAACAGCATGTGTAAGGACATGAGCACCATGAGTAAAGACATAGAAACATTGACAATCAACCAATGGGAAATTAAACACCACCAAGAAGAAATGAAGAATGACATAGCAGAAATAAAGAACATATTGGAAGAACTAAACAGCAGAGTAGAGGAAGCTGAGGACTGGATCAGTGAATTAGAAGACAGGGTAGAAAAAAATCAACCAATCAAAAAACCAAAAGGAAAAACAATTAAAAAACAGGAAGACAGCTTAAGAAACCTGTGGGACAACTGGAAACATAATAATATTTGCATCATAGGAGTCCTCAAAAAAGAAGAAAATAAGCAAGGGTTAGGGAATATATTTGAAGAAATAGTGACAGAAAACTTCCCTAATTTGGTGAACAAAGAAGGCATTCAAGTTCAAGAAGCACAGAGAACCCCAAGTAAGAAGAACCCAAACAAGCCCACACCAAGACACATAGTAATTAAAATGCCACAAATTAAAGACAAAGAGAGAATCCTAAAAGCAGCAAGAGATAAGCAACAGGTTACCTACAAAGGGAACCCCATCAGGCTCTCAGCTGACTTCTCAACAGAAACACTACAGGCCAGAAGGGAATGGCATGAGGTAATCAAGGTCATGAAAAACAAGGATCTGAATCCAAGACTACTCTACCCAGCAAGGCTATCATTCAAAATAGAAGGTCAAATAAAGAGCTTCCCAGACAATAAAAGGCTAAGGGAATACATTAGCACCAAACCAGTACTGCAAGAAATGTTAAAATGACTGCTGTAATTAGTAGAAGAAATAGGAAGAAAAATATAATCACACTAAACAAAAATGGCAATAAAGTAAATATCAATAAATCACCTTAAATGTAAATGGACTGAATACTCTGATAAAAAGATACCAAGTAGCTGATTGGATAAGAAAGCATGACTCATTTATATGTTGTTTACAAGAGACCCACCTAACAACAAAAGACTCACATAGGTTAAAAGTGAAGGGATGGGAAAAAATCTTCCAAGCAAACAGAAAGGGAAAAAAAAACCTGGGGTAACAATACTCATATCTGATAAATTAGATTTCAAAATGAAGCCCATAACTACAGACAAAGAAGGCCACTACATAATATTAAAAGGATCTATTCAACAGAAAGATATAACTTTGGTAAACATATATGCACCCAATATAGGAGCACAAAAATATATTAAAAATCTTCTGGAGGACTTCAAAGGAGTAACTGAAAGCAATACAATCATAACAGGGGACTTCAACACCCTGCTGACATCACTGGATAGATCCTCTAGTCAAAAAATCAGCAAGAAAACAGAGACTCTAAATGAAGCACTAGACCAAATGGATTTAATAGATATCTACAGAGAATTACACCCCAAAACTTCAGAATTCACATTCTTCTCAAGTGCACATGGGACATTCTCAAAGATAGACCACATGTTAGGACACAAACTGTCTCTACAAGTTCAAGAACATAAAAATCATATGAAGCATCTTCTCAGATCACAATGGCATGAAACTAGAAATCAGTTACAACAAGAACATGCAAAGACATTGGAACACATGGAGGCTAAATAGCATGTGATTAAACAATAAATGGGTTACCGAGGAGATCAAGGAAGAAATTAAAAACTTCCTGGAAAACAATCAAAATGAACACATAACAACACAAAATCTTTGGAATGCAGTGAAAGCAGTTCTGAGAGGGAAGTTCATAGCACTACAGGCCTACCTCAAGAAACAAGAAAAATTTCTAATAGACTATATAACCTCACAACTTAAAGAACTAGAGAGCAAACAAAAAGAAGACCCTAGAGCAAGTAGAAGGAAGAAAATAGTAAAGATCAGAGCAGAAATAAATGACATGGAGACCAAAAAACCAATTCAAAAGATCAATGAAACAAAGAGCGGGTTTTTCGAAAAGATAAACAAGATTGATGGACCCTTAGCTAGACTCACCAAGAAACAAAGAGAGACAACCCAAATACACAAAATCAGAAATGAAAGAGGAGAAGTAACAACTGACACCACAGAAATACAAAGGATTGTTAACAAACATTATGAATAATTATACGGCAATAAATTCAACAATCTAAGCAAAATGGACAAATTTCTAGAAACACATAGTCCCCCAAACTTGGACTAGGAAGAGATAGAAAACTTGAACAGACCAATAACAACTAAAGAAATTGTAATCAAGACTCTCCCAGCAAACAAAAGCCTAGGCCGGGACAGCTTCATGGGGGAGTTTTACTGAACATTCAAAGAAGAACTAATACCCATTCTCCTCAAACTATTTCAAAAAATTCAAGAAGAAGGAAAACTTCCAAACTCGTTCTATGAGGCCAGCATAATTCTAATTCCAAAACCAGAAAAAGACACTACAAAGAAAGAAAACTACAGACCAATATTCCTGATGAACATAGACGCCAAAATCCTGAACAAAATACTAGCAAATCGGATCCAGCAATACATCAAAAAAATTATTCACCATGACCAAGTGGGATTCATCCCAGAGATGCAAGGCTGGTGCAATATTCGCAAATCAATAAATGTGATACACCACATAAACAAAATGAAATATAAAAATCATATGATCACATCAATAGACACTGAAAAAGCATTTGACAAAACTCAGTGCCCATTTCTGATAAAAACACTCAGCAATCTGGGAATAGAGGGATCATATCTTGACAAAATAAAGGCCATATATGAAAGACCTACAGCCAGCATCATACTCAATGGGCAAAAATTAAAAGCATTTTTCTAAAGAACAGGAAAAAGACAGGGATGCCCACTTTTGCCACTCTTATTCAATATAGTACCGGAAGTCTTAGCTAAAGTAATAAGACATGAAGAAAAAATAAAAGAGATCCAAATTGGAAAGGAGGAAGTGAAACTCATTATTTGCAGATGACATGATATTATACATAGAAAACCCTAAAGACTCCATCAAAAATCTACTAGACTTAATAAATGAATTTGGCAAAGTAGCAGGATATAAAATTAACGTCAAGAAATCGACGGCATCCTTATACACCAATGATGAAGTCACAGAAAGAGAAACTAAAAAAAAAATCCCATTTATCATCGCGGCAAAAAATTAAGATACCTAGGAATAAACTTAACCAAAGAAGTAAAGGACCTATTTGCAGAAAACTGCAGGACATTGAGAAAAGAAATAGAGGAAGATATAAAAAAGTGGAAGCACATACCTTGTTCACAGATTGGAAGAATTAACATCATTAAAATGTCCATACTACCCAAAGCAATCTATAGACTCAATGCAATCCCAATGAAAATACCAATGACATATTTCACAGAAGTAGAACAAATACTTCAAAAGTTTATATGGAACCAAAAAAGACCTCGAATAGCCACATCAATCGAAAAAGAAGGACAAAGTAGATGGGATCACAATACTGAATATCAGCTTATACTACAAAGCTACTGTAATCAAAACAGCCTGGTACTGGCACAAGAACAGGCATATAGACTAGTGGAACAGAACTGAGAACCCAGAAATGGACCCACGACACTATGCTCAATTAATATTTTACAAAAGAGGCAGGAGCATACAATGGAGTAAAGACAGCCTCTTTAATAAATGGTGTTGGGAAAATTGGACAACCACACACAAGAAAAGGAAGCTAGACCATCAACTTACACCATACACAAGAATAAACTTAAAATGGATAAAAGACTTAAATGTGATCCATGAATCCATAAAAATCCTAGAAGAAACCGTAGGCAACAAAATTTCAGACATCACACGCAGCAGAATTTTCACTGATACATCACCTAAGGCAACAGAAACAAATGAAAAAATGAACACATGGGACTACATCAAACTCAAAAGCTTCTGCACAGCAAAAGATACAATCATCAAAATGGAAATGCAACCCACTGTATGGGAGAGCATAATTGCCAATGATACATCAGATAAGGGGTTAATTTCCTATATATAGAGAGTGCTCATACAGCTCACCAAAAGGAAGACAAAGAACCCAATTAAAAAATGGGCAGAGGAGCTGAATAGACACCTCTCCAAACAGGACATACAAATGGCCAAGAGACATATGAAGAAATGCTCAACATCACTAATCATCAGAGAGATGCAAATTAGAACAACAATGAGGTATCACCTCACACCTGTCAGAATAGCCCCCATCAACAAATCATCAAACAAGTGTTAGTGAGGGTGTGGAGAAAAGGGGACTCTAGTACACTGCTGGTGGGTATGCAGACTGGTGCAGCCACTATGGAAAACACTATGGTGTTACCTCAAAATATTAAAAATTGAACTTCCATTTGACCCAGTGATCCCACTTCTAGAAATATATCCAAGAAGCCTGAAATACCAATCAGAAAGAATATATGTACCCCCATGTTCATAGCCGCACTATTTAAAATAGCTAAGATCTAAAAACAGCCCAAGTGTCCATCAGTAGACGAATGAATAAAAAAGCTGTGGTACATATACACAGTGGAGTACTATGCAGCTGTAAGCAAAAAAGATCTCTTATCCTTTGAGATGACATGGAAGGACCTGGAAAGTATTACACCAAGCAAAATAAGCCAAGCAGAGAAAGACAAATATCACATCATCTCACTTATTTGTGGAATATAATGAACATAACAGTCTGAGGAACTGGGTAGACCCAGAGACGTGGAAGTAGGGTACAGACTGACAACCCTCACAAGAGGGGGTGGGGGGGGAGGGAAGAGATAAACCACAGAACTTATATGCATGTACACATAACTGATGGACATGGACAACAAAATCAGGAATGGGGTGGGGGGTTGGGGAGGAGGGTGTCAATGGGGAAAAAAGGAGAAACTTCTGTAACAAAAATAAATTAATAAAAAATTTAAAAAAACACACTAGTATATGCATGCAATGCAATATTTGCAGTGAGAAAAATCAATGAGCTATCAAGGCACAAAGAGACATGGATGAATATTAAATGCATATTGCTAAGTAAATAAAAGCCATTCTGTTAAAGTTACATAATGTATGATTCCTATCGCATGACACTCTGGAGAAGATAAAACTGTAGAGATGATAAACAGATCAGTTGTTGCCGAGAGTAGGGGTTCCAAGGGAGAGAGGAGGTTTGAATCAGTGACACGCAGGGGATGCTTTTAGGACCGTAAACCACTCACTGTGAACTGCGATGGCAGATGCAAGACACCAGGCATCTGTCAAAACCCATGGAACTTTACAGCACAAATCATGAACCTTAACATATGTACATTAAAAAAAAAATAATTTAGAAGTACAGAGAATCCCAGATGGAATTCAGAATGTAACAAAACAATCTAAATGTATTACAAATGTATAAAACAACCTCACTGAAGAAGGTTGGGGGAAATGTGCTGAAATTAAAATTAAAGGCATAAGAAACTAGGCATAACGGTGTACTCTAGTTGTTAAATGTGTATACCACTGAGATATAAATCAACTATTCTGATACCACTATACATTTATATTCCGAATGAACAATTAGATTTCTCACTGTTGAAGTGGAATTTACAAATCTTCAAGGAGAGGAGGCTAGAACAATCACGGTGGTAATGAATTAGAGTTGAAGATATCAGTAAGAACTTGTGTTTGCATTCATATAGGTAATGATGGTCACATACAGAAATAGGTAATAATGTGTACACAAATATACTTCCTCTTTTATCACAAAGGTCAGGAAGAGGGTCAAGAAGCAACCACACCACAGTAGCAATGAGCACACCTAGCATCCAAATGTTGGTTTTTAATACTCTTCTCCAGAAGAATGAGGCTCCTTGGAGAAGTGGCTGATTCTAGGACCAGGGCAGAAAAGATATAAGATGAGCCTGGTGTGCCCCGTAGTGCCAGAAAGTAAAGAAAATGAAAACAAACAAAGGATAAACTAAGTAAATACACACACACACACACATACACACAATGATTGGGATATGTCAAAAGAACATAGAAGCCCACTGAAAGGACTCCCAACAGCTGATGCTGAAACAATTTGAGCAACAGAATAAATAAAATAGTATTCAATTATTACCCAACGTATAAAATAAATATTCATGACCCTAAGCCAATATAAATAATTGAGTAAGCAAATAAACAGGGAAAGTAGGCAGATCTTCCATGCAGAAGAATTCCAAATAATTTATGTAGCTACTTCACCTTCAAGGAGGGGGAGCATGACCCCCACTCCTGAAGTGTGGGCTGCTCGTAGTGACTTCCTTCCAAGGAGCACAGCATGGAAAGGGAAGAAAGAAAAGTACATTTACAGATGAGAAACCTGATAAACACTACTTTAGCCAGGTGATCAAGGTCAACTTCAACCATCATACATCATATCGCTAGTATTTACCCTTGATATGATGCAAAGAGAATGGCACTTTACCCCCGTGCTCTTCCTCCAAACACACATAGAAATTCTCATCATATGATGACTATCAGATACATTCCAATAGAGGGGCATCCCATGGTACGTCTTCCCAGGACTCCTCAAAATCATCAAGGTCATCAAAGGCGAGCAAGTTCTGAGACACAGCCACAGCCCAGAGGAACCTAAGGAGACATCACGACTAAATGTAATGTGGCACCTTGGATGGGATCCTGAAATAGAAGAAGGACATTAGGCAAAAACTATTGAAATCTGAATAGCGCACGGACTTTAGTTAATAATGTATAAATATTGGTTTATTATCATTATAACAAATGTATCGCACTACCATAAAATGTCAATATTAGAGGAAAATGGAGATGAGGTGTATGACAACTCTCTGTACGATCTTCTCAATGTTTCTGTAAATACAAAACTCTTGAGATAAAAATTCTAAAAAACATTTATATACAAATATTGTTCTGGCTTAACTCCCACATGATCTGTAAGAAATCCAGCTCCCTCAAGCTGCCCACAAGATGCCTTGGCACATTCTGCCAGTTCTCAAGAGGCCGCTCTAATGACGCGTTGTCCACTAGTAGGACATCTCCCTCCCATGGGCTCTTCCCACAGTTGTCCATGGCAGTGTCTCCTGCTGAGATATTTTCTCCCAAATGACAACTCTTCCCTCAATGTTTGCTGAAGACACTGCCACGGCAGTGCCCACTGATCTCCCACCAAAGATTCAAAAGCCACAGGTATCGATCTAGTTCTTTGTCTTCACCCCATTTGCCTGTGTCTTCCGTGGAGCCAGGGGGCCTGGGCTGGGTTCCAGGAGCAGAGACCTCTCTGTGCTCAGAAGCTTCGGCCTTCCTCTCCAGCCCGGGCTCATCAGCCTTGCACCAAAGCTGCCGTTTCTCATTCTTTTTCCTTTGCACAAGTTCTTTCTGCAGAAACATCTTGACCCATCTTGTGGATGAGTCTACCTCTCCTGGCCTCAGAGCGAGGCAGCAGCGTGGGCTGCTAGAGTGAACATGGATGTGGACATGAGGTCTTGGAGATTTGAAAGCAATACTGAACTGATGGGTGTGGAGGTTCTTAGCACAATTCCCAGCGCATCGTAAATGCTCAGAAGTCTCTGAGTGTACCAGTTCCCCATATGCATTATGTTTACAATTGCCACAAGTTCCTCACAATAAAGTGGAAATGAAAACAATTAGTATCTGATGACTAGAACCAGAGACATTTTAGAGAGACGTTACCCTCTGCTTAGGAAACCCCCTTCGTAGCCACGCAATATAGAAGACAAGACCCTGCGCAGGTGGGAAGGTGATTGTGTTACAGGTACGTTCTTCTACAACAAAATGAAGAGAAATTAGGGGAAGAACAGAGAAGGAACAGAGAGAGAAGAGAAAAAGGGTCTGGCTTAGTGGAGGTTAATAGACTTAGAATAGGATGCAGGACATTCTATTTTAAATCGTTTGCATTTGAATACCCAGTCAAGTTGGCTACAAATATGAAGGCCTTTTGTAGGTGGGGAGGGCTTGTAGGAAATCAGTCTCTGACAGGAGATGGTGTCCTTGTTTATAGGAAGGGAAGCCACATCACAAAGTGTCACTGAAAGAATAAACACCAAAGCTTGGAGCCAAGGTGACCAGGGAATAGATATCCACCCAGAATCTTCAGATGTCTTTAGGAGAGACAATGGATTCATCACAATGTACAGGATGGGTTTGCAAACCAAATTTAAAATCGAAAGTTTAAAGGCAGAAATAATGTCAGCTGACATCTGTTACAAAACATCCTTTTGGGATAGAGGAGACAACTTCAGAGGAAGTATTTAAGTGAATTGCCAATGTTCACATGACTGGATCATATTGGAACAGGGACTCGGCTCACCTCGTTTGTGAGTGTCTGTGAAAGTAGCCACTTGGAAACCTTGAAAATGAGCTTTTAGTCTTGACTACAAGCCCAATAAACTTCTCCATCTTGTTCCCCCCCTTTCAATGAATCATTTCTGCCTGCCAGGTACCAGATGTTTCTCTTAGGACACCAGGAAACAAGAACTGAGTGGAGCGTATGTAGAAAGTGACCCAGACCAAGATAGACATCTTTAGTTGGTGTCTTACGGTCCCTTCTACTTTCCTATTCCACCACCTTGCCTGGGATTCTTGGTTCACACTCGGGTTATTCCTCCAAGAACCTGCCTCTGCCTGGATAGCTACATCTTGGTTTCCAATTTCCCAGCTGTGTTTGCAAATTTTTAGTCCTTAGGATTTGGCCGCCATGCCTGATCATGCCTCAAACCTCCCTCCCTCATATTGATTTTTGGAACTAAAATTTTAAACTTCTGGTTTCCAGATTCAAAAATATATAATTATAATATTATATTATAATTATAATAATATTTATTGGCCATGTACTATAATATCAGAAGCACAAAATTCAACTGCCTGAAGACTCCCAAAGTGGGAGCTTGGGTAGGTGAGATTAGTGTATAAAGCTGTGCTTTAGTTAGGACGTAACTGCAGTGAAGATCCACCCTGACTCAGAAGCAGCCGAAAGTAGAGGGAGAGGAAGAGGAGGCAGAGATCTAGTGTGAATCTTACCCAATTTCTTGCATAGTTGTTTGAGTAAAACTAGGAATATGAAACACTAGTAGCAGTCCAAGTTGAACTGGAGAAATGGGAAGACAAAAGTGTGAATGTAGAGAGAGTTCAAGCATGGGGATGAGAATGGGGACAGAAACGGAGTGACGGGGTCTGTCAGGATCAAGCCTGTAGAAACTTGGCTCACTTTTTAGTAACCGGCTGGCAAATACCTCAAGGCCGCAGGATGAGGGTGGCTGGAACTCTACCTTCTTCGTGCAGCCTCAGAATTGATGCAGTCTAGCAACTTTGCAAGATGTTTTCCCAATGGGCTTCCAAATTGAAATGGACTTTGAGACTGCACTGTGGCTCAAGTCAGTGAAATGACTTCTGCGCCTTTGGAGAGAAGCACCCTTACGAACTTCTCATGTCTCTGGCTTTCAGAATGCAGGTCACCTCTCCAGGCTGAGTACTCTGGGGTGGCCTCTCTTTTCACTTCTGGCCCAGACCACGAAACTCTGAGCCCTTCTTTCACGGCTGCTTCTCGCTTCCTTCAGCTGTCGCTCGCTTGAAAATAAAGCATGACCTCCCTCCTCGGGGCTTGGCCATTTAACTGTGCTGTTATGGTTAGCTTCATGTGTCAGCTGGCTAGGCTATGGTGCCGTTATTTGGTCCCACATGCCAACACTAGCCTGTATATGTGTACGTGTATATAAGCATGGATTAATGTATATGGGTATGGATGTATAGGGTATATATGGATATGTGTATGTGGGTATAGATGCATAGGATATAGATGGATACGTGCATGGGTATGCATGTCTAGGGTACATGTGGATATGTGTATGTGGATATGGATGTATAGGATATAGATGGATATGTGCATGGGTATGGATGTCTAGGGTATATGTGGATATGTGTATGGGGTATGGATGTATAGGATATATAGGATATGTGCATGGGTATGGATGTCTAGGGTATATGTGGATATGTGTATGGGGTATGGATGTATAGGATATATAGGATATGTGCATGGGTATGGATGTCTAGGGTATATGTGGATATGTGTATGGGGGTATGGATGTATAGGATATATAGGATATGTGCATGGGTATGCATGTCTAGGGTATATGTGGATATGTATATGGGGGTATAGATGTATAGGATATAGATGGATACATGCATGGGTATGGATGTCTAGGGTATATGTGGATATGTGTATGGGGGTATGGATGTATAGGATATATAGGATATGTGCATGGGTATGGATGTCTAGGGTATATGTGGATATGTGTATGGGGGTATGGATGTATAGGATATATAGGATATGTGCATGGGTATGGATGTCTAGGGTATATGTAGATATGTGTATGGGGGTATGGATGTATAGGATACATATGGATACGTGCATGGGTATGGATGTCTAGGGTATATGTGGATATGTGTATGTGGGTATGGATGTATAGGATATATGGATACGTGCATGGGTATGGATGTCTAGGGTATATGTGGATATGTGTATGTGGGTATGGATGTATAGGATATATAGGATATGTGCATGGGTATGGATGTCTAGGGTATATGTGGATATATATATATTCTGCTCCTCTGGAGATGCCTAACTGATCAACTGATACATATTCCAAACCCAACTCAGTGAGCAAATTAATGGTGATGAATGAGCAAAGGTGTTTTGTGGCCTTGGGTTTCATTGAGGCATTTAGTGGGAAAGAGTAATGAGACTAGTAAGAAGGAGAAGGGGGAGGAGGAGGGAAAGAACAGTGGAGGGGTAGGAAGGGGAGGAGGAGAGAGAGTGGGAATGGGGGGAATTGCCCTAAGGTAGTGTATACATTGTACTGTTTCCCAATTGAAAGGGAAGTGTGTGTGCTATTGCCCTATTTGTACTATGGACACTAACCACTGTTTTATCTCAAGCCACAAAAGGTGGACAGAGACAGAAACAAAGGTGGTGATGGGAGACGGGGGAGAGACAGGAGAGAACCAGTGGATTCTACAGGGAGAGCTCGCGCCCTAAGGGGGAGAGGGGACAGGAGAAGGGTCCCACCCAGGACGCCTGGCCCCCAGCACTCTCCCTCATCTGTTTGCTAACCAGCCAGCAGGGAGTCAAAGGGCCCGGAGGCAGGAACCGGACATGTCACAGGCACATTAGCTTCATTCTCTCCTGGGGATCAGCCTCCTGCAGATGTGATTCCACGGAGGCTGCACACGCTCCTTTTCCACTGATGGCAACTTGCTGCAAACAGTCACAACGGGGAAGCAGCTGGGCACCTGTGTGTAGGTAGGAAGGACATCCCTGGGGAGTGAGGGGGGCTGGGTGTCCTGGGGGTTCAGGGAACACACCCCAGAGCTGCACGATGCTCTCCCTGCCTCAGCCCCCACGGAGAGCACAAGGAAACCCTGACCATACACATCTCAGGGCTTTCTCTGACTGTCCTCTGTGATGTCAAGGTCAAGCCAGCACTGCTGTGCAGTAAACCCCAGGCCCGGGCGCCCATTCCTTCCGTGAGAAACAGCCAGTGCTCACTGTCCTGCGCCGTGTGAAAGGTGGGGGTGCTCAAAGCAAAGGCTGAGTCCCAGGGTCTGTGAGAAGTGTTCCTGTGGGAAACTCCGTGGAGGACTCCGTTCTTCCACGTCCTCCTTCAGAAAAAAGCAAACAAACAGAGCACCTGGGAAGATTCCTTGACTCTCATTTCACTTTCATATTCCACATTCAACTTGTCAACAAAACCTATGGGCTCATTTTCAAAATAAATCCAAAGTCGAGACTGTTTCCCCCTTTTCCCACCCGGGCCAGCTGCCGTCATCTCCTGCTGGACAATTGCAAGTACCTGTGCTCTTCCTCCCCTCCTCCACCCTATTCTTAGCCACCAGTCGCACAACCCTGCTGAGCTGTAAGTCAGACCTCGGCATCCCCTGCTCAAAACTGCCAGGCGACAAAAGACAAAAATCATCAGAATAGAATCTAGCGCTCTTCACTTGAAGCTATTCAACCATATGGTCTCAGGACCCCTTTCAACCTATAAGAAAAGACTGAGGACTAGGTAGAACTGTGGTTTATATGAATTATAGCTATCAGTATATACCATTTGGAAATTAAAGGTGAGAACTTTAAAGAACATATATAACTCCTTGGAAAATAACAATAATAAACCTATCACTTAGTACCATAAATAACATTTTTTTTATGAAAAATAACTATATTTTCCCAAGCCAGAAAAAAACTAGTAGTGAGAGTGGCACTGTGGTAGACTTTTGCAAAACTCTTTAATATCTGGCTTAGTAGAAGACAGACCACTGTGTCTCATATCTGTCTGCATTCACTCTATTGCAATATCACACATCACATAGTCTCTGGAAAACTCCATTGCATGTTAGTAATAGAAAAATAGTAAAAAAAAAAAAAAAAAAGGCAAAGAACATCTCAGTATTATTTATAAAAGTTTCTGTTTAATTTCTCGGGTCTCCTAAAAGCATCTGGGGAACCCCAGGGTCCCTGGCCCACACTCGAGAACTGCCGCCCTAAGGCATCTGGCCCCGCCCCTCCCTGACCGCCTCTGGATCACAGTTTCTTGTCCATACAACCTCCAGCCCATGGGCTTCCTCTCACTCCATCCCTCAGCCTTGAGTACTCCTCCTCACCTGTAGGTCTTTGTTCAAATGTCACTTCAATGACGCTTCCTCTGACCACCCATTCCGAACTTGACTCCCTCCCCAGGAGCCCTTTCCTGATGCTTTTTCCCGTGAGAGCTCCAAGGGGCAAGGATTTTGCTCTGCTCCAGTGCCTGAAACAGGGGATCACTGATCAATACGGGTTTGGGTGTGTTGCAAATCTTCACAGAGAGACAAACAGTAAAATAACCCAGGATTGACTCAGCGATTCGACTCTATTGGTTTAAGAGTCCTTCCTAGGACATGGGTCAGAGAGTGGCCTATTTTTCATAGCAAAATCATTTCCGTAGATTCACTGCTAAAACAAGGATTTTTGTTGCCTCCCCACTATCAGTCCCAGAGACACGTGAAGAAGGAATGATTTAACCTTTGTAGACCAGTGCCCAACACCTGGAGAACGAGTTTGAAGGTTCTGGAAGTCACACTGTGGGAGGAATGGCTGACTCAACCGAGATGGTCTGTGGTGGCGAACATGGAAGAAGAGAAGACTTGGGTGCCATAGAGGGGTCTTCAGATGAAAGTCTGTCACGTGGAGTGGTTTTGTTTTTCACTTGCTTCCAAGGGCTGCACCCATGGGTGAAGGTGTCTAGGAGGATAATGGGATTGGCGCTCTAGCAGAGCACAGAAACTGTGGGCCTTAGAGAAGGATTTATGTTTCATTCCTGGCTTCATCGTGCAGTTACTGTGTAGCTGTAGGCACGTCACATAATGTCCAATCCTCAGTTTCTTTACCTGTAAAACTCAAATAGCACAATTTACGTCCAAGGCATGAAGATGAAAGGCAATAAATAGAATGTATTTGGCATTTTGTTCCAAAAGGGTGGTTGTGATTGCAATTATTCTTTTGTTGCTCAGAAGGTTCAATGAGATGGACTCCAAACTATCTCACAGATGTAACTGTCTGGAGTGGCCGTATCTATAAGACATGCGGTTGTTTCTGAATATGCGCTGTGGCTAGAGAAGAAGTAGATGTGTAGCCTGAGAACAAACATCCCCTAACCGTCGAGGTGCTTGATTTGTAGTACTAATTGCAAATGGGAAATTTCCTCTGAGATCACGTTAGGTTCCATCCACCGAGTGAGAAGTTTCAGTTCTACCATAGACATGGATGAAAGGTAGGTAGTTATTTCTCCCTGGGGAATTGGATAGAGTTCCTGGATTTGGAGGAAAGCTCATAAAGTAGAAGATTTTTTTTAATTTGCTAGACTTTTTTCCAGTTGCTTATCACCCAACAGAGACTCTATCTATCTATCTATCTATCTATCTATCTATCTATCTAACTAATCTATCTAGATATCATGTTGAATAAAAGTTAAAGTATGAGACTTCTCACACTAACTAGCCTTCTAGGATGAAAAACAGTCATAGAAATGACTTTTAGAAATTAATAAATAAATCTTAGAGAACGATTTTGGTTCACATTTATGTTAAGGAATACCTTTTTGTTACACGACAATCATTTCAGAAAACATTTTTTAATTTGATTTTCAAAGGACTCAAATCCTACATTTCCTTTTGTTTCCACTTATTTTAGAATTTCCAGATTCTGTTTTGTTTTTTACATAATATGCTTTTTGTTCAATTTAGTGGTATGCAAACTGGCATGATTAAATGTAGTTTTCTATATTTAAGGATTAGTTCAAAATCTTGCCTTTAAAAAGTTGAAATTTTGCAATTAAGTAGTGAAATAATTTTTTGCATGTTTTTTAAATTTGTATGCTGTCAGGCCCTTTGATATATAATTTTCTTTGATTAAAGTTTAACAAATGTACCCTTATTTAAAGAATATTTAAATAGTCTTCACTTATTTATTCATTTATTCTTTTTGAGTATCTACTATTAAAAACCAAATGTTTTTCCAAGAGTTTCATTTTCTCTATTAATCCAAAACAGAGTTCCCAGGCCACTCAGATCGTATAGAAATGCCCCGTCTGCTGTTGCCAAAGAGATGCTTTCATTGTGACAAGCAGAAATGTCAGGGCATTTATATTTTTGCCCAAGACTGATCCATTTATAGCTTGGACTACTAGGAGGATATTATTCTTTCTGCCAAAAGGGGTTTGAAATGTGTATTCCTTATTTCTGCAGACAAGGAAGAAAATGCAGACCTGGTCCAAGATATAGATCTAGTGATGAGGTTAAAGAGACACCTGAAAAATTACAAAGCTATTTTTGCTAAGACGTAAAAATCTGCCAGCGTTTTGCAGAGCATATTGAAGTAGAGGAAGCTTCCGCAGGATCGAAGAGTGATGGGTACACGGAGGCTGATTGCATTATTAAGACATACTAATTGACAAATAAATAATTAAACAACACACGGCCTGCGCATGGACCAAGAACGTGTGTGCCCTGAATCAAGGATTGTGATTAATCCAGTCTGTGCACCGGAGCTCTCTTCCACACAAAGCAAAACAAAAACCACAGTGGTTTCTGCTTTAAGCCGAGTTGAAACAGTTGCTAAGACCTTCTGGCATGCATGAGACAGGTCCCGAAGCTGATGCATAGTGTGGACACATGAGGTCTCCCAGAACCAGAGGGCTCTAAACAAGATGTAGAATGTTAGCCATGTGGCCAGTTCAGTCTTGTAGTTCTTACAGAGGGTGGCCTGGAGCTCTGTGGTTTTTTCCTTGTGGTTCATTGCATATACGTATGGAGACAAATGTATTACATGTAGTTCATTCTAGCAAGTGTGTGTTTGGTAATTCTCAAAATATTGTTTGCCATCAGTTTCTTATAAACCTGGATTAAGATCTTCACTTTTTGCTGTTTGCTTTAAAACGCACAGGTTAAGCCTCACCTGATGATTCTGGTCTTGATGTTTGGTACCCAGACGTGGCCAAACCTGGTCATTTTTATCATGGGAGAAGATATCCAAAAAACCTTCAAACATATAAGGTGTGTAAATCAAAATTCCACTGAGAGCACAGCGGAAGCCACGCTAGGCCTGTCCAGTAGGGGGGCTTCCCCAGAGGCACGAAAGGTTACCAGTCACCGGAAAGGCGCCAGCGCCAACGTGAGGGCAGCTCGGAGAAGGTCACCGTCGCCTGTCGTACCACCACCAGGTGTTGCCATCACGTCTGCCCAAAACCTTGGTTCTACCAGTCACTGTGAAAATGACTTCCTTCAAAATCTTACATGTGAGCCCCTCGGAGCAGAATATAAACCAGAGTCCTGTTGGCAAGGGATCGGAGGAAACCGGTTCCCATGCTTTTGGCACCTCCTATACTAAAGGGAGCACACAAGGAGTCAGAAATGATGCTGAGTGCCAACAGACAAGCGCGTGGCCCCTCAGGGCATGCTTTCCTCTTACTCATGTATCCTTCTTGGTACCTTCCACACGGTGATGGAATCTCCTCTCCGCTCACTGTCATTGCTGTAACCTCCACGCCTCGCCCATGGCCTGCCCCTTGGTGGGGCTTAGTAAACACTGGACCTGAGGGGATTAGCACCGGGGTTCAGGAGCGAAAGCCAAGCTCCCCCACGTTAACCTGCTCTTCGCTAGGGGAAAGGAATCGTTCCGTTTCTGTTTCCCCTCAGATCAGGGAAGACAGAAACCGCATGTAATATTCCTTTTCTGCTCGAAGTAGTGACTCAGTCGTGTGGCCCAGCCAACTCACATGAAATTCAACTCTTAGGTCTGTCAAATGGCATTTGCTTCACCGGGAAGAAGGGAGAAGGGAGGAGAGAAACCGTTAGGAATACAGGAGAGCCAGCCTTATCAGCTGCTATAATTTCCCCTGGATTTTAAAGGCCTCATTACAGAGATGGAGGCCACGATTCCACAGGGATTTATACGCTCACCAGGGAAATGCAGGGAAGGAGATAAAAGAGACCATGAACTATTAGCCGAGTTATCACAGAAGTCACACCGTATTTAGCTGTAAGCACTGCATATCGTGGCTTAATTAGAAACACTGGTTAACCCAGAGTCAGACTCACATTTTATCTTCCGGTCACACTTCTATTCCTCAAATGGAATATTTGGTAGCAGCCAAGAAATTGAGCCTTGACATTGCATGTGTGGGCCCAAGAGAAACCAGGCAAGACTCCCGGACAATAGCATGGACACGCAGTTACTCATTTATTTAACAAACAGGCGTTGTGCTCGCCACTCTAGGGAAGATCTTCTTAAGAGATGTGGTCCTGCCCTGGCCAGTTTAGCTCAGTGGTTAGAGTGTTGGCCCGCGGACCAATGAGTTGCAGGTTCAATTCTGGTCAAGGGCATATACCTCAGTTGTGGTTTGTCCTCAGCCCTGGTCAGGGTTGTACAGGAGGCAACCAGCTGATGTGTTCCTCTCATGTTGATGTTTCTCTCTCTCTCTCCCCCTCCCTCCCACTCTATCTGAAGATAAACAGGAAAATACCCTTGGGTGAGGATTGAAAAAGAGAGAGAGAGAAATGTGATCCTGGAGGTCTAGCAGGCTTCTAGAAGGGAAAGGGGAGGAGTCGCTTAGTCTCTCTGAATCTTAGTGTCCTCTTAGAAAAGGTGAGGGTAATGATAGTTCATACCCCAGAGTGTTTGGGGAGCAGTAAGAGATAAATGACACAAAGTCCTGCTGTAAAGAACAAGTGATATAGACAGACAAATCGATAGATAGCTATGTACATATATGTGTGTGTGTGTGTGTGTTCACAGACATATACACATATGTCTGTATATGCGCGTAAGCCTGAGGGGTGACAAAGACGCGGGGACCCAGCAGAAAGAACGAGCTGAGACGGACGTAAAACTGCCAGAATTGTCGACGTGTTCTCCAAGCCACACAGATCCATGACACTTTGGAAGCTCTGTGCAGCATGTGCCGGTTATAAGAAGGCAGAGATCTGTGGGGAAGGCATCCAGGTGCAGCAGGTGGAAACAGACCCTGTGCTCGGTGCCGGTGACGAGCAGCCGGCCCGGCCTGGCTGGAGCAAAAAGTACTGCAGCAGAGAGAACCGGACGCGGCTGGGCATGGATTACACAGGATGGTAAGGCAAAGGCTTCAGCCAACCTGGGGTCCCTGGTCCCAGCTCATCTGGGACGCCAGCGAAGCCGAGAAAGTTTAGGCTGCGATTTGAGGACACCAGCTGGTACGTAGAGGTGGTGAGCCGGTGGGTCCCCTCTGGGGCGTGCGTTAAACAAACATGTGGCAATAACACTGTATTGTTCTTACTGCAAATTAAATATCAAGGCGTAATCATGATGAAGAGGCTCGACTTGCGGTTTTCCCAGCCTTCACCAGCGCCCCTTCCGGAGCCCCTGTGAGTGCTGCTGGCAGCCGACCTTGAAACCACGTGGGCCTCACCCGCGAGACAAACCCCTGCGAAAGGTGACAGTTCCTGTTGTCTCAGGAAATGTCTGTGGCGGGGTGGCAGCACTCCAGCGGAAGGGAGCAGAGGCTGCGGCAGACAACACCCAGGGCGATGTCTGCGTGGCACCGCGCGGAGGAAATCCTCCCCGATAAGAAAGGAACAACAGAAATCAGACTGGAGCCGCCAGATCGGGCCTCGTGGGGAGCAAGTTGACAGACACCCTGCAGCAGGAGGTCAGACGCAGGAACCAGAATGGAGAGAGTGTCTGCAGAACTTCACGCCAGCAGTCAGAACTGGCAGCACTCGTGAGCGCTCAGGGCCAGCCCTGCCTGGCTGGGATTTCCAGGGACAAATGATGCCGTGCAGCTGGCGGGCTGCTCCAGCCCAGCTCGTCCTCCAGGCCGGGGCAGCCCCTGCCTGTCCAGTCTCATTGCTCGGCGCAGAGCGGACGGGCACCACGTGCCCTTGGACTGTCCTGGGAGAGGGAGGGCAGCACCGTGCTCCATCGCACTGTCAGACCGTGCTTCCCAAGGGAAGTGCTCCTCCCTGGGAACCGGGACGTCTGAGGGCCCGGGTGCAGAACTCAGCCCGAGGAACCAGCACATTTCGGTTCCAGTTCCAAACCCTGTCTCAAGGTTTTGAATCGGAACCAAGGTCCAAGGTGTGCCAACCCGTCAGACTAAATCAGAAACGTGGTCTCCATGGTCGTGGTAGACTCCCCTCATTAAACAAATGTTAAACAACTACTTTTAAAGGATGCGAAAATTATGCAATTCCAAGAAATGTCATAAAGATAAAAGAAGTGTAAGCCTGTCCTGGGTGTCATGTCCGTCTGTCTCTGCCTCCCTTTCCCCTATGACCCGAGGCAGGTTGTGTGTCTCCAGCCCGTCTCCCGACCTGCACTTTTCCCACAGGTCTGCTTGCAGAGGGGGCCATTTGTGCTCAGCAAATGGGCTCAGCACCTGTCCTGTCTGAAATTCCTAGTTCTTACATGCAAACTGAGGGATTTGGACTAGAGGCCCCCACGGAATCCAGCGGAGCTTCCTGTTTTCCGCTCTGTGTTCCACGCAGCAGCTGGTGAGGAGCATCTAGGAGCAGGGAGGAGCGCGATGTCTCCAGGTTACTTAGTCTTGAATGCAAACTAAATGCAACGAACTTACTTGTCCATGTTTATTGTGGACTCAGCTGTTTTCCTTGGGATAGATATCAGGCAAGGAATTACTCCCATGTGTGTACATATGTAATTTGCATGGGTGGTGTCGCGTGGCTCTCCACGACTGTGGTTCTAGCCCACCCTCCCACCAGCAGAGCACGTGCCCCCACAACCCCAGATTCCCACCCATGTTAGGGCTACCCAGCTCTCTAAAATTCGCCTTGTTAGTAGGCATAAAGGGGTAGCTTCCTGTCTGAATGGGCATTTGGCTGATGTCTGATCCCCGATAACCTTGGACCCTCATCTTATGTTCAAAACTTTGGTGGTCTCCTTTTCCATAGACGTCCTTCTTGTAGCCTCTCTTTACTGTTCTCTAGGAGTTGCTGTCTTCTTCCCACTGACACGCCGGAGTTCCCTGTAGGGGAATGTTACTGTGCGTGTCAGGAGCGCTGTCTCCTAGTGCTTCCCAAACCACCAATCATCAAAGTGCGAATCATGTGCTGAATTCTGAGTCAAGGGGGGGAGCTGATTCTCCTACTGCCTCTGCCTCACACTCTGCCACCTGCACCCTCAGTGGCCGTGCTGGTGCCCAGAGTGTCTAAAATCTCTTAATGAAACACTTCTATGGCTGCTGTCCTCGCCCCCCGCTGAGCAATGGGGTTGCCAACAAAACCTGCTGGGGGCAGCAGAACCAGAGGAAGGAGGTATATTTTGTCTTCTTAAGTGAACCAAATGATATCAATCATTTAGATTTATCAACTAAAGCAATTCCCCATTAGGAGTTGCAGTAGTTGTGTACCTCCATTAATGGCAATGATGCCCGCTAATTTTTTTTTCTTACCACGAATTTTTCATCTGTGACAACCTTCTTGGACTCAGCATCCTGTGACTTCACAGAAGGCACCTGGTGAAGAGAGAGCTCAATGCTCAAATAAGACGGAGAGATCTGGGCCAGGCAAAGCCCTCTTTTTTTTATATTTTAGCAAAGAGTTTCTTATAATGTGCATTAGAGATTTCAAAAAGGTATATATAGTACCAACTGGAAAGTGAGAGTTCTCTCTTCTCTTTTCTAGCACATATATGTTGCAGCCTGGGTGTGACTGTCAATCACTGAAGCTTCAGCTTCTGAATCTGCACCATGGGGACAATATGGTTTGTGCATAAAGACAGGGAGCTTAACAAGATGTTTGACTGAGTTTTTCCTTAAGCCTGGAATTCATTTATCTCTAAACCCTCCATGCCCTGGGCCTTCAACCTGCCCACCCAGCCCTCGTGGGAAATCCTGCATCGGAACTGCCAAGACACCGCAGCAGCTGTGGTCAGCAAGGCTTGACGCGAGGCCGTTGTTGATTTAGCTGTGCTTCTGAAACCTCACACGGGATGCTGCCGGGAGCCCAGTAGTAACTATGCATCTGGACTTCTCCTCCTGCTCCAACAGGCGGTCGCTGGCAGAGAAACATGCTCCACTGGTCAACACAATGCTTCCAATCACAGCTTTTCTGAGCACTGCTGAAAGTCCAGAGCTGTGACTTACAGCCCCGTGAGGAGACAGCAGAGAACCAGGAGCTATGAGCGAGACCCAGGCTGCAGAAATGACTCACAGTGAGTGACAGGGTTTGAGATGCATAAGGAGAGGAGAACGTGCTTTAGGGTCTCCAATGCCTCGACGTTCTGCCCCCCTCCTCCCCTGGAGGCATTCCCCGATGAATACACCCTACACTGATCTCTTCCCTCCCTGACCAACGGTATTAGTCTGCATTCTCCGAGAACCTTAGTCAGGTAGTCAGGGTTTTGTATATCTAGCTATCTGTCTATCTTTCTATCTATCTGTTTGTCTATCTATCTATCTATCTATCTATCTATCTATCTATCTATCATCTATCTATAACTATCTATCTATTATCTATCTATAGATATATTTATCTATTATATATATATACCTACAGATATTAGAATCCTGACTAACACAGTTGGTATATGTATGGATTTGTAATGAGGAATCGGCTCAAGTAATTATGGAGCCTGAGAAGTCACACACTCTGCCACGTGCCAGCTGGAGATCTAGGGAAACCAGCGGTATAATTCAGTCTGAGTCCAAAGAATTAAGAACCAGGGGAGCTGATGGTGGAAGTCCCAGTCCAAGGTCAGGAGAAGACGAGATGAGCTGCCCCACTCAAGCAGGGAGGCATGGGGTGGGAGACGAAGTTTTCCTTCCTCTGTCTGATTGTTCCACTCAGGTCTTCATTGGATTGGATGCCGCCCACCCACACTGGGGAGGGCCACTGCTTTACTGAGTGCTCACCCAGAAACACTCTCATAGACACTCAGAAAGAAGGTTTAATCTGGGCACCCTGTGGCCAGTCAAGTTGCCTCATGGAACTAAGCATCACAGCTGCCCTGTCCCACTTTAGGGAGACCAGCTCGTTCGGGTTTCCCTGGGATTTTCCTGGTTTTCAACCTGAAAACCCAACATCCTGGAAAACTCCTCAGTACCCGGCACCACCCTGCCCATAATGCCTGGATTACCCGTTCGTCACTTGATAATATTTGATTTAATAATTCAACCAGGGTTTAAGGAATGGCACCTGTCGTTGGATGCAGATATTAAGTTCCCAGCCCAGTACCATAAGCAAGTGCCAGAGACAGTATCCAAAATCACATGGTCTGTGTGAGTCCAACCCCGAGGAGGTAACCACATGCGACACAGGGAATTAAGCTGCAGCCTGTTACCTGGAGACCTGCTCTTGTTCTGTGCCCAGTGCCCTCCTTAATTAAACTCATGGTAGGCCTCCCTCATCTTTCAAGGGAGAAGAAATCCTCCTCCTCCACCCTGCAGAGGGGAAGGGTAATGCCCTGTGTCCAATTTTCTTTTCATTGCTATTTTTATTATGGAAACACAAATGTTCAGTGACTCCAAAATGAAAACAGGGAAAGTTAATTTTGTCATCCTTATCTAATAAAATTCTTAATGGGTTTCTCATCCATTATCATAAATACTTTTATTGTGTCTAAATTTTTTTCTCAACGGCACAGTAGTATATCTTGCCTTCAAAAAATATTTTAAAAAATTTAAGGGAGACATGTTCCTTCGGTGTTTAGATCCCTTAAGTATCATTTGCTATTTGGGATTTAGTTTAATTCTAGTTTCTCAATTTAAAACAGAAATAAGTGTTCTAAAGGTGGAGTCAGCATTTCTGGCACAAATTTTATGGAGTAAGAATTTGGGTTATATGACATGGAAAACATTGAATATGAGTTTGGAACAGTCTTTTGACTTATCTGGGCTCCTTTTGCCCATCTCCAAAATTATATCCCGGGATCCCTGCTCTCCCTTACTCTCCACTTTATCCAGCAACATGCGGTCCATTTAACTGAAGAGTTGATAGTGATTTTTGTTTCAAATCTTTGAGTTGTCAGTTCTAGATAAGCATACTCTGTAGGTGTTGCTGGGGTGTGGGGTGAGGGTGGAGGCTTATTTATAGAAAAAGGTATTTCTTTTATGGAGCAGTGGTTCTCAAAGTGGACCAGCAGTACCAGCATCGTTGGGGAGCTTGTTAGAATGTAAAATCGTAGGCTGTACCCGTTCCCTGCTGGACCAGAAATGCTGAGGGATGGAACCCCGCCCTCAATGTTTTCATGAGCCTTGCAGGTGCTTCTGATGCACGTTCAAGTTTGAGAACCACTGTTGTCAAATACTCTAAGCTCTGTGGCCAGAGTCTCCCTCCCAGGCCTATAAACGCCAAGTCTGCTTCCTCTCTCAGGGGAGGAATTTATTCCTAAAACAAATATTCATCGAGTGCTTGGTGTGTATCAGGCACTGTTCTAGGCACTGAGGATATGATGTTGAAAACAACAGACCAAAATCCCTACACATGAAACTAACATTCTGACAGGGGTTGATAGATAGTAAACAAGTAAATATATATTGTACTTTTAATTTAAATTTAAAAATTGTATATCCATATAATAGCAGACATCGACAAATGCAATAAAGAAAAATAATACAGGGAAGTAGAATAGTGGATACTTAGAAAATATCAGCTTGATTCCTTAACCTAATTTGGATGCACTAGGAAGAAAAATCTATAGTTTAAAAAAAAAGGTAGGGGGGTTATGCCATTAATTCTAAGCTAAATAAAATAACTTTGTGTTTATCCTCTCAGTGAGTTTTTTTTACCCGATAGCACACCCACTTTTAGCATGATACATCTTTGGGGAATTATGTACAAACTTGTAAAACAGACTGCTATACTTCCACCACCATCACACATAAGAATGTCACCTGACACCAAGATCAACATCCTTGAATTCAGACGCATTTTGGGTCAGAATCAAAGACTTCGAAAGTCCCAAGGTATCCAGAGATCGTGTAGTTTTGTTGTTGTTTTTTTCATTTATTTGTGCACATGTAAGATGATGCTAATACATATGTTTTCATGTTCCTCAAAACAATTATTTGAAACCCAAGGGGAAATAAATAAGCAATCTTTGCTGTCTTAGCACAATGCCCAACACCCACCAAACGCTTGACACATGTTTATTGATGATGATGATGATGATGATGATGATGAGTGGCTCAGTTTACTAGACTCTCATATACTGAAATATTTTCTGCACTTGTACTTTAAATAGTCTTTGACCCTAATGCAACCACTGAGTTAATAACCAGAAGCTATTTCTTCTTAGTAGTCCAGTTAATCAAGGAGATAGTCCCATTACTATAACATAGAACTACTAAGTATATTTAAAAATATGCCTCATCTAAGCTGGGTATTTTTCAAATTTTATCTGATTTTATAATCACAAAAACCCCATAAATTTAGATATAGTAAGGCTTATTTTGGGTACCAGTGACAAAAGTACACTTCAGGTGAAAAAATTAACATACCGTCTATTGTGATATAATATATTGAAAGATTACTTATGTATTTAACAAAATTCAAGATAAGAATTTTATAATAAATATAAAAATCCCTTCCTTTTTGAAGAGTTTCCCATCCAAGGCCTTAAATAATGAAAGAATAGGCCAGAAACCCCCTCCCAGAGACAGGGCCCTAGATATATGAAACCCTAATGCATAAACTAAATAAAAGTCCTGTTTAGAGGGAGAACAGAAAACTTTCTGTTCTCTTTTTTAGCTTTGGGTAGAGAGAATGAAAAGAAGTTTTTAAAAATATATAATGAGATCCAGCTGCTGTAGTTCAGTGGTTAAGCACTGACCCATTCACCAACGGGTCGCCAGTTCGATTCCTGGTCAGGACACATGCCTGGGTTGCAGGCTCAATCCCTAATATGGGGAGTGCAGGAGGCAGCTGATAGATGTTTCTCTCTCATCTATGTTTCTATCTGTCTTTCCCTCTTCCCTTCCTCTCTATCTAAAACATCAATAAAAATATATTTTAAAAAATATATAATATATATATTATATACATATATATAATAAGGATTTGGGAGAAAATCTATACCATGTATGTATCCTGGAAAAATCCCATTCAATTTTAGGTTAAAACAAACTCAGACAGGTGAATTGTGGATTTCTCCATGACCTGATATAACCAAGTACAGTCTCTGGAGGAAACAATCACTAAAAGTTAAGAGTCAAGAGAAATAATGACTATAGGGTCAGACCTACAAAGACTATAGATAGTGGAATTACTAACAACACTATAGAAATAAAATGTGTTTGACACATTTAAATGGATAGAAAATGATGAAGAAATAAAAGAATGTATAAATAATCAGGAAGATTTGAAAAAGATCTAAAAGAATCACCAGAATTTGAGAATATTAGTGGTTTTTTTTTTAAATAGACAAGTTGAATGAATGATAATTTGACACAGATAAGGAGAAAATTAGTGTGATGGAAGATATATCTGAAAACATTACCAAGAAATCAGAACAAAGAAAAGAAATGAAAATGTGAGAAGTTAAGAGACTTAAAGAAAATAAAAAGGTCCAATTTGTCAGATTTGTGTTATACAAGGAGAGAATAGAATCAATCAGTGAAATTCAGTATTCAAAAACATAATAGATGAAAATTTTACAGAACTAGTGAAATACAGGAATATTTAACTTCATGACTCACAATGAATCTCAAGCAGGACACTTTAAATAAAGTGTGTATTTAAACACAACATAGTAAAACTAAAGAACCTCTAATATAAAGGAGGAAATGATAGCTAACTTCTGAACCACAAAAAGTAATTTAAAAAAAAAATACATTTAAAGTGCTCAATTACCAATCTAAAATTAAATATTTTAAACCATCTATCAAAAATAAAGGGACTTCTTGAAGAAGGAGGAGGAGGAAAAGGAGATTAAATTATAAATAATAAAATGGCAATAACTACATACCTATCAATAGTTACTTTAAATGTAAATGGATTAAATGTCCCAAACAAAAAAAAGGTAGGATAATTGAATGTATAAGAAAATAAGACCCATACATATATTGCCTACAAGAGATCCATTTCAGATCTAAAGACACATACAGACTGAGAGTAAAGGGATGGAAAAGATGCAAATACCATGGACAGGTGGCTCATAAACAACAGCAATGTGCTGCTCACAGTCCTGGAGACTGGGAAGTCTGAGATCAGGGGCCGCATGTTTGCATTCTGGTAAAGGCTCTCTTCCTGGTTCAGAGAAGAAGCCTCCTGTGTCCTCACATGGTGGAGGGGAAAGGGATCTCTCTGGAGCTCTTTTGTGAGGGCACTAATTCCATTCACGAGGTCCCCATCCTCTTGACTTAAACACCTCTCAAGGGCCCTACCTCCTAATACAATCATATTAGGGAGTTAGGATTTCAATATATGAATTTTGAGGGGAACACAAACATTCAGACCACATCATGCATTATTTAAGCTACATATTTATATGTAAAAGAATGAAAATAAGATTAAAGGTTTAAACATAATACCTGAAACTGCAAAACATCTAGAAGAAAATATGGGGGCAATACTTCAAGACTCAAATGGACGTTCTCCAAAGAAGACATATACAAGTGTTAGAGAGGATGAGGATGTGGAGAAATTGGACCCATCCTGCACTGGTAGTAGAAATGTCAACCGATGCAGCTGCTATGGAAAACAAAACAGAGATTCCACCAGAAAAGCAAAATATAATGCCCACAGGATCTGGCAATTCCAACTTCTGGGTATTTATTTAAAAGGATTGAAATCAGTATATCAAAGAGATGTTTGCACCCCCATGTTCGTTAGAGCACTATTCACAACAGCCAAAATAGGAGGCAAACTAAATGTCCATAAGTAGATGAATGGATAAAGAATGTGTGGTATGTACATACAATGGAACATTATTTCACCTTAAAAAAAGAAGGAAAGTTTATCACGTGGGAGAACATGTCTGAACTTTGAGGACATTATGCTCCGTGAAATGAGCCCGTCACAGAAGGACAGATACTGCATGAGGTATCTAAAGTAGGATATGTTATACATGTACCCATATTATACACATATAAAATATATATCAGTATTATGTAAACTCTGTACACATTATAGGTGTATATTTAAATATGTGTAGATACAATGTCATGTAATATATATAAGATAAATTCTTTGTTTTTATCACTATATATATATATATATATATATATATATATATATATAAAGTGTGTTCACTCTGTATAGAACTCTGTATCATGACTTTTTCACTTAACACTCAACAGTGAGTGAAAAAAAATCCAGCCATATTAAATATTATTCCAAAACATAATGTTTAACGGCTGCATAATATGCACTTGTGTAAATGTGCTTTAATGCACTCAACCATCACGCTGTGGTTGAGTGTGAACTGCACAGAAACGGTGTACTGCACTGAGATTATTTGACTGCCGCGTGTCCCCAGCGTTGGAATGTGAGGGCCTTGAGGGCAGGGCCCGTGGGTCCCAGGCCCCAGGGCACAGCGGGTGTGAGCAGCTCCCTCCTGCTCCCCTGCGCCCACCCCCACATGCCTGGAGTTTTGTTTCCTTGCAGAACTCCGACATGGAGCCTTTCCCGCACTGGCGCTGGCTTGTTCCCGTGACAGCTGGACAACGATGGGAAGAAGTCTAAGGTAGTGTGAGACCGAAATAGAAAAGAACACTAATTGCCTCTTCTGGCAGCTTACACACAGAATCAAAAGATCCGGTTGCGCAGGTTCCTTGGAACAAATAACATCTGCCTGCAGTAACTGTCTGATGCTCAATACCTTTCCACGAAGGTTATTATTATTCTTGTGTATTTAGCTAAGACTCGTAGGAACCTTCACATCTACAAATTAATAGAGGGGTGATATCATGGGTTTTGTCTCCCTTTTAAAAATAACTTAAGCTTAAAGTACATCTCACATTTGGGAAGAAGTTCTGGTCTGCTTCCCAGAGAGTTAGATAATAAACTCTCAGGAGCACGTAATTTGCTCCATGCATTTTCTGAAGTGCACCTGTAGGGCTGTCTGTTGGAGAGACTGTTTGGGCTTAACTGACCAGCTCTGATAAAAATCATAGAACTTCATAGCTGGGAAGAGCCTTTGACGATGACAGGGTGAAAGCCCAGGGTCACCCAGCTAGCTTGTGGCACCAGGTAGATTGGGACAGAATCTAACTCCCTACTCAGGATGTCTGGGACTCTGTGTGTGGTCACTACTAAGGAGCCACTGCAAGAACGCAGGTGTCAGAGGCAGGTCACCTGCCCCCTGTGGATTCTTGCACTGCAAGGGACACGTAATCACGGGTCACCTAAGGAAAGAAAGGAGGTGCGATTTTGAGAGCCAGCAGCAGCTCTCTGCGGAGCCTTGTTGTCCCCACTGGTGGTCCTGCGGAGACCTCTGCAAAGGACGCTGCTGTGGCCACAACGCTGACGCTAGTCTGAGGGCTGTGGGACAGCGCCCCACTGCTGAGACCAGGGCGGGGCCCACAGCGACTTGACTGGGCTCCTTCCTGGCCTTGTTTTGAGGATTTGGCTCTAAAGGAGAGGTTATTGGTTGTATGTATCCCCACAAGAAGGTATGTTGGAGTCTTAACCCCCCAGTACCTCAGAATGTGATCTTATTTGAACACTGGGTTTTTGCAGAGGTAATCAAGTTAAATGAGGGCATTAGGATAGACCGTGACCTTATAAAAAGGGAACATTTGGACAGAGAGAAACACACCTAGAGGGAGGACACATGAAGACCCAGGAGGACTCTACAAGCCGGGGACCGCCCGAGGCTGCAGAGGCTGGGAGAGAGGCCTGGGAGGGACGGACCCTCCCGGGAAGTCCTCAGAAGTAACAGCCAGGCTGACGCGGCCTTTCAGACCTGCAGCCTCCGGAACTGCGGGATGTGAACTTGTCGTTTAAGCCCAGACTGTGGTGCAGCAGCCCAGGAGGACAAATAGGAGGGGCATCCTCCGACCTCATGACCTCGCACTGTCAGGCTCTCCCTACTAACCACCTCTTTTTACTCCTGTTTCTCGGGTCAGATTCTTTTTTTATTATTATTAATTAATTTTTGTTACAGATGTTTCTCCTTTTTCCCCCACTGATTCCCCCTTCCCCTCCCTCCCTGCCCTGTCCCCAGTTTGTTGTCCATGTCCATTGTTCATGCATACATGAATATAAGTTCTGTGGTTTATCTCTCCCCCACCACCCCCTCTTCTGGGGATTGTCAGTCTGTACCCCACTTCCACGTCTCTGGGACTACCTCATTCCTCAGACTATTATGTTCATTATATTCCACAAATAAGTGAGATCATATGATACTTGTCTTTCTCTGTTTGGCTTGTTTCACTTAAGATGATACTTTCCAGGTCCCTCTATGTAGTCTCAAAGGATAAGAGATTTCTTTCTTACAGCTGCATAGTACTCCATTGTGTATATGTACCACAGCTTTTTTATCCATTCGTCTACTGATGGACACTTGGGCTGTTTCCAGATCTTAGCAATTGTAAATAGTGCTGCTACAAACATGGGGGTACATATATTCTTTCTGATTGGTGTTTCAGGCTTCTTAGGGTATATTCCTAGAAGTGGGATCACTGGATCAAATGGCAGTTCGATTTTTAATTTTTTGAGGTAAAACCATATTGTTTTCCATAGTGGCTGCACCAGTCTGCATTCCCACCAGCAGTGTACTAGAGTCCCCTTTTCTCCACACCCTCAGAACAGTCACGTGGCTTTCCTTTCTGCCCCCTCTTGTTCCTATCTCCTAATTGCCACTAGGAACCTAAGGGAATATTTGAACTAAAAGTAGCCCCACGTCGGAAAAAAAAGAGAACTAAACTTGGACTTGAGCAGATATGACTTAAGTTCTGTCTTGCCACTAATTTCACATATAATTCTGAGCAAGTTGCTTAACCTCTGTGACCTCAACTTTCGAACGGGGATGTTACAATCCATCTCCCAGGGCTGGGAGAGGAGAGGCCTCTCTCCAGAGCCTCGCACGGAATATGTGTGTGACAGACGCCAGCTTCTGGCCTCAGCTTGCAGACGGTGCCTGATGCTGGATGCATTTACCACTCACTCTTCCCAGTTATCTCCTCTTATCAGTAGCCGATGGCTGTTCGGGGACTGCAAATTAATTTTTACATTAGCCCAAGCACAACATAATTAGGAAGTCAAATCTGTTGCCGTAGTAGCCACGACAGTCAACAGGAATGTGCATCACGGATGATGGCCTCGGGAGCCGCCGGCAGGGTCCTCGCAAGCCCGTCCCGCACACAGATGGCTGGGCTTGTGGGGATGTCATGGCACAAAGCAAAGAGCACCAGGCTTCGGACTTGAAAGCCTTCATGTCAGTCCTGCTCCTGTCATTTTGTGGAGACCTTGGGCCGGTCACCTCTCTCTGTGCTTCCTCAATGTGTCCATTCTCCCAGCTTGACCCGAAGACCTGCTTATCCTAGGAGTCGGGAAGCTTGGAAGGATGAGAGGCTGTAAAATGGATATTCTCAGGGTGTCTTTAATAAAGAAGTGAGGCTGCGGCAGCCATGGGGGTGCACAGCCCAGAGCTCTTCTCAAGAGAAGCTGCCGTGAGGAGGCGTCGGTGGTCAGCTCCCCGCTGCGGCACCTGCCCCATCTTCTATGCGTCGTCGGTCAGTTCTCTACAAGGTTCACATGGGAGCCCATTTCCCTCCCGGCTGCTTCCGTCCAAGGGCTGGACACGGCATGAGTGCTGGAGTCGGGCCGTTTCTGCCTACCTGGGCGCCTCTAACAGGCAATCTTTGTTTTGGGAGGTGGTAGCCAGTCACCAAGATAGCTCCAAGATGCTCCAGGGAACACGGGACACGGGTACCCTGTGTAGACCCCTCTGGCAACGGGATGACCAGCAGGAGCGCACAGAACTGATGGTGTGTGACTTCTGAAGCTGGATTATAAAAGACACCGCAGTTTCTGTCTTGTGTCCTCCTGGGGCATTCAGTCTGGGCTGCCCGGTCCTTGGAGACGTCTATGTGGTGAGGAAAGGGACAACTCCTGCTAATGACCAGCATCGATTTGCCGGTCGTGTGCGTGAGCCCCCTGCGAGTACCCCTCCCACCCAAATCCAGTCTTCAAATGACCACAGTCAACATGAGAGGCTGTGAGCTAGAACTATCCAGCGAAGCTGCCCCAGAATTCCTGACCCATAGAAACCATGCGATCAAGAAAGTTTGTTGTTGTTTTAAAGCATTAAGTTTGGGGTAATTTGTAATAGATGACTAATTCAGGGACTCCCAATTGACCTCACCAAAACTCTCGGGGCTGTGCTACAGACCCCTCTTTCCACCGGTTCCTTCCCTTCCCTCCCCCTTACCCCAGAGCCTGACCTGCACAGTGACTGATCCGAAGGCTCTCCCCACCGCGCATGCTCCTCTCCTCTTCCCTTAGTGGCATTTCCCCCATGAATCTCGTGCGTGTCTAACTCCTTCTTGACTTCTGTTTCTCTGGAGTTTTGAACGGATACAGGGGGAAATACAAAGAGATCAGAGGTGCCCAGGTTTGGTTCAGAAACTGCCGTTGTTTATGGATGAACTATTTCCAAGGACAGCCAAGTGTGTGTCCTCCAGCTTGTGCCTCAGTCTCTGTAACTGCGTACAGGGATGAAGAGATCATAAAAGCAAGCAGAGATATAGGGTCCATGCTAGCGGACACAGCAGCGAGGGCAGCAGCACATCAGAGGGCATGGTCTTCGGGGCGGTGCCAGCAGCGATGCAGTGGTAACTGCTGGGGCAATGGGTCAGGGCTAGTGCCATCCACACTGGCCACTGGCCACATGGTGTCAGCAGCCTTCATATGGCCCTGGCAGGACCGAGCCTGCTTTGGCAAATGCAAGCTTCAAGTAAGGAGGAAAATGCCAACCACACGGGGAGCCAAGAGCCTGCTGCTCGAGACACGTGTGAAACAGCCCCCGAGAGCCCAGGACCGAGCCTGGGAGGGCGGGAGAAGGTGTTCAGTTCCAGAAAACAGGTTAACCTGCAGCCAGACATATTCTAGTCAAGGAGTCATTGCCGTGTCCCAAACGCCATCCAGTTGGAAATAGAACATTAAATGATTAAATGTGAAATGAGGGAAACAGACTAGATGGTTTCTAAGTCTCCTTCTTTTGACAATCTGAAGGGGAAAAAAATTGAAGATAAAACCCTCCAAAAAAGAACAAAATCTGTTCTCTCCCATCTTCCTTCCCCTTTTTCTCTTCTCGTAGCCCAAACAGGTTCCTCTGGCTACAGGCGGGCGTGTCCTCGCCGCTGCAGAGGGAGGGATGCTGAAAGGCGTCTTTTGTTTTGTTTCTTTTTTCTTGTCGAGCTACAACACAGGGCTTGATCAGAGGCAAAGCCCATGAGCAGAAGACACTTCACACCCCCCACCACTGAGCTGGTTCTCTACGTGATACTTCCTTCCAGTTGCTACTGGGATCCTGAGCCTCCGTGGTCTGGTCCTGAATTTGAGGTGACTGCCAAATAAGTTACCTACTCAGAGAGTCCTCATCCATTCCAGGGCACACCCTGGCTCCTTCATGGAGCCCTTTAACCTTGTGTGTGGATATGAAGACGTCCAAGTGTGTCCGCTGTGGCCTGGAGCCAGCTCCCTCTCCCTCCACTAAGTATGCATCAGTGTGTGCAGTAAACGTGCATATTGTCACGTGCCAGCGGTGGCAGCGGGACTGCCGGCTCTCACGCTGGAGTCAGGATGGCCACTGCTCTCCACCTCCGCTGGCACCGCTCCAGGCCCAGCCTCCGACAGCTCTGGGCTGGGCAGCCCGAAGTTTCCTCGCGGCTGCCTTCCCTGCTCTCTGGGCCTCCTCTTCCCCCCTCAGCAGCAGGGTGCTCGTTTAAAGATGCAGCCCCACCTCTATCTGTCCACTCCTTCAAGACCCGTGGCTCACAGGGTCTGGTCCCAGTGTCCTCTGGGGTGGGGCCAGCATTCATCTGTGCCCACTGTGCAGTCTCTGTCTGTAACGTCCTCACCCATGCTCTCCCCTCCGCCTGGGAGATTGGCCCCGCACCACGCCTCTTCTTGCCAGCTCCCCCTCACTCTCCAGGCCTCAGCCGAGATTCCCTGCCCCAGGGGAACCCTCCACGACACCCTCATCGGGAACTTTATTACATGAGTCACCATTGTGACCAAATAAGCACTCATATCATTATTTGCTTCGTGTGCATCACCCCCACAAGACAGGCACTCAGAAAACATGGGTTACATGAACAAATGAATGGTCGAATGGATGGATCAGAAGCCATGTCCCAGTCTGGGTGGTCTCCGCCCTAACGCTGCTGCTTTAAGAAAAGCTTTTACTCTGACATGTCATACAGCTGACATCAAATAAATGACAGATACAGAAACCACAATGCTGTCCAAGGAAGTGCACTAGGACCTTCTTACTTCCTAGAAAACCCTTTTCTGATTCCCTCCTTTTACCTGTTGTTTCCTTACCACTGGCTTCCTCCTGTGGTCAATGAGCTCCTTCCCACTCTGCTTACTGTCCCTCTGCTGTTTGCTGTCTACTTGTATCTCCAGTGCTCTGGAAGAAATTGAACCTGGACTGCCTCCCTCAGTCAAAACCCTTCTGAGCTATTCTCTACTTGGGACTCAACTCCTAGCTTTGGGCCATCTGGTCAACACCCAATAGTACCTTCCCACGCTGCTGTGGCCTCCTCTGAACACACAAATTCTATGGTTGTCTCTAGGTCTAGCTTGTAGTGTGTAAGCTACAGACAACATCTGACATTTTCACAGAAGCATCCTTGGCAGATGCACTTGCCTGGCACATAGTAGGTTCGGCATTGATTTATTGAACAAATGAATGAATGAATGAATACCTCCAGGTGAAGGTAGGGTGGGAAAGGAATAACACTTATTTTGGTGGGGACACTGGGACCCACAGAGCCTACTGTCCCCGAGAGTTTTCAATATCTAGAGGGCAGGAGATAATTAAATGGAAACTATCTATTCAACTGTTCACCATGACAACTGCCCTTGATGGATGAGCCCCGAGGAATAGCCTGGGAAGATTTCAATCTATCTGAGAGGATCACCACCAACCAGGGATTTTTCTGAGCTGATTTTTCTAAGATCTGCAGATAATGTTGTCACTAAGTTTGACGGAATGACAATTTTCAATTCATTCCACTAGCACCTCACAGTTTTATCTGGCAGCCTGCATGACGGCATTTGAGTGTTAATGCAATGGCCTTACAATCCTGTATATCTCTTTTCTCTCATCTGGTTTAAGGACATCTCTTTAAGGGAACAAAAAATAAGAAAGCATCAAATCCTCACTTGATAATATTTGCACCCTAGAATTGCACAGTGCTTCTGCGCTAGCATGGAAAAGCCAGTAATGCATTTGAACACTGCGCTGTATTCGGCGGTGGTTGAATCCCATGCACAAGACCATCTTTCACTGGGTTGGTTTACTGGCAATGCTTCATCTCAAGGTGGACAGAAATATTTGGACTTTTTGTCCTAACTCTGAGTACAGACTATCCCTCAACTCTGCCCCAGTGGTCTGTGGCACACAGGTTGGGAATTAGTGATTTTACTCATCTGTCTCAAGTTCATGGTTCAAAGTCCCTGCTGGGTGCAGTCCAAGGGACTCGGCCACGGCGGGCTCCCTGAGTGTGCCTGAATGCTTGCAACAGACCGCTACGCTGTCCCAGCCCCTCCTAGCTTTCCACCTTGAAGCAAGTACAACTGGGGCACAGAAGAGTTCAGTTGTATACACTGTATACTTTCCCTCCTACAGCCCCAGAACATTCACACTGAGGGCTTCCCATGGTACTGAGAACCTCACCAGTGAGGGCATGTATGCCCTGGATGGTATAGAAAGTGTCTCCCTCCCAAGTGGAGAATAAGAACCTCACAATGAACCAGACTTTACATCCCGCCACAGGGCCTGTCTGTACCCCCTGGCGACTCCATGATCATTTTCCCATCGCAAGGCCTCCAGCGTTGCCCTGCGTCATGATGCATCAGCCTGGACATGCTCCCCCGCTCCCATGCCCAGCTCCAAGCACAATCCCAGCTGCTTCACTCTTGCAGAGCTAGGGTTCCCCAAAGAGTTCAGGTCAAAAATCCTCTGGCTGCCATGAATCCCAAGAGTAATCTTGTTTCAGCAGTTAATATGCCAGAAGGAGGTCGAGTCCAAACTCCAAACTGCGTGTACACCTGAACTCTCTGTGGCCCAGCTGTACTTGCGTCAAGGTGGAACCCCGGGAGGGGCTGGGACAGGGGAGCAGTCTGTGAATTCTTGTCCACTCGCCTGCCAGGTGCTGCTCTTTCCCTCCGCTGTCCATACGCTGCCTTTAGCTCCCCCGGACTGGGGAAACGAACGGGACACTGGAGAGAAGGGGCGGGATGAGCAGGGCCCCTGTGCTACCTGTGGGTCTCCAGTGCCCAGAGCAGGTCCTGGCTGCCACTGTTTCTTGTGGGTTATCTGTGGGTCCCTTGAGCTCCTCCTGGATACCTACCTGACTCTGCACCTTTAGCAGGGCACGGCCCCCTTCAGCAGGCTGTTTATAGCTAACCTGCCATCCTGGCTTCTTTCTCAGGAAATTACCCCTCTCTTTGGAGGGTCTGCTTCCCAGGGCCGCCCACTTGTTCCAGGGAAACCTGCACCTTTGCCTGCCATCGAAGCAGGGGGTCCGTTCTGGAGCGGCCCCTTCTCTTCGCTCTCAAGCACCTGAGAAACTGCACTCCGGGGCACCCATGAGGAGCCTCCGGAGCGGTGACCGCCTTTGGTCACCATAAACACCCCACCCATTCCCCATGGAACTGGGGGCTGGACTCCCTCAACCGGCCCTGAGCTCTCGCACTTCTACCCCTTAAGACCCCATGTGGGCGCTGGGCTAAGAGGCACAGACCTCGTGTCGACCACCTTTAAGGTTCTAGACCATTCTTACATGGTGTGGGACCTCACTGGGGAATGCAAAGTGCTGCCCCCTGTGGTTTTGTTCTTGATCTTCAGGGTTTCAGCTGAAACGGGGATGCAAACTGTCCCATTTTAATATCCTGTGACATGCAAAACACAGACTAATTTCGATCAATACTTACACATGTGTCTTCATTTACACAAATATCCAGCAAAGCCCAAAAGGACTTGACTATTAAACAACGAGAGTTGAACATATGCATTTCCACGACCCAGCAATTTCACTCTTAGGTAAAAACCCAAAGAAATATGCACATATTCCCCAAAACACACGAAAGGATGTTAGCACCAGCACGATCCGGTAGCATCTCGAACCGGAGCCGATTCAAACGAACAACAGAAGGAAACAGCGCGTGGAGTTTATTCGTCCGTGAGAATACTAGGCAGCACCGAGAACGGACAGCCACACGAAAGATGGATGGAGCTGACAAGCCTGGTGCTGAGCAAAGCAGAAGGCTAAGGGGAGGGCATGCTGTGGGGCGCCATTTCGCTAAAGGTCACAAACAAGTCAGAAGGAACATATGGTATCAGAAATCAGAGTAGAAGCAGTGGCTGAGAGAAGCTAGGACAGGGGCTCCAGGATGTGGGTCGGATTCCGCTTCTATCTGGGACCATGACGCATTGCTCAGGAGACCACATCGCCCTGCACGTGCATGACGTGTGCACTCCCCCACATGCGTGTTAGACTTAAATACACACGTTGCTTAAAGGAAGGAGCCAGCAGCAGGCAGAGCACACTGTGAGGGGCTGGGAGACTCGGAAAACAAGGACCACAGGCACACTGAGCAGGGCTGGCAGCCCAGGCTCCGCCCCTGCCGCCCCCGGGCTTCCGGGGCTCGGTCTCCCTGCTCTCCTATCCCACTGTGGTATTTGATCAGCCTCCACCTTTTCCATCTTCTTAAATGTCAATCGCCTTGCTTCTCCTGCAGGGTGAGGACAAGAAGAGAGCCAGCGATTTTTTTTTTTTTTAGACTTTCTACTTTTTAGAGATGTTTTAGGTTCACAGCAAAATTAAGAGGAAAGCAGAGATTACTCATTTACCCCCTGCCCTTACACATGCACGGCCTTCCCCATCATCAGTGTGTCTCTGCAGAGTGGGGCACTGCTGCAGTCGATGAACTGATACTGTCTCGTATTATCGCACACAGTGCGTACTTTACCTGAGAACTCACGCTTGGTGGTGTACAGTCTATGCATTTGGACAAATATGTGATGCCACTCACCCTCATGGTGTCATACCCAGTACATTCACTGCCCCCAAAATCGTCTGTGCCCTGCGTATTTACTCCCTCCTGCTAATGCCAAACAACCCCTGATCTTTTTACTGCCTCCATTCTTTTGCCTTTTCCAGAATGTTCTGTAGTTTGAATCATACACTATGTATGTAGCTTTTTTCTAGATTGGCTTCTTTCACTTGGTAATATGCATTTAAGATTTCTCTGTGCCCTTGTTTGGCTTGAGAGCTCAATTACTTTTCGTGCTGAATTATATTCCACTGTCTGGATGTTTCGCAGCTTACTTATCCGTTCACCTTCTGAAGGACGTCTTGATTGCTTCCAGGTTTGGGCAATGACAGGCAAAGTGGTTCTAAACATTAGTGTGCAGGTTTCTGAGTAGGGAGCATGGGGTTTTAAAACAGATCTCCACCTGCTGGTTTGCTATCTTGAGCAAGTTACAGAATTTCTCCAAGCCTCAGTTTCTCCCTCTGTAAAATGGGAGTAACCACGCGTAGTTCATGGGAGACTAAAAGAGTTAAAGGTTCTGAAAGCGTTCTGTATGGTGGAACGTGATGTACACATTCTAGGTCACTAGTACTAGTCTTTGCTTTTAGACGGGGAGTTGGCCCAGGGCAGGGTCGCCTGGCACGCGGACGAGGACTGTGATCACTGATCAGTGCCCCCCTGTGCCTGCAGAGAGGGTTTGGAAGCCACTGACAGCCGGTCTCGCTCATCTCTGAGCATCATGTCAGGCCCCTCCAGAATGTCTTTATTCAAGGCCTCTCAGTCCTTCCTCTCCCGGAGAGATGGAGCACCGTGGGGAAACGGATTGCCACCGCTCGCAGCTCCCGACAGGAGGAAAGGCTCAGCTGCTCTCTCTGGCAGTCCCTGCACTTTTTCAACCAGTGATTAATAGAGTTCACTCTAGGCACAGTCAAGCCCATGGAGCAGTAGATAAATAACAGGCAGAGTTTAAGAAGATGCATGTTCTTTGAGTTAATAATTTTAACAGCCGGAGAAATGCTGTGGTTCTCATGGTAACAGGGACCTGCGATGCAGTCTCTAATTTGAAAGCCTCCCACTAATATGTACAGATAGTGATCCTACAGGAACTTTCTTTCCCTTAATTGGGGCATTTTTAATGAAGCGATGATGTGATGCAATTTGGAGAAACAATGCAGCACAGACTAATGTCCTCTAACTATGTCAATGAAATGCATACTTGCAAACATTTTCTGAGATGATGGGGGCCACGGTTTATGGAATTTGCTTCAGGGCTTTAGCATGAACCTGCGTGCCTTGCAGAACTTCCTACGGCGAAATCTGCTGTTTGCTCCTAAATGCTCAGGCGTTTCAACTGACCACCGTCCTCTTTTACAAAAAGGATCTAGGAAGTTCTTTTGCTGAAGCTGACCATGTCTGGGATGGGATTTGCCTTTCAACATAAGTGAGAGAGGCAGAACAAGAAATACCACCTTGACCCTACAAATAGGGATATGAAAGTCTGTTCTGGAAAGTGTCTTGCTGATTTCCTTGATACAAACTATTAAAAAAAAAAAAAAAAATCTTGCAAGTTGGAAATGGAGAGCTGCCTTTGCAGACAGTCAACCAGGCCGCTGAGCCCTGACTGTCTCTTGTAAGCTGCCTCTTGCTTAATCAGTTTCTGGCTTGTAAAGAGAGTCTCCCTAGCTGGGTGGTTTCCTGTATCTGCACTTGTCACTTTCCTCCAAACACTCACAGCATGCCAACCACTTCTCTTCCCGAAGTGATCTAACTGCCCTTTGATCACGCTGAAAACATCTTCTTCTGTTGTCTGCTTCTCAGGTGTTTGGAAGCGTGACAGCGCCTTCCCCGAGGCTGGCCGACTTGCTCACAGCTCCCGAAAGCCGCGTTCAATCAAGCCGCGTTCAATCACGCGCACAGCCAAGCACTGCGCTCTCTTCGCCCCCCGGCCGTGGTGGGCGCGCGTGGCTCTGTGCTTGCCGCGGTCACACTCACGACTGGGCTCTCGGATGAATTCTGGATGATAATCAAGTTTGAGAAGGGGGAAGATGGCAAGCCAAGCCAGGGGAGCCGGGTAATTCTTTTTCTGTTAACATTCTTCGTTCCTCGTCAGTCTCTCGCGTGTTACCACGGATGGCGCCGTGCTTGAAAAGTCAGGGTGTGGGGAACTCCTGGAATACAAAATCCAGCCCCACATACACAAACTTCTCATTAATAACTCATAGCACAGCTGTCTGCCAAACCAGAGCCATGCACACGAGGCTTTGCAAAAGGTGTTAAATCACAAACAAGGGAGAGAACAGAATGTCAAGACGCTAAAAGCCTGGCTTATGGTGCAGTTTGTTTCCTGAGCCTCTCGGGTCCTTCCTCGTTCTTGGAAAACCCTCTAAAAAAGAAAGGATAAAGCCCCAAGACCTCGTGCCCTCCTACCCTCTTATTCCCTCTTCTCTCTTGTCCTCACTACCCTGTCTGGTAGGGCGACCCCACATGCATCCGTCAATCACAGAAGCAAAGGTTAACCTCAAACTCGAGGGGCTACTCATAGTCAAAGCAAAAGTGTAACAACCTCAGACTAGGGGGCCGCGGTCCCAAGCCTTGCTCAGCCGCTGTCCAGCTTAATTTCTGCCTCGGGAGTGCAAAGAACTTTGAAACGGCCATGGAAAACCATTTGGAAAAAAAAGTAAAATGTTAAATTCACAATTAAAAAGTAAATGACGACCCATTAAAAAGCTAAATCGACATGGTTTGAAATCGTCTGCTCTATAGCTTTATCCATAAGAATGTGTTCTTCCTGCCCTGGCCGGTTTGGCTCAGCGGTTAGAGCATCAGCCTGCAGCCCAAAGAGTACCGGGTTCGGTTCCCGCTAAGGGCACGTACCTCGGGTGCAGTTTGTCCCCTGCGTGTGGGTGGCAGCCATTTGATGTGTCTTTCTCATGTCGATGTTTCTCTCTTTCTCTCTCTCTTCCTCCCTCTCTCCCTCCCGCTCTGTCTGAAGGTAAATGCAAACAAACAAAAATGTCCTCAGGTGAGGATAAAAAAAAAAAAGAATATGTTCTTTCTATGACAACTTCGTGGTGTGAATATTCAAGAGTTGCCAGGTTTAAATAGTTAGGTGAGACATGACTTTCTTTCTGACATTCGATGAATGTTATCTATGATGGAGGACAAGCTATACTTTTCAAACTAGCCAAACACAATCCTCAGTGTGACCACTGAACATGCTGCTATGCAAACTTCCAGTTCTAGCTGATCTTTTCAATTTAATAATATGACCACTTGTCACAGACCCTGCAAGCGTCTTCTAGTTGGGGGAACAGACCCGAAGCTCCACTCCAGGACGGTGTTTTGTTGTCTCAAGGTGTGCACCTCCTCTCTCTGTTTTCCGAGCTAAAATCAACGAGACCCCACCCCACCCCGTCCGGAGTCGCCAGAAACGCTGCCCCGCCAGGCTGTTATCCTGTGTTACGATGTCTCTCTTTGACAGTCTGTCAAATCTTTTTGTAGATGTAATTGGTTATAGTTTCCATGTCCTTAGAGCTGCTAAGCTAGCAGTTTAATTTATCCTAATTCAGAACCTAATTGTCTTGCACTGCTGGCTAATTAAATGTTCAAAGAAGTGATAAATTAGGCAGGTTGATCATTACAGCTCAAGTAATTAGCCAGTTGATCTGAAGCCAGCCAGGTTTTTAGGACACGGCTGGGAAGGGGGGCCGTGCAGAGTGGTAAAGCCCTCATGTCACACTGATTTGTGATAAGGAGGGTCAGTCGTCACGTTCGGGGCCTGCCACCCAACCACGGTTAAGGGTCTTGTCTTTCAAGGCTAAGAATTTGCCAAAGTGTTGGATAGGCCTAAGTTCAAGTTAAGCTACATTAACCACCCAGGGTTCCCTGTGGACATGTCAGCATCTGTTGCGCTTTGGCCCTGGGCCGGGCAGAGACTCCTCCATCGGGGTATCCATACAGCTGAAGCAGGTGGGAATTGACCCTGAAAATTAGAAGCAGATTCCTGGACAAGGGAGGGGTGATATGCTTGAAGGAAATCCCAACAGGCTTGGCCCAAGGCTTCAGGATCACAGGAAGTGTTTGCTGAAAACGACATGATTGAAGTTGAATGGAAATGAACACCCGATCGAGACAGACTGAACTATGCCAGGCTATGCCAGGCGGTGGTCAGCTGAGATGGATTTAAAGAAGCAGAGGTGACCTCCAGAATGATCCCACTGGGACACATTGTGACAAAATATCTGTTGCCACAGGCCACATGGCAAAGGGTGACCTGGTGTTCTCTATGGTGGACTGTTTTCCAGGATGCACACCTTGGCCTTAAAGAAGCCAAGCCTTTGTAGGAGCGTGAGGAGCAAGCAGGGAAGGTTCTAGTTTTCCTAATGTTGGCCTGGGAGTCTCCTGTGAGATGCCCAGTAAAACTAGAAAGAGTTCTCTCTCTCACTCTCTCTCTCACACACACACACACACACAGGGGGTGGAAAGCCACAGCTCTGCTCAGCCTGGCTCTGGCTCCTGAGCTGCGAGTTTCCGCCTCTGTTCAACGGTACATCTCCACACAGAACACACCTGCTCTCCACAGCGCCCCTGCTGTACGCTGACGATCCCTTTACGCCCTGAAAACACACTTCATGCTTGGATGCCCCAGATTTCACCGAAGGCTTGGAGCGGTGCTGTTTCATAGAAATAAAAGCTAAGCCACGACATATGTATTTTAAATTTGCTAGTAGCCACATTAACAACAAGTTTTAAAAAAGGTAAAATTAGCTTTAGAACCCAATCTATCTAAAATACTATCATTTCAACATGTAGCCAAAGATTAAAATATTATTCATGAGATATTTACATTTCTTATTTTATCTTAAGGCTTCTGTATTCAGTGTGTATTTTGCATTGACAAGACATCTCAATTTGGAGTAGCCCCATCTCTAGGATGCTGTAGCCACATGTGGCTCGTGGCCACCACCGTGGACAGGGCAGGTCTGGAGAAATGAAGGAAGCTTACTTCACAGGGTGTGTGGGAGGCAACCACCTCCTCCCCTAAGATATTCACATCGTAAGCCTTGGAAGCTGTGAATATGTCACGTTACGGGGAATTAAGGAAGCAGATGGAATTAAGGCTGCTGATTAGCTGACCTTGAGATGAGAAGACTATCCTGGATTACCCAAGTGGGCCTGATGCTATTGCAGGGCCCTTAGACTTGGAAGAGGGAGGCATTGTCAGAATGATGCGGCATGAGACTCAATTGGCTGTTGCTGGGAGACAGAGGAAGAGGCCACAAGCCATGGAATGTGGACATCCTCTAGAAGCTGGAAAAGACAAGAAAACAAATTCTCCCCTAGAACCGCCACAAAAATCACAGCCCTACCCACACCTTGATTCTAACTCAGTAAGACCCATCCCAGACTTCTGACCTCCAGAACTGTAAGCTAATACATTTGTGTTTCTGTAACTCACTAATTTCGTGGTAATTTGTTATAGCAGCCATAAGAAATACAGGCAGGGTAACAAAACCCTTAACTTTGAACGTCAGACACCTCTCCCTGAGAGCCCCAGGACTCTGGTCTTGGTCCCCGTGAGCAGGTCCCTGGCAAGGTTAGAATTAGGTTCCCGTGTTGCCTTTTTAAACTAAATAGCGCTAAAAAAAAATTTAACTGGCAATTCCCAGCTGATGTTACTCCCACTGGACCCCTGACCATCCTCCTAGAATGTGACACGCCTCTGCCAGGCCCCTGCTAATGCCAGGCATGCCGGTCTGCAAGTTGTACCTCAAAACACATATATTGCAAATCAGCTTTTCATATATAAAAATACGGAGAAACGTTTAGTTACCACAATGTATCTTAGGAAGAATCCTATTTCTTAAATGGAAAGAATGTTTTAATTAGCCTACTGGGTAAAAGTTGGGACCCCCAAAAGGGCAGGGATGCAACCCAGCTCCCAGACTTCAGGAAAAGAGGTAAGAATGTTCCATGTGAGACCAGGAGAGACTTTGCTTTGTTCTTGCTACACAGAACCAGAAAGCTGATAAGAGCTTGTGTCGAATAGGATGAAGCGCTCCTTATGAGCATGAATATTCAGCAAACCTACTAACCCAGAGATTTTGTGGGAGTGGGTTTGTGCATTAAAAAAAGTAAAAGAGTTAAGAAGAATGAAGTAAGCATGGACTGATGCAGGTTGAAGCACACAACATCTATAAGGCTGCTACTCTGACTTGGCAGGGAGACCTCAGCCGTCAATGATAGAAAACCCAGAACGGGCCTCCCTGTGGGTGTGCCAGCCACAAGTGGCTCGGGGATGTGCCCCGGATGGATGGCCCAGTGTGTCAGGGGCAGGGCTGACGTGCTGCTAGTCATTGGCCACTGACCTGCCCTTCAATTGTTTCTGCAGCTGGAAGTCCCCTTGCATTTCCGACTCAGGTTCTTCACTCATATCTCCCCATCTCTGCTCCTGGGTCGCCCTCCGGGATGCCCTTCATCTCCCTTCCTGACACTCCTTGTCATTCAGTTCCGTACAGACCCAGCCTGCCTCAGGAAAGCAGTCTCTAAAGATCACCATGCAATGCATGCACCTCCCTCTCTAATCCTGGAACAGATCACATTTAGGAAAACACCCTGTTGGGCACATTTTTTTAAAATAATAATAATAATAACTGCTGGGCTGGCTGCAGAAGTATCACTGAATAGAAAGATGCTAGGACCCTACCCCAGATCTGACTGAATGATCTATGTTCACCAGAGAGCAGCTTCCAGAGCCCCCTCCCTGGGGGACTGACACGGAGCCTGGCTTCTTGGTTTGCTGTGTGGGTGAACTGCACCTGGAGCTCCAGCACGGCTCCTCTCCATCGGCGAGGTCCTTTCAAACCCCCGGCCGCTTCCGGCACAGGTCTTCAGTCATGCCCCTCCCGCAGGCTGTGACCTCTCCCACTACGTCCTCCCTGGATGAGCCTCCCTTTGATGGGCAGGGGAGCCAGAAGGTTCAGAAATCAGACACAGAGGACCAGAGGGCCTCAAGCCACTCAGGATGCTCTTTCATCGCCACCTTTTGGAGATCATTTTCTTGGCCAGCCCACCCCTTGCCACAGTCCCCCATAGAAAGGTATTCATCGGTTTCTGGCACCGCGAGGAAGCGAACTGCTGAGCAGCCTTCCTGGTGGGCTGGATCCGGCCTCTCAGCCCTGTGCTGAGCCGGGCGTTAGAGCGGTCCTCGGTCCTCGGTCCTCGGAGCCCTGAGCCCCAGCACCTGCTGGCTCCGTGTGCTGCCACCCCTCCTTCAGGCAGGCTCTCCCCTGCAGGAGGAAAGCAGGAAGGCCCCACACACCACAACGTGGGCCTGGCGGAGCTGAGACATCACACCTGCTCCGGCCCTGCTCCTCCTTGGTGGCTGTCCCAGGACCCACAGCGCAGAGCTTGGCCCGCAGTGTTCGGCGGTGCCTCTGCGGGTCGGAGCAGGACCCCTGTGACGCTGCTGGACTGGCCACGGCCCGGGCTGGGTGTCCCACGTCTTGGCCAAGAGACAGCCTGCAGAGGGACACTGAGCACCCAGAACATGGCTGGGATGAGGCGGATATCTGGAAACTGAGTCCAATGTAAAACATGTCATGTCTTGTATGCTCTCCTTGAATTGTTTCTTAGAGTTAAAAATAGACGGAGGGCCTGAGGGTAAGAAGCCTGAGGACGAGATGAACAGACTGGGCACATTAGTCTCCCGGGGCTTCTGTGACAAGTGCCACAAACTGGTGGCCTAAAACCACAGACGTGTTCTCTCGAAGCTCTAGCAGCAAGAAGTTCGAAGTGACAGCAACAGCAGCGCCGAGCTCCCTCCAAGGCTCCAGGGGGAGTCCTTCCCCAGACGCTCTGGGTCTGTGGCTGCATCACTCCAGTCTGCATCTCCACGTCGCCTTCTCTCGGTGTCTCTCTCATCACATCTTGTCCCTCTTCTAGAAGGTCACTGGTCTTTGCAATAGGGGCCCACCAGACGCCAGGATGACCTCATCTTAACTAATTATAGCGGCAATAATCCTACTTTTAAATCAGGTCACACTCTGAGGGACTGGGGGACGAAATTCAACCCAGAACCCTGGGTCCTAATAGGTTGGTTCAGACATCTGAGGAGCGTGTCCATGAGAGAGCAGGTGGGACGGAGTAGCTTCCGAAGGAGACGGCACCGAGGGCGTTGTGGCTGACCCAGGAGGAGCTCCCTGGCAGCAGGCACAGCTGCGCAGCCACTGAACGGACTGCCCTGGCGTCCAGTTGGTACTCACCCAGGGCCGGCATCAATTCTTTCACGATTTATGTAGATGAGCCCTTTCCGTCTTGACGACACCCTAGGATGACATTCTTTCCCTCTTTTTTATAAGATAACTGAAGCTCAGAGGGGTTAAGTAATTTGTCCAAGTTTACACAGTTAAGTGTAAAACTGGGTTTCAGACCCAATGCATGTGACCTCCAGATCTGACCCCTCCCACCAGGCCACATTGCCTCTCCAGGAGGTTTCACATGACACCACTCCCGGCACAGGTCTTCGCAGAAGAGGGGGTTGGAGATCCAGTTGGTCACTCAAGTGACATGTGCCACACACTTTGCTGGATCCCAGAAACAGTACTGACCGAGACATACACAGTTCCTGTCTCCAAGGGTTTCAGCGCATTTGTCTGAGCACCGACGTGATGCCAGGCACTTCCGTAAGCACAGAACAACTATTCTACAAAGTCTTGGACTGTGTTTAGTTCCAAGTATTTCAGTTGATGTTCTCGTGTACTTATGACATTGTGGAATGAGAGAGAGAGAGAGAAAGAGAGAAAATGAAAGGAATCACGGAATAGAATAATCACCTGTCTTTTCAAGGAAAGAACTTATTTGATTTTCATTCACTGCACACTGTTTAAACAATTATTGATAATAATATTATCCTAATTTTGATGAACATGGAAAAAATTCTGAATTAAACTTCACTGTGATGTGGAGACGCTGCCTGTGGGCATCACTGGTCATCGGGGAAATACTCAGTGAGGGGACGGAGACGGGTCCAAGAGCTCACCGTGCTCTCCCTAGATCTCTAGGCGCATCCTTGTTGGAAGTGGATGAGCTGAGGGTGCAGAGAAGTAGGGTTAGTGAGGGCAGGGGAGAAGGAGGGAAAATAAGAAATGACGCTAACCTTAACCACATAAAACTATGACAATCAGGTTAAGATCTCTCGTGGTTCTGGGGCTTGAATGGGCCGAGCTTGGTGGTGTTCACTCAGGGTCTCCCCTGAAGTTGCAGTCAGACTACGTCTGGGCTGGGCCGTCTGCAGGCTGCCTCTCTCCCGTGTCTGGTTCCTGAGCTGGGGAAGATCTGGAGTGAGGAAGAGACAGGGTTCCTTAGCTCTGTCTCTCTGTGTCTCTGTCTCTGTCCTCCACGTCTCTGTCATCCATGTCACTGTCTCCATCTCTCTCATGGTTTTGCATGGAGGCTTTGAAGTAGCCCAGCTTCTTGCCTAACTAACAGCTCAGGACTTCAAAGAAGTATCACTAGAGAACAGGGCAGCAGATGCTTGACCTTGGCCGCCTCTCGCTCAGCCTTTTAGATCAAGCAGCATCACACGTCATAGACCCTGCAGGCACATGTTTAAACCACCACACCAGGTCTTTTGATCCCAGATGTCAAGCTGTTCTATGGGGTTATTTCCTCCGTGAGTTAAAGCTTGACATAAGTTCACGGCTCGCTGTGCCTTCATGGACGCCATTAGCCAAGCCCCGACTAGGGCCTGTCTCTGTCTTCGGGGGCCAAGGAGAGGAAGGTTCAGGACATAAATGCAGCCGGAAGGCACAGGGGTTCAGGTTGGAGAGAGAAATGACGGAAAGAGGATTGACTGGGGAGCATTTGCCCCGTTCACCATCTCCTTCGTGTTTCCTTCTCTCTGTCCCAGTATTCCCAGTGCCCAAAGCCCGCGGAGGACAGGATTTTTAGGTACCCCAGATTCCACAGAACGTCCCTGTGCCTCGCCAGCCATGCCTGAAGCCTTGGCTCTGTTTTTCCAGGGTGAATCAGCTGTACACTAGAGCTTTAAACTGACACCGCCTTTTACCAACCGTCAGCGAGATCGATGCCGCCGGTGGCTTCCACGTTCGTGGAGGTCTGTGAGACCGGACTCTGGAACCCTTTGTTTATTTCTAGTTGTAAAGTTTTCGTCAAGCTTTCTTTTCTTTTTCATTGAGCTAATAATTTCACACTTGTCCTCTGGGCTGAGTCACACCAGCTATAACCTGACCACATCTACTTGAAGTACAAAGTGCTACCAAAGTACGAGGAGCAACAGAATCAGCATGGAAGGGTCTGTCCCTGCTCTGCCGCCTACCTGCTGGGTGTCCCTGAGCAAGTCACCAAATCTTACTGGGCCGGTCTTATCTTACATAAAATGGGGGAAATGTCTTCCTTGCAGGTCAGCATGTTAAAGGGGCAGACAGTAAGTGATAAATAAATGCGATTTGAATGTATTGTTCATTAATTTTGTGCTAAATGTGATCCCTCCAACTTGCGATCTTCCTTGGTCACTCCTTACGCATTTAAAGAAGGCTCACTTCTCTTTCTGATTGTGAACGTGACCATTTTCAGTGTACAAAATTAGCAAAATACTTTAAAAAAAAACAAAAACACGCAAAGATATGGCAAATAACTGTCCCAGAGCAATACCCCACGCAATATGTTCTGGTGTGTGGGTATGAGTCTATGTATATCTTCATTTGCCATTTTACATCTTGTTTCTGTCATGTGAACATCTTTCTCTGTCCTTAACCAGTCATTAAAAACCTAAAGTTTAGTGGCCGTGTGACAATACATTGATTGTATAAACACGCCTCAATTGAACCAGCTGTTCTTTGGTTACATTTTGTTTCCCTCTAATTTTCTCTACTAGTTTTTAATAATACAGAACTAGGAGTAGCCTTGTCATTCATCTTTGTCCAACTCTCTGGTTATTTTCTCAACATAGGTTTCTCAACGTTAAATCCCTGTGTCAAGGACATAAACAATTTAAAAGACCATCATCTGTGCTGCCAGGAAGCTTCTCAGAATTAGTATCAATTCATATTCCCATCAGCTATTTGGAAAACTCTGATCTCATCATACATGGCCCAGCATTATCATCTATAATTTGTTTCCTCATCCATTTAATAGGCAAAAGAATGACCTCTTTTGTCGCTTGGATTTTTTAATTATTTTTCCTATTTGAGATTCACATGAAGTTGTAAGAGAGGGTGCTGAGAGATCCCGTGTGCCCTTTTCTCCATGTGCCCCAGTGGTAACATCTTACAAAACAATGTCATCATTGCTTTGATGAGTCAAGATAAAGAACACATTCATTACCACAAGAATCCCTCATGTGCCCTTTTATTTACACCTACCCCCCACTCCTCCCATCTCCATGTCCTTCACCCCTGGAATTCAATAATATAATCTCCATTTCTATAATTTTGTCATTTCAAGTTTTATGTAAATAAATTTATTGAGTATGTAACCTTTGGGAAATTGGCTTTTTCTACTCAGCATAATCCTTTAGACATTTATTCAGGTTGTTCTTTTTCATTGCTGAGTAATATTCCAAATATGGATATACCTCAAGTATGTAACTGTTCATCACATTGAAGGATGTATGGCTTGTTTTAGTTTGGGCTATTTGAATAGAGCTACTATGACTATTTGTATACAGGTTTTTGTATAAATATAGGTTTCCATTTCTCTGGGATAAATGCCCAGCAGTGCAATGTTTAGATCATACAGTAATTGCACATATAGTTTTTAACAAGTTACCAAACTGTTTTCCAAAATGACTATACCATTGCTTTAATTTTTTGTCCCTTTGCTTACTAATTAGGTTGAACAATTTCAATATTTTTATGTTAATTGTCTATGTTTTCATAGTTCTCCATTGAGATGTTGTTTCTTACAGGTTTACGAGATCTTTTTAAACAAAGTAATGATAATAAACTTTTCCTCATTATTTCCTTATTTGTTATTGTGGTTGTTAGTTATGATGTCTTGGATGAACAGAAGTGTGACGTATTTATAATATGGCCCATAGATTTTTATGACTAGAAAGTTTCTTCCAATATAACAATAAAATACTTATACAACTGGAATTTAATTTGTAGTATGGTGTAACGTGAGGACTTAACACAGTTTTGTTTCGGAAGAGTCAGATTTCTCACATGAAGTATGGAGCCCCTCACCACGGGCTGCCCCTCTTTGTCCTGGGCGCCAGCACCCGATCAGGGCTGCCTGTTCTGTTTCACGGCTGTCTGCTGACTCATGAGTCCAATGCGTTTTCATTATGTGGCTTTGGGATGCTTTGTCGATGCCAGGGTGAGTCGCACCACACCATCCTTCTTATTTTAAAGTTAGTAATTTTTATGAATCTCATGATTCTTCGTAATGTTTACCTTATTTTCCTGATTGCTTGAAAATCTTTTTATTTGAAGTAATTGTAGACTCACAGGAAGTGAGTTCCATGGACCCTTCACCCAGCTTTCCCCAACAATGATATTTTACATAATGAGCACAATGTCAAATCCAGAAAATTGACCTTTGTACCATACTGTTAGCTAGACTACCAACACTATTCAGTTTTCACCACTTTTGTGTGCGTGCACACACATGCATGAATCCATACAATTGTATCCCATGCGTAGATTCGTGTAGATACCACCACAGTCGAGATACAGAGCTGCTCCATCCCCACAAGGATGCTTGCCCATGGTGTCCCCTTTATATTTGGACCCCCTCTCCCTTTACATTTGCATCCTTGTCCTCTGGAAACCACTGCTCTGTTCTCTATCTCTATAGTTTTGACATTTGAAGAGCATTATGTAAATGAAACATACAGTATTAACCTTTAAGATCGGCTTCGTTCACTGAGCATAAAGCCCTTGAGAGTCACGCAGGTGTCTGTGTGTGCCAACAATTCATTCCTTTTTATTACTGAGTAGTATTCTATCATGCCAGAACTTGTTTAACCTTTCAGCCACTGGAAAACATCTGGGTTATTTCCAGTTTGAGGATATTACCAATAAAGTTGTTATGAACATTCATGTTCAAGTTTTTGTGTGAGTATGTTTTAATTTTCTGGAATAAATGTCTCAGGGTATAATTTTAGGGATGTATGGTAAGTGTATGTTTAGTTTTATTTTTAAAAACTGCCAAACAATTTTCCACAGTAGCTGTACCATTGTCCATAATCACCAGCAATGTACTAGAGGATCCAGTTTCTCTGCATCCTCCCCAGAATTTGCTATTATTATTTATTAAATAGCTTATTGATTTTTAGAGAGAGAGAGGAAGGGAGAGGGAGGGAGAGAGAGAGAGACATTGATGTGAGTGAGAAACATCAATCAGAGGCCTCCCGCTCGCCCCCTATGGGGGATCGAGCCCAAAACCCGGCATGTGCTCTGATCAGGGGGTACACAAGACAACACCCAACCAGCTGAGCCATGCAAACAAAGGCAATTATTTTTTATTTTAGCTGTTCTAATAGGTGTACAGTGATATCTCATTGGATTTTAATTTGTATTTTCTGATGTTAAATTATCTTTTAATTTTTTTCAGATAAACTTTAAAATCGTGATCCAAAAGTTCTCCCACAAAAAATCCCATTAATATTTTTCTTGGATTACGCTTAAATATACCTTAAATTGTGAATAATTTCTATTTTAAAAATATTCAGTCTTGCCCTGGCCAGTTTGGCTCAGTGGTTGAGCATCGGCCTGTGGACCAGAGAGTCCCGGGTTCGGTTCCCGCTAGGGGCACGTACCATGAAAAAATATATATATATATTCAGTCTTCCAATCAAGGGACACGTTATCTCTTTTCCTTATTCATTGATATTTTTCTCAGTCAAGTCTTATTTTTGCCTTCCTATAGGTCTCATACATTTCTTATTATATTTGCTACTAAGTTTTACTTTGCTCTCTTCTGTTTTGTTTCGTTTTTGCAACTTTCCTGGATAGGATTTTCTCACTATATCTTTAAACATATTGATAGAAGATAGTAAATATATTTACTTTTGTTTACTTACCTTTCATTCAGTCACCTTACTGAAGTCTATTATTAACTACAATAGCTTTGCAGTTTTTCTATATACACAAATATATAAAATGAAAAAAACCTGGTGTAATAGTTTATCTTCGCTGGGCATTTGGGATGTGCCCGCTGGGTACTGCACTTTACAAGCATTGTTTTACCTAAATCCATTTATTTATCATCTTAGAAAGGCTCTTCAGCTGGTTGTGACTCTGCGCTTGAGTTCATTGTCCTGAACTTGGTGTCTACTATTAACTGTAACTGCCGTTTGTTCTGGGACGCGAGTGTGCGTGCCTTGGGCAGTTCATGGGATTGGAGGCCCCCCTGAATAGTCACCCTTAGCCCGGCACGTCATGTGGGAATGTGTGTAGGCAGGAATGCAGAAAGATAGAGAGTTCCCACCGAATAAAGACGTGAGAGAAGCCCTGGCCCGTTTGGCTCAGCAGTTGGAGCATCGGCTGCGGTCCAGAGAGACCCGGGTTCGGTTCCCGCTAAGGGCATGTACCTCGGTTGCAGTTTGTCCCTGGCCCTGGTTGGTCATGCGGGTGGCAGCCACTCGATGTGTCCCTTTCACATCGATGTTTCTCTCTCTTTCTCTCTTCCTCTCTCTCCCTCCCACGCTATCTGAACAAAAAACGGAAAAATGTCCTCGGGTGAGGATAAAAAAAAAAAAGAAGTGAGAGAAAAGCAGGGGTTTTGTTGGGCAAACATAAAGAACCAGGGATGTTATGCAAACAGCCTGAGATTTCCCCACTCCATCCTTTCCCGTCTTCGCAGGCACAGCCGGCCCCTTACACTGAGCAGTTACGTTCTAGCCCAGCCCTCTGCCCGCCCACTTCCTTCCCTCCCCGCAGACCTCCTTGCCCAGAAGGGGAGTTTCTGATGGCTTGAGCTGAACACTGGAACATTTCTTGAGTCGAAGTGAGAATGTGTTTATTTACACCCTTTCTCGTTTAAAATGTAAGTTCATAGGCAAACATTTATCTCTCACTTGTACTCTAACTGCGTCCCATGAGAGTTGGTAAGCATTGTTTCCTTGTCATTATTTTTAAAACGGCCTATAATTACGGTTGTGATTTCCTCTTTGATTCAAAAACTTATTATAGCTTTTATTTTCATTTCCTTGTAAGTGGGTATTTTAAGCATTTATAATCATCATTGTTATTATTTGCTTTGTGACCAGAAATATGAACCCTACAATTTCTGTCTTTTGAAATTTATTAGTTTTCTTCAAGGCCGGGTCCATGGCCAATTCTTTCATAGATGCTTAATAAGGAGGTGGATTATCTCTAGATTTAATTTAAAAAGGGTTATAGATGCAAAGATATGATAGACGTAGATGGATGGATATCTATACCAATGAATCTAATTACTTTTTAGATTATCCAAATGTTTAATCATTAAAACACATAGATCCTTAAGGAATTGCGTTTTCTCTCACACTAATTCTTTTCTGTTTGTTTTTTCTATTTCTAATAGCTGTCCTTTTTTAATAGTCTTGACTTTTATACCTATTACCAAAATAAAGTGCCCTTTTACACTATTTAATGTATTTTTCCTTGAAGTCTACTGTTTCCAGGGCCTTTCACCTCGAGTTCTGCTGTTTCAAGTATCTTTCCTCACTTGCTTTTGTTTTGCTTTCATTTGACCCATTTTGACCACTATATCTCTCCCATCTTGATGAGATTGAACGGACAAGAAGTGTGGTGAGAAAAACTAGTCTTGCCACCCACAGATGGATGGTCAGGAAACCTCATTCTAGCACATCCCCTTGTCTCCTGCCTGGTCTGCCCCTCTAGGCGCAGAAGTGATTAATACATCCTTTAATATTTTATGGAAAACAAAAAATGATACTCATACTTTTCCTGAAGATCAAATCCAATATGGCAGGGATCATCTGTCTTCCGTTTTGGTGGGTGCAGACGATGACTGGCTTCCACACTGGCCCGTCTTCGGGTTAAGAAATGCCAACTGGGTGGCCAAGAGGGAGAAAGATAGTGCTGGAGGAGGGGGGCTGCCCCATCCTGGTTTGCTTTTCAAGGCCTTCTTACCTTTTGAATGAGGCCACTCAAACCCCGCATTCATCCAACACTGAGCTTGCTGGACCTGGAGGGGAAACCAAGGCAAGGCTTTCAATAGGGGACCTGGAGTCCTTTCCCTGACACACGGAGATGATCCAGCCAACCAGAGCGAAACAAATAGCAGGGCGGTTGTAATGTATACAAGAGAAGAGGAACAATTTAGAATTTCTAGAAATGTAACTATGGCAACAAATTAAGAAAGTTAGCTACAATTTGTCATTCCTTAAAGTCATGCATATTACATTATCCTAATAATTTACGTAGTAATTACTTAACAAGCCCAAATGAGAGGAATAAGTAATCATGTGAGCCTAAGGCTGAGATTTATGTGTGGTTTAAGAGCGGATGGCCTTGCATTTTCCATGCAACCTCACTACCTTCTAGACATTATGTATTCAGCAAAGATCTCTGCTTGCGTGAGTGTCAGGACTGAAAAAGCAAAAAAAAAAAATGTCTCTACAGAGAAAGTCACAGAAGCTCAGCACTGCATACTCAACTCTTTAATTTACATAGAGTATTTCATCAGATAACAGTAGGATGTTTGGGTTAAATAATCATATTTTAGCCCAGCCAGTGTGGCTCAGTGGGTTGAGGATCATTCCAGGGACTGAAAGGTTCCCGGTTCAATTCCCGGTCAGGGCACATGCCCGGATTTTAGGCTGAATCCCCAGTAGGGGGCGTGCAGGAGGCGGCCAATTGATGTATCTCCCTCACATCGATGTTTCTCTCTCTCTCCCTTCTTCTCTCTCTAAAAAATCAATAAAAACACATTTCTAAAAATAAATAAAATAAAAATAAAAGGAACAAATCTAGGGCCAAGTAGTGTGTTTCCTGGAAAGTGAGGTTCCTGTAAACCAGAATTGATCAGGACCCAGGATAGTTGAGGGAACTTGACATAAGATCTATGCCAGATAAATCATTCATTCAAGTAATTGGCGAAACTCAATTTTCCCATTTTTCTCCTCAAATGAGAGCATGATCTGGTCCTTCTGGCCCTTGTGAAAAGTGTGTTTCTTTTGGCCATTCTAGGCTTGCTGACCGAAACAAGCGCTCAAAAGCAAACCGGTTACTCCGTGGCTTGTTCTACTCACAGAACTGTCGGAACATAAATCCCCTGCAAATTCCTTCCTCTCCCAGTCCCTCCCTGTTCTCACGTTTACCCACAGCTTCTGAGTTACTCTTCATTTAAATTCAATAATGTTTATTGAACACTTATTATGTGCTGGGCATTGTGATCGGTGTTGGGAAATTATAGTGACCCAGGCCCGTCTCATTGTCCACCCTCTTGGAGTTTATAGTCTATTGGTGAGCCACTGTCTTATATGGGTCCCATTTCCAGAAAATTCTACCGCTGTCTGCTTCCTAAGACTTACTTCCTTTACTACCACTGCTGCTCGAACTACCCCTGCCCTCCCAGGGACAATGGAGACCCTTCTCTCATCCTCAGGACAAGTGTCATAGCCGCAAGCTGCATTGTTGGTTTTTGCTGCAATGTATCCTTCTGTTCCCTCCTGTACCAGCCAGGAAGTCATCTGGGGTTTTGTTAACCTGTTAGTACCTGGGTCCACTCCAGACCTACCCAGAATCACTGCAGTGATAATAAACTTATCAGTTGATTCTTAAGTAAACTATACTAAGGTGCTAAAAGCCATTGATCTAGTTGCCCCAGAGAGCCAGAGCTCCTGCAGGCCAGGAGTTTGTTACTGAAGCATAAACTGGCTTGTACTGACTAACACGCTGTACCTGACCATGTTCGGTGAGGGCCGTAGGCTTGTACACAGTACTCATCTTCCTCCCACCTGCCTCCACCGCATAGTCACTCACCTTCCTTTCTATGAGAGGAGCGGACCCCCTTCTTCAGCCCGGATCACCCCTCTTTCCCCAGCAGCACCTTTCATTCCCTTCCTCCAGACCTACCCCACCACACTTAGCCGATTGAGGCCTTTGCTCGTATTTTTATTTGCTTGTTTTTTGACAATTTAATGTCAGCCTATCACTTTCCGAGGGCAGGGAACACTTTGTACAAACAGACTTCTATTCGCAGCCAGCTACTTCATAAAATAAACAACGGTAAGCATTTTAGAGGGGGACCAATTAAATCTCAGTTTTAAAGGCACCTAGGGGAGTTTATTTGAAAGGATCGCATGTTAAAGCTTTTGTGAAATAAATAATCTCTTTTTCCTGCTTGTATAGATCATTCATCCATCTTTTTAAAAAAAGGTTCATACGTATATACAAACACAGGTATGTGTGTGCGTGCGTGCGTATCTGTATCTGTTTAGTCTAATGTGAAAACATCAGTAACGCACCTAATAGAGTGCAATGGTTGATTAGCTTCTATTTAAAGGGCTTTTTTCCTTCTACTGATGATGGCAAGAAGGCAGGAAAAATGATTAACAGGTTAGAGGCAGACTGCGAGGAAAGACTAAAGGAATTATGGATATTTGCCTGGAGCCAGAAGGCTGATATGTAGTTAATTACAGTCTTCAAGTTAATGAAGCAATATTTTATGGGTGCTAGAGAGCAACTGTATTTTTTCTTCCAAGAACAAGAAGACCTTATGTTACAACAAGACAGACCGGGTTCAAAGTAAGAATTCTGAATGTAGACGTTTGAGGGTGGGGCAAACCAGCACCGAGGAAGGTCATGGAGTTCCTCTCCGGGTTTTTCATAGGAAATAAGCACCTTCGTGTGAGGCCGTGTGATGCTCGACTGTGGTTCCAGCAGATGGCTCACAGCAAACACTGAGCCTGTTACACTCTCTGTGCCTTTTCGCCTCCTGTCCACCTAGTTGAAATGTCCTCCTTCTTTCCATCTGTTTGTCTAAACCCTTTTCCTCTCTCCATCCCCAGCTTATTATAAAGTTTTCCTTCTCTCCTCCAGAGCTCCCTCTCACCTCTCGGCTTTCACCTTAGATGCTTCGTTCGAGTGCATTGACTAAGATGAGCTCGTTTTGCTGCAGTAGCAAACACACTTCCAAATCTCAGCGGCTTCAAGAAAACCGCTCAGTTCTCATTCACATGAAGTTTGCTGAGAGCTTGTCACCTGGCCAAGGCATTCCACCTGAAGCAGTGACTCCGGGATGCTGGCCTTTCCTTCTGTGGCCCGCCGTCCCGGGACTTCCGTGAGAGATGTGGCAGGGGAGGGTCCGACGGGTAGTCACCGGTTAACTCTTTTGATGTACAGATGGACAGAGATATGGCAAAGCAGGTTTAGTGAAGTGTTAGCCATAGAATCTAGCTGGTGGGTACAGGACTATTCGCTGTACATTGATTTCCATTAAGCTGTATGTTTGAGTGTTTTCATAATAAAATATTTGGGGAAATTAGTAAGTGATACATTTTCCCTACCTCTTCCAGAGGCACAGGAGGCTAAAGCATGACACTCGCCTTAGACAGATTCCCAGTAAGAAGTAAGAAGTAGTGTGGAGCCCCCTCTGGTCTTCAGAAGCTGCCTGCCCTGCTTAATAGGCACAACCAGACCCAGAAGGAGAGAAGCAGGTGTCCAGAGCAACAAGGAGCAGTGTGCAGAATTTGTACCTGGGTACTTCCCGAGGGTCGGCACAAGGTACACACCTCCTTTGCCTTGTACGTTACATGCCAGGGAAAACTGTGGACTTCCTATTATTGCATGCTAAGAAGTGACAGCACCTCTCATTTTGAGTATGTGACGGATTGTATGTACCACTAAGACAGTGGGCATTTTAAGGAACTAGACAAAATCCCAGGCAAGTAGAATCGGCAGAGCATCCCAGCTAGGCGTGCTCAGAAATCCCACCTCAGACCCACAGCTACAAACATCCCTTGGCTTCCTGAGGTCTCTGGTAGTAGCCATGCAAACCACAAAAATTGGCGAGACTCTTAAAAGGAATGAGTATAAAATCTACAGAATCATAGCATTAAGAGTAACATTGGGTAACATCAGGTCAACGTTCATTTTACAGGGGAGGAAAGAGAAGTCTGAGACCTAGTTAAGACAGATCGAAGGTGATAGAGATTTGGGTTTCAAACTCACATCTATTCTCTCTTCCAGTGAAATGCTGAAATGTAGCTTAGAGGTGCTCTATGCTCTCCCCACCCGCTATCTCCATCTGCACCCCCCCACACCCCCCCCCACACACACACCTTCTGTAAATAAACAAGATGTAATCTAAGGCAGAACCTGCGTTGGCTGTGCAAACCCATTTCAAGCTAAGTCCCCGAGGCCTCTCCTCTGAGCTGGCTGCCGGCCCCAAGGCTCCCCTACCCAGAGATCCCAAGGCACTCATGCCCCCCTTGTGTTCCTCCACTACTGCCCTAGAGAGGTCCCATTACCCCTGGCCTGCACTTCCAAATTCCTGCCTTACCACCTTAACAACCCTCAGCCTGACCCTCCCCATATGTCTAATAGATACTCTAGGTGCATCTTTCATGGCGTGTGGTTGCAATCTCATCATTGCTCCACTTGGGTGCCTAATGCTGGCCACACCTCACTCCCCCCTCTCTTAGAATAAAAGGTCACCCAGGCATTTCCTCAGTCCTCAGAGTTCAATGAATTCCACCATCCCCGGCATGCCCAGGCAGTGCAGATCAGTGGACTCCCATTAGAACTCCTGCTTCAGGTACACAGCTGGGAATCTTGTACACATGATCCGACCTGCCTGTGTATGAAAATTCTGCTCATTCTTCAACACTCGGAGCAAATGCAACCTCAGCCACGACAGCCTTTCGGATGCACAGACAGCCCCCCTTACCTTTGATTTCCCTGAATGCAGACTTTGCCCCTTTGTTGTGGTATTTTCTGTATTTTGTCTTATGGCACAGCTTTTTAATTTAATCTCCTTACGAGATTGCAATCTTTTTGAAGCTCCAAGAGAGCTAACTAAACGTAGGCTATTGCTGAGCCCTTATTCTGTGCCCAGCATATTCTCCTTGTTCTCTGATGAGGTAGGTGGCATCAGTCACCTCCTGTAGCTGAGCAAGACAAGATCAAGACCCTGAGTGTCTTACCATTGGCATCATCTCAATAAACATCTCAGGAATTAATTAAATTATGACCTTTCCTAGAGGTGTGCGATTGTTTATTCAGCTAGAGCTTCTCAAAGTTTCCCCAAGAACTCAAAGACAAAGATGTTTGGTGTTAGATTTTCAACTGACCTCATTAATGACGCTTTCCTAACCCTGTTCCCAAATATATCTCTATGTTTTGAAGTGGAAAGACTATGAAAGAGAGGTCAACACAGCGATGGTGAAATGCTGGCAGAGAAGCGGCTGAAGGACAGTCGCTTAGAAAAGGCTGACCTTCTCTTGAGAGAAGGAAGCAAAAAGTCAAGTGGCAAATGCTTGCTCTTCTCTAGCAGAAGAGGCAATCCTGAGCTTGGGTGAGCTTGTCCTGGGATGAGGACATGATGAGAATTCACCAACCTCTGGATCTGGAAGAAACAGCTGGCTCAGAGAAAGGGGGACATCTCTTTATGTCTCTCCACTCAGCCATGAGTATTTCTGTCTTCTTTTGCAGAGAGCAATGAGATTTGGGGGACGAGGGTGAAAGACCCAGGTGGGTGCGGGCTGGATGGCATGCCGAATGTGCCTCATCCCCTTTCCCGTGAGAAGCCCTGCACACTTTTCCTTCGGGCTGACAGTACCAAATGATGCCTTGAGTCACGATTGGAAAGGGAAATACACTCAAAATATAAATTCACGATGACAGTACTTTTTCTGAGAGTATCCACTTTTGGGATCTGAATAACTTCGTGATAAATGAGATAGGCAATTCTTAATTCATTTAATAAATATTAATTGATAATCCAGCAACTGTGCATCGGGAAGTTGCAGTATGTGTTGTGAGGTTAGACTTGACTCAATACCTATGTTGAATTAGAAGGAGCTTTCTCTCCCGGGGAAAACAGCTGGGTCAAGGGCTGGGCCCAAGCTTAAGGGAGCATATGCCGCCCTTGGAAATCTGTACCCTACACTTTTCTGAGAATCATTAAAATTTAATTTCTTTTTTTTTTTTTAACCATATCCTGAGGTGTCCATGAAGATGTCAATGGTGCAGGCATGCCTGGGGGCTCTGAGTGTCTCAGCCAGGTCCCACATCCTACCCGTGGTTGGTCGCGGCAGTTGTAACCCCCATGGTGCCTGTTCTATACGGGTGTGGTTGACCTCTCAGACCAATGTTAAGATTGGATCCGAGCACCAGTTCTTGAATAAATGGAATAATTATTTAAAGTGGCCAAGGTTGGTTTGGCACAGCGGTTAGAGAGTCAACCTGCGGACAAGAGAGTCCTAGGTTCGGTTTCCTCTAGGGGCACGTGACTCAGTTGCAGTTTGTCCCTGGCCCCGGTTGGGGTCTTGTGGGTGGCAGCCAGATGATGTGTCTCTGTCACGTCGATGTTTCTCTCTCTCCCTTCTTTCCTCTCCCTCCCGCTCTATCTGAAGATAAATGCAAAAAATGTCCTCGGGTAAGGATTAAAAAATAATAATAAATAAAGTGGCCAGGGATAAGAGCACCCAGAACAAAAAAGACCCATTTCTCAGAGAGGCAAAATGGAGAAAATTAGGTTTGCTCTCAAGTTCAAGGTCTGGGGTGAGGCAGGACATAAGTGATGAAACAGACACGCACGCCTGGAGCACAGAGAAGATGGAAACGAAGCAGTGAGGGTCTGAGAAGTTCTCTGAGAGCAGAGACGAAGTACCACGGGTAGGCAAGGACAGATGAGCGTTTGGATGTGGCTAGCGCTGAGCGAAGAGGAAGTGATGGCTAGAAGATCAGAGTACTTCAGTGGGCATGAACTCTGACACCACCCTGGCACTGAACATCTTTTCAAGTCATTCCAATGGACCCAAGCTCCATTCTGGAAAAAAACTTAAAAATCAGTATTTAATATTGCTGCAGAGAATGTGTATTTCTTCATGTAACAAGCCCTTTGAAGTTGCACCAAAGTTACACTTGAATGTACTGTATTTGCATTCCATTTATTAATTCACATGGGTTGTTTTTTCTAATCTCTACATCACAGCACAAATCCTTTTCATGCTCCATTGCCTGCACACTGCAACCGCCTATTTTGTAGATAATGTTCTCTTTTTTTCCATTATGATCACAAATGACTGGAAAAAAAAAATACACAAGTCTCAACCAGCCCTGTGTAATAACCTGTCTACCACACAAAGTGCTTTTTGTTTACTCTTTTTTCTCTACAGAAGATGGTTACCTGTCAAAGATTTTTATGATAGAGGCTCTTTAGAAGATCAAGAGTGGATTAAGAAATGGGATATGACTTTAGACTCCTTCTTGGTGACGTGGTTTATTATTTACCTCCACGTGTTCCTCCCAGGCTGTCTGTTATTGTTTTACAACTTTATCGTACCTACAGTGGTTTTCTTAACTTTTCATTCAAGTATAACATGGTAGCAGGATGTATTTTTTTCCAGATTCGCCAGAGCAACACATCTTGTCTCCACTATTTTTCGAGCGTTGGCATTCCCCGTCGGGAGACGAAATCTATTTCTCCTCACCTGAAAACTGGATGAGCCTTGGTGGCGGCTCGGAAGAACAAAGGCAGGGCCAGGGACCCCAATCCTTGAAGACGGGGCCATAAAAGCCAACACAGCTTTGCCTGACTTTGTTCACCCTGGAACTGAGCCACCACGTGGCAAGGAACCCCAGGCCACACAGGAGGCCCGAGGGTGTCCCAGCAAGGATTCACTCGACAGCTTGCACCAATGGCAAGGCCTGGGAGGGAGGGAGCTGCAGATGACCCCAGAGCTGGGCCTGCGAGCAGCCCCTGCTGACAGGAAATGGAGCGGAGGTAAGTCACCCCTGCCAGGCACCACTCAAACGGCAGGCTCGTGAGGAAAGTTAATGTTGTTGCTTTAAGCCACCACGTTTTGGGGTGATTTGTGCCTCAGCACTGGCTAACTGCAGCAAACACTCTCAAAGAAGAAATCCGTACGTCCTTGATGAATTTTCACAATTCGAACACAGTCGGGTAACCGGCAGATTCAGCAATACCTTCTGAGAAGCCCTTTTTCTGGTCACCGACTCCCAGGGAAAACCACTCCCTGAACAGCCTGGATTAATTTTGCCTGCGTTAGTATCGGTCGAGTTCTCACGTGGCCCCATCAGAAGCCAATGAGCCAGGACATGAAGTGAGATCCGGAACAAGGAACCCAGCCCCTGGAAGGGCTCCCAGTTAGCAGCCGACTGCTGGGTGCTGCAGGAGGACTGCATCCCTCCAGAATCCGCGTGGGTGCCTGTTGTGACAGCCCACGCCGACTAGCCTAGTGAGCAATCGGTGACGGCGAACCCACTAGCTGGAGAGCTTGAGTGAGAACAGACACTGAAGCAGGAGTCTGCATACATGGGAAGGAGGAACAAAGCCTGTGGTTCAAAGTCAGTGACCAGTAGGCGCGTGCAGAGTGCCTCCTGCCGACCTCATGCTGCTTGGGGCCAATGGACGCTTCACAGCCCCGATGGTGAGGGATGCCTGACGGCTTTTGGCCAGAAGAGCTGACCACACTTCACTGACCCTCACTGACCAGAAATGGGAGTTGGCCCAAGTGGAGCCAATCGAATTTATTCTCTCTTAAGAAGCACAGAAGTTATAGCCCTGGCCGGTTTGGCTCAGCAGTTAGAGCGTCGGCCCGTGGGCCGGAGAGACCCAGGTTCGGTTCCCGCTAAGGTCATGTACCTCGGCTGCAGTTTGTGCCCGCTCCTGGTTGGGGTTGTGTGTGTGTCAACCAATCAATGTGTCTCTCTCACATCTATGTTTCTCTCTCTCTCTTCCCCCCTCTCTCCCTCCTGCTCTATCTGAATATAAATGCAAAAAAATGTCCTCAGGTGAGGATAAAAAAAAAAAGCACAGAACTTATAGGCAAACCAAACAGCAGTCATATAATCTCAAAAGTAGTACCAGTTGATTTGAATGATACATATGCATGATAACAAATAAGCCCCCACAAAAGTAGACCAGAGAGAGCAGAAAAACGAAGTAAATACACAGAGAGAAGCCCATATCATAGCCTGAAATGGACAGGAAGGGAAGGCAGAAGCACAGAGACAGACCTGGGGATACTTCCTGCAAGAAGTCCTCTTCTCCTGCGACACGTTCTTTTGTTCTTGGGCTAGCTTGCGTCACGCCAGAGGTGGGTGTCGGGCGCGCAGAACACTGGACCCGTGTGGGCAGAAGCAATCCCAGACCCTCGCTTCTTGAACCTAAAACAGTGAGGACTGGGTCTGGACGTGGGCAGAGTTGTGGCTGAACTTTAAAGACACTGCTTTCCTTCAGGAGGGCTCTGGGGTGGACATGGAGCAACAAACGGGACTATACCTCTACCGATCCTTCCACCCCACTGGGGTAGCCAGGGAATCTCTGCATTTCGTACATATCACTTAGCATTGTGGGAATGCTTTAATATTGTACTTACTGCTGTTCTTATTGCTTCTTCATGGCTCTCTTTTCCCAGTTGAGTGCGAACCTCTTAAACACAAGCAGCATGCCCCCCTCAACTCTATCGTTCTTTAGGTTCAAGCCCAGAGACTGTGTACATAAAGTGCTCAATATCTGCAGAATAATTGAATAAATGAGAGGAGGAGATCCAACTTCCCATCCTTTTCTCTTACTAACTACCTGCGTCACCTTAGGCAAATCAATTCTCTGCGCTTTAGATTTTTTATAAAGAAGGTAATGAAATGAAGGAATCAAGTCTTTCAGGTCCCTTTAAGATCTAAGTCTCAATGTACTCTATTTATGTTCTGGCGAAGCTATGAACTGCTTACAGAAGAGAGACCCAAACCCTCGCGGCAGTCCTCTCAAAGTAGCATCTAAATGGGGCTGTGATCTGTCCATCTGTTTATTTGGGAGATCAGTCATGTTCCTGTTTCAGAGCGCTGATCCCGTACACCGCCTCCCCCTCTGAGGCTCTCGTGCGTCCCGTCCCAGGCTTGTCTGGTGCAGCAGGCGTCTGACGTTTGATCTTCAGTTTACATTTGTTCCTGCTCTTATCACTCCTGGGAGGCTGTCTTACCTTCTTCTAACACCGTCAAAGGGCTTCAATGCCTACCTTTCGGCACATTGTGTGTCATCGCATAGACGCAGCTGAATGTTAGCTTAGCGTTGCCCAGGGACATCCCAGTCCTGGTGAATGACAAATGAGCAGTGAATGGAAATTCCCCTCTTTTAACTGGTCTCGAAATAAAACTTTCAAATCATAAGGTTGTCTGTCCTTTGGGGGAAGAGATTCCTGAGTATGATTTCTTCACATTCTTGTCCCCAGAACCAGAATCTGGCAGGCGCTTTGGGAAGAACAATGAACCGAGGGCAAGGGAAACTAGTCCAGTCCCCACCCTGCCACTAATGAGCTTAAGTCCATCTTAATACACACAGCATCATTTGTTCTAGCTGGATCCTGTATGTCAGTTTCCTTAGCTTATCTTGCAGAGACTGCGCTAAGCACGCCTACAAGCACCTCAACTGGGAAGACTCATGTAGTAGCACAGTTTGCTCTTAGAAGCTCTGAGAGCTTAAATGTGGTAAGAGACCCCATGGCTTGCACCCGGCGATTGTTTATCTCTAAACTCCAATCTCTGTGGCAGCTTTCCCAAAGCATGCTGTTTCACGCAGCAGTGGGTTTGGAGCGGCCCCTCTGTGATGTAGGGGATGCTGTCATGAGCTGCCAGATCCCCCACTCATGAACGGAAGCATTCATTCCCTCAGCCGTTGTCTCTCCAGAGCATGCTCTCAGCTGAAGAGGGCTGCCTCAGCCCTGGCCCGGCTCCCATCCCAAGGCAGCCTGCATCTTCTAATGTCTACGGGGGGGGGGGGGCTCAGGGCTGTGGCGGCGGAGGTAATGGAGGCCAGCTGCCTTGTCCCATTCTGGGACAACTCTGATGGGCCTTCCCACTTCCAGAACTCTCTGTAGGATTGGTCAACTTTAGCTTCCTCACTGACCCTGCCTTGCTTCCTTTTAAAGGGTACTAATGCTAAGAGCCCACCCTTGTAACCTTTCTGCACACAAATCTCAGAGTACTGGACTCTGCTTCTAGGAGAGCCCGATCTGTCTGTGTGTGATCAGACACATTTTGGATACACTACCTGATGCATTACCCTAATACACATTAGCATATCGGAAGGACCCATTGTCTACAAAGCCCACGAGCTCAGGCAACAGAGGGAAATAGCTTTGAATCTGGACTTAGACACTTACTAGCTGTGCAACTTTAGGCAAGTTACTCAACATCTTCAAACGTCAGTTATCTCATCTTGAAACTCTGGGAGTTCATAGCAGGCACCTCCTAGAGCAGACTGAAGCACAAATGTACTCACTGATGTAAGGTCGTCAGCAAGGTGCCTGGTGCCGGGTTAGTACAGCTCTCACATGGCCTTTAGCAAAAAAATCCACTTGATTTGATTCAGACAAGTGTGTTCCAGCTGTGGTGTCCCCAAGGGACTTCCTAAGGTACACATTTATACTTTGGAACACGTCCCTCTACCCAGAGAAAAGTGAGGTGGGGCAGCTGGACCTTGAGACTCCCCCCTCGCACCCTCTCCTTGAAGAAAGGAATGTTTACAGAAGCCAGAGACCCTTCAATGAGCCCTGGGATCAGGGGACGGGGAGTTTGGAAGAAGAAACAAAGAAGTTAAAATGTCTTGCTGTCCTAAAGGAGTCTCCTTTGGGGTCTGTCTTGTTGGACTGTTGTCTTTTCATGTTTCCTCCTCTTGAAACTCACTTGTTTCTGTTGTTCAAAAGCAAGGGGTGGCCTTTGGCTTGAGCGGCGGGGTTGGTCTGTGCTTTGAAAGACTGTGGGGCAAAGGCCAAGGAGTTGAAGGTGGAGGGAGGTTTGGATGCATTACTTTCAGCTTTAGGCTGAAATGCTCCTCCTTTTGTTCCTCTTCCCATAACTATCCTCACCACCGAAATGGTCAAATCCTGGCACCCAGAGCCGGAAGGGTGAGATCGTGGAGCGATGGTTTCACTCTCATTATATATTCTGCAGGCTATGCCATTGCATTTTCAAATGGGTGGGAGGTGGTACCACGGCAGGGAAGGGCTTCCTACCGGTGATGAGTACTTAGAGGCTGACGTGAAAACATACAAAACGTGGGACAGTCTCATCACAAGGGAAAATGTCCCACCCAAAATTCTAATAGTATCCCTATCGATTCACACAGATAGGACAAAAATGAAGAGGTCTTTTAGCCTGGTTTTAGTCCAGTGCTCAAGCAGGAAGGATACAAGGAAACCTGCGACCCCCCCAGCACACCTTATCAGAATCTGGGGCTGAGGCCCTGCGGCCATAGCAGAGGGCCCTGTCCACGTCTTCCCTGGGTGAGAAGTCCTGGGTCTGAATGCTGGTCATCTCCACATCCCTCTCCATCAGAAAGAAGAATATTTTTTTTTTCTCCTCACCCGAGGACACTCTTCCATTTTTGTTCAGATAGAGTGGGAGGGAGAGAGAGGAAAAGAGAGAGAGAGAGAAACATCGATGTGAAAGAGACACATCAAGTGGTTGCCTCCCGCACAACCAACCAGGGCCGGGGACAAACTGCAACTGAGGTGCATGCCTTTAGCGGGAACCAAACCCGGGTCTCTCAGGACCGCAGGCCGACGCTCTAACCGCTGAGCCAAACCAGCCAGGGCAAAAAAAACCATTGTTTTAGCCACCACTGGGAGCCCCTTAACTCTGACCCCCTGATGCTCCCAACACTGTCTACCCCAAGTTGATCACGCATTCGCAAAGGCATTTGTTTAGAGAGAGACAGCAGAGCTTTCATTAGATTTTCAAAGTGATCTCCCCAATCAACATTCAGAACTATCATGTATATAAATAAGCATATAAATGAAAACAAATTAGGCAGTTAATTAACTTTTGATGGGATCTTTCTTGCTCCCATTCTCACCCAAACCTTGCCTTCTTTCTTCTACTTAGAAGGATGCCATCATCCTAAGGCAATTTCTCTCCACCCCCGATGTTTGGAAATATCGGGTGTCTGCTCACCCTTCTTCAGCATCCCTCCTACTCTCTAGGCGCATCTATTTGCCCAGCCATGTGGGTGTGCCTGTCAATAACGGCACTTAAGAGTCCGGAGTAATGATCTCAGCACGCCTTTCCCATCTGTTATTTCCATACGCCTGACGTCTTCATAGTAGCTTCTCGGGGAATAACAAGATCCTCCTTTGCAAGCCATTCTTCTCTCTCTAAACACTTAATGTCGAAATTGTTTGGGCCGCTCTTTAGAGAGCTCTCCGGAAGCATCGTGACTGAAGCGATCATTCTGACTCTTTGTAATAATCACAGGTCAATTTTCCAGCTGAGACTGATTCCTGGCAGGGCTTCCGTCAGGCCCATATATTCACGGGCCTCTGTCATTTCCTCCCTTAGACTCCAGCTCTGGTTGGAGCCGTTGATTCCCCTCATTAGCAATGTCACTTCCAGCAGCTCACATAGCACATCATCCTCACATCAGCTCAGGGCTGCCCTTCCGAGAGTATCCCCAGCTTCTCCGGAGGGGGAGGAGCTTGGAGGTGGCAGCATCGGGCTGAGGAGCTCTGCTCAGTTGACATTTCAGCCAGCACAGCTTGGAGACCTGCAGGCACCCACCCAGCAATCCAAACCCGGGGAAGAAGAGGAACTCGGGGCAGAGAAGCTGGGAGCGTTGTGGCGAGCTGGTAATATAGGGCTGCAATCTGGAGAGAGTGAACAATATAACTGATAATAATATCTAACATTTATTAAGCACTTTCCATATGTCAGAGACCATTTTAAGGACTTTACACGAATTAAGTCATTTAGCCCCCATCACAATTTTATAAAGTAGGTACTATCATTTCCCTCATTTTACAGGTGAGTAAACAGAGGCAGAGATTCAGCTGGTACAGGTATCCAAGGGGCTCTGACCAAAAAAGTGGGGGCTGCACAGGCATTTTCAGGCACTGACGACCTGAAGAGTTGCCAAGGCTCATGATTCAAGGTCTGAAGCCAGAGGCCTGGCAAGTGACTGAGGGTAAAGACTTAACCCTCCAGAAGGCATGGAGAGAAACGGGCCAGGTCATGGCTTGGGCTGCCTGCAGACCTGAGCTGAGGAGGGAGGCCTGGCCGCGGGCCTGGGGCAGCATGGTGGGGTGGGGGCACTGCAGCGCTGTGGGCCCGTTCGGGGGCAGGCCCAGCCCGGGATGGACAGGCACGGGTTTGGGAGCCACAGGAGCCTGAGGTGCCACTGAAGGCTCCAAGTCATCCTGCCTGTTCAGGACCCTGCAGCCAACCTGAGCCTTTGGGACCCTGAGCATCCGCAGAACAGGATGTGCCTACCTGGGCCCCTGGGCTGCCAAGCGCGTCAGCAGGGCCCGATCCCCCTCTGCCCTCGGTGCTGTGTATCGGCGAGAAGCACACCGGGAGAGCGGCCCGTGGGCCAGGGCCCCGGAGCTCGCTGCCCCGCCAGCTCTGTTCAGCTGCTCCGCAGAGGCCGATCCCCTCCGAGTGAGCCCCTTCTAAGTCCCAGGCCTTCCCCTCAGCTGGATGACAACGAATTCCCTTGGCAGCTGAGGGACCGAGGTGGGTCCTATTCCAGGGAACAGCACTTCTCAAGAAGCCTCTAAGAGCCAAAGGAGTGGGGCTCTAGCAGTGACATTTGTCGGGAGTCGGGAGCATTCATGTGGAAATGTCCCAGGAGTCACCGCTGGTCAGGGCACAGGCCTGCTCTCTTGGGCGAGACCTCAATTGAATTTTTAAAGAAGGCAAAGTATCCACGTAAGGCCTTGCCCACCTGTGGTAGGCGTCACAGGGGAACGGACATCAGGGCAGAGCTGTAGTGGCACAGGGCAGACGTCTCCTTTTACACCCCGGATAGAATCAAGCCACAGGCCCTGTCCGGCTGGTGCTCTAGAATTCTAGAGCCTTTGTGAGGTCCTGTGTGTGTCATGTATGCCCCACTCTGATCCCCGAAGTGATTGACTTAAAAACCATCCGACCAAGAGGGCTTGTGACTTGTGTGGAAGGAAGACGAGCTGGAGGAGCTGAATCCCCCTCTGTGCCCGTGTTTGGGGAAAAGAGCAACGACAGATCATCACACAGGTACCGAGACTCTCTCCTTAGTAACTGGAGCCTCCCTGGCACTTCAGAGTCACCTAGTGAAGGCGAAGAGCAGCTGGCTTGCACCCTCTCAGGAATCCTTGTTACCCTGGTGCCCCTTGGAAGCGTGGGGACAGACGTGCAGCATCTTCAGCCCGAATCACAGGAGGGCGCGTTTGCCGAGTTTCTGTAGATAATGCTCCTGGTGGTTTTACAATGTCTGCAAAGTCTCTGATGGCCCTCTAATGTCCTTCCCCCTAAATACAGGCTGTGTACGCCTAACACACTAAATGCCACAGTTGATACCGTATGACTTCCCAGGCTAGACGCAAACCGTCGGCAGTTTCCATCTGACTTGCTTGCCCTCTCTCAGGACATTTATTGTGGAAACCAAGCCACTGTGCCTTGAAGAAGCCTGGGCCATATGTCAAGGCTACAGGGAGGTGTTTAGCCCACCGCCCAGGTAAGCTCCCAGCCAACAGCCGTCACCAGCCGTCAGCAGGGGAGCGAGCTCGTCTGATGACCCCAGCTCGTCCCTTCCAGCCACCCCGGGGACGTCAAGTGGACAGAGAGGGGCTCTGCCTGCCCAGCCCTGCGTCATAGTCGGTTCCTGAGGAAAACAAATGTCATTATTGTGTTAGCCACTAAGTTCTGGGATGGTTGCTTACATCCCAGTAGGGACCTGAAAAACATGCCCCATCCCTATTTTGTACCCATGTCACCTTGGAAGCTTCATTCTATAATAGAAAGAGATGTTGGGGACAGGGCGGGGAGGGCGGGAGAGGGGGAATCAGTAGGGGGAAAAGGAGAAACATCTGTAACAAAAATAAATAAATTAATTAATTAATAAGAAAGAAAGAAGAAAGAAAGAAAGAAGAAAGAAAGAAAGAAAGAAAGAAAGAAAGAAAGAAAGAAAGAAAGAAAGAAAGAAAGAAAGAAAGAAAGAAAGAAAGAGGTCTTTGCAGCTGAAGCAGAATAGGGTGGAGGGAAAACCTCCGTGTTCCCAAGACTCACAGCCTGCATTCTGATCTCCTGGATGGGGACTCGGGTGTCTTGTAAGCTACACTGTGACCTATTAAGCTCTAATTGACAGTGGCACTTTAGAGTTATATGTGTCTCGCCTGAATGTACAGCATTTACATATGAGCTTCTAAATTACACAACTCTTTCTTATCAAACAGGAAAAGAGGTCACTTTTTACTAGTGCCGTAAATAATAATAATAATAATAAGGTGCTGTAAGAAATATAGAAATAAATAAGCCAGCTAACTTCCTAGAAATCAAGGCCAAGGCATCTCCCCTTGAAGTCAGGAGCAAGCAGGCGCTGAGGGCTCGTGTGCTCCATCAGGAAGGCCTGAGCTCGGCCATAGGTAGAGAAGGTGAGGCATGTTACTAGGAAGGAGAGGGGAGAAGGGCCAGGCTCTGGGCTCCTCACAGTGAAGGTGATGCCCTGTTCATCTCATGCCTCCTGCTCCTCGCGCAGATCCCAGCACTGAGTAAACAGGTGTGATGTGTAATTTTCTACAGCAGCTTAACTGGGTCACGGGGTGCCCAGACATTTGGCCAAACATTTCTCTGGGTGTGTCTGTGAGGGTGTTTCTGGATGAGATTAAGGGATTTTGTAAAGCAGATGCCCTGGCCAGCGTGGGCGGCCCACACAGAACACAAGGGCTGGCCCTCCCACAAGAAAGAGGGGCGTCCTCCTGCCTGACTGCCTTGACCCCAGACATTTGTTCTCTCCTGCCTTCCGGCTCAAACCGCAACATGGGGTCTTTCTGGGTCTTCAGCCAGGACAGACCCTCCAGTGTCCTCAGTGATGGTCTGGGCTCCTCCAACACCTGGCCAGCACGGGGGTGCGCCTGGTTTAGACGACAGGGTGAGCTGGCTTCAGAGGCAGGATGGCCTCTCGGCTAAGAGCATGAGCCAGGGCCCTGCCGAGGAAGATCGGGTTTTCTCCTTGCCTTGGTCTGAGTGCTGTGTGCCCCCCAATGTATGTGCTGACATCTTACCCCAGGTGATAGTGTTAGGAGGTAGGCTTTGAGGAGGTGATTAGGTCATGAGGGCTGAGCCAGAGAGCCCCTCTCCTCCCCCCACCAGCAAGAAGCCCCCCCATCGTGGTCTTAGATTTCCAGCTCCAGAACCACGTGACAACCACGTTTTTGTTGTGTATAAGCCACGCAGCCTACGGTATCTCGTCAGCACAGACTGGGGCTCTCCTCTTCCTATCACTGCCTATCTAGCCTTGGGGGTGCTACTTACCTCTCCGGATTTCTGTTTTCTTACCTATAAAATAGGGTTTTTGTGAAGGAAAAAATGAGTCAATTCTTATAAACAGCTTAGAACATTGTTTTTGCCCTGGCTGGTTTGGCTCCGTAGTTAGAGCATCAGCCCGCGGACCAGAGAGTCCCGGGTTTGGTTCCTGCTAAGGGCACGTACCTCGGTGGCAGTCCGTCCCCAGCCCCTGTGGGGTCGTGTGGGTGGCGGCCACTCGATGTGTCTCTCTCACATGGTTGTTTCTTTCTCTCTTCCTCCCTCCCTCCCGCTCTATCTGAAGATAAATGCAAAAATGTCCTCGGGTGAGGATAAAAAAAAAGAACATTGTTTTGCACATAGCAGAGTGATATTTTTAATTAGTCTTTTATTTATTTATTTTGTGGCACTGGGCTTTCTCAAAAAGTGGGATGGGAGATGGGGAAAAGGGCAGATTTTATTGTTCTGTGTTATTTTGTTGTTATAATGAGTATGTATTACAATTAGAAAGGAAGAAAGGAGAGACAGATGAGAGGAAGGAAGGAAGGGAGGAAGGAAGGAAGGAAGGAAGGGATGAAGGGAGGGAGGGAGGGAGGGCCTCAGTCCCACACAGACGCCTGAAGCCCCTCTGCAGAGTCATACCACTTTCCACTTGCCCTTTTGACCAGAGAGGAAGTCATTCCCATCTGAATAGATGGAAGTTCCAGCCCTTAACTGGATTTGGTGTGTCTGAATGATAGTGCTCGGTCTTGCTCTTTCATAAATCAAAGCTGGAAAATAATTCTAACGGTGCATAAACAGAAAATATGAAAATTAATGCTTGCAGGAACCTTATTTAATTTTGCTGTAAACCAATTTTCATGACATTTATGCTGTTTGTTTTGTTCATTTGTGTGTGGGGAGGGTTCCCCCTTTTTATTTTGTTTTGTGCTTTTTCCTTTTGGCTCAGTTTCAGAGAGGCTAGTTATAGGCACATTCATCTCTGAAATGACCTTCTTTTTTTGAAATGCATGTCCTTCTGTTTGTAATAAAAGGTCATAAACTTGTCGGGCCCATCAAAGCCATTACTATGGCAATACCCCACAGCACTGCCATTATTAACCTCTGGATAAACGGGCAGGCGAGGAAGATGGATGGAGAGGGATAAGGCTTGTGTTTATACACATTTATCTTTGGTAATTAGCCATCTGGGGAAAACCACAAATACAGGCAACAGAAATTGATTTATCTTCAAATAATAAGTTTTGCTTTACAACAAGGTCTAAAAGTGGATCCTCTCAAGTGCTAATTTTGCATGTCACTTGCATGCTTTAAGGATGAAAGTAGTAATTACCAGGCCTTTCATATGCAAAAGTAAGGTGCTGAGTAGTGGCTGGCCTCATCCACAGGAGAAAAAGAGGTGCTTCCCAGAAGTGGCCCAGTTTCCAGAGGCCTTCCTAGGCCCGAAAGGGGCTGGTCACCAGAGGGCTAGATCTCCCTGGAAGTCCAGGGCCAGCCATGCAGCATCGGCCGCAGACACGTGTGGCCCGGATGGGGCATCACTGGCTCCATGAGGGCTCCTGTGCGCTTGAACTGACCTTCCACCACAGATGCTCAGGCCTGGGCCTGGAGAGGAGCCACCTGGACCCTTCAGCTGCACAGCCAACGAGGCAGGGTCCTTTGGCAGACCAAGGTGGGGATGGAGGGATCAGGATGCCGCACATCCCCTTTCCATTGCTGGTTGATACGTAAGGACTTAGCAGCTACATCTGCACCCTGGCCAAAGGCCCTTCTGTTCAGGAGGTAACAGCCCAAACCAACGAGGATTTCACCAGGGTGATTTCACTTATCCTTTGTCATTAAGCCCCAGGGAAGTGCCTGCTTTTAATTAGCTGTGGTTCAAAACCATCCATCCAGGCCCGCATGGGGCACCCCCCGAATGTATTCAAAGACAAAGGAAAACAGAGTGGAACACTCCGGAGAGGCCCCGTCGACAGCCATCTGTTGCAGCTGCGAGTTCCCCCATTAAACCGTTCTCATAAAGAGTGCTGGATCCCGCAGTCCGTTGCCAAATGTTTTCTGAACTGTTTTTATTAATAACAAATTGGAATCAGTTGCCGTCTGAAATAGACCCTGCATGTCTCCACCTGTGCACACCTTTGGCAGGAGGCAGAGCTGCTTGCTCCCACCCAACAGCTGTCCACATGCCGCCTGCGATGCAGGGCCCAGCCCCAGACCGTCCAGCTCTGCGGCAGTGATGGAGCTGACCAGGGGTAGGGCCGCTAACGGCAAGGGGGAGGACTTCACACCTGGAAGGCAGGTGCAAACCCCACTGCTGCCACGCGGTCTCATTTCGCTCCTGTGAAATGGAGACGTTCATCCAGAGTTCCTGTGCCACGGGGCTGCTGTAGGTGGTGCAGCTACATTACGGGCAGGACTGCTCCACCCGCCGTGTGCACAACCCAGAGCTCTGCAACGTACTCTCTGTGAGCTCCAAGGAAGGATTGCTTTTCTGAGCCTCAGTTATGAGGATGGGAAAATGGTTCTAATGAGAAATAAAGCTGTCAGCCAGCATCTTGCATATAGGAGGCAATAGAAAGAGGATAGCTTTTTTATTTGGTGATTGGCATGTGTGTGCACGAATACACGAGTGTGTTCTCACGATAGGCAGATTCCGAATGTATGCATAAACGTCTGCCCTGGGCCTCTGCCGACCTTACCAGCTATGACATGAGCTCAGAAGCTGACCAGGACAAGCAGAACTCACATGGAACAGAGACTGATTGGCCCCCCAAATCCATTCTCCCTTCTTCTTTTAGTTATAGATGCTCTAGGTTTTAGCAGGGCTGCCCAGCTACAGACCACATTTCCCAGCTGTGATACTCAATTCTCAGCAATGAAATGTCGGCAGAAGTGCTATAGCACCAGCTTAAAAGAAAATGGTGCCCTTCACAAGTCCTGCCCTTCCAGGGTCCGGAACACGGTGGTCCAGCTCTGCGGGGCTCCGGCTCTGGGCGTGCCGGTGAGCACGCTGCAGGGCACTGCAGGGCTCCGGCTCTGGGCATGCCGGTGAGCACGCTGCAGGGCACTGCGGGGCTCCGGCTCTGGGCGTGCCGGTGAGCACGCTGCAGGGCACTGCGGGGCTCCAGCTCTGGGCGTGCCGGTGAGCACGCTGCAGGGCACTGCAGGGCTCCAGCTCTGGGCATACCGGTGAGCATGCTGCAGGGCACTGCGGGGCTCCAGCTCTGGGCATACCGGTGAGCATGCTGCAGGGCACTGCGGGGCTCCAGCTCTGGGCATGCCGGTGAGCACATTGCAGGGCACTGCGGGGCTCCGGCTCTGGGCATGCCGGTGAGCACGCTGCAGGGCAGTGCGGGGCTCCGGCTCTGGGCGTGCCGGTGAGCACGCTGCAGGGCACTACGGGGCTCCAGCTCTGGGCGTGCCGGTGAGCACGCTGCAGGGCACTGCGGGGCTCCAGCTCTGGGCGTGCCGGTGAGCACGCTGCAGGGCACTGCGGGGCTCCAGCTCTGGGCGTGCCGGTGAGCACGCTGCAGGGCACTGCGGGGCTCCGGCTCTGGGCGTGCCGGTGAGCACACTGCAGGGCACTGCAGGGCTCGAGAGGGAAGGAGCTCAAGTCCCTGTAAACCTTCTGATGCAGCGCTCCTTACCCCCTCTACCAGCCACCTACCCCTGACATTTATTTGACAGAAAAATTCATTTCCATCTCATTTAAGTCATGAGAGTTCTGGGTTTCTTTGTTACAGCAGCTCAGTATTCGGCCTCATCCATGGAGAGGATGGTCAGCAGAAGTCATGGGCTGTGTGACCGTCCACCTCCTTTAATTTCATCCAGATGAAAAGTTCCTCTTTGTATCACCGACCTTCCCTGCCCTTCACTGCATTGTTTGATGACAGCAGTGAAGCTCAGTTGCTTTCACTCAAAAAGTATGTGCTATTTCTATGCAAACATTCCTTATTTGTCTTCTTATTTCTCTTCCTTTTCTCCAGTGCTAGCCTTGCTTAGCTTACTAGTCGATTTCTTGGCTCATTTGCTGTTTCTTTTTCTTTCTTCTAATTATCATTCACACTTAGGCACCTTTGCTTTTATCCATCACACTGTTTTGTTTTTTCTCTCTCAGTTTTTGTTCTATAAGACCAAACCAGAGCCAATAAGAACAAAAATACAATGTCAACAATATACCCATAACATAAAACAAAAAACTGTATGTAGCAATAATCCGTAGACTGACACTGGCAGATGCCTTTGGAAGACCTCCAGACAAGATGTTTCAAATAGGACATCAGTGGCCATAGGGAGATGAAGACGCCCAGCCGCGGTCCCAGAACTAGCTGGAGAGGGAAGCATTAGAATAAAAACTTGGGCTTTTGACTTCTGGTCATGTCCTGGTTCCACCAGCCTGTACCCCCATGGGGACAGCTTGAAGAAGCCCAGATGGCTTTTTCTAACTCTATATTCTTTGCAGTTGCAGCTTCTCCTTAAGACAGAAGCCAAACAATGCATTGTTCTGTATTATGTTGTCACCAGTCTCAAAACTGTGCTGGTCGGGCCCACAAATCGGGCATGAACTTCACTGCTGCTCAGTATATCCTCTTGTCTCTCTTTGACCCCAACCCTGACTGATTCCCTAACCAGATAGACGCTCTGAAAGCTTCTTCACCATCCACAGCCTTTAGCACAGGGCTGAGGACATAGTACCAACTCTATGCAGACTTAGCAATTGGTTTTAAAGGCCCAGGGAGAATTTTCCTCAGCTTGTTTTCTAAGCTCCTAACTCCTGCACCTGCCCTGTCCTCCCCTGCCAAGGCCCTTCCAGTTCTCTGCCCCGCTGACCACTGTGGTTAGCGAGTTCTTCCGCCGAATCGTGCACCACCCCTGGCCCGGCACTGGCTGGCACGTACTCACAGTCACTGTGCCAGCAGCCCCTTCCTCCAGGGCCACGGCGCTTCCCCCCGCAAACTCTCCGGCCAGACACGCCCTACTTGGAACAGGGACCTGACTCACCAACTGCTCATAGGTGTGAGGGACCAGTTCCGCCTGCGGTGTCCCTTCTCCCCTGCTGTCTGAGGCTGCTGCAACTTCTCCATGGAAAACACACTCCGAGCGTCAGCCAACAAGAGTCCCTACCGGTCAGTGCCCCTCAGAGCACCGTGCAGTGTCCTGAATGCCACCGTGTCTTCTCCAAGGGTGTCTTGGCTGTCGAAATTCTCCTTTCTTATAGCAATCCTGTACTGGATATTCTCGAAGGATGAGAGGCAGATAGATTTTCAGGTCCGTAGGAATGCTTTTATGACGTTTTACCTTCAAACAAGTGTCAGCTAAAGCAACCTTGCCTTTGATTAGTACAATGTTTTCACTTTACTTTTATTGCTGACGCTATTGAGGTCCCCGTTTGCCCCCCTTGCCCACCTCTACCCAGACCTCATGCCCATGAGTGCTATTTGTGTGTGTGTGTGTGTGTGTGTGTGTGTGTGTGTTGCTGGGTTAGAGAAATGGAAAGGTAAAGGATATAGAGAAGATGTCAGATAGATAGATAGATAGATAGATAGATAGATAGATAGACAGACAGACAGACAGACAGACAGACAGACAGGAATACCAAGCAACCTAGGCTGCCAGGCCATGCCTGCAATGTGGAGAAACTGCTGACCACAGTGAGACGGTGCTCCTACCTCAGTGGCTTTGCTGGCTCATCACAGGGCCCTGAACACACCCAGCTTAACCCGTGAAGAGCGATGGCAGAAAGCTGAAAACTTGCTGTGAATGACACAGGGCCCAGGGCAGGTCCTAGCCTTTGAGTCTATTTCCAGAACAGGAGCATAGCTTTACTGTCAACTCACCCCCAACTCCAAGCTACACTTATGGTAAACACCTTCATCCCATCTCATGTCCAGCTGCCCAGCTGGGGTCTCCTGGGGTCCCGGTCAGGAGAAAGAGCCATGCCAGCCATTTGAAAAGAGAGAATTTGCCCTGGCCGGTTTGGCTCAGCGGTTGGAGCGTCGGCCTGCGGTCCAGAGAGTCCCGGGTTCGGTTCCCGCTAAGGGCATGTACCTTGGCTGCAGTTTGTCCCCGGCTCTGGTTGGTCGTGCAGGTGGCAGCCACTCGATGTGTCCCTTTCACGTCGATGTTTCTCTCTCTCTCTCTCCCTCCCACTCTATCTGAACAAAAAATGGAAAAATGTCCTCGGGTGAGGATAAAAAAAAAAGAAAAGAGAGAATTGAATATGAGAACTGAATATGCTGCTTTGTTGAGAACTAAGCAACAAAAATGGCAAGGATAATATTACAGGGTGTGGCAATGCACATCAATAAATACTGCTACCTCGAGCTGGGAGCACAAGGAGGAGGTGGGAATCATTCAGTTAGAATCTCGGGGGAGGGGTCTGTGCAGTTGACTCTCAAACCCTGGCGGAAGGAAGGGTGTGGGCGCCTTGGTGGGGGCTGGGAGGGTAGGGAGATGAAGGTAGTTCCACAGGTGGTGGACAAACTGCAAATTGCATTCAGTTGCTGCCACAGAAAGGCGTGGCTGCTGCCAAGGGGGAGAAGCATTCCTGGGGTCACCCTCACAGAAACAGGAGGAAAGGTAGCCACGGGACACACGTGAAGTAGCCAGTCCACCTTCCTCCTCCAGCCTCGAGCTCTTCCTCCAGGGCTCCCCGTGGTCAGAGCTTCGCCAGCCTGGGGAGCAGAGGTGCAGCTCGTCGAGTCCGGCTCCAAGCATCACAAAGCAGAGTTTAGAAGCTGAGAGACAACACCCGGGTGGTTCCCAGACCTGGTGGCTGTCCTGCAAGAAGCTCCTTAAAGTTCCTTGGGATGAGAAAAGAACATGTGGGCATGTCATCTGCTCTTAGGGAACAACAATGGCAAACACCAGAGAGGAGAACTTCGCCGAGTTGGAGAGATGAACAGATACCTAGAAACAAGGGACAAATCAAAAGATGCAAAGCTGGACTCGGGCGCGAGCAACGTGTGAGCATGCGAGACCACAGCCATGGATGGACCGGGCATCCTGGGCCTAGGGAATAGACACGGATGCTGACTTAAGGCAGAGAATCAGAACAGACACCTTATGGCCTCAGACCATATCCACTCTGGGCCCCAGTTGCTTCCTCTGTCAAATGAAGACTTTAGCAAAACGATGCGTCTTTTTAGCACTAACATTCTATGACTCCCTTTCTCTGTCCTTGGGCACCTGTCCTAGAAAGTAACTGACAGGTCTATTTATAGACCTCCTTCCAGGAGGCATAAATATTCAATGAAACCTCTCTCTGCACAGAGACAGAGACCAGGAGGGAAGCTCTCTCAGCAATGCCTAGACGTGACATCGAAATGGAGAGAACATACGGAAATAAGGGGATTCCTCTGGATGACAGTTTGGAGGCTCCCAGAGATGTCAAGGCTTTTGAAGTGAAGTTACTTGATCTTTAGGAGAAAGAGGCGACCAGAGGTGATGAAAAGAGGAATGAGCATAGCTTTATTTAATCACCTTATTACAAATCCAATAAAAGAGCACCTGCAGAGTATCTCCAATGTGCTAGGCAGGCGAAGGGGGTCGAGGAAGTTGAAGGCACGACGTCTGACCTTAAGGACGTTCTCATCTAGCTCATTCACTCATTTCACAAGTGTTTGTTGAGCACCTGCTGGGAACTGCTTTAGGCACAGAGGACACCATGGCTAGCAGGACCGACAATGCTTCGGTCCTCCTGGAGCTTAGGACCCAAGGAAAGACACGGAATACACTCCAAGTAGACCCACACATAGATTAACCAATAATGGAAAGTGATGGTGAGTGATGAAAAGAAAACAAACAGGGAGCTAAGAAAAAAAAACATTAGCACAGGGAGGAGGTGGAGGGCTGCTTTAGATAAAGCCCAAGGAAAGGTTTTGCTGGGAGGAGCTATTTCATCTGAGACCCTCCAGGTGGAGGAAGGCGAGGGCGACAGGGAGACAGTTCCAGGCAGAGCAAGCAACACAAGCAAGAGCCCAGAGGGAGAACAAGTTGGCCTGTTGGAGGACCTGAAGGAGGTCTGTCTGGGGCTGAGGTGTATCCTGGGCTGTTACAGAGTATGTGGTCCACTGGACCATCATGGCCAGGGCGTCATGAGCAAGAGAAGAGAGAGAAATGGCACGAAGCTGGAGAGGACGCCGGGCCCAGATGAGTCTGCTCTGCTTTATACAGTAAGGAGATTACACTCAGGCTGCTGAGAGGGGACAGATGGCAGAGGCAGGGGGATCAGCAGGGAGACTGGGCCATAAAGGAGATTTTAGTGGCTTGGATTACAGTGACGATGGAGAGAAACTGATGAACGAAAGGTATATTTTGGAAAAACTGAACTTGTCTATGAGCAGTGTGGAAGGGGAGGAAGGCCATGCACAGTCTGGGTTTCTTGGAGGACACGGTTCAGGAGGAAGCTCTGCATGCACAAGGCAACTATGAAGACACTGATCTCAGTTCAAGATGACAGGACAGATGTCACCGGTAGATAATGGACAATGAATGTCCACCTGCATGGTGACTAGTAAAGGCTATGAGTTACGAAACACAGGTTTCAAAGGATCGATTCGTGGGAGATAGGAGAGTTGGCTAGAATGCGAATGAAGAATAAGGTTGGAATAATTTGGGAGAAAAGAAGAAAATAGTCCAGGCATAAACAAAAATTTAAAGTAAAATAGAGGGAATGGTAAGCAACTGTTTTCCAGGAACACAGCATTGAAGCAGGGAGGAATGGGGAAGGCAAATGGAGGTCATTTTCCCTGTTGTCCCAATTTGGAGAGTGACCTGCTTCCACCAGTACCGTTCAGACACCAGCCCCGGGGCCGCTTGTGGCTGCTCCATCAGTACTGTCTGTCTGGGGCTGAGGTGTGTCCTGGGCTGTGACACAGTGTGTGGTCCACTGGACCATCAGAAAGCTTGCTGAGTCCCGTTCTAAGGCAATGGACCGCGCTTACTGAGTAAGAGAGAGGTGTAAGAATGTGAAATATGAAAAGTGTATCAATTGATAGTCAATATAATTTCTTCATGCATGTGGACGGCCTTGAAAACCATGCTAAGGGATCCTGATTTGGTTTTCTAGTCACTAAGGAGCCCTCCCAAGTTTTGAACTTTGAGTGGCGTGGCAATGGTTTTAAGATTTATATTCAAAATGTTCTTTTGTATTTTTAATTCAGACTTTAGCAATTTAATTCAGTTGTCTGGAATACCTCTTTCCATGGCCCCCTGAAATGAAATGAAGAGTCTCTTTAGTAGAGACACACACACACACACACACACACACACACACACAGGTACCAAGCATTTGAATAAATTGTAAAATTGTTGACTTTGCCCATGTAGAGGACATATAGTTTCTCTTGGCATTTCTGTTGAATTTGTCCCAAATGCAAAGAATGACTTAATTTTTAACTTAAAAAAATATAAAACAAAATTAGTCACAAAGAGTTCTCTACCTAGCAAAAATCACATTCTGTTAGAGATATTACTATGTCCCCTCCAGGGACCCTCTAAAACCTTGAGCAGCACCCTCTGGTTTGCTCAGACACTTACTAACCAGTCTCTTTTGTTAAGAGCTATTCTTGGGAATGATTCTGTCTAATTATTTTGAGAAGAACATTAGATTTGCCTGACTCTCCGTACTTTTTTCCCTGAGTGGAGATTAGGAACTGTATTGGGAAATAATATTGATTTATCCAAATGGATTTGTTTTGCGAGGTGAAAGTAAAGCCATAATATTGCTGTGTAAATATGGATGAGCAATTGACCATATAATTAACTATACAACCTTTTGCTGCATCGTCTTTGCTATTAGTGTGCCTTCTGGTAAATCCTCATTGTAACTCATACACTGTACGGCAGACAAGGAATTCTCAGGATGTCCCCTCTGCATTTCCTTCCAAATCAGAGAGTCGTCAGTGGAAGAAGGCATCTCTGTATCAGGGAGCCATGTCACTGAGCCCTCTCACAGCCCATGCGGCAGCTCCCTTCTCTCCCGGGCATTCCAGTGACTTCTATCTAACCTCTCTGTGTTTCATTGTCTGTCCTGCCCAACTACCTCTTCTCTGCCGAGTTCTGGACCATTAACATCCTTTAGATCCAGGATGTGGGGGACATGACAAGGACTTTGAAGTCAGACAGATCGGAATTTAAATCTTATATTGCTATGTTCTAGCTGTGTGACCTTAGGCAAATGTAAGTGTCCCCCAAAGTAGGAAACTAGCTCACCTAGTAAACTCGTGATGTCTAATCCCACTGGTAAGTTTAATGGGTCCTTTTATTGGTAACATTAACTTTTAAGTATTTGGTTAAAGGTGGTGCCCATCATGGTACGTGATGGCACCTGTGTATATTTTTTAAATTACAGAGACACTTTAGCCTCTACTTCTTGTTAAATATTTGTCCTTTTAAATTAATATATAATTTATAAAGGCATTCTTTGAGACTATATAAATATCTCATTCCCCATCAAATTTTCAGCCTATTTTAGCATCCATTGTTAATTTTTAACTAAATCAGTTATTATTGTGATGATTTTCCACTTTCTTCTACATTAATTAGTTGGCTTTCTACTGTAAGAATAGCTTTATCTTCTTGATTATTTCATTGTTTGCTATCATTATGAATTCATGAATTCTGATTTTATTCCATTTGATGTTCATATTACCCCAGATTTGGCCAGTAGGAATTCCTTCAGGCTGTCACCTGTGTCCTTTTATGTGTCCCCATCACTTTTTGAGTATGTTCTTATTCTTTTGCACAATAAGATGTTGTCAGTTCCTCTTGTACTTTTCTTGGCCCAGACCTGGAATCAGACACCTCCCCCGACCCCAAGCCTTGTTCTTTTCTTCTAGGCGCTTGCTCTTCCCTGAAACTCGTGCTGACCCTGACGTGTTCCTCTCCAAACAGGCAGTTTAATTCCGTCAGCTGTGAACCGCACAGTTGAAGTGGGATCAGAATTTGGTCACTTCCTAGCTGCATGACTTTGGGCGAGTCTCTCAAACCCCCTTAGTTTAATTTCCTCTAATAAAGGGGGGATAAAAATAACTCCATGGTGTTGCTGAAGGTAGCAAAGATAGCATTTTGTTGTTGTTGTTAATCCTCACTGAGGATATTTTTCCATTGATTTTCAGATAGAGTGGAAGGGAGGGAGGGAGAGAGGGAGGAGAGAAAGAGTGAGAGGGAGAGAGAGAGGGAGAGATCAATCTGTTGCCTTCTGCACAACGCTGACCAGGGCCAAGGATTGAGCCTACAACCCACATATGTGCCCTTGACTAGTAATCAAACCCACGACCGTTTGGTCCATGGGCCGACGCTCTTAACCACGGAGCCAAACCGGCCAGGGCACAAAGATAACAGTCTTGAAGCACAGAGACACAGCCCTTACCTTTAACGGGGTTTTGACAATTTCAGTACATGTTCCAGTAAGAAACGCCTTCAAGTCAAACTACGCGATGCATTGGCCATGCATTTCATCCATGTACAAGTGCAATCATTTCTTAAAACTTTAAAGCTTTTTTCACTACACAAGATCCTTGCTTATACACAGAGCAGGAGTCAGCCACCTTTGACAAATGTGCCAGACACAGCATGCAGGTCAATGACAACACTCCTTTGTCATCTGTTGTCTGATGCCACAGTGGGATAAGTTAAACCTTGACGAGATCCAATTTCCCTGCTCAAGCACACCGGCATATTTACCAGCCCAAATACCCCAAACCCTGTAGCCTAACAAGATAAGCTGTAGCAAGCTTCATTTTAAAGGGTGTAATCAGATAACCAATATCTATTCTCAGTGACATGCGGAACCAATTGCTACCTTATCGTCCTTCATTTTATCTTTGTCGCTGGAATACATGAAGTATGTATTTTCTCTGGAAAAAGAAATGGAGATTTACAGTAGAGAAGGAGTTATCCAAAATCACCCATCCAGTAAATGGCAAAACCCAGATTTAAACTATCTGACTCTGACACCTAAGGAACAGTTTTCTAATTAAAAAAAAAAATTAAAATTTTTGTGTTATATAAACTTTCCCTTTAGAATAATCTTTAAACTAAATCTAAGTTACACCCTGGTTCCTTTCTCACTAATGTTTAGCTTTTCTATGTTTATCTAAAACATAACCTTAAACATAGCCTTGTCTTCACTTGAATTAAAAATGTCTCTCTTTCTTCTTTGGGCTGTTTTGACATTAAAATGCCTCCAGCCACTTACTTCTGAGTGGCCGGCTACAGGGGCCTGTCTTCCTGCTCCACCCACAGAGAATTGCCAGGAGGAACTTACAGTATCACGTGCCCCTGTCAATGTCCTAGTGTGGGTTCTTCTTTGTTTGCACCCATCAATATAGTGGAGAAAGAGAAACACTGTGGCTGGACAAGGTGTCTGCAGGTTGAAATCATAGGCTACACATCTGCCATGTCTGAGCCACACATGATCCTTCAAACCCATGCAACTGCCATGTCACCGCTGGGAGAAACCACTTCTTAATCCAGGCAAGTTCCAGACCTGTCCTGCTTTCTGATGTGAGAGTCCCTGAGGCTTCAGGTGAGAACGAGAGGCCCTCCTGGATCCCAGGGCCTGAGGGAACGTGGGGACCTCACCGGGGCCTGCTGTGGGTTTGGGCCAAGGCCAGGTCATGACCAACAAGGGCTTTCTGTAAAGAAAATACAGGATAAAGGAGACCAGGGCAGGCTGGGAAGGTGGGGAATTATCTTTCTTATCATTCAAGAAAGAGTAACCCATGTAAGAAAGCCTGAGGGGCTCTGACTGGTTTGGCTCAAGGGTTACAGCATTGGCCTATGCACCAGAGTTGCAGGTTCAGTTCCTATCTAGGGCACGTATCTCAGCTGCGGTTCAGTCACTGGCCCTGGCTGGGGTCGTGAGGGAGGCAACCAGTCGATGTGCCTCTCTCACATCAATGTCTCTCGCTCTCTCGCTCTCTCTCTCGCTCTCACTCTCAATGTTGATCTCGCTCTCTCTTTCTTTCTCTCTCGCTCTCCCCCTCCCACTCTATCTGAAGATAAACGGGAAAATATTCTCAGGTGAGGATTCAAAAAAAAAGAAAGCCTAAAGAACAGACCTGGACTTTGGGAGCTAAGAACAAGTGGTGGCATCAGTAGAGATGCCAGGCAGGGTGAAGGGCCAAGATATTGGTCAAGGCCACATCGAGGTGTCTCTGTGGATGTCAGAGAGAAGCAAAGGGTCAGTATGTGTAGGGGCTCTGAGCTCCAGCAGGTCATTCATCGGGTGGACGAGCAAAGAGGCTGGGCTGGACACACCTGTCTCTCCGGAACCATAACCACATCCAGATCTTTAGCTAGGTGCCAATTGTTTAGCTTAATTTCTAAGTAGCACTTAATTATTTAACAAGCAGTCTGCCTGATAATTTGCTGTAGCTATGTTTGGCCGTCTGTTCTGTTTACAATTTGCTACAGTTGGGGTGTTCTTCAGAAATCCTTTCCTCAAAATAAGCTGATTTCCTCAGTATCTATGACAAATTTGTGTTCCCCACCCCCTGAGCATCTCTGATGCCCTCTGAATCCTCTGTCCCATGAGCACTGGCTTAGTCTGTTTGTGCTACTGTAGCAAATACCCTAGACTGGGGGGCTTAAACAACATTTACTTCTCACCATTCTGGAGGCTGAAAAACCCACCATCAAGGTGCCAGCAGATGGAGTCTGATAAGGAGCTTCTCTGTGGTTTGCAGATGGCTGGCTTCTTGCTTGTCTTCACATGGCAGAGAGAGATACCATCTCTTTCAGGTCTCTTATGTTAAGGGCACTAATGCCATCACAAGGGCTCCACCCTCGTGACCTAATCACCTCCCAATTTCCCTGTCGCCTAACACCTTCACACAGGAGTTAGGGCTTCAACATAGGGATTTGGGAAGACACAAACATTCAGACCATGGTGAGCACATTCACACTCGCGGTACAGACACTGTTTAGTACGTCAGACTCCTTTTGCTGGTTCAAAACATCCTTAGGCAGAAGCAAGATATTTTGACCCCAGATGCAAGAAAATATTGTTGTCCAGAGTTTTAGTTTCAACCACAATGTTCAATTCAACTTTTTAAATGATTACTTTTTTGTTTGTTGGTTTTCTAACAAAGAGTTTTAATGATTGTAATAGTCTTTTCTGCCCAATATTAAGGGTGTGCATATGGATGAGCCAGGGACTCGCACAGAAGCTGCGTCTCCTCGGTTCCCTTGCCTGCCACTACCCTGCACTTCCTCTTCAAGGCGAGGAGAGCAGGGACCAGCCATCCTATACCCATGTGGAGATGGGTCTTGCCAGGGTGGTGTCTTAGGAGGAGTCTACTTGGAGGACAGAGTCAGGGTCAAACCCTGCACCCCCTCTACCATGAGCCTCCCTTAATTTCCTCATCTGTCAAATGGAAACATCTGTCTTGTGAGGTGGGCTTTCAGATCAATTAGTGGATAAAGTTCTTGGTACACAGTCATTGTACAACAAATGAAGCTGAGATTATTATCATCGGATGAAGAATAGATGTCTTTAAGAAAGCAAGGTTGCCCAGCGGCTGTGGCTCAGTGGTTGAGCATCAACCCATGCACCAAGAGGTCACTGGTTCAATTCCTGGTCAGGGCGCACGCCCCAGTTGTGGGACAAATCCCCAGAGAGGGGCATGGAGGAGGCGGCCAATCAGTGTTCTCTCTCATTCATTTTTCTCTCTCTCCCTTCCTCTCTCTCTCTAAAATCAATAATAATAAAAAAGAACGTCAGCTCTACTCTTTTATATTGCCGTATTCAAAATTCCATTGTATTGATAAATACAAATGAGGAGCTAAGCACCCCAGAAGGGGTGAGCCATAGAGGTCATTATTCCAGAAAACAGTTTGCTTAACCCCCATACTCTGAGAAAGAGCCCAGGTGGGTGGAGGGAGCCCCTCTTATGTTTGCCCATTGACTTCCCAGATCACAGGTGCCGGCCCCTCTCCTGTTTCCCCTTCACCCCTAGAATTTCTCACTCAGGTGCTCCAGAGCCGACATGAAGAAAAGCATAATGAAATAATTCTTTTGGACAAGTTGAGAGAGAAGTTTTCCCAGAACACGGGATCCCGGCTTTGAGTCGCATCAAGCATGTGCTTTGTCAATAGCACCAGGAGCACAGGCAGGAATGGATTGTACTGCGTTGGACATGCAGTTTGGAATACAGATAAGGCCGGGCGAGCCACTAACCTCTTAAATAAATGTTTTAGCACTATCTAGAAGGGAAGGCTGCAATTGATTCCAATCTTTTCTGACAGAAAATCAGTTCTTTTAAAACTCCCGGGGCAGCAAACGGTAACAAAAAGGTTCTGTTTCTAATAAAAGCCCTACAGGGCTGTGAAATAAAACACTGTCACCGGGAAAGTGCAGGCAGCAATTAACATGCTCGTGATCCCCCAGGTGCCTCCCTTCGCCGTCCCTCGTGTCTCAAAAGAGGGAGGAAGAAAAATAAAGTTTGCTATGCTCTATGCTTTGAAATCTTACAAAATGATATTTTCTAATTGTGCGAGGCGTCTTTCCACATTTCCAAAGACACAAGAAGACATAATTGAATACAGAAAAGGCCGAGTTGAATTGAAAGGATGACGAGAACATCCCAGCCATGACGGCTACTGCGTTTGTTAAAATGTAAGGGATTTTGTTTTATTTAAACGACTTAACACTTGCTAACATCTGTGCCTGCTCAACTCCTACTGGACTTACAGACATCACTCCGCATAGAGGCTCTCAAACTGAGGCGAGCCAGCGGAGAACATCTGGGGAGCTGGTCATAGGACAGCTGGCTGGGCCCCGCCCCCAGAGTACCTGATGCCCTGTGTTCCTGTCTGGGCGGGGCCTGAGGAGCTGCATCTCTCACAAGTTCCTGGGTATTGCTGAGGCTGCCCAATCAGGGGCCCCGCTTTGAGAACCACTGCACCAGCAGTGAGAATCACAGAATAATTTCACTGAAAAGATGAGAATTTGCCACCAGAAATGATCATGTAAAAGGCAGTATCGTATTCACAGCGTTATCGGCTTCTCTGTTCAATTTTCCTTTCTCTTTGGGTAGAGTTTATCTATCGCATTGAATGTCTCACAGGTCCAGGGATCACTTTTCTAGCAGCCTCTCAGCCTGGTCCCTGTGCTCTCTAGTCTTCTGGGATCACATCAGTGCCTCAGACTTCCAGCTCTAGCCACACCTCAGCCCTGCTCAAACACCCTCCGTGGTGTTTGAGCCTTAAGGCCCCCTCACCTTTCCAGGTCCACTCCTCTTCCAACCTTCCCACCAGCTTACAATATTCCCCGTGTCCTTGTCAGACCTAGGGTGACCATGTCCCTGGGCAAGAGCTTAACCTCTCTAAGCCTGACTGTCTAAGTAAACAGCGAGAAGGCAAAGAGCTGCCTCTGGGCAGCTAGGCTGTGAATGGGAAGCGGAGGCTTGAAACAGAAACCACACTTTTTCACCAACCCTCTCTGGGACTCGCTGAATAAATAAAACCGTACCAAACCCAAACCAGGATCACAAACTATCCCAACTTAAACTCTTCGAACACCGGCTCATTCAGATCTGTATGTTCCAGAATAGAGCTGCAGAAAACTGACCCAACAGTAACTCCATATAAACTAGCATGTTCCAAAGACGAGGCCGCCGGCTGCCCCCTCCTTAGCGCACCCCTGGAGAAGCCCCGCTGCTGCGCCCCTGCGCGCTTCCTGGCTGCGGCCAGTGGTACAATTGAGCTTTGTTCACATTCCCGGTGGTCTTTGGCTGCTGGCCAACAAAGTAGGTAGGGTTGTTTTTGCCCAGATTAAATAAAATAATTCAGAGAGAATTGTCACAATGGAATAGTTATGTGATTGATTAAGAGTCGGTTGACGTAGTTATCGATTTAAAGTTTCTTTAGTGGTAAAGTATGGGGTTGTACAGAGATGGGCACACCACATGTTCTCAGATGGGGGTACAGTGTCCCACACCCCAGCATTTCCATGGGAATCTGGATGTGTAGATTATCCCGCTCGCTCAGAGTGGGGATCCCCAGATAAGAAAAACTTGCTATGCTGTTGGCACAGGCTTTATACCCTCTGGATTCCTCCCCCCTGTTCACCTAATGATGCTAGCTGTGCGCCGGCAGCTACCTGTCCACCACAGGCAGATAACTGATGCACAACAACCCCACCCTGGTCCTGAGTGATGACTGTGAGAGTGATTGAAGCAGACACCAGTTTTTCAGGCATAGCTTCCCCCACCTTCAGACCTGTCTGAGGTCCACTCCCATCACACACCACAACGTCTGGTGGATATTAGGAGCTCAATAAACGTTACTCTTCTTTTGCATTTTTTTCTTTTCCTAAAATCCCACCATCCTTTAAGAGCCCCTCAATGGGCACTTCATGAAATGACACCTCTACTCTACCCCAAAAACACATGGGAAATTCTCTTTTCTTGACAGCCCCACCGCACACTGAGTGGACAGCTCCCATGCTCCGCACTCTCTGGGGGCTTGCTGACCCCTTGAGTCAGACCGGCATCGCCCCCGTTTGTTTGCATCTCAGGTTTCGCCTAGCGTGGATCTTGCATTCACTAAGGGCTAGTAATTGGATGATGAACACTGTTGCTAATTTTAAAACTGAAATGCAATGTCCTGGGATTATGCATTCAGTTGAGTAGAAGCAGTTTGCCTACTTTTATGCTAAGTAGCGCTGAGCAAACTTGACAAGAGCAGATGTCATAAAATCAAAAACTGGGTTGGCGCCCCCTTTTCGTCTCAAAAGGCTTCTCAAGCACTCACAATTACATGAGCTTTTTATATCTTTTTTTTTTAGGTAGAAATAAAGCAGTTGGCTGCTTAAGGCTGAGAATGAATTAACTGAACATTTAAATCACTGGTCCTAATAAATTTCTTTTCTCTAAGGAATGGTATTTAGAATGGAGATAACTGCTGGTAACCCTAAGTGATTCACTTGTGTGCAATGTCTGGAAGGTAGTAGCAGGTGATATTTCAATTTTTGCAAACCCAATACTAAGATCACAAAAATGTTTTATTTGTTGAGTGTTCTTGTGGTGTGAAGCCATGAGTCAAATGCCACATTCTGGCATTGTGAGAACATTGAAATCATGACATTAATTATTGTAGCGAGATGCAGATATTAATTCCCAGAAACACTTTATGGCTTTAGCTTCACAAAAAGTGGAGCTGTGTTAGAGAAGAACGAGCCGAGCGCTGGGTCTTGGGAGATGGCAGTCACCAGCACTGAGAACATGGACCAGTGACTTATCTCTCTGTCCCTCTCAAATAGAGGGGAATAGTAGGAACTTGGTTCTTATGGGGACTAAGTACCCAGAGAGTGCTTGGTAGGCTGCCGAGTGCTTCAGAATGTGAGTTATTGTTCAGTCTGTTCAGAGAGACGTCTCATGTGGAGCAGGAGCGGCGCTCAGACAGCACCTCCTCCGCAACTTGGTGGTGACACCAGAGGAAACGGAGTCCGGACTGGCAGGTGCTTGTTAGAGAGCGGAAGGGTCAAAGAAACCAATCCTTATATTAGAATAAAGCACAAAGCTAACTCACTTACTGGAGCCAAATAGTCATACTTTGCTAATATTTCTAATCCAGGAACACTGTTCTGATTTGAATTGTGTTCCTTCAAAAAATTTATATATATGTTGAAATCCTAAACCCCAGGGCCTTAGAATGTGACCTTCTTTGGAGATAGGGTCTTTGCAGTGGTGATCGAGTTCAGAGGAGGTCTTTAGGATGGGCCCTGATTCAAAATAATTAGTACCCTTATAAAGAGGGGAAGTTTGGACCCAGGGACACACACACACAGATTCCCTTGTGAACACAAAGATAGACATCAGTGTGATGCTTCTGCAAGCCAAGGAATGCCAACGATGAGCAGCACACAACCAGGAGCTGGAGAAGGGGCATGGAACATTCTCCCTCGCAGCGCTCAACCAGGAGCTGGGCAAGGGGCATGGAACATTCTCCCTGGCAGCACACAACCAGGAGCTGGGGAAGGGGCATGGAACATTCTCCCTCGCAGCGCACAACCAGGAGCTGGGCAAGGGGCATGGAACATTCTCCCTGGCAGCACACAACCAGGAGCTGGGGAAGGGGGCATGGAACATTCTCCCTGGCAGCGCTCAGAAGGAACCAGCCCCGTGGACACTTGGATCTCAGGCTTCCAGCCTCCAGAACCATGAGACCATATGTTTCAATTGTCTAAGCCATCCCGTGTGTGGTACTTGATTACAGCAACTCTTACACACTAATATAAACACCCTGTTCTTTCATTCATAAACTTGATATATATGTTAACTGTATTTGGGGCGTTTTCCAAAGGAGGTTTATCTACAAAGCAATTTAGATACCCTTCTTTCATTCGCTCTTCACAAGAACTCGAATGCAGTACATAAGTACTAATACTCCAGTGTTATAAATATTTTTATATTAATTGTTTATACTCCACTACATGCAGAATGTTTGAGGTGACAAAATAAAGGTGCTAATACAAATAAAACAGAAGATAATTCTTAAACTAAAAAATAAAGAAAACCTTAACTTGACCAAAAAAAAAAAAGAAAATGAGGTGGAAATTTAAACCAATCATAGGACAGATAGTCTGAGAAAAATGACAAGAACTGTCACAAGCGACAGATTAAAGTTTCCTGGAAACTGAGACCAAAAGGGAAAAACAATGTGTTATAATAACAATTAGAACCCAAAGGAATATTTCAGCATTTTTAGGATTATCTCATTTAACTGCTCACAGAAATCTCTGCACCACGTTAGGAGTATCCCCATTTTTTCATTAATGGCAACTGAGGACTAAATTACATAATTTTTCTAAGATTGTCAAGCTAGGAAGTGATGGCTCCCAGACTTCCTCCGGCGAACTCCACGGTAATTGCAGGCTGCCCTGCACATCTCTCTATTATACGGCTTCCATGTGCAAGACCAGGCTCTCCTAACTCAACCCCGAGACAAACCTGCCGTGAGTCCTTATGTAAGGATCATGGAAGAACGTCAAGAGTCAAGTCAATCACCTAAAACACCCAGATATTTTACCATCATTTGCCCGCAGCAACCTTTAACTGAATACTTGCTATGTGTTGGGTGCGTCGTAGATATTCAACATCATGTGTCAAATACAGAAAACAGAATGATCACTAGTGTGCGGGATGCTGGCTATCAAGACAGAAATGAACAAGTCCTGTTTCTGAACAGAGCAGGACAGACACGAAGGAAGGGATTTGGCCACAGTGGGATAAGGGCCTCGAGCAACACACGCACCGAGAACAGTGGTGCCGCAGGAGAGGGCAGCACGGAGCCCGTCAGAGAAGGCGGAACCGGAGGCCAGTAGACATGCAGCGGCGAGGTCTCCACGGCCGAGGTGGAGGAGGAAGAGCAGGAGCAGGAGCAGGAGCAGGAGCAGGGAGGGAAGAAGCAGGAGGAGGAATCCGAGGGGGACAGAAGACACCAGAGCAAAGGGAGGCAGGGCCGTATCAAGATGGGATTTCCATACTAGGCAGCTTCAGGAACATGTTTGAAGATGACTTTTCTGAAATTCTCTAGGGAAAATCTGAGAAGTGGCAGAATTCTGTTTTCCTGCTGATTAGCTTCCTTATAGCTGCTGTAACGACCGATCACTACTTAATGGCTTAAAAGAATACCTATTCATTATCTTACCATTCTCAAGCCAGAACTCCAAAATGTGGCTCATGGGCTAAAATCAAGACGTCCTCATGGCTGTATTGCTCTCTGAAGGCTCTAGGAGAGAATCTGTTCTTTTGCCTTTTGCGGCTTCTAGAAGCTTCCACGTTCCTTGGCTGGGGCCCCTTCCTCCACCTCCCAAGAGACCACCTCAGTCCAAGTCCTTCTTGTATTTTCACCTGCATGGCTCTCTTGTCTGCATCCCTTTTCCACATTTAAGAACCTTTGTAATTACACTGGGCCCACGCTGATAATCCAAGATAATCTTCGGTCTCCAAGACAGCTGACGGACAACCTTAATTCCATCTGCAACCTTTACCATGTAACCTAACATACCCACAGGTTCTGGGGACTGGGATGTGGACATCTTTGGGGGGCCGTTATCACATGCCACACCTGCTATATCTCAGGAAAGGGATGTCAGTCTCTCTGGAGCATGTTCCACAGAGCTCCCAGTTCCAGGAGCTCCAGCGTTTCGTCTTTCATGGGCACACACTTTGCCTCTGAAGGTCAGTTGCCTAACACTGCCAAGGTTCCTAACGGAATCTGCACGCCTTGTGCTAATTGAACCTTTGAGAGACCTCACAAGGGCCTGGCTGGTGTGGCTCAGTGGCTGAGCATTGACCCACGCACCAAGAGGTCGCCAGTTTGATTCCCGGTCAGGGCACATGCCCAGGTTGTGGGCCCAATCCCCGGGGGGGGGGGGGGGGGGAGCATGCAGGAGGTGGCCAGTCCATGTTCTCTCTCATCGATCTTTCTATCTCTCTCTCCCTCTTGGCTTGTGACCCTTCCTCCATTTTCAAAGACAGCACATCAGTCTTCCTCTCTCTAAAAATCAATAATGAAAAAAAACAAAAGAGACCTTACAAGGTAGCTCCTTTTATATGCTATAAACCAGGGACACAATAACTGATCATTGGCATAAGTTAAACAAACAGTTTATTTCAATGTACAAAGCCATCCTAGATGTCAGTTGGTGACCCCCACCCCCACCCCCACCCCAAAAGATGCAGTTTATGGGATCTAAATTTTTATATGCTTGCCAAGGTCAATGTTCTTCTGCCAAGGTAAAAGAATGGATAAAATGACCTCCCAAATAGCCTTGCTTATCAACAGGTGTCTTCATTTCTAATCCCAAACAATGCTACCTTTTACCCACTGAATAACTTTCTTTAACTCGTTGTCCATTCACTTAAACAGTCTCAGTGACATCCAGGAGAAAAACCTTTAATTTAATGGCTAAGATAACAGAACATGTGTCAGTGATACTAATGTTAGAGTTAGAAGTTTGGATTTCTCCTCTTTGTCCTCCAGGGTCTATCTGATTGGCTGGTAGATAGGCCTGGCAAACAGATGTGCCCAGCTCAGGCCAAGTAACTTGATAAAAAAATGGCCATTAAATGCAATTTTTAGTTCCACATGCTCAAGGTTAAGGGTAAGTTTATGTGCAGGAAGATCATGTGATGACATGAAAAGCAGAGTAGATCAACAGAATGGAAATGAATTAGTGTAATCCTTAATTACCTTGAATTCAGACTTTATTAAATTGAACTTAAAATCAGAAGCCATGAGAATTTGGGGGGCAACATTTTAAGTAAAACTGAAGAAGCTTTGGATATGAGTGTTTATGAGATGTCAAAGCCCTGAACTAGTAACTTATGTAGAGACATTTGACAGGTGTGATGCATATTTATATAAAAGTCACCATAAAGTTTAACTTAAATCTCTACTTACTCTCTCTCGGTCACCATTAAGGTGACTATTTAAATGTGTTGTTTAAGAGAGTAGAGTTTTTCTGCAATATTAAAACATTGATTGTAATATTTCCAAAGACTTTTGACTTATGGCCTGTTATCAGATGATGGGTATTTGTTATAAACGGATCCATTTGTTAAGATAATTGTTTGTTCTCTTAACGCTGTAAACGGTTTACCATAAGGGGCCAAATTACTCACTAGCCTTGTGATAATTAATTTGCCAACCATGACCTCACTGAACTAGCTCCAATTGACTCAATCGCTAAAAAGAATAGTGCAGATTTTCTAAAAATTAGAGAATGGCTAAAGGCTATCCTCCTTGTAAATAATGATTTCACATGAAAATAAAGCGACTCTACAGTGGTGGTTCCCAAATGTTGTTACACATTAGAATCATCTGAGGAGTGTTGAAGAAAAACAAGCCCAGGCCACATCCCAGAGCAAATTAATCAGCAGCTCCAAGGTGGGGCTCAGGTGTTGATATTTTTAAGGCTCCCCAGGTGGCTCCAATGCGCAGCCAAGTTGGAGTGGTTTGTAGGCAAGTAGCAGAAGCATCATCTGGGAGCATGTTCGATGCAGAATCCCAGGGCACACTTCAGTCCTACTAAATCCAAACCTATATTTAACTACATCCCCTCCATTTCACCACATCCCCAGGTGGTTCTTAAGCACATTTAAGTTTAAGAAGCTCTGAGCTATGCTCCAATGCAGAATCTTGGTTGGCCACAAACTGAGTGAGGACACCTGGATCCTAGCAATGGCTGTGACTCTGAGCAGCTATGCAACTTCGCCATTGACCTTTCTCAAGCCTCGGTTCCTAACATGTTAAATGATGAGGTTGGGCAAGAACATATCTAATGCCTTTGGCACCCCTGAAATTTTAGGGTCTTGTTAAGTGATTCAGCTGCTCTGTATTTTATGTATGCATGGGCCGTTTCTCCATTTTCAAATTCAGAACATTAAAATGTGAGTCTATTGACCTGACAGTTTGGGAAAAGAGCAACCCATTGGCACGCAGGCGGCTCAGGAGGCACTTACTTTGAATCATGGCCGGGGCTACTTTAGTTTTCCTGGAGCCACCAGTGACTTTTTGGAACAAGTCCATTGAATTTTCAACATAATGTACTTTACTTGCAGGCATACTTTCAAATAAGAAGGATAGCGTTCAAATATTATGGCTTGATTAAGGATATTATTGCCTCCCTAGAGCTTATTTATACAATCTCTCTCATTATCATTCAGCCTTGTTATTGCACAAGGTGCCTCCTGAACGCATCACTAATGTATCGTCTTGGAGGACACAGCCTGCTTTCAGTGAACAGAGAAAAGGACGCCCCCCCTGTGCCCACCCTTTCCCAGCTGCCCCCGGCAGGAAGGACTACAGGGATATGAGACTTAAGGGAGCCAGACACTTGTCTTGGATTTGCCGCTGTCCAGCTATGTGACCTTGAGGAGTTGACTGATGTCTGTACCTGTTTACCCGTCTACACTCGGAAGATCGAACTAGATAGACTTCGTTTCTAACATGTTGAGTCTGTGCTTATTCTCTATAGCATACATGTACTGAATTCCTTATGGTTTCTGTTTTCAAAATGGGCAAAGGACCAAGTTGATTTTTCAAGAAGAATTTAGACTCCTCGGGTTTGGCCTGGGTTTGGCAGAACCTCCTCTCTCCTTCCAAAATTTGAGGAAGATGAGTGTGTCTTGGTTACAAACAGGCGAATTCAAGCAGAAAAGGAATTAATTGGAAAGCTGTTTAGTGCTCACCCAGTGAATACCCCATGAAGCCACAGGTGGGAGGGAGGGAGGGCTGAGAGCGTGATGGCAATAGGTGTCCGGAGAGCATAAACCATATGTTCATGCAACTTACTTGTGCCTTTAGGACCTGCGTGGGCTTGGTTCCAGAAATACTACCAGATGATGACTGCTGTTTATTAGTCAGGGTAATCAATGCTAGCTGCTGTTACAAACAGCTCCCAAGGCTCAGTAGTTTTATGCATCAAAAATTTATTTCTCAATCACATCCCAGTCTGATGTGAGTGGGGTGTCTCTCCTCCAAACAATGTCCCAGTGATCTAGGCCCCTTCCTTCTGCAGCACAACTGTGTCCCATTCCTTTACTTTCAGCCCCACAGACAAATACACACGTGCAATGTTGTATGTAACGTGTTATTGCACACATGGCCTCGGAGCAACACATGGCTCGAAACTAACTATTAAAAAAGGCTATATAATTTTTTTGATGCTAAAAAGGAAACAGGAGAGGGAAGCATCTGGACAGGCTTGTCCTGGTTCTCCTGAGCGTGCCTGATTTCTGGCTATGCGGATTAGCTAACATCTAGTTCAGAACGGGCAGCTGAGGGCACACCGCCACTCGGAGCCTCATGGCCACGAATCCAGCAGCCTCTCAAGAATCATCATCAAGTTAAGAACTGTTTTCTCAAAATGTTAACTTATAGCCCTGGCCGGTTTGGCTCAGTGGTTGGAGCGTTGGCCTGTGGACCAGAGAGTTCCGGGTTCGGTTTCCTCTAGGGGCATGTATCAAAAAAAAAAAAAAAATGTTAACTTATGGAAAGGGTACAGTGTATCTCAAAATTCCTAGGAGCCTCCCTCTGGTTTCTCTTATCCAGTGGCCGCAAAATGTATAAGGATCGGAGGGTTCTAAGGGAACAAAGAGAGAGCTGTTTGCCTGCTGCCAAGGAAACATTGTTCTGCGCCCCACTTTAAACCTGTCACTGCTGGGGTTGGGTGGTGAAGGGTGGGGGCAGCCACGGAAGCACCGTATAGCTCTTGCATTTTGTCTCTCCTGGTAATAAGTGGCTGAACATGAGCAACACAAAATTTCTTGCAGGAGGCAAGCTTCAATATTTTCCATGGGCTCATCTCCCATTTTGTGACATACGTGTCTTAACCAAGGTGTAATAATTTATTATGTTCTGTTTATGAGCCAGACACTGTTCTAACTACGTTGATGAAGTCATTTGCGCATCGCCAACCCTACTAGGGCTGTTGTACTTTACAGATCAGGAAACCGAGACTGGGGATGTAAAGTTATGTGCCAAGTTCGCACACAAGGTTTAAGCGGTGGTGTTAGAATTTAAACTAAGCTCTCCTCTGTACCCCTTCCCTCAAGAAACTAGTGTGTTTGCAAGTCCTCATTCTCCAGCCCCATTCATCAATATAACGAAACAGAATGGTTTTGTTTGGGGAGATTTCTGGATTTGTTTTCTTTTTATTCTTTTTTGGCCTTGAGAAATTAGAGAGATGAAATTGCCATTCACTAAGGTGGGGAAAGAGAGGAATCAAAAGCTGTTTTTGAGCCCAGCCAGTGTGGCTCAGTGGTTGAGCATCGACCCTACACCAAGAGGTTGCCGGTTCGATTCCCAGTCAGGACATGTGTCCAGGTTGTGGGCCCAATCCCCAGTGGGGGAGGGGGCATGCAGGAGGTGGCCGATCAATGTTTTATCTCAACGATGTTTCTATCTCTCTCTCTCCCTCTCCTTTTCCTCTCTCTTTCTAAAATCAATAAAGAAAAACATTTCTTTAAAAAAACTGTTTTTGAACATATTCAATTTGAGATCTCTACAAGAGAGTCAAGTAGAGATGCTGAATGGACACTTGGGTGGGCAAGGGTAGACTTACAGTGGTATGTGAAATGCAATGCTTATTCTTGTATTACTATTTATTTATTAATTATTGCATTATTTATTTGTATAATGTAAACCTACTTTTGCCAATCCCTGAATGTCAGCCTAGATGTGGGGAAGAACGTCAGCTGATTTGGGACGGTTCGATTATAAGAAGTATTTAAAAGCATGAGGCTAGATAAAATGTTGACACACCTGTGCGATTAAGATGGTAAAGGTTACTGCTGTCACTGCCAAATGAAAGCAAATTCTGTGCTTCCTAGAAAAATATTCATCAAATAAATATGTGCATACTAGTCTCCAGGAGCTATTCAGTCCATTTATCCCAGTAAAGAAACCACATCTAAAATAGCAGTTTTCAAGGGAGTCACACCTGGGTACACTTAGGATCGTCCAGTATCCTTCTCCAAGAGTCCTCACCAAGATAGCTGCACACCAAGGGACGGTGACAGTGGTACCAGTCCCTGTGGGGCCCACTTCAGTGCTTTGTTTTAAAGTTCTTTTAGCATAGAGGGCGAGACTCTGCCACTTCCACTGGGTCCTTCCTACTGCAAGAGTCTTTCTTCAGAGGCCCGGAGACAGTAAGGGGATTCTGATAACTGCTGAGACATCTCTCCTCACTACATAAGCAAAAACTGAGAAAAATATGCCCTGGCCGGTTTGGCTCAGCGGTTGGAGCGTTGGCCTGCGGTCCAGAGAGACCCAGGTTCAGTTCCCGCTAAGGGCATGTACCTCGGTTGCAGTTTGTCCCCGGCCCTGGTTGGGTCATGAGGGTGGCAACCACTCGATGTACCCCTTTCACATCCATGTTTCTCTCACTCTCTCTCTTCCTCTCTCTCTATCTAAACAAAAAATTTTAAAATGACCTCGGGTGAGGATAAAAAAAACAAACAACTGAGAAAATAAACATGGATGAGTGTGGCATCCCATAACTTCACATGCGAAGTAGATTTGGGTAAAATCTCCATTTATGGCACAATTCTGGTGAACTAAAACACTATTCTGAGTCCTCAGAAAGTGTCCAGTGACCCCCAAAATGAAGAATGTGTCCATTTCCTCAGGTCATAATTCATCCCTTTGCAAAAAACTAGCACAGAGATTCACAGTATTTACTCGTTATATTATTGCCAGGGCTCCAGCAGTATCTGCCCTTACTTCAAGCGATTCCATCTCTCTGAACTGATGCCTGCGTGAGAAGTTGGTAGAAAATTATGTTGTAACTCGATTGTGCTGACTTAAGTTAAACTTCTATTCAAGAACTCTGGAGGGTATGTTTGGATCTTTGCCTAATACAGATCAAGTCCCTTAGCCAGTTTCCCTTCAGTTACCCACTGACAAAGTTCTGCAGTCAGACCTTTCTAAACACTGCAGAGGGCTGTGGTCTAGCATGATAACCATTTTGCCTCTGCAAGTTAAGTGCTGTTGTTGGGCCTCTCCTAATGCTAGATGCTCCCATTCATCCCTGAAATCAGGAAGTTTGTTTTTGTTTTTGTTTTTGTTCTTTTGATACATGCCCCTCGCGGGAACCGAACCCAGGATTCCCGCAGGCCAAAGCTCCAACCACTGAGCCAAACCGACCAGGGCAGAAAGTTCGTTTTAATAGCAGCATCTTCAACTGACGAAGTTGTTTTTCAAAACAATGTTTGTCAAAGATCATAATGAAGAGATTTTATTGTGGGTCTTCTTGAAAGATATAGCTGGAGAGTGAATGTATTTCATATTTCATATCCAGTATTTCTCCCAAATTCGTTCCAGTATAGATTTCTTCCAAAAATATATATTTATGCATTGTCCCAAGTAATTCCTGGTATCTTCACTATCCAGGATAGGCTAGCATTGGATTTAGGGAGGCAAAGAAGGAGACTTACTCCCAGCTGCTTAAGTTAGTGCACTGAATATGAAATCTCCGAAAAGGACACGTAAAAACTCAGACTAATCAATAGCCCCGCCTTGGTAGATTGCCCTGAAAATTCACACATGTTGCATATTTTGCCATTATTAATTAGAAAGTTATATTGCATGCATAAGCCTTGTCCTCCGGATGTTGATATTGTAATGGGCCTCTGGAGGCTACCTGGGAATGGAGGGTATAGACAGTTGCCTTCCTGTGATGAGGAGTCCTGGGCAATACCTACTGATCCTGAAGGATGTCACATGAGAGTCCTGATGAGGGGTGAATTCAGCATCAGGTACTGAGTACAGCGGTCTGATACTCCACCTCACAACTATGAGAGATAAGGAATCCTTTGAGCATGATCATCACAAAACCAGGTTTTCAGACCCCACTTGAGTAGAGAATTTAGGAATCTGATATTGCTATTCTTTCTTTAAATTACCTAGAAGCAGCCACACTACCTTGAAAAACTTTGAATCCCTCCTGCCTTCTAACTGTGCTCTAAAGTAGCAATTTACTGTCCCCAAACCTGGCCCTTGATGGACACTTCATAACCATATGCAATAATTTTTTTCAGATTCATCCAGGTATAATTGGCATATGATAAACGGTACATATCCAAAGTGTACAATTTGGTGTTTTAATATACATGCTACCATCACTACAATCCCAAAAGTGAATGTATCCATCATCCCTCGAAGTTTCCAGGTGCCAGTCTAGCATGTCTACCCTAGTCCTACCCCTGTGCAACCACAGATTTGCCTTAATTCACTATAGATTCGTTTACATTTCCTAGACTTTTTCAATGGAAACACATAGCAAGTGTTTTTTAATCTGTTTTCTCTCGTTCAATATAATTTTGAGATCTATTCAAGTTGTTGCATTTATCAGTAGTTTATTCATTTTTATTGCTGGCAGTTCATCATTATATGGATATAACATGATTTATGTATCCATTCACTTGTTGATGGTCACTTGGGTTATTTCCACTTTTATGGCGATTACAAATAAAGTTGCTCTGAACATTCATGTCAAGTGTTCGTATGAAGGTTTTCATCTTTTCTTGGGTAAATACCTAGTCGTGGACTGGCCGGATCGTTAGGTATGTGTACATTTGTAAGGAACCACCTGCTTTCCAAAGCAGGTGCTCATTTAGAGTTCCAAGACCTTGACATTCTCACCAATGCTTCAAGAGCTTAATGGTTAACAACCCAAGCTTCATAACTCAAGATTAATATAGCTCCAATTCAACACTCACAAAGATTAGACAATACAAGTAATCCCCGTAATCTATTTCAGTAATTTTTCTTTAAAGCAGAACAGAGACTAGTTGGTTTACAGAGAAAGAAAAAGAGGTGGAGAAAATCTTTTCTGTCTCATTTCTCCCTTTACCGTGCCTCCTTCAGACTGTCAGTTGTCCAGAACCCATACTCTGTGAATACACAATGGGGCAAAGATTTCCCTTGAAGAGGTTAGTTACTACACTATATTTTAACATGCCTGGGAATAGTCTTTATGTTTGCTGTCTACTCTCTCAGACACCGGTATTTAATACTAACTTCCCAGGCTTATTTTAAATTTTTAAAAATTGGCATTGGCAACCATATCACCAGATCTCATTGAAAATGTCTTTTTTTCTCCAGGTTTATATTCAAAAACACTCGATTTCAATCTATTCTCGATGACTTGTGCTCCAAGAACTCAGTACTAAAATTAGCATAAGTTTGTCTAGTGGTTTCTTGTGAACAGGACTTTTTTCTATCCGGTGCTCTACTAGCCATTTGTTGCTGCCTCTTTATATAAAATTGCTTGGGACAAATAAACCTGCCTCTTCAGAAAGTCTGCCCTTGTCCCCACACTTATTTTAGAACTACAGAATCCCTCTCGGTGGGTCCTTGACCTTAACCTGAAGCTGATGTCCCTTCAGTCGGTGTTGCGCTATTAGGGACCTCGTGTCCTTGGACTTCTCAAGGAGAAAAAAAATTTGGACATTCCAGGCTTCCAGGCCTTGAGTAACATTTCTCTGCCTTACCAAAATCTAGTGATATTTTTTCATCTGCTCTTTATTAACTCTTCAAAGGCGCAGCTGAGTTCCTAACAATTCACGGGGTGAGCCTGGGTTAGTCCTAATGCCGTCTTCATTTCTTCTTCAACTTGCTTTCCAACCCATTTATGCATATGTGTTTCAAATTAATATATAGTAAGACTGACCTTTTAATAGCAAGACTTACACCGTTCTGAAAGATGTTTTTAGATGTTTAGATTTGTGTGAGCACTACCACAATCAGGATCCAGAACAGTTCCATCGCCCCCAAGAAGCAGAGTCCATCACCACACCGCCCCTTGGTAAGCACACCTGCCCATAGCCACGAGCTGTGAGGTCTGCTCTCTGCTGCCGGAGCTTTGCCTTCGCAGGTTGTGACTGAAATGGAAGACTACCATGCATAGCATTTGAGACTGACATGTTTCACTCAGCATAAGGTCTTTGAGATTTATCTCTGCCGTTGTGTGTATTAATATAGTCCATTGCTTTTTATTAGTGAGTAATACTCCAGTGTATGTTTTCCCATAAACCCATTGAAGCTTATTTGGGTTGTGTCTGGTGACTATAAATATGGCCGCTATAAACATTAGAGTATTGGTTATTATGCAAACATACATTTGCATTTCTCTAGACATGGGCCTGCTGGGTCATATAGAAAGTATGCATCTCTGTTTCTTTAGATCTTCTTTGATTTCTCTGATAGTATTATGATAGCTGTCAGCATACTTAAATATTTAATTTTTTGGAGCCATTAAAATAGCGTTATTTTTATATTTTTGTTTCAACCATTGCTAGAATGTGGAACTATTATTGTATTTTGTGTCTTTAATTTGTATTCTATGAGACCTTGCTAAACTCTTTAATTGTACATGTTTTTTGGTATATCCTTCAGGATTTTATACACAGATAATCATGATAACTCTACAAGGGATGATTTATTTCTTCCTTTCTACATGGTATACATTTTTCTTGCTTTATTGCCCTAGCTTGGACTTCCAGTGCGATGCTGCATAGGAGCGGCAATAGAGGGCACGACCTTCCCCAGAATTCAGGAGGACAGCATTCAGTCTTTCACCAACAAATACACTGTTAGCTATCAGGTTTCGTCCAGATGTCTTTCAAGTTAAAAAAAGTTTTCTTCCATGCCTAAGTTGTTTAGAATTTTTAACATAAATGGGTGTCAAATGTTGTCAAGTGCTTTCTCTGCATCTATTGATATGATTATGTCATTTTTCTTCTGTTAATAAGGTAAATTAGAGTGATGGATTTCTGAATATTAGACCAACCTTTCTTTCATAGGGTAAAACCCAGCTGGTTAAATTATTATTTTTACCTATGGCTAGATTTGATGGAAAATTATTGTTTTTATGTTCATGAGTGCATGAATCTCTACTTTTTTATACTCTCTGTATCTAGTTTTGTCTCAGGATAATGCTGGCCTAGGAGACTTCACTGGGACTGGTTCACTCCTCTTCTACCTTCTGCAAGAGATGGTGTAGAAGTGAAGTTATTTCTCAAAACAGGATTTCTTTATTAGAACTCTGTGTGTGCTTAATGAACTTAATTTTTAATAAATATAACAAGTTTAAGTAATATACTTTTTCTTGAGCAACTTTTTTCTAAGTTGTCAAATTTATGTGCATAATGTTATTTATAGTATTCCCTTATTATCCTTTCATTTATTTATTTATTTTTTATTCTCACCCAAGGACTTTTTTCCATTTTTGTTCAGATAGAGTAGGAGGGAGAGAGAGGATGAGAGAGAGAGAGAGAAATATCAAGGTGAAAGGGACACATCGAGTGGCTGCCTCCCGCAGCCAGGGCCAGGGATGAATCGCAACAGAGGTACATGCCCTTGACCAGAATGGAACCCGCAACTCATTGGTTCGCAAACCAACACTCTAACCGCTGAGCCAAACCGGCCAGGGCCTTTATTATCCTTTTAATATCTGTGGGGTCTATAGTGATAGTCTGCCGTTCAGTCCTGTTGGTAACTTGTTTTTTTTCTTTTTTTCTTTTTAAGTTGTAAAACATAATGATTTTATATATGTATATAGTGTGCAATGATTACCATCATCAGATAATTAACACATCCATCACCTCACACACTTTCTTTGAGTGTGTGGTTAAGACACGTAAGATTTACTCTTTTAGAAAATTTTAAGTGTACAATACAGTATTATTAACTGTAGTCACCCTGCACCTTAGATCCCCAGAATTTATTCAACTTATAAATGAAGCCCTTCAACTAACATCTCCCCATCCCCCCCACCCCAGCCCCTGGCAACCACTATTCTGCTCTCTGCTTCTATAAGCCCAGGTTTTTTAGTTTCTATAAGTTAGATGAAATAGAATTTGTCTTTTCTATATGACTTATTTCAGTTGGCACAATATCCTCCAGGTTTATCCATCTAGTTGCAAATAGCAGATTTTCTTCTTCTTCTTTTTTTTTTTTTTTTTGGCTAAATAATATTCCATTATATATATATTCCAGCAATTCCAGGGTTGGGTGTGTCTCCGAAGGAAATGAAATCAGTATCCCAAGTTCACTGCAGCATTTTTACATCTGCCCCCCGGTTCTCCACCTTGCAGATGGCAAATCATGGGATTCTTGGCCTCTATAGTCGTATCAGCCAATTCCTATAATAAATCATATATATGTATATATATAACCTTATGTTTTATATTATTTATATTTATATATTTATCTCCATTAATTCTGTTACTCTGGACAACCCTGACTAATACAGACCCATGTAAGTATACTCAACTGGTTTTTGACAAAGATGCAAAGACAAGTCAATAGAAGAAAGATAGTTTTTTCAGGTATGGTCCTGGGACAAATGTCAAAAAATGAAATTCAACACATGGGCAAAAAAGCCCTAATATTCAACAACATACCCCACAAGACTTATACAAAAAATAACACCCACTAGATGCTAGAGCTACAATAGAAGAGTTGAGGGAGTGGGGACACGATTCAGCCCATAATGTGCAGTTTAAGTGGGGATTCAAGATCAAGTAAAGTGACTCGCATGTGTTCAATGTACCATTTTTTCCAGGAGTCCATTGGTTTGTTTTTCGCCATATGAACTCAGTGCCCATGTGTCCATGGTTTCAAAACAACAAATCAAAGCATAATAAGCTCTTTAAAAATGGCTTTTAGGCCTAGTTTATGTCACCCTTTATATAGAACAGAGCATCTGTTTAATGAACACCAAGCATAAGGCAGGAAATATGGTATACAAGATGAAAAAGGAAGTTTGCCCATAAATCATGTTAGTAGAACCAGTTTTTTAAACAATGCATAAGGGGCAAATAATGTTTGCAGACATTCCGCAATCACAGATTCGAGAAAATTGCCCAGTAAAAGCCCTGAGAATCTCAGATCTCCTATCAGAAAATAAATATCCCTTATTTTCTGATAGGAAATGATTATATGTGATACCTGCTAGGCCAATTGATTAGCAATATCACTAAAATCTATTATTTGATGTTGTGTGTTTACGTTTCTGTTTTAGTTGCCTATGGCTACAAACAAACCACCTGAAAACTTAAAGGCTTAAACCAATAACAATCACTTATTATCTTTCAAGTATGTGGGTTCACTGGGAAGTTCTTCTGCTGATCTGGCTTGTAATCTCTCATGTGATTGCAGTCAGGTGCTCGCTGGGCCTGGCATTATCTGAGGGTCAAACTGAAATAGCTTATCCTCTCCATGGGGTCTCTTCTGATAGGCCAAGCTCTTACAGGGGTGCTGGATTTCAACATGGTGGTTTAGAGCTCCCAACAATTGCAGAAATGGAAGCTGCCTAGGCTCACATAGCATAGAACATGACTTCTACTGCCTTCTATTGGTCAAAGCAAGCCACGGGACAGTGTCAACCCAATGGGGGAAGGGACTGTGCAAGGATGTGACTACCAGGAAGTGTGGTTAACTGGGGTCATCTTTGGAGACTGACTGCCACAGGCTCCCTCTGGATATTTTGGGAAAGGTAACTTCTCTGGGCTTGGATATTGCAATAGCCTCCCAGCTGGCCTCCCTGCTTCCACGCCTGTGCCTCTGCAGTTTGCCCTCCTCTGCCAGAAAGTTCCCATTAAAAGGTAAGTCAGATCCGGTGTGTTCTCAGCTCAAAACCCACCACTGGTTCACACTCAGAATAAAGCTGTGGATGTTACTACCTACAATGTCCTACATGACCCGCCATCTCCTCCCCCTGCCCCGTGTTATCCCTCATCTCCTGCTACTTCCTCCATTCACCTGACTGCAGGCACGCGGACCTCTGTCTTCCTTGAGCGTTCCAGGCACCTGCTCCCTCAGGGTCTTTCCACTTGCTGCTCCCTCTGCCTGGGACACTGTCCCCACATGTTCTCCTGGCCCGCTCCCTCACCTCTCTGCAGTCTTTATTCAAATGCCACCTCCGTGAGGACTTCTCTGACCATCATCTTTAAAGTGACTGCCTACTTTCCACCTGATTGTCCCTCCATGTTCCCATTCCCTGAGTGAATTATGTTTGGCAAAGCATGGATCACCATCTAACATGCTGTGTAATTTACTGACTTATTTTGTTATTTTCTTTTCTACCTACATGAATATAAGCCCTTTGATGGCAGTGATTTTTTTATAGCCACTTTATTGAGAATAATGAATATACCATAACATTCACCCTTTCCAAGAGTACAATTCAGTGACTCTTGGTATGTTGACAGAGTGCTGCAACCATCACTTTAACGTTAAATCGAGTTCACTACCCTGAAAGAAACCCCATTCTCATTAGCAGTCCATCCACATTCCACCTTCCTCCAGGCCCCGACCACCACTGATCTCTTCCTGTCTCTAGGGATTTGCCTGTTTTGAACACTTCATATAAATTGAATTATACAATAAGTGGTCTTTTGTATCTGGCTTCTTTCACTTAGCATAATGTTTTCAAGATTTGTTCATGTTGTAGTATACATCAATACTTCATTCTTCTAATGGCTGAACTAGTCCACTGGATGGATGGACAACATTTTGTTTATCAGTTAATCAGCTGATGGACAGCTGGGCTGTTTCCACTTTTGAGCTATTGTGAATAATGCCGCTATGAACATTTGTGAACAGGTTTTTATGTGGACATATGTTACCATTTCTCTTGGGTATATACCCAGGAGTGGAATTGCTGGGTCACATATTAATTCTATGTTTAATTTTTGAGGAACTACCAAGCTGTTTTCTGTAGTAACTGCACCTTTGAATATTCCCACCAGCAATGTACAAGAGTTCCAATTTCTCCATACCCTGCTCAACATTCACTTTTTGCTTTATTATTATTATCATTATTATTATTATTATGGCCATTTCATTCTGGTTTTGATGAGCATTTCTCTAATGACTAATGATACTGAGCAACTTTCCATGTGCTTATTGACCAAGGAATATCCTTTTTAGAGAAATGTCTATTCAAAGTATTGGCCCATGCTTTATTTGTCTTTCATTGTGGAGCTAAAAGAGTTTTTTGTATGTATTCTGAATGCAAATCTCTTAGCAGATATATAACGTACAATTATTTTTTTCCAATTGTGTTGTAGTCTTTTTACTTGTTTGATGATGTCTTTTGAAGAACAAATGTTTTCATTTTGATGAAGTCCAATTTACCTACTTTTTTCTATGGTTGCTTGTGCTTTTGGTGTCATATCTAAGAAATCATTGCCTACCACTAGGTCACAAAAATTTGTCCTGTTTTCTTTGAGAGTTGTATAATTTAAGTCTATATTCCATTTGACTAATTTTTTGATATTACATGAGACAAATGGATATACGCAATGGATAGTCAATTTCTCCAGCACCATTTGTTGAAAAGACTGTTATTTTCCCTTTGAACTGTCTTGGCACTCTTGTCAAAATTAGTTGACGTAGGTTTATTTCTAGACTCCTAATTCTATTTTATTAATCTATATGCTTCTCTTATGCCAGTACTATACTCTCCTATTGCTATAAATGTGTAGTGGTTTTGAAAAAGGAAGTGTGCCTCCTATAACTTTCATCTTCTCTTTGAAGATTTTTGTTTTGGTTTAGTTTTTGGTTTGGTTGTTGCTGTTATTAGCCCCTTGCATTTCTAGATGAATTCTAGAGTCAGGTTGTCAGTTTGTGCAAAAACGAAAGTTAGAAATTTAATGGGGATTATACTGAATCTGTAGATCAATTTTGGGAGTATTGCCATTTTAACAATATTAGATCGTTCAATCCATGGATATGGAATTTCTTTCCATTTACTTAGGTCTTTTTACATTTCTCCCAACTATGTTTTGTTATTTTCAGTGAACACATCTTGCATTTCTGTCACGAAGAGTCCAACTCCATTCTTCGATGTGTGCTGACAGCTTGCAAACCTTACCCTGCCTTCTGCCTCTTCAGGCCCACATCTGGTCAAACCGATAAGAGCTTTGTGCTCCCTCTGGCACTGGTGGGAAGTTCAAGCTGTGGACAGAAATACTCACCCAGCTCTGGCCCTAACCCTTGGAAAACTCAACCCAGTCTTCTTTCCCTGCTCTCTACAGCTGTTTTCTGACTAGCTTGGGAAACTTGCCTCGCTCTTCCCAGAAAGCCTCGGGTGAGGAGTAAGTCATTTCATAATGTCTACTGTATGTTTGGCATCATCCGTCTTAACAGCTGAATCAAATTTTGGGTGGGAATCCATCCTGCCTCTGCAGAGAGCTCACAACTTCTTTGGCTAAATTTATTGCTAAATGTATTTTTATGCTATTGTAAATGAAATTGTTTCCGACCAATTTTTAGATTGTTCTTTGATAGTGTTGATTGAATTGATTTTTGCATATTGGTCTTATATCCTGCAAATTTGTTGAACTCATAAGCTCTAATCACTTTCCAATGAAGTCTTTGGGATTTTCTATATACAAGATCATATCATCTGCACATATAGTTTTGTTTTTTCTTTTCTAAAGTGGGTGCCTTTTATTGCTTTATTTTATTTATTTATTTATTTTTATTTTATTCTATTTTTTGTCTAATTGTCCTGGCTAGAACTTCTCGTGTGATGTTGAATAGAAGTGGCAAGAGCAAACATTCTTGTCTTTTCCTGATCTTAGAGGGAAAGCATCCAGTCTTGCCCCTTTAAGTATGATAATTAGCTTTGGGATTTTTAGAGATGCCGTTTATCAGGTGGATGGTAGACTTTGTCAAATGTTTTTTTCTGCATCTATTGAGATGATCATATGGCTATGGCTGTGTGTGTGTGTGTGTGTGTGTGTGTGTGTGTGATGTATTACATAATTTTCGATGTTAAACTAACCTTGTAACCTCAGATAAATTCCACTTGGTCATAATGTACAATTCTTTTTATATACTACTGAATTCAGTTTGCTAGTATTTTGTTGAGAATTTTTGCATCCATATTCATAAAAGAATCCTTTTACAAGGTAAACATGTATCAAATCACCACAATGTACATTTTAAATATCTTGTGATTTTATTTGCAAACTATACCTCCATAAAGCTGAAATTTTAAAAATAATAATGAAGTGTGTCCCTTATAGATAATGTGTAGTTGGATTATGTTTGTTTTGTTTTTATTCACCTGGGCAGTGAATTTTTTCTTGTTTGTTTTTCAATCTATCTACGGCACCAAATGGACACTGAATAGGTGCTCAGTGGGTATCAGCTGAGCAAATGCATGAACCTTTATATGTGAAATGGTGTGACAAGTCTCTTTCTGACACGTTGAAGTGTATTTTGTAAACTATGAAACATTATATGTGTATAGGAGATGCTCTCATTAATAAACATTCAAGATTTGCTAAAATGAACATCTTCTCTAAAGAAGTTGGGCCCTTTGTAGCCTTTTCCAGTCGAGGCCATCCACACACCGACAGAAACCCACAGGGGCACTCAGGAGTGGAAGCAACGCTCGCACCCTGCGCTTATGTCACACTGTTTTGAGATGGTTGCTTTGCTTTTATTGTATGAGCTACAAATGTCAAAGTATAAAACACTTAGCATGGAGTAGCCCTACTCAATGGAACTGTCAGTTTCCTCTGCTTTCACGCTGGTCCCCAAAGTGTGCTAAGCAATTTCCCAGAAGCCCTATAACCACATATTCCAACGTCAAATGCATGGAGGAGTCGTCTCAGTTCAATTCTTTTTACCTAAGCATCCAAGTTCTTTTGGATCTTGAGTAGAAGAGAAAATGCATGTATATAGTATATAGTCTAATTGTATGTGAGCTTTTCTTCCTGTTTCTAGTTTTAAGAAAAGTTCCTCCATTATAGGCTAAGTGAGGGGTACGATTGAGGCAAGGGAGAGACGTTTCCTTTTGATTTAAAATGTGACTCCACGTGTTTGACCTTAGAGTTTTCCAGGCCTTCCCAGTCAACCTGTGTATATAGTCAGACATTCAGACGTGGTTTTGTCATACACAAGGATCCAGCCATCCATCCTGCTACACCCCCTCTCCTGGTCCACTGACTACAATCCACGCACTAAGCATCTCCACAACCTCTATCCTCTTGTCTCTCTTTTTTCCTCCAGCAAAACGGGCAAAGAGGATCAAGATACTATGAGCACCTCATCATAAAATTCATCCTTGGAGTGATGCATCTTGACTCAGAAACAGGCATAGTGCACAATAAATTATATCGAGCCATCCAGTGGAATTTCAGTCACTGTAGTTCTCTGAGAAAACAAAGAATCTGTGGCAAAGAGTGATGGAAGGGATATGTGTTTCCTTCTCATTTGTGAAAGCTAAAGCTTTTTTTTTTTTTTGGTAAGTCTCAGTTTCTATCCACAGATATTGGAGCAATCCCTGCCATCTCCACAGGTAATAAATACACTTAGTCCTGCAAAGCACCTTTTCCCAGAATGTATTCCACAGACCACAGGCGGTGCATGGTGGTCTCTGATGGGAGGGATTTGTGGTCCAATAAGTCAAGATTCTCTGCATTCCATAGACTTCTGTAGGAGAGCGTCAACACATATGATCAGAGATACAGTCTCTGAGATTTTCTGCAAGGGAAAAACATTCTTTAATCTTGTTTAACTCTGACTTTTCTCAACTTATTTGTATCAAAGAACTCTTTTTCACATACTTATCATCTCTTCAAACCAGTGTCCCACGGAACACCCTTTGGGTCACACTGTTGTATGCTGAGTCTTGGATTTGTGAACAAATCCAGTTACCTTTATTTTAGACTTTGAGAATCTGAGGAAGAGCCAATGGGTGCTGCATTTTCTTGCTAAACTCTTTCTTGCTTAGTGACCGCACCAAAGCGTGTTGGAAATGGCAGGGCTTCCGCGAACAGTGAAGCAGAAACCTCCAGCAACGCCGCAGGCGTATGTAGAAGAAATACGATGTTCGTAACAACAGAATTGCAGACATATTTTTCTCTCGAGTATGTACCAACCGTATAACTTTACATCCGAGGAAGCATCTTTCAGATGGACTGCATAACATGTTTTGAGTTCTGTTACAGAATGAATCGCTTCCTCTCTTTGCTTTACTTTAAGGGGGGGGAATGCCAGAAAGTTAAGCTGTTAAGCTGTTTATTTTGAAAACAAATATAAAATTCAAGTTTCCTCAGGAAGGAAGTGATTGAGAGAAGTCCGGAGGTATGAAGAGAAGATAATAAGAAGGAGAGGGGAAGGAAAGGCTGGGACGAGAAATGTGCATGAAGGTGAAGCGTGAGACAGCATTGCCCGCGCGGCTGGAGTGGGGCTGAGGCTGGGGGCGGGGGGAGGGGTCTTCTGCACCGTGAACAGCTCTTTGTGCTAAGTTAGCAGATTTAGACACTTTCTCATAAACCAAAAGGAGCTTTTAAGGAATATTTTTAGGAGTAGGGTGTGACTGATTTACGTTTTAGAACCATCGCTCTGGCCGCCTGGTAAGTTAATGGTTGGTGTAGAGAGATGCAGATCAGAATAAGCAAACAGGCTAGGAAGCGACTGCACTAGTCTGGGGGTAAAAATGACAAAGGCTTGAACTGAGAAAATGGCAGAAAGGAATTGGAGAGGACGGAACAGAGCGATGGGGAGGGGTAGCGCACTGGCAGAAGGGTTAGGAGATAGGAGCTAAATCCAGTGAGTGATGCCATATTGGCTCATCTCCCTCTGTGGGTCAGTGTAAAGATCTCTGCATGGGGGTCAGAGAGTCGGTGCTGGTTCCGGTGCCGCCCTTGTTGGCCTCTTTGAACTTGACTGTTCACCTCTCTGGGCTCAGTCTCTGTTTGGTAAAATCAAACAGAGGCACTAACTCCCAGCCCTGATATCTTGGGAATTCATTCTGTGTTCTAATGATGGTCTCCATAAAATTAAAAATCACCATACACTTACTGTGTTCTTTCTTATTTACATATTTCTCTGATTCTCTATTGTTGTCTAAAAACCTAATAAACCACCCTAAAAGATAACGGCTTACAACAACAATTCATTATTATTTCTCATGGCTCTATGGGTTGACTGGGCTGAGCTGGGGATTCTGAATTGTTTTCTCATACTGGGATTGTAGCCATCTGAAGGTCATCTGGGGTGGACATCCAAGATGCCACACTCACATGGCTGGCAATTGATGCTGGCCATTGGCCGGGGGCTCCTCCAGGCCTGTTGACTGGTGCCCCTACACATGGCCTCTCTATATGGCGTGTAATTCTTACAGAATTATAAGAAGATCCCAAAAAGAGCATATTAAGAGCAAATTTTCCAAGAGAGTCAGGCAAAATCTGCCTTGACTCAGCCTTGAAAGTCCTAGAATGCCACATCAAGTTGCATTTCATTGGTCAAGCAAGTCACTATGACCAGCCTAAATTTGGGAGAAGAATTAGACTCCACCTACTGTGGAGAAAATGGCAAAGTCACATTATAGAAGAACATGTGAGGAAGGACATAATGTTACAACTATTTGGGGAAATATAATTAATCATATAGGTATTTGTAAACATTCCCAATTTTTCTCACTAGCTTTTTGATAATAGAGACCTTTGCTTATTTTTTTAATCATCTTTATGCCCCCTGCCCTTTGTACACTATTCACTGCCCATCCTACTCTTTGTCGAGAACAGTGTTTTGCATATACCAGAAAGTCAGTGGAACTTGTCAATGGATTCCGTTTCTTTGAGAACAAAGAGCGAATAAATATTCACAAGTTTATTTTAGAGATGTGAACAAACCCTTCCTCATCTCAATATCTGAACTCATTGAAACCATAGGTCACGTTCCATTATGCTGTCTCCTCAACCTGGCATAACGCCCATTACACATCTGCCAACAGAAACCGACCCCTCTTTAGTGCCTTGACATAATAGCTACTATTTATTAGCAGTTAGTATGTACCAGGAAGTGTGCAAAGTGCTTTATCTAAATTACATCTTTTGAGCCATTTGATGCCTCCCACAAGAGAGTATATTCACACTGAAGACCAGAACCTAATCTGATTTCCTATATCTGCTACTGAAGCCAGCATCGAGCCTGATACATGCTTATAATTTGGTATTTGTATGTTTCTTTGCACAATATTGGGGGGGGAGGGGTTGGGGGAGACTGAAACGCATTTAATGCAACTTTTCAAATCTCTCAACTTCCTTCCGGGCTTCATCAATACACATTTGCTTGTCGTATGGTGAACAATGCCAAGATACTATCTTTGTCTGCTTTTCCATTTGGAAACATTTCTTAAATACACTGCTATGTATGGTAGTCACCTTCCAACATGGCCCCAGCGAACCGTGACACCACATATCTGTGCCCTGTGAACTCTCCTTCTACACTGACTCATAGTTTGTGTGATCAGTAGACTGTGACAATGGCAGTGTGTGACTCCTGAGGCTAGGTCATCAGAGGCACTGAAGCCTCTGCTTGGACTAATGAACCACTTACTCCAGGGAAAGCCAGCCACCATGTTGCAAGAAGGAGACCCAAGCATCCCAGTGGAGAAGCCCACGTGGAAAGGAGCCATGCCCCCTGCCAATGATCATCACCAAGTCATCAGTCACGTGAGTGAGTCACCTTGAAAGTGGATCCTGCAGCCCCAGTCCTGAGTCACTTGAAGCCAGAACCACCCAGCTAAGCTACTCATCAATTCCTGACCAACAGAAACTGTGAGAGATAAGAAATGTTTATTGTTGTTTTAAGCTTCTAAGTTTTGGGGTAATTTGTTATGCAGGAATGGATAAATAATACACCAAGTACCTCATACCGTCTATATGCTTGTAGTTAATTAATGAGGGACAGTGCACACAGCAGTTAAGAGTTCTGACAAAAACCAATTTGCCTGGGTAGGAATCTTGGTTCTTATTAGCCAAGAAATTTTAATTGACAAGTTACTTAATCTCATTTTTTCTGTTCCCTCATCTGTAAAATGGATGTACCTATTTCATAGGGTTAAATTGCATGTGTTATATAAATTAATTCATGTAAAGCAACTTATAAATCTTCCTGGCATGGAATAAATGTCCAGTAAGTGTTAGGTATCATTTCTTGAAATAATTTCTTTTAAAAGGATTTCAATGGATGATGGTCGCCTGCTTCGCTATGGTGTAACTTTAATGGAGAACAGAAAAAAAGTACACAGAATTATCTTACCTGAATTTGATTCTTCCCCTCGGGGCTCTAGCCTAGGTAGTGCCTTTGTGTGAATTATTCAAATGTGCCAATGCCAAGGTCTATGGCTTGGTGAGTGGAGAATGGGTCGGATGTCAGCACCCACTTACCCCTTCAGCTGGGACCTCGGTGCTGTGCACATTCTGCATAATTATACACGTCAGTCCTAACTCCCCTTGTATTCTGACTATCCAGGTGGCCAACCAGAAGTTGGACATCATTCTACTTTCCTATTCACTTCTCATTCAATATAGCCCAATAACACCATCCTTCAAATCCTTCCCAAGCGCCACTGCCTCAATGCAGACTTTTATGGCTGCTTGCCTAGATTTCTGCTCTAACTTAATCGTTGGTATCCGAGCCCTGGACTCCCTTCATTCAGTCCTTCCTCATTCTGGTCACAGAGTTAGCTTTCACAAACAGAAAGATAGCCATGCCCCTCCCCATCAACGTCATCGGTGTCTTCCAACTGCCCTTTGGCATGGCACACGAGGCGAGGTGTGGTCCCACCTCCCACCAGAGCCAAGTACATTCAACACTCAGAATTGGGGGAGACACAATTCAGTCAATCACAACTTGTGAAAAGGCAGATTTTGGGGTCTCACAAGAGACTATGATTCAGTAAGCCTGGGGTAGAGCTCAGGGACCCACATTTTATCAGGTATCCTAAGAGATCCTAAAACATGGAATCTGCAAACTGGTTTTAAGAAACACACAGTGCTGCTTACCTGGGCTGCCCACTGCATTCACAACGGAGCTTTCAAAAGTCATCAGTTCTGGGCCCTGCTCCAGATCGGTTTGATTAGGATCTCTGAGGGTGGGGCTGGGTGGGCATCCGCTTTTCTTCAAAGGTCAACGGGTGATTTTTACATGTATTCAAGGTGAAGAAGTATCACTCCTGTGGTGTCATGAAGCAGTGCTTTTCAAATTGTGGGTCACGACTCAACAGTGAGTCTTGAAATCATAGCAGGTTGCCAGCAGCAATTTTTTAAATGGAAGAACAGAATGTAAAAAGGAAAAATTGAGTGCGTGGAGTCTAGCAGACGTAAGTATGATCTTGTGAAACGTGGCGTCATTTTATAGTCCCGTCTTTGCACATGCAGTCACTTCTTCCTTCTATGCACCTGATCTCATCCTTCAAAACCCACGGAGGCAGCATGTCCCTGAGAAACCTTCCCTGCGCCGGCCCTCTGTGGTCATTCCTTCCATGTATATTGGGGTCTTCTCACATCACTCTAACATACACTCCTCCTTGTAACTACTAATGGATAAAAGTGCTCATCTCTTTGGAAGGTCTCCTTTGAAGGTTGGAAAAGTGTCCCATACACTTTTTATTTTATTTTATTTTTTGGTACGTGCCCCTAGCGGGAACCGAACCCAGGACTGTCTGGTCCGCAGGCTGACGCTCCAACCGCTGAGCCAAACTGGCCAGGGCGCCCTACACTTTAAAGTCCTCAACCCAGAGTTCAATGTCTCGTACTGATCACAGTGCTGTTTGATTATGTTTATTGCATTAGTCATGGTTCTGTAGAGAGGCACAACCAGTGGGAAATATGTATAGCAAACCTGTTGGGTATATATGTCTCCTAGTGGTTCAGTCTCTCTAGAGAACCCTAGAGAAATATATAAATATGTATTTTATATCCCTTCATTGATACACACACACACACACACACACACACACAGACACACACACACACACACACATATATATATATATATACATATACATATGAGAGAGAGAGAGGTCCCAAGATCTGTAGTCTGAAAGCTTCAAATCTAGGAAAGCCCATCATGAAATTCAGTGCAAGTCTGAAGGACTGAGAATTAGGAGAGTAGGTGATGTAGATTCCAGTCTGGGTGTCAAGTCCTGAGGACCAGGAGCACCAAGGGCAGGGACTGATGTTCCCATAGCAACATTCAGGTGGGAAGGGGTGAATGCCTCCTTTCTCTGCCTTTTGTTCTATTCAGGTCCCCAAGGAATGGGATCCTGCTCCCCTGCACCAGGGAAGGCCGTCTGCTGCACTCAGCCCACCAATTCAAATGCTGATCTCATCCAGACACACCTCACAGACACACTCAGGCAGTGTTTAATCTGGGCATCCTGGGGCAGGTCAGATGGACACAAAACAGACCATCAAACTTGTGTGATCGAAGAGCGAACTTCGAAGTTCAGTAGTTATAATAATGTTCATTTTTCAGATCACATGTTTGGGATAAAGTGACCAAAATGGGATGATAGAAACAGAATTACTGCTGCAAGAGGCTTTACAAATTACGCTCTGGTACACACGGGGAAACTGAAGCGGAGGGTAATGTCAGACCAGTGGTTCCAGCGGCAGGGGAGGGAAGGACAAACCGCTTGAAGAGCAGTGTGGTGTTTTCTCTGGGGGCTTTTACTCTGCAGGGTCATTCACAATTGGCACGCGTTTTAGAGAGTAGAAAGGCCCCCTCAAGGTACATGGGGAATCATTCCCAAGACATCATCTAACCTGGGACAAGTTGGCAACATTCTTTTTTTTTTAATCCTCACCCGAGGATATTTTTCAATTTATCTTCAGACAGAGTGGGAGGGAGAAACATCCATGTGAGAGGGACACATCGATTGGCTGCCTCCCACACAACCCCAACCAGGGCTGGGGACAAACTGCAACAGAGGTACGTGCCCTTGGTCAGAATCGAACCCGCGGCTCATTGGTCCGCGGGCTGATGCTCTACCGCTGAGCCAAACCGGCCAGGGCTCAGCCTTTAAAAGAGTCTGATAAGGCACCTGCCCTTGTGGCACCTGGTTCTCAAGTCTTTAGACTGAATTACACTGAGGGCTTTTCTGAGCCTCCAGCCTGTGGGGGACTTCTCAGCCTCCATAATTGTGTGAGCCAGTTCCACATGGCACCTCGTGTGTACTCAATAAATGTGTTGAGGGAACACATGAATTAAGAAAATTGAATGTATACCTCTTGGAATCTTGGGCAAGCTGGTAAACATCTCTGAGCCTCAGTCTTTTGAACGATAAAGGGCTTTAACGCTTCTTATTGAGGATTAAAGCGGATACCGTGTGTGAGTGCTTAGGAGCACCGTGCCTGGCACGCACAAGATTGGGTATTTTTGTGGTTGAAGTTTCTGCCACTGTTTCATCCACCAGTGGCTGGTCTTTTCTGCACTGGCCCAGGCGCCATGACAGGTCCTTCTTTCTCAGCCCCACTCCGTTAGTCAGCTGGCAAAAAGAAACGGTATTTATATAATATATAATATAAGTTATCTAATGATTGTTTAATAGGCCCTGTGCTATTTTACTTGAAAGCCTTATTTCCAAATATAGGCTCATTAAATGGGTTCAAGGCAAATCACTGGAATGATAGAGAGAACACCCTGAAAGTCTTCTAGAGAGATGATACCTAGAAACTAATAATGCAGCGTCTCTTTATACTAAATATGGGTCAAAATGTTATTAAATGATTCTTATGTACTGGTCGATGTTTATTATTTCAGTTTAGCAAAGGCAACATTTTTACAAAGGCTCACTGAGATCCTCTTTCATCATCCTCATGTTTCCAAAAAGACATGTTTATTTTGTCATGACTTTTTTCTACCGTGATTTACAGAATCAACCTTTGCAGTTGAACAGAAGTTGTTACATTAACAATTTGGAAGAGGGGACATCAGCGTATACTAACAAAACTCCGCCACTGAGATATGAAACCAAAATTCCAATTTACTAATTTACAGAGAGGAAATATATTTGTGAACCTCAGTACCATCAGCCTAGCCAGAGCGTTCTGTCCTAAAGAAAGAAAAAAAAAAGTTGATTTGCTTTGTAACCTTATGGGGTCTTTAAATTGGTCCTAATAAGGACATCAGAGAGCTGAACTCGGTGACCCGTCCCTGCCCACGTGCTCTTCTGCAGCTCTTGTCAGACTGCAACCCTCCCCCCGCCCCACAGCCTTGGTATTTTGAGTGACATCTCTCTAAGGGTTAGTTGGTTTTACTTGCTGTCACATGTACTTTTCAAAAGTAACATTCTTTTTCAAGAGTTCTCACTCCCATCTAGTCGATGGTGCTCTGATTTATGCCCTCCAGGCCTTTCAGCAGAAAGGGCTCTTGGTGAAAAATGCTCGAGTTTGTAGATCTAAGAATGTCTTTGTGCAGCTTTCTCGTGTGAATGACAGCTTGACTGGATACAGCGGTCTGGGTCACAGCCTGCTCCCTTGAGAACACTCAAGATGTCAACCCGGTGACTTTTGAAATTGAGTGTGGAGTAGACCTTATCTCTTCCCCCTCCCCCTGCTTAGAAAATTAGTCCCCATGAAGTTTAAAATGTTGATGGTTTTCAGTTATTAACCTTAACTAGGAAAAAGTGGTATTTTTTTCCACTTCCAAGCTTTTTTCTGTTTTCTAAGTTCTGGGAGATGTGTGTATATTGTCAATTATGATAAATTCGGCGTATTTTCAATGAACTTTCCAAAAGGTAGTTTTTGGAAACTTAATGAGTGAATTCTAAAGTGAATCTGGAAAAGTGGTCAAGAAAAGTTCAGAATTGGAGAATAATCAAGAAGGAAATTGATCTTCTAGTCATCAACATATCTTAAAAGCCACGATAATTCAAGTTGAGGGGTGGCACCTCAGGAGCAGAGCAGCAGATGCGTGTACTAGGGTAGAGCTTTCACCAACAGACCCGCGTGTGTGCAGAGCTGAGGTCCATGTTCAACCCAGCATGTGGAGAAAGACCATGCAGCAAATTATTTGGGGGAGTTGAAGAAAAATAACCTAAACCTCCCTCACATACCCAACATTTACACACAAAAATACATTCTGGGTATATGAAAGATCTAACTGTTACAAATAACCTAAAAATAATATAATATTGCTTTATATCCTTGAAATAAGGCAAAAATATATATATATGAACTATTACAAAGGAAATAGTGACATGTTTTCCTAGATAAGAACTGAAAATTCTAAGGAAAGACAATGCCGAACCAACCTCATGGAACAGATTTGGGAAAATATCACTAAGGCATTTAATACACAAATAGTTAACATTTATAACATTGCATATATTTATTAGAGTTCGAATAGATTTGGGGAAGGAGAGTTAGATAAACTCATGGGCTGAATCCACTCCCATCACGATATAGAAATCAGGTTGAAACTTTGTACAACTTCCTCAAAGGAGAAGGGCCTTGACTTGTGGGAAGTGTACCCCAGTTCTTCCCAGGCTCCGAAGGGCGGTCGCTGGCCTTGCCTCCACCACTCAAGTATCCAGATTTCTGAGAACTGAACTCAGTGGTATTCACTGCAGTCATTTCTGCATCGGTGACATAAACAAACTGTTCAAGCACCTAGACCCAAGTTATCATGTTTAATATCTACTTTCCACCTCATCCTCTGGAATTCGTCCTCATTAATCTGTGGGTAGACCTCAGCTCTAGCCTTTGATGCATGGCTATAGCTTTGGCCTTGCTCTCCTTGTTCTCTGGTCTCAGACTCAATAGCAAGACATCATCATTGGGTTCTCTTAGCGGTCTTTCTGTTGGGTCTTGGTACCTGATGTTTCTTCTACCTGGAATCTTTTCCCTTTCTTTCTTTGTCTGGTTAACTTTCATTCATCCATAAAACCAAGTTTATTTATCTTCCTCAGCAACCATAGATGCTTCCAGGCACCATTATTTATCAGGTGCCCAGGAGAGTTCCTGGTATGTACTAGGTGCTCGATAATGCTTTCCCAAAGACATAAATGTAATCTAAAGATGTTATAAATCTTTATAGCACAGGAAAAATGCACAGAACCCAGTAGGAACATGAGCTGAGCATATGAATAAGCAATTCATAGGAAAAGAAATACATGTTGGGGATAAGGAATCAGGTATGGTTGTATACTATAAATGGAAGTACACGTCAGGGTCATTTCAGAGAAAGGGATTTTGGCACTATCAAAGTAAACATTGTACATACCCTTTGGTCCAGCAATCCTGCTTCCACATATAAATATGCTCTCCTACACACAATCATATTCATTGTCTCATTGTATGAAATAGTCAGAAATTGGAAATCATTCTGGAATCTACCCACAGGGGAACAGTAAATAGGAAAAGCCTAATTTCTAGGTCATAGCACAGGTGACTCTCTTTAATGATGTGAATTTAGGAGCCCAGTCTCTCTCCAAGTGTGGCTCTACCATCTTAGATGCCTTTCCTTTCATAGTGTGAATGGGGGAAGAGTGTGAAAGACAGCACGAGACACTCTATACCCAGTCTGAAAGTGATCTCCCTCACTGTGCTCACATTCCAGTGTCGAGAACGTAGTCACGTGGTCCCTCCTGGATGCAAGAGGGACCGGATTCTTCCTGTGCATGTACACAGGAGAAAAAAATAAGTTGATCTGGAAATAGCTTTAAGGTCATTTGCTAAAATGCAAGATGGAAGCTTCGGAAATGCATGTGGGGAATTATTTCATATTCTTAAAATTGCAACTGGTGCATTCTCACCCTTATACAATATTTAACACTTTTATAAGTGGAACAGGACATTGAGTTGAATGTTTCCTGTTGCCCTGGAATTGATAACGGGAGCTCCACATTAACGTCAAAATGGCTTCAATTCTCACATTCTAAAGAGAACTGTACCAAGTATCATCCCCCATCATAGGCATCTCAGAATCCATTCCTGTGCAATCTAAATAAGGATAATGGGAGAAGGAGGACAGTTGTTAGCACCTTGAGAGGACCAGTAGTTATGCCAAAAAGTTTTTCCTTCTCTCCTGGGAGGAGTCCAGTAGAACAACTCTCAGAACCCTGGGCACCTGCTAGAATTGGATTTGGCATCTCATGCTCCGGCTGTGTGTGCATTGAGCTGAAGAATTCACACGTCACAGGTGATGCCATCAGAACAGAGACAAGCATGGTGAGGACTCGTGGAGAGTTAACCATGAGTCCTCAAAGTTTGGGAGCCAGTGTGAACCATATACAGTTCTCTTCTAGAGACTTTTCATGGCAGAAGGTTCATTGCACCCGAAAAGCAAAAGGAAACTATAGGGTACATGCCTGGAAGAAAAGAGTGAGTAGATGGAGTGAATCACCCACACTCCAATTATCCCATTTTTTGGAGGGTGCAGAAGGCCTTTCTGGTTCCTGCAGCTTCTCACAAGGGAGCCCCGTGGTCGGAGGAGAGAAGAGAAGCAGTAGGACCACCCAGGTGCTACCAGGACAGTGAGGCAATACATTACCTGTCAAAGAGGCAGAATGCCCAGATGGCTGGAGGGCAAATGGGCGTCCATGGTGAAAGATGGGTTAAGGTGAAGCCAAATCTGGCCTGAAGAAAACATCATAATCCAGTTATGAAGAGACCAATGTCTACACCACCAGAGGTAACCAGCAGTTGGAATCGGAAAAGCCAGAAAAAGGCCTGAGAAATATGTCAGTTAGTTTCCTTACCCCGGCCAACCAGAGAAGCCGGGTCATAAAGGGACAATGGGAGCCGGGTGGTTTGTCCAGGGCCTACCTCAGCCTTCTCCACTCTGAGCTGGTGGAGGCGCTGAGAGCAGGCTTTAGAATTAAATATTAGATTAAAATCAAGTCTGAGACTGAAGTTTTAAAACAGACTGGATGTTTAGTAATCAAAAGTGACTAAGAAGTTCTTGGATCTGCCTGAGATACCCTAGAAGGACAAGAATGGGTGATTTGACGGCTCACAGTGGATTGGAAACAGAGGAAAGCATTTCCATCACTACACCCCGCTGAAGCACACCCCCGCCACAGAAAAATAAACTCAATTACATTTTTACGTCTTAAAAAAAAGAGTTAACTGCTCTACTTTGGTGATGTTGTCTGCTTATTAATTTTACCTGGAGCGAAGTAACCATTTTTAATCTCCTTTTTTTTTTTTTAACTTTTGAGAGTTCTTTGCTTCTATCCTTGCTTATTAATTCTGCACCGTTTGCTTTGTCTTCTCCTGTGTTTATAGTTCCCCCGTGACAGTGTGCAGCTCTGTGTCCCGTCTCCTGCGCTCGCCACTTCCCATTCTTCTTCTTATCATGTCCATTAATTCTTCTTATCGTGTCTCTTTTTTTCATTCTGGCTTCTATTTTGCTGATTTGATTTTCTGCCACATCGGTTCCATTTCTGACTGCTTCAGTAATGATCTGATTGTGGTTATTGCACTTTTCATCATAGATTGATTTTCTGTATTAACTGCAACACCTCTGGTATCTTCCCGAACATTTAAAGCACTTCTTGAATTACAAGTGAGAGATCTGTTTTAGGGGTTAGGATGACTTGGTGTTGCATCCTGACTCTGCCACTTAGCAACTGTGTGATCTCATAATTATAAGGGAAGGGATAAGACAAACCAGTAATTGCAGATTTGGTGAAGCATGTTCCTTGATAGCAGAATGAACCAGCAGGTTGCATTTAAAGGGCCAGAGAGGGGAGAAACCATAATGTTGAGGTTCAGTGTGTTACAAGTGGGGGGGTTGTTGGGTTTGCGTGCTAGGGCATGGGGTCAAGAAGGGGTCAGATCACAAAGGCTCTTATATGGTTGAATTGAGTATGAGGATATTATCCCGTAGACACGTGCTTCTCAAGTACACACGCTGGGAACTGTGAAACTGCCCAGGGGCACAGGAAGTCTCAGGAGGTCCTCGCCTCATTTCCTTAGATTGTCAATATTAAGTGATGTAAAGAAAACACTGTTTAAATTAAAGCAAACATGTACACATAGCATAGGATGCAAGATCAAAATGAAATTCTAAAATAATCCTGGAGACTATACAAGAGCGTGTTGGCTCTAGTGGCCCCCTCTGGACTCGTGGGCGTGCACCTCACGCCCCATGCCCTTCGGGAGGACAGCTGAGGGAAGCCATCCGCTCCCCCTCAACCTCTCTGCGTAGCTCCCTGGAAGGAGAGGTTTCCTCTTCATCCTTCGCACATAGGCTTTGAGGGGCCACACCCCTTCTTTAGTCTGGGAAAATGCTCTAATTAGGTGGTTTCACTGTACAAACATCCCAGCCCTTCAGAAGCCACGGGCCCAAACAGAGATTGACTAACGACAGTGTTTCCCACTAATACTGATGTATTTTCAATTTCTGCAATCCAGAGTGCAGCGGTCGGCTGGGTCCCCTGCCTCCGGTGATTAATGGCCTGGCCCCAGCCAGGGTCCAAACAGAAAGAGCCAGGGGAAGCAGATGCAATGGGTTTCACATTATCGTGACGGCAACAAACTCATTCTGTAGTCTCAGTGCTGACTGCAGGGTTCTGATGATGAAATATGATGCATGTTGAATTTAATGACTTTCTCTGCCCTTCTGGTGAGTTCACTGCTTTCCAATGTCATTTTCTGTTCTCATCTGAGTGGTAATAAAAGGAATATCATTGACTGTGGTAGCTTGTAACCACTGTGTGTTTTACAATAAATTGCATTTCAGGACCTTATTCCCCAGGAGAAAAGTGCATGTGGTCAGAAGGATTATTCTGGGCAGGCTCTGGGATCCCCGTCTCCAGATGAGGAGGGGCGGGGTGGAGCTGCCCTTTTTAGGGAATTACTGCCGAAGAGCACTCATTTTTCAAACGGTTCTATATCAAAGGTCAGTTGGGACTAGAGGGGGAAAATGATATAATATGGGCTCCAAAGCAGAAATGACTAGGGCTCAACCCAAATCGCGCAGAATGAGCAAGGTCTAATCTCTTACGAGGTTCAGGGAGGGGGTCTGAGAGAACGCAAACTCGAAGCTGGGAAGGAAGCCCGAAAGCCCCGCTCTCCCTGCACAAGTTTGAACCGACCCTGGGTTCTCACCTCACGGAACAGTCGCCTGCACGGGGAGTGGGAAGGAGACGAAGAGTAATACTCAGTGAACTGCCACCGTGTACCAGACCTGTGCCAGGCACAACGTCACCACCTGCTCTCTCCGCACTTCTGGGAGTCAGGCCTTCTTCTCCTCGATTTGTAAACAAAGAAACTTAGGCTCAGCCGTGTTCCAGGGTTTCCGAGCCGGTGAAGGTCAGGGCCAGGGGTCCGGCTCCAGGTCCTCTGACGCCCAGCGGTGTTTTCCATAGACCAGAAGCACTGGCCTCACCCAGGAGTTTGTTAAAGACGCAGACTCAGGTCCCAGCCCAGTCACGTGTGTGGAGAAAACTGCCACTGATTCCAAGCAATGGGGCTGGACAGGGACCAGAAAGTTTCCTGACACTCGGGGTAACCAGGACAAAGTTCTCTTTTAATTGTTCAGAGGGACTGCTGTGTGATGTCACATGGACCTTAGCCTGGTTGTCCAGCTGGCAGTGATGCTGCGGACAGTACCCCTCCGACTTCAGAGTCCGGGACAGCTGCCGGGGTGACTCTGGTTAAAGTGCAGACTCTTAGCTCTAGAGGGTGTGAGTCGGAACTCTCCGGACAGAGCAGGAGAATGTGTGTACACACAGAAAGAGATTTATTTTAGAAGACACGTGCAATTATAGAGATTGGCAAGTCCAAAATCTACAGGGTGCACGTTCAAACTCAAGACCAGAGGAGAGCTGACGACGCAGTTCAAATCCCAAGGCCACCTGCTGACAGAGTCTCATTTCACGACCCATATCCCGGAGGGCCACCTGCTCTCCTCACAGTCCACTGATTTAAATGTTAAACTCATCCAAAAACACTCTCACAGAAACATCCAGAATAGTGTTTGACCACATATCTGGGAACCACAACCCAACCAAAAAATTAACTATCACATGTATTGCAGTGGTGGTTACACAAATCTACATGGTGGGAAAAAATAGCAAACAAGCTATACACATGCATAGTACCAATGTCAGACATTTGGTTTGGCTATTGCACAATCATTAGTTATTAGTTATTAAATAAATTAAATAAAAATTAAATAATTAGTTAATAATTATTATAATCATTCAGATAGAACGATTGGAGAGTCTAGTGAAGGGTCCATAGGACCTCTCTGGACTGTTTTTGCAACTTTCCGTGAATGTAAAATTATTTTCCAAAAAAAGTTTTTAAAAAATGTTTACAGTGCAGATTCTTGCCCAGTTGCAGCGCCCCCTCCCACCTCCCCTGCTCCAGGAGGCTGGTCACGTGCCCTTCGGTAATTTGGTTTCCAGGAGCTGCTCTGACCACGGTGTGAGCACGGCCCAGGGGAGGTGTGATTTGATGGGCTGTGGTTTCACCTACCTGACAAGCAACTGTCACTTGACTACTTTCTCACCAAGAGGAGGAACATGTTGCAAGTAGCAGGTTAGAAGAGAATTTGGTGCTAAGCGTCGGTCCGTGTTAGACAACAAAGGGACAAGGGTGCCATCGTTCCAGGGTGCTCCCTGGACAGGTGAGAGAGGCCCAGAACCTCGAGCGTCTCCCTCTGGAGCCCCAGTCCTGACACATACTGAGCAGTTCGGACCAGAAGCAGAGCTCTGGGACCCCCAGGGCCTGAGCCAACCGACGACAATGTCACGTGGGCATGCTTAATCCCCTCAGAAACCCCTGTGGTCGAGAGGACAGCCACTTCCAAGGCCAACACATGAGGACACCGAGGTCAGGGGGCATCGTTCCCAAAACTTCCTCATGGGACAGTGAGATTGCTCAGGTACTTTTTCCACAACAAAAAAACTTCAAGGCCCTGGCCAGTTTGGCTCAGGGGTTAGTGCATCGTCCCGCAGTCCAGAGAGTCCCGGGTTCGGTTCCCGCTAAGGGCACGTACCTCGGTTGCAGTTTGTCCCTGGCCCTGGTTGGTGTCGTGTGGGAGGCAACTAGTCGATGTGTCTCTCTCACATCAATGTCTCTCTCTCTCTCTCTTACTCCCTCTCTCCTTCCCACTCTATCTGAATATAAAGGCAAAAGTGTCTTCTGGTGAGGATAAAAAAAAAAAGTTAGGTAATGAGTCCTAAGTCCCACAGAGCCAGACATACTAACCTCAAGACTGTCCCAAAACAGGAAGGCAGCCAGCCCGGCCCGGCCCCTGGAGGCTGTGTTAACTGCTGAAGTAGCAGCGGTAACCCCGCCCTGCTGGTTCCCAGCCCAGCCCCGCACCACCTGTACTAACCCAGACGGCGCATCATGGTCCTAGTTTCCTCTTGCTTAAAGTACCAGCACTGGGCTCCAGCATTCAGAGTTTGGGGTTATTGTGGTTTTGTTTTCCTCCATTCGCTCCATGATTTACATTCTAGCCTATACTTTGAAGAAGCTCCCAGATTAAGATAATTGTCAGTAATTTTCTGTTATTTGCCAAAGGATCCATGCCTATACAATGGAGGTAGAAATTAGAGGTGGCAGGTGACAGAAAATGAGTGACTACACCAGCAACTTGGGGCCACTTCAACTCAGGTCCTGCCCCTCCTTCCCCGCAGCTAAGATTCTGGTTGATTCTACTCTGCATGTTCCCTTTGGCTGCCAGCGGTCACTGCCCACACTTCAGGTCTCTCACCCTTTCCTGCCCTTTCACCCATGGCCCTAACAAAGGTCTCACCCTCTTCCAGCTCTGCGTTCAAACACTGCCTTAGCCAGTGTGCTACATGTAAATGCAATAGTTACATTTAAGTGTAAACGTAAAATATAACGATCACTTCCCTACTTAAGCTATTCATTCCCTTAAAACGTAAATCAATACTCAGCTCGGATTCCAGGTCGCCCTGGGCCGGCCTCTCCCTCCTCATGGCTCATCACTGTTCCTGTGCCTGGGACCACCTGCAGTTCCCCACGCACCCTTCTCTCTGTCCCCTCTGCCACTCTGCCTTAGCTACTCTCCACCACTCTAGTTATCCTTTAAAATCTGGCATTTGTCCCCAGGGAAGACCTGTACTGCCCCTGTGACTGCTTTAGTGACCTAGCACTGTATTCCCACAGCATCCTGTGGAATCTATTGGCATCCACACCTCCCACCGACTTGCAGGTGGTGAGTCCCGTGGGGGAGGGCTTTCACCTCTGTGTTAGCAGAACCCAGCGCAAGGCCAGCACTGCATGGGCTGAGCCAGCTGTGACATCATGAGAAGGTGGAACATCATGGCAAGGAGAGTTCCAAGGGATTCAAACAGGAACCTGGGATGGAAGGTCATGCCTGAATGGGATGTAGTCATTCAACAAGTGCTCATGAACCACCCTCCCTGTCAAGCCTTGTTCAGAGATAGATATGAAATGGTAACACCACTGCCTCTGATGCAGTCTTGCCTTAAACTCAAAATTGAACCACATTCAGCCTTAGAAAAGATGCCATTTTGCAAGACATTCAGGCTCCTGAGGAACATGTTTAGCAGCACTGTGAGGATGCAGTGGGAAAGGCCCAGAATATAGAAAACTCTGGGGGAAATAACTTGGTTCATTTACAAATTAAGTGCAAGGGAATTTTTTTTTTTTCGTAAAGAGAGAAAGAGGGAATCTATAGATTTAAAAACACTTAAAAGACAGCAATCAAATTCAATGTGTGGACCTTGAGTGGATCTTATTCAACAAGCCATCCCTTTAAAAACAAGTGCGGAAATTTATCAACTGAATGGATATTTGATCAGATTAAAGAACAATCATTAATTTCATAAGATGCGGACAATGTGGCTCAGTGGTTGAGCGTCAACCCATGCACCAAGAGGTTGCCGGTTCAATTCCCAGTCAGGGCACATGCCCAGGTTGGGGGCCAGATCTCCAGTGAGGGGCATGCAGGAGGCGGCCAATTGATGTTCTCTCTCATTGATGTTTCTTTCTTTCCCTCTCCCTCCCTCCCTCGAATCAATAAAGAAAAAATTTTTTTTAAAGATGCAACATAGGCATTATGGTTGTGTATTTTTAAAAATATACATACACACTGATTCTTGGCTGGTGTGGCTCAGTGGTTGAGTGTCGACCCATGCACCAAGAGGTCACCAGTTTGACTCCTGGTCAGGGCACATGCCCAGGTTGTGGGCCTGATCCCCAGTAGGGGGCATGCAGGAGGCAGCCAATCAATGTTCTCTCTCATTGATGTTTCTATCTCTCTCTTCCTCTCTCTTCCTCTCTCTCTAAAATCAAAAAGGAAAAAAATTTTTAAATACACATACACACTGAAACATTTATAGGTATCTGGGAAGGGGTAGCATAGATATAAAGATAAAAAGATTGACTATAAGCTGATTATTGTTGAAGCTAAGTGATGGATATTTGGGGTTCGCTGTTATTCTTCCTACTATATATGTTTGAGATTTGACAGAACAAGTTAAAAATGGTAAGCACAAAAGATGCCCCTGTTAGCATATTATTTCACAATTACAATAACAGATACTAAATAAACAATTACAAATGAGTTATTTACAGTTGGGTAAGGCCACAGATACTTATGACCTGTGATGTATTTGTATTGAATTCTGCTTAAGTGCTATAGGAAATGCTTTCTCAACATTATGTTTTGCTAAAATCAGCAGTGTATAGGGGTCAGGGCTAAAGCCTTTTCCATTCATTGTCAAAGTCCATGTTGACATGTCCATGAAGATTTGGTTTTCTTTCTGAGGTTTCTTGTAAAATATAGGATCAGCAAGTGCCAGGAGCCAAGAAATAATATAGGTCTCAACGCCTGTGCCTGAAAAGTGTTAAACTATTTGTAAAGATTAATTGCAATGTATCTCAATTAGTATTGCTTGTGTGGTATTTTATAAGCAAATTCTTATTTAGTGTATCTACCTACTGAAATTGGAGAATCGTTTAACTTTATAAATTAGAGTGAATTCATAACAGTATTTCCAGTCGCTTGTATTTCTTTGGATGCCCATCGTCAGTGACAAAGGGGCAGAGTTTATAGCTCATTTGCTGGATTTGTTCAAAATCCCCCTTCTCACCCCTGTTTGTCTCTGTCGCTGGCTATTGTCACCCCCATGCCAGTTGTGATCACGAGCTATTGCCATGCCAGACAGTTTGTGATTTAATAGGTATTCCCCTTTTCTCGTTCCCTGTACTTGGGGCATACATCTCAATAAGGACCAGGACAAGGGAGACAGAGAACCTGTGAGGGGATTGCCTGCCTCCACATTGCGTGGAAGTGAGGCTGAAGCCAGAAGCTTTTCTATTAGGAGTAACAAAACAGCCAAGACTACCAACGCCAAAGCTGACATTTCTAAAGCAAATATAGTCTGCCGTAGTAAACACATATGAAATAGATGCTAAATGTCATTAAATTATATAATTTCGAAATAAAATATGGACTTTTTTGCTTCTTTCCAATGGACTATATTTGATCACATCCTTACCAAAGAAATATACCTAGAAAAAATATGACTCATGTTAAAAAGTAAATTGCAATATTTAAAAATTAGATCAGCCACGCACGTCTTTATTTTACCATAAAAATAAACAATTTTTTACATCTTTAATTACTCACTTTTAGACATGTGTTTATGAATATCATCCCGAATTATCAAATCCAAAATACCCTTTTCTTTATTTTGGGGGTGGTACGTCAACACATTCTGGGCGTACACCAGGAACTGGGTTTGCACCGCGACCCTGTAAATGGCAGCAGGAGGAAGTCTGAGAGGCGTGTTGTACCGACAGCAATAGCCACGAGATACTCTGCTACAACAGGAGAGTTGTCTTAGGTCACTGCAAAATGAATTTTAATTTGCAGCACTAAGTGGTAAATAGTACCTTATGGGTAGCATAGACTTGTTGAGATAAAAATTCCGGGCCGAAAGACATCAAGAGAAGAGAATGACATTTAAAGACACAATCAAATCAGAAGTACCTACCAGAGTGAAAATCCTCAGAAGTGAGTGGAGAGACACACTAAAGATAATTCCGGTGATGTAAAAATGAAAAAGGACTCCAAAGCAGTACAGAAATTGATTCAAGTCCAACCCACACTATGAAGGACACAAAAGCTGTTCCGTAGCAGCTCTGTGGGCAAAATGACTTTCATGCTCTAGATGACGCACTTCTCATTGGTTTAAAAGCAGAGCACCTGAGAAACCCATTTGTTTTTCATCCTGCTTCACTGCTTGCTCCCCCTACCCCAGTCATCTTCGTTTCCCCAGCACGCCCCACCCCTTCCCACCTGCTGCTTTGCACCTGCTGACCCCTTTACTTGAGTAGATATACCATACTTTTGCTTGACTGGCATCTTCTCACCTGTTACATCATCACCCTGCATGGCCTCACCCCTAGAGAATTTCCCTATGGTTCTATATTCCCAGCCATTCCTTTCACAGCTCGTAGCAGAGCCTGCGTTAATTGATTTGGGATTGCCTGTCTCTTGCACCATACTAAAGCTCCATGAGGACAGAACCAATCTATCTTATTCACCACTGCATCGCCAGTACTTAATACATAAAAGGACTTGAGTATCCAGTTCAGAGTGGGTCGTGAAAACATATTTGTTTACTAAAAGAATAAAGGGTCATAATCCAGTCAACTCTTATAAGAAAGGGAGGAGCAACTATGTAATTAGTGTGACTACACAGGTAAGACTCAGAGGAGCTCTGCTTTTAAAAGGGCACCTGTGAAATGGAGAAAGGAAGAACTCATAACCAAGGACAAATGTAAGAGAAAGATGTCAAAGTACCATGAAGGCTACAATCCTGGTGAGATGAGACTGCGAACCAATGCTGGGAAGATGAACATGGACTTTCATAGTTGTACCTGGAGCTAATCAAAGATAGGGGGAGAATTTCACTTGCTCCTTGGGGTATAAGGTATAGCACTTAGGAGAATTAAAGAGAAAGGTAGTCTTTGGGCACAGTGCCATGGAGAAGGATTTTGGTTTAGAAAGATAGTTAGAATGAAGTTGATTGCCTCCCCCTGCCCTCGCCAAAAAAATCAAAAGAAAGATCACTGAGTGTGACCAGAACTTCACAGTGGCTCATTCAGCACCCACTCTGACCCCTAGAAAGCCTTCCCAAACTCTGAGAAGTGGAAAATAAAAACTACATTTTCTAGACTCTCTTACCACTAGGTTTCTTCATGGGATTCAGGTTCTACTAAGTGGATGATCATACAAGACACACAAGGAGGACATGAACATTGTAACAGACTTACACATGGGGAATCTGGCTTTTCTGGTAAGCATCATGATGGAGACCTTTGGTCCTCTGAGGGCCGGCAGCAACCGTTACAGCTTCACAATCATGGCAGTAATGAGCCGAGGGCCAGCCCGGCTGCACTGGCTTCACTAAATCGCCAGCTTAGCATTGCAGCAGCAGATGTGGGACCTGGGACCCCAACTGGCAAAGGCTCCCTTAGCAGGCCAGCTCTGTGTTGTGGTTCTGGGGGTTGTCCCGGCTCCAACTTAGCCAATGTCTCTGTGAGCTTTTTAATACCCGTATTTAACCCTTTTTGGCTCAAAATGGCTAGAGTGGATTCTGCTGACTGCAACTGAGAAACCCAACCAATTCGCTAAGAAAAGAGGAGAGGGTTCCTTTTACATTTACGTGAATGTTAGGGATGCCCATGTCTGGGAAATCTTACGTCTTTTGTAAATGTGATTTTGAGAACATCTTGGATTTCTTTCTTTAAATCGATTTATTTTTTACTACTAACAGTGAAAACCCAAATGAGCCACCAAGAAGGGCCAGGTGTTTATTTTCATGATAACCTGGTGGAATTATGTGTCTGCGCCAATGCAACTTGGGGGAAAATGATGTCAAAAATCTAAAAAACGAATACCTTCCGTGAAGAAGCCCAGACTAGTCCATTTCTAGAATCCAGAGGGAATGAAGAAATATGGCGATTAAGTGTCTATAAATAAACAAAAAATTACCATTGGACCTATCAATCAATGACCATTCATTAAATAATAAATATTAGCCACACTTCTATGTGTGAAATCAAAGAAAATGACACCAACGCTTCCCTCAGAGAAAATACAATGAGCTGTAGAAAGAAGGGAAATCTGTATTCAACACTAGAAAACAATGCAGAGTATTATGGAACTCAGGGAAAAAGCGTTTGGTAAAGACGTTGATTACTGTGGGTGGGGGCCGTTGAAATAGCTACTTAAAACCACGCTTATTGCCCTAAATCTGGATAAAAGAGTATGCTCTTAGAAAGCAGAGAAAAACTGGGAGACATTTAAAAGACAAAACATGCGTTAAGTATAGATGTGTCATTTTTTGCTGGGACACTCAGCACCGGTGACAAGGATTTGGCTCCGAGCGTGGTGGGCAGGCCCGCTGAGGAACCCAGGAGGAACTTCCGTGGACCACAGGGAGTCAAAGGGTTTCTGGGTGAGGAAAGACCTTGAGTCACCGAACGCAATACTCGAATACGTCCTACAAGTTAATCTCTGCTCATATCACTGTTTTTGGAATGTGGGCATAACAGGATAGATGTGCTTTTTAAAAACCCTAGAGAACGCCTCGGCAGAAAGAGTCTGGGTAAATCCAAGACAGTGATAGCCTCAGCAAAACAAATTACAAGTGAAATTACGGACCATTATTTCAATGCCTCAGTTGTACAACTGACCTGGGTTCAGAGAAGTAGAAGCATTTCCAAAGGCTGCTCAGCTCGGCAGAGCACCGTGGGCTCGGGACGTCTAGCCCGGGTCTCCACCTTGACAAGGAATTTCCTGGCTCTGTTTTGTGAGTGCTGCACTTGACTTCTCTTCCTAGGCATGAAAAATGTTAATAACTTTCTCTCTCCAAACATCCTTCCCCCGAGGAATCATAGATCATGGGAAGAGAGAGGTTCGCCATTATGGAGGGACATTATCATTTTTATACAAATGCTAAAACAATTCTGAGCTCTCAGCCTGAACTAAGCTACCTTAATCTTACCTGTGTCTCGCACCTGGGGAAACTGGGTTTAGAAAAATGAGTGGAATCCATTTCAAGTGTTCTATCTTAAGCCTCTCCGTTTGCACTCAATTTGTTTTATCACATAGTGATAGGAATTAAAGGCCTTCGCTGCAGTTTAGGCAGCTTGCCAATGCCTATTTTATAGCAATAAAATATGTACAAGTTAAGGAATCTCATGTGGAAAATTCATTCAACAGCCTCAAAAGCCAAATGAATGGTAATTACTTTGAACACAATGTGGCAGCAATCAAGCACGATTGGATCATGCTTTTAAATGTACGTCTACATTTTAAGAACTAAGATAATTATGAATTATGAAAATAACGAAGAGAGACAATGGCACAGCAAAGCTGTTGTTTATGAAACATGAAAGGGACATTTTCAGAGGAGTAGGGGAATGAGTCATTCCCCGCACCTGCCAGAAAATATTGAATATGACACATTACATAGTACAAGGCTGGGCTCGGCTTTTCTTCCCAGTGATTTCACGTGGGGATTACTATGCTGAGCTCCAGTGTTTGCAGAGGTTGGTGTGTGTGTGTGTGGGGGGGGGCACTGAGGTTTCCAGCTCCACTTCCCACACGATGTGAAATTAAATGCATGGCCATCACTCCACACACCACAATTCTAATAGATCCACCCCTTATTATGCCCGCAAACACGGATAAAGTGTTCTCTGGATAATGACTTGCCAAACTATTTTTCTCTAGACGGAATTTATCTGAAAAACATCTCTTGGAATAGCGAGTCCATGAAACAGTATTTCTTTTTGCCAGTCTCCCCTTTATGTGAGATCCTGGGATAGGCATTCAACTTCTCTGTTCCTCAGTTTTTTTTCCCCAACGTAAAAGTTATGGGGTGGCCAACTGTCTCCAACATGTCATGCATCTCTGCACCACGTCGATGGTGCCCCTCGGTGGCCATGTGGAGCGCGCCGGGGAGACATCTAGCGGAAGAAGTTTCCAGGAGGGAAAAGCAGCGAGTCATGGACATCACCACGCCTGCGGCACTTGAGAAGGAGTGAGGAGGCCAAAGTGAGGGGAGAACAAGAGATGAGATTAGAGAGAAAACGGAAGACAGATCACGTCGAACCTTGAAAGCCACCGTATATTGGCCTTTACCCTGAGCACAACGGGACATTGCAGAGGACGGTGAGCAGAGGAACTGTGTGACCTGACTTGGTGTTTTTCCAAGATTCTTCTGACTTCTAGAGTGAGAATGGACTGAAGGGGTGTGAGCGTAGAAACAGGGAGACCTGCTAAGATTCTGTGATAATCCAGGTAAGAAACGAGGGTGGCTGGGACTGGAGATTCTGGATTCTACTGGGGAAGGTGAGGGAGGGGCATTGGACGGGATTTGCTGACCTATCTGTCCTCCATATAACACAGAATCGAAATAACCCCAAAGATGAATAGTCTTCCATGGTTACCAGAGTTGGGGACTCAGTTCCCAACTGATGGCCCTGACATTTTTCATTTGTATTTTTAAGTTTCAAGGACACCTACACTGCTTGGGTTCAGTTTCAGTATTTTGAACTTCTCTACGAAGAACAAATCCTTACTGTCAGGCAACAAATAGTTTGTCAGATCATTTTGCTGAAACAAAATAAAAGTGGCCATTTTCCAAAGGCCCACTGTCTTGAGCTGAGTTCTCTCCAAAAAGTAAAGCCTGAGATGAGGACTTGTCATGGACAGTTTACTTTGGGAAGTGACCCCAGGGAACAAAAGTGGGATCTGGGATGGTGGTGCTGGCAGAGGCATTAAAGGCAGGGAAGACAGATTATACCTGGAATAGGTGAAAATTCAAGTGAAGACAAATAGCTATTCTCTCTAGAGTAGAAAATCAATCCAAGCAACCTGCTACCAAATTGCGAGTAAGGATGACACCATCCTGAGGGCTCAGAGTCGATCTCTACTGTGAGCAAGGTGAGTGTTCCACAATGGCAGTAGCTGATCAGTCTTGGGCTTGTTGCATAACCTCCATGCCTACTCCCACGACCATCTGTGGGGCCCATGGTACAAGCACCAGAATAGAGCAGCGTAGAGAATGGCCAACATCCCCCGACACCGAGGCGTCCTACCTATCTGATCACTGAGTTCCCGCTGTGGGGACGACGCTCTCTGGCGAGCATACAAATGAGACACAAGAATCAGCACACTCTATGTCCATTCCGATCGGCCTGCGCCCTCACCTCTGCCTTGAACCCTTTCCTCTGTTCTTCCCATCATGCTCCTCCCATGCCTCTGACCCGCCGACGAGCCGTTTACCTGTCTGCCGGAGCACACGTACAGTGACAAAGGGCAGCGTTCACAGTTCTGCCCATTGAAAGTGTCTGTCTTACCTTTTGTGCCCCAGGAATACTCCAGGGTGAAACTGGCCGCCCATTGCCACAAGCGTGAACACATTAAACATTATAATTATATTATACAGGTGGAGCAAAAGTAGGTTTACAGTTGTTCATATGGAAAAGAGTGCAATAATGAATAAATAACAATACAAGAATAAACTGTGATTCACGTACTCACAACTGTAAACCTAGTTTTTCCCTACCCTGAATATTAATATATTACTTAATATGTGCAAATGTTAATATAATATATAATTATACATCATATAATTACATCTATGATTATATAATATATAAGATTGTTATATGTCTACATATATTAGTATATAAAATATATTAAGCCACCCTGAGCCATGTCTAGATTTATCTTCTGTCGGTTGATCAGATGGAATATCCATGAAGCCATAAGTATAGTTCGAAGGGAGCCAGTTGTCTAAGGACGTAGTGAACGTGAAAGCCTGGGCCATCTGTTCATGTTTCTTACTTGTGCCCTTAGGATTTGTTCAGATTCGGTTCTAAATGTGCCCTTCCCATCATATGATAAATTGTTGCTGTGCCCACCCAACCTTATGACTCAAGTGGATTGGCCAATACCTAGCTAATTAATGATGGGAACTTCTGTTCTCACAGTCACATGATGTCCACGGTTGCTCAGTCTCTACGTAGTCACAACCATGAGCCAGGACACTTCTGGATTCATTCCGGAAACTGGTGGAGACACCATTCCTGTTGGAGTGGCCGGCACCCCCTTTCCGATCTCCAGCTATCATTTTTCTCTCATGTTCAGTCTTTCGTGGTCATAGAAATTAAATACTATCTTAGACAACTTCCTGCGTATCTCACCGCCAGGAATGTCATGGTCGTTACCGCCAGTCCCTGCAGGCCCGGGACACAGCGGTTGCCTCTGCAGCCTTGCTGCCCGTTACACCCACCTGCCTGCCTTGCCTGGTCGGTCGCATGCCGCCACCTGGCCTCGGCAGCCCGGAGGTCCTCCCACAGGGAGCTCAGCTCCAGGTACCATCTCCTGACGCCAGCCCAGCCTCGAGAGAACAGCCACTGCGAGACATCTCAAAGACCCGGTGCCTCCTCCCCAGCACACTTCCTACCGTTTTAGTGAAGGGAGTGCGAGGGGAGAGTTTTCAGTAAGGGGCTGGATTTTTGGTTCCATGCATTAAATCCTTCTACCAGTCCCACTTCTCTCAACCTTAGATCACTAGCTCATTACTCTGCCAAAACAGTGCTAGCAACTCCGCCGGGTTCATGGTGACCCGGCGTCCTGTGGCAGATCCCAGGAGCCCTCCCAGCAGGGTCCTCCGACGGCTCCACCGACCTTTCCAGGGCATCAGGGCCCAGGTAGGGGAGAGCATTCCCTTCCCCTGAACCCTCCCCTATCGGCTATACATCCCGCCTCCCCGCCCCCCTCCACCGCCACCCCTGCTCCAACAAAACCCGTGTCCCTCCTGACGCCTCTCAGCACCCATTTGCCAGGTCCTCTGGCGGAGAATGCCATTCCTTCCGGAGCAGGCAGCGGCTGTGTTCCACCCCTGGAGCCTGACCCTAGGTACTGTTCTGGAAGCAAGGAGGGATGGACAGATGGGCCGTGAGAGGAACGAACATCACCTTGCAAGGTGACTTCTTCATGGGAGCTTTCTGCAGACCGCCAGGCAAGAGGAAATTGTTCTCACCTGTCAAGGGAGAGAACTTTTCCCACTGACCTGACCGATCCAGGAGAATTCAGGTTTAAGATTCTCAGGCCACGCAACAGACATCCCCATGCCTGGTCTCAGGGCCCCAGTATGTTCCTACCAGAGCCCTGATTTTGGCATCAGATACCTGTCAAGGCTGTGCATTCTGTCTCTTTCTAACTCTGTAACGTTAATCCTGGGCTTAACTTCCAGCGCAGTTTGTCCTGCAGCTGAGGGGTGGGGGCTCTTTAAATGCTTCCATGGAGACTTCCCGATGTCACAATGCGCCCCGAGTACATGCGGACCGACCTGAGACTTCCATGTCTTCCAGGCTTCTAAAGGTGTTGCCAGAAGCCAGGCAGCTCCAGAAGCATCATGCTGATGTTGCGCCACACCCGGCAGGTTCCCCGCGTGAGGTTAGCCGGTGCTCCGCCCTCCACTCACAACTCCTCTCTGGCCGCCAGTGAGTCCTGGTGGGGCTTCCGCAGGCCACGGGTTACCCACACCCCACTTCCCCCAGCTGTGGGCCCGGGATGCCCGCGGATGGAGAGTGAGACGTTCCGGTTTCCAAACCCCATCCTCAGGGTCCACTGTCTGGCGAGTCTTCTGGTGCCGACGGTGGTGGCCTACACGCCCCCCCCCTTGGTTGTGAAGTACAACCTGAGATGCGGCTGTGCCCAGGTGGGCTCTGCTCTGCTTTGGTGCTGAGGGGCAGAGAACTGGGAAGAGTGGAAGACGAGAGGGAAAGCAGATACAGAAGTGCGCTCGTGAGCTGGTCCCTCGGGGGCGCGCTTAGTCATGTCCACCCACGGGGCAGAGAAGGGCGTAGGTACACACCAGAGGGCTCCCGGCTCCCATGGACAGGGGTTGGCCCACAGGGCGATAATGCCCTCCAGTTGGAGTGCACACATGTTGATCCTGGGAGGGTCCCCACCCGAGTACCACCACGTGGCCTCTGAGAGCCACTGAAACAGAAAAGGAGCCATCCGTGGTCCGCATGAGACAACGTGCCGTCAGACCGCCTGCGTGAAGCTGGCTGTGGGCAGGATCCGCTGCTGTAAACGTGGGCCAGGAGGGGTGAGGTGAGGCACGGCCACTCTGCGATGGGGTGTGGAAGGGAGGCCAGCAGTCCTGTCGGGGCCTCTGCTCTCACGCAGCCGCGCGGAGCTGTCAATCACTGCTTTCCTGCTGGGCGTAGCTGGGGCTCAATGCCGTGGGGGCCTTACTTCCCCACTGACAGGTGAGGAGGTTGGAGTATTTATTCACCAACTTCTGTCATTTATAGGTTGAGGATCACTCTTGGGGAGCTGGCTCTTGGCACTTCCAACTTGTCCCTGAGCTCAAGAGCTGAGCTCTCGTAGCTGGAGAACCCCTCAGGCAGAGAGATGCAGGAGGCCATCAGCAGGTCAGGGACCTCTGCAGGTGACCTGCAGGTTAGGCCAAGGACTGGGCACCAGCAATGTTTCCGCAAGTACTTCTGACTCTTCAACCACTGTTGGGCAGGGCAAGAGGCCAGGCCGATCGGGGTGGTAGTTCCAAGAATTTACTGTGTCTTCCGAGTCTTCTTGAAAACCCCTAGTATTAGTGAGCATCTGGTAAAATGCTCTTTTCATAAAAGGCACCTCTGTAGCAACCCTCAGATGCATCAGAATTTCCTTCTGCACAAATGCATACTCTCTTCTTCTCCCATTCCCAAGCTATCGGAAGTCTTGAAATTCCCTTGTAAAACTACTGCCGTGAGCTGTTGTGAAAGGAACAGCAAAATAAACGCTCTGTTTGCTGAAAAAGAACAGACACGCTCGCTGTACCCGACATTAGCTTACAGCCACCATGCAAGACCTCTCCCTGCGTGATTGAAAGTGGCAGATGGGGCGGGAGCTGGGCACCAGCCAAGGAGCCGGCAAGGAGATGGGCCCACCAGGCAGCGCTAAGGGGAGACAAGTGCTGATACTTCGAGAGTTTCTCATTTTGCGGCTTCTTTCGCTTTCCCGGAGCAGATTCCCAAATTGATTCTGCCGACTTCAGCCGCCACGTGTGAAAACGCTGACTGGCAGAAACACCTGAGGGTAATACATCTGCCAAGTGATTGGTTAAACAGCTACTCATTTTGAAATATATCTCTAAGAAGTAGAATAATAGAGGGCCGCTGTAGTGTGCGGCCCATTAATTACACGGTTGACAAGAAAATTACCCTTCAGATCAACATTAGTGGAGACTGGTCTGAGTGGTGGGTGGGGGTGCATCGAGGACAACATTCAACAGGGTGATCTGGCAGCCCGCCCCTCTGCATCGGGAGGAGGGAGTTGGTACATACAATGGAAAGAAAACGTATGAACCCTTCTGCGAAAGTCCCTGTCTGTGCGATTTAGGGGACTTTATCAGACCTTCTTAAACCTTACGGTCCTTATTCATAAAATGGGGCTGAGAAAAACAGCTACAAGGGCACTTATGAAGAATAAATGAGAATGCAGATGAATCACCTGACATACTATATGCTTGACCAATGCGCACCTGCTGCCTTCCACTCTGTGGTTTCCCTGTGCTCCGGGACAGCTTCCTCCGCACCTGGTTGTAAGGAAAACCACGAGAGCACCTGGCTGTGTGTACCTGCTCCTTCAGCCCTGCCCAGCAGGCTGTCCTGAGTCACAGGGCCCAGCCTGGGGGTGCATCAGGAGTGTCTGCCCCTCTAGGAAGTGGGGTCTGAACATGGTCTGCTGCGCCCAGCCCAAGTCTGACTTTCTGGAGGGAACCAAGCCTGTAGCACCATCCGGTTGCAGCCTCCTCACCTCCCCCGTCAAGCGCAGCTGGTCAGGCTGGCTGGCTCTCCTCCCAGCTCCTGTCTGCCTCCCAGATCCACCTCAGCTTCCCTCTGACACTGATCCTGATTGTGAAATCCAGTCTACCCACAGGGGCTCTCGATCTAGATGGCTCATTCAAACTGGGTAATTGAAGGAAGCTTAGTAAAAGGAGCCATTAACAAAATTATAAGCTGTAACCAGCTCTAGGCCTGCAGGGACCAAAGGAGGGAGGGCTTACCAGGGCCCGGCTGATTGTCGGGGCTGTGGATTTCACGGAGGGATGGAGCCAGGCCCCAAAACCTTGCAGGAAGGGAGTCGGGAGAATCAACTCTGATCTCTCTCTCCCTCCTCCCATGGGCTGAGCTCAACCAGAAGCTAGAGGGATACAGTCCAAACAGGTCAGCCTTCTGGGATACAGAAGAGCAGCGCAGAGAAGGGAGGAGTAATTGGAAGGCAGCCCGTGCTCAGTCTCACACCTCACCCAAGGGTCACATTGAACCCGAGGCTACCAGGACTCCTTGGGAACACCCAACCCTTCTTAGGTGCCACGGCCAGTTCTCCCAGAGGCTACTTTGGTGAACAGTTTTGAGCATGCTTCCTCCACTTCAACTAGGTACAATGGCAGCTCATGGCCCTCATCACCAATGTGTACCTTTTGCTCCCTGCTTGAGACTTGTCTGAGGCCATGGTGGGAGACACCTGCAGGAGACCCCTCACCTTTGATCCATGCACAACCCGAAGTGGAGGAGGTTTGGGGCTATGCTCGACCGACTGGGCATAAGCGCTTCTCTCCCTCCCCCGGCACCAGTGTGGAAATATATTTCATAAGATGCCTTCAGAGGTCTGGATTCTGATTCTAAACTCTAACCCACTGGGACCCCAAATCTGCAATCTTCGCCTAGTTCCTGTAGTCCTTTGTCCTGGCAGATGGTCTTGCTCCCTGCTCTACATTTTAGACTCCCAAACCTGAAGACCAGTACTCCCTAAATGCCCCTCCCAATCCAGTCTGTGATAGCCAGTCAGGCGGGAAACAGATGACAAACTCAAACTGAGAAAGTTGATAACTGTGTAAAGGATTTATGTACATGGGTACAGGTGTTACTGTCCCTAGGTCTGGAGGTCAAGCACCATCTTAGTTTTCCATCCTTCTCCACTAGTGCTTCACTTCTATTCCCTGCCGCTATTGCCCAGATAAACCAACTGCACTCAAACCTTTGTCTCAAAATCTGCTTGTTGGTGGCGTTCTCTCTCTCTCTCTCTCTCTCTCTCTCTCTCTCTCTCTCTCTCTCTCTTTCTGTCTCTCTCTCTCTCTCTCGCCTGTGTCTTTCCCCCTCTCCTCCCCTAGGTGCATTCTCTCTGCCTTTCTTTTTCCTAAGCTCCAAGGGCCCTTCTTTTGTCTCTGTAACTCATTTCCTGAGCCCATGCAACCCAGCTGGCTCACCTTTTCTGACTCTGACTTTCTAAATAAACTTTCTCTTATAATTTGGGGGGGGGGGGCTTGTTCCTTGGGTCAGGGGCTACCTAAAGTAAAAGGTTTTGGTTCTCAAGTATGACCCCAGAACTTCCTGTCATTTTAGAGCCTACTAGTTTCTTCTGTTCACACCCGAAGCTCATCTCTCACCCACCAACCGCCCTCCCCACCACCACCACCATCATTGCCACACTGTTGGGAGCACCTAGGATGCCTGGCCACTCTCTGACCTCTGTGTTCTGACCAGTCCCTGAAAACAGTCCTTCTGTCTTCTCTCCAGCCTTGGGTCCCTCCTTCTGGCCAAGCCCCTAGAGACCACCATGTATAAGCTCTCCTTATCCCTTGGAATCATGAAAAGTTCTCCCTGGATTGGAGGTAGCAGGAGAATTAGAAGGCTGTGGGAGTAGACTGTCAAAAGGTAGTGGCAGTGGAAATGAAAAGAGGTGTGTGGAGTCGAGGAATATCAATAAGGAAAAGTACAGGTTATCATGGTTGTGGAAGACATAGGAAAGACAAAGGCAAGGATGGGTCTTGGCTTCTCCCTTGGACACCTGGGTCAATGGAGTGCCACGGTTAGGTCATAGTCTGTGAGATAATTTCCTAGTGGGAAGGTCTAGTCATTCCAGATTCTCTCTCTCTCTGCCAAATGTTCACCTCTTTATATATCTTCTACATATGCTTAGCCAGGTTCCATCTGAGTGTTTGGTTATAAAACTTTATTCATAGGCCAAAATTTATTCTTTTTAAGTTGAACTAACACAAGTTAGAATTTTAAAAATTCAACTCTGCCAAGAAACCTATTGAAAACCAAATTACAGTGAAGCCTTGGAGGAGTTACAGATTAGCTTGCCTGGCAGCCTGCTGGGCACGGGTGTCCTACTTCCTCTTCAAGGCATTACAAGGCGTCCCTCTCTCCTAGTTTTCTGGACATAGGTGACTAACCCACCCTCTGCCTTCTGTTTCCTGTGAAAACGGGACATGTTGCCCTCATTCATCGCCCTAAATGAATCATGATGGTGCCCATACCTAGACCTGCCATGAGATTCAGAGCCTGGGTGGGAGGAATGTCATTCTGGATACATTAGAACATTTATTCCAGAACTGCATAAAAGCAAGAAAGAACAGCCCAGGAGGCTAGAAAAGCAAGATCCCAAACCTGGTGAGAAGACTGAGCTTGGGAGATGGTGCAGTGAGCGCAGGTGTCAAGAACAGGCTGGAAAGGCCAGGGAAGGGTTGCTGTTGGAACAGACTTCTGGTTCTGGTAGCAAATGTCTTTTCCACACAATGTGCTGGAAAAGGCCATGAGTTCGCACTGGTCAATTCTGTTCTAGAAAAATAAAACTTTTTAAAGTGAGCAAGATAGAGAGACTTGTTTACTATGTGTTGATTATAGACCAGGCACTGTGCAAGGAATTGGACTCCTACATTTTGTTTAATCCTTATCCACCTTAAGGTGAAAAATATTTTTCCTATGTATCCAATGAGGAAATTGGGGCTTGAAGAAGTCAAATTACTTGCTAGCTGAGCTGAGATCTTGCTGTGGTGGTTTCCAAAGCCCCTGTTATTTTCATTAGCGTATTCTAATTCCTCCAAACATACGTTGCTTCTCTCTACCTCCTATAATGCTATATTTATGTCACACCTTGGCTCAGCCTGAGTATGAGACATATGGCATTGCAAGAACATAAGTAGGTGATAGTGAGGAAGTTGGAACTGGATGGGACAGGGGCTGAGCCCAGACCCACCTCTGACTTCTGTAGGGTCTGGGATAAGAGTACAAACAGAGGCCTGCATACTATGCAGAGAAGTATTAACAGGCTGGAAATCAAACTTCTCAGTGAAATATGTTCTGTTACATATTTTTTTCCTTGACAAATAGTTCTAACCTGAAAAACCAAGTCAGAATGCAGAATTCTTGCATTCCCCTAGGTTCTGTGCTGAATATGGCATTGTGGAACCCCTCGCCCTCCACCCCTTGCTGCCCTTTCTCCCCATTCCAGGTTACATCCTGTTGCAAGAGGCCTTGCACATTTGCACACGCCCAAACTCCTTCCACACCACACACCAGCAGCTGCCCCGTGGCTAAGCTTCGACCCTTTGACTAGACTTGTGCATGCTCTGGTAGCCCCAGGGGAGAGGCCTGCCAAGTCCCTAGAAGTAGGATCATGATGACTGGGGCAAAGAATTCTTGCATCTCAGGTATCTGAAACATGGTCTAGAGGCGAAGGGATGGATTCCGGCTGGGCACAGCCCCTTGACCAGGTGGTTTCTTGCCCCGTGGGGAGGGCCTGACTAGAGGACAGCCCTGATGTAAAGTGTGTGAGCAAGAACAGAAGCCCTTCACCCAGGTTCAGGGCAGTACTGGCTGGATCACCCAGTATAAAAAGCACAAAGGGATTGGTGAGCTCCAGGGTGGCTCATGCAGAGCCTACACAAGGGATTCAAAGAAGAAGGCTGGAGAGTTTATCTTACAAGTACAAAGGGTAGTGCCTCCCCTCACAGTGAGACCCAGCTGGGACATGGAAATAAGAGGGAGGAGGCAGAAGGCAGGCTAGGGCCAGGAAGGACATAGTTCAGAGCTCCAGTCCCCAAAGTAAACTGCAAGTTAAATGCAGGAAGGAAGAACTTATTTCTGAATAAATCAACAGAGCCAGGCAGCATCAGGTAGTACCAGAAGGACAGGTAACAATAGACAGCAAGAATAATTCCAGGCCCCTCTCCTTCTGGCAGAGCTGAGGCTACTGATTATCTTAGCCCTGGTCAGGGCTGGCTCAGGAGCACACTGAGTCTGGCCTCCGAGGTGGAGGGCACCAGTGATTCTAATCGGAAGAGACAGGGAAGGTAGGAGCTGATTATTTCCCCATTAGGAATGACAGTATACGCTGTGACCAGGGCAGGGATGGGAACATCTTCTGCTTGCTGAGCAGGACTCCCCCCAGAGTCCGTTTAAACTGACAGGAAAAGAGTGTGCTACCTACAGCCAGCTGTACCAGGGAAGTTTCAAGATGCGCTGCGAGATTTGAAATCACTGATTGGGGGAGGGGTGTAGGGGTCAGCAGTTTAATTGGAGGATGGCCTGTGTTGTCAATGAGTTAAGGTCCCGCAGGCTCCCAGTGTTTCCACTGTACAAGTCCTCTCCCAAAGCACATGTTTATTTTTTCAAACAAAACATAATTTGTGTTACCATTTCATGCCATATGTATTTACATTTGGCTGTTTATTTGGGATAAGTTAGCCTCTCCTTGAATTTTTGTACCAATTTTTAAAACTTAGTATTTCTACTTTGGTTTCCCTCCGACCTAGAAATTGACTGTGTCAGAGAGAGAGCATTAGACTCAGACTTGAGAGAGTTTGGTCTGGCCTTGTCATTGAACTATGTTATATGTTTGGGAACGTTACTTACCTTCTTTGGCCTCTGCACCCTTGTTTGTCAAGAAGTAACAGTAAGAACATTAGACCTATCCAACTCAAAGACTGTGTGGGGCTCCTGTGAGATTATCTAGAAGCCAAAGAACCCGTAAGATAATGTGATGTTATGCAAAGAATGAGACAGATTAGGTCTCTGCCAATAAATATTGCCTCTGCCATTTACTAATTATATAATCTTAGGCACGTTTCTTAAGAAACTTGACTTTCAGTTTCTTTAAATGTAAAATGATAGACTCAATATTTATTTCAACGAGTCTTGTGAAGGTTTTGGTGAGATAATTATAAAAGAAATCAGTGCAGTTCTTTCCATATAGTAGATACTTGAAAATATTAATCTTCTTTTTTCTTTTCTAGAATAACACACTATAGGGTCTAATTAAACCTGGTTAATTGATCTGGAATATTTCTCTTTCCGATCCTTCTAAAATAAAAGTAAAGGAAATGAAAGTTATAAAATCTAAAATGCTATAATAGCAGTAAAAGACTTCAATGTGTCAGTCACTTGCATAATAGACTAAACACGTAAGCAGAAGACTACCTGAACAACAGCATGAACCAACTAGATCTAACAGACATCTACAGAATGCTCTTCCCACCAATAGGAATACACATTCTTTTCAAGTGCACATAGAACATTCTCTGGGATAGACCACACAGCAGACCACAAAATAAGTCTCAATAAATTAAAAAGATTCAAATCATACATATCTTCTCTGACCACAACAGAATGAAACTAGAAATGGATAATAGAAGAATAACAAAAATTCAGAAATATGTGGAAATTAACACACTCCTGAATTTGGGTCGAAGAAGAAAGTACAGGAGAAATTAAGTCATTAGAGATGGATGAAAATAAAGTCACAACATGTAAAGACTTATGGGATGAACTAAAAGTAGTATGCAGAAAAAAATAACTGTAAATGCTACACTAAAGAAAAAAATATCTCAAATCAATAAGCCAGCTATAACTTAAGGAACTAGAAAAATAAGACAAAAATATAACCAAACATAGCAGGAGAAAGAAAATAACAAAGAACAGAGCACAGATAAATAAAATGGAGAACAGAAATACAATAGAGAAAATAAATGAAACCCAATTTTTTAAATGATTTTAACAAAGTTTGCAACCCTTTAGCCAGACTGACAAAGAAAGAGAGAAGACACAAATAACTAAAATAAAAAAATGAAAGGAGACATTACTACTGACCTTACAGACATAAGATGAATTATACAAAATACTATGAACAATTGTGCACCAACAACCTAGATGAAATGGACAAATTCCTATAAATGCATAAATTATCTAAACTGACTCAAGGAGAAATAGCTAATCTCAACAGACCTATAAAAAGCAAAGAAGCCTTGGCCGGTTTTGCTCAGCGGTTAGAGCATCGGCCTGCGGTCCAGAGAGACCTCGGTTCGGTTCCCACTAAGGGCACGTACCTCGGTTGCAGTTTGTCCCCGGCCCTAGTTGGGTCGTGCGGGTGGCAGCCATTCGATATGTACCTTTCACGTCGATGCTTCTTTCTCTCTCTCTCTCTCTCTCTCCCCCTCCCACTCTGTCTTAACAAAAAATGAAAAGTGTCCTCGAGTGAGGATTTAAAAAAAAAAAAAAAAGTAAAGAGAATGAATCAGTAATAAAAAAATAAAATAAATAAAAATCTTCCAGGGATTCCAAAATGGCGGCGGAGTGAACTGAAGCTACACAGACCATCTCCCAGAACCAAACTGGAATTACAACTATAACACAGACAAATCAACGGGAAAAACCAACAGAGAAGCAGCTTGGAGGACCATACAACGAGGGACACCGACTCCATCCCGGTAGGCTTGCGAAGGCGCGAGACGGGGGCTGGGAATCCACGGTCTGCAGCTCGGCAGCAGCCTTAGCTGTGAACAGGGCCCTCAGGTTACACTCCCAAGGGGCTCCACAGCGCAGAGCCCAGACAGAGGCTAAAAAAGCCACAGCCACTCACCTTGGGCTCCGGCAGAGGGAGGGCAGACTGGACTGGAACTGTGTCGGGACACTCGGGATTTGGAGGGCACTCAAAGCTTTTGCTGAGTTGCTGCCATGCAGGACAGTGGCCATATTGCTCCTTCCCAGGGCTCTGGGGAGAGGCAGCAGCCCCTCCCTCGGAGATCCAACCCCACCCTGTGGGCCATTGAAGTGCTAATTGCAGCTCATTAACAACCAGCATCTGCCCCACCCTCGTGAAATCCCCTTATGCTGAGCACCTGAGGGAGTTTCTCAATCAACTGACAACCCAAAACTCATCAAGTAACCTCGACTGCTAGCCTCCAGGCAAAAAGCTAGAGGATAACAGTACCTTTCCTGGGCTGGCAACTTTAATCATGAAAGTAAGACTTGACAGCAGTGTTTACGTGGGTCCTCCCTTGCTCATCAAAACCCAGGAGAGGGAGCCACAAACAGCAGAACACCAAAACCCACAGGGAAAACTTGACAGGCTCCAAAGCCCACTGTGATAGCCAAAATGGTGAAATACAGAAACAGAAGCCAAATGAAAGAGCAAGAGACCTCCACCGAAGATGAGATCAATGTGGAGCAGTTAGGCATGTTAACAGAGCTAGAATTCAGAGCCATGATCTTGAGGAAGCTCAACAGCATGCGTAAGGACATAGAGGTGCTGAAAATAAGCCAACTGGAAATTAAAAACCATCGAGAAGAGATAAAAAATGATATATCAGACATGAAAAACACATTGGAAGGTTTAAAAGCAGAGTAGAGAAAGCTGAGGACCAGATCAGTGAATTAGAAGACAGTGTAGAAAAAATCAACCAATCAGAAAACCAAAAGGAAAAAACGATTACAAAACAGGAAGACAGTTTAAGAGAACTGTGGGACAACTGGAAACGTAATAATATTTGCATCATAGGAGTCCCCGAAGAAGAAGAAAATGAGCAAGGGATAGAAAATATGTTCAAAAAAATAGTGACAGAAAACTTCCCTTATCTGGTGTAAGAAGAAGGCATTCAAGTTCAAGAAGCACAGAGAGTCCCAAGTAAGAAGAACCCAAACAGGCCCACACCAAGACACATAGTAATTAAAATGCCACAAATTAAAGACAAAGAGAGAATCCTAAAAGCAGCAAGAGATAAGCAACAGGTTACCTACAAAGGAAACCCCATAAGGCTCTCAGCTGACTTCTCACAAGAAACACTGCAGGCCAGAAGGAAATGGCATGAAGTAATCAAGGTCATGACCAACAAGGATCTGAATCCAAGACTACTCAACCCAGCAAGGCTATCATTCAAAATAGAAGGTCAAATAAAGAGCTTCCCACACACACACACAAAAAAAAGGCTAAGGGAATACATTAGCACCAAACCAGCACTGCAAGAAATGTTAAAAAAAAAAAAAAAAAAAAACTGCTATAATTATCAGGAGAAATGAGAAGAAAAATAGAACCACACTAAACAAAAATGGCAATAAATAAGTACATATCAATAATCACCTTAAAAGTAAATGGATTGAATGCTCCCATAAAAAGACAGAGTAGCTGATTGGATAAGAAAGTATGACTCATCTATATGTGGTTTACAAGAGACCCACCTCACAAAAAAAGACTCATATAGGTTGAAAGTGAAGGGATGGAAAAAAATCTTCCAAGCAAATGGAAAGCAAAAAAAAGCTGGGGTAGCAATACTCATATCTGATAAAATAGATTTCAAAATGAAGGCCATAACTAGAGACAAAGAAGGCCACTACATAATATTGAAAGGATCTATCCAACAGGAAGATATAACCTTGATAAACATATATGTACCCAATATAGGAGCACCGAAATATATTAAAAAACTCCTGGAGGACTTCCAAGGAGAAATTGACAGCAATACAATCATAGCAGGGGACTTCAACACTCCGTTGACAGCAAAGGATAGATCCTCTAGACAAAAAATTAGCAAGGAAACAGAGACTCTAAATAAAGCACTAGACCAAATGGATTTAATAGATATCTATAGAGAATTACACCCCAAAACTACAGAATTCACATTCTTCTCAAGTGCACATGGGACATTCTCAAAGATAGACCACATGATAGGACACAAACTAAATCTCTACAAGTTCAAGAAGATTGAAATCATATCAAGCATCTTCTCAGATCACAATGGCACGAAACTAGAAATCAATTGCAACAAGAACATGCAAAGACATTTCAACAAATGGAGGCTAAATAGCATGTTATTAAACAATGAATGGGTTACCGAGGAGATCAAGGAAAAAATTAAAAACTTCCTGGAAACCAATGAAAATGAACACACAACAACACAAAATCTATGGGATGCAGCGAAAGCAGTTCTGAGAGGGAAGTTCATAGCACTACAGGCCTACCTCAAGAAACAAAAAAAATTTCTAATTGACGGTCTAACCTCACAACTTAAAGAATTAGAAAGCAAACAAAAAGAAAACCCCAGAGCAAGTAGAAGGAAGGAAATAGTAAAGATCAGAGCAGAAATAAATGACATAGAGACCAAAAAAACAATTTAAAGGATCAATGAAACAAAGAGCTGGTTTTTTGTAAAGATAAACAAGATTGATGGACCCTTAGCTAGACTCACCAAGAAACAAAGAGAGAGAACCCAAATACACAAAATCAGAAATGAAAGAGGAGAAATAACAACCGACGCCACAGAAGTACAAAAGATTGTTAACAGCTACTATGAACAACTATATGGCAACAAATTCGACAATCTAAGCGAAATGGACAAATTCCTAGAAACACAGAGTCTCCCAAAACTGGACCGGGAAAAGATAGAAAACTTAATCAGACCGATAACAACTAAGGAAATTGAAGAGGTAATCAAGACTCTCCCAGCAAACAAAAGCCCAGGCCCAGATGGCTTCACGGGGGTTTTACCGAACATTCAAAAAAGAACTAACACCCATTCTCCACAAACTATTTCAAGAAATTCAAGAAGGAAGACTTCCAAACACGTTCTATGAGGCCAGCATAATTCTAATTCCAAAACTAGAAAAAGACACTACAAATAAAGAAAACTACAGGACAATATCCCTGATGAACATAGACGTCAAAATCCTGAACAAAATACTAGCAAAACGGATCCAGCAATACATCAAAATAATTATTCACCATGACCAAGTGGGATTCATCCCAGGGATGCAACGCTCATACAATATTCGCAAATCAATAAATGTGATACATCACATAAACAAAATGAAGAATAAAAACCATATGATCATATTAATGGATGCTGAAAAAGCATTCGACAAAATCCAGCATCCATTTCTGATAAAAACGCTCAGCAATGTGGGAATAGAGGGATCATATCTCAACATAATAAAGGCCATATATAAAAGACCTACAGCCAACATCATACTCAATGGGCAGAAACTGAAAACATTTCCATTAAGAACAGGAACAAGACAGGGATGTTCACTTTCACCACTCTTATTTAACATAGTACTGGAAGTCTTAGCTACAGCAATCAGACATGAGGAAAAAACAAAAGGGATCCAAATTGGAAAGGAGGAAGTGAAACTGTCATTGTTTGCAGATGACATGATATTATACATAGAAAACCCTAAAGACTCCATCAAAAATCTACTAGACTTAATAAATGAATTTGGAAAAGTAGCAGGATACAAAATTAACGTCAAGAAATCGACGGCATTCTTATACACCAATGATGAACTCACAGAAAGAGAAACTAAAAAAACAATCCCATTTACCATCGCGGCAAAAAAATTAAGATACCTAGGAATAAATTTAACCAAAGAAGTAAAGGACCTACTTGCAGAAAACTACAGGACGTTGGGAAAAGAAATAGAGGAAGATATAAAAAAGTGGAAGCACATACCTTGTTCATGGACTGGAAGAATTAACATAATTAAAATGTCCCTACTACCCAAAGCAATCTATAGATTCAATGCAATCCCCATCAAAATACCAACGACATATTTCACAGAACTAGAACAAATACTTCAAAAGTTCATATGGAACCAAAAAAGTCCCCAAATAGCCACAACAATCTTGAAAAAGAAGGACAAAGTAGATGGGATCACATTACCAGATATCAGGTTATACTACAAAGCGACTGTAATCAAAACAGCCTGGTACTAGCACAAGAACAGGCATATAGACCAGTGGAACAGAACTGAAAACCCAGAAATGGACCCAAGGCAATACGCTCAATTAATATTAGACAAAGGTGGTAAGAGCATACAGTGGAGTAAAGACAGCCTCTTTAATAAATGGTGTTGGGAAAATTGGACAGCTACATGCAAAAAAATGAAACTATACCATCAACTTACACCATACATAAAAATAAACTCAAAATGGAGAAAAGACTTAAATGTGACCCGTGAATCCATAAAAATTCTAGAAGAAAATGTAGGCAACAAAATTTCAGACATCATACGAAGCAGAATTTTCACTGATACATCACCTAAGGCAACAGAAACGAAGGAAAAAATGAACACATGGGACTACGTCAAACTAAAAAGCTTCTGCACAGCAAAAGAAACAATCATCAAAATGGAAAGGCAACCCACTGTATGGGAGAACATCATTGCCAATGATATATCAGATAAGGGGTTAATTTCCAATATATATAGAGTGCTCATACAACTCAACAAAAGGAAGACAAAAAACCCAATTAAGAAATGGGCAGAGGAGCTGAATAGACACCTCTCCAAACAGGAAATACAAATGGCCAAGAGGCATATGAAGAAATGCTCAACATCACTAATCATCAGAGAGATGCAAATTAGAACAACAATGAGGTATCACCTCACACCTGTCAGAATGGCCGCCATCAACAAATCATCAAACAACTAATGTTGTCAAGGGTGTGGAGAAAAGGGGACTCTAATACACTGCTGGTGGGAATGCAGACTGGTGCAGCCACTATGGAAAACAATATGGTGTTACCTCAAAAAATTAAAAATTAAACTTCCATTTGACCCAGTGATCCCGCTTCTAGGAATATACCCTAAGAAGCCTGAAACACCAATCAGGAAGAGTATATGTACCCCCATGTTCATAGCAGCACTATTTACAATAGCTAAGATCTGGAAACAGCCCAAGTGTCCATCAGTAGATAACCGGATAAAAAAACAGTGGTACATATACACAATGGAGTACTGTGCAACTGTAAGAAAGAAAGATCTCTTGTCCTTTGAGACGACATGGAGGGACCTGGAAAGTATTATCCTAAGTGAAATAAGCCAAGCAGAAAAAGACAAATACCACATGATTTCACTTATATACGGAATATAATGAACATAACAGTCTGAGGAATAGGGTAGACCCAGAAACACGGAAGTAGGGTACAGACTGACATCCTCCAGAAGAGGGGGTGGGGGGGTGGGAAGAGATAAACCACAGAACTTATATGCATGTATACATAACCAATAGACATGGACAACAAAGCCGGGGACGGGGCGGGGGTAGGGTGGGGAGGGGGGTGCCAATGGGGTAAAAAAGGAGAAGCATCTGTAACAAATAAATAAATAAATAAATTTATTTCAAAAAATAAAATAAAATAAAATAAAAATAAAAATCTTCCAAAAAAGATAAGTCTATGACCAGATAGCTTCACTTAAATTCTACCATCCTCTTAAGAAGACTTAACACAATTCTTCCCAAAATCAAAGAAGAGGAACACTTCTGAACTCATTCTAAGAAGCCAGCATTGCACTGATCCAAAAACCAGAGTGAAACATCAAAAAAAAAAAAAAAAAGAAAGAAAATTACAGATCAATATCTCTTGTAAAGATGAAAACTCTCAACAAAATACTAGCAAACTAAATCCAACAGCATATTAAACTATAAAACATAACCAAAAGAAATTAAAGATGACGTAAATTTCTATCCCACGTTTATGGATAGAAAGTACATGGAGGAGTACTAAATGAGATAGTAGAATAGAGTAAACTACAGCCCAGGATCCTGCAAAGGAGAATGCTGGGGAGAAATTAGCTGAGTGGGTGGGCTCAGCATCAGGTGCAAGAGAAGGCAAGTACCAGCTGTGGTGCTGACAATAGGTAGGTTGGTTGAAAGTCAAAGCACAGAGCTGATGCCTTCCCAAACAAATGCAGATAGGTAACTATTTCTCCCAACAGAAAACCCAAAGTTTATTATCTGGGGGAACCAATTGAAGTAATTCCATAGTCAGGGACATAAGATAGGGTGAAGAGCATGGATAAAGAATTAGACTAAAAGTAGGAAGTTATGTGAAAGTCTGCAAAATTAATTTTGGTTACCAAGCTCCTATCTCTTGGCCTGCTCACTGCACCCCTGAAACTGTTCAGTGATGCTCAAGACAGAAGATTGGAGGATTCCTCCACCGAGACATTGGAATAGTCTCAGAGATAAGAAGTCAGGATACTGACATTTGGGAGATGCCATCATTGCTTAATCACTCTATTCAGAATTCTCCAAGCACAGGATTTCATTTAGCTTTTCTTATTATCACTTTTTAATATGAATGGGAATCTAAGGATCTCCAAGCTAGTAGGGGAAACCTCCAACATGAAAGAGGGAGACCAAAGCACAAATACACTAAAAAAGGGACCTGAAAGATATAAGAATAATGCAAGAAACAAAAGTGTTTCTTTAAAAAAAAAAATGCATTTACTAATCTCAGAAGGATAAGAGAAGATACTGCAATCATGAAACAATTACAGGAGACTTGGAAAGAATGATTAGAAAGCAAGGAAGACCTCTTACAGCGTATATATATTAAGACATTTAAAATTTTTGTAAGATTTACTTACTTCAAAGATATGATTACCCTCAGGTTATTTTGGAGTCCTTTTTGCCAATAGACCAGTAGACAAAGAAAAGAGTAACTCTATTTGAAGCAATAACTGACCTGACCTTTATTACCAAGAAGATTTAGGGTTACAAGGAGAGAGGGAGAAATCTATCTGGAACTCAAGAAACTTACTGGGGCATCCCTTACTGACGTCTTGCCCAATGAATATGGTGAGTTGATAAGAGCATGTTCAGTAATAAATAACAGAACCAAGACAGGCGAGGCAACAAAGGGCTCAGACCCCTCAGGAATAATGGTCTAGGTCTCCTCATCAACAATCAACCTACACCAAATGAAATTTTGCTTAACAGTGAAAGAAATCTAGAATGGATGAAGTAGGAGAGAAATGATATTAAATATGATCTTTGAATCATATGCAACAGCATATGTTATATATACTTGTATTACGTCTTTTTGGAGCTCTGGCCGGCTGCCACCTTGAAAAGGATCACGCGATGAATTGGACTTTAATAAAGGGCTTGAATAGATCTGAATGGGCTGTATCAGGATACCTCTTGTGCAGCACTGCTAAACCTTTCAGTCCTATCTCTTGCATCAGCTGCTATTGTGGCAATCAGTTTCAACAACAGGCTTCAACAGCTAAATAATTCTTGACCCAAATTCGCACTACATGCTTCTTGCTTCCTATCCTGGGGGCTTCTCGGATGCGATGACATGGGATACCTGTGATAACTCTGGTACGCACATATGCACAACCAGGAAATGAAGAAGAATAAAATCTAAAAGGACACCCTGACCGATGGAAGATGGGAACTGAGGGATACATGTGTCTCTCTTTTGTCCTCCATATGAGCTCCACACAGTGCTCTGCAGAGATGGAGCACTGGTCATCTGCAGCCATGGCCAATGCAATAGCACATCTTGGCATTGTGTTTCCTTCTATTCTTATTCCAGTCTCCCAGTCCTCATTCCTATGCCCTGGAACCTGCCCAAATAAACATCTAAATGCTTGCTTTTGTCTCAGGCTCTGCCTTTTGGGGTAGGAGGGAATCCAAATGAATACAAACTAGAATAGTTTAACAACCCATATAAGCAAAAAATATGAAACTATAATGAAAACATTTTCAAATGTGCAATGACGAAAGAAAGAAAAGGGAAGGGAGAGAGGAAGGGAAGGAGGAAAGGAGGAAGGGAAGGCGAGAGGAAGGGAAGAGTACAGCCAGTCAAGAAAGAAAAAGATAAAGACTTGGATCAAGGAAAACTAAATCCAACAGAGGAAATTGACCAAGGGAAGTTTCAGGATAAGAGCTTTGCAGCAAATTCAAAGAACAGGCACTGTAGCCTTGGCCGGTTTGGTTAATTCGTTAGTGTTGGCCCTCGGACCAAAGAGTCTTGGGTTTGATTCCAGTCAAGGGCACGGACCTCGGTTGTGGTTTGGTCCCCCACCCTGGTAGGGGTCGTGCAGGGGGCAGCCAATCGATGTGTCTCTCTCACATCGATGTTTCTCTCTCTTTTCCTCTCTCTCTCTCTCTGTCTCTCTGTCTCTCTGTCTCTCTCTCTCTCTCTCTCTCTCTCTCTCTCTCTCTCTCCCTCCTTCCCACTCTATCTGAGGATAAATGGAAACATGTCCTCAGGTGAGGATTAAAAAAAAGAACAGGACTATAGATTGGACATTCAGAAAAGATAACTCTAGGGGGGAAATAATTGAAGAAAGATTTCATATTTGTAGACATTTGGGAATAAAATAACCATATATAAGAAATGGATAGGTTTGATGGTAAAATTTAAAGATACACATGTAGAAAACAATGTAAGTGAAAAATAAATAATTATTCCTTCACATTTTCAAGAAGGGAAGTGTAACCATAGTAAAAGTATGGCCCACCAGTGAGCAATATTCAGACAGCCTCAATCATATAAATGTTATGATTGGTTTTTCCTAACATATAGCGGAATTGGTAAGATAGAGAAGGAAAGGTTTGTGTGGAAGGAGGAAGTATGAAAAGAAGCTAATTCATCTTTTACCAGCAACAATAAAAAAATGAAACTGAAACCAACAACAAGCAGTAAAAACAAACAAACAAACGTATTCATTTAAGCAACTATCTGCTATTCTGAGTACTGCCTACTCTCAGTCCGAGATAAGGGTATAAACATGAGACCATTTTATTTTCTCCTCTGATCGCTACCTTCAACTGTGCTATATTGAATTGTATTTTCCCTTCACTTAATAACTTCTCAGCCAGACCCCACAACTATCCGATCATTTTAAGACAGGCGTGAGGTGTCCAATCCACCTCCCCTCATTTTTAAACTTCAGTCTTCCATCCTGTTGAACCTCTCGTCCTCTCCCAGCCCCACTCAGCCTCAGCCAAGGCACCCGGCGCCCGGAGGAGACATGTCGGCAATTTCACTCCCCTTCACTTTGTCAGAAAATGGGGATCAGAGTAAGATGGTAAACATTTGGTCACTTCTAGTAAACACTGGCTGGGCTCAGTTGTCAACCATGTGGCAAGAATCTTGAAAATGTTTTTTGACGGACCCCCAATAGCCTTCCCACCCCCAGGTTTACCTCTTCTGACCCCACCCAACCCCACACCCTGGCCTCTTACGTCCACTGTCCCTGCCAGCAGAGTGCCAGCAAGAAGGCTCAAGCCCGGCTCACTTCCCCCGCGCCCCTCAGTCTACAAAAAATCTGGCATCCCTGCCACACCCCGACTCCCGCCTTGCTCTCATCATTTCCTCCCTGCTGACACCGACACCAGGGGCAATCAGCCAGTCTTCCGCAAAGACACATCCATCATGGAAATGAGAGGCTAGTATATCCTCCTGGTAGACCCCTAATCTCTACTTGGAACATACTCTTCTCATTTCTTGGTTTACAACTGTAGTGGGGAAAGTGAAGAGGGGAGACATTGATTTCTCCCCCTAGGCTGATGGCAAAATCCTTCCAGAGTTTCTGGCGTTCACCCCATCAAGGCCAGAGTGGAAGGGATGAGCAACGGCAGCAAGACCATGGAGAGGCAGCTTCATGTAATGGTCAAGAGCCAGATGACCTGAGATAGAACCCTATTTCTGCCATTGGCCAGAATTACTTAACCTCTCTAATCCTCAGTCACCTCATCTGCAAAATAGAGGGATTTCATAGGGTCACTGCAATAGTTAAATGAGTAAATGAATCTAAGGCGTTTAGAATAGGACCTCGGACCAGTGTTATCTATTCTTATTATTTGTGCCACACGTTAGCAAGATCTGAGGTGATACGTCTTGTCATCTTGACAATTCTCTTTGGACTGTGAAAGTTCTTAGCACCTATTATTTTCAGCTTTCAGGCTATCACTACAATTCCGAGGCCAAAGCAAACATCTATTCATTGTTGCGCTACACACGTTATTCATGCGCATGAAGATGAATACTGGAAGAAATCGTGAAAAAAGGAAGAGGGTAGACAGTGATCACCTCCAGAGAGCAAGATCGGGAGGACAAAGCTGACAGGGGACTGCTGCTTCTTATAAACCCTTCGGTACCATTTGATTTTTAGAAACCAGGGGCATGCATTACTTTGATAAAAATCAACTCTTAATTTTTAAAAATACTATGAGAATGTTAAAAAAAAGAAAAGAAAAGAAAGTCCATGTTAATTAGCATCTATTTTGCTTTGGTCCTATTCTAAGGGTGTCATGACAATCCTAGAAAATGATAGATATTACCCAAGGTTATCACCAAATTGCATTTGGAAAAGTTGTGTAGTGCAGAAAACGCAAAAAAAAGTATTTAACTCTCCATTTCCCTTTTTCTTTTTCTCTCACAACCAAAAGGAAAACATTTCTAGTTTTTATTAAGCCAAGCACTCTAAGACTAAATTTTCTGTTGATCATTACAATATTTCTTGGTGAACTCTTAATTAGATTTAGAATCCTTTTAGAGCAGTGTTGATTTTTTCGAAGCTGTTCGCTGCTTCATGAGTTACCTACCAGCTTCCTGGTGGCCATTCTTATGCACGACAATGTACTCCACGCATGTGATCGTTGAGCTTTGGGTGAGCTTATCCCGTCAGGGAGGCCTCAGGGGCTGTCATCCAGGTGGAAGACACAGAGGCTGACAAACACTTCTTGTCCTCAAAGCCTAGGCACACCCCCGGTAAGAGCGAGTCAGCAGAATGTGGGAGACCACTGCTGGGACAGCGAGAGCAGAAAGGCTCCAGGAGCATCGGCGGTGCTCTCCTGCGGCTCCACTCTCCCCTCTGAGCAGCAGACCCTACCATTGAGTCTCACTCATAGAAACAGACTCACTCTTCCCTTGGGTCAAATACCTACAGCCTTTCTCTGCAATTTGCTTTCTGTTTTTCCCACCACCTGGCAACTCTCCATTTCCCAGCTTGATTTGTGTGTGTTGGACCGCACAAGTGACCCTGTCTGTTTTTTCTCCCAGAAGATTCCTCAGTTTTGTTGCCCACATCCACACTCCAGATGTCTCTGCCTCTTGGCTTCCCCGCAGTACCTGGAAGGAAGAAGAGATCCTAAAACAAGGCAAGTGTGTTCATTGTTGAAGGAGTCCAGCAGTAGGAGACATCATTATTGTAGTTATTCTCCCAGATGTATTGATATAATTACCTGTAATGAAATACAACTATAGGAAGTATATTTGATGTATTTTGATGATTACATGCAGTTGTGTAGCCACCACCACAATCAAGATAGAAAACATTTCTGTCACCCTAAAAAGTTTCATTGACCCCCCTAAGGTCATAGCTTGTAAGACAAAAACAGATTGATTTGCACTGGGGTGGTCAGGAAAGATTTCATAAGAGGGGTTGAGACAGGAGCTGGAATGAAAACAAAATTTTGTTGGGCAGAGGGAAGATCCAAACTGAAGAATAGCAAATTTGAAAAGCAATGATTACACCAGTTTGGAGAGATGGAGGAGTCAGGTATATGTCAATGTCAAGAGGTAAGACTAGAAAATCAGATACATGTTACACTGTAGAGCGTTTTAGTGGTAGGCTGAGGAGCTGGAATTTATACCACATGCAATTGGAACCTATTGTACCGAACCTGAAACAAATCAAGTAAAAGAATCTAAATGATGAATATTTACGAAAAGGCTGTGATTGCTTTCAGTTAGCTACTGAATTGGGATCCTCCAGTTGCGGGAAGGGTAAGTTCAACCTGACCTGAGTGGGCAGGAAAACTTTACAGAAGGACAAGTTTCTGGACGCTGAAGCAGCATCTGTTACTTGTCCTGAAGTGTCCAAGAAATTTATCTTCTCAAAAGCTACTCTGGGTCTCCCCATTCATTATCACTCCAAATCTTAGGCCTCCTACCCACGTGAGATGTTAAGCAGATAAAGGTCCATACAAGGAGAAACCTTGTCCAAAATAATCGCTGTTTCCCAGCCACATAGCACCAAGCCATAGTCTCCTGGCCAAGACGAGCATCTGTGATTCACTCAGGATGGGCAGTTTAGGACACCAGCTAATTCTCTCTGCATCATTTATAATGCAGTCTCTTTGGGGGGGGAAACACACTTTTTTTTCATCAGGGCTCAAATCCATCTACTCTTGGAACAAAAAGACACCAGGCTTCTAAGGCAGCAAGGCAGTGGGCTAAACACACCTGATACACTCTCTCCCAATTTCATAGTAAATGCCTTGGTAGGACAGGATTCTTTTATCCTCTTAGAATTTTTTTTTTTTTTTTTTGGCCCTTCAGAAGCCATTGGCTAAAGAGAATTAAAAGAGCATTTTATTAGCACAATAACCTCTACACTTTCTTCTCTAAGAGTTAGCCAGTGTTCACATGAAGTTTGTTTGTGGATCATTTAAAGAGTTTTGAAAGACTCAAGCCTTCTCCTGGGAAAGCAAAGGAGAGCAAGGAATCATCATTATTGTCTCGGGCCTCTCGGCAAGTGGCCAGCTATTCCAGAACATGGGAGGAAGAGCAATGAGTAAGGAAGACCAAAAGAGATCAGGAAGAGAAGAGAAAATGGAGGGAAACAAGACATGAAAGATACTCTAGGTATCCAGTGTGAGAGTTGATTTGATATGTCAACTTGACTGGTCATGAGGTGCCCAGACATTTGGTCAAACATTATTCTGGGTGTGTCTGTGAGGATTCTTTCAGATGAGATGAACACTTGAATCAATCGGCTGAGTAAAGCAGGTGGCCCTCACTAATGTGGGTGGGCCTCATCCAATTGTTTAAGAACCTGAATAGAACAAAAAAGGCTAAGTAAGAGGGGACTCCTTCTGCCTGACCATGGGAGCTGGTACATTGGTCTTTTTCTGCCTTTGTATTTGACCTGAAAGTTTAATTCTTCTTGAGTCTGATGGTTTTGAGACTGGAAAGAGCTGTACCTATACACCCTTCCAGACACGTGGGGCATATTGAGCTGGTTCAAGCATATGAAGATGTACCAAAGACCAAGACCAGTGATGGCATCATAAACAAACAATAAAAGACTATATGCCAAAGCCTAGACTTTCCACTGCAACTGCTTTTGTAAGGTGCTTAATTTGATAGAAACCATAGAGGAGGAAGCTTTGTTCTTTTCTCAAAACTACCCTAAATCTACTTTTCAGCTCTCTCTTTCCCTCCAAAGTCAACCTCTGCATCTTGTTCTGTCTTGGTCTGTTCTTGAAGCACAGACCGTTCCCATGGCTAACTTTTCCCCTCACGAAACATCACAAGCAAATTAAGTCAGCCTCCGGCCTTCAGAATCCTCCAGGCCCATTCACCATCCACTTCATGACTGTTTCATTGGAAAAACAATTCTGGATTCTCCTAATTTGTTTCTTGTTGTGAAGCTATAAAGAATCAAAGGGTACCAGGAAGTGAGGAGAGCTAGGCAGCCATTGAAAGCAACCTGCTGCCCTCAGTTGAAGACGCACTTCACATATAAAAAGCACCAGCTCTGCTCAGCAATTGCAGGCTAATAAGACGTATGAACATGCTTTGTGAAATGAAAAGTGTTAACGAGATGTGAGGAGCTGAGGGATCACTTTGAGGACTTTTGCTTTATCCTCTCATTCTTTCGAAATCTTTTAGGTTGTTTGTGCCATTAGAACCTAACTTTAGGAAAGGAATTAAACCTAAGCTTTCCAGCAACTCAGCAGCCCTGGCAAGTGGCCCTGGGCTGATTTCATGAGAACCACCAGCGGCATGTGTTCAGTACTTCGTGCTTCCAAGTCACTTTCCAAAACTCACCTCACTTGATTCTTAACAACCGGTCTATAGGGTAGGCACCATCATCTGCACACAGGTGAGAGTCAGAATCCTCCTGCTGAGGGATGGAGTAAGTCAAAGCACCCACATTACAGAGTCAGGGGGGATGATGTAATGGGCTTTGGGATGTCGGGGCAGAAAGTACCTAAGGCAAAGCAGAGCCAGATTTCATTGTCCAATGCTCTTCCCATTACACATGTAGCCTTGGCTCTCCGGGGTGTAGGTGTGGAACCCCACCCTACCCCACTCCAGAGGTACTGAGTGACAGACATCGAGGTGTAACTTCAGGACATCTGCAGTTGAGGTCAGAATACTTGACCCCACATCTAACACAAACTTGTTTTTGATGTTGGGTAAAGCACTTCAGCTTCTCTAAGGCCTTATGTTTCCAACGAGGGCTTCAGCCAGCACCCTCACAGAGGGGCCTTTCGGCATATAGGGCTGGAATCCTATAGAATTCTATAGCTGTCAGGCAGTATAGTTTGAGCATTGCAACAGCAGCAGACCTGGCTTGGATTTCGGGCCCTACCACTTTCTATGGGTATGGCACTGAGCAACTCAGGGATGCTGTTACCTGTAAAATGCAGAGGGTACATGCAAAGTGCCTGGCTCAGAAGAAGTGTTGAACAGCGATCACTCCTTCTGCACCTCCACCTCTTTAGAGCTAATTTTCTGCTCAGGACTCCTATGAGTTAAGTCAAAGGAACAGCTCTCTAACGGTGGAGTCTGTCTCTGAGGAACAGTTAGAGACAAAGGGGAGATGCTGAGGACAGATTCCTTCTGCTCATGTTCCAACTGTGTTTAAAGAAGGGTCCAGGTGAATCAAGGTCAGTACTGTAGCACCCCCTTATGAACTGAAGTCATAAGCTTTCTTCTTACCTCTCCTGGTACTCAGACACCACCCTGGCAGGCAATCCAGAGAGAAGCTAAACCACAGCCCCCACCTCTCCCAGGGTGGGCTGGGGGGACAGGCCAGGGTCATTATGCTCAGGTTTTGTGCAACCAGCTACATATCTGAAGACATGACATGGTCATTCCCCCGCAGCTGCGGGGAGAATCCAAATGCCAGACAAGCGAGATGCACAGGACAGTGGGGAGCCAGCCAGTGCCCTGTGATGGCTCATTCATGCAGCTTGTTGGAACGAGATGGAAGAAAGGGCGGCCAGGCAGTTCACAGGTGTGCTGATCCCTGTAAGCTCCACATCAGAGCCATTCATTCTGCTCATCTGGAATCCGAGACAGAATCCTGCACCTGCCCCGGGAGCTAGAAAGGTGGCAGAGAACACCTCACACTTCAAGCACTTTACAATTTCTTTTTCTTTTAAAAATTATTAATAATTTCCACATATAGGAGAGTGCAGAAAATGATATATCAGCACTGTGCTCACCACAGAATTTAGATGGGTTAGCATTTTGCCATGCTTGATTCCGTTTTTGTTTTTTGTTTTTTCTTAAAGAAATAAGCTGTGGCATTAAGACATGCCAAATGCCCCTCCTTCTCAGAAACAGTAAATGTCTTGGTTGCCATATAAAAGCAGAACTTCTATACATGCACCTCCTACGACACTGTCTAAAACTGGAGGAAAGAAACAGAAACCCACCTGTAGTAAAATGGGTGGATTCCTTTTACTATGTTCATGCAAGGAAATAGTATACAATTCATATAAACAAACTACAGTTATACCCATAATCATGAAAGAATATTTCCAAGATGAGGTTGAGCAAGAAGAGCAATGCTGAAAAGAATAAATGTAGTTTCATTGCATATAAAGTTCAGAAACAAAACCAATTTTTTGTTTAGGGTGATATGCACAGCCAGTCAGGCTAACGTTCACCTATAAGGGGGTGAGCGGGGCTAGATTGTCCTAAACAAGGATGCACCGGGGCTTTTGAGGTGCTGGCTGTTTGGTTTCACTTTGTAACATTTAAACTACATGTAGATATACATTTTATGCACTTTGTTCAATGTACATTTTACAATAAAAGTGTCTAAAATACACTACTTTGTGAGCTTTTAAATTGTAGAATAATGATACTAAATTGTGTGGGGGGGGGTATAGTTTTGCAACCTAATTTTATTCAAATTTATTATTTTAAGCTTTATCTGGTTTAATACACATCAACCTCATTCATTTTATTATTTTTTTCTCTTTTTCATATATCTTCAGATAGAGAGGGAGGGAGAGAGAAAGAGAAACAACGATATGAGAGAGACACATCCACTGACTGCCTCCCTCACGACCCCAACCAGGTCCAGGGACAAACCGCAGCCGAGGTACATGCCCTTGGCTGGGATCGAACCCGTGACTCTGGTTCATGGGCTGATGCTCTAACCACTTAGCAACCATTCCGGGCTCAACCTCATTCATTTTAATCTCTGTCTAGTATTATATGTGTAAGGACAGAAAACAGGTTTCTCTTTTTTATGATTTCATCCACAATTTATGAGAAGCACCTGGTAATGAAACACGGCGATGGCTGGTGTCTGCACCTTCAGACCGCCTTCCTACCCAAGTGAAAGGGGCAGGAAGGAATATCAGGATTAATAGAAAATATCAGAAGAGTGAGAAAACAAGTCATAGTGGGGCACTAGCCATAGTTAGAAAGATCGTAAACATCCTGTGCCATGCTGGCCGAGGCTGCTTTGTCCTGAGTGAGCAAAAGCCCACCCTGACCTGGCTGGGAGGTGTTAGCCTCGCGAGCGCACCTCAAATGCTGTCCATTCTCCGAATCTGAGGACAGGTACTACCTGACATTCTGGGGAGATTAACCTGAGTATTGGAACACAACCCGGGACTGCGATTCCCTGGCGACCAGCCCGGCAACCATGGGTCTATATTCCTACCCCCTTGCCTGTAACCATTTTATCTATTTTTTTTTTTTATTTTGCTTAACTGCCTTTTCTCAAGTAGTCATAGTTTCTCCACCCTTTAAAAGCCGGTGGCAAGTGGGGGTGGGCCGAGCAGAGCTTACGGGACGGCCCACTGCTCCCGGACCGCCGGCAGTGCTGTACTAGAACGAACGCTCCTGGGATGCAACCCGGTCTCTGCTTAATTGGCTCAAGTAGTGACAGGTGGCCAGACCCATTTACCCCTTCATTGTCCGGTTTCACAACCAGTAAAATAGATAAGGGCTGGGTCCTTTCCCAGCTGTTTTTAGCCTCTTTCGAATTTTTTACAACACTTTCGAGTGAAACTCCTTCTTCCCAAGCATATTTTACAGGCTAAAGAAGAGGTGATAAGAAGGCCCCCCCTTGGTGCATCAGCCAGACTGTTTCCTGAAGAACCAACGAACCGAAACGCCTCAAGGCAACCAACCCCTGGCATCTGTGTGACTGCAAATCCAACCCCTTCCAATAAAAGGGCAACTCGCCTACCCTGGGTGGCTCAGTGCCACCTGGTACTCGGCCCTTTGCCCATCTCCGGGCAACACCAAATAAAACGTCCTCCCTTTTCTCCCTTCTCTCAGTGGTGAATTCTTTCACAAGTCCGCGTCACTGGCCTAAACAAAACCCCGACAATATGCATAAACCACAGTCTCCCTTCCCATTCCCTAACTGAGCAAGAGTAACGCCACATCCACGTCCTGCAGTTACAAGCGCGCAGCAGCGAGAACTCGGTACATCCCTCCTCACGCGTGAGTGTGAGGGTGTCTGTCAGAGTCAAATGGACTTGAAACGTTTGCCTCCCAAGGAATGTACATCTTCACATCTGTTAGATCCCGTCAAGTTGCTCCTGGAAGTGACTGTATCATTCTAGACTCTCAGAAGAAATCCTGGTCCCTACCTCCCCCCAGTGTCTGGGGTCACCAGACTTCTCAGCTTTGCGCATGTGCTGGGTGTGAGCCGGAGCCCCTTCTTGTTCTAATTGGCATCCCCCAGTTTTTACTGATGTTAAGCACATTTTCCCGTGGGTCTCGGCGTGGATGGCATCCTTTCTCGTTGGTAACCTGTTCTCATCTCTCTCCACTTCCCACAGAGCTGCTCGTCTTTTCTGATTGCGATGCAGGAGTCTGTGTGTGTTCTCAATGCTAATCTCTCCATGGCTTCCCAGCCGGCAGAGATCTAGTCTGTGGCATGTCTGTTCACTTTACTACCGAAACCACGGCGAATAGGTGAGCTGGGATCAAATACTAAGTGAAGAGGCCAGGTTTGCAAGTGAAACCACCCTGTCTCCGAACTTGATTCAGTCACTTATAAACTAGTCGTGTGGCTTTGAGAAAATATTTGATTTCTCTGCGCCTCTTTTTTTTCTCAGATTTAAAATGGATCTAATAATACTCTTTGTTTTATTGTTATATGATTAAATGAGGTAATATAAGCAAAACACTTGAAACAACTGTTAAGAGACTGTTTAAACAATAGTTGTTTTGTTTTGTTTTTATCCTCACCGGGGACATTTTTCCATTTTTTGTTCAGGTAGAGTGGGAGGGAGAGAGAGGAAGAGAGAGAGAGAAACGTCGACGTGAAAGGAACACATCGAGTGGCTGCCACCCGCACAACTGACCAGGGCCGGGGACAAACTGCAACCGAGGTACGTGCCCTTAGCGGGAACCGAACCCGGGTCTCTCAGGACCGCAGGCCAACGCCCTAACCGCTGAACCAAACCAGCCAGGGCAACAATAGTTGTTTTTATGGTGTCTGTTATCACAGACATTTAAAATTTTGATGAAGCCAGTTTTATCACTGCCTCCTTTTATGGTGTTTTCCTTTGCCATCTGATCTAAATTATCCTTCCCTACTCCGGTGTCGTGAAGAGATTCCCCTAGGTGTTCAGAGCGAAGGACTCTATAAAGACTTTATTTGAGGTATTTATTGGGGTTATTTATTGTGGTAGGAAAATAATAGAATCTTTCCTGTAGGGATGGTCCTTTGTCCCAGTATAATTTATTGAATAGCTGGGTCTTTCAAAGGAACCGTGGAGACATACTTGACTTAGGCTCGATGAGACAGGCACACATGATTTACAGTCACTGGCTTCACCCATCCTGGATCCAGGAATAGCCCCACTGCGCACAGTCGGCTCCCCTGGATCCCGACCCAGCCTCAGCATCCTCTGGGCAGTGGAGCGGGAACAAGGTGTGCAAGGCATGTGTGCAAGGATTTCTCATATCGGGCAAGTAACAGTATAAGCAGAGAGCTCGGCTCTAGTCGATGTCCAGTCAAAATGTAAATCCTCTTGTGTTAAGAATTCGCTCAGTGATACAGTGCACACAATTATCCACATGTGTGTGTTCCAATGGGAGTCATGCCAAACAGAATACATTAGGAGTCGTGCGCTGGCGGGTCACAGCCTGCAGGGAGACTGCAAACAGCTAGCGCAGCTGTGGGGGAGGTCACGTGTCCCCTGCGGTCCAATTACCAATAATTAAACACTCGTTTCCATCTTTCTAGTCTCTCTTCAGAAAAGGTGGGAGAAGCACGGTCATACGAAGAGGTGATGCATTAATACGCAGCCAGTAAAACAGACAGAATTTGTAAGGGTTTGCCAAGCAGTTCATTAGTAATTATAATTTGACACTTTTCTGGATTTTGTGATGTGTGTAGTGCGTTTCAGCACTTTCGAATGTGTACTTTGTTCGATTTCTTGTCTCCTTATAAAATTTCACTTTCTCTTCTAACTCTGCATTCTTTTCTTTCCACAGGTGCCCCCAGTGGTCTCAACTGCAGGTCCCTCAAACCCCGAACCTGTCCCTGCAGGTACATTCATGTTTTCAAAGAAATGAGCTCTTGGAGAGCGTTCTCTCTCTCGGTGATTTTACAGAGGACAAAACAGAGAACCGAAAGGTGGACCCATTTGCCCCGGGTCACACAGCAAGGTTGTGCTGAGTCGGGACGAGAAGCCTCGGCCTCTGAGGGGGGTTCTCCACTTTCCCTCAGGCTGTGCCCCGTGTGCATGCTCTTCCCGTCACCCTCCTGGCCGAGGACCACTGCAGATACACCGCCTGCTGTGACAGGGTTATCCTGAGTGTGCTTCCTCAACAGAATCCCATCGCTCCTGCCCCCCAGCTGGCCTCTCCTCCTCGCTCCCCTCCTTGAAGGAAGGGTGAGGAGAAAGCAGTTTGGTGATTGTCCCGTGTGTTTCTCTGCCTCCTTTCAGGCAGCATTTTGTCCCTTTTACCCTCTGACCAAATGACCTTTCTGCTCTAACCACCCCCAAAACGCCATGTTCTCTCTCTCCCATGCAAGTGTCACCTTGTTATTTCCTCCTTAACACACCCCAAAGGCCCTCGGATGTCTGCAGAATGAAGCCAGAACTCCTCGGTATGACACGGGCCAGCTCACCTCCCCAACCTCACTGCGGACCATTCCCTGTTCATTCATCCATCCACCCCTTCATCTGTCACTCAGTCATCTACATGCCTTCGCCATCTTCTCACCAGCTCCCCAGAAACATATCTGCTGTATGCCACATCTGCGGACGGAGAAAATGAGTCTCAGAGAAATCAGATGACCTGCCCAAGCGTGGTAACACCATCGATTTCCTAGGTAGCACTGATTATCCTTTTCTTTCTTCCTGATCAAATCTGGGTCTTGTTAAAGTATCTAGTTCTCATCCACCCCGCCCCGATCCCCAGCTCCAGGCCTGCACCGGCCGCAGTTAGTCTAAGCAAAGGTGGACTGGCTCTTCCCTAAAGGACCAGACAGCAAATATTTCAGGCTTGTGGCCCTGTGGTCTCTGTTGGAACTACTCAGCTCTGCCATGGGGTCAAGCTAGCAGCCACCAACAATACATACACCAATGGGTGTGGCTGTGTTCCCCTAAAACTTTATTTATGGACACTGACATTTGAATTGCATATCATTTCACGTCTCATAAAGTAATCTTCTTTCGATTTTTTTCAACCATTGAAATGTAAACACTGTTCTTAGCCTGCACAGAAACAGATGGCGGGCTGGCTCGGATCCTACAGGCTGTGGTTCGCCACCCTAATGTAAGCCATTTGGTGCCCGGTGTCCTCCTGGCTAAGTCGGGGGCGCAGCACCCGAGGGACCTAGTCACATCCAAACACTCTTAGGCGAGGTCTAACCTCGTGGGACGGAGCAGTCATGGAATGTCAGAGATCAGAACTGGGGAAGGGTAAAAGGGGATGTTTCCACTGCTGCCTCTCTGCTCTCCATTCATTGACATAAACTTGAGCCTTCTCATGAAGAGTCCTGCCTGATTCTAGTCCACAACCAGGGTTCTTCATTTCCCTCCAAGGCTGAGGTTGGCACAGGGCAAGGTGGACACTCAGGTTTTGCACTACCTCTCTGGAGGGTTCATTTTGAGAAGATCCAGGGGGGTCCTCCCGGATTTCAGGACTGATTTGTTACTCTCTCGGAGAACAGGGAGCAATCTGACCCAGTCCCTCCCGCTTGGCCCCGAGGACCGACACCCACCCCACGAGACAGGGCCTGGGATTCATGCTGGAAATAATCCAAATCCTAACAGAAGGAGGAGATGAATATGTTTCTGATATGCTGTACAATTTTCAATATTGCTTTTGATACAATGAGACTGATTAAAATTATCTATTCCAATCACTTGCAAACTTACCTGTTCGATAATGCATCTAAATTCACTAACCGTTTTTGTTTTAACAAGATTTTACTTTAAAGTTTAGTTTTATCTACCCATTAGCTCCCTTTTACTAATGCAAATAACAGCTTTATGGCTATATTAGCAATAACTCATTATCATCCTCTGCAAAGCCAGTAGGAAATTGGCCACTTTGGAGACTATCCAGTACTTTTAATTGGAGGGTTTATGCAAAGGCTGCATTGACTTGAAATCATTTGTACTCACAAATTAGGTGACCGGCGTAACGTGGACACGGCAGCTCCGTTCAGTGAAGAGCCCACCTCTGCACATGCCCGTCACCCTCCTCAGGTTGAGCATGGCGGCAAAGGGAAATAATTCCTGGGACACTCCATTTGGTTCACCACTGACATTTCCTGTTGGCAGAGTTAATATATTTAGTGGCATCAGAAGGGTGTTCAGGATATATTAAATACTGAACATCTCCAAAGAGAGGGCCACTGCATTTAACATGGCAGGGTCTCTCCCAAGACCAGCTATGTAATTCATCTGAGCACCTTGCCAAGGACAATTTTCTAGTGCTTTTCTAAAGGGCTTATTGGTAGAAAGGCTGGTCTTTTCCTCCCCACCCGCAATGAGATTATCAATAAGAGATCGAGGGCAGGCATCACTTGGGTTGTGCATCCCATAGAACCAAAGTGACCAGCCAAGATACCAGGACTGGGGAAGCAGAGTAGCTGGTGGGTCTCAGTCTCATGGGATAGAGGAGAGAACTCACACTGGAGCACTTGAGAATGTGCCCAGCACTGTTTTAACTACTTTGTCTGCTGTGTCTCATGTAAACCATGAGACTAAGCTAGGGAATATCATTCCTGGTTTACAGATGAGAAAATTAAGACTCAAGGAAGTAACGAGTATGATGGATCACATACTATTTCAGTATGCATGTGAAATACCAACATGCAGGGTTTAATTTAATCTTTACAAAGGGACTATGAGATAGGGATGCTTGTCCCCATTTTACAGATAAGAAAACTGAGGCTTAGAGACAATAAGGACCTTGCTCGAGTCCTCTAAGTTCTTAAGTGGCAGAGTCAGATTCTACTCCAAGCCCTTGTGCCTTGCCTTCCTCAGCAGGGAAACCCTCTGGGACTTCTGCCTCCACCCCAGGGCCAAGCCTGGTGTTCAGTGACCGGTTAGCGTTCAAATGAAGGAATGAAGAGACGGTGGGACACACAATGGGAGGGGAGAGGAAGACAGAATGTCAGGAGCCATTAACACAGCTGTCAAGGCACTTTTGCAGATTGAAAGCACTCTGCTGGTCAGATTCTCTTTTTTTATATAATTTACTGAGGCATAATTGACAAACAAAAGTGGAAAATATTCAAAGTGCACAACGTGATGATTCGATATACACGTACACTGTGGAAGGATTCTCCCATCAAGTGGCAGCACAACCATCACTTCCTTGTACATCACTTACATATATATAAACTAGAACATTCAAATTCTACTCTCTTAGCCCAGGTCAGCTTTTCAAAGAGTCTGCCAAAAGCCAACAATGAGAAAGGCTGATCAGCTGCAAGGCATCTGCCACACAGGACGACCATGTTGTCACTCTCTCTCTTTTGTCACCTGGATTCATGTGACCCCCCCTGAAGTAAATCTGCAGGGGACAGCTCAGCCCCCCCAAGCTGAATTTTTCCCACACACTGATGTGACAGACACTATGCAAAGCTCTTTACACCCTGCATCTCACATCTTCTCAACAGCAATCTCACGGGGGTTTGTTGAGAAGACATTTTCATCCCATTATACAGATGAGAAACTGAGGCTCGGGAAGATGTTCACCCTGTGAAAGCAGTGAGCAGGCCTGAAAGCCAGTCAGTCTGTGAGTACCGGAGAGGCCAAGACCAGAGTACAGGGCTGGAGTGCATTTTGAGCAGCTTTAGGCGGAAGTGGAAAGGTTGACGGTAGAGGTCCTACACACCAGGGCAGTGCTGGGAAGCCCATTTCCCAGGGTCTGTTGGAGGGTTGCTACTGCTTTTGAAGTAGAAGCATCGCATTACCCACTTCACCTTTCCCAGCTTGGCCTCAAGCCCTGCTTCAAGGCCCTCGGCCTCAGCTCCCTCAGGGGTACACCCTGCAGTCTCAGGCATGTTTAGGTGGGACTTGATTACAAGTGAGGGGAGCCCGGTGTGAAGTGCCTTAGGCAAAGGAAGAAACTGATGGGCCCGTGGGGTTCAAGGAACATTGGGAGGGGCAGGATGGAAATGGGCCTCAGAGCCCTCTGGGACCAGAGAACAGCTTGTCCCTGATCCTCTCTGCGTGTTTGATGTCATGGTCCCTGCTGCCTGGCTTTCTACCCGTGGTTGGACCATGGATGCCAACAGTTCCTCAAACGTTAAAGCTTTTGTTACTATTGAGATGCTACTGAGGTAAAAGCATGATACATTCAAGTATTTCAGGGAAGAAATCCTAATCTTGTTGGGGTGAGGTGCTCACACCCAGTGAATTAACTGTAGTGTGGGGTGGGGGGAGCGATGTCATGGAAGAACATGCGGCTCTATTGGGGTGGCAGAGAGGGGTTATTTCCCAAGACGAAATTCTGAACAGACAACTCATAGAGCTCCAGCCTCTGCTTCGTTTGTACTGTGGTCATTCTCGAGAGCTTAACTGGGACCACGCTCCTGCCACCTCGATGACCCGTGTATGCCAGAGGGACACCACGCTGAGTGAGTGTGCCCTCAGTGCAGACAGCTGTCACTGCTGTGGATACGGAGATGAGAACAAACCCCATTGTCCAGGCAAGACATTTTCTAGTAAACAGGTGCCTGGTTGTAATGCAATCTAATTTTGCATAGAGAAGAGAAAAGTGCCTTGGGGGTAGGTGAGACTGGGGTGTCTAACATGCTAGCTCATGACTCAGAGCATGGCTTTTATTCTATTTCAAATGTGCAGAGTCTGGCTTCTTACAAAGTGCTTGAGTTTGTCAGTCTGATACAGTGGAGTGGGCCATGCATATATACAGGCCCCTTGACACACACACACACACACACACACACACACACACACAGTTTCCTGCGGAAAGAGCTCTGGATTAAGACAGCTGGGATCTCATTCCAGTCTCGCCTCTGCATGAATGAGTTTGGACACATCTCCTTGCTACTACCTCGCAATTTCCTTACTTTGAGTTAACCTCAAGGAGGGACATTTGGAAATGAGTGAGGAGACTTTGGGATGCCCCTATAACTTTGGGGAAGGTAAAAGAAGCCTTAAGGACATTTACCGGGACGGGGTCAAGGATGCTAACCCTCCAGCAATAGGTTGTGATGGAGGATCATCCTGCCGCGAATGCTAATAGTGCCCAGTTCAGCAGCGCTTGGCTGATGGCCCCTAAGGCCTCTCTATCCCAAACAAAACAGGTTCAATGCTTCCGTGTTTCTCTCAAAGGCTGAGCAGAAAAGATTTTGCCAGGAGAGAACATGGTATCCTACCCAGCCACGGCATCACAGTACAAATCCTTTGGGTTGTCTGTTGGTCGTCTCCCAACTGTGCCCTCAGAGCTGTCTGCTCCAGACCTTTCCATCTGGCTGCTGCTGGGACCTTCCAGTGCCAAGCAGACCCCACCTGAACCGGCTTCTTGTCTGCCCTTCTTCTCTCTCTGACAGGGACTGCAGACCCCAGGGAACACGTGCTTACTTTGAAATTCCCTAATTATGCAAATTTTATAATTTTAGTTTAGAATCTGTGTTGTTAATGATAAAATGAAAATAACAAGAAGTTCTGGAATCTTACTCCAAGGGTGAGTGGAGGTTCCTCTCCGGTAGGCTTTTCACTGTGGTATCTTAAAGACCTTTGTCCCCCCCCCCCCCCTTATCTGTCGGGTGTTGAAGGTGAGACTTCAGGGCAGAGATGGCAAGGAGATTTGATTGCTGTGCTAACTCTAGCAAAGACACTAGGAGCCTAGTGGTGGCAAGGACCCCGGGGCCATCTCCAGACTGGGTAGGATGACATTCTCTGCTGGGTTAATGTGACATTTCATGGAACAAATGAGTGTGTTCACCAACCCTGCTGTAGGGCGTCAATGCTTTCCAAGCTCAGAAGTGGTGTCCTGGTGACCTCTGGTTTAGAGGTGGTCTTAAAGCGAGAAGAAAGTCACAAAGCAACCTGGCAGGGGATGGTGACAGGGCACCCCCCACCCCCCATCTGGAAAGGAGAAACAGGCGTGGAGAACAGGGCAAGGGCTGCTTGTCTGTGTGGAGCACACACGTGGCCCAGCTCAGCAGCTGCGGGCATCCTCGGCGTGACCGTGCCTCTAGGGCAAGCAGTTGTCTAGAACTGGGTGGGTGGGCTGCTCCCGCCAAGGTTCTTAGTGACAAGACCCCACTTTGTTCGGGTACAAAAGGCAGCCTGAGAATCCCAAGAGCTCGTAGAGTCGAGACTGGAGGCTCTGTGGCCAGGGACACAGGGACATGGACGGCATGACATTCCAGACCTGCTCCTGCTGCGGAGAGAGCTGAGAGGTCAGATCTGCGAGCCACTCACCCACGGCGGGCTGGGGACCCAACCTCTGCATGTGGCCCCCTTTCCCACCCTCCCCAGGCATCAGTCCTGGGAAGAGCCTTCTTCCTGCTGAACTGTTCTCGGGTAGCCACAACTGGTCTACATTGCGCCCTACGTACAAGGAAGCCTGGAAAACAGAGATCCTGGACTCTGTCTTGGGAAGCAAGACTCAGAAGCGTGGAAATGTTCCATTGTAAGAAGAGTATTCAAAAGATGCTTGAGCACCCAGGAAACACGTCCGCTCCAGGGATTCACGCAGATGGCGTGGAGGGCTCAGCCCAATTACAATGCAGGGTGCAGTCACGTGGTTCCCTGTCCCCTTAATTCAATGATGCTGGTCAACCCTTCCACTTCCTTTCAAAGGCTACCACTCCCCCTTTATGTAGGGGAGCTGCAGAGGGGGACATGGTGTCTGCGGGTCTCCCCTTCTCAATAGCGAGTTTATCTACCAAGGATGCCCACGGCTGTCTTCTGTTGTTTACACTGAGGCGAAATTCACATTACTGAAAACTAACCATTTTATAGTGTAGAATTTATTGATATGTAATACATTCACAATGTCCTACAAACATCACCATATCTACTTGCAGAACATTTTGATCAGCCTCCAAAGAGGCCCTGTACCCATTAGGCAGCCACTCTGCACAGCCCCTGGCAACCAGTAATCAGCTTTCTGTCTTTCTGGATTTACCTATTCTGGACATTTCACATAAACGAAATCATACAACGGATGTCTTCGGTGTCCGGTTTCTTCACTAAGCATAACGTTTCCAAGGTTCATCTAATTACTTGAGTTTGCTGAGGCTGCCACACAAAATGCTAGACTGGGCAGCTTGAACCACAGAAAGGGATGGTCTCACCGTCCTGGAGGCTGGAAGTCTGACCAAGGTGTCATCAGGCTCGGTTCCTGCTGAGGGCCGTTCCAGACCCCTCTCCTTGGCTTGCAGATGGGCGTTTTCTCCCTGTGTCTTCACACCATCCTCTCTCTGTCCATGTCTGTATCTGTGTCCAAATCTCCCCTTTTTATAAGGACACCAGCCATATTCAATTAGGACCTACACTAATGACCTCATTTTACCTTGATAACCTCTTTAAAGGCCTTATCTCCAAATAAAGCCACATTCCAAAGTTCTGGGGTTAGGACTTCAACATGTGAATGGTGGGGGGGGGGGAGCGGGGTATAATTTGACTCACTATATATGTGTGTGTGTGTGTGTGCACATGCATGTGTGTGTGTGTATATGTATATGTGTGTGTGTGTGTGTGTATATGTATTTTTTTTTCCCACTAAAGATAACAGGAAACAAACAAAGGCTCTTGAGGTGTTGCTGGCACAGAGAAGTCTGCTAGGTCCTCATCTTCCAATTGCTTGAACTTAGGTGTGACAGTTATCAGACCCCCAAAGCCTCTCCTCTTGTGTTCTTAGGCCAGTCACCTGTCCCTTCTTACAGTTCCGCTTCAGATCACAACAGGCCTCCTTCTCCATGAAAGGCTCATCCCAGGAATTTCTTGATATGATTCTTCTGGCTACTGTGTGTCCCCCGCCCGCTTGCACACAAGGAAAACACCTTTTAATCAAGGGCCTTCAGACACCCACTAGGCCAGGATGCCCAATGCAGCCCCCTGTCGCCCTGGGACCCTTGCATATGCCTCAGACATTGACTTTCTCTCCCTCTCAGCTTTTCTCTCTCCCACGAAGTCATAATATGGGGTAACAAGTTTAATTAAAGCAACTAGTTCTTGTTTCTGGTGGGTCTTCCAAGAGAACGTGAGTCTGTCCCCAGGCAGATGTTCCTAAGGAGCATGCTAATGGCAGGGAGCCGGGGGCCCGGAGGGAGGCGAAGCACCAAGCCCCTCAGCTGGGATTCCCTGGGCTGGGACAGTGGGACTCACACAGCTCTTTCTTTTTCCTTCCCTTTCGCGGGTACTTGGAACCAGACTTACTGGATGATAAGGGACCACGGCCCATTGAAAGAGTCCAGGGACTCTCCGTGTCAAGCATGCCTGATGTGTGATGAGTGGCCAGCCATGTTCAACGCCCTGGGCTCAGTCTACCCATTTGCCAAATGGGAAAATTCCACCATCCTACTTATCCAAGGCCCTTAGGACAATGGATGAGAAACCATTCAAAAGACAACAGAGAAATGAAGGGTTTTTTCTTACTGTTTATTCATTGAGCTCTGCAATAAATGCCCAATAGAGTTTCAGGCGGGGGTGGAGCCCCCGGGAATGTTCTCTGAGCTCGCCTAGCCTTTTCTCACCTCATCCGAACAATTTTTCTTGCTCCCATGAAAGAAAATCCAACGCTTCATTTGCTGAATTAACCTCAGATGTTAGAAATGATTTCTTCATAGCTATAGGGAGGCTGTCCGGGTTATGTCAAAGTACTGTTCAGCAGGGGAGGCCAAAAGCCAATGTACTGGAAAAGTAATCTGGATTTATCTGAAAAAGAGATTTATCCTTCAGAGAGCAGGGAGCAGAACAGGGACTGGTGAGAGCTCCCAGATCAACTCTCTTTTAACCTTTGAACCCTGAGTCCTGTGTTACGTTGTTCTCAGTGCAGAGGGGCTGAGGCCTCTTCGAAGCAAAACAATAATCGTCTCATATACAGTAAAACAGATGAGGTGGAAGAAATAGGTTAAGCAGCCCTGCCACGGGCGATCGCCTGCGCTCGCCGACGCGCCCGCGTCCGCGCTGCCTACGCTACATTAACTTGAGCCTCTGAGTGAGGTTTTCACTCAGACGTGAAATAATTGTTCCTCCGACATCATGTGACAACAGGGACATGTCCCGTGTTAATCCTGACACATTCTGATCCATTCTAATATGGAAAGTGAGCGATTTCCCTAAATGCTGTGGCAAATCTTAACGGTGCTATTCGTTCCCCCATCGGAAGCCAAATTGAATCTGTGTTACAAGTTAGCGCTCCCGTGCTGGAGACATAATGCATGCTCCCCTGCATGTAGGGGCCCGTGCTGGAGACATAATGCATGCTCCCCTGCATGTAGGGGCCCGTGCCAGAGACATAATGCATGCTCCCCTGCATGTAGGGGCCCGTGCTGGAGACAGTGCATGCTTCCCTGCATGTAGGGGCCCGTGCTGGAGACATAATGCATGCTTCCCTGCATGTAGGAGCCTGTGCTGGAGACAATGCATGTTCCCCTGCATGTAGGGGCCCGTGCTGGAGACATAATGCATGCTCCCCTGCATGTAGGGGCCCGTGCTGGAGACAATGCATGCTCCCCTGCATGTAGGGGCCCGTGCTGGAGACAGTGCTTGCTTCCCTGCATGTAGGGGCCCGTGCTGGAGACAATGCATGCTCCCCTGCATGTAGGGGCTCGTGCTGGAGACAATGCATGCTTCCCTGCATGTAGGGGCCCGTGCACTTCCCATTGTATGTATTACACTGACTAAGCGAAACAGGAGGGTGCTTGGGGGAAGAAGATGGGAGAGGGAGAGAACCATTCTGGCGACTCCAACTGTTCCTGATAACTTCTTCCCGCAACCTTTCCATCTGGTGAGACTAGAAAGCATCCAGCTTGCTCTTTTCAAAACATGCTTTGCCAGCTGACAGCGCTTTGGTGATCTCATCTGCAGGCCCGTCCAGATTTGGGGATGCAGTTCGCCCAGCCAGAACATTTGAGCTCATTTACCAAACTCTGACAGTTTTAAGACAGTCTAAGGTGTGCGAGGGTGTCTCCAGCAGCCCCTTGTTCGAGCCTCCTGACAACCATGCAGTGTAGACCAGGGTTCCAAGCCCAAGTTTGGATCCCAAACAGCCTGCTCCCACAGCTTGCTGGGTCCCGCTCTCACATGCTCCGATTCAGCAGGTCTGGGTGGGACCTGAGATTCTGCATTTGTGACAAGTCCGCAGGGTGCTGCTGCTGTGTGGGGACCACACGGTGGGATCAGCGGGTGGAGACCATCGACTCGGTGTTCTGTAGGAGAAACACAGAGGGATGGCACAGAGGGCGAGGCCTGGGCCCTGAGCCTCACAACCGGGCACCTGCCGCCTCCCTGTCGCTGTTTCTCACTCAGAGAATCAGGCCCTTCATCTGCTCCGGCCTCAGGTTCTTCTGTGGCAATGCTCTAGTTCCCATTCTCAGGCCCAACGCCGCTGTGCTCCGTGGAGGGGGCAGAACTCAAATGGGGGCCCGTATTTGACCCTTCATCTGCCTCATTACAATCAGAAACCTTGACTGCGTTTCCCTCCGCGTTGTGGCAGCTCCCGACGCGTGGGGCTGTCACGGCGCTTCCCCTAAGTCCATCCCGGCCCGGGCCCTCGTGGCCCTTCCAGATGGGCTATCTTTGCACCTAAGCTCAGCAAACACTTTTCTCGTGGGTTTCCTACTCCGTCCCTCTTCAGGCCTTGTAACGTGTGCCTTCCGTGCCTGGGTGTCTTGTCGAAGCCATTCAACCTCTGGGAAGAATACAGGTTCTTTTCCTGAACCCTTTGAAACCCAGAAGGGCCTGCACAGCGTCTCCCACTGTAGAGACCCCTCCCTGCCTTGGTTACCATAAATCTGTGCTGGCCCCATTTATCCCAGGACCCCAGTCACTTCTGCATCAGCAACCAAGTTTACTGGGTTGGTTGGAGGTAAGGCCAGAGTAACAGTGTCCTCTGGCTGCCTCTTCTGCCCTCCAGGAAATGATATTGACAGACCAGTCAAAAATACGTCAGACACTGGGTTTTGGGGTTTTTTTTGCTACATGCCCCTAGCAGAAACCGAACCTGGGACTCTCTGATCTGCAGGCTGATGCTCCAATCACTGAGCCAAACCGGCCAGGGCATGTCAGACACTTTGGATTCATCTGAGGAGACATCCACGTTGATGTCAGCATGGGTCTGCACATTTTTATGTTTACTTATTTATGTTTCGGTCATTCTGCATTGTAACTCTGGGCTAGTGGGGGATTCCTAGCATTCATGCAAGCTCTTCCCTCAGCCACATGCTTCTTCTAATCTCCTCTCCCAAATGCCTTCTGGATGCTTCCCTGACCACTGAGAACATTCAGCCAGAGGGGGGTTCCCTAGGAACCGTGAGCTACTCCAAAGTAGAGCAGCTCCCAAAATAGAGTTAGTGTCTTAGCATTCACACACACACACACTCAAGGTCACAGAGATATTCTGCAGTTCTCTCTATTCTTCTCTTCCTCTTCTTCCTCCTCCTCCTCCACCTCCTCCTCCTCCTTCTCCTCCTCCGAACTCCCTTTTGACATCCTTTTATCATACTATATTGCTTCATGAATTCTTTCTCATAAACCGATGTTATTAATTAGATGTAAAACAGCTATTTTAAAAAGTCATTTCATGATATTTAAATTCTCAATTCTGTGAAATTAAATGTAATAGGTCTTCCCCAGTAGTGTACTGGGCTGTAGAGTTTTTCCCTGGTGAGTCTTAGAATATGCCACCTGAACCTTTCCAAGTTCTTGTTTTTCTACATAATAGAATCTGCTCCACAGTGCTCAGAAGCAAAAGCTCGTGTGTTATTTTTTCCCCAGTCAAATTAAATTAGACTTTAAAGACCCTTGTCAAGATTGCTTCCATTCAGATATCAGCTCCTCACAGGCCCCTCCTCTTCCATAGGGTTATACCAAAGTCTTGGGCGGGGTAGGGTGGAGAGGAGACCAAGGTGTCCATACATTCTGGAAGGTGCCTGGGTCTACTGCGGTTGCCTCCAAGACACTCCTGGGCCATGCCCCCCGGGCACCGCCCAGGCCGGAAGGCAGGGCCGAGCACACTCCCACCTGCCAGCCTCGGGTCCTTTTTGAGTTCTCCTGATCTTGCTGTGGAATCAGACTCCAAGCTCCCCTCTCAGGGTCCTTCCCACTTAGGGTGCCACATGGGAGCATCACCGCTACATCCTCAACTGCCTCAGAGATCGCCTTGCCCCAGCTTGATTCCTCCCACTGTTCAGACTTCACTATAGTGATAATAAAGCTGTGTTCTTCTATGAGCCAAAGCATAGAAGACTCTCATCTTGTCCCTAGAGTAAGCCCAGAACGTCAACTCACAAAGCTCAACTGCCCTCTTCAGCGGGGAAAGGGCGGGGGAGGGGCGTTCCTCTTCAGTGATGAGCCCACGGAAGAGAAGGCAGAGTCAGTGTCTCCTTCTACGCCAGGCTCTAGGGATTCTGCCACTTCCGGCCACCCTCCCAGCTGTGCAGGGAGAGAGGGACAATGTGTCATGCTGATGCTGGGCATCTCTGCGCCATGGTCGGGAGCATGCACACGACGTGCTGGCTCTGGAACAGAGGTCCTCTGCGGCCCAGTACCCCTTCTCAGCATTCCACCCAGGACATCTATTTGTGGGGCGAAGAGGGTGAAGAGTTCTGCAGGATCCTTGCCTTCTCCTGAGCAGAGCCTTTCAGCATTTCCGAGACTGCGGAGGAGTCTAGCTTCCTTCTGAGGCTTTTGCCACAGAGTCATTATTATTAGTCTCTTGTATTATACAAATGTTTGTCAACTCTTGCCCTTCCCTCCCATCAGACCATCAGTTTTTGAAGGAGGGGATTCCTATCACCCTAGATAGGCCCCCGTGGGAGTAGATGCAGAATATATGCAATTAATATTTTCATTTTCATTCTATTACCTGAAAATATCCACGTTGGTGCCTAGGAGGCTGTTAACTGTTCTTACTTCCTGGAACAATGACCATGTACTTACAGGTTGTGCCACACGTTTCAGGCTCTGAATTTTTTTCTCTTCTTTCTTCCTCATCATGTCACTGCTTTAGCTCTTTACTTAACTGCTTCCGAAAGACATGGGATGGATGTCATATGCTCTCGTGGAAGGGAGCCTCACGATGCATCACCAGGGGCGTGGGGAAGGGACAACTGTGGCAAAGGCTGTGGGCTACAGGGGGTTCCGATTCAATGGGTACAGAGTTTCAGTTTTGCAAAATAAAAAGAGGTCTGGCCATGGATGGTGGTGACTGCCACACAATAGTTGAACGTACTTAACACCACTGAATTGTACACTTAAAAATTATTCACATTGTACGTTATGTATATTTTATCATGAATAAATAAATAAAGCTGCAGGCCTGCTATGGGAAGAAGTCTCAGCAGCACCATCCAGCCCTGCCCCCGCCCCACCCCCCAGACATGGAGGCTGGGAACGAGATGCTCAACTGTGACACGTTTTGATAAAGTATGCTAAATTATATGCTGGTGGCATTAATAGCAATCAGGCTCGTCGAACATGGGATCTAATGGTTCTTAAATGAGATGCAAGTTCATTTTCACAGGCCCACTATAATAAACTAATTATTTTGGAACTCTCCAATTATGCATTTTTCAAAAAGCTGAATTGCATTAAAAACATGTTATGGCTTTATAGATCCTGTCTGTGGGGAGAGGAGGAGATACATCTGCTCTACAAGTGCCCAGGGAGGGAGAGACACAGAGAGAGAGAGAGAGAGAGAGAGGCACAGGCAATAGATAAAGAATAAGCCAGCTGCCAAATGACAAATGTAGTGAAGGAAGACAAAGAGCTGTCAGTTTCCTCATCAATTACAGCCGGTCACTAACCCACGAGAGAGCAAATTGCTGTAGCTATCAGAGATGGCTCCGTTAGAATTATGGAGTTTGAGGTCTCCACTGATTTATTCAGTGCCTGGGGTACAGAAGAAAGTCGGTTGCTTTGGGATTAAGATTTCTCTGCTCAAAACCATCCAGAAGCTCAGGGATAGCCCACCGATGTCAGAAACACTCCAGCGCTGTCTCTGCAGGGAGGAGGAGGCGGCTGGCAGGCCTGCCCAACATCGGGTGAAGGTTCAGAGAGCATGACAGCAAGGGGCTGACAAGCCACACCCACTGTCGGGTCTTTAAAGGGAAGATCTCTAAAGGACAGAGTGTTTGCAAGACCTTCTGAGCAGCCCACACACCCACCTGGTTACCCACATGGCCAGTTGGCTTTAAATCCCATTTGACAACCTCACCCACCACTTAATCCTTGTTCAAGGTTTGGTCTTTTTATCTTTATAAAACACTATACGCCCACTGTAGAATAATGGATATGTCTGCTTCGTAACCATCGGATGCGTAACATTTGTGTCATTGCCTTTACATCTCACTTGTTCCTCTTGAGGTTTCTCTGCTCCCCGAATTGTCCAAAAATGCTGGGGGCTTACACATCCAAAATGGGGCCATCTGACTTCTGCCCGCAGGAGGCATTTATACTGGGGTCTCTGCCTCAGTTCACCTGCACGGTGCCTGACTGCTAGGAGAGCCCGTCCCCACCATCTGCCACCGAAGCTGCAGACCAGCCATCACAGCTTCATGGGAAGAAGGCCCTTTCTCTTGGACAGAGCTTTGTCAAGGGCCCTGTGTGTGGCTGCCCAGGGCCACAGACCCTGCTACTCTCTTTTCTGGCTCCCATGCAGCACGCTCTCCAGCCCAGGTGATAGGTGCAGGTTGACCCTAAGTCCCCAAACCACTGTCCATCCTTCATTCCCAGGGACTCAGTGCCGGTGACCCCAAGAGCTCATCCTTCAACCCTCAAAACCAGTGTTGGATTCCAATCTCTCTCCAGTGTGTTTCCCCCACATCTCAGGAGGAAACCCCCTTCAAGGAGTCAAGGGATCTTCCCGAGGAAAATCATCGTGTGAAGCCGAGGTGCCCACAGAATCTTTTGGAGAAGCGGGAGGTATGGGCGGTGTAAAGACATCACCCTGTAGAGGAGAAAAAAGCCCCATGATCCTTGTCCCTGCAGACAGAGCACACCTGCCCACCTGCAGACAAGCCCCCTTCTTCCCTTTATCTGTCTCCTACGTAGAACTGTGTCCATGCTGTATTCCTCCTACTCCAAAAGAGACATTTTTGTTTCTATAACATGTTAACACTTTTGAAACTCAAATAGTGTGTTTAATCGATCCATATATACATTTTAAAAATTATAATTACATCAATATTGTTACAATTAGAGAAATTTGGGGGAAAAATTTTAAATGTACTTTTAGTACATTAATAAAATGTTTATTTTTTCTTGCCAAAGTGGAATCATACCACTCATAAATAGTTCTGCTTTGTTGTTTTTTTATCCTCACTTGAGGACATTTTTTCCATTTTTTGTTCAGATAGAGTGGGAGGGAGAGAGAGAGAGAAACATCGATGTGAAGGGACACATTGAGTGGTTGCCACCCACACGACCCAACCAGGGCCAGGGACAAACTGCAACCGCAGACGTGCCCTTAGCGGGAACCGAACCCGGGTCTCTCTGGACCGCAGGCCGACGCTCTAACTGCTGAGCCAAACCGGCCAGGGCCATAAATAGTTTTTATCCCACATTTTTGTACTTGCTATTATACTTAAATATTCATTATCATTAAATATTCTTCAAGCTCATGATATTATGAGTTTTACTCAAAGTAAACTACTTACAGATGTGTGTTAACTTAATTGTTCACTTGCCCGTTGTAGGACATTAAAGTTGCTTTTTTCAGGAGAATCTATATGTTATGAGTATTCTTATATATAAACCTTTGCCTGCATCTTTGATTATTTCCTTTGTATAATATAATTTGCATAATATAATCCTAGACGTACAATTGCCATCAAATAATATGGACATTTTAAAGACTCAATAAATATTATCAAAATACTTTTCAAAGACCTCTTATTTATTTCCAAGAGCATGACATTCCTTATTTCACGACATCTGTGCTAGCCTTGGATAGCAGCATTAAAAAAATAATTGTGGTAATTTAATAGTCTAAAACTAGCTCATTTTAGTTTGTAGTTCAATCATTACTAACAAGATTGAGGATTTTTACATACCACTTTCTAACCAAATGCATCTCCTCCTTTGCAAATTGCCAGTTCTTGCCCTTGTCCACTTACCTAATGATATCCTTGTGCTCTTCTTATCAGCATGTACAGATATGTACACAGAAGCCCCCTCGACCTGTCACAATCAACGATCACTGACCGGCAGCTGGAAACGGAGACGCGGTCTATCTCCCTCCGCAGGGCGCTGAGCCTTTGATCTCTGTCGCTATAGCAGCCAGCCCGAGGAATGAATGCCTTACAAGCAATCACAACAGCCTTCAGCTGCCATGTTTGTGGCAAGTATTTCTCAGTTGATTTGCCATTACGTGTTTGCATGTTCACGCCGGTAGAATCTTTCTTGTCTCCTCCTTTCTGGATGCTCGTCCTGCTTCTAAACCCCAGAGGTCTTCCCCGTCCAAGGGTGTGTTAAATACTCAATTCTGTTTTCCGCTCGTTTGCCCACTGTTTGCTGGTTTACATTCAATTTGCTCTCTCCTGTTTAATGGAAGCCAAGCTGCTGGGCCAGACCCACCAGTGGCTCTTTGAACCGAATGCACAGGCAAACAGTCCCCTTCACCAGGGAGGCACCTGAGGTGCTGGCTGCACTGGGTATCGTCCATCATCTGCCGCCGGCTGGGCCTCCAGAGAGTAATTCTTACAGCAGGCTGAGCTCCCTGGCGCAGGATGGATGTTAAAAACCCTAGGCCTCTCCTCTTAGTCCTGGGCTTCAGAGTAAATCAGTTCATCTTCCTCCTTCATCTGAGAAGCGGGACCAGCAAGAGCCTTATTGACAAAGGTTAAACCTTCCTGTAATTAGATTGCTGGCATTTAAGCCTGGAGTCCTGTCCCCCACCTCTTTGTCCCTCTCATCCACACCTGGAGGAGCACCCCAGAGAAATGCCAAGGGAAGATTTCATTTTAATGAAGAAGAGATGAGACCGGTCCCTTTGGAGACTTATATTACAGCTTGGCACCACCACAAACTCATGAATTGAATCACGGAAGGTGCCTGGCCGCTGATGGTCGAGCAGAGGGGAGGCGAGAACCCTCTAGACTGGGGAGAAGCAGGATCTGGAACATGTGGTCTGCTCTTCGGGAAGCTGCTGTTTCACTTACCAAGAACACGGCTGTTTTCAAATGCGAGCGCATCATCTGACCACCTGAACAGTCACAAGGTCTTACGACAACACAGAGAACACTGATGAGAGACAGAACCATCTGTCCAAGCCTGGCCGCTGTCGAGCCTGTGACAACGGCATGTCACAGCCTCACCTGGCCTCAGGTCCCTCATTCGTAATTCCCAAGTCCCCGCCCATCTCTGGCACTCTGTCTTTCTGGCTCAGTGATGCTAATAGTGTGCATGGAGGGTCCCTGAGACTGTCGGCAGAAAAGGGACACAGGATACACCCAGGGGTGCTCACATTCACAGGTTCTTCCCTGTGAGAACAGTCAACTCCCAAGGTCAGCCGCCTACATTCCTTGTATACACGCTGAAACTAAGAGGACAATTTCTTCCAAATTTGATTCAGCTCTTGCCTCCCTAAGATGAAGGAAGGGGAGCAAAGCATGAAGAAAGTTCCCTCAGAGGAAAAGTAAAAGGCACGCAGTAAATATTTCTTGAACAAATTAATAAATGAATTTGAATTGCCCCAAATCCAAAATAACACTGCGAGAGCTAGCCATGGCCCCGGTGCCATCAGGATTCCGGCAGGGACAGGAGGCAAACTCGGTTGGTGTTCTAAAGAAACGTTTTAATGGAGACTGATGGCAGAGGCGTGTGCAGGGTAAAGGCCCCGGCGAGGGATGCTGAGGCACCTCTGCTGGGCCTGCAGAAGCAAGAGCACTAACGAGGGCGGCGGGAGGCTAGGCCAGAGCTGGGGTCTGTCGCGAGAGAGAAGCCAGAGAGGAAAACAGAGCAGGAAGGAAACAGGAAGGACGCCTGCTCACTCTCCTCCGGCACTGCCATTCTCTGCCAGTGCCATCCGATCACCAGAACTGGCAACCGAGGGCCCGGAAACCAGGTGATGCCATCCAAAGAGGTCAGCCTCCTGGGACACAGCTGGGCAGAGGCAGACAGAGAGAGAACCTGGGACAAACAGAGACTAACCCGCACAGTGCAGTCTTCTTACTGCAGCCTCCGCCTCAGCCCCACCCTGTACTTCAAAGGATATATAAGAGCAGTAAAGGCAATGGAAGATGGGAGGTCAGAACTGATCGCTCCAAGATTCAGAGCATCTAAATTATATCCAACTATTTTTAAGAGTTGTCTTAAAGCCTCGGTGTTTGGGAGCTCAGCAGCAGCATGCCACAGGGTTGACTTTAAAAGAGATGAAGTCTTGCCCTGGCCGGTTTGGTTCAGTGGTTAGAGCATCGGCCTATGGACCAGAGAGACCCAGGTTCGGTTCCCACTAAGGGCACGTGCCTCGGTTGCAGTTTGTCCCCGGCCCTGGATGGATCGTGCGGGTGGCAGCCACTCGATGTGTTCCTTTCACGTTGATGTTTCTCTCTCTCTGTCTCTCTCTCTCCCTCCCACTCTACCTGAACAAAATATGGAAAAGTGTCCTCGGGTGAGGATAAAAAAAATAATAAAAATAAATAAATAAAAGAGGGGAAGTCTTTACCCAAAAGGTCTAGAACATTTTTCCTACTCATTTCTCATCTGCAGAATTTCTAACCCCTTCCTTTTCCTCATCTTCCTGCCCTCCCAGCCCCTACCTTTCAGGTTTTCAATGGCCTCACATAAACCTTGGCTGGCTAGATGTCATCTCCAAAAGTGTCATGGGTAAACATCTATTTAATAGACTCATTTGTACCCTTATTTGTTTATCTTTCCACTTTTCCCTCAAGTCAAGGAGCCTAAAGTCCAAAGTTATTCCTTCTCTTCCTCTGTCATCTCTTACTTATCCCCACAACCATTCCTATTTCCCCGGCGTCAATCTCAGGCGCGAGGAAAATGCAGCCTGGCTCCCGTCCTGGGCTCAGAGCTGCAAGCAAGACAACAGGTGATCTCACCTGGCTCCCCTCTGCAGCACGGGTCTCCCTTGTCAAAGCCATCCCTCGCTCGAACTCTTGCGGTTCTGTATTGCGATTTCTCTATTGGGATTTGTCAAGTATTCTTCATAATCCCTATTCGCCCCAGATAATCAGAATATCATGTGTTAATAGGTTATAAGGCCCCAGTCTCAAATAGCTTGCACTGCACTCTAAACCTGCTGAAGAGCCTTCTACTTGGGGCCTGGTAAGCCAGTAGGTTACCCAGTGAATTGGTCAGACCAGCATCCCCAAATATGTATTAGGAAGTCTGCAAAGTCCAAAGAGGCTCGTCAACATTGTATCATAAAGCAGAGCAACTTATCATTCACTTGGAAAATACATATAATACCAACCACTCCTTGACCATTTGGAACTTAGAAACTTTGTTATATGACAGGTCTCTAAATTTTCATGGGATTTGTCTTCTATCCTCTGGCACACATGTGTCTTACTAAGGCAGTGGGTATCAAACTTTAACACACAATAAAATCACAAAGACTACTTGTAAAATCCCAGATTACTATGTCTTCTCCAAGGGTTTTTGATTGAATAGTCCCAAGATATAGTATCATAAATTGCATTTCTAAATTTTTTACCTGAATTTTTTTAAATATAAAAGTAAAAAGGATTCAAAGTGGGATAAGGAAAAGGTCACTACGATCCCATTTGTTGTATTAGTTAGATAAAGTGTTTTCTCTAGGAAGATGTAACCCTGTGGCCATATGGCTTAGCTCTGAGTAAAGGGCGTCTCTGTGCAAATTAGCAAAAGGGCTCTCTTTCTCCCAGCAATGGCTGTGCATGGCTTGGATTTCAGCTCTCACTATTTCTCTCAGCCAGATGCCCTGATCTGGGACACAATCAACACAGCCATATATGACAGTCCTAGGTAAGAGAGTTAAAAATGCATGTGGCTGACAGCCTATAATTTCTGTCATGTGGAACTCTGTAACAGGGCTCAAAGCACCTTCCCAACTCACGGTGTCATCTGGTTGTGTTGCCATAGGCCTGGCTGCAAGCGGTCGGCGCTCCTCTGTCATCCTCTCCTGGAGATCAGTTCTAGTACCCTGGACCTTCAGATCGTTAATAACTTTCATCTTCAAGTTTATGGCTAATATCGGGAGGTAGCTACTATCTAGATATTACTTGGCACTACAATTCATAGAAAATAAAGGGAGAATAATAAACATTTTTATTGGTCTCTGTCTCTTGTTGTCCTAAAATTTATTTCTTTTTTTTTTTTTTTTTTTTTAAGGAGTATAGCCCCACTTGAGCTCAAAGAAAGAGAGCCCATCATTTGGTAGATACTATTTATAACACATATTTCAACCCACACAAAAAATAGAGTGCTTGTCCTATTTTATGGGGCAAAAATAATCTCTCTTTAATTTGATCCAATATATTTGTTTCTCAGACCACAGCAAAGCTTACAAAGTCCTACCTCTGGGCATGAAAAGAGCAGGGCGGATTTTTTAAACAGCAACTGAAAGAACAACACATAATTCAGGATTTTCCTGCATTTGATTATAGTGATTTAAAGGGAATCATATTAGTAGAATTATAACCAACCAATCACTTGCCGAAGGTAAAGTGGACAGTTGGAAATGAATCAAGGACCTATATATTATGTTGCAAACCTAACTGCATATTAACCAAACTGAAGGTCTGTACAATTATGCTATCATTTGTTTCCCACTTTTGAGCTTCCCTTGCTAACAGGAGGTCAGCCAGCCTGGTTGAACAATCCATTCAATGACCATGGTAACTCAATGAACATGCATAGTGTTTTCGATGATTGCCTCATCCTTGAAATTTACACCAATTATTCCCCAGTTGTTATCAATCTTGTTATTATCAGTAAAGTAATTAACTGCTGTTGGTAAGGCACTTTCAAACTTTCTCTTTTGCCCAATGTTTTAGGGCCATCTTGTGACTCTGGTGCTCTGGTGTGAGATGCTCGTTCAAAGGGATCCGGCTCAGTCACTGTGCCTGCATCGTGGTGATGCCAACCTTGGTTGGAGAAGGAAGCATTAAGCATCTGTAGTTTGTGATGTTCAATGTGTTCAAAAAGGAAAATTCTTCAAAAGTTTTGAGAACTGAGTTTGAGCCAAAGTGATACAATGGAGCTGAGAAATGGAGAAATCTCATTTCAAAGTGGAAATGTTAAACGTAAGATGTACATCAAGACAGAACAGTAGAGGATGTTATTATAGTGGGGTATAAGGGAGGACGTATATAGTTCAGGAATCAGGAACTTGACTTATACTTTGGTCCCATCACAACATGCAATCATTTAAATGGCCATCTTCAGATCCTCCTATGTGAGTTGCCCCATTTCTGGGAAAAGTGAATGAAAAGAATTCACATGTTGGCAAGTATCCTCCCTTAATGCACCTAATTTCTTCATCAATAAAATGGGTAGGAAAGAGGCCCCTCACTGATTCTCCTTTGATAAAATTCCAGTGACTCAAACATTGCTCTCTCAGACACAATCTTGAATGGATACAATTCTTATTTACAATAGTTATTGGTCTTAAATATATAATAAATGAATGCTAATTTTAGGGACAAAAGAAAAAAAAATGAACAAAAATTTTAAATGACTCCACTACCCCCAATTAACTATTGTGAATAATTTTCTATAGTTTTCTTTCAGATACTTAAAAATGTTTTTATTGGCTCCTTCTATAAGAAGTTTTGATACATTTTATTTCTATTTAATATAGTCTGAATATCTTTATTATCTATAACTGTTTTCTAAGTCATTATTTAATGACTTCATGTTATCTAATTATATAAATATAACTTATTTAATCAGTTCTGCATGATTGAGTATTCATTTGGGTTTTAATGGTGATATCAATAATATAGAAATGTATATTCCTATAATAAACATTTTGCATACAGCTTTCATTATTTCCTTAAAACATGATTCTAAAAATGGGATTCTGAATCAACATCTATGCATATTTTTAAGGATCTTAAATATCCTATCAAGTTATCATTCAGGAAGTTCGGACTTTCCAGCCTTTTGTGCTGAACTCCCCAGTTCAGATCAGGCCTCACCATCAAGGGGTATTTCCAAGTATATTTAAAAATCTTTGCCAAACTCATTGAAGAAAGAGTACCTCACTGCTTTACTTTGCATTCCTTTGATTACAAGTAAAGTAGAACTTTTTTTAAATATGTTTTTTGAGAGCTTTGTTTTGTTAAGAGCAATTTCATTGTATTTATTCTCTATTTTGCATTCTTCTTCTTAATAAACAGTTCTATTCCCCAAGCTGCTATAAAACACATTTTGTGTGTGTGAGAAATGTTTCATTTTCATATTCTTAATTAAAGGAGAAGGCTCAGAAACAAGACATAAATCAGTTTGGTAAATAGCTAGTGTGGGAAGAGGGGCTGGCCCAGGAATCCTCAGGCAGTCCTGGTTTCGCATCTTCCTGCAAAACCGCTCTTCCACAAGTGACCTCTCGATGATCAAATTCCAAGTCTCCCTCCCCGACCACGTAGACCCTCTGCAGAAATTTCTCTCTCTGGTTTTTGGCCACACTTTTTTCTCTTTGCTTTCCCACAAATGCCTCAGTTCCTCCTTCTCAGCCTGCTCCTCCACCTCCATTCATGCCACACTTGTCTCCTCTCTGGCTTGGTCTATGTATATTCATTTCCTAAGGCTGCTATAACTAAGCATCACAAACCGGTGGCTTACAGCAACAGAACTGCATTGTCTTAACAGTTCTGGAGGCTAGAAGTGCCAAGTCAAGGCTGGCGTGGCCATGCTCCCTCTGATGCTCAAGGGGAAGCTTCCTGGCATCTCCCGGCTTCCGGTCCTTGCCAGCACTCCTTGGCAGTCCTCGGCTCGTGGCTGCAGCACTCAGTCACGTGGCCCTCTTCTCCCTCTGCCTTAACATCATCTTCTCTCTGTTTATCTGTGTCCAAATGTTCCCGTTTTCCACAGACACCAGTTATACTAGATGAGAAATAGATAAATGCTTCTATAAATTAAATATTCCTCAAACTCTCATAAATAGAAAAACTAGCCCAAATTCTTTTTGAGTACACATAATTCAGAAAAATCTTTAGTAAACAAAAATGTTGTAATCCAGGAAAGTCATCCTCACTCAGACATCAAGTAATTTTGAATATTAGGAGCTTTATTACCTGCGCAGGGACTGCAGCCAACCTACACAAAGGAGAACTGCAGCCCCGAGCTCAGGGGGAGGGTTGCTTATATAGGACAGGGGTTACTCAAGAGTTTAGCAGAGCAAGCAAGCTACGTGTACAGAAGCAGATATCAGCAGTTAGTAACTGCACAAGTTGTTTGTTTTATATTTCTTAACATTTACTAAACCCTAGCCTTGAATGTCTCATCGCCCCGTCTGGCATCTCCTGATTAGTTAAGCTCATGGTCAATATCCTTGTGGTCATGGCTGATGCATACCTTCCTCTTCAAGAATTTTTGCAAAAACAACTCGGGTTCAAGGAACCCAGGAGAGGTTCCTTCTTCTAGCAGATGGAGAATTACTGGGTTATAACAAAAATAGTTTAATTTTACTGCTCTAATAAAACAGCTGTGTCCTCCGAGTTACTGTACGCATTAAGCTGTTGTGTGAAATAAAAGTTTTAAGAATGGAATGTTCAACCATAGTTGTGTTTTATCTGCTTTAAAACTGTTGCAAAAAATTTTCCGGTAACTTGCCACTAAGTTGTAGAAGACTTGTGAAAATCTTGAAAAAGAACTCATCTCGGCTTCCGGTCAAGGTGGCAGCCTACCGCAGTATCACCTCCTCCCACAACCACATCAAGTTACAACTAAACTACAGAACAACCATCATTCAGAACTGCCTGAAATCCAGCTGAATGGAAGTCCTACAACTACGGAATTAAAGCAGCAGCCACATCCAGACGGGTAGGAGGGGCGGAGGTGCTGACGGGCTGGTCCCACACCCACGTGTGGCAGATAAAAATCAGGACACCTCAGCTGGGAAGGTCCTCCCTGAGGACTGAGGGGTCCTCGTTCCAAACCAGGCTCCCAGCTTAGGGTTCTAGTGCCAAGAAGAGAATCCCCATAACTTCTGGCTGGAAAAACCAGCAGGAACTGAGGCTCAGGGAGACTGAGGCGGCTGGAGCCCCAAGCAGCTCCTCTTAGAGGGCCCCACACGGACTTATTCAGACTCGCACCCTCCAGGCTCCAGCATAGGGGAGGCAGCTTGAAAGGCACCAGAGACAAATAGGGAAGAACTGAGCTGTTTGGCACTGGAGCGAGGGCTGGAGAGGGGGCTTTCTCTGGGACAAACGTGCTGTCAGAGGCCTTTGTTCCTTTGGTGAGCCCTTCCCTGGAACAGCAGACAGCCGCCATATCTGGGACTCCAATAACCTGGTTCACACTGTTGGCCCCACCCTGGTGATTCCCTAAGGCTCTGCCCCACCCAACTTCTGGGCCCACCCAAACTGTTTCCAATGACTTTACCATAGGATTGGCCTGTCTTGGATCCTGCTTCAAGTTCTCCTAAAATCTCTCAAATAAGCAGCATCTGGTCTCAGCAAGCCCCATACCTCTTGTTAAGTGGCCCCAGGCCCGGCACTAGAAGCAGCCAGCCTTGGCTCACAACTTGACTTTTCCAGGGCACCTCCAAGCCCAGCCCAAGAAGCAGCCATCTGCAGTTCACTTTGTAGCTTATGCCTGGTGGCCCCAGATAGAACACAGGCAGTGGCTGACCTTGCCCCAGAGCCAGCACAACCAGTGGACAGCTTCAGACTACATCAAAACACCACCACCCATCCACCTCCACAAGTGACACATTCAGTGAGTGGACCCAGTGGGTACCAGAGCCCAGATGAAATAAGTCTTGCTCTGTGTGGTGGGCCCTACACAGCTGATCCTCCAAGGTAGTCAGAGGCCAGTGGTCAGTGGGCACAGCCAGTCCTTGCAGCTGATCAGCCTGAGTAAATCCCTCCCATTGACGTGCCAACAGCAATCAAGACTCAGTTACAACAGAAGGGTGTACAGTCCTTACTAGGGGTGCACCTCAAGGGGTGGCCCAGCTGGGGTGATCAGAGACTGGCTGTGTCACTGGACCCTACAGGACACCTACAATAATAGGCCATCCTATGAAGCCTAGGAGACATAGAAACTCTACCTAATACATAGAAATAAACACAGGGAAGCAGCCAAAATAAGGAGACAAAGAAATATGTTCCAAATGAAACAACAGAACAAAATTCCAGGAAAAGAACTAAATAAAATAGAGATAAGCAATCAAACAGATGCAGAGTTCGAAATACTGGTTATAAGGATGCTCAAGGAACTTAGTGAGAACTTCAAGGAATTTAAGGAGAACTCCAAGGAACTTAGTGAGAACATCAACAACATAAAAAAGAACCAGTCAGAAATGAAGGATACACTAACTGAAATAAAGAATAATGTATAGGGAACCAACAGTAGACTAGGTAAAGCCAAGAAGAAAACCATCAATTTGGAATATAAGGAAGCAAAAAACACGCCATCAGAATAGCAAAAAGAAAAAAAAAATTTAAAAAATGAGGATAGTGTAAGGAGCCTCTGGGACAACTTCAAGCATGCCAACATTCGCATCATAGGGGTGCCAGAAAGAGAAGAGAGAAAGCAAGAAACTGAAAAATTATTTGAAAAAATAATGACAGCCCTGGCCAGTTTGGCTCGGCTGTTAGAGTGTTGGCCTGCGGTCCAGAGAGACCCGGGTTCGGTTCCTGCTAAGGGCATGTATCTCGGTTGCAGTTTGTCCCTGGCCCTGGTTGCATGGTGTGGGTGGCAACCACTCGATGTGTCCCTTCACGTCGATGTTTCTCTCTCTCCCTCCGACTCTATCTGAACAAAATATGGAAAAATGTCCTCGAGTGAGGATTTAAAAAAAAAAAAAGAAGAAGAAAAGAAAAAATGACAGAAAACTTCCCTAACTTGGTGAAGGAAACAGACATACAAGTCCAGGAAGCACAGAGAGTCCCAAACAAGATGAACCCGAAGAGGTCCACACCAAAATACATCATCATCAAAATGCCAAAGGTTAAAGACAAAATCTTAAAAGCAGCAAGAGAAAAGCAGTTCGTTACCTACAAAGGAGCTCCCATAAGACTGTCAGCTGATTTCTCAAAAGAAACTTTACAGGCCAGAAAGGAGTGGCAAAGAGATATTCAAGGTGATGAAAAGCAATGACCTACAACCAAGATTATTCTACCCTGCAAAGCTATCATTTAGAATCAATGGACATATCAAGAGTTTCCCAACAAGAAAAGGCTAAAGGAGTTCATCACCACCAAACCAGTATTATATGAATTGTTGAAGGGTCTTTTTGAAGAAGAACAAAAATATGAATAATAAAATGGCAATTAATATATATCTATCAACAATTGAATCTACAAACAAAATGAGCAAGCAGAAGAGAAACAGACTCATAGATACAGAGAAATTTCTGTGGCTTGCCAGATGGGTGGGAGTTGGGGACTGGGTGAAAAAGATGAAGGAATTAAGAAGTACAAATTGTTTGTTAAACTGATGAACATCAAAGGAAAGGGGGGAAGGTGGGTGGGATGAGATAAACCAAAGAACTTCTTTGCATATGTGCCTAACCAACGGGCACAGACAATAGTGCGGGGAAGGCAAGAAAGGGGTGGATTGAGGAGGGGGTCAATGGGGACAAAAAAGGAGGGGAACATCTGTAATACATTCAACAATAAAGAAATAAAGATAAGTTTAAAAAAGAAAAAGAAAGAAAGAAGGGAAAGAAAGAAAGAAAGAAAGAAAGAAAGAAAGAAAGAAAGAAAGAAAGAAAGAAAGAAAGAAAGAAAGAAAGAAAGAAAGAAAGAAAGAGAGAAATCTTGCCTGGCCCGTGTGGCTCAGTGCTTGAGTGTTGACCCATGCACCAAGAGGTCACCAATTCAATTCCCAGTTAGGTCGAATGGCCAGGTTGTGGGCCTGATCCCTGTGGGGGCATGCAGGAGGCAGCCAATCAATGTTTCTATCTTTCTCTCTCTCCAAAATCAATAAAGATTTTTTTAAACTAATAAAAAAAAAAAGAAATCTTATCTCATGAGGTCAAAGCTAGCTAAATTTGCATAGATTTATCTACAAGGTTTTTTGTTTGTTTTGTTTTGTTTTTTAATGAGCTTTAGTATCAATACTGATGCAAACCTTGAGTTTGGTTTTCTCTCTACTAAAACAACCAAGTGGGGTTTTTTTGGTGTTGTTTTTTTTTTTTTTTTTTTTTTTTTGCTGTTGGTCTGTCTAACTCAATCTGCCTTAAGCAATAAGAAAATGTATTATCACACTCAAATTTAAACCCCAAAGTATCACCAGTGGCTTAGTCATGTAATAAAGGACAAGGGTTACATCCACCTCTCCTCTCTGTTGTGTTCAGTGTTCATGTCTTTCTAAGGTGGGACAGGACAGACTAAGTAGAGTTGGATGGGATGAGATGGGCTAGGGAGAGAGCTGCCCAAGTGATTGCACCCAACAAGGGGGGTTCCTGGGGCCAGACAGCAGTGCTATCCTAGGAGTTGTTGAAAACTACAAGCCAAGGATTAGAGAAGAAAGCCTACCCTAATGGAAGCCAAATTTAAAAATGAATCAGTTTAACCACAAATGGTCAGTGAGGTCAGCAGCCAAGGGCAGTTGATAGAATAAAGGGAGGAAGGAAGGGAAACATGAAGTCAGGTCAAGACATTAAGAAAAATTAAATTATTATTCCTGGGCTTGGGGAGGAGGAATGCTCCCATTAAAGGGCAACCTGCCCTGTTCTGCCAGGATAAAACATTTTTCTGATGGTGTTGTGGAAAATTTATTTCAACTTTTTTGTAGTTCCTCATTCACGTCTCTTTGCTTTGCAGAAAATGCCATGCTCTTTTGTCCTTCCCCTGTAAGATGAGCTATATGCATGATGGCCATTTTTTTCTCCCTAGAAGCCCAAGCTTCAGCTGGATCTCCATTGCTGTGACTGGCTCCTCACAACACAAACAGGCAGGTTACAAAGGTCCTTGTCTCTGTCCCCTCCACTATGCAGTCAGTACCCAAGAGCAAAGAATTCAACCTTATCCCTTTCCAAAGTCTGGGCAAATCATCGTCTTGTCCACATCGTGCCTCTTCTATTTCTCTGTTCTTTTGCTTAACTAGTTCCTAAATAAAAGTGTTTCAGTATGTTTGTCGAGAACAGACAAACAGAAAGGATGCATCTGCAAGCCCATCAGAAAGTCACCTCCTCGGAGATGACATTTAGCAGAGATGCTGGAACATGTCTGATTCACCCAGGATGTTGTATAGAATCAGCAGGATGACACGTGCTTTTTGGTGAGTGTTTTGTTCCCTTCTGAAAATAGATACTGGCTTTGGAAAAGACCCAAAGTCCTTCTACTTGGCTCTTGTTCATCCCCTACAGTCCCCACCTGCCTCTTTTAACAGTTACTCTCAGGCCTTTAAAACAGAAACCCAAGGCATAATGACAAATTCCTGGCTGTAGTTAATCTTACTCTTTTAGAGATAAGCGTTGCGTACACATTCTTGAATACTAGAGCTTTTGGGAGCATCATTGAAAAGATGAGAAGGTATATCCATACTAATTTTTTAAAGTAAACAAGTTTCAGGGTAAAAATAATCTTTCTAAAGTTATCACAAATTTCATTTGTCCACCCTCAGACTTCTGTGACTGGGGAAAAACCCTTCCCCTCTTTTACGTGACATTTCCTGGCCCTGACTGGGTTTGGTGGAATATCGCTTACGTCCCAACCCAGTAGGTTGTATCCCCACCTCGCGCTGCATGTTCTGCTCCACATTTCCCTCCAGAGAGAATAGAAATGGTAGGGCACCCTCAGCTGTAGGGAAGAACAATTTTATGGAACTGTTCAAAGTTGGATGCATGCCTGTACAAGGCCCAGGAAACACTGTGTACGGTAGCATGCTGCTGAAAAGCCTCTCCTTAGTGACCCCCATCTGGCCCTAGATGAGAAGCTGGCCCCACTAGAAGGCTAATAGGGGTTGGAGCTGTCTAGAGAGCCATGCCCAGACCAGCTGGACCCAGGATCTAAGGTGAGCCAGAACGTGATTCATATAATCAACAAGGCGAGGGACAGCAATGGGAAAAGCCAAGAAGATGAGTCTGTCTGGTGTCCAATCATAAAACCAGCTAGAAGAAAGAAAGCACAAGGGTCAAGCAGGATGTGTCAAGAGTTGCACATCCATGTCCATAGCACAATGGCCAAAACATGGAGACAAACCTCAGTGTCCATTGGTGGATGAGTGGATAAGTAAAATGTGCGTGTGCGCGTGTGTGTGCATGTGTGTGTGTGTGTGTGCATGTGTGTGTGTGTGTAATGTATATGTGTTTGGGATGGAATATATGTATATATGAAATGGAATTTTTATTCAGGCTTAAACAGGAAGGAAATTCTGATTCATGGTGCAATGTGGTTGAATTTTGAGGGTTTTATGTTAAGTGAAAGAACTGAGTCACAAAAACACAAATACTGTATGATCCTACTTATATAAAGTAGAGTAGCAGTCAAATGCATAGAGATAGAAAGTAGAATGGTGCTTTGCCAGGAGCTGGGGGGTTACTATTAAATGGGCATAGAGCTCTCGTTTCACAGGATGGATGGTGGTGATGATTGCACAGCATTATGAAATACCATTGAACTGTACACTTAAAAATGGTTGAGATGATACATTTTTATGTTAAGACTATTTACCACAATAAAACATTTGGAAAAAATTATAATGTTGAGTAATTAAAGCAAGTATATAGCATTTCATATAATATATATATCTCTCTCTATATATATATATTTTTTTTTGGTACGTGCCCTTAGTGGGAACTGAACCCGGGACTCTGTGGTCCACAGGCCAACGCTCCAACCGCTGAGCCAAACCAGCCAGGGCTCATATAATATTTTAAAATGAAAATGTATTATATGTATGTATGTGTACATACACACACACATACAGATAAGATACATACAAAATATCAGCTGAATTATGAGCACTGAATTCAAGATGAAGTTTTCCCTCCAGGGCATAAGGGAAGGTAAACTGTGTTCTGGCGGCATTTCCAAGAGATTTTAATAATTATGCTTTAATTTTTTCAGGTATGTGGTGGGTACATGGATGCATATTAAATTACTTTCTATATCTCTTGTGTGTTTGAAATGCTTCACAATTTCAAAAATTGTGATAACACAATGTTGTTAAAAATGGCAATTATAAGGGGTAAGCACAAGATGAAGTAAATCAATTCAGCCTGGGGACCAGATGATGCTACAGAGAAGTGATGGTAACTGAGTTGGAGCCGGATGGATAAGCTGGAATTTACTAGATTAAAAAAATGAGGCGATATCCCAGACCTTTGATTGGCCATCGTATGCTGGGAATGCAGTATACATGGAATAAGAGCCCAAGACAAGCCTGAAATGGTAGGAGAAGCTCTGAAAAATTGCACAGTGTGCCTTAGGTCCAGTTTCATGAAGAGTGTGCCTTGGAGTATCTGCCACGCCAAATACTTCATGCCAACAGTCACCCGTGGTCAAAGGAGTCTGGTCTGCCACCTGCCTCACACACCTCTTGAACACCCTCACCCCTGCTGGCTGAGCATCTTTGTTCCATCATTCCAGGATGATCGCAGCCGTGGGAAGGCTCTGTCCACTTCTGACCCTCTGCTGGTCTCTGGCGCTCTCTATCAAGAGATCGGTTTACTCTGTGGGGGCCTGAATAGTGTCCCCTAGCCTCCAATGGGACTATATTTGGAGGTAGGACCTTTACGGAAGTAACTAAGGTTACTTGAGGCCGTAAGAGTGGGTCCCTGATCAAATAGAACCGTTGTCCTCATAAGAAGAGGAAGAGCCATCAGCAACGCTCATGCACAAAGAAAAGACCATGTGAGGACACAGCAAGAAGGTGACCTCCGCAAGCCAAGGAGAAACCAACCCTACCATCACCTTGATCTTGGACTTCCAACCTCCGAAACTGTGACAAATAAATGTCTGCTGTTGAAACCACTCACTCCGTGGCACTGTTATGGCAGCCTGAGCAGACTAACGTAGGCCACAACTCTCAGCTGGTGCTAACCTAAGCTTCGGCTCACAGGACTGCCAGGAATTCCACGGTGATTGTCAGAGGCTCCTGGGGTAGAATTTCAGTCTCCTACCTGATTAATTTCCTGAGGGAACCGGTCCAGCACCTGAATCCTGCAAATTTCTTTCTAAAACTGGGCTAGTATTTCTGCCTGCCATTACCTCCCCCCAAAAGGGGGTCCACTTTCAGGATCTGCATGAGTTATGAGCTGAATTGTGTCCTCACAAAATTCGTGTGTGGCAGTCCTAACCCTCCGTACCTCAAAATGTGAGTGTATTTGAAGACAGGGTCTTTAAAGAGGTGATTAAGTTAAAATGAAGTCATTAGGGCCCAGCCGGTATGGCCCAGTGGTTAAGCATCGACCCATGCACACAGAGGCCACCGGTTCGATTCCCAGTCAGGGCACATGCCCCGGTTGTGGGCCCGATCCCCAGTGGGGGGCATGCAGGAGGCATCCAATCGATGTTCTCTCTCATCGATGTTTCTCTCTCTCTCTCCCTTTCCCTTCCTTTCTCTCTAAAACCAAAAAAGAAAAAAAAAATTTAATGACGTCATTAGGGTGGGCCCTAATCCACTCTGACCAACGTCCTATAATAAGAGAGGATTGGGACATAGGCACACAGAGGGGAGACCCTGTGAGGACACAGGAAGAAGACCACCATCTGCCAGCCAAGGAGACAGGCCTCAGAAGGAACCAACCCTGCCGACACCTTGATCTCAGACTTCCAGCCTCCAGACTGTGAGACATTAATTTCTTTGCTGTCACAGCCCGAGCAACCCCAAAGAGCGTGGGCTCCGCACAGGGTTCCGCCCCCACCCCGGCCCCAAAGTGCAAGCCGCTCAGGCAATAGCAGTTGCAGGAGCCAGCTCAGCTCCGAGCCCAACCTTTTCCTCTTTCGCAGTCTCTACCCCTTCAGTTCTCTAGCCGGCTCTCGGCTGCCTTCAGACCGCTGATCTCCGCATTCATCTGCTTTTCCGCTTGTTGCAGGCAGATCTCCGGTTTGCCACCAGCTACTCCATCCCACCTGGAGGTCTTTGATCTTCCTATCTCCCCTTCCTCCTCCCCCATCCTCTTCTTTTTAACTTTCTGAAATAAGACAAAGCACTTTGAGGAGGAGAGGGCCATGTTTTCTCTCTTTGCATCCACAGCACCTAGCCCAGGGCCTGGCAGTCAATATTTGTGGAATAGAATTGGCTCTAGACTCTAGCATGAAGCTGAGTACATAGTAGACGCTCAACAAATCAATCCATTGCCTCGGAGCAATACAAAACACTGGGAATATGGGATATGGCCATGAACTCACAGAGCCAGAAACCATAAGAGACACCATCTTGTCAAATCCCTCATTTCACAGACGAAACCCTGTGAGGCTCACTGATCCATCTGAAACGACAGATCCCAGCAGACGCACAGCCAGGCGAGACTAAACGACCGCTTCCCCCTCCCCTCCCGCTGTGTCCCCTAAACCACCCTGCTCTCGTCTCCCTTGACGCCATACAACCAAGATTGAGTCAGGAAAGGATTCTGTCCCAGACGCTAACACTGGAAATGCTGATTCAAGAAGGTCCCCCAAGCCTGCCTTATGTTTCTTTCCCATCGAAGGAGGCCAGTTAGGAGACCATGCTTTTGAGGAGTCCTGTTGCAGCTGAGTTGGGGAAGGAGGGGGGCTGAGATGCTCCCTCTGTATTTCTGTGAACATCCCAGTGTCTGCTGGCTCTGGCGCAGGACCTCGGAGCCTGTCTCTCCCATTCTTGCTGCTCTGTTTTTACGATGCCCAATATTACCGTGTGCCAGCTTCAGTCAACTGCTTACCAGATTCCCTTAAAAGTATACAACATTGTTAAAACCATTGTTTTTAAAAAGCTACTTTAAAACATGACATTTATTAGCCGTTATATTAAGATAAACTATAAAGTTATCCCCAATATAGATGTTAGCCTTTGATTTAAATTCCAACTTGAGTAAACTAGGCAAGAAACATTAAAAGCAGAATGGCTTTGGGGACCCACTGGGTAATGCTAGAATTTGTGGCATGCTAAACACCGGCAGAGCATATGTGAGCCAGTCCCCGTTCATCACATCTGGGGCCCAATTAAACTTTTCCTGACTTGCCGCGGTTTCTACCTGGGCCCCAGTGAAGGGAGCACAGTGGGCGTGACCGCCCTAGGCAGCCGGCAACCGGCTGGGGCTGCCAGGGCCGGGAGCTGCTCCTTCACGGGGCTCTTTGCAGATTCTGAAGGACAAGCAAGAACAGAGCCCGAGCAAAGCCAGTGATAAGAGACCTACATCCCCGAGAGCTGCCCCCTGCACAGGCTTCCTTCCCCCCTGAACATCACCTCGCAGGTCATCTCCCACGGCGCGGTGCATGGTGACAGGGGCCCTCCTACCTGGACGCAGATGAGCTCTGCGGGGTCCATGAGTCAGGACAAGGAATAACTTGAGCCTTTTAGGGGACAATGTGCCATCCTTCTACCATCTGTATTAAGCTCAGTTGCCCCCCCAGCCCCCAAATGTGTGATCATCTGTGCCACCTTTTTCTTTCTTTCTAATGTATGGAGAAGGGCGCCCAGAATATTATCCCTCGGGGTAACTGTCTGATTTCCATATTCAAAGGGTCTGGAAGAGAATTTCTCAATGTTTCTTCCCTTGGAAGAAGTGGTCCCTTTGCTCCACCTGATGTGGCTTCAAGGTGTCTGAGTTAATAAAACTGGGGTGAGGGGTGCCTGCCGGGGTGCAGAGGAAAGGTCCCGGGACTGGGAGCGGGAGATGGGGCTGATCCGAGCCAGGAGAACCTCTGTCAAGGGGGTACCGCTCTCCGCTCTGCCCATGAGCTAAGAGCCGGAGGTGCCCTCCAGAAGGCAGCACAGCGTGGAAGAAGCTTCCGCCACCAGGCCGTCCGCCAGAGTTGACGCAGAGCAGGGGGGTCCAGGGAAAGTGGCACAGATGGCACTTGGTCTCGGCCCCCTGCCACTGGTGACCAGCAGATTCCACGCTCTCTGGGTTCTCAGACCCACTGAAACATGCTCGGGAAGAACTCACCAGCAGCCCGAGGGCCCCTGCTCCTGTCAGAATGGCCTTCAGAGTTCAGCTTCCACATTGGCCTGCAGTGCCCTGCTCTGCGTCCGAGCCCTACCCGCTTCTCTCTAAGAGACTGAGCACTAGCGGCTGCCCTTCTTCAGCCACTCCTACCGCTGACAGGGTCCGAGGCCCTGCTGTGTGGCACAGCTATTCAAGGTCAAGGTGCCAGCTCTCCGGAAAGCCCCTGCCTTCGGGGACTGTGCGCCCTGGTTGGGGAGGGAGCCAGACTACAGGCAACTAAAGAAATAACCCCACACAATGGAGTACTACGCAGCGGTAAGAAAGAAAGATCTCTTACCTTTGAGACCACATGGAGGGACCTGGAAAGTATTATCCTAAGCGAAACAAGCCAAACAGAGAAAGACAAGTATCATATGGTCTCACTTATTTGTGGAATATAATGAACATTACAGTCTGAGGAATGGGGTAGTCCCAGAGACGTGGAAGTGGGGTACAGACTGACAATCCCCAGAAGTGGGGGTGGTGGGGGAGAGATAAACCACAGAACTTATATTCATGTATGCATGAACAGTGGACATGGACAACAAAGCTGGGGACAGGGCGAGGGAGGGGGATCAGTGGGGGGAAAAGGAGAAACATCTGTAACAAAAATAAGTTAATTGATTTAAAAAAAGAAGAAGAAAGAAACAGACAGTGAAAACCACTAGGAAGGAAGTAGACATGGAGGAATGAGGGGACGATGAGGGAATGCGGGCCTGCTTCAGAATGGAGGGCAGAATAAGCCACGCTGAGGAAGCAGCGTCCGAGCCGAGAGTGGAGGTGTGTGAAAGAGGTAGCCAAGGAAGGCCGAGGTCAGAACCCTCTAGGCCAGCGAGGTTCACCAGGTGTGCCACAGGACTTTTTACAACCTGCAGCACCTGACTATTTAGTCAGGGGCACTGGCCTCTTTCCCTTAGATTGTCCAATAAAAATTAAAAAAAGACAACAGCCAACACAACGCCATCCAATGCGAATGAATCAAAATTATACCTATTTTGCCTGGCTGGTGTGGCTCCGTGGCTTGAGCATGGTCCCATGGACTGAGAGGTCCCCATTTGACTCCCAGTCAGGGCACATGCCCGGGTTTCGGGCTCGATCCCCAGTAGGGGGCGTGCAGGAGGCAGCTGATGAATGTATCTCACATCGATGTTTCTATCTCTGTCTCTAAAAAAATCAATAGAAACATATATTTTTTAAATTATACCTATTTTTGTCAGACTGGCAAAAAAAAAAAATAGAATGTCGTTTTTGGTGTGCTGCAGAAGTTTAGTAATTAGTTTGTGTGTGCCACGAGATGGCAAGGGTGAACATTGCTGCTCTAAATAAAGCGCTCCACAGATTCAGGTATCCGTGTGGGGAAGAGAGGGGGGCATGCCACGGTGGCCCGGCAGCTGGACCAGGTGGCATGGGCATCCGCGGAGGGAGATGCTGGAGAGGTGGGCAGAAGCTTAGCCACTTGGGGGTCTTGGTCACCGGCTGGGTGGGCAGAGGTTTGAGATAACATTGTGAGCTCAGTGAGAAGCCACTGCACGGTTTTTAGCAGAGCAGTGATGTGATCCAGTTTATATTCAGAGAGCCTCATTCTGTGTGATAATGGGTGGGACAGGGACAAGATTAGAGACAGGAAAACCAATTAGGAGGCCACTGTGGTGAAAGATCTGAGACATGATGGGACTCAGACGAGCGTGAAGGCAGCCCAGGGATACAGGCAGCTGTGGGCGAAATGCATTATGCCAGCTAGACGTGCAAGACCTGCTGGTTAATCAGGTGTAGAGATGAGGGAAGGAAAGTTTTTGGCTTTGAGCAGCTGAGTGGCTGGTGGTGGCATCTACTGAGGGGAAGGACCGGGTGAGTAACCCACAGACTTGGGTGGTCACGGAGTGGGAGCAGAGGTAGGAGGTGTGGGGTGGTCACTGTTTTCCACTAGACCTTTGAGTTTGAGGTGGATCAGATATGCACATGAATCTCAAGCAGGCAGCTGGACAAACATCTGGAGCCTGAGAAGATGTCCAGCTTTGCTCCCTGCTCTGTGATCCTGGTCCACTCGCCTCCTTGAGGGAGACAGGAAGCTGTCACAGGAAAGAGTTCCGCCTTGGTAACAATGAAGTGGGGATTTGAATCACCTGTCGGCCTCCTGATAGCTGAGTGACTTTGGCCAAGGCGTTCCATCCCTCTGAACCCTTGCATGCAACCTGACGGAGTGATTTCGGAGATCCAAAAGCTTAGGCCACAGTGGGTTCACAATGCACATTAGCTTCCTTCTCTCCCCTCTTCTTGCCACTCTGGTTACTGCCCAGGTTTGGGGCTCCCTGGCTTCAATGAGCTTCCCTTTCCCAGGGGCTAGAGTTTTGTTTTCCAAGAGGGAGTCACTCACCAGATGTTGACTGTTCAGAGAGATCTCTTTCCCAGGACTCCCTGGGGAATTCCCTAAAATTTCCCTTAGAGGCTTGAGCTGACTGAAGGACACTCTCTCAGACACCCATGTGCTGCCTGGCCTTGAGCACGGCAGCTGAGTTCGGCCCAGCCCCAGCCCCAGCCCCACCAAGGAAATGTGTCTCCTGCTAGGTCTTGGTTTCTTCTCCACCCGGCCCTGTACTCTTGACCTAAACCGTCTTGCCTGGCTCCTCTCTAGATTACTACAAGAGGTCGCCGACTTGTCTCCTGCCCGGGCTCTCCACCAGACACCTTTGTCCCAGTGACCCATTCTGCTCACAAAAATGAGCGCAGAATCACTTTGCATCCTGAGCAATGTGTAATGTGTCCCTGGCTTCCCATTCTGGACTTCTGTTGCTCCCCGACTTTACAGATGGTCCATATTTTAGCTGAGACACTCTCAGCCTTTTTTTTTTTTTTTTGCCTCAGGACCCCTTTGCACTTTTAAAAATGATTGAGGATGCCCAAGATGCTTTTGTAGATGAGTTATGACTTTAATTTATACTCCATTATAGATTAAGACAGAGAAATGTATTTATTAACTCAACAACAATGCGTCCATTGCATAACAGAGATAACATTTTTTCCAAAACCAAGTCTATTTCCAAACAAAAACATAGTGAGAGCAGCTGCGTCGGCTTGTATCTGTGCACATCTCTGAAGCCTGGCTGAACGGAAGACGGCTGGGGTCCCAGGGCTGCTTCTTCACCTAACCTGTGCCGTGTGTTCTCTTAGCTCAATTATTTGTAGAAAATCCAGCCTCGCACAAACACAAGGGTGGGAAAGAGGGACTTTGAGGACCCCCAAAGGGTTCCTGGGGACTCTCAGGGGGTCATGGACCCACCTTGAGAGCCAGGGCCCTTGTTACATCCGGCTCCTTCCAGTTCTCTGAAGAAGGCCCTGACTTACCTGCTCCCACCCTGAGCTCATTCCTGTGATCCTTCCTCTTCCTCGTGCACCTGTCGAACCCTAATCCAGACCCAGGTCAGATGTTCTTACAACAGCCGGAAGCAGCCACAAGGCCCTTGTTAACCGAAAAATAAAAGGCCAACGTGAGAGGCAACAAGCATTTATTTTAGATCCAAAAGAATAGCTATTCAGGAAGCACTGATTCAGGCAGGAGTCCAAACTGTGTCCTGATTAGGCGGCAAAGGCAATGAATATTTATGAGGAAGGCAAGGGGAACAATGACATCAACAGAAGGAAGGCATTTCTATTGGTGCAGATAAGCTTAAAATAGGGAAGCTAATTCTGAACAATGTTTTCCATGATCAATCCCAGAGTCATAATATCTGTTTTCTTGATATCTTTGCAAAATTGTTTGAGAAACAATGTTGCTGGAGGCCCAGTCCCACGGTGATTCTGCCCAGTTTTAACATTCCGAAGGTTTGAAGCCCGAGACGCATGAGGCTGTTCCTCTGGCGTGAGCTCGGGCTCCATTTTAAAGTGGCTTCGTTTATATTATTTTTTACACCCATGAGGAGCCAGCAGAACCATGTCAGATAAGAGTGGACGTTTGGAGGGCTGACAAGCTCTTTGTGACACAGTTCCACCAGCTTCCCACACACCCAGAGCTGGTACTCGGTCGGTGCCCAAAGGACCCACAGACAGGGACATGTCCTTGTGCATACAATGAGTCTGCAGGGTCTGGTGGGGTGCAGATTTGCACATGCAGAAGGGAGGGTGCACACTGGATGCGTTCTGTCCTTCCTGCACAGACCCAGGTGGAGTCCTACGCGGACAGAGACAGCAGACAGGAGCTAAGGAGGTTGTTTCAGTGAGAGACTCAGCCAAACACAAGAGCTCAGTCCTGTTGTCACTGAGGTCGCAGGTGAAAAAGCAGATCCAGAGTTGGGGAGGACAGCCCGCTCCCCACTTGGCACAGAGCACCTGGCTGCTCTGGCAGGTAAAGGCAGGCTTGGCAGTGCCCCAGAACAGCATCCTCAGCACAGAAAAGGGGAGCCTCCTGGGGAGTGCCGGCACCCATAGCAACAGCAAGACTCCTGGGGGGCTCATGCATGGAGAACATTTGCAAGTGCTCTCTCTGGATTGCCGGTGGTACGTTTTGCAAGGACCTAAGGAAAGAGTCAAGAGAAACTTGAGTTGGCCTCATTTCTGCCAAGTAGGTATATTTCTAGGCTTCTTCCAAAGTTTACTAAACACGACTGCTTAGTATCCGACACAGACAGGGAGCGTGTCTTTAGGATGCGGGGGGAGCTCGCCTGAGCACGCTCTTCATCTCGGAGCCTGGGTGCAGGCAGCAAGGTTCTGGGAGCCGCCCAGACTGCCAGGCCCGCCCACCCCTCCCCCCAGTGCCCATCCGTTGACTCCTCCCAGCTCCTGACCCCTCCCTGCCGGAGAATGAAGCCCCCACACTCACGCCTGTTCGCCTGTTGTGCTGCCTTAGAAACTATGGCGCTGCCCCAGCACTAATCCCTGTCCCTGTCATTTCCGCCCGGGCCCTGCTTCCCAGCCCAGCACTTCCTGCTGGAAGTTAACCATCCATTCCTCCTCATACACCAAATGGGAGCTGCCAGCTCCCAAACCCTACCCAGGCCTTGGACTAGGAAAGCTCTTCCCTACCGTGCCCTGGAGAGAACGACCCTTTCCGGGAGTTCACCGACCTGCCTCCCTCGTCCTCACGCTCCTTTCTCATGTCTCTTCCCTTGCTGTCATATGGCGGACAAAGCGTGGAACCTGGGGAGGGCTATCCAGTTCTAGCTTCCCCGTTTCCCCCAGGATAGCCTTCGGCAAGCTGGTAAATCTGTCGGAGTCTCGGTTTCCTCCTGTCTGTAACAGGGGTGGCCCTGCTGCCCCCTGCGGCCGCTCTGACGGGGGACAGGACGGAGCGCGTCCAGGGCCTGGCGCAGGGCAGGCGCGCAGCGAGGACACGTGCCTCCTGCGCCCAAGCTCGGGAGCGGGGCCTCCACCTTGCTGTCCTTTCTATGCGCCGAGTTCTGGGCTCTTACTCAAAGCACACGTCTGGATGTGTGGTCATCCTCCTCCCACCCCGTCAGCAAACACTGGCAGGGGCCCTGTGCCAAGACGTGCATTCCGGCATCAGTGTCCGGGCAACGGGGGAGACGACGCCTCATTCCCAGACTGCTGGCCCTCCGGCAGGGGCCGCCGATGCGGAAACACCAAGGAGAGCTGTGGTAGAAGCATGCCAACGCCCCCCGCCCCAGTGCACTGTCTGCCCTGTCTCCCCGATTACTAGTCCTGGGCAGCCCAATAGCTCCCCAAGGCCTCGGTTACCCATCTGTGAAGTGGGGGGTGCTCCCAATTTACAAAGTCATTGCGGTTCCTGGACATCAAGGGAAGCCCTCGGTGAGGGCTGCAGCTACCTCTACTTTGCTCCAAGATGATCCCCTAACTCTTTGTCAGTGTTGAGCGTGGCTTTCCAAGGAATCACTTAAAATACCTGAAAGAACAATCTCCCCCAAACAAAACACAACACAACAAAGCACACAAGCTCCCCTGGAAAGCCCTGTTAGGGTTTTCTGGGGGCAGCTTGCCCAGCAGCTCAGCACCCAGCCCTCCCTCCGGGCTCAGAGGAGGGGATGCTCCTTTGTAGCCTGTGCTTCCCACGCCTCCCCTCTGCCTCAGCTCAGGGCTGTGTGCTCAGAACAAATTGTTCTGTTTGAAGCGGTGACTCCGCCTAAACATCCTGATTACACAGCTCCCTCGCTTCCCCCTGCTATTTCCGAGCAGGGAGGCTGCTGAAGGAATGAAATCACCTCTAATAGGTGATTACAGATTCCCAGGGCTTCTTAACTGCAGCTTCTCCATGCAGAGAAGCATAAAGGGAAGACCTGGGTGCCTCTGAGGGGCAACGGCCTTGCCTCTGCCAAGCACAGCAAGCCAGGGGACCCTTGGTCCCCCGCAGAGGCAGGATGTAACAAGGAGGGTCGGGGGAGGGGACACTTCCTGAGTACCTTCCACATTGCAGGCAGCCAACCCTTTCTAACATGTTCACTTAAATCCACAGTATCCCAGAAGGTGAGTCTTATGTCCTCTACTGATTCTGTGGGTGGCCCAAAGTTCCATGGATACACGTGGAGGGACCAGGATTCAAAGGCCAGGTGGGTCTGAATTCAGAAGGCCTTGTATTTCACCATAGTCCAGTCTCCTGACAGAGTCTTAGAGAGGGGGATGTCTCATGGTGAGGAGGGGTCTCAGGCCACTGATTCCCCTGAGATACCTCTTGAAACTCCAAATTGGCTGTGATCAACCCTTTACCGAACACTTTACCCAGCACATCAGACTAGGAGAAGCCCCCTCTGCCCACCAGAAACTGCCGATCCCCCGCCCCCCGTCTGCCACAGCCTCTGTGTCACCTCTTCCATGTGCTTCAAGGTAATCAGATGTGTTTATTAATTAGTCATCATTATTGACTTGACATCCTGCTGTCATTTAAATAAACTTGGTGAAATTAATGAGGCCCCCTAATAACGTGCCGTCTTCTTGTGCTAATTAATTTTTGGTGAACAAACTCATTGTTAATATAAATAGCAATATTCATCATGGCAAAGATCAATATTCATGCAGGAAGTGAGCTCTGGGGTCTGAGAAAGGACACTCCAGTGATGGTGGGCGTGGGAGAAGTCCTGACACTGGCCGGAGGAGCAGGTGAGCTTGCCGAGCAGAGGGGCCGCCGATGGGGTGGGGGCCGGGAGAACGGTCCCCGAATGCAGAGTCTGCAAAAGAATGGGAGGGGATAGTAATTGTAGCTACCTTGGGATTCATGAGGTTCAAGCACTAATACAAATTCAGAAAAGCTGTCCGCACTGTCTTCACCACCCCACCCCCTGCCACACCCACCTGCTCTCTGCCAACCATGAATCAATCAACACCTCCTCTCAACACCTCCTTCCCCTGCTCTGCTCACAGCTTGTGCTTCTGTTTATACCCCCACCACCACAAGACCCGCCTACCCACATCCAGCCTCAGCCCTTCCCATCCCGCCTCCAACCAGAGACCAGACAATTGCTCCTCTGCTAAGGACCTTGCGGTGGTTCCACCCTCTACGGTCCAAATCCTTTCTAGAACACGGGCTCCTTCCGGGGCATTCAAGCCTTCCAAATGTTAACTGTCATCATCTCCCCAGCCTACACCTCACGTGCTTGGCCTGCTCCAGGGGCTCTTCCCTCACCACCCCCATTTCAGCTGGTTAATTCTTATGCACTCTCCACCCTTAAAATCTCACCTCCTCTAGAGGCGCCCCGCCTGCACCCCTGCTCACAGAACCTCTTCTCTCCCTGACTCCTGGGCTGCCTGCTTTGATAGCTCATCACACTGATTATAATTTTCAGTTTATGTGTCTTTCTTACGCCCTGGACTGGGAGCCTCCGGGAGGCATGGCATCTGCCTGATTCATGTCAGGCTCCACACAGCCCAGTGGCCCATGATGCGCAAATCAATCCTGTGGAAGAGGCTGAGGCATCAGCAGGCAGGTGAGCTGGGACTAGAACCTCAGTTACAAATTGAAAGCTAGGGTGCAGGGGTCTCGGAGGCAGTTTACTTGGAGAGGGAACGGGTCGGAAGGAACAGGTAAGAGCGCAGACGCCTGCATTCGGGTCCAGCAATGACTTCTGACGCCGGCTGGAGACACTGCTGGGGGGAAGAGGGAACAATTACCAATCCAGTTGGCTCAAGCCCTCAAGCCCCGCATGAGGGAAGGGAATCAAAGAGGGGAGACCGAAGCAAACTGGAACAGCCTCCAAGCTACATATTTCAGGAGGCCCCAACAGGCAAGACACAGGACTTGGCAGCGAAGGGAAGAGAGCCGGGTTTCCTGCAACCCCCCAGAGGGGACTTGCTGAAAGGTTAGCATCTGCTCTAGGAAGTGTTGGGCTCTTGTTAAGGATGCAGAGAGGTAGGGGGTCCCATCACCTAGCACTGAGCAAACTCCCCAGCCACACACACATCAGGACTTCTCAGAGATTCACAGAAGGTGCCTGGCCCGGTGACTGGAATAAAATTCCTTCAACATCCAGAGACTTACTGAGCCCCAGCCATGCACTGGACACTGTACTAAGGGCTGACTCTGGAAAAGTCTTCCCTGCTTTAATGAGTTTCTAAAATGTTCACTTCGATGAAATCCCAGGAAGCATGTTCTGGGAAAGAACCAAACTGCTGTTGAGCCGGTCTGGAACTTTTATCTGTTAAAGATTTTGCCCAGTGAGTGTGGCTTAGTGGACTGAGTATTGTCCCATGACCTGGGAGGTCCCAGATTGATTCCCAGTCAGGGCACATGCCCCGGTTGCCGTCTCAGTCCCCAGTAGGGGGCGTGCAGGAGGCAGCCGATTGATGCTTCTCTCTCACATCGATGATTCTATCTCTCCCTTCCTTTCTCTCTAAAAAAATAAATGAAAATCTTTTTAAAAAATAAGATTTGGCCGCCTCTCTTCTCCTTGATGGGAAGTGAGATAATAGGAGAACAGGGATTCTTTTACAGCATAAAAAGGGAAGATTATAGATGTGAGCTCAGCTTTATTTAAGTTGAAAATCCAAACACTCTCTCCCAAGCAGAGCGAGCCCAGCACATCAGAAGGTTTAATGCCCCAGGGAAATACACTTACATTAATATTCAAAGGCAGTGCAATTCGCAACTGATACAGAATGAAGCCATGAAGTGCAACCACGCTAAATTGGCAGGAGGCACATGATAGACAATAATAAGGTAAAAGTGCATTTCTTACTGCAATTAATTACAAGAGAGGATTTCTAGAAATAAAGGAACAAACTCCACCTTCACCATATGGATTCTAAGGACTCAGATTGACAAGCACTTTTACACAGTAAGACTCGACAACACCATAACCCACAGGCCTGGTGTGAAATGAAATGGGTTTTGTACACTGATCTGTCAAGATGTAGTATTTCAAGTCCAGGGTGGCGTTTAACTGCAATGGAATGCACCTTTGAGACCACGTGTAATGTATGATAAAAACCCTTCGAGTAAAATAAATAGCATTGGGTTAGAATTCTTTCGGACGTGCTGGCTCTCTGGTTTTGGTCACGATGAATCTTCTTGGGCCTGCTTATCTGTTAGAAGTTACAAGAAGGGCTAGACTAGGCTCATCAACACCGGAGTCTAACTGATGAAGAAGAGACCGAGGCCCTGAGGATGGGGAGCTGGCCATCGGTTTTATTCAAGTGCTTAATGACTGCCAATGTACAAGGCAAAGCTGAACTTGAGACACTGCTTAGATGTGAGGCCAGAGTAGGGCATCGTATCGCTGCCTGTCTTAGCTCGGGTTCACCCTAAACAGAGACTGGGGTGTGGGTGTGCTACTCGGGGAGCAGCAGTGAGAGGCCGGGGTGGTGAGGGATGAGCTCTTGCTGAAGTCAGGGGTGTCAGAGGAACACCAGGGGTAGCTGGTGGAAGACTCTGAGGGTACTTGGGGTAAGCTGCTGAAGGCCGGCTCAGAAACAGTCCCCCACCGTGACAGCTAAAACTGAATGGAGGGACAAATGTGTGACCTGGAGCGGCAGAGGTCTGTGAGGCACCCTCCAGATGGGATCAGTGGGGCCCACGTGGGGAGAGAACGGGGTCCATTTTTCTAGCCGGCATAGAAGATGACAGCCCTGGCCCATCAACACATGAGATAAATCACCAGCCCTCCCGAAGAGGCAGCCCCAGGTGCAAGCCAGGGCGCTCAGCTCCCGGGAGCAGGAGGCCACGGGGAACGGTGGCTTTGCTACTGTCATTCCTTCCAGCAAACGGCAGACAGCTTTCCGGTCCCTGGATGTAGCCTCTGCAGCAATGAGGTCCATCTACGGTATTTTGTAAACCCAGGTGACCATAGTAATACCAAGTGTATTGGTTTGCTAGGGCTGCCATAACAAAGCACCACGATCTGAGTGGTTTAAACAGAAATGCACCGTCTCACTGTTCCGGAAGCTGGAAGCCTGAGCTCAAGGTGCTGGCAGAGCCCTGTTCCCTCCGAAGGATCCGCCCCAGGCTCTCTCCTCGCTCCTGGGCTCTCGGACACCCTTGGCTGTGGCAGCATAACTCCAGTGTCAACGTGGCTTCCTTCCTGTGGTGTCTGCCTCAGAATCCCCCTTTCTATTAGGGCACTAGTCATGCTGTTCAGGGGCCCACCCCACCCCAGTATGACTTCCTCTTAACTGATTCCATCTGCAACCCTCTTTCCCAATAAGGTCACATTCTGAGGAACTAGACTTGGGATTCAACATATGAGTTGGTGGGGGAGGGATATAATTCAACCCATAAAACTGAAGAAGGGATTTCTATACAAGTTCTGTTCAGTACATACTCCAAGTCTGTGTGAAATTCAAAGGAGAACTTATTTCTTCTGTCCTGGAGAGGTCCGTGACCTATTTGGGAAGGCAAACGATAGTATGTTCAAAAGTATAGAAAGAAGCCCGGCCGGTGTGGCTCAGTGGTTGAGCATCGACCCACGCACCAAGAGGTCGCTGGTTCAACTCCTGGTCAGGGCACATGCCCAGATTGTGGGGCCAAATCCCCAGTAGGGGACATGCAGGAGGCGGCCAATCAATGTTCTCTCTCATCAATGTTTCTCTCTCTCTCTCTCTCTCTCTCTCTCTCTCTCTCTCTCTCAAATCAATAAAGAAAAAGAATAAAGAAAAAAATTTTTTTTAAGTACAGAAAGAAATCAAGTTCTGAACTTTGTAGTTGGCACAGACCTTCATTTCATCCTCACAATTTCTCTGTGAGGATGCTTTTGCTCGCCAGTGTTGCCGATGGGGAAACTGAGGCTCAGAGAGGCAAGTGGTTTGCCCATGTTCACAGAATTGGTGGGAGCTTCAGGATTCAAACCACATCTTTTGAATCTGAGCCCAGGAACCTTTTCCTTATGCCCCAGTGGTGCTTCCTCCATGTGGGAAAGAAGAACCAGACGTTATGTCCTTAACTTCTATCATTTACATTCAGAAAAAGTTCCAGAGGTGGATGACAGTATCCCATTCGTGTCGCTAGGCCACAGAATTCTCCTGAAAGGTGAAATCAGCGCCCAGAACATGAGGTGTAATCATCTCCAAGACTGCCCCCCCCCCCCCCACACACACACACTACTACAGACCGGGGCCTTAAACAACAGGAATTTATTTCTCAGAACTCTGGGGGCTGGGAGTCTGAGATCAAGGGTCGGCAGGTTGACTTCATTCTGAGGCTCTGTCCTCGGCTCACAGACGCCACCTCCCCCCCTCTCTGCCCTCACATGGCTCTTCCTCTGCGCACACATCCCTGATGTCCCTCTGTGTGTCCAAATGTCTTCTTCTTCTAAGGACACCAGCCCACACCAAGAGACTCACTTTAACGTAATCACCTATTTAAACGCCCTACCATCAAATATAACTGCGTTCTGAGGTACTGGGGGTTCGGGCTTCAATGTATGAATTTTGAGGGACACAATTCAGCCTATAACATGAGGGGAGGCTAGAATTTTCCAACTCATTTAGGGAGGCATCAATTAATTCCAAAAAAAAAAACCAGTTCGGAGCTTGGTGTCCACCTCGGGGCTCAGTCACAGCCAACGCGTGGAGTGAGCCTCCTGAACCGCTGGCCTCCCTTCCTTTCCTGGGAGCCCGCAGTGCCGCCCCTCCCAGCCCTCTGCAGGCTCCACGAGGACCCAGTGGCAGCCCCTGTCCTGTTTCCATCCCAGAGTAATTCACTGCTCTGGGGTTGACCCACAGTCCGTGACGTCAGGATGGCTTCTATCGCCTCCCTTTCCCTTTGCTGACATGTAACATCAGCCAAGCTCATTCAGCCAGTGCTGAGTCATCCATCCAACATTTATTGAGCATTTACTATATTCGAGGCCTTGTGCAGTTATTGCAGAGGAAACCTGTGCTTCATGCCAGGCACAGTTGTAAGAACTTGCCATACATGGTCTCATTTTATCCTCACAACAGACCTGGAGAGAAGTCATTATTCTTATCCTGGGTTATGCTTGAAAAAAATTGAGGCACAGAAAGAATAAGCAGTTTGCCTAAAGTCATGAATAGGGGCTTAGTAAGCGAAGCCTGGTCTAAGGTGAGAGAATGTTTGGAGAGAATTCTAGAGATGGGGACTTGTCATCACTGGTCTTTTATGAGCTTCCTGAGCAGACTGTGACAGGGCAAGCTGCGTTTGAAGGGGCAGAGAGGGAGGTCAACACACCCTGCTGAACAAGCATTTCAAATCCATTAGGAAATGGCACTCGGAATTCTGGGCAGACCTTGGACCTTGGACTACAGACCCCATAGCTGTGGCCTCAGGGCTCAGAACTGGAAACAGAGATGATCCAATGCACCGTTCATATCTCAGGGATTCGGGGCCAACTTGTATCCGCCTGATTCAGAACAATCTCAAGAGCAGGACCTCCCTCCTGGGTTCCCGCAGAGGGAGTTGTGAGTTTGCTGACCCCCGTTCCAAACTTGGGGCAAAAGTCTCCGGGTTAGGCGTTTCCATTGCTTCTGAAGTTAAATTTAAAAGTCAAGCCCTATTTCCAAAGAAAATGTTACATTCTCCTTACTATTTTGTTCTGGGTTGCCTTTTAGACAAAGTACTTTCCGCAATTAGGTAACGTTAGCTGTATCTTATTTCCTTTACCATGAATCTTGTATAAACTGTGAAATTAACAAGCCTCCCCATGACCAACCTGAGAAATCTGCCGACTCTCACTGCCGTTTACTGAAAGTCTTTGCTTACAGATGCTCTACCGATAGCACTTGAGCTATTTTGTTCAACGTTTCTCTCCTGCTCATTACAAGAATGCTAATTTTATGATAGCGCTCTCTGTACGTTCATCAAAGGGCTCCAAGCTCTCTGCACTGTGGCAGAGGTGAAATTCAGCCCTGTATTTGCTAATGTTACAGAGCTTGGCTCATACAGAATTATCTGATGCCGTGGTATTAAAGAATTAGGTCAAATAATCTGGGTAAACCTTCAGGATTAAAGGATCTGTGGTTGTCTCGCTGACCAATATTTTGAAAATCTAGTTATAGACAGGCACACACAGGGTAGTCATTGCTCACCCGTTCCACAAGCTATAGCGTGGGCTGGCTACGGTTCAGGAGCTCGTGTAGGCACTGGAGAGACGGAGCTCCGGCCTTCCAGAGACATGTGCAGAGAGAGAGGAGAGAGGCGAGGCACACGGATGACAGCTCCGTGGGGTAAGTGGCACAGAAGCCAGAGGGGAGGAGCAACAAGCTCTGCCCATGGTCAAAATGCATTTCACAAACAAGGTGACATTCTAACTCATCTTGAAGAATGGAAAAGAGATTTCTGGGTGCCACGTGGGATGGTGATGGGCAGGCCTTCCAGATAGAAAAAATAACATGTGCCGAAGGACAGAGTTTAGAGTTTCTCCACCTGAAATAGAGTGCAGAGCGCAGTGTGCATGGATGTGCTAGAGAGGCCCCTGGGGGCCAGATCTGGCTTGGCTTGAATACCAGGCTAAAGAGTTGTTCTGGCCCGGCCAGTGTGGCTCAGTGGTTGAGCATCAACCCATGTACCAAAAGGTTGCCAGTTCGATTCTCAGTCAGAGTACATGCCCAGGTTGTGGGCCCGATCTCCAGTGGGGGCATGCAGGAGGCGGCCAATTGATGTTCTCTCTCATTGATGTTTCTGTCTCTCTCTCCCCCCCCCTTCATCTCTCTCTAAATCAACAAAGAAAAATAAAATAAAACAAATAAGAGTTGATCTTGACATTGTAGGTCAGTAGCTCCAACCATGTTTCACGATGCCAAAGCGGTCTGTCCACGCCAGGGAGGAGGGACTGGCAGGGAGGGTAGCAGACGGAGTGCTGAGCTCTTCTCCACCACCCCAGTCAGAGCCTCTTGGCTCATCTGAGAACGCAGACGTGGTCGTGGGGCTAGCAACGGAAGCGCAGGTTCAAGAAGCATTTCCAAAGCCTATGCATTAGTCAAGGTTCTCCAGAGACACAGAACCAACAGGATAAATACACAGAAAATTTTTTTTAATCCTCACCCGAGGACATTTTGGCATTTATCTTCAGATAGAGCAGGAGGGAAAGAGGGAGGAAGAGAGAGAGAGAAACATCAATGTGAGAGAGAGACATAGAGTGGTCACCACCCACACGACTCCAACCAGGGTTGGGGACCAACTACAACCTAGGTACGTGCCCTTAGCAGGAAGTGAACCCGGGCCTCTCCAGTCCGTGGGCTGATGCTCTAACCACTGAGCAAAACCGGCCAGGGCCATAGAGATTTCTTATAAGGACTTGAAGGGATTGGCTCACATGCTTATGGAAGCTGAGAAGTCCCAAGATTGGTAGTTGGCTGAGTGGAGACCCAAGAAAACGGATGTCTGAGTCCAAACATCTGCGAACCAGGATTGCTGATGGTGGAAGTTCCAGGCTGAAGGCAGCCAACCCAAGATGCGACAGGAGCCCACGTTCCCGGTTCACATCGAAGTCAGGAAAAGACCTGCTTGTTGAGCTCAAGCAGTCAGACAGGAGTTCCCGCTCACTCCCAGGAGTAAGAAGCTGTTGGTTCTTTTCAGGCCTTTAGTCGCCACCCAGATCGGGGAGAACCACCTGCTTTACTCAGGCCGTCAATGCAAACGCTCAGCTCATTCAGGCGCCCTCACAGACATGCCCAGAATCATGCTTGACCAGATATCTGGGCATCCTGTGACCCAGTCAAGTCGACGCATGAATTTAACCATCAACGTGGAATTAACAAAATTGAGAAGCAAAAGCAAAAGTTTTGGGGATCAAAGACTAGGTGTTGAGACAGCCTGTAGCAATAGAAAGGACCAGAAGGTGGAGGGAGAGCCCTCCCCTCCCACTATGTTCCAGAAACAGGGCTGGCTCCCACAGACCTCCCCGACACCTCCCCGACTATGCCCTTCTGAAGAAACCTGAATAAATGTCTTTTTTTTTTTTTTGCAAAAAAAAAAAAAAGAACCTGGTCAGAAACCAGCCTGGCTCCACCCACCGAAAGACCCAGAAATCAGCTGCTTGAGAAGGCTCCAGCTTCATGTAATGGCTGTGAGCTTACAAACTTTTTCCATGTGCAAAGGTCTTTCCAGCACTGACTCTGGTTCACGTTTTTCCCTTTCTAAGATAGTCCCGGAATCTCTAGGGCTCTCCATGCTCCTGTCTCATTCTGCAAAGTGGAGCTCAGCAAGCATGCAGCCCCTCAGACCCCTGCCATTCCCTGGGCCACCCAAGAACTCCATCCTCCATCACCGAGGGGGCTTATCCCAGAACAGGGCAGAGGAGCACACAGAAGGGAACGGTTTAGGTGAACTAGAGGTCACTGGGGAATCCCCTGTCCAAGAAGATCATTTATTCTTCAGTGACTGCCCGGTCCTGAGCCTCTGCCCCCACAGAAATGGGGTACGCCCTCTTTGTGCCCATCCCTGAATGCTTCCATGGCTTAAATGACTGGAATCGAAACACTAACAGTTCCTTATCTCCCAGTTCCACACAATTTACTCAGGATGAAATCTGATGCTTCAAATCCACACGGTGCTGTTTTCTTTCTGTCGCCTCGTCGTGAATTTGTTCAGCAAGAAATCACTCTTTAAGATGTGTTGATATCTCTCCCCAGCCTCCTGCTTCTGGAGTGTGGGTCTCTCCAAGGGCCGCCATAGCCGTGGAACATCCCCTAGGAACGCCTGAGGGACGGCTGAGCCCTCTGAAAACACAGCCCAGCACAGAGAAATGCTTTTGGAGTCAACAAACTATTCAGCCATTGAGCCACTTGACATAAATTCACTAAGTGTCAACCATGTGGCAGGGCATTGCCCCGAGTGTTAGGAATACATTAGTGAACAAGACAAGCATCCTTCCTGCCTTTATGGAACATACGATCAAGTTCCTTGATGTCCTTTAGCTGTGTGACCTTGACCCCTCTGAGTGTGATTCCTCTTCTGGTTTATAAAGGGAATGATGTTAACTTCCTGGAGTGTTTAACTAACCCACAGTACAGTGCCTGGCGCATTCACTTGGAATTCCTGGGGACACCCTCAGATGGATGGGAACAGCCTTATGGCACAATCTGATTCAAACGGGGAGTTTGTGATCCAACCTGAAAACACTCAAAACAAAAATTCACAGACAATAGCACAAAAGCAAATACAAGCTTCTTTCTGTGGTTCCCTCCCTAATTTATTTCCAACTTTGTCTTAAGTGGTATTTCTCACCGACGTGTATGAAATGGAAAACATCTAACTGGAGTTAATTCCCGGTGAACGCTCCGGATGACACATCCGCTCCTGTGGGGGCTCCGAGCAGGTCAGCGGCGCACTACTGCCCCCGTGTGTAGCAAGCTTGGCTAGCAAGGATCTAGAACTGAGCTAACGTTAGGATGGGATTGAGGGACTTGTTTTTTTTTTTCAACAAGAACACTTAAGAGTAGAAAATGGACTCTCAAAAATCCTCTTTATCCAAGATCAAATAGAATAAAATCCAATTAAGCCAGTGCAGCTGCCAAATGTTAAACCAACTCCAAAGAATAGCCCCCACCTCCCCCCTGGGGCTCTTTCTCCCCCCCACGTGTATGGGATACAAGGCTCCATGTACAAGGAATGGATCCATTAGCCACAGAAACAGGGAAACATCCCTAGTAGTGTAAGCATCTCGCACATGCCCTGAACGGCGTGGGAGACCTCCAGGATTCCCAGCCTCTGCCCAGAAGACTCTGAGGCACAGCTGTCCAGTTGGCCTGTGTCCTTTTCTCTGCCCACAGGCACCTTTAAAGCCCTCTGCCTGCCTCAAGCCAGCTTGATGGCTCTTTGTGCTGCTTAGGTCAAGAAACTTTGACTAATCTATGGCTCATAACCCTGCTAGGAGCCCAAGATGTAAGGAGCATGTCATCTGGAAGGAGAAACCCACTGAGGGGTGGACTGACACAGTACACGGAACCCAGGCAGAAGCAAGCCCAGGGCACAGGGGAGAGGGGCCACCCCCAGTAAGAAGTGGGAAATGCCACCAGGGAGAGTGACAACTGTGCTGAGCTGAGCTTTTAAAGAGGAATCAGTTATCCAGCAAAGAAGCAAGTGAATGGGAGTCGCAGGCAGAACTTGTGTTTCAAGCAGAGTGTCGAGGCGTGAAAGTGCTCCGCGCTTTCGGGGAACGAGCGTGATGGGAAAACAGTCTCAGCAACAGGGGATGTGACAGAGGCGACTGTGGAGGCCACCGCAGGCCAGACTAAACACACACATGGACAGGATGGATGGACGACAAGGTGTGACAGAGCAGAGCAGCCTGGCTTCCGCCGGGGCCACTAGGGGCAGGCAGGTTGGAGGAAGGCGTTCGGAAGGACCGCAGCCCGCTAGGAGAGTGTTCCACAGTCCAGGCGAGGAAACACCGCGTGCAAATTAAAGATCAGAAGACGTGGGTGGAGAATTATTACAGAGCAAAGCATTAGGCCTCAGGCACTGGGAAGCCAACCCCATGCCCTTCCCCAATGGCCCCTGGTTGGGATGAACACAGAGAGAGAAACTCTTTTCGTCTGGTTCCATCACCACAAAAACTGGCCCTGCTGCTGCTTTGTTTCATTTCTCACCTCCCAGGCTACCAAGGTTTCTGTCTCTCTTCTGGCCACCTGTGCCTGCCCCTTTGACCCCTCACGCCCCTGCTAGAGACGACAAAGTGCAAGTCCTGAGAGGGAGAACGTCGAGATCTGCCGGGCAGCTCGGACAGGGGCTCGGACCGGGGATGACAGCAGCCAGCTCAGCCCGGGCTTGGGCTCAGGTCCTGACTCTTCTTCCCTGGGTCTCATCTGCAGATTGCTCCGTAGGACACCCCAGCTTTCTATTCAGAGTCGCTGAGTTTCCTCGGCTCTCTGTCATATGGGGTGTTCAGAGGTATCATTTCAGAGAGACAAGATGAGGGAGGGGGGAGAGTTAAACCCATTACTAGTTGTACAGGCTGAACAAGCCACTTCATCCCTCAGAGATTAGGCTTCTGTCTGTCCGTAGGGATGACACAGGGCCTTCTCGTGGGGCAACTGTGAGGGAAGAATGAGACCTTATAAGCGGAAGTGCAAAGCGCTGAACTGGTGGTTCTGATTGTCTCCATCCAAAGGGAGGTATGTGGAGACAGACAGGGAGCCCACTCCCGAGAAGGAAATGAGTTCCTGTCATAAGACCACATTCAAGAGGAATGGGGTGTGTGCTGGGGGGTTAGGACTGATCCCTGGTACTTTAATACTATATAACAATTGAGAACACCCACGTACCTTTTCTAATGTTCCCTAAACAACAGAGTTTTGCAACCAAGAAAATGGTAGCTTTCAGACATTAAAGTGCATATATGCACTAAAGAATATTACCCATTGGGTGTCAATCAACAATAAAAATTAAGTGATATTTTTCTCATTGTTTTGAAAATGCCACTGTTCAAGTGGTTAAAAAGCGTATCATTGAGAGTTATACTCAACATCATTGATGGATCTCACGGTACACTGAGTGAAAAAAGATATTCACAAGAGTATGTATCTATGGTTCTATTACGTATGGTACAGATGGTTCTATTGAGATAAAGCACTAACGTAGGCAAAATAAATCTATGCTACGAGAAATCAGATTAGTGGTTACCCAGAAAATAAGAGTAAAGACTGAAAAGGCAAATAAAGGGGGGTTTCTGGAGAGCTTTTCCTTGACATGGGTGCTGATTAGGAAGGTATATTTCGTTTGTGAAAATGTACAGAGAGCTATACATTTACATGTGCACTTTGTGCATATTTCATTAAGGAGGGGCTTTTTAAAGTACATGCTTACCTACAATAAGAAAAAAAAAAATCATTGCCCCTTGTTACCATCCTAAGTCCACACCAAGGTCTCCAAAGGATGATGCTAACATTTGTATCTACTGGATATCCCTGTGTCCTCTGACAGGACACAGCTCTGTGTGATTTCTTAGAACACAGCATGACTCAAAGGTAGCAGAAAAAGTCATGTAAATGGCAGCTCTCCCAAGAAAGTGATGGCCCATCAGAGAGGCCCCGAGTGCTGCTTAGGACATATCCAATGCACACACGACCTTGAGACTGGTGCTGCAGTCCACGGTGCTTGGTGGAAATGGCTGTAGGCTGTGGGCTTTAATGAATTTATTGGGGTGACGTTGATTAATAAAATTATATAGATTTTAGGTGTACAATTCTATAAAACATCACCTGTATATTGTACTGTGTGTTCACCACCCAAAGTCAAGTCTCTTTCTGTCACTATTGATCCTTCCTTTACCTTCTACCTCCCCTCACCCCCTTTTCCTCTGGCAATCATCATACTGTTGCCTGTGTCTATGAGTAATTGTTTTTGCTTAATCACTTCATCTTTTTCACCCAGCCTCCCACCCTCCTCCACTCTAACGGCTGTCAGTCTGTTCTATGTATCTCAGTCTGTTCTATTTCATTTGTTAGCGTATTTTGTTCGTTAGATTATATATATATAATATATTATATTATATATATATATATATATAGTCATGCAGTGTTTGTTTTTCTCTGACTGGCTTATTTCACTTAGCATAATACCCTCCAGGTCCACCCATGCTGTCGAAAAAGGTAAGATTTTCTTCTTTTTTAACAGGTGAGTAGTATTCCATGTGTAAATATACCACAGCTTTTTTATCCACTCATCTACTGATGGGCACTTGAGCTGTTTCCAGATCTTGGCTACTGTAAATAACACTGCAGTGAACACAGGGCACATATATTCTTTCGAATCAGTGTTTCAAGTTCCTTTGGATATATTCCCAGAAGTGGAATTGCTGTCACGAAGGCAGTTCCATTTCTAATTTTCTGAGGAAACAACATACTGTTGCTCCAGTCTGCATTCCCACCCACAGGCACAAGGGCTCCCTTTTCTCCACATCCTCACCAACACTTGTTGTTTGTGGATTTATTGATGGTGGCCATTCTCAGAGGTGTGAACTACGAACTACTTCATTGTATTTCTCTGATGATTTGTGAAGTTGAGCATCTTTTCATGTCTATTGGCCATCTGTATGTCCTCTTGGAAGACAAGACTATTTGTATTTTAATTAGATTGTTTGGTTTTTTGGTGTTGAGTAGTATCAGTTCTTTATAAATTTTGGATATTAACCCCTAACCAGATGTATCATTGGTGAATATGTTCTCCCATTTTAATTGGATTATTTGTTTGTTTGGTGGTGAGTTGTATACCTTTTTTAATTGGGTCGGTTTTTTTTTAGGAGACCCATAGACCTGACCAGCAGCATAATTATATCAAAGCTGTTTCATTATTAATCAATGGCACTTTTTTAGGATCATACAGCTTGGTGGGGAGCAAACGTAAGAGAAGAAAACTAGAGAAGAAATATTTGAAAGCAGAAAGTACTGGATCTAACCATAATTCTTCCACCTCCCTACTATGTGACCAGAGGCAAGTCACTGCATCTCTGAGCTTACGCCTCATCAGATTAGAGAGAAGAAAAAGAAGAAGAAGAAGAAGAAAAATCTCCTTAATTCTGTTGATGATTAAGTGAGATAATGGACTTAAGTGACCGGCCACCATTCCTAGAGAATATAAACATTCAACAAATGCTCATCCTTAAGAATTTTTGTTCTCCACAAAAGATAAGAAGCCTGAACAAGCAACTTCTCTTTAGAATTTACGTATACTACAAGGAGAGGCTAAATAAACCAAGGTGACAAACCCCAGATTTGACCCAGAGAAGTAAATTTACTGAATGATTCAGTAATCATTGAACTAGAAAGTTGAAATAATAACATTTGCTTTGTTCAGACCCTAAATGAATACCAATGTATTATTCATTACGCCTGAACCCAAGCCAGGGCGTACACGAAGCCAAGTGGATGTTTGCTCTGGTAGCGTTCCTAGAATCCCCTTGATGGAGAAGAGAACACCATGGCAGCTTGTTGGCACCCAGGGCAGGGTTCTTTGATCCTCACGCTGCTTTAAGTGCAGGAATCTGATTTTCTCCCATGAGTGGGAGAAGTTTAGGAATCTCACTCTGTGTCTCACACCAGCAGGGAACTTCCTAAACAGTTCCCTTCTGAATGTAAGCACCGTCTTTCAAAGGATCTTCTCGGAAGCCCAGACTCAGTGAACGGAGACCCTTCCATGCTTCATGATCAGAGGCTGGTGTTAGCTCTCCAACGGGGGGTTAATGAATTGACAAGGGTTTCTCTTTGAAGAAGAATCTGCTGGTTGGTATTTTGCCTTTCTGCCTTGCCATAACCTACACCCATAATTAGGGTGAGCACATACTTATAATGCAGATTGGGACAATTGAGTGTTAATAACTCAGCAGGGCCACTGCAAAGAACCAATGTGGCCACCGTATCATGTCGTCAGAGTCTGCCTTCTATGTTTTCAGTTAGGTCCTTGAAGACACTTCAGAGGCAATCTGAGAAGATATTTACACCTTCCCCCCATCTTGCACGGTTTCTCCATCCATCCCTAATTTGACAGCAATAATTTTAGCAGCTTGTCTACACTGAGACTTGCTCAAATATTCAATTCCGTTTTTATATACAAGCTTGCTTTCTTTCTGCACTCATATTGCATCCGTTTATATAATGATTAAATTATGTAATAACACGTGTAACTGGCATAAATACAACTGACTCTTGATGAGCCTTCAATTCAGCGGAGGCCAGCGGTGCATGGCACAGCCCTGTAGCTACAGAGATCATTGTAATACGAGTTCGTATGTTTCCCAGAGGTGAAAGGCGATAAACCATAGTGGTTAAAACCAAGGATGGTGGTTGAATTTAAGTCCCAGCTCTGCCACTTAATAGCTCTATGAACTCAGCCTCTCAGTTCCCCTCTCTGTACGATGAGGTTATAATAGTATCTACCTCATAGAGTTGTTATGAGGATTAAATGCCTTAATAGAAGTAAAGTACTTAGAGAATATGCCTGGAACATAGCAAATGCTATGGGAGTCTTTGCTATTATCGTTACGATGATTATTACACAGAAAGCCTTTTTAACCTACTGAATTGGTTAAGTGGAGTTTGGTTGAAGAAGCTTTTACTATATGTGACAAAAAAAATGTCTACATTGTCTGGAAATAAATAGATAAAAGACTGAGGCAGCCTTGAATTCAGAGGGAAGGTGATTATATCAACAGAGTCTGGAAGAGGCCCATCATCATCATCATTTGGGAGAGGTCAAAATATCTAGAGATGGGGCTCTGATGAATGACTCTATAAATAATTTGGGGACTATCACATAAGGGCACTTCCAGCAAAGGGTTCCGCCTGCACTAAGGCAAGATGACTGGAGAAATCACACCACGTTCAAAAACGGTGGGAGCCCGGCTGGAGTGGCTCACTGGTTGAGCGTCGACCCATGCACCAAGAGGTTGCCAGTTCGATTCCCAGTCAGGGCACATGCCCAGGTTGTGAGCCAAATCCCCAGTGGAGGGCGTGCAGGAGGTGGCCAATCAGTGTTCTCTCTCATCAATGTTTCTATCTCTCTCTTCCTCTCCTTTCCTCTCTCTCTAAAATCAACCAAAAAAAAATATATATATATATATATATATTTTTTAAATTGTTGGGTGGGCAGGGGAGGGATACAGGTGCAGCCAGACAAGTAAGTAGGAGTCTGGCCCATTCCCCAAACGAAATGAGGATAGATGTGGTTGAGAGCTTCCAGAGATGCTCTGGTTATTGGCAGGGAGCCCCCAGGGGCTCTACCTGGGAAAGAGGAGCAAGTCATGGCCATACACCCACTCAGCGTGGAAGTCAGCAAAACTACCTCGACCTGAAACCCAAATAATGGATTTGAACCCTAATGTGCAAGAACAGTTTGGGTCTCCGTGCAAGCTGTCCATCACATCTGGCTGTCCGCGTGTTTGCAGCAGGATAGAAACTGATGTTCAATTACCCACGGAACCTTATCAGTAAAACAGAACTTTAAAATATGTATGTCGAAGTTTTAAAAATAGCTTGCACTAACGAAACCAAATTTTAAAAGTCTGAAACAGGGCTTTGCCAGGTTTTCAAAGCCATCTGTTTTCAAAGCCTACCTTCCTCCTTGTTTACCGCAGTCCGTCTGCTGTTTTAACAACCTCCAGTGGGATTTCACACGCCTCATTATGCAAAATCACTGCTTATGCATTCACTCCGCCACTTGCCTAACTCTGCTCAACTCATAACACCTTTCTGAGGAAGCTCCCCAGTCTGGAGTTCTCCTGCGGGGCTGTAGATCAAGAACAGTGGTAGACAGTGTCAGAGCAAAACAAAACGCATTCTCCCGTGTATAACAGTTATGAGACAGGCTTGATCTGAGACCCTACTTGAGGTGAGAAGCAAAATAAGCAATAATGATTATAATACAAATTCAAAAATCTCTCTATTCAAAAAAAAAGGAAGCTCTTGCATCGGGTACAAGTTAGAAAGTCAGCTTTGATCCCCTTCTCAGCCTCAGCTCTCCTCCTACAAATGGTCTATTTAGATGGTTTACATTTCTTCCTCTGCATAAGGCTTTGGGTCTATCATCTTTGGGTTCAGAATAGTCGGGAGCCTAGGTTCAGATCCCAGCAATCTGTTTCTCAGCTGGATGGCCTTAGGCGGGACACTTCGGATGAGGCAGAACCAATTAATCTGACTGGGTGGTGAACCGGGCAGACGGGCGGCAGTGATGGAACTGGTCGTGTTGAATGGCCACCAGAGCTACGGCTGGAACTTCCCATGGGGGGATCAGTGTCCAGTTCAATGACGCCCCTTCAGGAGACCAACCACGGAGCTAGGCCCCGAACCTGATGCACAGGGAGCGAAGTAAGGAGTGATAACCGTGTGAAGTATGCGGGTTCCTGGTCCAGGGTGGAGAGTCTCACGCCTGGTTACATGGAAGAACCACCATGGCAGCTGAAAGGCAGCAGCACTCAGGACATCTCCTACACTCTCATTCAGTCCGTGAGGCTGAGGTCTCAGCCAGTGTTTGCTTTTTTTTAGTAAACTCTTATATTGGAAAAAATAGCAATACAATAAACGACACACATCTTCAATGCATACAGCACAATATAGTTTTTCAAAAAGTGAACATATCCATGGAACCATTGCCCACAATCAGCTATCGAACATCAGCAGCATTCCAAAGCTTATCTCCATCTTTCCAATCCTCGGTCCCATCCCCACAGGCAACCACTCTTCTGACTTCCAGACCCATAAAATTACCTGCAAACTTTCTATAAATGGAATCATGGTTTCTTTTTTATTGTCTGACTTTTTTTTGCTCAGTGTGATGTCTACGAAGTTCATCCCAGTCATTGTGTACAGCAAGAATTACTCTATCGTATTCCATTCCATGCTCCACAACTCATCCGTTCTCCTGATGATGCAATTTGGGGTTGTTTCCACTTTGGGACTATTATGAATAATGTTGCCACGAACATTCCTGGGTACCTCACTTGGTGCCCATGCAGCTGCATTTTTCCTAGATCGATATCTAGCACTGGAATTGCTGAGTGAAGCCACTGTAGGTTCATCTTTAGTAGAATATGCCAAAGAGTTTTCCAAAGGAATTGGGCCAGTTACGTGCCCACGCGCAGTGTAGGGTAGTCTCGTTGCTCCCCATCCCTGTCAAGTTCATAACTGGTGGTTTATAGTGCTCTCACATCTTGGTTTTAGTTTGTATTTTCCTGGTAACTCATGATGTGGAACCCTTTTTCCTAAGCCTACTGGCACTTGGATAGACTCTTTCATGAGGTGCCTCCTTTGCCAGCTCTTTAATTGGGCTATCAGTGTTTTTGCACAGATTTGTAGTTCTTTAAATATCTGTGAAAGGGTTCCTCTGGGATATATGTGTTACATATATCTTCTCCCACTCCGTGGTTTGCCTTTTCACTTTTTTATTCATGTCTCTTGATGAACAGAACCTCTTAACGTTAGTGAACTCTAATTCATCTGTCTCTTTCTTTATGATAAGCATTTTGGGGGGGTCTTAAATAATTTTTGCCTATCCCAAGTGCAAAGATGCTCCTCTATTACCTTGCACAAGCGTGTGGTTCTCTTCTCACTCAAGTCTGTGATCCAGCTGGAATCGGTTTGGGGATATTACATGAGGCAGAGGTCAGGATTCATTTTTTTTTTAATTGGCCCAGTTATTGTAGAGACCCCTTTTCCTCGTTCCGTTGGCATGGTGATCAGGACCTCTTTAAACATTCGTGGTGAGGAGGTGACTTTTAATAGGCTTCCAGGGTTGAGATCATAGAGAAATAAGAAATCCTCAAGTGCAAGGCGAAACTACAATGAGAGGGAGACTTCTGACACAGAAAAACTGACAACACTTCTGAGGGTAGGTTTTGGGAAAAGTGACACTTGGTGGGTGAGTTGAGAAATCTAACCATCCACAGAATAAAGCCGAGTCTGGACAGCAATAGCAACACCCAAGCACGGCTGAGCCCAGAACCCAGCCCTGACTCCTCTCAGATCCCCCACAAAGGACCTGAAGAAAAGGTGACAGGGCGTGAGCTCCAGGCTCAGGAGACGTTGGGTGGTAGAGCAGGAGAGCGTTCTTCGCCCTCCCCAGGAGCGGTGAGGCAGCTCTGCAGAATGAGGAGGGGCACGTCCCAGCCCATGACTCTTGTTTCTCCTGACCACTGGTTCTCATGAGCAAAACAAGGCAGGAACTCCTCCCCTTCCAAGTCTCAGGAGAGCCTGAGCCTTGGGGAGGGGGAGGGACTGACCCAAAGTCACCAACAACCTGTGCTGGAGCCAGGGCCGGAAGAAGTCCCGGGAAGACGAGCTCCTGGAGGTGGCCGTGTCTCTGAGCCTCCAGAACAAAGCCTCCATTCTCAGAGGAACAACTTTCCTTTCCAAGGCTCACTCGGGAGACTTTAGTAATTAATTACTAGTTGCAAACTGGTAAATTGGAGTTAATTATCTGGACAAATCTAATTGCAGCTACAACTTTGTTGAAATTAAATAAAACCACCACTTTAAAGTGTACAAAGCCTTTTAAAAGCATTACTTAAGGGTATCCGAACAGGTCCAGCCACGAATGGGAGCTCTCTGGATGCTGAGGTTGAAGAATTGGTCCATAAGACACCCATCCTTGGCCTGCCTCACCCACCCCTGCACCTCACCCACTTCCCGGCTACCCTGACACCCCCGGAAGGAAGAAGCCAGCTCCTCCTTCTTGCCTCTGTCCCATAGAGTGTCTGATTCATGTCCAAGGGGCTGCCATCGCCAGGTGTGTTCTTCCCTGAGCCTCCCATTTCTGCCCCACCTTGAACATGATCTCGTTATGGGCCATTGGCTCTCACTCCAACAGAGCCTCCTGAGGAGGGCACCTAGCTCCACAGCCTCAAGAATTCAGGGACACACAGCTTCCAAGAGGACACGTTGGGTCTGGCTGGTGCCTGGAGGGGGAGCAGGCATTAGAGAGAGAAGACCAAGGCCTCCCACCCGGAGAAAAGGGGATGTGCAAAGTGCTGAAGGCAAGAAAGAGTCTGGAGCAAGCGAAAACCTACAGCTCATTCGGTGTGGCTGCAGACGCGGGAGCGCGGGTGAGGTGATGCCGAGAGGTTGATGGGGACGGGAGAACCTCGCGGACCAGCACGAAGAGCTGAGACTTCGCCCCGAAGGACACTCTGGCCGCGGGAGGGTACTGACGCAGGCAAGGTGGCGGCGCTTCCCAGCCTTAGAAGAGGAAGTTGTGGGAGTGAAATGCCTTGACTTGGGGAGCGGGACGCCTAGAGGTTTGTCCCCAGTGGGCCAGCTGCATACCTCCTCTTCGTCCTTGTTTCCTCATCTGCAAAATGGGAACAAGCACTTGTCCATCTTCCTCACGGGTAACACTGGGGAAAATTGTGGCTTCATGACTGAGTTGAGAGATCTGAACATCCGCAAAACAAGAGCACAGCAATAGCAACATCCAAGGATGACCGAGCTCGGAGCCCGGCCCTGACTCCTCCCAGATTCTCCTCCCAGGAGTCCTAAGGACATGGTGAGCACGTGCCAGCTTCAGGCCCAGGGGACACTGGGTACTAAAGTGGGTGAGTGCGCTTCAGCCTCCCCAGGAGCCGGGTCTGAGATGAGGCCGTGCACGTAGGATCCTCAGAACACTACCCAGACTTGAAAGGCTTGAAAATAGCTCTGTATGAAGACACCGACCACCCTTGTCAGATCTGCCTTCCCCACCACACCCTCAGGAGTCACCGTGGCCATAACCTACTAGCCCACTGACCCCAAAGGCCATCCTAGTGGCGCATGGAGGGCACCATGTCATCAGCCTCACCTTCCAGTCAGGTGTGGAGTCGCTCTTCAGATGCGTCTGTCCAGGTGACAGAGGGCGTTCAAGCCTGTCCATCCCCCCCCACCCCCCGTTCCACCTCACTGAGCTCACCCACCCCAGGTAGCCGGTTTCTGAGTTCCATCTCTGCCTAAAACTCTGACATACCACTGAGGCTGTAGCCTGCGGAACTGTGGTCTACTTGTCTGGGTCGTAGCGTAATTTCCAGCTATGTCTGGCCCAGCCTTGAGAAGGAGCTCAGGAGGCCAAGCCAACGTATTGCCTTTGGCCAAGATGGAGCCAGAACTGACCTCTCCCGTGACCAGAGCCCTATGAGTCAGCTTAGTCTGTAGGTGACGTGTGCAAAACTCACCTGGGCAGCGAGGCTGAGAGGTGGGGAGAGGAGCCCAGCCCAAGGGTCAGGATTCCTCATTCAGTAGCTGTGTGACTTTGAGAGAGAGACTGAATGTGTCTGGGCTCCCATTTCCTGTCCTCCCAAAGGTCCATTTTTAGCTTAAAATTCCCTGAACGAAGTGAATAGTTTGGATGCTCATGCAGGGAGAATGAAGACGGGAACCGAGCAGGGAGAACCCCGGGGCCCAGGCTCACTTCCAATCACTCTGCAGCAAGGCTGCAGCGGTGGACACGCAGCGGTGGCCCTGTGTCCAGGGGCTGGGGAGCCAGGGAGACACACAGCCGGCACTCGCCTCCCAGGGGTGGTGCAGTCACCACCTGCTTCCTTCTCTGAGCACCCCACGTCCGAAACGCCAGCACTGCGTGGACAGACAGTACTCGGGCCTGGCCCCCACACACCTGGTTCTGTTCCAGTTCTCCCACGCTGTCTTGGTGGTTTTGTAACACCCTTCCCCTGTGTGACTGTCAGCCTCAATTACAGACAGGAGGATCTGAACTAGATCCAGCTCTGAGACGCTATGAATCAATGGCACATGAAAAGCAATAGTGACAACACTCATAATAACAACAGCTGAGTCGGCCCCTGTTTCAGGCACGAGCGCATCACACCCGTTTCCTTCTTCAGGCTTATATGACGCATAGTGATGGGCACTGTGTTCCATCACTGCGTTAGGAGATGGGCACCTGCCAGGTTCCCACAGCAGTGGGCGCCCTTGAGCCCTCCCCACCAGCCCACACTGCCTTGGGTCTCAGTTCCCACACTGCCCTTTGGCTCCCGCCACCCCAGTGTGTGGTTTCCGGCACACCCGCGCCAGCGGAGGACCCTCTGTATTCCAACACCAACTGGAAGGACAGAGCGGTCTTGAAATGCAATAGGCTCTGGAGAGAAACTTTAGACAGGGAAGAGAACACCCCCTGGAGAAACTGCTTGTGGTTAGCAAGAAGTCAGAAAGCTGAATTTCAAGTCCCAGGCAGCCGCTGAGGACTGTGGAAATAACTGGAGGGAGCTAAACCTGGCCGCTGAACGTCAGAGCCAGAGGGGAAGCCCGGCCAAGAGCAGAGGGCCCCGGTGTGTCTGGGAGTCACTGGGGAGGACAGGGCATCACAGGAGGCCCTGCCTGGCCAGGGGGCCCCTCCTCTCTGCCAACACCAACCAACAAGTCACCTGCTGTGCATTGCCCTGTGCCCAGCACTGTGAATGCACCAGGCAAGGCCCTGAGCCCAGGGAGCCAGGCCGGGAGAAGGCAGGCCCAGGTAGACCTGCCCATAGCAGGAGAAGGGGTGCTGGCCCATGGAGCTGGGCCTGGGGTGCCCTGGTGTCTAGTTCTGCCTGCCAGGGTATGGCAGAGGAGTGATTTTTGAGCTGATAATAAGATTTCACAAGGTGATAAAGAGCATTTCAAACAGAAAAGAAAGAAGGAGCAAAGTTGCAAAGACGCAGACGTGGGTGTTCAGGGAGCGGGGTGCTGGGCTGGCAGGCCTGGGAGAGCAGGGGCGGGGAGCTCGGGGGGCTCGAGATGGAGGCACCAGTGCCACACGCAAGAATGTGGACTCACCTTCAGCCTTCGAATGTCGCGAGGAGTCACGCTGCGAGCCTGGCAGCCAACCTGGCAGCAGAGAGCAGATTGGGGGGAATGGCTCCAGGCAGGGGACCCCTGGCCAGGACAGGGTGGACCGGAGGCCATTGTCCAGGAAGCAGGTCTTGGCAGCCGCGCTGGAGTCGGTGAGGGACAGAAGAGCTGACCTTGGGGTCGATGCCCCAGCACTCGGAGGAAGCCAGGCTGGGGTGCAGTGCAGCACGGCCGTCCTGAAGCCAAAACTCAGAGGGAGGTAGCTGCTCACTCAATTTCTCCCAAGGCTTCTTGGTGCCACTCAAGGCAGCTCAAACTGGCATCCAAAGCCTGGCAGCTGGCTGCCTAGCAACAGCTTTTCAACACTGATCTGCCACACACACACACGTGTGCACATTCAATACAGCCACATACTCATACACACTCATATGCACACATGTGAACACGCACACATGCATAGCCAAGGACATGCATGCACACATACACATGCACTCGTGTATGCACTTGCACACTCACACACTGGCGTGTATACACACACACACACGCACACAATCTCCTCCATTCCAGTCTGGCTGAACCCCTCCCTCCAGGCCTTTGTCCGCCCAAGGCCCTTCCCTCATCCTTCCTGCAAAGCCCCTGCCCCGGCTGACTTGCCGTAAGCTCCCTTCTCCGAGAAGTCATTCCTGAATGCTCCACACTAACCACTCACCTTTACGGTGCCATGACATCTTTCTTCCCAAATCTCTTGCAGTGTCATTTTAAACAACTATAACAAGGGTTATGAGGGGAGTATGAACTGGAGAATCCAAGGAGAGAAACTAAATGCTGGCTGGGGCTGGGGCTGGGGCTGGGGCTGGGGCTGGGGCTGGGGCTGGGCTGGGGCTGGGGCTGGGGCTGGGGCTGGGGCTGGGGCTGGGCTGGGGCTGGGGCTGGGGCTGGGGCTGGGGCTGGGGCTGGGCTGGGCTGGGGCTGGGGCTGGGGCTGGGGCTGGGCTGGGGCTGGGGCTGGGCTGGGGCTGGGGCTAGGGCTGGGCTGGGGCTGGGGCTGGGCTGGGGCTGGGGCTGGGGCTGGGCTGGGTTGGGGCTGGACTGGGGCTGGGGCTGGGGCTGGGGCTGGGGCTGGGGCTGGGGCTGGGCTGGGGCTGAGGCTGGGGCTGGGGCTGGGATGGAGAGTTTCTGGGGGAGGGGATGCTATTCCATTCCTTTTGCTGGGGTCTGGACACCAGGCTGATAACTGAGCACACAGAGCACCCCAGCCTTGCCCCTGTCCCGAGGGTGTACAGGTGGCAGGAGTCAGACGACTGCATGCAGAGTCATAGACACAGACAGGGCCAAGGCTCTGAAGTGGTCAGGGGACCTTTGGAGGGGTGTGAGGAAGCCTCCAAGAGCAGATGAAGTGGATGAATCTGGGACCCAACACTTTGGGGTCCTTGCTAGGTTGTCAGAACAAAGTCAGAGGCACACCCCAGCCAGAGAGCCAGGCTCAGCCTCCAGCAGCCCTGCCTGGACACATGCTCTGGTTTCTGATACCCAGGGCAGCATCAGCCACTTGAAGAGGGAGGGAAGTGTAGGTGCAACAGTGCCCCAGGCTCAGGGACGAGGTGCTGAGAGCACCAGTGGCCACAACAGAGGGAGGGGCGGGTGGGCAAGGAGGGAAGGAAGCAGTGGTAAGAACTGGGCCTGGAGAGCCCCTGGGATCTCAGAGGGAGGTAGCAGGGGCTGTGGACAGAGCTGCGGTCTGTGATTAGCTGGTAGGGCTTGAGGCAGCCAGGCTTTTGCTGTCACTGAGACCCTCTCCACTTGGCTGAATCCCCAGAATTAATCCATTCTTCCCCAGACAGCGCCTGCTGAGCTCCTGGTATGTCTGCCCCCACCCACCCTCAGCCTCTGCCTGGGAGAACCGACAAGCCCCTTAATGCCAAGAATATCTGAGGATGTTGCAGAGCCAGGAATAATTCTGCAAGCCTTGCTGGGGTGAATACAGCAATGGCCGTCACGGCAGGCTCCTCCCAGATCAAGAACGGCAGGGCCCTAAACCCCAGGATACCTGCCTTGCAAGGTCTGACCAGGAACTCTCTCCATTTTGCACTCAGGGTTACCTAGAAACTGCCATGCGTGGCTTGATCTGGATCCGCTCCCCCTTCGTGGATGCTAGGACAAGTAGAACAACTATGAGCTATTGCTAATGTGAACAATAAGATGATTAAGAAACAGGTTCCTAATGGACAGTTTTTAAATGCTTCCACTTAATGGCTACAGACAAGATCCATCCCTGCCATTTGCAGTCTGTGAAATCTGTCCTTAACAGCAGCCTCTTTCAGAATACATCCACCAGGGCCGCGCGGCCAGATGATCGCAAACTGGAAGCTCTTGGCAATATGACTTTGCAGCTCCTCCTATCAAGAGGTAGAATCTATCCCTCCACCCCTTGAATGACTTGCTTTGCCCAACAGAATGTGGGAGAAGTGGCCCGGTGCCAGTTTCAAAAGGTGTGCACACTTCTGGGCCTCTGCCACATGCATAAGCCCGAGCTGGCCTGCTGGTGGCTAAGAGACAGCCAATAACTCCAGCTGCCCACTACCCAACTGCCAGACATGCAAATGAGGCCATCCTAGAGAGCCAGCTCTCAGCCCATCCATCAGTTCAAAACAGACACATGAGCCAACCCAGCCAAGATCAGCCATGCCTGGCCCGAACCATGAGAATTCTCAGTTTACGCATAGACTTGTGAGCAACAACAAATGCTTATTTTCCTAGCTCCTGAGTTTGGGGGCGCTTGGTGACAGAGTAAGAGCTAACCAATACGTTATGCTAATTCACTTGATTGCATTATTTCACTTTTCAATAATAACAACCCTGTGGACTAGGAATTTTTCCTAATCCACGGAAAAATGAGCTTCAAAAGGCTTTAGCAACTTCTCCAAGTTGTCACCGGTAGATATTGGGCCATGAATAAATCTCCGATCTGCTCAACTAAGTAGGCTGTGTGTTCCTTTGACTGAAGCAACTTTTCTCTTTCCCGAGGGAAGAAGAATAAATGACTATTTAAAAGGGGAACTGGAGAGGCCAGAGCTAACTCTAGCTAATGTTCATACGCTAGCTAGCATTCCTAGCCCTCATTAAATAGCCTTTCATAACTTGGGGGGGGGGGGCGGGTTTTTTATTTTTAACTGTGACTTCCCATCAGGAGTCTCAGCTCCATCCAGCAAGTCCAGGAGCTGTGCTCTCACCTTCTCTAGCTTGTTAATTAGGGCACTGGAGGAAAGAGAGAGACCGTGTGTATCGGCAAAGGGGAGTTTTCAAAAATGAGTGCTCCTTAAGACCACTCAACTGAAATGTTTCATTAATTCATCCATTAGGTTATACAGCATGAGAATTCCAGGGGGAAGCACAAATATCTTTTGTACTATGTAAGGCCAATTTTTCTTTTTAGCCTCTAAGACCCAATAACGAGCTCATACTTGAAATTATTCTTCAAATTAATTGCTTAGGCTCTTGTTGGGCCTAAGTTATAGGGATGCAGGATATATATAGCTGAACATAAGAAGCCTGCTTCCAAAAGTCAAAGGTGTCTTGGAATGGAATGAGCTGCCATTCAAGGTGATGAGCCCACCAGCACCAGAGGTATGCAAGCTGAGCTTGATTCTGGCTGAAGAAACTTTATTTTCCGTGGGAGCCTGGGGGCTAGATGAAATGACCACTCAGGCCCCTTCCAGTTGTGAGAGTCTATTTCATGGCTTCTAAAATGTGAGCCCTTTACCCACAGAGAATCCTTTCCTTGACTGTGCCATTAGCATATCATCAGGCAAGTGGTCTTCACACATCTTCAGTGGCCAGAGCAGCATGCTGGCATCAGACACTGTAGATGACTTTCCAGCAGGACGCCGAGTTCAATGAATCATTAAAATTGAAAGTATTTTCCCACTTGGTTTAAAATTTCCAGCTTTGATAACTCAAATTGGGGGCCCAGCAGGAGGCATCTCAAAAGCAAATTGTGACTGATGATGTTATTTTGGCCTCAGTCGGGCTGGGACTTTGGGTGACCATGAGGCATCAGGCAAGAAACCTCTTTTGACACCTTACAAAATGTTTAGATTAATCACATTCTAAGGCTGGCTCCTGCATAGGAAGGACGGAGCCTGTAGCAGTGGCTGGAACACGTTACCATGTCTGGGTGGTTCACGGGGAAAATGCATTTGTTTTTCCAGCAGTTACAGACACTGAGTGAGACAAGTGTTGCACTGGTATGTTTAATTGGTAAAAACACTGTAACTAGATTTTCAATAGATGCCTTCTGACCGCAGAAACAACAAAGGTGATTGATTTTTCTCGCGAAATCTTTGGAGGGGCAAATCTCTTCCTTTCAAATTTGTTTAGAAACCATTCCTCTGAAGCCCCTTCAGTTAACATTTGGGCTGTGGTGAGCCTCTCATGTGCAGAATGTGTTTCAAATATTAATGGGGGTCTAAATCTGTGTTCTTTCTCAGCTCAACCTTTTGCACTCAAAATTCATGAGTGTATATTGATTTAGGCAGCCTTCCCAGGACCCTTAGACCACTGGGCTCTTTTGTTCAATGTTAATATGCCCCAACTTATCAATTATTCACTTGCTAAGTGAAAGCAATATAAATCTAGCAATCTGGGCAAAAAGAACTGTTCTTTTCATTCCCTAAAATTACGATGGCAGCAGAGGCTGGCGACTCAGCCAAACCAACGCTTGATTTAGTGGTAACAATGCCTGTGGGTCCCACTCTGTTTTTGTCTCTTCTGTTGGAGGTATGCACTCTCTGGAACAGGTTTTTCACATCATACTTTCAGGGGAAAGAAAAAAAGAACAGGGCAATAAGATTAGAGTCAGATATTTAATACAAAGAGAACATTGGGATCGTCCTAAAATGGAGGCTTCTTTAGTACGTTTTTATCAGAGTTCATCTCTGCTCCCCTAAGGTGACAGTGACCTTGGGCCATGTTAATTATAGCAATTATAGCTACAGTTCATGCAGGACCCACCGCCGGTCCCCAGCAACTCTGCAAGGCAGGTAGCAGTACATTCTGCAGATGAAGAAGTTGGGACAAAAAGAGGGGAAGTTATTGGCTGAAGACTACATAGCTCAGAAAAAGGTGGAGCAAGAATTCAAACCCAGTTTGATTTACTCAGGGGGCATGTATGTAATTACCTTGATATGTTACCCCTCAGCTTGGTCAAGGTCACACTGCTAGTTGGGATCAGGACCAGGGTTTAGAAGTGGGACTGAAATACTTCTGTGACTCAGCCATGTTCTGTCAGCAAGGCAACGTTCAGTAATGGTTACTTTTCCATTTTATGTGCAAAATGGAGTAGTAATGCTGGCTTCATATAACAGATACAAGGATGGGCCCTGGCCAGGTAGCTCAGTTGGCTAGAATATCATCCTGATACACCAAGGTTGCAGGTTCGATCCCTGGTCAGGGCACAAACAAGAAGCAACCAATGAATGCATGAATAGGTGGAACCACAAATCTCTCTCTCTGTCCCTCAAATCAATAAATTTTTAAAAAATAGTTACAAGGATGAAAGCAGATCATAGTATTTAGATAATGTACCAAACACACCTTAGACCCTCCATGAGAACGGGTTCCATTCCCCCTCTCCCTCGGTTCCTTCCCCTTCCTAAGCCTGTAGGAAAGAGAACTAAGATATATTGAAATATTTGCAGCATGACTTAGAACTACAAAGGGTTTCCGGTTAATTAACTCTCGGTTAATCAGATAATTCAATTAACCACAATACTCCCATTCCCCTGAGCAATTGCTTAATGAAGTTTTATTGTACACAAAGCATTAGAGTGTCATCCAGTGACACTATTCATACAAGACATGAAGGCCAAAAAAAAGGAATTTGCTATAAAAAGTGGCAGACAACACCGTCTTCAATCCAGCCTCCTTCTCAGTCAGCTCTTCACCCTCCCACCCGTTTCCTGTCCTGGGACCTTCCTTCAGTGCATTTGCTGACACTATGGCCAACAGCTTCGGACCTCCCGCCCCACCCAAGATTGGCTGCAGCCGGACCTTCACCCACCAGGGCCCACCACGCCTCCGTTGGCATGCTGCAGGCAGTGCCGTGGGGTGGACTCCCTTCCCGATTCAAAGCATTAGTCAGGGCTCCCTAGAGAAAGAGAACCAACAGGAGATTGGGGGCTTTATTGAAAGAGATGTATTATAAAGATTGGCTCATGCGATTCTGGAGGGTGAAAATCCCACCCTCGGCCATCTGCAAGCTGGAGGCCCAGGAGAGCCAGCCGTCCGGTTCCACAGGGTGGACCCAAATCTCATCTGAACAAGCTCCCCGCGTGCTGGGTTGAGAATCACTGGCCGTGTTCAAGTACACTGATTTAGAAGTGGCTGTCCTGGGTGCAGGTCCCAGCTCTGTCCCCTCCCAGCACCGTCAGCCCGGGCAGCCCAGCCTTCCAGCCTTGGTCTGCCTATCGCTGCGTAGCAAGTTCCACACACTCAGTGCCTTAAGACGATGCCCACTCTGTGGCTCCCCGCTCTGCAGGTCCGATGTCCGGGCGCAGCGGGGCTCGCCTCTCTGCTCAGGGTCTCACAAAGCCGGCACCAGGGGTCAGCAGCCGTGCTCACCCAGAGCTCAGGGTCCACTTCTGAGCTCCCTCCATCTTTAACGGCGCGGGGAAGGTTTCCTCACGCTGGCTCCCTCTCATGCTCTGTGTCTCTGTCCTCCAGACCCAGATTTTTGTTGTTAAGGTTGTGTGATTAGGTCCGGCCCACCCTGATCAGCTCCGTTTCTTAAAGCGTGCTGGGCCAGATGAAACATCTAGCCGTGGGGACAAAAGCCATCGCATTAACGGTCCTGGGGTAACGCAGGGTGTGTCCACCAGGGAGAGGGTCTTGGGGCCCATCTCAGAACTCTGCCTACACCAGGGAACAATAACAAGACTTCACAGCAGGATTGTCATGAGAACTAAGGTAAGGCCTGCTGAGCCCCGAGCCTGGCGCCAATTCCCTTGCATTCTTGGCAGACCTGGGAGTCCAAGATGTCCTGATCGCTGGAATTCCTTTTCAGAGACAGTTTTTGCTGCCCCTGCCCCTCACCCCCATCCCCCACGCTTAAATCCTCCCTCTCCCCGCGTCGGACCTCGGCCCGCTACCCACCACCCTCCAGCCAGCCTTCCTGCTTCCGTGGCCTGGATGGAGCAGCCACTTCAGAAGCGCACGAGGGTTCTGCTGCAATGCCGAGACAGCGATTCCTGCTGCCCCGTCTGAAGTCAGCACAGCAGATGTAAGGGTGATGTCGATAGATCAGCGTCTCCCCCTGATGCTTTCAGAAGCACAACAGGAGCACCGGAGCTGTCAGTGTTAATAACGCACTGCAGTCCCGTCCTTTAAAAAAACGCCCGCTTCTAAAGGCAGAGAGAGAGACTCTCATTGAAAACATCATTGCGATCTTCTCTAAGTAGCAGCTACAGCATCAAAACTTAGTTACTAAATGCTGTTTTGTTTTATGCCCCTCCCCCGGAATTATTCGCAAGAAATTTTAAAATGTCTTCTCCTTCCAGCTGGATGCGTCTTTCTTTATAAACCCTGGACTGCGGATAAAGGGGCCTAAGATGTTAGTTCTTGCTTTGCAGCCAACTCTCAAAGTTGACCTCAGGTTCTTTATTTATGGATGGCCACTAGAGATAAGGGATCCCTGAAGTTCCTTTAAGCTCGAGAATCACAGGAAATAACCCCTAAATGCCTCTGTCTGTACCCTTCCCTCTGAGTCACCTCGGTGCCTGCAGCTCACAGCAGGGCGTGCAGTCATCTTATGACAGTGTCTCCCCAGGTGTGTGATGTCTCTTCAGGTGCATGATGTCTCCCCAGTTGAACTCTGAGGTTCTAAGGCCTCTGGCTGCTGTATACGTCATGCATTTTCTCCTCAGATATTCACTGTGTGCTGATTCTGGGTCACATATTGTTCTAGGCCCAGCGGCTACGGTGATAAATAAGACATAATCCAATCAAAATCGGGTTGTAAGCATGTGGCTGCAATGAAGTTTGGACATAAGTTTAGGGATGGTGCTGGGCCAAGGACTCAGGCAGGAGCGTGGGGTCACTAAGGAAAGCAGGGAGATGTGCTGGGTCTTGAGAGATGGACGGAAGGAGGCGAATGCAGAGGGCAGGAGAGGACATTCCGAGCTGCTGATATCTGGAAGTTGCAAAGAATTGGGAATGGTGGAAGGATAGAGCCTAAGGGAGCTGGGAGGGTGGGAGATGAAGAGGCTTTGTGTCACAAACTAAGAAGCTTGGGTTGAGTCTTTTTTTTTTTTAATTTTTTTTTCTTTATTGATTTTAAAGAGAGAGAAAGTGAGAGGAAGAGAGAGAGAGAAACATTAATAAGAGAGACATCGATTGGCTGCCTCCTGCATGTCCCCCACTGGGGATTGAGCCCACAACCTGGGCATGTGTCCTGACTGGGATCAAACCGGCGACCTCCTGGTGCATGGGTCGATGCTCAACCACTGAGCCACACCAGCTCTACAGACAACAGCTCTACAGACAGCAGTGACAAGTGTGGCCTGAAGGGGGCAAGACTGAAGCAGAGAGAAGTCAGGGGCCTGTGGCCATGGCCTGCGAAAGAGCGAATGAATTCAGAACCAAAGCAGAAGCAGCAGCCGTGGGCTCTTTCTTTCATAACCCAGAGCACCGAGCTCCTGTCTGGACCCAGTCAGTATACTTGCCTGGAGTGTCCAAGTGGGTTAAAAGCAAAGCAACCAAACCCCAAGTCATGCATGCAGCAAAAAAGGGGCTGGCTAGATGGTGAGAAATAAAGCCTGCTCGCCTCTTCTCTGCAGACACTGTGAATGCCTTGTGCCCCTACTAAGGGCCTTCTGAGCAGGTTTGAAGTCCTCCTGGGGCCTGCAGCCCTGGAGGCCCAAAGACCAAAGATCAAACCTCCCTCATCCCAGAGCACGGTCCTCTTTCTCTTCGTGGACAGCAGCCGGAGCCACACACAGGAAGCTGGGAGGAAGCCAGGGAGCCTGTAGATCCAGCCAAGGCAGGGGAGCCCCCAGCCCGAGGGGTGGAGGGTGGCACTGCACGGCACCATCCTGGAGTCACTGCGCCCCCAGCCCCTCTCACCCTGAAAGCCCTTGGTTTGGATGGAGGAAGACCCAAAGCCAAAGACCTGAACTGAACCATAAATCAGAACCAGGTGTCCTTTGAAGTTCATTTACTCTCCAAAGAGGTAAATCAGGAGGAATGTGTGGGCCTCGGAAGATTGTGTGACAACATTACCAAAAGAAAGAAAAAATCAATCAGGAAACCAGCCCAGAAAGCCTCGTCTTTAAAGATCTCTCAGATGCATGGCACCGTGCCCGTTTTCCATTATGACCCAGCACTGCACAGTAATTGAAAGGATGCCCATGAGGCGGATGACCATAAAGAGCCGACCCTTCTCTCCTGGTAATTATGTGATCAAATTAAGAAGGCCTCTGAGCCAGCATCTCAGCTTTTATGATGCAGTTGAAGACCTGTTGATCCCCACTGGAGGGAGGGAGGAAAGGACCCTGGAAAGTGTCCCACTACTGTCTGAGGGGTGCACTTCCTCCTCATCTACATTCCCTTTGAATAATCAGGAGCTGAGCACCCTCTTTGATGTGTTGCTAGTTGTTTTACAACAACCTTATAACATGAGCCTTTGGGGGTGGGGGAAAACGGGGAGAATCCTGAGCTGTAAGCTTAGTTTCTTGTCTTTGTGTATTTCACATTTATAATGTGGAATGTGTCCTGTCCTGGATGATTTATTCCATGTCCATGGATGCGTTTAGATCTCCAAAATCTTTGAATGCAACTGAAGGTCACATTTCCATTAATGTCCATTTGATAATGATGTGGAAACCTACCTGCCCATGCAGGTCTTAGGGGCCTCTCATGTGTGTGTGCCCTGAGTGTTTTTGAGAGACGCAGGGTGCGACCCATGACACCTGGAGGGAGTCTGTTCATGTTCCTGGACTGAACGTCTGCATCAGCCCTCCTCTCCTCCGCCTCTTGAGAGGCCTGTGGTGCTAGTGCTGTTCCTTCCAAACACTAGGATCCAGAAGAACAGACACATCAACCTCGAGCCTCACTTTGTCATCTGAGTCCTCAAGCTGCACAGCTCCCCAGAGTTTCATATAGTTCCTCATGAAAACTGGCCTCAGCTTCTGGATAGAGCCTCTATCATCCAATGGATAGCCTCTATCACCCCATGAATAGAGCCTCTATCACCCCATGAATAGAGCCTCTATCATCCCATGGATAGAGCCTCTATCACCCCATGAATAGAGCCTCTATCATCCCATGGATAGAGCCTCTATCATCCAATGGATGGCCTCTATCACCCCATAAACAGAGCCTCTATCATCCCATGAATAGAGCCTCTATCACCCCATAAATAGTTATGGATTAAGCCTCTCCCACCCCCCTCTACCCCATTTATGCACCTAAAACCTGTCACATTTCTCACGAGTAAGCAAGATTATCTGAACATAAATGTGGCTCAAACCTTACTTACAAATACAACAGTTCTCTACAGGACAAAATCTGGAGCAGTACCCTCTGTCCACGACACGGACAAACCTTTTCAGATCGAGCAGAGAGGTTTAGGTCCATGAAGCCACACTGTCTCAAGAATCTCCATTCCCAAAGAGAGTTTGTGCTGTGTCTGTTCCTAACCTAAAATCATATGTGGATGGTTTTCCTTGAGCAAAAGATCAACTGGACCCAAAAGCTTTTTCAAGTCAACTACAAATATTTATAGTTTGGCCCTTTACCAAAAATGACCCTGGCGTTAAATGACCATCAGAATTCCTTCCATTGTATAACTCCAGTCGTGTCTCTCCTCTCATTTAAAGGCTTCAGAGGTTCCCCATTTGTGACAGGATAAACTCAAAACTCCTTGGAACAGTCGAAACAGCTTTTTATCTCTACTTCCGTGGGGGGAGGGGCAGGCAGAGCACCCTGTGGCTTGCCGTTGGGATGAACCCATGAGGAGAAGGAGTAAAGCCTCTTGTGTATCAAATCCGGGCCCCTTTGGGACAATCAGATAATCAAGCACTATTGTCCAATAAGGAAGGAAGAAACAGCTTTGGATTTAAAAATCAAAAGTGAGAAGCTGCCCTGTGGGTGTGCCCTCTCCTCCAAAGACAGTGGGTGCAAACAGGCTTCGTGTTTTGAAGGTGGCCCAACAGAGGCAACAAAGCTCTTCTGCTGGATAAAGAATCTAAGATGAGCCTCTTCACGTTCAAGAGACTCTGAGGAAGGAAAGTGGTTGGCAGAGGAGGGATGGGGGTCAGATCCTGCCTCGTGCCATCTGTCCGTGGCTAGGGCCTAAAGTTAGAGGAGGAAATAATATGTTAAGTAGCATCACGTCCATGCCCAGAATGGAAGTCAGACACAAAGAGCCAACCCAATACTGTGCTCACAGACATGGCTTGTGGAGGTGGCGCCCACGCCTCCTCCGGGTTCTTTTAGCAGGAAGTGCCGCCACCTTGTGAGTCAGCATTTCCACCAACTGCGCACTTTGGAGACACTGTGCACCGACTGCCCTGGTTGCTCCTTGAGTTGGCTGCTGGGCCTCGAGCTGTGTCCTGTTGGAATGTTCTAGAACGTGTGGTACACACCGAGCTGGAAGATAGGAATGGATGCCTCTGTCACACCAACATGACGTACAAGCCTTTTCCCTGCGGTCCCATTGCTGCTTTACAGCTGGATCTACTGCTGCCCACTTCCTTTGCTCCAGCCACACTGACCACTCACTGTTTTAGACAACCCCACACTTCCAGGCCCACACTTCCCTCCTCCTGAAGGGGCCTTTCCACCGAGTGAAATTATATTCACCCTCCAAGACCCAGTTTAGATGCCACCTCCTCTGTGGCATTTCCCAGACAGAGTTTAGCTAAGGTGCTGGCCAGAACCGGCTCACTTCCGGAAGGGACGGTGGGGAGAGGCAGGAGGCAGGGCAGTGAGGGAGCACGTGACTGCTGGGCAGAGGAGGTGAAACAGGGCCCAGGGCAGGCACAGGCTCCTCCAGAACACTGGTCTAGAGAGATGACCACGACAACACTTTGCTAACTCTCTGTCCCTGGAAGATTCAGAAGCCGTGGCCGCAAATGCGTGGTGGTCAAAGCACTTTGATATTTTCAGTCTCCCCCCACACACACACACACACACCTGGGCAGAACAGGCTGTTCTCCCAGCTCCCCACTAAAGGCATCACTTCAGGCCAGTGTGCACCCCCATTCCGACCTGCTCCATGCCTCAACCCTCCTCATTCTCTCCTGTCCGGATGCTGCTCCTCCCACTGTGACCTTTAACCCACATGCGTTCTCTTCACCTTGACTTCCCTTCCAGCCACAGTTTTGTTCTTTTGGGTGGTTTTTACCTTTCCCCCTCCCCTCATTGGATTAAAATGTGTGGATAGAGTTTATTGTGGTAAAATATATATAACATAAATTTTACCATTTTAATCATTTCAAAGTATACAGTTCAGTGGCACGAGGTACTTCTGCAGTGTGATGAAACCATCACTACTATCTAGTTCTGGAACTTTCTCATCCCCCCAAATGGAAACCTTGCGTCCAATAAGCCATCACTTTCTTTTTTTTTTTTTATCCTCACCCGAGGATATTTTTCCATTTTTTGTACAGATAGAGTGGGAGGGAGAGAGAGGAAGGAGAGAGAGAGAGAAACATCGACGTGAAGGGACACATCGAGTGGCTGCCACCCGCACGACCACCCAGAGCCGGGGACAAACTACAACCGAAGTACGTGCCCTTAGCGGGAACCGAACCCGGGTCTCTCCGGACCGCAGGCCGACGCTCTAACCCCTGAGCCAAACTGGCCAGGGCAGCCATCACTTTCAATTATGCTCTCCTCCAACCCATGGCAACCACTAATCTGCTTTCTGTCTCTATGGATTAATATTTCATATATGGTCCTTGGCAACTGGCTTCTTTCGCTTACCAATATATTCCCGATGTTCACCCATGCTGCATGTTATTTCTTTTTACAGCTGAATAATGTTCCATTGTATGGGTAAGTGAATTTTGGGTTTATCCGTTCATCTGTTGATGGGTAGTTGGGTTGTTTCCATCTTTTGGCTAGTGTGAATAGTGCCACTATGAGCATTCACATCCAGGTTTTTATTTGAACACCTACTGTAAATTTTTTTAGGTATATACCTACAAGCAAAATTGCTGGGTCATATGGCAATTTAATGTTTAACTTACTGAGGAAACACCAAACCGTTTGTGTGAATAACATGAGCAATGCCTTTCCCAATCTAGTCCAGAGAATCCTCCCTCCATGTGCCGACAGAAGGGCAGCACCTGGAGCCTGGCGGAAACCAAGCCTTGCCCTGACTCATCGGAGGACGGCTTGGCTTTCTCCCAGTCTTCCTGCCGTGGGGCAGAAGGGTCAGATCCTGCCATTCAGCGTGTGGCTCCAGGTTCTCCGCCGCAGGGGCAGAGAGGGCTGGGCTCCGCACAGGCCTTCGCAAGTCAGGCCTGGTGGCCTGAGTCCTGTTTGGCCCGAACTCAGTCACATGATCTCACACTGCCCTCAAGGAAGGAAGGACAGTGTTCTGTCCTGCATGCTGGGGAAGAGGAAAGTGAATCAGGGCTTGGAGAAGATGCCGCGGTTCTGCAGAAAGGCCTGAGGCCGTCAATGGTGTGCGCCGCGGAGTATTAGGGTAAAGCAGCTCTGGACCCTGGACGGAAGGTCAGGAGAATAGATTTGGGTGGACAACAGGATGAGACAGTGAGTGGTGGTCACTCCTAGTGACCGGGAGGCAGGAGAAGGGTTCACACTGTGCCCCAGAGCACCCCTTCCAAGACATGGCCAAGCCCAGAGTAGCTTCACAAGGGCTTTAGAGCTGAAAAGAGCCAGCAATGTCACTTTATCAAATCCTTCATTTATAGAAGAAGAATCTGAGGCCAGTGGGAAAAAGACTTGCCTACGTCAAGGTCCGGGCCACAGTTCAATGGGCAGCCACCTCTCTGGGCAGAACTGCTTTTCCCCCAGGGACAAGTCACTGCTGTTCTCCCAAACAAGAGACCTTCGAGTCTGGAGCAGGCACTACTCCAGGCCGCCTCTGCTGAAACGGAGGCACACCCAGGGATACACATCAAGGCCAACCGTTTTCTTATCATTCACAGAAGCCGGGCAGTATTAGGTGCTCCGTGCTGTCGTGGGGGACCACAGTCCCCTGTAAGCTGCCTTCTCTCACGGTTTTTGTCCCCCCGACTTCGACCACGTTGAAGCCTCCCCAACACAGTGAAAGGCTTCAAGTTCAGGAAAAGCTGACCTGACCGGTTAAAATAAAAACAAGACTAATGAAATGATTGCCAAAGTCCTATGAATATTTTAAAGCCATTCAATAATGCAAAATATCATTGTTAATAACAAGAGGACAGAGCATCCGACTGTTACAACAAAGACAAAACCAACTGTCGCTGTGGAGTCATATGCTAGAAACACCACCAAGACAAGAGGAGCTTGACTCCAGACTGTGCCTGACTCGCCAGTTTCAAGTCCTTAAACTTCTCGTCGTGGGATTTTTTTGTTCATCGATCTTTCATCTCAGACAGTAGCCTTTAATGGGGTTAATTAATGGAACATTTTAAAAGTCTGCCTGTAATTTTTTTGATTACAGTTATAAAATGCAGCAGAGTAACCTTTGTAATTACTGGTTTGTAAAATTCCAATGATTCCCTCTTTACGAACAATCACCTTTAAAGGAAGTTTCCCTGGTCATAGTTATGTGGCTTTTGGTTTGATAACAGAAATTATACACCACCACAGCTCATGGTAACGGGCCAGAAAATCCATGTCACGTAATGTTGAGTGTAATTACAGACTGCCTTCCATTGTTTGTCTCCCGTTGTCAGCCTGCACCGTGATTATCTGTTTATCTATCTGGTTCCTCCACTAGATTCTGGAACTTTCGAGGGCAGGCACCTGCAATATGTAATTCATCTCCCAAGCCCTCCGGGTCCAGCCCAACATCGGCCCCACTCGAGATCCGCATGTCTTGAGTAGATGGGTGGTTGGGTAGGAATCCGGGGGACCCTTTGGAGCGCTTCGCTTCTTCTGCTCAATCAAAAAGTGCTTCCCCCTTTGAGCATTTTTGTCAGGCGTGATACTGGATTGTTTGATTTCTTTCCCTTCAATCCCACCTGAAGGAAATGATCCTAAACATTAAACATCTTTATTTCTGAAAGGCAAAACAAATGATGGTTTTTATTTTTTTCCTTCATAGCACTTTGTATTTTTCAAATTCTCTACAATATGTATACAGTTCTTTCCAATCTGTACATATGTAATCAAGGAAACCTAGGTTTTAATGAAATAAATCTGGTCTTAAAGAAAACGATGTGTGAGGAAACACCTAGTGTGTGCAGAGCACAGTGAACGGAGACTAGTGCAGACCACCCTCCAGGTAGGAGGTGCTGCTCACATCCTCTGTTATTGCTCACTGCCCGGGCCACCGTGGGCTAGTCATGTCCGGACTATTTGTTTTCTCAAATACAAAATTAGGGTGGTGGATGCCAGCATCTCCAAAGTCCCACCCAAATCCGCAAAATAACCGATTTTTTCATAAGAAGTAATTGTCTCATTAGTGAGACATGGATAACACTGGGAGACTCGAGGACGGGGAGATTACTCTGGTCAGGGGGTCAGGCCAGGCTTCATAAAGAATGCGACACAGAGCTGGGGTTGGACGAACGGGTAGGTAGCATGTCACCCGCAGCGAGGAGGGGGAGGGCTTTGCAGAGGGCACTGCCGGAGCAGAGGCACGGGAGCGGGGACACGCAGGGCGGGAGGGAGACGTGAACGAGCTGCGCGTGGAGAAGCGTGAACGGGAAGGCTAACACGGTGGGACCATGCGCCTGACAAGCAGGAACCCTCCAGATGGCAGAGCTAAGATCATATGTCTGCATCGTTGCCTAAAACAAAGCCGTCGTGTGGCTGAAATGATCAGCCAGCCCCGCTCACAGCAGAAGCTCGAAGCCAGCAGGATCGGGACGATGGTACATCATCGCTGGAGAATGGGTTAGGGTATGAAATCACAAAAATGCTCAACCACACCTGCAATATCATATTTCAACTTAGAAAGGCGCAAATACGCATCCCCTCCTTTGGGAACAGGCTCACTATTTGGAGTTCTGCCTGCCTTCCCCCCCCCCCCCCTTTATTGATTTGCTTTCTTTTTTTAATCCTCACCCGAGGACATTTTTCCATTTTTTGTTCAGATAGAGTCAGAGAGAGAGAGAGAGAGAGAGAGAGAGAGAGAGAGAAACATGAAAGGGACACATCGAGTGGTTGACACCCACACGACCCAACCAGGGCCAGGGACAAACTGCAACCGAGGTACGCGCCCTTAGCGGGAACCGAACCCTGGTCTCTCTGGACCGCAGACCAATGCTCTAACCACTGAGCCAAACCGGCCAGGGCCCCCTTTATTGATTTTCGAGAGAGAAGAAGTGAGAGGGAGAGAGAGAAACATTGATGAGAGAGAACATCGACTGGCCACCTCCTGCATGCTCCCCACTGGGGATCAGGCCCACAACCTGGGCATGTGCCCTGACCAGGAATCGAACCGGCGACCTCTTGGTGCATGGGTCGACGCTCAACCACTGAGCCACACCAACAGGACCTGCCTGCTTTTTGAATCTCCTGTTTTATAGAATGACGCACACAAGGACTTAAAGACACTTTAAAGCAACTAGAGCTCATAATCCTTCCCGATTTCTATAATCTTTCTCAAAATTTTGCAGTTGAAAGGCTTTGCCTGCACTCAATTTGACAGCAGTTTTTAAGCAATTTGCCTTTATGAAGTCTATCCCAAACATTCAGCTTCATTTCCATGGAAAGACGACTCTATTACTTCCACACGCACATTCCATTCGTACTGCCATATTTACCTAATTCCATAATTGCTATAACAAATATATTTTGCATGAACAGGTCTGGGACGAGCGTAATCAAGTCTTGGCAAGCATGTGGTTTCCCTGATTGGAACAGCCGTGAGTCTCAGCGGGCCGGGCATTGGTCAGTGGGTTTGACATAGGACAAGACCACTGGTTAGCACAGCAAGAAGGGTAAGTGGAGGTCAGTTAGGACCACGGTGTGTTGGCAGATGCTCAATAACTGGCTCTGGGGCGGGGGCTATTTGTGGTGTTTGCAGATTCCTGGGGTGTCACTCCTCTGAACGTGACACCCCTGAATGTGGAGTTTGGAAGAGGTACAGTCAGCTCTCAGGACCGATAAAAGCCAGTCCCTGGTGAAGAGCAGACCTCTGCTGAGGCAGTAATTGATCTCTCCAAGTGGGCCATGAAGCAAGCAAAAGGCTCTCAAGAATTTCCAGGTTAATGCCTCTCTAACAGGTTGCTTTTTAAAGGAAGGAAATTGTTTTATAAAATAAGCTTTCAGCAGCTGCCCTTGATTTCTGCTCGGCCAAGTCTGCCTTTCCCTGTTCCCCATCACTGTGCTGATACCTGTGACCTCCTCTCCAAGTTGAAGCCCTCCTGCGGGTGATGGAAGGGAAGTCGACTTGGGGTGGTGCACACACAGTACAATACACAGCGGATGTATTATAGAATTGTACACCTGAGACCTACGTAATTTCATTAACCAATGCCATCCCAATAAATTCAATTTTTTAAAAAAGCAAGGCCTCCTAAGTCACCTGCATCATTCATATGACCCCAAACTCAAAGTAGCTTCGCAGGGTGGACCAGGGGCAGGCCAGACCTCGGCCTGATGTGCAAAGGGGGACGGTTGAAGAACAAGAGCTGGAAAGAATGGAGTCTGCTATAGACTGAGATGTCTATGTCCCCCCAAAAATTATATTTCAAAAGCTAAGCCTCAAGGTGGGGTTTCAGGAGGTGGGGTTTTGGGGAGACGATGAGGCCATGAGAGTGGAGGCCTCATGAAGGGGACTTGTACACTTATAAAAGAGGCCCCAGGGAGCTCCCTGACCGCTTCCACCCCGCGAGGACCCAGCAGGGACAGAGCTGTCTGTGAACCAGAAAAAGGGCTCTCTCCAGACCCCAGTCTCCCTGCACCAGTCTCCACAGCTGAGAGAAATCACTTTCTGTTGTTTAAACCACCTAATCCATCATATTTTTTCTACAGCAACCTGAGAAGACTAAGACAGAGCCTGATGCCTGAGAAGAGAGGGCCTGTGGGGTCTCGGGGAGCTCTGTGCCCGTCCACATCCTCCCAAGCCCTGCGTGGGCAGTCCCTCAGAGACAGACATACCGTGCTGGGCAGTCAGGAGCCAGGGGCTGAGCCCTGCGGTTTCAGCAACTCGAACTGTGCACCAGGAGCCAGGCGTTTGCTGTGCAAGGACCCAGCCCCGGCCCCAGCCCTCAGCCTTCTCTGGTGGCCAGTGAGCTGTTTGAAATTCCTGAGCGGATGGTTCCCAACATACGAAGTATCACCTACTACTCCATCAAAGATACTGGGTCTCAAATCAAGTGAAACCCAAAGCCCACATTTTTCGGAGGAGGAAATTAATGTGTTTACAAATATTCGGTGGCAGCTGTCATTTACAGAGCTCAGGACTGCGACAGCCGGCACTTTGTTGACGCTTTCCAACGCAAGGGAACAAAGCAGCCATTGCATTAGTGATGGGTGATTGTTACAAAGCTGGTGAGCGTAAATGTTATTATTATGGCAATTACTGTAAAACGCACAAGTTAAAAAGAAATCATACTGACGTGGAGGTCAGGACCGCTGAGAATAAGAAAATTCTTAGAAATCATCACGAAAACCCTATGAAGGTCTCTAAAGTCCGTTCTTTACCTGCTAGCTGCGTGAGCACCGGGTTGCTAACCACTGAGCCCTGGGTGGTCTCCGGGCCTTTCTAGGGTTAGGGTTAGGGTTAGGGTTAGGGTTAGGGCCATTCCTCCAGATTCTGATTCTCGCATTGCCTCTGAGGAAAGCCACTTGACCCCATTCTAGCATTTAATCAGACTCCCCCCACAGTGCCTCAGCCCCATTCCTCTTTCAGATCCCCTCTGCAGAAGGGCTAAGGGCTGGGACAGGTCTCTTGTCGGGAGGTGGCGAGTGTCCTCCAGCAGACCCCAGCCTGGTGAAGCTGTCCTAGTGTGTCCACGCACTTAAACATAGGCCCCCAGACCTGTTCTCCCCCGTTCTCCCCCCGTTCCCCAATGGGACCCAGACACCGGCCAATGGAGCCTCCTTCCAGCCCCGAGCCCCTGCTCTTCGGCCCAGGACAGTTGTCCTCACGCTCCTTCCATTTTCTGAAGTGAGCCCCAGAAAATTGGACTCCCCCGCCCTCCTGCTTGATCATCCTGCACAAAGTATGGGGGCTAGTGTCTCTGTGCTGGCATGTGTATAACCCCAGAACTGGTGACTGGTAAACAATTGTGCTGACTTGTTTATAGCTCATAACTGATGATTGGGAAAGTCACTGTGTGCCCTCTAGCTGAACCTGGTTTGTAAAGACCCCCTGAAGAGATTGTTGGGAGCCGGCTACCTGTATGACAGTCCACAGAGCCTGGAGGTCTTGAGTCAGAGACTTGACCTTCCCCACTATCTCAAGGAATCGGGCTTGCACTGTGTCTGTGCAGCTGGGGGCTAAGTGTGACCCAATGTACCTTCAAATACCTGGGTGTTCCTGTTATCCGTAAGGCAAACTAATTCTGTACAGCATTGCTGTGGCCCTGGGCATTGTATCAAGAAGATCCTATTTTCTGTAAGGTATAAAAGGCATGTAATAAAGCACATCGGGGCTGATTCTGAAGACTCTGTCACAGGGGTGTTCGGAATCAGACACCGGCCGGCTAACAAACGGCTTCAGTTCTCTAGTGGTCTTTGACTCTGTCGCGCCACAACATTCGGAGGCCCCAGGGCTGGTCTCCGAGAACTCGGGATCAGTCGCTGGCCGGCTTTGCTCCCCATTTGGCTTTAATTTGGCTCTGGCAGTCTCTCGGTTCTCCCGCACCACCACATCTCCAGAGGCTATGAAAGAATGGAATGGGCCCTGGCCAGTTTGGTTCAGCGGTTAGAGCGTCGGCCTGCGGTCCGGAGAGACCCGGGTTCGGTTTCCGCTAAGGGCACGTACTTCGGTTGCAGTTTGTCCCCGGCCCTGGTTGGTCGTGCGGGTGGCAGCCACTCGATGTGTCCCTTCACGTCGATGTTTCTCAGTCTCTCTCCCTCCCACTCTATCTGTATAAAAAATGAAAAAAAATATCCTCGGGTGAGGATAAAAAAAAAAAAAAAATGTAAGAATGGAATGGGGAAGGACCAAGGCTCACAAGGAAATATGATTTGGGAGGAAGCAGCACTTACTGCTTTCAAAATATTGTGCCACCACTTTGAGATGACGCCGCGGTGGGAGTTGGTGATAAGACCTCAAAGGATATGCTCAAATCATTACATTATGGCTGGGCCATAATCCACCTCTGAAAGAGGGGGGCCGGGCGGCGCTCCCCTCTGATGGTGCTGAGCAATGAGAAGGGCAAGCCCTCAGTGGGGCCCCCCACGGCCTCTGTCATGCATCTCCTCCTCGGCCCCCCGAGGCTAGGGCAGGCTTCTCCCCTCCCTGAAAAATGCCTCTGAAACAAACAGGCACAGGTTTGTTTTCTAAACAATACCAACTAATCTTTGTGGTCTCTCTTACTCGCTCTTCCTCCTGTCCTTCCTCCCGCCCTGTCTAAGCTGGGGCTACTATAACAAACTATCACAGACTGGGTGACTAGTTAGCAACACACATCTGTTTCTTACTGTCTGGAGGCTGGAAGTCCGAGACCAGGGTGCCAGCGTGGTCGGAGAAGGGTTCTGTTCCAGGCCTCCCGCTCCTCATTGCGTCCTCACGACAGAAGGGCACGAATTCCATTCACAAGGACTTCACTCTTCTACCTAAGCACCTCCCAAAGCCCCCCCTCCTAATACCATCAACTGTCAACATATGAATTGGTTTGGAGGAGGGACATGAACATCTAGACCATAACAGAGATAATGGTTTCCTCAATAATGGATTTTCTCTAATCAGGTTCAGAAGGTTCTAGAAAGGTGATCCCAGCATTGTTCCAAGGGTTCTGCTCTGTGGCACTTGAGTCCACTGGTTTCCTGCAAAAGCCTGTGGGTTAACACATTATCGTGAGCTGGGCTTTCTAAGGGACATCTGCTAGTCTTTCCAGAAGGTTGAATGGCGAGGTGGGAGAATCTTGGGACTGCAATGGACAGGACTTTGAGATTCTAGAAAAGCCTCTTACCAAGTAAACAAGGTGACACAGCATCTACTTTCTTAGATTTTTGGTGATGGATTATGCTCACAAACCCTTGAGCTGGCTTTTCCTATTATTATTTTACTCTTACTAAAAAGCAATGATGGGAAAGACAAATAAAACAGTAAACAGAGAATAGATGGGCTCTAGAGGAAAAACATACAAATAGTAAAAAAACAAAAAAACTATCAGTTATAATAATAATAACTAACAGAGCCTGTTTGTCACCTACTAATTTGGCGAAAATAAAAATAAATAAATGTCTAATGCTGAGGAACATGCAGTGATATAGGTATCTTATCTACAACTTGTGGTATAAATAAGTGTAGTAGGCAGAATAATGCCTCCCCCAAATGTCCACATCCTAAATCCTACAGCCTATGGGCATGTTATTTCACATGGCATGGGTGAATTAAGATTGCAGACAGAATTGTGGTAAAGCAGCTATAATAATATACTGATGCTAAAAGAAGGAGATGATCCTGGAATATGTGGATGGGTTCAGTACAATCACAGGGCCCTTAGATGGGAAGAGGGGGACAGAAAGACGGTCAAAGGGATCAGCGGTGAGAAGATGGAGGAAGGGGCTATGGGCCAAGAAAGGCAGTTGACCGTCAAAAGCAGAAAAGGCGAGGAGATAGATCCTCTCCTGAACTTTCAGGGAGGAATGCAGCCCCACTGACATCTTGATTTTAGCCCAGTAAAACCCATTTTGAAGGTCCTTATCTCACCAACCTGCAGGATAGTAAACATGTCTTATTTTAAGTCACTAGGTTTGTGGAAGTTTGTTACAAGAGCAACAGGAAACTAATGCAATTAGTATAATGTTTATGGAATCTACTTTGACAGCATATTTTAAGAGTCTGGAAATATTTATGTATTTGGGTAATTCTGCCATTAAGAAACTATCTTGCCCTGGCCGGTTTGGCTCAGCGGTTAGAGCATTGGCCTGCAGTCCGGAGAGACCCGGGTTCGGTTCCCGCTAAGGGCATGTACCTCGGTTGCAGTTTGTCCCCGGCCCTGGTTGGTCGTGCGGGTGGCAGCCACTCGATGTGTCCCTTTCACATCGATGTTTCTCTCTCTCTCTCTCTTCCTCTCTCTCCCTCCCACTCGATCTGTGCAAAAAATGGAAAAAAATGTCCTCGGGTGAGGATAAATAATAAAAAAAGAAACTATCTTGATGACAGGTATCTGTGCTCAAAGATGTTCATTGCCGTGTTAATTATATCAAATAGCAGAAACAATCTAAATGTCCAACAATAGGGAACTCACTGAATAAATCTTGATATATTTATATGATGAAATATTATACAACATAAAATATCATATTTTGAGAGAATAATTGAGATAGGAAAAAACTTACTCAAGGTAAAACGAGGAAAGCAGAACTCCAAATTTTATATAAAATATATTTCATAAAACAAACCTGTGTACACATATGATATAGCAAAATGCCAAAACTAGCTGTCTCTGGGCACCAAGATTATGGGTTATTTTTCTATTGTTTATTTTAACTTTTCTATTTTCTAAATGTCCTACAATGAGTATGTCCTATTTTTCTAATCAAGAAGACAAAGCCAAAATTCTCCAGGGGGCAGTGTTTAAATAAAATACAAAAAGTAATAGAATTCATTATGTATCTGTAAATGGAGGTGGCCTTATGTCCTAAAGGACATGTGCCTTCCCTTCAGGGCCACCAAGGGCCTGTGGCCTGGACACTGAATAAGCACAGTGACTATGGACATAAGAGAGGAACTGTCTTCACTAGGCAGGCCCAGGTCCAGTTGCTCCCATATCCTGTTGGACTGGGAGGTCCCTGTGGAAGGAAGCATGTCTGTTTTATTTCCACATGTGCCATGCACATAATAGGTGCTCAATAAACATTGCTTGTGAAATGAATCAAGGTAAAAGGACTGAGGCTGGTTCAGAGCAGGAATAGGGTTAGCAGTAACTGACTATGTCGGGATGGTGGGGTGGCTAGCATCATATGTACTCACAGCATCCAAAGGGGTGGTTAGCATACAGAGAACAGGCCCTGGGTCCTTGAGAGAAACTGGTCTTGTAGACTCAGATGAGATGGAAACATAGTTCCTTGGAGTGGGCCAAAAAGGGTGGAGATATGAAAAGTATCTTTATGGCCTCTTCCCTGCCCTGGTTGGAACCAATTTAAGGTCAGGCCACTGTGACTGTAACGGGGCTGGTCGGGGACAGGCAGTGCCAACTGCTGAATTTGCTGAAATCTTATTTGCATGTGGCCAAAACAAGGAAGCTCTTGTCCAAAAAGGCATGACAGTAGCATTGGCATCGCAAAGCCAGGGCTCAGACTGTCTTCGGGGCCTTTGGGCCTCCCTCCAACTCCAGCTCTGCTTCTCTCTGTAACCTGGCCTCATTCTTCTCCTGAGGATGAGCTCCTTTCCTAGAAAGATGGCTGCTGGACACCAAGCCACATTCATCTTACCCCGTGGTCCGAAGGGCCAAGTCAGTCCTCCCACGATACCCAGCAGAAAGATCAAGGGAAGGCACTCTGACTGTCCCAACTAGAGTCCCGTGCTCTCACCTGAACCGATCACCAGGGCCAGAGGATGGAGCCCTCCAACCAGCCAGACCTGGTCAGGTGCCCATTGGGTAGGGGATGAGGTCACTGCTCTGCAATTGACAGCCCCTCCAGAGCCATTTGAAATTGGGGAGCAGGTCAGTTTCTGGAAGGAAAGAAGATAACCAACAGCCCTAAACAACAAATATCTCCGGCAAATCCTAACAGCTCTTCCTACCTCTGCCCATCTCCCCTGTCTCTGCATCAGCACCCACCCCCCCTCCATTTTCTATGTGAATTATCTCCGCCTTTTGCAGATTCCATCTTTTCCAAGTTTCAATCACGGGCCTCTTAATTAGGCCTATTTCTCACTGTGCTTCCGTGCCTTTGGTTCCGTGACACGGGGCTGCAGGGAAAAGCAGCTAAAGAGGACTAATTAAGACTCAGAGTGCTTTCAATAACGTACATGGAAATGAACAAATTAACTGACGATGCCAAAAAGGCAATATCGCCCCAGTGGGAATTCCGCATATGGAGATAACATTAAGGAGCGCAATAGTCATGGAGAGGAAACTCTGAATTATGAGTGATATTCAGTCCCATTACCTCTGAGGTGTCAGATGTAATAGCAGGGAAATGTCATAAGATGTTAGGAGACAAAACAAACTGAGGTTAAGAAAGCCCTGTGGGGGAAGCGGCCAATAAAACCGGAGTGGCAGAGGTCCTGCTGGCGGTTAGGGGTCACGTCCCAGCTACAATGGCCTCTTCTTGTTGACTGGTCTTTGCAAATATGTGACATTCTGCTCGGTGAAAGAAGACTCCTTTTCTGTCTGCTTGCCTTGGATAATACTAGGAAGGGAGCGCCACACACTCATGGGGGGGCCAGTGCACTCCCCGGGGAGTACATTTAAGTCAGTGGGCGGAAAAATACTGTCTCAGGGCCAGCAGCATCAACATCATCTGGGAATTTCTTCAAAATGCAGATTCTCAGGACCCACACCACACCTAGGGGGCGAGGGGGAGGGGGAGGGGCGCCGGTGCAGCCAGGTGATTCCGGATCAATTCCGAGACCCCCTGGTCTTAGAATTAGGGGCCTGGGGTCTGTCACTGGCGAACATAGCCCCTGCCCTGACTCCTTCACCAGGTTTCTCCGGGAATCCAGTGAGCTCGTTGATACCATTGAGAACAGTGGAGAGTGACACAAATGTGAGGAATTATAATGCTTATTTCAGACGCAGATGGTCCAGTCAAAGCGAGGATCCCCATGTGCAGGCGCAGGGGGAGATGCTGCAAAGGTGAATCAGGATGTGGTGTGAACCCCGGGTTTCTGGAAAACACTGCGATTTGTACTTCCCAAACAAAGGGTCTGAAAAGAGGGTTGCTGGCTCTCAAACCCCTTCCGTCAGCCGGCGTTCTGGTGAGTTAAGTGTAAAGGTATCAGAAACATCTGGTTCTCATTTCCCTTTAAATTCACAGGAGCACAGAGATGAAAAAAGAACGAGGGTGGAGACCAGCGCCTTGCCAGAGCCCCTCCCCATTGACACGGCTCCAGGTGCTCAGCCCGGACGGTGGTCGGGCTCTCCCCCAGGCACAGGCCAGGTCCCCCAGAGCCGCCGCAGTGGAAGACGGCCGTGCTGCGCCTGCCAGGGTGGCGGCCCTGGGGCCCCGGAGGAGGAAGAGGGGGGCCTGGGCAGATGTGCACGACATGCTCCCTCCCCGCTCCAGTATAAGTGACTAGTGAGAGAGGGGAAATGAATATTAAAAACATCTTCGAGGGGAAAGGGAAGCCCAAAAGCAGATGTGCAGAGGGGTGGCGGGAAGGGAGGAGCATGAGCAGAACCTCACTGTCCCTGGATGTTGGTCTGTAAGCTTCAGAAATGTTTGTGGACGCTCTTCTCACAGGATGTTAGAGCCTGAGAGGACACCATACCTCCAAACCCCACTAACTCCTTTCCTCCCGATGGGAGATGACCTAGAATGGTTCCGGCCCAACTCCAGTGCTGGCAGCATTAGGATTTGAACTCAGACTTGGAGCTTGCTGGTGGCATGATCTGGATGAGTACCCCCAAACCAGGGGTTAAGGCATTTTCTGCTATATCTTTCTCTTGGGTTCAGCTCTGATGGGGAAGGGCTCAAAGCCAGTTCTTGGGGGTAAATGCCAAGCACCTTGTGGCGACAGAGAGGGCCCTGGGCAAGGATGCTGGTTTCACTGCTAGAGACCAGGATCTCTGACATGCATGGGGGCCCCGAAGCATAACAGAGGGTCCTGGTAGGGACTTTCACAAGCCTACAGCTTCCTCACTGGCCATTTCCGTCTTTGCTCTGATTATTAATAAAAGTGGCTCTCAGAGGTCGTAAGCCGGGAGAAAGCTGGAGGACTTGGAGAGTTTATGTAATGAGAGACCTCAATTGCATCGCCAAGTCTTGGTTGCTACACATCGTTTTGGCATCAGTGCAGGGGTAAATAAATATTAGATCAAAGTTTAAGGCAGAGAGTGCCTTTCTCTTCCCCTTTTAAAACCTAAGGAGCTCTCCTTCCCAACCTCTGCTCACCTTGGGTTTCCAACATGCTGCCCCTACCGAGGGGCCGACAGCTTGCAACAACCTGCCTTGGAACAAGGTCAAGAGCAGGCAAGGAGAGGGGGGTGGTGCTTCCAAGTCCAAGAGCTGTGCTTGAGGTACAGTGACAAGCTACACAGACCTGCATGGGATCACCAATATATGAAAGGATGACCCCAGGGGCCAGCACTGATGAGGAGAGAATTGTTTGAACACCCTGCCCCAGAAAACCCTGTGATTGTCTAGTGATTTAACAAATCTGAATGTACGCAAGAGACTTTCTGGCTGCCTTTGTTTGAAGGAGGGGATTAGTTTTCTGGACTAATTGCCAGTCTCTGCACTGACACACAAACATATACACACGTACTAAGCGGTGTCTTAACAAACGCCTGGCCCATCCATCAGAGCTGAGCCTGTTTGTGGAGGACTAATTGACCATGCATAAATTTCCTATTGAAAATTATAGCCCAAAAATGCAGAAGGGAAAGAGATTGTTTTTGCAATGAATAATTAAACCAAAGGATGATTCTTCGAGGGAAGGTAGGGGGGTGGAGAAAGAGCTAAAGTCTGATTTCTAGGCTTTATGAGACATAAATGCAGAGATATAGATTCAGAAATGTTCCAGACTGGCATTCAAGGCCCTCCCAAATATTATCCTTCGATGACCTTCTACCCTATGGCTCCTGACATGAACTCCAGGATACAACCAACCCAGGTTGTGTTCTGTTCCTGGAACACACTTTCCTCCCCCTCTGCCTTCACTGACGTCTGGGACGTCTCTTCTCCACTACTTGTGTTTGGTGAAACACAGCCAACCTTTCAAGACCTGTGTCTTCACCTTGGCTCTCTCGTTCTGAATGCAACCCTGTCCTCTTTTGTGCTTCAATCACATTTTGTTTTGACACGTCGTGTCTCTCATGAGCTTGAATTTTAAGTTTTGTTGTCATTATGTTGCACATTCCCTCCACATCTGACTACAAACCACAGCAAGACGGGACCAGTCCACGGTGTTTTATCTTGCATCCTCAGGCCCAGTTTTATCCATAAGGGCCCCATGAATGACATGTAATTTCTCTGAATGTCTATGGCATTTTATCAGAACTTGATTAAATTCAATTGTAAAAACTGGACCAATGTATCCTGGCTCTTCCAGGTTGCTGACTCATTCTACCACTTACTCAAAAAATATTCACTAAATGTCAAGTCTCTTCCCAGCTTTGTGCTCAGTACTGGGAAGTGAGTAAGGTACGTGTATGAGTCTCCTAGGGCTGCCATAACAAAGCGCCAGAACTTTAACAACAGAAATCTATTGACTCATAGTTCTGGAGGCTGGAAGTCCAAAATCAAAGTGTCAGCAGGGTTGGTTCCTCCCGAGGGCTGTGAGGGAGGGATCTGTCCAGCCTCTCTCCTTGGCTCGTCTATGGCCATCTTCTCCCTGCGTCTTCACATCTTTTTCCCTCCATATGTGTCTATGTCCAAATTCCCTCTTCTAATAAAGATACAAATTGTATTGGATTAGGGCTCACCCTAATGACCTTGTTTTAATTTAATTACCTCTTTAAAGACTCTACCACCAAATATGGTTACATTCTGAGGCACTAGGGGTTAGAACTTTGACACTTGAATCTTTGAGAGGGCTCAATTCAGCCCATAACAGTATGAGTATTGCCTTCACAAAACGTACAGTCTACAGAAAGATAGGGACAAGTAAACAGGCAATGACGATGTTGTGTGATCGATGCATAGTAACAGAAGAGATAGAGGGAAGCATGGACGGAGGGACATTTAATCTCGATTAGGAGTGGGGTAGAAAAAACTACACAGAGGAAGCAATGTTTAAGCTGAGAATCCTGTTCTCTGAAGAAAGTATGAAAAGTGAAACTTCCAGTTGCCAAAGTAGATGGCCTGAAATTTCCCTCAAGTTCAAATCTAGAGAATGCTATGGTCTGAATGCTGTATCTCCCCAAAATTCACATGTTGACATCCTACCCTCAAAGTTGACATCATTGGAGGATACTTAAATCATGAGGTTGCACCCCTCATGAACGGGATTAGTGCTTCATAAAAGAGGTTCCAGAGAAATCCCTATCCTCTTCTGTCAGCTGAGGGTACAACAAGAAATCTGCAACCCGGAAGATGGCTCTCACTCAACCATGCTGGCAAGCTGGGCATAGACTTCCAGCCTCCGGAACTGTAAGAAACAGATTTCTGTTGTTTATAAGCTACCTAGCCTGTGGTGTTTTGTTATAGCAGCCCAGAGAGATTAGGAAAATCTCCCATATTTCTCGCTCCCAAAATTTGTTAATTTTCCCTTACTTGAAATGGGGAAGGAGGCAGGTGAAATCTTTGCCTACCATCATCCCTTAGTGCAACCTCTCCAGATAAATTCTCTCCATCCAGGCATGGTGAGGATCCCAGAACCATGCTGAGACAGTCAATTCCCTAGCCTGTAGTGACCACAGGCTCCATCAAAGATTTAAAGGTGGAAGAAGAACCTTGGGTTTGGGAGTCAGTCAAGGAATCATCAAAGGCCTCAGAGATTTGGCAATGGCCACAGCAAAGACTCAGGGAGGACTTGGGGTGGCTGCAAAATGGACTTCCCAATGATGTGTATCCCTCAGAGGCTATGGGGGGTTGTGGTCAGTGGTGAAGCAAACGAGAACACACCAAGTGTGTGTCTACATTGGATAAAAACTCTCAGATGAAGCCCAGGCTCCATGGTGTTGAAGGCTCTTCTCCCTCTGGCCTCGCTCTACCTTTTGGTCTCATCTTACCACAACATCTCCTCACCAGCCCTGGATCGGAGCACCTCAATCCATCCTTCCACTCCTCTGCCCTTTAACATGCTGCTTTCTCTATTTGGAATCTACTTCACCACTCGGCTCATCATCAGAGCTCCAGCTCCCACATCACCTCTTCTGTGAAGCCCCCAGGGATCCTTCACCCCACATGGCCTATGAGAGTAACTGCTGCCTTCTTAGTGTGTCCATAATTTTTATGCATATGCTAACTTTCCTGTTATAAAATCATTATACTCATATGGAACTGTTTATTAAGAGCTCAAGATAGTCCCCACTCAGAGAATCAAATGTAAATCAAATAGACACAGTCCTTGCCCTCAAATACATTATGAGGAATAAAGACAGTAAGGCACTGGTTCTTGTATAAATGATGGTGTCCTAAGAGTAGGCAGCTTGAGAGGACGTCAAGGGTCAGCAGGTCCTTCAAGGTGAAGACAAGGACTTGAGCCTCATGCTCACAACAGTGGGAAGCATTAATGCCCTGTAGCTCAGTCTTACCTTACAGTGGAGAGTGGGCTGGAGGAAGCAAGGGGGGAGGAGATGTGGTCAGGTAAATGCTGTTGCAGTCTCGCAGGTAAAATGGTGCCTTGTACCAGCAACAGTGGAGATGGAGGAAAGCAAGTAGATGTGACAGATAATTAAAAGATCGGAGACAGCACTTGGCTACTGATTGAATGTGGGGTGAGGGTAAAAGAAGTGGTAAGGAGGACGCCTAGTTTCTGACATCCAGTTGGGAAGCACACGGTTGGTGTTTCCACTTCCTGGGACAGGGAGCACAGGAAGAAAGGCACCTCTGGGTGGCTTCAGCTTTGGGTACAGTGAGTACGCATGTGCTGGAGGCGACAGGGTAAATGAGACCACCAGGGACAGCATGCAGCACTGAATGTAAAGACTTGACACCAACATTTAAGGGCAGAGCAGTTAAAGAGAAGGACACAAAGAAGATAATAATAGTGACCAGTTACATACCTTGCCAGGCACTGTTTCAAGGGTTTTATATGTGCTACTAATGTAACCACAGTCCTGTAAGCCAGAGGCACAGAAAGGGCATGGGACTTGCACAAAGGCACCTGGCCAGCAAGGGCTGGAGCCAGGATCGAACCCAGGTCAACATGCTCCAAAGTCTGAGCTCATCACATACTACATTACTGTGGCCTTCAACCTAAAACATGCACAAAGAGTCTGTTTCAAGTAAATTGGAGTAGTCAACAGTGTTAAGTGCTTCTGAAGAATCAAGAAGGAAATGACAGAGAATGGCTCGTGGGATTGAGCATGAAGCCAGCATTGGTGCTGTTGGCTAGTGAGTTTCCCTGGGGAGAAGGGCAAACACCAAAATGCACTGATTCAAGGAGAAAAGGAATAAGGAAGAATGAGTGCAGACAATTCTTTAAAGAATGTTGGCAATGAATACAAAGAAGAATTATAGGAAATTCAGCAGAAAACAGAAATGGGATCGAGGAAATACCCCGATGTTTATTGCAGGAGAGTTTGGATATGTGTAACTGATGGTGGGAAGCGGGGGGGAGGGGGGGTCTGCATGAGCAAGGTCCCCAGATAGAGGAAGAGATGGGATCTAGGGCACAGGTGGAAATATTCATCTTAGCCTGGAAGAGGGACACCCTCCCAGTGAACATGAGGAAATGTGGGGAATGTTCAGAAGATGAGAGTATACATTTACAAAAGGGAATTAGAATGAGTTTGTTTCTGATCATTTCTATTTCTTCTCTGAAATATCAAGTGAGAACACCTGTTTAGCAGAAAGGTAAAGGTAATAGGTATGCATACTTGAGGAATGCCTGGGTGTGTCCTCCTTCTGGAATTGGGGATGTTGGACATTATTTAGCCCTAGTACCTAGCACAATGTGGAGACATGGTAGATGTTCATTAAGTGCACGTTGCATTGCATTGGGTTGGAATTTCCTGAGAATCTCAAAATGGGATCCTGATGGCAGGAGTTTGTTGAGCCTAGAACAACCCACCCTTGTCACAGCCAAATTTTCCTATGAGAAACTTGAGTCTAGATAGTTGAGAAGTATAAACCCCAGCAGGTGGCCAGAGCATGTGCTTCCGGAAGGGGTCCTGCGGCAGGATAAGGGCGCGGAGGCTCTTTCAGAGTGACTGGGCAGAGGGTCGCTGGATGAGGGCCACTCTGTGTGAGGCAGGAAAGCTGGAGTAACAGTCCTTTCAAGAGTGAACAACAGCTGCCAGCGTTGCCCAGGATCCATATCCTCCTACCAATTAAGGGATTTTACTGTGGAAATTTGTGCAACACTTAGTCAACCCTCTGAAGTTAGTCTTTCTCAAGCATCTAGTTAATGGTTCAACTACAGCCCCTAAATACCACCCAATTGAAATGTATCCAATGCTAATAAGTGAAAAGCACACCTCCACTAGAATAATGGCCCATGGGTGCCTCTTCTAAAATCCCCAGCAGCGCCCTGGCCGGTTTGGCTCAGCGGTTAGAGCGTCGGCCTGCGGTCTGGAGAGACCGGGGTTCGGTTCCCGCTAAGGGCACGTACTTCGGTTGCAGTTTGTCCCCGGCCCTGGTTGGTCGTGTGGGTGGCAGCCACTCGATGTGTCCCTTCACGTCGATGTTTCTCTCTCTCCCTTCCTCTCTCTCCCTCCCTCTCTATCTGTACAAAAAATGGAAAAATATCCTCGGGTGAGGATAAAAAAATAAATAAATAAATAAATAAATAAATAAATAAATAAAATCCCCAGCAGTGCTCTTTCCAACAAATCACAAGACTGGGGCTCTCAGCTCAACTTTTCCTCGAGGAGCAAATCTTGGGTCCGGCAGTGGCATTCCTGACTTTTGCTCTATGCCATTTCTTCTCCTTTGTGGAATTGGCTAAGGAAATTGTTGGGCTTGAGAGGACCCTAATTTAATCTATCAATAGCATTGTATCGCATAAAATTGATTCATGTGGCTCAAACTCTGCTGACACGACAAAGATCCAATATTGCTGTGACCCTGCTAGACATGGACCAGAGCAAAACAGAGCCTTGGCAGTAAATGAGGGTCACTGCTGGGCTCTCTCTGGACTTGGGTCTAAATACTTGACTCAGCCCTGGCCGGTTTTGCTCAGCACTTGGAGCGTCGGCCTGCGGACCAGAGAGTCCCAGGTTCGGTTCCCACTAGGGGCACGTACAAAAATAAAAATAAAAATAAAAATAAAAATAAATACTTGACTCATCTTTAGGTAACCAGGATACATGCTCTCCCAGCAGAGCAATAAGGATACACTGCTTTCTGCACATAAAGGTATGACTTTATCGGCACAAACACAAAGCCAATCCAAAAACAACTAAAATTAGAAAGTGAACATTAATCTAAAGGACAGCTAATGGCAACTCTGCAAAGCAAATGGCTTGGCCTAAATAACCATCCCACAAGCCAATGCGCTTGGCTATCAGAGAATGTAGCGTGCGACTCGCCCTTCTGGGGCCCCCGCCAGACGGCCAGCTTGTGCAAAACTACATGTTTGGCAGAAGTCATGTTCCTTTGGGGCTCAGGTGACCCAAACAGCTGCTCTGAAATGTTCCAGGTCAAAACTATTCCATAGTACTCTCAGATGTCAGTGACAGACTCGCGGGGGCCCTAAGGCAGACACAGACCTCTGCACGAGGAGAAGTAAATGTTTGTGTGGTCCACCACGACTCCTAGGAAGTGACATGGCTGCCCTGAGGTTGAGGACAGGCAGGCCGCTTTCATAAATAAACAGCAGTTTTACAGTCTCTGTGTCCAGTGTCTACTGTAGCATGGTTGCATCTATTTTGACCTGTTTGAAAATTGGAAAAACCCATGGGCCAAATCCCCCCACCCCTTCACATGCACATAAGTACGAAAACTTACATTTTCTTTCTAAGAGGTTTATGGATTCCCTGAAGCTCTCCTGTGATTTCCTAGACTAGCTTAACCAGGTGGGGGTAACGCATGCTATAAAACATATGAATTCTGCCCTGGCCAGTTTGGCTCAGCGGTTAGAGTGTCGGCCTGCGGACCAGAGAGACTCAGGTTTGGTTCCCGCTAAGGGCACATACCTCGGTTGCAGTTTGTCCCCAGCCCTGGTTGGGACGTGCAGGAGGCAGCCACTCGATATGTCCCTTTCACATCAATATTTCTCTCTCTCTCTCTTCCTCTCTCTCCCTCCCACTCTATCTGAACAAAGAATGGAAAAATGTCCTCGAGTGAAGATAAAAAATATATATATATATGAATTCTGTTTTAATGAATAGATAATATGCACACTTCAAAACCTTACTAGAGAATTCAATCAGTGAGTTGGTTAACATGTGAGAAAAGCACCCTTAGGGATTAGTCAGCTTTTGCTATGTTGCTGTAGTAACAAGCATCCCCTGAGTAGCTCAGTGGCTTTCAGCAACACAGGTTTTCTGCTCACTTGTGCTACCTGTCCTTTGTGGGTCAGCGCTCCTCTGCTCCTCACTTTATCCATTCCAGGTCCAGGCTGAAGGCCCCTCTCTGGACATGTTGATTTTATCGCAGAGATAAAAGGACAGTTTTTGAACCTTGCAATGTTCTTTAAAGCCGCTACCTGGATATAGATATACCACCTCTGTTCATAGTCCATTGCCCTCAACAGGTAACATGACCAGGCCTGACGTTGATGGGATGTATGAGTGGGGGTTACCATGAAATGTACCCCTGTGGGGTTAGGGATGATAGAGAGCGGCAGCAAATATCTTGATGAAATCATGCAATTGACCACACTTAGGGACATGCCAATCAATCTCACAGTCTCCCAAGTTCCATTCATTCAAGGCAGGAAATAAAAAGAAAGCAAACCCTACTAGCTTAACTGACACACATCAGAATACTCTCCCTGAATCAAAATTCAATGTCACAGCATTTAGGCTAAGTAAGGGTCAGTGTCTGAAAGAGGGAGAAATATGACTTTTGAAGACACTGTCCGTTAGCTACTCAGTGTCCCTGAGAAAAGGATCTATCATCCTGAAAAATTCCTCTTCTGGTTTATAATTCACATCTGGAATAAAAGTTGGCATTTCCCAGGAACTGATTTTCTTTCCGTCAGATAATGAGGCTGAGACATTACTTAAGAGTTCCATCTAGCCTCGGTTAGCAAAAAGTTTAAACACACAGTCTCCTATTTCTACTTGGATTATATCCTCCCATTTTTATATGGCTTCTCTTTGCTCTTGATGACTTCATTTTTTAAAATAATATTTTTTTCTAGCTGGAAAAGTGAGCAGATTTAATACAGAAATTTAAGAAAACAGCAGAAAGCAAAAAGGAAGAGTTATTTATGACATCAACCCCACCCCCACCCCCCGCAAAAACAACTCTGATAACATTTTGGTATGTTTCTTGCAATGTTATATTTATATATTGTATTTATTATTTATATATTTAAATATATATTTAAGAGAATAAAATCACCTCCATTTCTCTTTCCCCTAAGGTCTCCAAAAGAGACTGGGGACCAGCGTGGCCCTTAGATCCTAATTTAATTGAGTCTTTTCCAAACAGTAAATTTAAAGCTTTTGCTGTCTAATTTTGTGGCTGAGGAAGTAGCTACTCAGAGTTATGGTGAAGCTGCGTTTTATGTGCTTTTGAATTATTCAGTCTTGAAATTGTGTTTTACAATATTAGTGAAGCCTCACTTTATACACTATAAATAATACCAGGCCACTAAACTGAAAAAATGTTTCAAGAAGAATTGCCTGAGTTCAGCGCCCGCGGGACAGGCAGAGGGTGACCGCGCCGTTGTCTGGACAGCACGGACGTCTCCTGGCAACAGCCGCACCCTCGGGCCCGCGGGCTGGGCACCGCTGTGTGCGCACGAGAACGCTGGGCGTCTGCTGGCTCTCACCCTGTAATTCCAACATTTACTAGGGCTGTCACTTAAAATACCTTTTTATGTCCTATAACCATGTCACTCAAGCATTCATAAGTCAGGATACAAGTGGCGGGGCTAAACACGCATTGCCAAATCAATAACTCAGGCGGCTGTCGGAGGTAATAAAGCAGCCTGGCGCGCCGCGGCTGATTTAGGGGACACCCGCGGAGATGCAGGCGCGCGCGCCACAGGACGAGGCGGCCGAGCTCTGGGCGCTGGTGTTTGCAAGAGCCGAACACTGGACGCGGCCCAAGCGTCCGTCAGGCTGAGCCGACAGGACAGCTGAGTGACGGTGCACTCTGGCGACGGGGCCCTGCGCAGCCACACGGGCGGGCGACTCCAGCCACAACACGGATGAACTGAACGGACGAGACGCTGAGCAAAAGAAGCTGGACCCACAAACACACACACACACTCTGTGACTCCGGTAATAACAAGGTTCAAGAAAGGAGAGAAGACCGAACCAGTTGGCAATGCATGCGTAAGGTAGTGAAATCATGAAGAAAGCAAGTGATTCCTAATAAAAGTCAGGTGGTAGTTGTTGGGGGGAGTGTGGGTTGGGAGGTGGCAAAGAGGACTTCTGGGCACTGGCAAAGTGCTGCCTCTTGGCCCAGGCGGTGGCCGCACAGGTGTCTCACGCACAGGTGACTCCCATTCACTGGGAGTCTTTGTGCTTTGGGCTGTCTGTGTGTTATAGTTCGTAGTACGTATAAAGGTTATAGAAACCAGTGTGACAGGGTTGTACCCCAAGCTGTGAATCTAGTTGATCTTTGTGAAAACCCTCCCCTAACTTCTCTCACTTTTAGCCTGAAGGGCACCCTCTGCAGCTATCATAAAACAAGAAGAAACACTGACTGTGCCAGAGGAAGGAGAGAGATCAAAGCCAGTTCCTCCCGCTTCTAGAGACTAGATAAAGTGGTGGTTGGGGAGGGGAAGACCATGGCGGGTGGAGATGGAGAGGGTGAATGTACACAGTGGAGGGATGCGGACTGCCCTTGAAGAGTGGCTTTAGCTGCACACACAACTCACACTGCAAACACCATGCCCAGAAGACACCCTGCCCACAGGAATCCAGCCAGCACACCCTGCCCAGCAGAGTGAAGACACTTGGAATCAAATGGGTGGAGACAGGGGCAAAAGAGAGACCTTTGGCCACTAAGCAGAGTAGACTCAGAGGGAAGCAGTGGAAATGTCCCCACCAGCAGCAGCCCTGGGAACCTCTCTCACTGTTATTGACATTTTGCTCTGAGGGTCCAGATGCTGCTGCTGTAAACCCGGTGGACTAGCCCTGCGTTTCCACCTCATGGTTTGCAGAGGCGTGATTGGAAACCTTTGACCTAGCTGATTTTTAGCATCGTCTCTTACCTGAGCTAATGATGACATTTGCACTGAGCTTTCAAAACACATTTACAATCGTTATTTACACTTTAATCTGTGTTTAAATGCTGGCGGTGCGGCTGTCATTCTCATTGTGCCCAATTCGGTGGTTTGTGGGTCCTTTTTAACGCACATGCTTTGCATGTCTGCTACGCATATTAGATTCTGAGCACAGGATGGTGGCGGGGTAGGGGGGGTTGTGTCCTTGAGTGGTTGCCTGTCTGAGGATGCCTGCCTGGGACCTCACATATGAGCCTGATCTAGTACTGTGATTCCCTTTCCGCTCAGAACTCTGTCTTCTGTCCATGCTGTCTGTTCTTGGACACCCAAAAGGTAAGTCTGACTTTTATTCTTTTGTTGTTAGCTTGCTCTTTCTAGACTATGCATGGTCACTATTCCTTCATCCTTGGAGTTAAGAATTTTGCCAGCCGATTTCTAGGTGTTGATTTGTTTTCATTTTTTGCCTGGGTCCTGGTGGGTACCCTTAACCTGAAGGTGTAGGTCTTTCCTCTAGCTCGGAACTGTTTTATACCGTTATTTCTTCAAATGCCGTTCCTATTCCCTGAGCTCTCATTTCTTTTCAGTGACCTGGTTTTCAGAACACTGGGGCTCCATTGTGTGTCCCCCAGAGTTGTCCTGCCTCTCTGAGCTCTCATTTCTGATCACTTTGTCCTTTCCCGAGCCGTCTCCTCAAGTTTACATCCATTCAGGCACCTGTAAATGGGGTGTTTATTCAAATAGGTCAGTATTTGACCCATTTCCTCCAGCTCATGTAGATTGACTTTGGCTCTGTGTATTTTCATCGGAGATGAATTTCACCCCCCGGTACTGACACAGGGGAGAGGTGTCCCCTTGGGCCCCAAGTACAACTGTTACAAGAGCAGTGCGTGCATCCGCAGCAGCCACAGACGGTCAGAGCTCCGGAACAGCCGGTCCTCAGTCTCGTGAATATTCATTGTACATCTGGTATCTGGCCTCCAAAACACAGCCAAGAGAGGAATCGGAAGCTGATTCTCTGCTGAGAAATATCATCCAGATGCCCTATTTCTGAAGCTTCTTTGCGGGGGCCAAGATCAGGAAGGCCCTGACCATTTACTCATTGGCCATCTCAGCAAGTGATATGATCGCTCTTCCCATTACTTGCAAGCAAGAGGTGAGGGGAAAACTCAGCTCTGGCTGGATTTCAGACTGACCTCCAAAGGGTGGGAATTAGTCATTCCAGGAAGTTGAAATCATGTCCATCACCGCTAGGACAGGAGAGATTTAGAGGAAATACATTCTGAATTTTTATTATTTTCTTAATTTTTATTATGCCCCACAGTTGCCTCTGTAAGGCTTTTTTTGCTTTTTTAAGTTTTCCCTGGTAGCTCTGTCACCCAGTGCCCTCAACATAGCAAGTGTCTGGCTTTGTGGGCAGCAGCATCTGTTATAAGCTTTCAAAATTTAAATGATATTTAACAGTTCTCTATCTATGAAAGCATCTCATATCCTCTTTGGAAATGGTATGGTATAAATGTAAAGATCTTGCAACCTAGGTGGCCTTGGTTTCACAAGCTGGTCAAGATGAATGTCCCCATGTTAACACTAGCATTTAAGTCTTAGTCCTTAAATCTTGATATAAGTTAGTCTCTTGATGACTTCTGCCAGGAGTTTTAGCCTGCGCTCTCCCAAAGGCAGAGCCTGAGGCAAGGGCTGATGTGCAGGTGTTTTATTGGGGAAGTAAGCTCAAGGAATAGGAGTGTATGTGAGGGGAGGGAAACTGAGAGGAGCCACGCCCACTCGTGGCTGCAATAGTAAGCAGGTCGAGCTTTGCGAGAAACTGGCGCTCAGACCTCCAGAGCACAGCCACACAGAATGCACCTAAGAATTGTTTCCCCGGACAAGGAAAGGTAGTATCAATGCCAGCTCCTATGCCCCAATGATCAAGCATTGCCCTTTGGGTGTTGGTCCCCTCACACCTCCAGAATTGCCCAGGTGCATATATCAGGATGGTATATCCTGATATATATCCGCATGGCTCCTGCAGGAATCCCAAGAGAAAGAGGCTTCCATGGAGAAGGGTAGAGATGCCTGCTACAGCCAAGGAGAGGTGCTGCCAAGTTCCACCTGCAAGCAGCTGGTTACCACAGCAACAGCAAGACTAACATGCAGCCCGAGAGGATGCGAAGAAGAGCACAAGACGTGTCCTCTGCACTGGGCATTTGCAAGGAGTGGGTCTTCCGTGGGTCTTTTTGATGTTTACTGTTGTAACTAGCAGAGCCGGCACTCTATAGACTCTGTGTGCTGGGAAAGAGATGGAGGTGACAGAGATAGAGACATGGAGATGGAAATAGATATCCTAGTCAATAAAAGTAAATAAATGGGACATTTTCTAAATAAATACAAATGCACTCTAAATATAAAAGTATGTACACTTTGGGGTGCTTTTGTCCATACACACTTAACTCGCACTGAAAACGTGGTAGGAAGGTATATCTCTGTTCTTACTTTAGGAAGGTGGGTTTCAGAGAAGGACTGCTCCCAAGTCACACCACCAGCAAGTAGTCATGCCAAGGTTTGGGTTCAGGAACGTCTGACACAAAAACAACGGCATCACATGTTACTCGGGATGCTCAAATACATGAACTTCATTCCTTTAACCAACACACTGGCTTGAACATTTTTTCTTGCTGGGTTGGTTGGGGTTTAGTTTACTTTCATGAAAACTTCAGCTTTCTTTCCCATGAGCTGGTGATTAATGCTATGTTTCCAGTATGAAATGACAATATAAACATGGCACCAATGGCCTTGGGCAATACACAGGCTACCTTGAGACAGGTCAGCCCCGCCCTTGCCAAAACAATGAAAACTGCAAACAATTACCAAAAATGTAAAACAGAGAGGGTTTAAAAGTAAGCTCAGCCCTGGCCAGTTTGGCTTAGAGGTTAGAGTGTCGGCCCGCGGACTGGAGAGTCCTGGGTTTGGTTCCCACTAAGGGCACATATCTCTGTTGCAATTTGTCCCCAGCCCCGGCTGGAGTCGTGTGGGTGGCAGACACTCGATGTGTCTCTCTCTCTCCCTCCTGCTCTATCTGAAGATAAATGCAAAAATGTCCCTGGGTGAGGATTAAAAAAAAAAAAACTAACAAAGTCAAGTCCTCCACTGCCAAATACAATGAGAAAAATTACAAATACAATGGAAGCCAAGCTGACTCCATTGGGGAAGCACTTGGATTCTTTCCAGATTTAGGGTCCAGTGGCTTGGGTTCTACTTCCTATTTAGGGACAAGGAATGTGTGTTCAGGGCTGAGAAAAGTGGGGAGTTGAATCTAAACTACACACATGAGCTTCAGAGATTTGAAAAACTGCCTCTTCCTTAACTAGGAAATAGATGAATTTCCTCTACCTTCTTAAAGAGACTATAAGAAGTGGATGGTCTATCAAAGCTTTAGGGAAAAAAATAAGCTATTAAATACCCAAATTTCAGGCAAGTTTCACTCAAAGGCACAACATTAAATTACATAATTTAAGAAATAGAGTCGGGAAAAAATGGCTGCGGAGTGAATGGAGCTACACCGACCATCTCCCGGGACCAAACTGGAATTACAACAAAAATAAAGGCAAATCGTCAGGAAGGGGCAACCGAAAGGCAGCTTGGAGGACCACATAACCAGGGACACTGACTCAATCCTGGTAGGCTTGCGAGGACACGAGAAAGGGCCGGGAGCCCACGGTCTGCAGCGGCCTGGGCGGGGACCAGGGGACTCAACTGGGACCAAGGGGCTGGCTGGAAGCTGCGCCCTCGGCTGGGTCCAGCTGCCTCGGCTGAGTGCTACGCTCTCGGCTGGGTGGCCTCGGCTGTGTGCTACGCCCTTGGATGAGTCCTGTGAACTCGGCTGGGTGCGATGCCCTCGGCTGAGTCCTGTGAACTCGGCTGGGTGCGATGCCCTCCGCTGGTGCCACAGCCTCGGCCGCCATTAGCTGGGAGCAGCGCCCTCGGGTTCAAAGTCCCAGGTGGGTCCAAGAAGCAGAGTCTGGACAGAGGCTAAATTGGCAGCAGCCACTCACCTTGGGCTCCAGCAGAGGGAAGGCAGACTGGACTGGAACTGTGTGGGGACACTCAGGATTTGGAGGGTGCTCAGAGATTTTGCTGAGTGCAGACACGCAGGACTGTGGTCATCTTACTCCTTCCCAGGGCCATGGGGAGAGGCGGCGGCCCCTCCCTCGGAGATTCAACCCCACCTGGTGGCCATTGAAATGCTAATTGAGGCCCATTAACAACCAGCATCTGCCCCACCCTCAGGAAATCCTCTTACACTGAGCACCTGAGAGTGTTTTCCAGGCAACTCAGAAACCAAGGTTCTTCAGGTGACCTCTACTAATACCTCCAGGCAAAAAAAGTTAGAGGATAACTACCATTCCCTGGGCTAGAACTCTAACCAGGAAAGTTAAGACTTGACAGTGGTGTTTAAAGTGGGTCCTCCCTGCCTCATCCAAACCCAGGAGAGGGAGCCACAAACAGCAGAACACCAACACCCTCAGGGAAAATTTGGCAGACTCCAAAGCCCACTGTGATAGCCAAAATGGTGAAAAACAGAAACAAAAGCCAATGAAAGAACAAGAGACCTCTACCAAAAATGAGACAAATGACATGCAGTTAAGGAAGTTAACTGAACTAGAATTCAGAGCATTATCTTGAGGAAGCTCAACAGCATGTGTAAGGACATAGAGATGCTGAAAATAAGCCAATTGGAAATTAAAAACCACCAAGAAGAGATAAAAAATGACGTATCAGAAATGAAAAACACATTGGAAGGTCTAAAAAGCAGAGTAGAGGAAGCTGAGGACCGGATCAGTGAATTAGAAGACAGGGTAGAAAAAATCAACCAATCAGAAAACCAAAAGGAAAAAACGATTACAAAACAGGAAGACAGCTTAAGAGAACTGTGGGACAACTGGAAACGTAATAATATTTGCATCATAGGAGTCCCTGAAGAAGAAGAAAATGAGCAAGAGTTAGAGAATATATTCAAAGACATAGTGACAGAAAACTTTCCTAATTTGGTGAAGGAAGAAGGCATTCAAGTTCAAGAAGCACAGAGAGCCCCAAGTAAAAAGAACCCAAACAGGCCCACACCACGACACATAGTAATCAAACTGCCAAAAATTAAAGACAAAGAGAGAATCCTAAAAGCAAGAAGAGATAAGCAACAGGTTACCTACAAAGGAAACCCCATAAGGCTCTCAGCTGACTTCTCACAAGAAACACTACAGGCCAGAAGGGAATGGCATGAAGTAATCAAGGTCATGAAAAACAAGGATCTGAATCCAAGACTACTCTATCCAGCAAGGCTATCATTCAAAATAGAAGGTCAAATAAAAAGCTTCCCAGACAAAAAAAAAAAAGGCTAAGGGAATACATTAGCACCAAACCAGCACTGCAAGAAATGTAATAGGACTGCTGTAATTTTCAGAAGAAATGGGAAGAATAATAGAACCACACAAAACAAAAATGGCAATAAATAAGTACATATCAATAATCACCTTAAATGTAAATGGATTGAATGCTCCCATAAAAAGACACAGAGTAGCTGATTGGATAAGAAAGCATGACTCATCTATATGTTGTTTACAAGAGACCCACCTCACAACAAAAGACTCACATAAATTGAAAGTGAAGGGATGGAAAAAAAATCTTCCAAGCAAACGGAAAGGAAAAAAAAAGCTGGGGTAGCAATACTCGTATCTGATAAAATAGATTTCAAAATGAAGGCCATAACTACAGACAAAGAAGGCCACTACATAATATTGAAAGGACCTATCCAACAAGAAGATATAACCTTGATAAACATATATGCACCCAATATAGGAGCACCAAAATATATTAAAAATCTTCTGGAGGACTTCAAAGGAGAAATCAATAGCAATACAATCATAGCAGGGGACTTCAACACCCCGCTGACATCACTGGATAGATCCTCTAGACAAAAAATTAGCAAGGAAACAGAGACTCTAAATGAAGCACTAGACCAAATTGATTTAATAAATATCTACAGAGAATTATATCCCAAAACTACAGAATTCACATTCTTCTCAAGTGCACATGGGACATTCTCAAAGATAGACCACATGTTAGGGCACAAACTAAGTCTCTACAAGTTCAAGAAGACTGAAATCATATCAAGCGTCTTCTCAGATCACAATGGCATGAAACTAGAAATCAATTGCAAGAAGAATATGCAAAGACATTTGAACACATGGAAGCTAAATAGCATGTTATTAAACAATGAATGGGTCACTGAGGAGATCAAGAAAGAAATCAGAAACTTTCTGGAAACCAATGAAAATGAAGACACAACAACACAAAATCTATGGGATGCAGCGAAAGCAGTTCTGAGAGGGAAGTTCATAGCACTACAGGCCTACTTCAAAAAAACAAGAAAAATCTCTAATAGACTATCCAACCTCGCAACTTAAAGAACTAGAGAGCAAACAAAAAGAAAACCTCAGAGCAAGGAGAAGGAAGAAAATAGTAAAGATCAGAGCAGAAATAAACGACATAGAGACCAAAAAAACAATTCAAAGGATCAATGAAACAAAGAGCGGGTTTTTCAAAAAGATAAACAAGATTGATGGACCCTTAGCTAGACTCACCAAGAAACAAAGAGAGAGAACCCAAATACACAAAATCAGAAATGAAAGAGGAGAGGTAACAGCTGACACCACAGAAATACAAAAGATCGTTAATAACTACTATGAACAATTATATGACAACAAATTCGACAATCTAAGCGAAATGGACAAATTTCTAGAAACACATAGTCTCCCAAAACTGGACCAGGAAGACATAGAAAACTTGAACAGATCAATAACAACAGAAGAAATTGAAGATGTAATCAAGACTCTCCCAGAAAACAAAAGCCCAGGCCCGAATGGCTTCACGGGGGAGTTTTACTGAACATTCAAAGAAGAACTAACACCCATTCTCCTCAAACTATTTCAAAAAATTCAAGAAGGAAGACTTCCAAACTCATTTTATGAAGCCAGCATAATTCTAATTCCAAAGCCAGAAAAAGATACTACAAAGAAAGAAAACTACAGGCCAATATCCCTGATGAACATAGATGCCAAAATCCTGAACAAAATACTAGCAAATCATATCCAGCAATACACCAAAAGAATTATCCACCATGACCAAGTGGGATTCATCCCAGGGATGCAAGGCTGGTACAATATTTGCAAATCAATAAATGTGGTACACCACATAAATAAAATGAAGAATAAAAACCACATGATCATATCAATAGATACCTAAAAAGCCTTCGACAAAATCCAGCATCCATTTCTGATAAAAACACTCAGCAATGTGGGAATAGAGGGATCATATCTAGACATAATAAAGGCTATATATGAAAGACCAACATCATATTCAATGGGCAAAAACTAAAAGCATTTCCCTTAAGAACAGGAACAAGGCAAAGATACCCACTTTCACCACTCTTATTTAACATAGTACTGGAAGTCTTAGCCACAGAAATCAGGAAGAAAAAATAAAAGGGATCCAAATTGGAAAGGAGGAAGTGAAATTGTCATTTTTTGAAGATGGCATGATACTATACGTAGAAAACCCCAAAGACTCCATCAAAAATTTACTAGACTTAATAAATGAATTTGGCAAAGTAGCAGGATACAAAACTAACATCAAGAAATCTATGGCATTCTTATACACCAGTGATGAACTCACAAAAAAGAGAAACTAAGAAAACAATCCCATTTACCATTGAGGCAAAAAAAATTAGGATACCTAGGAATAAACTTAACCAAAGAAATAAAGAACCTATTTGCAGAAAACTACAGGTCATTGAAAAAAGAAATAGAGGAAGATATAAAAAAGTGGAAGCACATACCCTGTTCATGGATTGCGAGAATTAACATCATTAAAATGTCCATATTACCCAAAGCAATCTATAGATTCAATGCAATCCCCATTAAAATACCAATGGCATACTTCACAGAATTAGAACAAGTACTTCAAAAGTTCATATGGAACCAAAAAAGACCTCGAATAGCCACAGCAATCTTAAAAAGGAAGAACAAAGTTGGAGGGATCACATTACCAGATTTCAGATTGTCTACAAAGCAACTGTAATCAAAACAGCCTGGTACTTGCACAAGAACAGGCATATAGACCAGTGGAACAGAACAGAGAACCCAGAAATGGACCCAGGGCAATATACTCAATTAATATTTGACAAAGGTGGCAAGAGCATACAGTGGAGTAAGGACAGCCTCTTTAATAAATGGTGTTGGGAAAATTGGACAGCTACATGCAGAAAAATGAAACTAAACCATCAACTTACACCCTACACAAGAATAAACTCAAACTGGATTAAAGACTTAAATGTGACTCATGAATCCATAAAAATCCTAGAAGGAACTATAGGTAACAAAATTTCAGACCTCATACCCAGCAGAATTTTCACTGATACATCACCTAAGGCAATAGAAACAAAGGAGAAAATGAACACATGAAACTACATCAAACTCAAAAGCTTCTGCACAGCGAAAGATAGAATCATCAAAAGGAAAGGCTACCCACTGTATGGGAGAGGATAATTGCCAATGATATATCAAATAAGGGGTTAATTTCAATATATATAGAGTGCTCATACAACTCAACAAAGGAAGACAAAAAACCCAATTAAAAATGGGCAGAGGAACTAAATAGACAACTCTCCAAACAGGACATACAAATGGCTAAGAGACATATGAAGAAATGTTCATCATCACTAATTATCAGAGAGATGCAAATTAAAACAACAATGAGGTATCACCTCACACCTGTCAGAATGGCCGCCATCAACAAATCATCAAACAACAAGTGTTGGCGAGAGTGTGGAGAAAAGGGGACTTAGTGCACTGCTGGTGGGAATGCAGACTGGTGTAGCCACTATGGAAAACAATATGGTGTTTCCTCTAAAAATTAAAAATTGAACTTCCATTTGACCCAGTGATCCCACTTCTAGGAATATACCCTAAGAAGCCTGAAACACCAATCAGAAAGAATGTATGTACCCCCATGTTTGTAGCAGCACTATTTACAATAGCTAAGATCTGGAAACAGCCCAAGTGTCCATCAGTAGACGAATGGATAAAAAAGCGGTGGTACATATACACAATGCAGTACTATGCAGCTGTAAGAAAGAAAGATCTCTTATCCTTTGAAACTACATGGAGGGACCTGGATAGTATCATCCTAAGTGAAACAAGCCAAACAGAGAAAGACAAGTATCATATGATCTCACTTATTTGTGGAATATAATGAACATAACAGTCTGAGGAATGGGGTAGTCCCAGAGACGTGGAAGTGGGGTACAGACTGACAATCCCTAGAAGAGGGGGGTGGTGGGGGAGAGATAAACCACAGAACTTATATGCATGTATGCATGAACAGTGGTCATGGACAACAAACTGGGGACAGGACAGGGAGGGAGGGGAAGGGGGAATCAGTGGGGGAAAAAGGAGAAACATCTGTAACAAAAATTAATTAATAAAAAAATAAAATAAATAGAGGAACTGGCCCTGGCCGGTTTGGTTCAGTGGTTAGAGTGTCAGCCCGTAAACCAGAGAGGCCCAGGTTTGGTTCCCACTAAGGACACGTACCTCGGTTGCAGTTTGTCCTCAGTCCCGTTTGGGGTTGTGTGCATGGCAACCTCTCGATGTGTCTCTCTCACATCGATGTTTCTCTCTCTCTCTTCCTCCCTCTCTCCTTCCCGCTCTATCTGAAGATAAATGCAAAACTGTCCTCAGGTGAGGATTAAAAAGAAAAAAAAGGAAATAGAGGAACTGTGAGTCAAACATTTAACACAAAATCTATGCAGGTCAGTGGACTCCCTGAATGGCATCAACAGAAAGACATGTATAATTGCTCCGGGGAAAAATGGACAGCCCAAAGCACAGGGACTTCCCGCAGAAATAAGTCAGCCCTGACTGATCGAAATTCACAAAACAGAATTGCCGAAATGTGAGGAAAATGAACCACACTGAGGGAGAGTGAGCAGATCTCTCCTTAGAGACAGTTGGCCCCGAAGAACTGCTTATGATGGAACAAGGAAGACAATGTGAAGTAGGTTGACTTGAAATGATTCAGAGTTAACAGTTTACAGAAGAAAATGTAATGAAAAGCAGACCGGTCTGAACAAGGAAGAGGCAGATTTGGAAAGGAACTAATAGAGCATCTAGAAATGAAAGGGGAATAAATCATAAACATCTAAAACTCAATGGGTTAAACACAGGACCCGAAAGGAAAAATAACTGTAGTGACCCTTCATGAGCTGGAAGGTAGATGCAGAGGGGTCACCAGAACGTGCCAATGGAACAGGGGGATGGGAAATATGAAAAACAGACGAAGAGCCATGAGGATAACAGGAAAGAATTAACAATGAGCAAGCATAGTTGGTACCCCAGAAGGCAAAAATGAGGGGAGGGAATAATCCAAGAATTTGCAACTGAAAATTCTCTAGAATTGACAGAAGATTGAAGAATTGTAAGTACCAACATCCAGATAGCTATAAAAATAAATAAATAAATAAATAAATAAATAAATGAAAACAACTCTTGCCTGGCTCAGTGGTTACGCATAGACCCATGCACCAAGAGGTCACCGGTTCGATTCCCTGTCAGGACACATGCCCAGGTTGTGGGGGGGGCATGCAGGAGGCGGCCAATCGATGTTCTTTCTCATCAATGTTTCTATCTCTCCCTCTCACTTCCTCTCTCTCTCTCAAAATCAATTCAGAAAAACCCTTAAAAGTAATCAGAAAAAAAGGTTAACTATCTCAAGCTAAATCATAAATACATAAGCAGAAGCAGATACCAGGAGGCCATGGCATAATGGCCTGAGAGAGCTGGGGGAAGTAACTCAGGCCTGGAATTCTACATCCAGATGAACCATTTTTAAGAATGAAGGGAACAGAAAAACATTTGCAAGTAAAGTCAGAAAAATATTTTCACTCACATGTCCTTTTCAGAAGAACTACTAAAAAGGTACCTCAGTAAAAAATGAAATTGATTCTAGAAGGATGGTATGGGGTGCGAGAATCAATAATGACACTCTCCCCCAAAAAGGTAGACGTGTTGACGTCTAATAAACATTTATAGTAAAATTTTATTATTATTCTATGGGGAACGGGATAAAGCAATGAGGAACTAGAATATTTAATAGCGATTAAATAGAAAAATGAGGGAGACTGGAGTTAAGGCATTCTAGATATCTTGTACTTTTTAGAAGTAGAACTAAAATAATTATTAACTTTAAATTTTAGCTGATAGGCATGTTAAAATTTTTTGGAGTGACTACTTACAGATCAGAAAAATAGTTCAATTTCCATAGCAATAGTGGGAAAAGAAGTGACTCTTAGGCATTACTAGAAGCCTATTAAACTGAGGTCAGATCCAGGAAATTGAACGCAGAGTCAATTTCCAAGCCGTTAGACAGGTTGTGATCAGGCAGGTTGCAAGTGTCCATAGGAAAGAGATCTGAAGAGGGTGGCCTGGGGCTCCGAACAGGAGGAGGTTGGACGAAGGAGTCCTATCCTGCAGTGGAGACTGAGGAGGAAACGCTAGAGAGGTGGAGGAAGTCAGGAGAGGACTGTGGGCTGGACCCCTGGGGAGGCAGCGCCCAGCTGTGTCACATGTTTCTCATAGGTTCAGCAGGGGCATGATGGGAATTGGCCACTAGATTTGGTAATGTAGAAGCACTGGGGGGAAAAAGGCACTTATCTGGACATAAACTATCAATGCAGAAATAGGCAAACAGAAAGCCATAAACACACCTCCGCCTGAAAGGGACCTTAATAAATGACATGGTTTGTACTGTAAAACAAGGGAAAAGCCCTTCCAATAAGTGATACCTAGACAATTGGTTATCCATATGCAAGTTAACAAATAAAAATAAACTCCATGTCTTTAGATGGGAAAAGTTTTCTTAATTAGTCCTAAAACGCAGAAACCTTTGATAAATTTGACCTGATTAATGTTTCAAACTTCCTTCCAAGACATCATAAACACAGTCGAAAGTTATCCAGCGAAGCAGAAGATCTTAGCAATCTGTATACAAAAGCTTGCCCTCGAGATGATGGATATGGTTTCCAAAAAGCAATAGCAAAAGGTAAATGATAGAAAAAGTGGCAAAAATATATATGGATAATCTGCAAAAGAGGAAAAGCCACGTAGCCCCTAAATATGAAAAAGATGAAAATGCTTAGACTTGCTAGTAATCAGAAAAATGAAAACAATAATAAGATAAAACGTCACACCCAGAAATCTGACACAAATAAAGTATCACAATAAAGAAACAGGAATCGTCATAACCACTACCGGGAATGTTAACTGCTACAACCACTTGGGCAATATCCATTAAAGTAGATTTGCAATCCATACAACACAACACCATCCTTACGAGGAACTCTCACATCCATACATAAAGAGATCAAAGTATGTTCATATGTCAACTTATATAAAAGTGAGATAGCAGAAATAACCTAAATGCTCACCAGTAGGGGAATCAACTAAAATATATTCTGGAATGAAATATATAGCAGTGAAAACATAAACTAGAACTATTCAAATCAATGTGAAAAAATCTCAAAAGCATCACATTGAATGAAGAAAATACAAATTGCTGAAGGGTAGTATACATAATAATATTAACATACAACTTATAACATAAAAATTAGTACTACCATTTCTTAGGAGTGCTAACATAAGAACATGAGTGAGAATGCAACACACCGATTTCAGAACAGCTCATGCCTCTGGTGGAGAGAGAGGGAGATGAGGAAGGAAGAATCCAAAGAAGGCTGGAACTGTGTCCATAATGTTCGCTCCCAACAGAGCCTGAGATACACAATCACGTGAAATGGTTAAATGCTAAATGGTGTCATTTTGGCAGTAGCTACATGGGCGGTTTTAATCTTATTCCTGGCACTTTCCTGTGTGTTTCAGATTATTTTACGATAAAAACAAGAAAGCATGATGGAAAGTACAGGAGGGGGACGATGATAGAGATTCACGAATGCAAATCTTCATAGAGGCCAAAGTTAGAGGTCTTGATTTGAGAATTAATATTGATTGTCATATCACAATAAACTGTCCACAGCCTACTGGAGGCCCACAGGATTCTCCCAAGGAACTATAAGCAGATTCAAACATTTTAAGTCCTTTCTGTGGTTTCACTGCAAAATAGCTTTCAATTTTATAGGCATTCATATTTATGTATATAGGAAGCCTATTTTCCAGATATCTCCAAAAAAATTTTTTTATGATTGACACTAGTCAGTCATAAACTAAAATTGGTGCATTGCTGATGTTTTCCAAGGATTCTAATGTGGTACTCTATTAGGAAATGTGTTTGCCATCCAGTTCAATACTGCAAAGCTTCTAATATGCATGTGTTCCAAATAACTCCAAAACATCATGGCTTAAAGCAACAATAACAGTTATTTTGTTCACAACTCTGCAATTTGGGCAGGACCACGTGGGACTAGCTTGTCTCTGCTCCACTCAGCATCAGCGGGGACGGCTTGACGGCTGGGGCTGGAATCATCTGAAGGCTCATTCACTCACACGGCCGGTGGTTGATGCAAACCATTGGCTCAGACGTCAGCTGGGCCTTTTGGCTGAAACACCTACACACAGCTTCTCTTTGTTGCCTGGGCTTCCTCATAATGTAGTGGCTGGGTTCTTGTGGCAAGAATCCCAAGAGACCAAGCCCAGGCCCACACTGCCTTTTATGACATAGTGTTCAAAGTCTCATAATATCATTTCCTTCACATTCAACTGGTCAAGGCAATCACAAAGTTCAAGGGACCAGAAATATCACAATGTCCATTGTTGGAAAACATAGCGTACGCAGACATACACAGTGGTGATCCATACCATCCCTTCCAATTCAATGATTTTCTGAAAGAACATCTGTGTGTGTGTGTGTGTGTGTGTGTGTCCTCAATACTACACTCATTCATGAGTTAATCATGGTTTTCAGTTGCTGCTATTTTTTCTTTCTAATTTCAAATTATGATTTTATAATTAGCCCATAATTATCCATTTAGTTTGCTGTAGGCTATTTCACTTACATTAATCATGCATATTTATATCAATAATGTTTTGGTATATAGTTTTATAATAATTGGAAATTAAGATGTGTACATGGTGTTTCAAGTATGAAGCATCAATAGATGTATGAATAATCACCCCAAACGTACTCAGACAATGAATTGTGTGTGGCCCACGAATTCATGCTTTTTAAATAACTTGCAATATATTATCGAGTGTAATTAAAGTACTTTTAAGTTTATAAGCATTTTATAAAGTAAATGTGTCATCTCATCCAGACACTTGTTTATGTAGCTCTTTGTATAATTATTAAAGGGGATGATTTTCTCATTTGAAGGTGGGAATGGGAAGAAGTGAGACAATAGTGTTTTTCCTACCCAGTGAGGCCCAGGCAGATTCTCAGCAAGGTCTGTTGAACTAAACTGAAGTTGCATAACTCATTCATTCACTCACTTAGTTAAATTTACTCAAGCCTGGCCAGTGTGGCTCAGCTGGTTGAGCATTGCCCCATGCACCAAGAGGTCACTGGTTCAATTCCCAGTCAGGGCACCTGCCCAGTCTCAGGCTCAATCCCCAGTAGGGGGTGTGCAGGAGGCAGTCAATTGATGGTTCTCTCTTACTGATGTCTCTCTCTCTCTCTCCCCCCCAACCCTCTTCCTTTCTCTCTCTCTAAAATCAATAAAAACATTTTAAAAGACTAAAAAAAAATTTACTCAAGACAGTTGAGGCAGGTCAAAGAGAAAAGGAAACAAATGAGGAGGAAATCAAGGATGACTTCAAGGTTTCAGGCATGGGAAACTGAGTGAGTGAGTAGTGGTGTTTTTCTAAGATGGAAAAGAGAGCAGGAGGGGCAGGTATTAACCTATCCAGGACTGTGACCTCATGTGGATAATGGGAACAACCTATATACCCTACCAACCTTTCCATCAGGGTTGCTGTTAAGATCTTAAGATCTTCCTATGCTAATGAGGTGCCAAGAATTATCATATTTAAACTCTTTTTAATCCTCACCTGTGGGTATTTTTATTGATTTGAGACACAGAGGAAGGTAGAGCAAAAGAGAGAAAAAAACACTGATGTAAGAAAGCAGCACTGATTGGTTGCCTCCCATATGTGCCCCGACCAGGGATCAAACCCACAATTGGGTATGTGCCCTGACTGGGAATCAAACCCACAACCTTTGGGGTTTAGGATGATGCTCCATCCAACTGAGCCACACCATCCAGGACAAAACTGATCCTATTTTAGATGAGTCCTTCTCTACCTTGGATCATCAACTAATCCAAGCCACTCCCTTCACCAATGAGTGGTAGGAATCAGGGACTCAGGGAAGGCATGAAATAGACCACTCATTCTCCACTTCACCCAACAAAAATAAAACTTTTAAAAACACATGTATGTGGCAGAGTGTACTCTTAGATTTGTTGAATAAGACTTGTGATTTGACTTCATTTTGCAATAGTAAGAATGGGATACACTGGTCCATCCCTGTGTCTACTTATTCACCAAAAGTATGTAAATATTATAAAACTGAGGAGAGGAGAGGGCATGGCTGACTATACTTCGACAGGACTGGACCTGGGATCTCAGGCTCACAAGCACCCATCTTCAACCTGCAAAACAAACATGAAGAAAGGAGTTCAATTCCTGCACACATGTCTCTTTCCTGACCATCACCTGCCAGCCCATTCATTCTACCACTTTCTCCCTACCTATGCACTTTCTCAAGTCCTCCTTCCCTGTTACACAGTCCAGGTTCCGTGGGTCCCTCGCTATGGCAGCTTCTTAACAAACTCCTGCCCTGCCTGTGTCCCACTGCAAGACACAGCCGGCAGTTCCTGGCTGGAGCCCACCGCCCACCTCCTCTGTGCCTGCCCCAGGAAGCTGAACATCACTGGAGGAGAAATCCCACAACCACGCTGACTGATCTACTCTCAACGTGTGGCTGTGTCGCTCAAATCAACGCTCAACACTGGCCGACAAACCTGCCCTATTACCCTAGTCATTTCGCTTCCTCACTTTCTGAGACTATCACAACTTCTTCCTCGTCAAACCTCCAAGACACCTCCCAACCACAGCATCATTTTATGTTTCTTTCAGAGACAGGAAATATCAGACGAGAGCTCCTTCTCTCTCCCCTTACCACACCCAGCTGGCTTCTGCCTCCCATCCAGTTTCAGGGGATGAATTGTCCCTGATTCCATCAAAGTCACCCGAGCAATAGATTCTCTCCCCGTCACCCACTTTATGACTACCATTTTCTCCTGTATTTCTATCAAATACTCTGTTCTCTTCCATTTTAAAGATACTTTATCCTGACTCTACATTTTACCATGAAGTAAAATATTCCTAAACTTACTGGATTTTCTTCCTTATCTCTCATTCCCCCATAAGCCAGTCAAAATGATCTTCATGTAAAGAAGCTGAGACCCGTTCATATGTTCTTGTGTAGGATTCCCACAGCTCATCGGTGGCAAATTTAAGACCAGAACTCTTGTCTGTAAACTCCTATTCCTCCCAGGGTGCCCTCCCCCACGCACCCACCAGCCATCACAACTTCGATCGCTCTCCTTATCCTGCTAAGTTTAATTCATCAAGAATGATATCAGAAGAGTTTTCCAACTCACATTTTCCTGCAACAGACCCAGGGAGCCAATCCGTCCCATCGGCTTCCACCCAGTCCACGCTCAAGTTCAGACCTCCACGCCTCCACACTCGTTCCACGGGGATCTGGGCACTCAGGAGGCAGAAACGTGAGTTTGCCGACCACGTTATCTTCCACATCCCTTGTTTCCTCAAGCCCAACTAGAGAAAATCATACCTGCAATTGAACTCTTCATCAAGAGGCCCTTGAGTCTGACTTTGGAGACTTCCTTTTCTGGCTCTTCGTGTGTCAGGTATGAAAATGAAGAATGTCTTCCTTGCTTCGCAGTAATGCTCACACACAGCGAATCACAGACGCATGGCAGTGAAATGAGACTCTGTTTCGGGATGCCGGACGCGAAGGGAGGGCCCTGACTCCGCGGAGGCATGGAGGGCGGGGAGCGGCAGGCAGAGCCCAGGGGCTCGGGTGTTTGGGAAGGTGCCTTCCAGAATTCAGGTGACACGGCACCAGGACAAGGTGTTTCACTTCGCGTGTTTTCTTAGCAACAGTCCAGGTCCACTGAGTCCAGCAACCACAGGCCAGGAACTCTCCAACCGCACAGACCAGGGAGGGGGACCTAGCCAATCCCTGCCTGTGGTCTGGAGGGCCCCGTTTGCCGTTATCTCGATCCGTAGCACAGCTGTTCCAGGTGTTCCCCAAGACACCATCCTTCACACTCCCACCCCTTGTGCTACTTGTCCTTCTGCTTCCTGGCTCCACATCTGCTTCGCATTAGCAGTTTCCGGCCAGGATAAGTGACCCACTTTCTGATAATTGGCTTCATGCTCAAGCCAGGGAACCCCGCTGTCTTTCGTAGTTTCTCGGGTTCCCATGCTCCTTTACTTCGTCAGAACTGGGGGCCGGGGGAGTGGAAAAGGGCTCTTACAGAAGCTTCTTGGGGAAAACTGTATTTTTAGTTAGCCCAATTTTCAGTTAGAAATATTATTGCAGAAACCCAACAGGCACTGGCTGAAGAAAATAGCACTGGCTTTGTCTCGTACAACACGAAGTCCGGAGGCTAGCGCCGCGGCTCCGAGCCGCCATCGGAAACCCTCGGTCTGTTCCTCGGTCCCCCAGCCATCCCCTAGTGAGTGCTTCTTGCCTCGTGGGCACAGTGTGACTGCTCCACCACCCACAGTACTTCTGAGTTTCCTGAAAGCACGAGGAGAAGGCTCTTCTGCTCTCTGTGTCAGCTCACTCAAGCCTCTTAGCTCAACCGGTCCGTGAGGGCCTCCCTGTCACGCTGGCTGTTCTCAGCAGGGGTGGCAGGGTCACCGGCACAGTGTGTCTCGTCCTCCAGCAGGTTAGCCTGAGCTCTTTCACGTGGCAATGGTCACAGTTTCTCAAGAGAAGGCAATCCCCAGCGTGTGAGCACTTTCCAAGCCTCTGCATGCCCCTCTCATCGGCCACCTCCCACCAGCCAAAGCAAACCAGAGTCCATGGGAAGGGGGATCGATGCAGCGCTGGGAAGGATTTGCGGCTGTGTTTGCAATCTCCCCCTCCCCCGAAGAAATGGATGTTCACGATGACCAGCTGTCACTGATGCGATCCACTTTATGCGAACAAAAGTTGACCGTTTAGAAGAAAAATCTAAATTTTAAATAATTTTATTTACTCATACACATTTTTCTCAGTAAAGACATTTTCGTTCTTCTTAGCTAAAACATCTAATGAGAATAATAAGAGAGTTTCGGGGGGGAGAGAGAACACATTGTTCTCCTATTTAAACACCAATTTGGAAGCATTCAGGAGACTTGTCGAAAGCATGTCCCCATTTATACAATTCTCGGAAACACTTTGGTGCCTCGAGTCAGGCCGTTGGGCATTTGGAGAAGCTGGGAGAACCCTTCTCTACTCCAGTGCTTAGAAAAGGCCTGGTCTGGCAAAGGACTCACCTGGCAAAACAGATCTCGCAGAACAATGTAGGAAAGGAAAGAGGCGGGGAAGAGAGGTGGGTGCCCGAATTTCCCCTGTGGTTCAGAGGAGTCCCCGGGAGATCCAAATGACCTGCAGGTGTAGTCACTCTCTGCTTCATTTGCTCAAAGCCCCTTGTACCCTTTCTGTCATGATACTCGGCTCACTGAACTAGAGTTGTCCTGTGCACACCCAGTCTCGGCAGCCTTCTCTCTTATCCTTGGATCCTCAAAGGTCATTCTGGCCTCAGAGGTCTGCTCTGCCCTAAAATGTCCAACGATGTTCAACAGCTAACCCTCTTCTTGTCTTTTAGACTCTCTGATAGATGTCTCCTCTGAAGAGCCTTCCCTACTACCAATCACTAGTAGCTTCTAATCCCCCCTGACTGATTTTTATCTGATTGCTTATTGCTAGTTAATATTTGTTTGGTTAGTTATGTGCTTCTCTAATTAGAAATGTAAATCTCAGAAGAACAGAGATGGTCTAAGCTTCATTCACCATCACCAAGCACAGTGCTTGGCACATACTAAGGGCTCAATAAATATTTGTTGAATGAATGAATGTCTCCAGAAATTTCCTTGAAGTCAAAGTCCATATCTTAGTCCTTTCAAAAAAAAGAAGAGGAAGAAAGAAAAAGTCAAGGGGTGGCACTACCAGAAGATTTCCATTCATGTCTCCTTGGCCAGCCCGTGCCATGTATCTGCCCTTAGCTACAAGAGAGGCAGAGAAATGAAGTGTCTGACCAGGAATGATAGCACCCAGAACGGTCGGGTTTCACTGAGCAGGGAGAGGAGAAGAGAACATTTGGCAGGCAGTTACAGTGTCCACCACCGTGGCTTTTCTGGACTGGCCTGGCTTAATACCAATAGCAGAAATGGTCTTGAGAGCTTCCCCTGTCTCCTAGTGACACCAAGAAGAAAATCCCGCCCATTGTAGGATCTATGTAGAAAGGGTGGTCCACACCTACAAAGTTATGATTGGCCATCATCAGTCCAACTGTCAGTAGCAGTGGAAAGAACAGAGGGCCATGGAGACATAGGAAGGAAAAAGAGAGGAAGCCTGTCTCTCATAGCTTCTACCTCCATGCTCAGGATCTCAAAAGCTTCTAGTCCATTCTTTATGATCCTTTACTCCAGTACCCAATCACAGCTACCACCACCCAACCGGTGAGGACGCATCCCATACACTGCTGCCTGTGCTCCAATAACCTTCTGAGGTTTCTGGACACAGCGATTCTCCCCAGTTCTATTACTGCTATCATCACTGTGGCCTCAGGATTGCAGATGTTGCCCCATCCACTTTGCCACTTCCTCCAGCACAAAGGAGAGGTCAAACTCTCTCTAGTAAAGGACTTAATGAGACTCCCGGGAAGGTTTGCAATAATGTAAAGGGAAGGCAACACAAATAGTAGTTTACTGAAACTAAAGAGACAATACAGACCCATCCTGCATGACACCTGGCTTGCTATCTATCACATGACCAGGAAACTCACCCCCATCAGTGGAAATCCATCCAGAGTCCCATGCCCAAGAGTGCAAGCCAACCCGCTTCTATCCCTAGAAAAGGAAAACACTTTCTCCCTCAAATCTAAGGTCTATGATTGAAGATGGGACCATCTATTCCCTTCAAAGGAAGCTCAACCTCCCCGCACAGGAGCATGGTGGGACCCTGAGGCCCTGCAGAACAATCATAGAATGGGGTTATATCATCTCAATTCTCAAAATATGGGTTGTTTGCTCGGAGCCTGGAGAGCTGCAGGAGGCTTCGTTTACTTCCTTTTCAAGTTATCTTCATGAAGGTTCAGACATTCTTTGGGTTGCCTTGTTCTGTTTCACTGTTTGTCACCTTATCCCAATTTTAAGACCCCACCCCACCCCAGTTGTTCAATATGCTATAGTCCAGATCCTCAGAATTTCAATGCTTTAGAATTTCTAACCACACCCACAGTATTTACCCTGTCCTGTCACAGCCATAAGTCATAGATATGCTCATGATCTATAGGTGTTTAATGTGTAGCCTTAATGAAAAAGATTATCAGAAAAATGAGAGTTAAGAATCAACCAAAATTACGTGCTCCAGAAAAAGTGTGAATCACCAAAGATGGTTCAAAGTAACCAGAAGGACAAGACAGTTAGCAAACCCAGCATCACCAGCATCCCAAGCAATGGTTGTCTGCAAGTCCAAAGGTACCAGATCACCAAGAGACAACAGGAAGGCAAGAGTAGAGGCAGTTGTTTGGGGGTCTGGATTCAAGTGACTTAAGGCGGGTCTTTCAAAGTAGAGATCTGATTGGTACCGGGCAAAGTTTATGTTACACAAGTTTAGGATTGATGGACACAGCAAGGTAAGGGTCTTAAAGTAAGTATGAATATTTTTATGGTTGTTTAATCATTGAGCTATTTGGACAGATGAGCAAACTATTGTCTGGATAAATTGATTTTGAGAAATCTTCTGATCCAAGCAGTGAAGTTATTTATTGGTTTGTAGTCTCATCTTTCTGGGCAAGACTTTCCTGACACAATTTAATAAAGTCATATTGAAACACAAGCTCTCAGTTCTCAGTGCAGATAGTTGAGCTCTGTGTATGCAGGTAGTCTCACCCTCAACACTGAACCAGAGTGGAGCCCTGCCCTGTTGAGCCTCCATATTCACCAAACTTTGAACCAACCAGGCATAAAGATATGCAGAAGCATATCTTAAGGGGAAGAATGGGAGATTTTGAAGACAAGGACTTCCTCTGAAGTCAATGAGAGCATTGATTATTTGTAAGAGTGAGATGAAAAGGAGATGCATTACCTCCATGGTGACTTTTTTTTTCCAACTATTATTACCTATCTATCCTTGCCACTCAGATTTCTTTCTCTTTTCTGAGATACCCACATTCATGCATCCACTGGATAGCTCCTTCAGATATTAAAAAAAAGATAAGCAGAAAATACAGTGAAGCTCTCTCAGGGAGAATTATCCTCCAGTTCCCTGAGAGTCAGGAGACAGGCCTGGCATCCTAAAGACAAGTGTCCCCCCGGTACACCCTGCAATATCCCCAGCCTTGATTCAGAACATGCAAAATGTTTCTTGAGACATTTGAGAACCAGCCTGTGTTAAGTTCTTTAAACCTAAATGCCTTCAGACACCATCATGATAATACTGGGCAGTAGAACTGTTGTAAACAGTAACTTTTCACAATAAAGCAGGTGGAGCGTTGGGATTTTCATTCAATGTCTTTTAGTTGCATCTGGCCCCAGCTATTAAATGGCAATGCCTGAATATAAAGTTTAACCCTGAATGTATTTGGAAAACATATACATGAATATACATAGTTTGTTAGGGTCAATAAGATAATAAATCATAACTCCATAATTTACCTATAAATTAGCACTCCTGTCTTGGTCTTGCTATAATTTCTTTTTGACTGATTATCCTTTCCAAAGGCCAACATTTGGAAGTGGGAGGAGCAAAGAACAAAGTTTATACTTACGTTCGGTTGCATTGAGGGCAGGCTAAGGTGCTCTGGACACCTCAAACTCCAAATGCATTTCCTCCCAAATGCACGACTAATAATAGTGCTTGTAGGAAAGATCTTGTTGGAATAATTAAGGAAATTCTTGTATGGAATATGAATGAATATTTTTTTCTCAGGTGTGATTATAGGATTGTGGTTTGTAAGAGAATGTAGTTACTCCTAGGAAAGATATGCTGATTTATTAATGGGTTAAGTTGCTTGATGTCTATAACTTATCATCTCATGGTCCAGCAAAACAAGCAAAAGGAAGTAGTCATATACATAAGTAAACCAAACACAACAAAGTAATATCAGTTGTTGAACTTAGATGAAGGGTTAAGCATATAAGTGGTTACTGAACTATTCTTCCAACTTTACAGTAAATTTAAAAATTTTCAAATACAGAGTTGGAAAAAATAATAATAATGGTTATACAAATTGCTACAGGAGGAAAGGGGTCTTCTGTGAGCTGGTCTTCTTCCTTCCTACCAAGAAGCTAGAAATAAAATTACACACTGAGAGTTAGTTAAGCTATGAAATCATCCAGCATGACTCGGAGAGGAGCTTTTGCAAAATTGCATTAAAACAGAGTGGCTCCCAGGCCCAAGAAAGACTGGACTAAAGATACTAACAAATCTGCCCAGTCAGTGTGACCAGTGGATTGAACATTGTCCTATGGACTGAGCGGTCCAGTCAGGGCACATGCCCAGGTTGCAGGTTCGATCTCCAGTAGGGGCGTGCAGGAGGCAGCCAATCAATGTATCTCTCTCACATCAATGTTTCTATCTCTCTCTCCCTAAAAAATCAATACAAACATACTTTTTAAAAAAGATATTAACAAGTCTAAACAATAGGCTCATCCATGGAAAAGAGAGAATCAGAAAAGCAGGTGTTGGCAGTAACTAACCAAGCTCCGTCCAGAGGACAGGACACCTTGTTAAATGGCTTTAAATGTGATCGTCTCACTGCCAAGAGAGCTCCCTACTGCAGACAGGGCTTCAGCCAGCTGTCAAGGCCTGAGGCCATTAAACTTTCAAGATCACATAATTAAAAATCCCTTTGCTTAGATTCTATGCTCAATAGGAGACCTCCTGATTATTCTGTGGCTTCCCACAGAGCTGGCCTCCGGGGAGAGAATGTGAGGCAGAAGGTCTTAAATATCCAATCCCTCCACAGTTATAGTTCTCATGATAAATCACAGAATTTGCGTCCTGATGTTACACACCAGGCTGTGCTATCTGAATGAGTCCTTTCATAAGAGATGGATCCACAATTGCTATACAAATAAATTGTGCTTCTGAACCTGCAAGACTGAAAAGTAGATCTTGAGTGGTGGAGAGCGCACCCTGAGTTAGCTACTTGGGTTCCGTTAACCCTCGTAGCTCACCCTCCCTGAGCGGTGAGGCATGTACTATCTATCATGTATCTTCATCACACCCATTTCTTTTTAGGGAAAAATAGATTCTGACGTCAAAATTACCAACGTACAGGTGAATATTTGGAGCACAGCCCATGCGGAAGTGGAGGAGATTCCAGGTCAAGGTGGAAGGCTGTGCTCATGCATGAAGCCTCTCTCCTTCTCAAAACACACAGAAATACTACATAATGCATATGGATTTTAAAAATTAAAAATGCAAGCTCAAAAGCAGAAGCGAGGAATCCAGGTGCCCGAAACGTTGCAGTGAGCATGAGTTGAAGCTTTCTGGCCACAGGAGTAACTAAACCATATAGGAGCCTTGCAGGTTAAGGTTTTAAATCCTCCACAGAGGCTGGAATGGAGGCCAAGTCTCCACATTCGGATCAGGAACTAGATCTGAGTCCCTTAACAGGAGCCAGGAACCAGCAAATGTCTTTTCTCTCCATTGAAGTGGAATTAGAAAAACTTCATTCGCTGGCCCAAGTCCACAGCCCTTAAGAAAGAGAATCCCCCAAAGGGCGCTGGCTGAGAGGAAGAGATGAGGGAGCATTCTTAAACTGTTTACATGATGCAAAACCCTTGAGCCAAGATGTAAAACACTGCTACAAAGATTTTCTCTGTGGTCCCAAGAGAAACAAATATGACAGTCCCATCGGAAAGCCTCTAAAGGCAGGACATGTCGTGCCAGTGTGAGAAACACTTCATGCTGCAGACGTGGTCCAGACAGCTCTTAACGAAGTCTAATGCTCTAGGAGACCCTCGGCCAGCACAGTGAATAGCCATACCCAAGGAATCACAGAAAACAGAGCAATACAAGTGGAACTTTAAAATTATTTAAAATGTACATATGAAGAAAGAAAGAGAGTCTAGAAGGCATGAAAAGGACATAATGGAAACCATAAACGGAAAATTTGAAAATGAAACATAAAAATTATAGAAATAAAAAAATACAGTGATTGGGGGGAAAACACTCAACAGATAGGTTAAACATGAAGTCAGAGCTGGCCAAAGAGAGAATTGATGACATGGAAAATAAAGCTGAAGCAATCTTCCAAAATTAAGCAAAGAAAAAGGAAAAAGAAGAATGGAAAAAATTATAAGCTTCAAAATACATACACAAGGGGTTTTAGGAGTGAGTAGAGACAATAAATGTAGCAGTTAGAATGTGTTAGGATACAAGTAATAGAAAGCCTAACTAATAGTGATTTAAACAAGGGCTCATTTTTCACCCACAGCTAGGCCTCTGGGGGAGAAGCTGTCCAGAGCTAGAATAGCAGCTCACACCATGCCCAAAGTAAACAAACAAATATATACGTATACATACGTTTTAGGTAGATTAAAGATATAAACATGAGAAGTAAACTTTAATATCATTATAAGAAAATATTGGAAAATAATGCTGTGAGACCTACCATCAAGAAATATTTCTCAAACCTTTATTAAAACATAAAAATGCATAGGTTAAATAGATCGACATTTAAGTTTCTTGAACAATAGAAGATACTTTGGGCAAAAATGAAAGCAACGAGTTGAAAGAAAATGTTTGCAGTCTATATAAGCAACCATAATTAATATCCAGAGCAAATACAAAAAAAGGGCAAAGTGTAAAAAAATTGGAGGAATGGCTCGGCCAGTGTGGCTCAGTGGTTGAGTGTTTACCCATACACCAAGAGGTCGCTGGTTCGATTCCTGGTCAGAGCACATGCCCACGTTGTGGGCTCCATCCCCAGTGGGGGGCGTGCAGGAGGCAGCCAATCGATGTTCTCTCTCATCGATGTTTCCATCTCTCTCTCCCTTTCTCTTCCTCTCTCTCTAAAATCAATAAAGAAAAAAAAGTGGAGGCATGATCCTGAGCAGACAATGAACATAGAAAGCAGTACTTTTGCTCATCCTCACGAGTGACCAGGGAAATGCAAATTCAAACAACGAGATAAAGTTGCATAGTATCAAAGGCTGGTGAAAGTGCAGGGAGGGGGTAGGTGGGAATCTGTGGCCTTGCTGGAGGAGCGGCAAGATTCCACAGCCCGAGAAGAGCAGTGTGGCAATGTCTACTAAAACTTAAACCTCGTCTCTTTCCTCTAGGATTATACTGGGGACATGTGCTCGTGGGCACTCAAGAATATTTTTAGCAACCTTGTTAATAACAGCAATAAACTAGGGAAAAACTAAATGCTCATCGGGAAGATAAATTTGGGCATATTCATAAATCACATATTACCGTCAAAAATGAATGAACTAAATTGATATATGTCAATATGGATAACTACCAAAACCCAAATGATGAATGAATTAAGAGGGATAACTACTAAAATTTACTCAAATCATGAGTAAAAAACAAGTTGCAGAAAGATAGATATATGTGTGTACATTTTAATAACATTTATGTAAATTTCTAAACATATGAATTAATCTATATACAATTTATGGATAAACATGAAGTGGGATAATACCCTCCAAGTTATGATAATGTTTGCTTCTGGGGAAAGAGGTAAATTATATTAGGGAGGGATACAGACAGGACTTCAAATTTACCTTTTGTTTTGGTTTTAAACACCTAAAGCATTTAAGATAAAACCTGTGTTTTTTATTATGAGCAGTAGATGCATTGTTATTGGTTAAGTTGTTCTCTCTATTGTTCTAATCTTTATTCTTTCTAAATTTAAAAAAAATTAAGAAAATTTTTTTTAAAAGTACATGTGCTATTTCTAAATGTATCTTTAAAAGATTTGCTTTTGCCATGGCTGGTTTGGCTCAAAGGTTAGCCCGTCAGCCCACAGACCAAAGAGTTGCGGCTTCGATTCCGGTCAAGGGCACATACCTCGGTTGTAGTTCATCCCTGGCCCTGATTGGGGTTGTATGGGAGGCAACCAGTAGATGTGTCTCTCTCATGCCAATTTTCCTCTCTCTCTCTCCCTCCCTCTCTCCCACTCTATCTGAAGATAAATGGGAAAATATACTCGGGTAAGGATTAAAAAAATTTTTTTTAAGATTTGCTTTTAAAGTTTCACAAATTAGAATAAGTACAAAGATGCCAAATAAGTGAAGTCCTTCTGTTCCCATCAGTTTATCTGTTCAGCCATTTGTTTATCCAAATAAGTTATGCGGCTCAACCTTTCTTGTTGGGAATTCAGAATGTGGCCCGAAAAAAACCTTCCTTCTCCACAGCAAAAGAGCTTTATTTCCTGAGCACAGTCTGTGCCTGCGAGCGCATTCAGAATGGAAGCCAGGAATGACAAGTTAAGATATCCTGATGAATTGCTCTCTCATCTCAGTGAGCTCACTCGACTCTTGTTTTTGTGTTGGAAAGGGCTTTTCAATAAATTATTCAGGATAAAGGATAAAGCGTCTCTCCTTTCCAAAAAGGGCTGCATGTTGGAACCTGCCTCATATACACAATCATAAACAGCCTCCTGCAAACGGAATTAGAGCCAGCATCTGATCGTTGCCTTGACTGGGCCTGGGGCAAAAAGCCTGTTTCGATGCAATCAGCATTCACCATGTAAGAAAACCAGGACTGCACAGAGCAGCGCAGGCAAGATATAGATGGCCGCTCGCGAGTCAGCACGGAGCGAAGGAGGCGCCAGATCACCTGTTCAAGGTGAGGCCTGGACTCCTCGCCACCTCCAACCGCCATCCCCAGTCCCCTCCAACCTCTCCCCTCCATTCTCATGTGCCCAAGGGGAAACGGGAGGCAGGGTGGATGTGCTCAATTCCCAAAAGTCCAAAGAGGAAAGACCTGTCAATGTCGGGACTGAACAAAAAAACCGATATTTTTTAAAAATCGATAATCGTCAATATTTCTCTTTGTCTATCCCTGGTTGTAGCCAACAGTGAGGTCTCAAGGCACTTTCGAACCCTCAGAATCTTACGTAAGAGTGAGATGACATGGCAGAAGCCCTGTGACATCTCTGGCAGTGGCCTAGGATTGAGGAGACCTGAATTCCAGTCCCAGCTCTGCCACCAACAAGGGAGGTCATAACCTGCGGCATCTCTCTGGGACTCAGTCTTTTCATTCATATATGGGATGATAATACCCTTCCCCGCTCTCCAATGTGGTCTGAGGACCTTTAAGTCAATTTGTATGTCAGAGGGCCTTAAAAAATCTGAAGCTGGCCCTGGCCGGTTTGGCTCAGCGGTTAGAGCGTCGGCCTGCGGTCCTGAGAGACCTGGGTTCGGTTCCCGCTAAGGGCACGTACCTCGGTTGCAGTTTGTCCCCGGCCCTGGTTGGTTGTGCGGGTGGCAGCCACTCGATGTGTTCCTTTCACATCGATGTTTCTCTCTCTCTCTCTCTCTCTCTCCCTCCCACTCTACCTGAACAAAAAATGGAAAAATGTCCTCGGGTGAGGATAAAAAAAAAAAAAAATCTGAAGCTGATTCAGTGCAATAAGTGTTTTTGTAAAAAAATAAAACGCCAGTTAAACATGTTCTTCTTGCTTTAAAAGCCTGGAGGGTTGAAGCAAAATCAAAGACATGAAATGTTTTCTCAAAAAAGGAATATTTTAAAATATAAGCCATCTGACTCACCAAGCCATAAACCCAAATGCTCTGATTCAAGAAAAAAATGGGACGACTTGGGACGTAAGGCTGCACAAAAACGAATGAGATCTCCTCGAGCCCGATTTTTGACAAGTTGTCACCTTTACTGGTTAACCAGGAGAGTCCAAGCGGTTACAAACTAAAGACAGAAACGAAACACAACACCCATTTTTCAGTTGAATTGATAATGAATTAATGCAATTAATGAATAGGATTAACTAGAAATCGAATTAATAAATAGAATTGCTTATAACATGTAACTGGTTGGATTGTTATAAAGACACTCAGTAAACATCGGTCAGCTAGTCAATGTTGTCATTCGGGAGTGCGCACCGATGCAGAGAGTTCAAAGGTGGCAAAGGCTGTCGGAACCTCCCGCAAAGCACCAGGACCGTTTCTTTCCCCCTGACTCTTGTCCTTATCAGATCTAAAACCACACAAAGCGTGCACTCAAAACACTCTCTGCAGAGTTTAAACCATTGAATGGGTTGTGTTCCCCACCTCCAGCCTCCTCTAGCTTCACGTCTGTGTTCTGTCAACAGGATCAGAGACTTCCCTCTACAGCAGGCCGAAGGGTGGCCTCCAGAAAAGATACATCCCTAATCTCCAGATGATGATTCACCTAATCCCCAGGTGTGAATAATATCACCTGATGAGGCAAAAGAGTGAGTATCAACTGACATAGCCAAGTATGTAATCCAGTTAAGGCTCTAAGGAGCAAGTGCTTATCCTGGATTACCTCGAAGGGCCCTAAAACAATCACACGTACCCTTCAAAAAGCAAGAGGCAAGGAAGTTTTGAGACAGACAGAGAACAGGAGGCCATGTGATCAGAGATGCAGAGACTGGAGCCACGTGGCCACAAGCCACCAGAAGCTGGCAACGGCCAGCAAGCCTGCTCTCCTGGAGCCTTCGGAGGGAGTAGGCCCCGCTGGCACCTTGATTTCACACTTCCAGCCTCCAGAACTGGGAGGGAATAAACTGCTCTTGTTTAAGCCCCTTTGTGTGTGAAATTTTGTTATAGCAGCCACTGGAAACAAATACACCCTCCGCTCACTAACCCGCTTCTCCCCCGTCTGTGCCCTCCTGAGAAAGGCCCCGCCCAGCCAGTTGCCAGGCTGGGAAGATGGTGGCTCTTGTCTGCAGGCCAGGGACAGCTGTCCAGGTGCTCACAGTCCATGGCCGGGCCCAAAGCAAACGCCTGCCCCTGCCCCCGAGCTTCTGGCCACCTCCAGACACCGTCAAGCTAGGAGACAAGTAAAACACCTGAACCGGGGGCCTGCACATCGGAGCCCTGCTGCTGCTTTGGGGTCCCCAGGTGCTGGCACTCCCGCTGTGGGAGTTCGGTTCTGCGTGGCAGGCAGTGTGTCCGTCTGTCATCTCGGCCTGCCCTTTCCTGAGCGGCGTATAAAACTCAGGCCTCCCACAGCATGGACACACACAAGGGCTCCAAGCATTGCCTCCAAAAGGGGACAGAGAAGTCCCAGCTGAGCCCCAGCCCCTAGACATCTGACATGTGGAGGACGGGGGGGGGGGGGGGGTCCTGCGAAGGTCGGATGCGTGAAGAAGCCACATGGGAAAGAACTGCAAAATCCGATTCTTGGGCAGTGATCCGCCAGGAAGAGGAGGCGGTATTCTGAGCAAGGTCAGTTTGTCTGTCTCTCTGATGCAGCTTTGGCTCAGGTGCCCACTGGCCCTTGCCTCTGTCCTAGGGAAGGGATGTTGCATTAAAATGTCAATAAACACAGCCAGCTGACTTCATTTGGAATCAGGAAAGACGGCCTTCTGACCAAGTCATGTGACCCTGTCCACCTACATGCCATTGCATATTGGGCAAAGCCATTTCCCTGTGTTAACCTGTAAGAGCCCATCCTTCGAGGTATTTGCTAATTGCTGCTGCTAGACATGGGGGAAGACACAAATATGCCACTGTCAAGCCAAGTGTCTCATAATCCAACTCTCAAGAAGTGTGAAAGAGCCCCTCCAGGACAGATGTCTGGGCTGGAGGCGGCTGTCCCCACGGCAGGCCAACTCCGCCTCGTCCCGAACAGCCACTCATCTGACGCAGGACGTGAGTGGTCAGAGGGCTGCAGGGGCAGAGAGTGGAGAGCAGTCGAATGTTGGAGACGGTTCTCTGTTCCGAGATGTCCCTTTGCTCAGGTCCTGCCTCTCGTGGAGCTTGGCCTGGCTTTCCAGATGCGTCAAACCTGCCGACAGTCAGTGAGCCAGGTGGTCTGGGTCCTCTGTGCCGTTCCCGCGAGGCAGCAAAGAGCCGGCTAACTGCAAGCAGGTCCCAGCACTGGCGTGACAATGTCCGGCCCCCGGCTTCAGCCCTGGCAGCTCGTGCAGGTGCCCGAGGCCGGCAGTAGTCTGGAGATGGGTGGGTTTGTTTCTTATGATCAAGGCTTGGGGTCACACCCTGGCCGGTTTGGCTCAGCGGTTAGAGCGCCGGCCGATAGATCAGAGAGACCCGGGTTCGGTTCCCACTGAGGGCACGTACCTCGGTTGCAGTTTGTCCCCGGCCCCAGTTGGGGTCATGTAGGTGGCAACAACTCGATGTGTCTCTCCCACATTGATGTTCCTCTCTCTTTTCCTCCCTCTCTCCCTCCTGCTCTATCTGAAGATAAATGCAAAAAAAAGGCTCTGGGTCATGAGGTGGTAGACTCCCAACCCATCCTCTCCCCATGTCCTGGGTCAGCGTGGACCATGGGCTGTAGTGGTACAGATGAGCCGACACAGAACTGCTGCAAACCAGCATCGGCCCGGGCCCCGGGCAGGAACCACTGTTGGGAGCCTGTCCGGCCCCACATTCCCACCCATGGTGGCACGTCCAGGGGCTCAGTGCCGCACGGACACACCGCTGCCGCACTGCTCGCCCTGGCTGCTGAGGACCTCCGGGGCTGGCAGCCGAACCCCAGACTCCGGGGTTGGCCCGAGACGCACTCATGAACACTAAATGGGACACAGGAAGAGAAAGAAGGGCCCTCTGTTAGCATATACCATATATCATAAAGTATCAGCTCTAATATGTATGAAACTGTGGTATATACATCTACATATTACCAGGGACTATCTTAAAAGTGCTCAGTGGTAGGCAGTTAGACACAATCGAACTGATGATTCCTCTTTTTCTCTCTCCGGTTTTTCCAGAATCCTATGAATCCCTCGCTTGGCAAGATCAAGGCTACGTGTGGTTGAGCCCTTTGGGGCTGGTTGTTTCTAGCTGCTGCCTAATCATCGAGGTCATTTACACCGTGAAAGTCTCATCAGCCACCCATTCAATGTGAAACTGCATCCAATGCTGGCACCACATTGTCCAAAGCGCCCTGCAGACCTCACCTGCCTCTCCTCCCTCCCCGGAGAACCGACAGAGACTGTGCAGGCCCCTCAGCTCTTGGCTGAGACCCTCCCTCTAAGGAAACTGCCCTTTCCAAGTTTCACTGGTCAGAGGGTACAACCCTGACTGCCGCCGCAGAAACTATCTGACGACTCCACGAACGAGACAGCCGTGCCAGATGTCACTGCCTAGCGAATGCAGATGTGGACAGCAAAGTTCCCTGGTCTCCTCGCCAGCCACCCACACCAAGCCTCCCTGCCTTGTCTTCATCCTCTGAACTCCCCACTGGCAACCAGCGGACGGCTTCCCGGCCAAGCTCAACCTCTCTAAGCCCAGCCGCTCATCTCCCACCGCTCTGCATCCTGTGCTTTACTCCGGTCCTGGAGAACGAACCTCCATTCCCCCAAACACACCATTCCCAGGTCTCATGGTCTTTGCTCACGCTGTTCCTCTGCCTCCAATTCCCTTCCCTTTGACCAACGCCTATTGAACCTGCAAGACTAAGTCCAACTGGCGTCCCCTGCACTCCACCTCTGGGTCCCCGCTGGGCACCATTCCTGCTGCGGGCACCGCTCTAACCACGCTGTGTTTGCGTCATTTTCCGTCAGTCCCTGCTTCTCTCAAGGACAGAAGTATGTCGCATGCCTCTAGTATCAGCAGGAAAGCCTGGCACCGGATCCAGTACAAATCCAGTCACCAAAGACTTTCGAATGACCTAGGATTTGAGGAGCACATTGTCCCTCACAAAGGACTTCCAACGGGTCTGCAGATAGCACCTGTCCTAGCGTTTCCAGTCCTGGGACCGTCACGTTCAGATTTGGGTCAAGGGCAGAGGGTCCAAATCATTTCTGATCAGCAACTGCTGAGTCTACTTTACCCTCCTCTATGTTCAGAACTGAGCTAATTAGCGTGAGGAATTCAAAAGCAAGACCTTGCTTTGAACGCTGTGCCTCCTAGGACTCGCATAAGCAAAGAAGTGGCAGAAAGGTGCTTGGCAAATCACTTGAGTTAAAAAAAAAAAAAAGGTAAGAGCAGTGATTGAAAATGCTTTGAGTCCTGATACATCAGTGGGTTGTGAAATCAATTTGGTGAATCATGTCTAAAATTTTGAAATGAAGTGGAATGGAATGGGAAGGGATAGGACAAGATAAGATAACACAGCACAGCATTGCACCGAATAGACAACATCAGGCCCAGTGCCTCAGAGCGAGTACGAGTGTTTATTACAGGAGTGTGCTGAGTCATGGCATAGTGAGTGTTTTTCCCATGGATCATGGCCAAAAGTGTTTGAAAGCTCCTGTCCCAGAACTTAGACATCAGCAGAGAATAGGCAATAAGAAAGTTAACCAAAGTGCCTCATCTAAGAAATTTGCTCCCGAAAAGAATGGAGAAGAAAGGCAAAAAGAGAGAGCAAAATTGGGAGTGATCTATGATCAAAGGTTTAAAAAGTTCCCTGGTAATGAGTTGTCAACGATATTTTAAGAATAAGATACCTAGCATTCGATAAGAGGTTGTTTTGCAGAAACAAGAAAGATTTCTGAAGTCTATTAACACGTATCCGGCCCTTCCTTGATCAATATATGCACATAAACCCACTCTGCAAATAGCAAGTAATCTGTGTTTAAGCAACATGATTGCTGATTCCAGCTAATTCTGTGTAGAGCAGACGCAGCAGGACAGCCAACAGGGAAGGGAGAGGAGCGTACAGCCAAAGGGGAGCATAACAATGCGAGTCCTCTAGGATCTACACAACCCAGGCAGTCACAGGGAGGACGTGGAAGTCTGGGTCTCTCCCCTAGGTCTCAAAGGATAGGAGACATCAGCCAACATCCAAGTCTTCTGTGAACGTCCCCACTGCCTGGTGGTGAGGAATGCCACCATCGGGTTATAAGGACAGAAAGCTAAATGACATGCCACCCCATCCAGATGCATCTACAAGCCACCACGTCCACCTGCAGAGCTGGAGGCAGTGCTGTTCCCTGCGGTCGCTCTCTCTCCATCCGTTATAGCCCTAAGGCCACACTGAACACGTCTGATGTGATATCCCTGAGTGCCCCTGCCTGAGTCTTCTCATCTCCTGACCTAACGGCCACAAGTCCCCCAAGCTTTTCTTGGAGGCCATGCCTTGTATTCCCCCACCAGCTGGTCACCCTCATGCAAACACACTCCCTTTCGTCCATGGTTCCTTTACAGCACTCCAGTTATGGGGAGTCATGCAGAGGATCCAGGAACCTCATTCTCCCTTGCTGGAGGTGCCACACTGGCATTAAGGCAGTCTGAGGTCCCAGGGATATTGTGGCTGGTGGCACTCATCGCGTGTGTCTAATTAAGCTTGTCGGAAGTAAGATGTCTGCACGTCTTGTCCAGCTGCCCCCGTGGCTTTCAAAGCACGAGTTCTTGTGAATTCAATCCAAAGAGTCTGTTTTTCCTCTACAGTTCGTAACAACAGAAAATGCGATTTCCTGCAGCTTATTCATCATAACAAAGTTCCACCACAACAAAACAATTCAATGTTCCTGTGGTTATAATAGTGTTGTTGCTGTTTTCACCCAATAACCAGTCTTATGGAACTTTCTCTTTGGTCTGGATGTTTGAAATGGTGGTATTGATTGATATTCATTCAGCTTTCTGTAACAACAGAAAGCGAAATGGACATGAGTGGGCTGTCTGGGCTCAAAGCTTGGCTCCATCGGTACCAGCTCTGTGATCTTTATAAGTGACCTGGCCTTGACCTCTCAGTGCCTCAGTTTCCTCATCTATAAAGGACAATAAAAGGAGCCGTTGGCGATGGTGAGGTTGGCAGCATCGGGCACGGGCAGTGCTCTCAGCACAGGGCACCAGGTGAGTATCACATAGGCACACTGACAATTTATTGTCCGAATTGGAGTAATTCTGAGAGTAAAAAGGAACACTGTTCAAATTATGTAGAGACACAGTGTTAACTGGGATGTAGAGCCCACCTGTCAACATGCGTCAGCCACAACCATGATGACGACCCTCTTCATACCTGAGCCCTCATCTCCCAGGCTGCTAAAGAATAGTGATAATATCGCCCTGGCCGGTTTGGCTCAGCGGTTGGAGCATCGGCCCGCGGACCAGAGAGACCAGGGTTCGGTTCCCGCTAAGGGCATGTACCTTGGTTGCAGTTGGTCCCTGGCCCTGATTGGGGTCGTGTGGGTGGCAACCAGTTGATGTGTCTCTCTCACATCGATGTTTCTCTCTCTCTCTCTTCCTCCCTTTCTCCCTCCCACTCTATCTGAAGATAAATGCAAAAATGTCCTCGAGTGAGGATAAAAGAAAAAAAGAATAGTGATAATATCTATGTCCTAGGATTGCTGAGATGATTGGAGACCATCTACATAAATTGCCTGGCACAAAGTAGTCGATCAATAAACAGCAACTTTTTAAATATTATTTTTATGGCTTCTAACCCAAAGTTCATTTCCTTCATGAGGTACCCCTGCTGGTATCACAAATAAATGGGGGTGGGAGGGTCCCGTACCCCATGGTTTTATATCCAAATAAAACCAGTTAATCACCAGAGAGGAAGGAACAGTCATGCGCTGAGAGTCGACCTGAGTCCTTTGTTGGCTTCAGCTGATGAATATAAATGATTTGAAAATTAAAAAGCTATTAGGCTATTAAAAATAGCTTCTAAGAACAATCTCTCAATAAATTATTTTCATGCTTAAAAACCCAACTGGAAAGAATATAAATGGTAATACAGGCCATCCGAAGTCAATAACCAGATATAACGGTCAATTTCTCTGATATTATTGTCTAATTAAGCAATTTCACTTTAGTCGAGATTGCATTTAACTGAATCAGTATAGTCTCAAAGTGATGTGGAACCCATTTCTTTCAAGCTAAGGAGAAAAAATAAATAAAACTTTAGGACAAGCAGGAACAGATTCTGATTTACGTTTTGTGCTCACTGCTGACTTTCCAAAGTGCGATTCGAGAACTAAAAGGCAGCCTGTCAAACGAGCCAGGGGCTCCGGGAGGCGGCTCTCAGCAGGCTGTGTACCTGGGAGACGGGAGATGCTTTGTCTTCACAGCCTCTTGCTCACAGAAGCAAGAGGCTCTGAGTGGTTCTCTCTCAGTTCAGTGATTCTCAGGCTTTGGGGAGCTTTTCAAAATCCCCATCCCCAACCCCTCCCCGACCAATCAGTTCAGAATCAGTGGGAGTGAGGCAGTAGCTACAATACTTTTTCAAGGAGGTTCCGAAGGGCACCCAAGGTGGAGAACCACTGTTCTGGGTGATTCCTGAAGCACCTGTAAGCACCAGTCAGGTGGCCAAAAAACTCCTCAAGGACATGACCTTTCCAGTTCCCCCTCAGTGCCCTAAACAGCAAGGTAGACCAGAAGGGTCTCCCCACAGCTCGCTGATGCTCCTGAGGATCCTGGGGGACGCCACCCAGCAAGAAAACTACAGTATGAAAGGTGAATACTTCTCATGCTGAGAGCAAAACTCAGTTGGCTCATTGTGATGGTTCATTTTATACATCGACTTGACCGGGCCACCAGGTACAAAAATATTGGGTCAAACGTTCTGGGTGTTTTGGTGAGGATGTTCTGGATGAGACTGATTTAAAATGTAAAGATTGAGTAAGCAGGTTGTCTTCCCTCGTGTGGGTGGGCCTTGTTTAATCGGTTGAAGGCCCACATAGAACAAAAGTCTGATCCTCTGCAGTAAAAGAGAATTTCCCCTGCAGGACTGCCTTTGAGCTGGGACATCAGTTTTCCTGCTTCTGGACTTGAACTGAAACATCAGCTCTTCTTGGGCCTGCAGCCTTCCGACTGGAACTCCACCATCGGCTCCCTGAGCCTCCCACTGACCTACTCACCCGTATGATCTGGGGACTTATCAGCTTCCATAATCACTTACGCCAATTTCTTATAATAAATCTCTTTCTATATATACATATATATGTGCCATTGGTTCTGTTTCCCTGGAAACCCCTGCTTAAGACAGTCTTTCCTTCCTGCTGTTCCCCAACTACTCACCTCCCAAGAAACCACAACCTGCCCCTGACCTGGTGACATAACTAGCAATGCAGATGGCCCCCGATGATCCCCAACTCCTGGAGTTTGCACCCTAGTGGAGTCCCCTCCCACACTGTATCAGGGCTGGTCTGTGCGACCAACACCACAAGGCAGACCCAACAGTGTGTCCCTCCCCAGGCCAGGTCCTACAGGCACTGTGGCTTCGGCCTTGCTCTCCCTCAGACCCTCCACTCTGGAAGAAGCCAGCGGCCACCCCGTGAGGACACTCAGGCAGCCCTGTGGAAAGATGCACGTGATCAGCAGATAGCAAGGAGCTGAGGTCTCCTGGTAACAGCCATGTGGGCACATTCTCTGCCCCAGGGAAGCCTTCGGAGGATTGCAGCTGATGGCCTTGACCCCGCCCCCGCTCTCTACGCTCGGTGCGCGGCTGGCGTCCTGCCAGCTCTCGCTGGACCAGGGGTCTTGCGTCCATTTATTTCTCTGCATTTCTCAGTCTCCTCCTCGTCCGCATCTCCGCTGTGTCACTGGATCTACTTCAACAGTCTCCCGACTTGTCTCCCAGTTGTTCTCCACATAGAACCCAGAGGGAAAATTCTGGAACTGGGGTTATAGCAAAGGTCCCCAAACTTTCTCAGTTCATGTCACTCTTAGTGTCACCCCTAGTCCAAAAGAAATACCTACCTGTCTTGTTAGGTTAGGGTCAAATAAGTATTTTTATCCTCACAATTAAAATACATTTGAAAAAAATAATAATAATACATATAAATTGAAAGAAAAAAGAATATTGTATCATTCTCAAATAAACACAATGCCTCACTAGTGGTGTATATGTACCTGCTGGGCGCTGCACAACCCTTTGTGACTTTGGGATCAGATGAAACCCTCCTCAGTTTTGTTCCTTAACCCTCACTCGAGGAAGACATGTTTTTATTGATTTTAGAAAGAGAAGTGAGAGAGAGAGAGAGAAACATTGACTGGTTGCCTCCCTTACGCAACCCGACCGGGGTCAAAGCCGCAACCTAGATATGTGCCCTGACCAGGAATTGAACCCGCAACCTTTGTGTGTGGGACGATGCTCCAACCAACTGAGCCACCCGGCTGGGCTGTTCCATGTTGATTGTGGCTTGTTATCAGAGCAACTGCCACCCCTAATGCCAGAGCCCCGTGGGTCTCCCTGGGGCGCAGCCATCGGCTCAGACGCTCCGAGACGAGTGTGACGTGCTCCTGTGAGTGCTGCCCGCGCCCTCGGCTTCTCTCATCGCCCGTCGCAGAACCTCAGAAGACTTGCTGTGGCTTCAGAAGAGAATGGAAGTGTTTTCAACCCACAAATGCAAAAGTGACGCAGAGGGAGGGGAAGAACAGAGCAGCGGCACGAAGCACCTAACTGTATAGATCAAGCAGGCGTTGCAGAGTCTTCCACTCAGGGGATGACGGGAGCCGAGAGAACTAAACCCTGGAAGTCAGTGGAGGCCGCACCGAGAGCCCGGGGGCGGAGGCCGCCCCGTGAGCCCGGGGGCGGAGGCCGCACCGAGAGCCCGGGGGCGGAGGCCGCACCGTGAGCCTCGGGGCGGAGGCCGCACCGTGAGCCTGGGGCGGAGGCAGGGAAGACTTCTCATTCCTGTACACTCTCTTTTCTATCCTTCTGAACCACTTCTTTTAACCACGTCAATGTGACTTTTGCAAGGAAAACAAAGTCACACATTTCCTTCCAGGTGGGGTTTTAACAACCCCTTCCACGAACCAGTTTGGAGTGACTTTCTATGCACGTGCCCGGCACGGTGTGCGACTGGAAGGTTGTGCTCGGATGCTGGATGCCACTGAGTGTCCCCTTCTGCTGTCCTTCCTCGTATAGCTGTACAGAGGTGGCTGCTAACGCCTCTGCCTAACGCCTTAGCTTCTAGAGAACAATGCGCATGTCTTAAGTCTTATTACTATGTGAGTCCCCTCTCCGGGCCACCTACCGAAGCTATTCTATAAATGATTGTCTTCTGACCCCGAGTGTATTTGGCTACCAAAAGAGAGGGGACATGGCATTTTATTCCTTGTCCTCCCCACTGGACTCTGTTCTCCTTGAGGACAGTCCTTGATTTTCATGCATTCTCAAGTTTTCAGAGACTGATGGATGCTAACACACAGAAACGACTCAACACCTGACGTGGAATGGAGAAACGGATGAATGAGTGAGTGACTTCAGGAAGGTGGAGAGAGAATCATCTAGAATTAAAACTTCTTGCTTCTGCAGAAATTACCGAGTAGAGTTCTTTCCTTCAAATGCTATTATTCATTAACCTTGGCATGAAACACTAAACCCTCTTGTCTGTATCGACCATGCATTCAAACCCTATAGTATTTAAAAGGATCTTTGCTACAGGCCACTACACACTTATCATTTAGAGCTGAGTTTCTCAGAAAAAAAAGGAGAAAGAGTTCTAAATGTCTTTGCTTTCTGGGTTTTTGTTTTTAACTTGCCTCAGTCACAACACCAAAACTTTTAGCCAAGATGATATATGTTTATGTTCTCTCTCTCTCTCACACACACACACACACACACATACACACACACACGATCCATCTCTCAGCCACTTGAATCTCATTGAACACCTTTAGGATCTGCAAGATTTTATAAAAGAATTACTTTTATAAGACACATCTTCAAGGTCCTCACTGAGATGACCCCAAACCCTTGAAATACTTCAGGCTGAAAGCTATTACTTGCATTGAGTACAATACTGTCTACCTCTTAAAAGCCTTTTGATTTTCCAAGAGGTAGCATTCCACACTGGCTTTGGAGCTAGGAGAACCTCCAGTTACTGGCAGACACCATTAGGATGTGACAGTGAAAATATACCAGCAGCTTCTACCATATTATCCCAAATCTATTTTTTCTGCCTGCCCAGGGCTTGCAACGACACCCCATCCTCCACCTGTCCGACATGGCCCTTTCAGAACCTCAGCAAACGGGCCAGTGGGAGGGTCGCTGGCTGCCACCATTTATCCAGCATCTATTCTGTGTCAGACCCTGCACCACATATACAAGGGACCTGAGACAGTGGGAGCACAGCAGGTGTCACCTAAGGACCCGGGGTGACTTCTCAGTGTGTCTACGATGGCACAGAACCCAGCGTCACTGTCAGCTGGCTGCTGGCCCTTTAGTGGCTCTGCCCACCTCCTTGTCTGCAAGAATCAGGTGCCCAGTGTCCAGCATCTGTCCACAGTACGGGCTGGAGGACAGGGTTGGGGTGTGGAGGGGAGGTCGCCTCCCTCAGCGAGACAAATAAGCACGTGTGACTTTGGAAGAAAGATAAATCAGGTTCAGCCACTGCAGTTTCAAGCAATGAAATTCAGTTCCTACAGAGCCCATGTGTAGAGAGAGAGCGGGTGTGGGAATCTCCACTCTGGTTAACTTGTCCCCAGGCCCCTCCTCCGCGCCTACGGGCCACATGCTGGGACTCACGGGGTGCTTCAAATGCCCACACTTAACCAACGGAAAGGACCCTCCATGCCCCGCAGCCCCCATGCTTTTCTCCTTCTTTTTTCCCCCTCCAGACTCCCCACTTCCTCATCATCCATAGGTGTCACTGTCTCTGCTCTGACCGGTGGAGAGAAGAGAACATTTGAGCCCTGGGAGAAGGGGAAGGGAGGAAGAGCAGAACCTGACGGAGAGGTCCTTCTGGTTAGGCTGCCAGGTTGAATATCTCAAAAGAAAACAAACTCAGACGAGTTTCCTATAAAGGGTATTCCCCTTTGCTAGCGTATCCTTCGATAAGCGTGATCCAGGCAGATGGTGGGTAGAGAAATCGTACCCCAAACATACGAGTACTCTGTTACTATTGTCGTTACGGTGGGCTTTCCATATATTATCTTATTTCATCCCCAAACCAACTCTGCATTATCATCCCTGTTTCACAGCTGAGGAAAATACACTCAGGGTTTGCTGGGTCTTTCTATTGTCAATTGTGTTTATTAGGCTTTTCATAACCCCCGTCCTTACAGGGTCCTGAGTTAGAGTGGCCACAAGAGGAAGTTGTGCAAGACTGGAGGAGACAGAAGTGAAGTGAAGGGAGGATTATTGCTTTCTGAAGGATTTCAAGGTCAGATACGGTGATGGACAGAAACAGAAATGCCCAATAGGTCCTAGCTTATTCTTCCTTTCCTCCACTCCACGCCCAGCTCTTCTTCCAAAATGCTGACCCTGCTGACCAACACTGACCCTGCCCACCACCAGCTCTTGGGCCACAGACCCACAGAGGTACTGTCTTCCAATGAACCTCATGTGAGCTCCCATTTCAGCAGCCGGATATGCTGGCCTCCTTAGCACCAGGGCTTCCGAGAGCCAGTTAGCAGTGCTCAGATCCTGCAACTCCTCTCCTGGATCTAACGCCGTAATATATCCTTTACTCCAAAGATCTCTAGTTCTGCTTCCCAGGTTGATCTTCAGCCAGCGAATAATGTCCAAAGGCCACGGGCCTAGGAAGTAGCAGAAGCAGCAGCCAGGTAGGTATGAAATCAGTGGTAAGCTCAGGGTTGAACCAGAAGTGGCAAAACTCATCGAGCCCAGGGGCTGGTCCCAGGGGAGCCCCCAGGGCTCTGGACATGTTGCCCAAGTCCATGACAAGTTTTAGCTGGGGCACAGAGACCCTGATTCCAGAGTGTCCCATCCAGTGGGTATCCAGAGACAGTGGGTGAGACCCCCAGCCCTGTGAACACTCTTCCTGTCGTGAGAAGACCCCTGTCAATGTCTAGGTAACAAGAGACATCCTTCCTCTCACCTCCTGTCCAAAAAAGAGGACAGATCAGTTAACAGAATCCAACCAAGCAGTGCCACCGCCTCCACTTGGAACCCGAATAAGAGGCGCAAGGGCTGGACTTCAGGGAGAGGGAAGAGTTGAGCACCAGCTCTGCTCTCCCAACCACGCCTGGGGGCAGGCTGCGGCGTTCGGGCCCTGCCTGCCCTGTGGAGCTTGTCTTAGGAACCAAGAAGCTTGGACGGGGGAGTTTTAGCGACACCCTCGGAAGAGAGAGCCTGGGGAAGCGGCGGGAGGGAGCGCTGACACCCTGGATTTTCCGAGAAGAGCCTGCTGAGCAGCACGGCTCCATAACTGACAGCTCGGACCCCAGAGACAACGAAGCAGAGGAAGGTAGGACATGTGTCACTCATGGTACCAAACCCCGTGTGCACGAGAGGGAAAGGGCTCCAGGCTTGCTGGCGAAGGCACCCTGGTTTGATGTTGGACCACAGAGTAGACGTGAAGCATCTCTACTCAAAAATCTGAGAGTCCTGGCCGGGTTATCTCAGCGGTTAGAGCATTGGCCTGTGGACCAGAGAGTCCCGGGTTCGGTTCCCGCTAAGAGCACGTGCCTCGGTTGCAGTTTGTCCCCAGTCTCTCTCTCTGTCTCTCTCTCTCTCTCTTTCTCCCTCCCTCTCTCCCTCCCACTTTATCCGAAAATAAATGCAAGAACGTCCTCGGGTGAGGAAAAACACAAAAACAAAAACAAAGTCTGAGCAAGCTGCCTGGCCGTGCACGGGACACCCTCGAATGCTGGTGTCCTCCCTGCCCCTCCGCCTCCGGCAGCCCATCTCCCCCCACACCCACCTGTCGAGCCTCTATTCACCTCTCAGGACCCACTCATTGCGCTTCATCGCCATGCCCGCCGCTTAACCCCCAGCCAGGCCACCTCCTCTTGAGCCTGTTTCCTCCTCTAGAAAATGGGGATGAAAAGAGCATCGATCTCAGAGCTGAGCTGAAGATGAAGTGACGTAATAGGGCAACTGGCTCAGGATATACAGGGCTCACCATGAGGGTCTCCCAGACCCCAGCTCGGAGGAAGCGCCTTGTTTTTCGGGCAAAGCTGTCGCGGGCACAACCCTAGACCCTCGAGGGCCGGTGGGGGTCATGGGTGGCAGCGGCCCAGCCTGGAGGCCACACAACAGGCATCGTGTCTGCCCGGCCAGTGCACCGCTCCCAACAGGATTCTGTTGTCGGTGGAACTGTGTCCCCCAAAAAGGTAGGTTGAAACCTTAACCACCGGCACCTCAGAATGTGATCGTTTTCAGAATTTGGGTCTTTCCAAAGTTAATCAAATTAGAGAAAGGTCATTAGAGTGGATTCTTATCCAGTGTGACTGGTGTCTTTATCAAAAGGACAGTTTTGGACACAGAGACAGACACACACAGAAGGAGGACAATGGGAAGGCGGAGGGAAGGCCACCGTGGGACTGGAAAGGTGGATCTACAGCCACGGGACACTGAGGCTCGTGGCGAACACTGAAGCTGGGAGGGGCTAGGCTGGCCTGCAGCCCTGAGAGAGCACGGCCCTGCCCACCTTGACTTTGGACAGCTGGCCTCCAGACCGAAACAGTACATTTCTGCTGTGTTAAGCCATCCAACGTTTGCAACAGCAGCCCTAGAACTAACACATACTGTGGCCTTGAGCCTGGCTGCCTGGACTCTGGAGCAGTCGGGGGCCCACCCCCCACTTGTCAAGGGGATGGGGGAATAAGAGAATTCGATCAGCAAAGAGAGCAAGGAAAAACTAGAAACACAGGAAAAGCAAGACGTGGAGAAAGCCACTCTTGATTGCTATTTGATTCTCTGTCTGGGCTCTTGTGACGGGCTGACTGAATTCCTTCTCCAAATTCTGAGAGGACCTATATGTGCCTGTAATCGATGTTCCTTTAGGTCTCAATCTAGCTCGAGTGGGTTCTTAGTATCTGCAACCAAAAACCTAAACGACATCACAGCCAAGAAATAACAAAAAACAAAACCGCATTGGCCACTGTGTTTCAACGTGACCAGTGCCACCTCTCAGACCCGGCAGACAGAGCGTGAGCTTTAAGGACGTACCGTGGACAGAGGCCTCTACAGGATAAGAGAGGAGGCTTCCCACTGAGGTGGCCGTTCTCCTGGACTTTACAGGATGTCTTGAGTTGGCCAGCAGCAGAAGCAGAGGGGACCACGTTTTACTCCTGTGTTTCCACAAGACCAACACTGAGCCAGTTGGCATCAGAAAGGTTTTTATTATTCTTCAGCTGAACCACAATCAGCCTGGAAACAAAACCATTGCCTGGTGGCCATGTTAAATTGAGCCAGGCACTGAGAGATCGAGCTGTCCCACATCCTCCTGTTTGCAAAAGGAAGCCTCAAGTCCTCCGTCAATTGAGACCACATCTATTGATCCCAAAGGAAATTGACTCCCCTGCCTGGATATTGCAAGTCAGACACAGACACTGAAAGATGTTACCTTCTAATCACAAGAGCGGCATTCAAGCTGCACAAATATTTGCTTTGTTCCTCCACACTCCACCAATTAAGGCAAAGCATGGAGGAGAATCACATTGCAGCAGGTTGAATAAATGAAACGCTATCGTTAGTAGATACCTCAAGGGATGCATGCAACTGGAAGACAGGTCTCGTGGTTGCACAGTGCATCCTCCCCTTTCCCTCCCACCCCTGGATGGGATGACGCAGGATGTTTTTCTAAAGTCAACATATGCTGCGATCCATCTGACCCCTGATGCCAGTGTTTCCCCCATAGATAAGCGTCCTTTCTAAGCCTGCCCCAGCATCTCTAAATGTATTGTGCCCTGCTCTCACGTTCTTTCTCTTTCTCATTTCCTCTGTTTCCTATGTGTCCTCTGCTTTTCTGTTCTGTTTTCCTCTTGCTCACCTTGGTTGGGGGTCTGCTGGGAAAGCAGCCTCCTGCCAAGGGAAACAATGAGAGTATTGTCCATCTGCTGGTGACATCGGGGAAGAAAAGAAGAAAAAAATAAGCGTGGGATTTAATTCCATTCCAGGGTCGGTCTTGCGGCTGACAGTCCGCTTGGCCCCGGGCCAGGGCCTCCCGTGTCCTTGCTGGGCTGAGCCTGGTATAATGGGGAGATTAAGAGCCCAGGCGGGAGCCGAGCTGCTCAGAGTCTGGTGGCTCTCATTAGTGTCAAACTGCAGGAAAATGACCCCGTCCACACTTGTTCACAACCAGGAATCTCAACAAACCCCATCATTGAGAGAAGGGGAGGAGGAGCCGTTCAGGAAATGCCTGCTCCCGGGCCCCTCGCTGGGCACCACCAAAGCTCTCTGCTGGGCGCCAGGTGGTCTCCATTGATTCACTGGCATCTGTTCTGTCCGGGGCCCGGGAGCTGAGAGCGGTAGAGACACACAAGACACTCACTGCGCCTGAAGGAGGCTCCCGGTCTGGAAGCAAATCAGACGCAGACAGGCCTCCTGAGGACACACAGCGGGGCGGACACACCGAGCGGCACCGGAGCTGGGCCCGGGTGCACAGGAGTGACGCAGGCGAGGTCACAGCAGGCAGCGAGGACGGAGAGCAGGGACTGCAGCAGAAGGAACAGCACGGAAAGTCGGAGGCACGCATACAACGTGGCATGCTGGGAAAACCACGGATCTGGGCTCGTCGCCTGGCCCAGGGAGCCTGATCGGCCAGGAAGAGCCAGAGCCAGACCTGTGTCCTAACACCTCGTCCTCTAGGTGTTGAATGCATTCTCCTCGACCATGCATATTGTTGTGGCAAAATACACAAAACAGAAGAGTCACCATCCTAACCAGTTTTAAGTGGGCACAATCCGGCGGTATTAAGTACATTCACACTGTGGTGCGACCAGCTCCCACATTCTTGTCATCGTCCCAAACTACGCCCCATACCCATCAAACAGTAACTCCTCATTCTCCCCGACCCCACCAGCCCGCGGCAATGACAGCCTACTGTCTGTCTTTATGAAGTTGACTACTCAAGGCACTTCATAAAAGTGGAATCAGGCAGTATTTATCTTTCTGTGATTGGCTTATTTCACTCAGCCGAATGTCCTCAAGGTTCATCCATGTTGCCACATAATAAAGAATTTCCTTCTTTCTTTAACGCTGAATAAAGTGTGTAAGAATGTTTCTATTGTGAGCATGGAACTTTTGAAATTAAAATAAGTTACACTAAATAAAATAGGCATGGAAACGGCAAACTATAAAAATTTTTTAAAAAGGACCTTCTGTGTCCTGTGACAGACAACCCAGCCCAAAATGACTGACGCAGAAGAAGGGAATTTGCTCAATGACAGGAGTCCAGGGTGGAGCTGGCCTCGGGCAGGGCCAGGTGCAAGGGCTCGGCACTGTTATCAACACCTGGCCTGGCAGGGGCCAAGCACTGTGCTGGATACTGGGGGGAGGGGAGGGGTTAAAACAAGCACAGTCCCAGCCCTAACAAAGCTTGGGTCTTACCTTTGATTCTCCCGAGTGCTGTGCCCGTGGCAGACGTCACTAATCGATTCCTGCACTCTCAATGCGGAGCCTGGCTGGACCCTTGGGTCTGTCCTCCTCCAGTGCTCCAGAAGAGCACAGAACTGGCTCATGAGGTAACGCCACCTGCCATTCTTCCCCCAGAGCACGGTGACGATAATTACAGCCGACAGTTATTCATGGCTCACTGTGTGTTCCACGGGTGTTAGCTACACTCACTCAATTCATCTTCTCAATCACCCCCTGAAGGAGAGGCTCTGGCACTGACCCTATTTTCCAGATGAGGAAACAGAGACACAGCGAGATTTAGTAACCTGTCCAAGGTTACTTGTTGAATCCAGATGTGACCCCAGGCCGGTTGGCTTCCCCGCGGGGTATTGCCTGGGGAACCCGCCAACCTCCCTGCTGAACCTCCATCCCATCTTCAAAGCACCACCGAGACGTGGAACACCATGACAGGTTTCTAGAGAAATTACAGCATCTTCTAAAGTGCTTTAGCTTTTTATCCAAACTCAAAGAGAGAAGCTGAAATGAATTAAATTATAATTGGACAATATGGGTTTTTGACTTGGAATTGTTGTAATTAATTTACCATCAATATAATGCAAGGAGTTAAAAATAATGGATGGAAAATGGTTGAAAACCCATTGAAAATGTAATATGTACAAGTGAAATACTCGTCTTACATATAAAGTACTTAACTGAATATGACAGACTCTAATAAATCTCTCTCTTGTTCATTACGGGCTGCATATGTTACAGTTCACAGACAAGCTTATCAGCGGAGCGTGAGAGCTGATGCAATTGCTCTTTAAATTCCTCTCAAGACCCCTTTTTGGCACCAGAATAAATTTCACAACAGTGCATTCTTCTAAAGCCTCTGCTTCTCGTGCTTGGATGCGCGTCCTCACGGGAGGGCTCAGTTCGGGGCCCGAAGCAAGGGGGTCAGGGCCCCAGAGGCCCCGGAAGCACCACCTGGGCCGGCGCTGCAGGGTCAGTGCAGTGATGGGCTCCGCTCCGGCATCGGGCAGAGCTGGGTTCAAACCTCAGCTTGGCCGCCCACCACTGGGGAAATCTTAACCTCTCTAAACCTTAGTTTCTTGATATTTTTTTTTAATTCATAAGCGGAGTGCCTTCTTACAGGGTTGTGAGAATTTAGAGAGAGAACTATCAGTAAGGACTTGAGCTCAGCGTTTGGCACATAGAAAGAGCCAGGATTCCTTTAAATTTTCTTTGTATTATAATCTACACAGATAAGTATCAGAACAAAATACAAAATCTTCACGCAGTTTTTGAATGAGTCCCAGTTTTCATCCCTCCCGTGAGGCCACCATACAAGTGGGGCTAGTTAGGGATCGCAGGACTGCGCTGGGATCACAGTTATCATCCAGTACTCACTGGTACCCTCCCAGATACCAGGAAGTGGGCTGGGACCCCACCGAAGCAACGACTAGGACAAGCTCCTGCCCTCAGAGCTCACAATCCACCTGGGATGGATAACCAGCAGCGCCAGGGCCTCGGTGACTGTGTGGGGTACGTCTGCGGCTTCAACCCCTCGGAGGGCCTGCCTCACACCTCCCCAGTGGCATCCCCTCTGACATTCCGGTCCGGTGGCCACGGGACAGATCTGGAGTGATGGGACAGAGGATAGAAAGAGTAAGGCAAAGCTTTGGAGGAACCATGGCGCAGGCTGGCTTAGGAAGAGAACATACCGGAACACTAGGGGGGCTGGTTGGACTGGACCCCGGGCAAACTCAAAGCAACCTCTGGTGGGAAAGGGAAAGTCGGAGCTGGAAGAGAAAACCATTCCAGGTTTCCAGACACTCCCAGTATAGGGTGGAGGGCAGACGAACCAGCCGCCGGCGCCACCTGCTGGCGTGTAGGTCCAGCTGGAGCATCACCTGCTAAGTTCCAAAACGGAGGCCCCAGCAAGAGACACTCGGCTGCCAATGACCTGAAACAAACCCGCCTTCCCGGATGGGAACTGCAGAAGGGGAAGCCCAGTTCTGTGCTCTGGTCTTCAAAGAGGAGGGAGGGCGGAGGAAAGGAGGGTAGAAGGTAGGGAGATGGGAGGATGCATAATCCCGGGGCCATTGCTAGAGCCTGTGAGGACCACGTGGAGCTGTGCGGTGAGGGCTGGTGGAGCTGGGTGGCCACTGCTTTGATTCCCATTTTACCCCCAGTCAGGAGATTCTGCTCTGCTCTGCTCCAAATAAATCCGCCTTAAGATGAGAGAGATGCCCAGACACATTTAATCCAGAAAATCCCTCTTTCTGAAAGGCAATCACTCTCTACTTGGTGGGGATATCAAAAGGCAGTTGTAAGGCGATATAAAAAGCATGGGTTTGGCATCAGACAGCTCTACGTTCAAAACCCAAGTCTGGCACTTACTAAATGCTTTTGTTCTTGAACGTCGGAATGTCTCTGGGTCAGAATGGGGATAATCATATGGACCTCACGTCATGGCTGTTAGGATTACAAGTTCATTCAGTATACACTGAGGCCCTCCCAGATGCCAGGGACTATGGTATGCACAAAGCAACGAATGATACAAGGCTGTTGCCTTGGGAGAGCCCATATTCTAGCACGGGCGGGGCAATGAAGAGCCAGGGTACCGTATGTCTGCCGTGTGTAGTACAGTCTACAGAGCAGGGTCAGTACCAGGGGTGAGGCAGCTGTGCTGGAGAGCAGAGGAGGTAGGGGAGAGCTCACGGCGGAGAGGTGTGGAACTTGTCTGCGAGGGTGAGTTAGAGCCTTCTGGTAGACCAAATGCCACTGGCATTCCAGGCAAAGGCACCTGCAAGGGCCCAGGCATGTGCCAGGAGATGAAATGGCGAAACCAGGGGGAGGTGGCAACAGAGGGGGAGGGGCGCAGGCCCAGCTGGGGAGGGTTCGCCGATGTGATGCTTCAGCTCTGTCTCGCCTTATTCCAAAAGGCTCTGAGGGAGCCCAGTGTGAACTTCCTCCGAAGGTCATTGGAGAGTTTAACTTGGTTAGTCATAGAATTTTTTCTGGTGTCTGAAATGAGTAAGTGTTCAACACATCTTGGTTTCATTTTTCTGGATGGTTTCATCTGCTGAGTATGTATCTAGTGCCTTCATGCCTTTCTGTCATCTGTGAGGGTCAGACAGAGAGAGAGGGATCATGGCAAAGGTGATTATCGGGTTGAAGGTTGAAAGCCATTGCCAAAGGCAGGGGAGGGGTGAAGAGAGCAAACCATGCAAGCTGCTGTACAAAGAGCCCCTGACGCCCGGCTGGTGTGGCTCAGTGGGTGAGCGTCCACCCATGCACCAAGAGGTTGCCGGTTCAATTCCCGGTCAGGGCACATGCCCAGGTTGTGGGTCAAATCCCAGTGGGTGGCATGCAGGAGGTGGCCAATTGATGTTTTCTCTCATCGATGTTTCTATCTCTCTCCCTCTCTTCCTCTCTCTCTACAATCAATCAAGAAAAAAACAAACAAACAAACAAAGAGCCCCTGAATGTTGTGGCTTCAACAAGGTAGAGATACATTTCTCTCCTACGGAACAGCCCAGGAAGGGCAGGCAGAGTTCACACAGCGAGAACCCGATGGGACCAGATCCTTACCTTCATCCTTGGGTTTGAAGGTGCTGCATTTCCCTATCTGCAGTTAGCCACAGGACAGGGAAACTGAGACGTTCAGGGCAAACTGCTGTCGGTTGGAGGGATTTCCATACAAATCCTATTGGCCTGAATTTAGTTGCACAAGCCAATCTATGTTGAGTTTGAGGTGCCACCAGGCTGTCCAAAAGACGGCCAGAAATGTGGGAACTTGGGGGGGGTGAAGTTGTCTGGAATCTATGGAGCCTGGGGTTCCTGGTCATCTCACCCAATGCCACGTTGGCTAATAAAGGTGGTGTCAAATGATAGCGTGGGTTACAGTCGCCGCTTGGCTGTGTAGTAGCCGCAAGGCCGTGAACAAATCACTCACTTAAAATCTCGGAAACATCTCCTCTTCGGTACAAATGGTTGTGACGACGAGGGAAACACAAGTCTAATGAAGGATGCCTCCCCTTCCGTGTGAACAGAGGCAGCTGAAGTGAAGTCTCTGAGTGAGACCAGGGTTTGGTGAAAGGTTTGGTGGATCCCTGGAGTCTTTCCACCCAGGGATCTTCACTGGACCTGGGACTTAGAAGACAAGTCAAATTACAAGCCGTTAGAAGTCACAGAAACAAACCACATGTTGCATCTTCCAGCCAAGGCCACTCGGGAGATGGTGTGACCAGGAGGAAACAGAGTCGACTTTGAGAGGGAAAACTTGGGTTCAGGTCCAGATCTGCCACCCCATAGTTACATGGCCTTGGGAGAGTCGCTGGATCTCTCAAAACCTCTTTTTTTTTTTTTTTTAATTAATAAATGACAGTAATGATACTATTGTGAAGGTTGGGAGCCTCTTGACGTGGTTAATGCACTTAGAAGAGACCAGAGGACATTCTCACTCGCTCTCTCCCCAGCATGCGAGGACACCTCGCGCAAGGAAGAGGGCCTGTCACTATGAACCAAACATGCCAGGACCTTAACCTTGGACTTCCAGCCTCCAGAAGTGTGAGAAATAAATGTCCAGTGTTTAAGCCACCCTGTCTATGATATCTTGTTTAGCAGCCCGAGCAGGTTAAGACACCTACCTTACCGGGATATTGGATGAGCAGCTGAAAAGGTAAGTCAGGTGCCTAAGTCAGAGCAGGTGCTCCTTATCTGGTAACAATCATTATCATCATCACAATTATTTCTACCGTCATTTGTATCACGTAGCCCCTGCCTTCAAGGAGCGCACAGTCTGGTAGGGAAAACGGATCCATAAAACAATGCTTGGGACAGAATAACAGAGGCAGGTTGGCAGTCCTGAAGGGCTCAGAAATAAGATCTTCCCCTAAGAATAAAGCTGGACTCACACCAGTAGCCACAGAGCCTCTTCTGCTGTTCCAGGCACCCCAGTATGGCTGAGCCTGGAGCAGGGGCTCCCCGGCAGGCAGGTGGAGCTGTGGAATGCAGCCTCCCAGCTAGCTGGGTACAGCTCCGGGCACACGCAGCAGGCATGGAAACGCAGGCTGCCTCCTGAGTTGCGGTACACGGTGGCATCCTTCCGGGTGCACAAGCTGTCCCAGTCACTGGTGCCAGAAACATTGCCGAGGCAATGTCATATGGAGATGGGCACCCCCCCCCCCCCCCCCGCCAACATGCCTGGCAAAAGTTAACTGCGCTTTATTTCACTTCGGGTCCATATGCCGCCTCCACGCTGATCAGAGGCATTGCAAATTGTAGTCTGTCTCCACAGAACATCCAAGGAGGCTCGCTTCTCTTTCCGTGTCCACACACTGGTTTCAGTTGTTTGGGAAACCATGCGAGATTGCGTGCTCTTAGTTCTAAGGTGATTTCCTTTTCTGCTCCCTGATGACAGGGCCCTGGTTAAGATGTTCGCCTCCCCTCCCGGCCTCCCCGCCGCGTGAGTCCCTCTGCCTGCCGCAGGCAGGTTGCTTTGCAATCAAAGTTTGCAATTTAACAATTGGAAGAGAGATTAATTAAGCAAAAGGGGGTTTTCTCTCTTTCTTGTGGGTTCAAATGCTTCTTTAATAAGAGAAATCGATGGACATCAAAATAAAGGAGCAGAAACCAGGTCCTGTGGGCCCCCCTGTTTTCCTCCCTCCACCCTCGGTCTCTGCAGCCAGCTCCCAGGTCTCTGCAGTCAGCCCCCAGGTCTCTGCAGTCAGCCCCCAGGTCTCTGCAGCCAGCCCCCAGGTCTCTGTATTCAGCCCCCTGGGTCTCTGCAGCCAGCCCCCAGGTCTCTGCAGCCAGCCCCCAGGTCTCTGCAGCCAGCCCCCAGGTCTCTGTATTCAGCCCCCTGGGTCTCTGCAGCCAGCCCCCAGGTCTCTGCAGCCAGCCCCCAGGTCTCTGTATTCAGCCCCCTGGGTCTCTGCAGCCAGCCCCCAGGTCTCTGCAGTCAGCCCCCAGGTCTCTGCAGTCAGCCCCCCAGGTCTCTGCAGCCAGCCCCCAGGTCTCTGCAGTCAGCCCCCCAGGTCTCTGCAGCCAGCCCCCAGGTCTCTGTATTCAGCCCCCTGGGTCTCTGCAGCCAGCCCCCAGGTCTCTGCAGTCAGCCCCCAGGTCTCTGCAGTCAGCCCCCTGGGTCTCTCTGCAGTCAGCTCCCCGGTCTCTGCAGCCAGGTCAGCACGTGGGCCTTTGACAGTCTTTCCTCTGCAGCCACTTCAATGCCCCCAGAGAAATCAATCGGGTGCCCCTTCGGGGGTGAGATGGACAGAAGGAAATTTAAATGGGACTTTTATGTATTTCATCAATACCAGCACAAAACAGAAGCAGGACAGCTTTATTGATTTAAACATTAAAATAACATGTGCTTTCTTTGCATTTTCCCAGAGGTGATAATGTTTCTTATTTTTAATCTAGATTGAAATCTCAAAGACTTTCCACAAGCCCCTTGTGGTGATTACCAGAGATTAATAATAACATGTCTAATTAATGTAGAAAGACATAAAAATCAATGGGAGTGTGAAATGCTACACTGACTGACAGCACACAGAGGAGAGAGGGCCTGTGCCTCCCGAGACAGGACGGCCCCTGCACCCCCTCAGCCCAGGCCCCGAGGGCGGGTTACACCCACCCCAAGGAAGCTGGGAGCTTTGATGAGGCTTCCCAAGTTCCCAAATACTCTTTCTCTGAGCTTCTGATGTTCTGTTGGAGGAAATGATTAAAAGAGAGAGCGATTCATTGGCAGGGGAAGCAGCCAGTCGGCAAGTGCCTCAGTTCCCCTGTTAGTGCGATTCAGCAATAGTTACCAGGCACCCCCAGGGAACAACGGGAGGAAAGACCCAGTCCCTGGCCTCCAAGAGAGGCCCCGATCCACTGAGCAAGAGAGGGCACCGTGGACGGTGGAGCCCCTCACGGCCCCTCGAGTTCAGAACCCAGGAGAAAATTCCCAACTGTTCATTTAGTTCCATCCAGGTGGGAGGTGAGGGTCCCCTTTCCGTCCCACACAAGACAGCCAGGCCTCCGCCCGCTGTCCAGCTCATCCTCACAGACCCTTTCCCCTCACTCTCCTGGCCTCCCGCCTGCCCTCCCGAGGCCCAGGGTGACCTTGGTCAGAAACAGAAAACAGCCCTGCAAACTCTCCCTGGAGCCTCCCGCCACAAGGGGGCAGACACTGAGGACGTCCCCACATCATCCGTGGGTTAGAGATCACACACAGGCACAGCTCACCATTCAGGTCATGCGAACAACTTCACACGTCTCAAGAGGTGTAAAGTATCTCAGGAGCTGGGAGGAAGGAGGGGTTCATTCTGCCTAGGAGGCAGAGGACAGAAAAGGGGTGCGTTTGGAGGTGGACCTGGAAGGATGCAGAGGTGGGAAATGGAGGTCAGCTCAGGACAAGCCTATGTACCAGGGCAGGAGCATCAGTGGGAGGGGGGGCGGGGTCAAGGGCATGGTGCCTCCCCTCCCAGCCTCACCACCGCCATCTGCCTCTGCCGGCTCCACAGGCCACCAGGTGGGCTCTGTCCGGTCTGCACCGGGTTGCACCTTGCCACGGCACTTGGCCCTGGGAACCGCTCCTTCCTTCTAGAAACATCTTCCCCAATGTCTGCGGCTCCAGGGTCTCTCGGATTCCCCCACTTCTCAGTCTCCTTGTCTGGGTCTTTCTCCCCTACTGATAATCTCTGTGGTTTCTCCAGAGAGCCCAGCGTTCTCACCGTCTCCCTTTGAACGGCGTCATTCAGACCCATGGCTTTACCTCCCCCTTAACCCGGACGAGTCCCCACTGCCCTTCACCAGCCTCCACCTCCTTTGCCCTCCAGCCCGCGAGTCCGGCGCTTCCCCTGCCGGTCCCCCTGGAATACCCCGAAACAGGCGCCACCCGCTCCAGGGGTCCAGACCCAAACTCATCTCTCCCCCGATGAGCTCGTCCTCTGCAAAGCCTTTCTGCAGGGAACGGACAGCATCCGGCTGGCCGCCCTGGCCAGATCCCGCCGAGCCACCCTGTCACCCCAGCTCCCAGCACCCCAGTTCCCTCTGTGGTGTCTGACATATGCCCTTCTCTTCAGCCCCACACAGCCTTGGCACAGAACAGTGCTGCTGTTGGCCCAGCCCCAGTGAGAGCCTCCCACGGGCCCCACGCTCCCCCAGTGTCCTCTCGGGTGGCCCCCACAGTTCTGCAGAGCAAGCCCTCAACACAAGAGCAGCCGCGTCCTTCTTCCTTGCGTTGTACCCCGAGACTCCCCGTTGCCCTCAGGATGGAGTGGAAGCCCCTCAGCTTGGCACCCAAGTTCCAGGCGACCCACCTTTGGCAGTTGCTGGCCCCCACACATCATCACTCCAGCCAGATGGACTCACTGCATGTACTGTCACTAAAACAGGAAGCTGTTTCTTTAATGCGTCATTTTTTTAAACTGAGAATCCACCGCGTCCCTGGCACTGGAAACAGTCAGATCGCAGACACGCTCCTTGTCCTCTTGGAGCTCACAGACCGACCGGCGTGGAGATGCAGGTGAGCAAAATGGGGGAAATATACAGTGAGGAGCTGGGAGCCAGCTGTGCAAACACACTAGGGCACTCAAATTTCAACTTGGGGTCTTCAAAGCTGCTGCTTCGTCTGGGACACACGTCCTTCCTCGCCCTGGGTGCCAGCCCACAGCTCTGCCCTCCATGACCCAAGGCGAGCGCCGTCCCCCATGCCGACCGCAGCCACCGCTTCCTCGTGTGCACCCAGGCACCTGGTCCTTGCAGAGCCTCCATCGCTCTTGGTTTGCTCCAGGGCTCCTGCATCCGGGTTTGCGGTCAAGAGCTGTGTCTTTCTCTTGTGTGAATCCCTAGAATCTAGCACAGAGCCCAGCACAAAGCGGGCACTTGACAAATATGTGTTAGAAAAATAAATGGGCTCAGGCTGGTTTGGCTCATTGGTTAGAGCGTCGGCCCACAGACCAAAGAGTCGCGGATCCCATTCCGGTCAAGGTCACGTACCTCGGCTGCAGTTTGTCCCCAGCCCTGGTCAGGGTCATGCGGGAGGCAACCAGTCAATGAGTCTCTCTCACATCGATGTTCCTCTCTCTCTCTCTCTCTCTCTCTCTCTCTCTCTCCCTCCCTCCCTCCCTCCCTCCCTCCTACTCTATCTGAAAATAAATGGAAAAATATTCTCGGGTGAGGATCAAAAAAAAAAAAAGTGAATAAATGAAGCATCATAAGGCTCAATTTTTTTCTCTTGTCTAATGAGAGAGGGGCCAGAAAATAATATTGGACTTGCTAACCTCTCCCAGGAAGGTGGGTGCAAACACCTCAGAATTATTGGGAAATGTCCTTTGGAGGCTTCGTCCAGAGCAGTCGCCCCTTGGAACGGGAAAGAATGAAGGCCTCCATCATCTAGAGCGTTTTAAAAGTGAAGGTCCATTAAGAAAAGGTCCATGAGCTGTGAGATGCTGGCCCCCACCCCAAACCAGTGTTTCCAGGGTGAAATGGGTTCTGGAAGGAGGCTGTGGATGTGATCTGGAAAGTCTGTGCCCTAAGAATGACAACTTCAGGGGACCAAGCCTTGAGAGCCTTCCATCAAATGGGGACCGGGGAGTGGCTCATTCTCAGGAATTCCCCGGGGTCTCCGCAGAGATCTGATGTCCCCAGCCTGGGACAGTACGCCGGACAGAGTGCCAACAGCGACACTGTGTGGCCACGAGGAGCAATAGCAGGCTCTGATGGGATTCTGAATGTGGATGTGGATTTAAACCCACTCCATTTTGGACCGTAATGCTTGAAAAAAATCAAAATTCGAGACAAGCTTTAAGAGAAAGATACTAGCTTTTGGAAAACAAGGTTTGTTGGCTCTTAAACAATCACGTGGATAAATAACACCTAAGTGTTTACTTGCACTTGGAGTTTGGGGAACCATTCATTCTGGTTAGCAAAGGGCAGAAACACAGGGCAGAAACATGAGCCTGCACTGTAGCCAGAGGTAGCTGGCAAAGGACAGCAAATGTCACTGTGTAAAGTTTAACTTCTAAATTTTATTTTTGGACTTTGAACTTTGAAATAAATTCGGGCTTTTTTTTTTTTTTTTAAACTGCACCAATAGTACAAATAATTCCCATATACACTTACCTTCCCCAAATGTTACATCTCATGCAACCACAGTACAATGACCTAAATTAGGGAATCACGATCGGCGCACCCTGTGAAGTATCCACATGCCTTATCCAAATGTCTCAGTGGCTTCTAATGGTCTGTCCCAGGAGCCTTCCATATTACATTTAGTTGTTACGTCTCCTCCAGTCTCCTCCGAGTCTCAGACACTTCTCGGTCATTCTTTCATGACCTTGACATTTTTGAACGGTATTGACCAATTATTTTGTAGAATGTTCCCAAATGTGGATTTTTCTAAAACCCAAATGTCTAAATTCAGTGTCTCACATCTAAACTCACTGTCTTTTGGCAAGAAAACCACGGAGGCGATTCTGATGCTCTTCTCAGTCGATAGGTGTCTCGTTACCAGTGGTTTTAACTTGGTCACTGGATAAAGCGGGACCTGCTGGCTTCTCTCCTATAAAGCCACTGTTTTTCTCTCTGTAATTACTGAGTATCTTGGGAAGTGATACTTTGAGACTGAGTGAATACCCTGTTTCTCATCGTACCTTTTCTCATTCATTTTTGGTGCAGATAATGTTTTTGCTCGATAAATGACTAGTTCGTGGGTGAAAGATGATTTGTGGCATAACTTCAAGGGTTCAGCAAGACCTTTGCAAGCTCTTTCTGTGCGCTAAGCCCTGTGCTGGCTTTGAAGCTGGAGACGAACCCAGCCTCCATCTCCCCTCCATGGGCTGAGGAGCACACAGGGACACAGAAAAGCCAGCACATCCAAGCTCAGCATGCTGCTGAGGTCGAGGCCCTGGGCGATGGGTATCACCCCCCAGTGCAGATGCCAGGCCCACGCAGCAGTTACCAGAGAGCTCTCCAAATTTTACTGTAACAGCTCCTGAACGTCCCACTCACGCCAAGGGTTAAGAGTGGAGATTAGGGAAGACCACTTCTTTGGAGAAAGCTGGGCTCAGTCCAACCCCAGCCCTACCTCCCAGGGGAAGGAGCACCTTCTCCTAACCCAAGCCTGGCATCAGACTTCAGGGAAAGGAGAGCAGACGGGATTTTGAGGACTAGCTGTTGATGTGCTGTGAATCCCGTCTCCTCCCAAGGTGAGGGCTGTGGGGTGCCTGTCCCTAAGCTTGAGCTTGCAGAGGGAGGCTATCAAGCCTCTACAGAAGCCCCCAGAGTGCTTAGTTCCCATCCCCTAAATTGGAAGACGTAAAGGGCTGGTGTCTGTTTCTTCAAGTGTGAGAGATGAGCTAGCTGTTCGCTAGGAGACAGCCTAGCAGAAGTGGCGGCGCTCGGGTCTTCCTCCTGCAGGTGTGCTTTCAGACCCTCAGGGGGCCGGGGGTCTCCTCAGAAGGAAGCTAGAGGCACCCTGCACATAGAGGGGCCAGATAAAGAGGAAGAGGCAGGTCCAAGGAAGACACATCTCACATCAAGGAAACTGCAGGTGAGAGGTCCCCAGAAATGATGTGAAAAAGCAAAAAGAAAGAAGGAAGAGAAAAACACAAAAATGCTGTTAAGAGAAAATGTCCCTTAACACCACCCCCCTCAGGGGCAGAACATGTGACATCATTGCCCTCAAGTACCAAGCACACTGGATGTGGCTTCCCCCGTCCCACGCCCCCTCCTCAGGCCCCAACCCTGCAGGGTCAGAAGCTGGGAAGGGGGGGCGGGGACGGAAGACCACCTCCCTGCCTCTCCCTTCTGCACCAGGCTCAGCCCTGGGAGCGTGCGTCTGATCCACTCTACATCAGGGTGCAGCTTTTGATCACGACATTGGGCGAGGGTTCTGTTTTATAACTTAGCATGCCCGCCAGTTCTTCCCTCCCAGGACCAGAGGAGCCATGGGCCCGACCCGGCAGCCACCAGCTGGGCAGGGACCGGGCCAGCCCCACAGTGCACACTTCAGGGAACAGGAGAGCAGGCGTCAAGTTGCTTTACGGTTACAGCCCATGATTTGTGTGACTTAAATGCTGCAACGGATGCGTGACAAAGCCCTGTAAGAGCCCGAACGGAGACCGTGAACCAAGCCCTTCGTTGCCAGGCACCTCCGCACCCTCATCCAAGAGCAGAAAGGAAGGATGGAGGGAGGGTGCCGGCCTCCTGGAGCGCGGCAGGAAGATAGGAGGAAGGTGCTATGCATCCGGCTCCGGGCGAGGCCTCTCCCCGCGTCGTCTTCTTTAATCTGTGCCTAAGAACAGAGACGTGGTAGGTGCCAGGCACAGCTACATGAAAGGAAGCCACTGGTCTCAGCAGATGCCTCTACTCCAGAAATCTTCATTTGCTGCTCTACTGCCGGGAAAGGAAGAACAAAAGACTCGCCACTGCTGGATTCAATCAGCTTTCTCTTATTTATTTTCTTTTTTCTTCAGGAGCACTTTTCACCACCTGGCAATATTTCTCCTTTTAAGCCAGGATTTGTGCTTTTAAAGCTTTATAAAATGTGAGGCTCGGGCTCTGTTTTCCTGGCAGGCAGACTATTCCCAGGGCCCACCGTCCCCCGCAGCAGCTCTCTGGCTGATGTCACCGTGCAGGGAGGCGGCTCTGTCACCTGCCCCGGGAAAGGCATTCTGTGCAAACAGCCAGCAAAAGGCTCCTGAGGAGCAGATGTTTCTGTTTAAGGCTGATGGGAACTGCAGGGACCACTTTTCTCCCCATCGGGTTTTCAAGTGTAAGAGGCAGCTGTTTGCCAAGAACACAGACCCGGATTCTAATGAGGTTCGTGGCTGAGCCAGGCCTGCGAGACGGAGGCCTGACCAACACCAGGATGAGGTTATTAACGAACACCGGGAGAGAGCTGGCAACCGGCCATTTTTACACTGTCTGGAGGAGAAATGACTTGTTTTCTGGGATGCGGTTGATATTTTAAAAAGCATCATCAATGGGAATTGTCGATTTAGTCTCATTTCTGCCTGGGATTGTTGCTCGGTTTAAAGAAAGGGCTGCTAGCCCTGGCTGGTTGCTCAGTGGTTAGAGCACCAGCCCGTAGGTGGAAGTGTCTCAGGTTTGTTTCCTGTCAAGGGCACATACCTGGGTTGCAGGTTTGATCCCTGCCCTGGTCAGGGTCATGCAAAGGCAACTGATCGACACATCAATGTCTCTCTCTCTCCCTCCTTCCACTCTGTCTAAAAAAAGAAATCAATGAAAAAATATCCTCAGGCGAGGATTAACGATAATAAAAGGGGGGGGGCTCTTAATTTTTCAGCACATCATTTTTGTCCCACTGCACACGACTCAAGTGGCGTGGTGCACGGGGCAGCCGTACATGCATTCCCAGAATGCGCACCTGCAGTTGGTTGTGACGTTGGGCTGGCAGGTTGGTGGGTGACACCAGCTAATGGCCACTCCCTCCGCTTGGTACCTGCTGCATTCTGCTCTAACTGGGGAGGGGCCAGGAGGTCTCACACCTGCGCTGATGAGACCACCCCCTCTGATGAAGTGGCTCTACCCGCAGAGTCAGCATGGGCTTTGCAGAAACCCTGGCCTGTTCAAGTAACCAAACGTGACGTGGCTAATTCATAGTCTAGTTCTGCAAGTTTCTGCCATGATCCTTTTGGTAGCAGGAGACAGATGTCTAAGAACAAGTTTCTGATGTGATTTTGGGGTGGAAAAATTAAAACTGAGAAGATTTCCAGGCACTGACTTCAGTTTTACTAACGGCTGCACTTTTTCTTTAAAAAGAAATGTATAGCGACAGACCTTTCATTTTACAATGAAAACCCCACAATCTTATAATAAAACCTATCTGGGGGGCGGGAGGGGAAGACATTCATTTAAATTCACTGTAAAATAAAACGGCTTAATGTTAGAACCTCTGCTACTTGCATGTTTCATAAGGAAGAGAGAGTGTGCTAAGAAAAGAAAGGGCATTGTGTCGACGGAGTGATCAGTCTGAATGAGGAGCTGTCATACCTATTATCCCAGTTCATCCGCCACAATTCTAAGAGGTTGATATTATGATGCAAATTTTGCAGGTGTGAAACCATGGCTCAGAGAGGTAAAGCAATTTGCCTAAGATAATACAGCTAGTAAACAGTTAAATTCAGGGATTTTTTAGGTTAAATATCTGTTTCTAAAACTGCTTACATGAGTGATAACTTGTATGAGAACACTGAAACTCATTGAGAAGTTACCCACAATACTCTAAAATAACGACACTTACTTCTATATGCATGTATGCACACACACACTCATATACGTTTTAAAGGGAATCATATTGCACATATCATCATATATCTGCTTTTTTATTTTACGTGTTCTAATCATGATTCCCTGTCTTCCACATTATTTTTCACTGTCCCATAATACTTTATTGCATTTTTGTACCAAATTATATTTAAACATTCCTCTATTGGATAATTAGGTGGTTTCTAATTTATTTCTGTCATAAACCATGATGAGATGAATATCCTTGCAAAAAAAAAAAATCTTTGCTGGATTGCCCTTTGGGATAAATTTCTACAAATAGAATTTCTAGATCTCCCCCCCCCCCAAAAAAAATCAGCACACTTTAAGGCTGTAGTTTATATTGTAAAATCGCACTCCAAAAAGCTCGTACCAGATTAAAGCCATGAATGCAAGGGTTTCTCAAACTCCAGCACTGTCAATGTCTTCTTCAAAAATGCCAATTTTGTAGTAAAAAATGACATTTGTTTACATTTTTATTTCTTTAATTAGTAGTGACACTGAGCTGTTTGCATGTTCCTTGGCCCATTTGCATTTCTTATTTTGTGAATTGCCATTTATCTCTTTTGTCCATTTTATAACCGGGGCGGTCATCTTTTATTGTATTGATTTGTAAACACTCTTGACATATGAGAATCATCACTTTTTTTTTTCTGTAACATATGTTGCAAATAGATGTCACAGCTCAGGTTAAGCAATTTTTCTAGTTTATGGTGGTAATTTGTCAAATTAAAACTTTAAATCGTTAGGTTGTCAAATGTATTAATCAATCTTTAAAATTCCATCTTTGGAATATAAACAATGAGATAAATGTTATTCTAATGTTATGGGGATTTAAGAATAAAATTTTTAATGTATCCTGAAGTTTACTTTCCACATTGCTAGTAGTTCTTTGATTAAAATCATTGCCCTGACTTTATGGTACATGAAATTGTTACATATATTTCGGCCTGTTTGTACATTTCATACTTTCTGTCCCTATTTTTTACTTGGCTGTGAGTATGTGCGTAGGAAAGGAATCGCTGAGTCATGCGGTGGTTCTATGTCTAGCTTTTGAGGAGAGGTGAGCCAGCTCTTGGAAGCTCTTTTTCTTACAGTCCTGGAGGGTGCCCCGAGTGCCCAGCTCCGCTCTGCTCCCCAGGGCCAGTCTGCCAAGGGCTCTGCGTGCTGCCCAGCTGGAGCTATTGCCCCCGCGCCATGCTCCCTCCACAAGTGGCCCCCCTAGTACTTCAGCTTCCAGCCCAGGGCTGACCGTAGGCCTGGGGTCCCTTTTCCTCTGGAACCCAGCGTCCTCCAGGCTGGACTGCCATCCGGTCCGGTGTTGGAGACATCACTGCAGGCATGAGAGAAAAATCAGAAATGGCTGAGTGCCCCCAGCCAGCCCAGGGACGTGGACTCCGGTGGGGAGCGGAGTGAGGGCTGGAGGGGGCAGGCCTGGCAGGTTCTGGAACCAGGGGAGGTGAAGACCCGGTGCCAGGAAAAGCTGAGCCAACCAAGTATCCCTCAGCTGGAGTGCCAGCCGCCATCGCAGGCAGGAAGCAAAGAAGACGCAGAGGGGAGAACTGCATGTCAGAAGCTGGACAGATTCTCAAGATGCTGGGACGTTTAGGGTGTCTGAGACTCCCAGAGTGGGGTGCTATAAGCGCTGTGGCATTCGGACGGCATGCCTTTGTCATGCCCCAAAATGTGAGTCTCAGCCCGAAACAATTCTTCAATCCCCGACTCCCACCACACTGTGTTAGAGACTCTAAGAACGCCCGCATCCCAGTCAATCTTCTCAATAAAAGGTGCACATAAAAGCGGTAATCTGTGCTCCGGGTAGAGAGACCAGTGCATTTCTCATATTACAGATACAAGAGTTTCAGGCATGCATCTTTGCTTTATGCAATCCATAAGTGCAGGAGAGGGTGTCAACATTTAGAAAAGTTTACACACATTTATGTATTGACTCAAAGTGGTGAAAAATGAAAAAGCTGAAGTCTCATCTTTTCTTTGTTTCCAAGGAGATTGGCCGTTTTGTACCACAATATTCTATTACTCTTTAAGTAAGAAAAACAGACACACACTTCCTCTCCCCCATAAAGAAAGAAAGCTCATCGCTCATACAGAAGGTTTGGGGCTGTGTTCTCCATTAAACAGAGGAGCAGAATCACAGAGCAAGAAGGGTCCTGGGAGGCCACCTGCTCCAATCAACTCGTTTCGCAAATCGGGAAACTGGCCCCTGTGAGGTTAGGTGACTGTTCAAGGTCATATGCAGTTGGCAGTTGAGCAAAGACAATGGCTTGGGTCTTTTTCCACCCTGCTCGCTTTCTTCTTACAGCACCAGATGAGATTCCACACAAAGGTAGACATTGATCATTACACACCAGTAACCAGGGGCTCCTGCTTTTGCCTTTGTTCTCAATGTAACTGCCCAAACTCACTGCCAGCCGCCTACGCAGAGCGCACGTTCCCAGTCATGTCTTCCTGTGAGAGCCCTGGTGTCCTCCTCCGATGGGATCGTCTGTCCCCTTCAGGGATGTCTGGTCACGGGTGCTCGTCAGGTGGGAGACTGGCCACTCCCAGTCTGAGCTTCAAGGCCAATGGGTTGTGGACGTAATAGAAACAGTACAAATGAGACCTGCTACCCAAGGAGCGCTGACCTTGTGCCTAGCGAGTCACGAAACCGGACTCCTGTAAATCCCCACAAGGCCCCACTCGGAGGCTGATGAAACTGAGGCACAAACACTTGCCTGAGGCTACAACATTGATGAACAGAACCCAACGCAGGCCCCCCGGCCCCAGGGCCCATGTCCTCAGGCACCTGCTCCAGGGCAGAACTGTAGGGAGTAGGGTGGCCGTGTACCCATCTGCCCACTTCCCGCCACATAATCTCCACTACAACACGGAGGCCAGGTGTACACTCCACAGCCCGGAGGGGGCCTTCGAATTAGGACTTTGTAAAGAGGAGAGAAAGGCTGACCCCATACGTAGAGTGGGAACTCTGCTGGATATCACGTTCAAGGCAGAATCATATTTAAACCCAGTTGAAGACGTGAGCACCCGTCCCCAGGCTTACTCCCCTCTGCTCCCCCTCGGCGGCTCTCACTCACCTGGCTTACTGGTAGGAACCAGCTCCAGCGCCAGCTCCGGCCAGGACACAGCATCCTGCCACCCCTCTCCAAGGCATCTCTTCGTGGAGGGGACACGAGCACCCCAGCTGAGGGGGATGGGACAGCCGTCTCTTTTCTGCCTGCCTCCGGTCATTGCCTTGCCCACCGCTGTGGCTCCTTCACAAGGAGCCCCACAATCTCCTGGTTCCAAGCTAGTTCTGACCCAAGCTCCTCCCTCGCACTAGGCATTTGTGATGATTCGAAAAATCACCTGGGCTTACCTACAGGCTCAGAGCGGACCCTACGTACTGACTCTGTCGCAAGCACAGCTGGGGAAACTGGGCGGGGTTCCTCTGGGTGTGGAGACCTGCTTGCTGCCTGGCGTCTGTAGCTGTCTGCTCGGTCCCCACCTGCAGGAGATCCTGACACGGTGACATTCAGTATCACTCCCCACCCTGAGAGCTCTGGAGACGGAGATATTGGGGACCCTGGGCCCCTACCGTGGGTTGCCACGGCACGCGCACACACACTCGCACACGTGCAGAAAGACTCTCTTAGCCTCCGTGGTCGAGAACGCGTGGGAGTCCTGCCCTCATTCCACGCAGTCTTTCTCCGGGTGCGTCTGCAGAGACAAACATAGTTTTCATATTCCACACAAAGCTTAGTGACAACATGATGACTGGGTGGAGGATCTCCAGTGAAGGGTTTGAGACGTGGCGCGTTATGTGCTGGCAATGGTCGGTCAGATGTCCTGCGTGAGGCTCTGTAAGGGCAGGGGAGGGGTGCAGGTACGACCCCTGCTCATGGCGCTTCCGTTCCCGAGCATCTCCGCGTCACGGAGGCACACCCCGCAATTTCTCCGTCCTCCGGGAGCGCAGGTGCTCGCCACCCTCGCCTTGCCGATCACCCCCAGACCGCATCACCCCTCTCTCTGCCGTGTCTTTCTCTTTCAGCATATTAACATGTGTTTCTAGCCTTAAAAAATAAATAATCCTCCCTGATCTTTCAGTAACTGTGAAGTTCAATGAACACTGAGCCACCTAGAGCAGCAGAGGGGTGCGGAGCCAGCCTCGTGTACTCTTCCACAGTGGTCCCTTCAAGCCCACTCTGCAGTCGCACATGACCAGAGAATTTTCTGTGCCCGTGGAAATGTCCTCTGTTTACCCCATCCAGGGGTGTCACCAAAAGCCAGGTCTGACCACTGAGCACTTAAAATGTGGCTCATGTGACTGAGGAACAGTGTTTAGGTTTTACTCATTTTCATGGATTTAAACCTAAACGGCTCCATGTGGCTATGGCCACCATATCGTTGGTCCTTGCCAGCCCCAGATATCACTACAGTCCATGGTCACCACCTTACAGGTCACTTTCGGTAGCAGGAAGTCTCATCTTAGCAATGAAAACACCTTGCCTGGTGTAATAGTCATGTAGTTATATCAGGTCTAGAGCAATTACCACACTTCACACTCCTCACTCCACACTCGTGGACACCTAGGACTCCTCCTGTCTGCCCACCAAGGCCAACTTGGGGAGTGGGTGGTGAGTGTGGGGTGGCAGTAAGGGCAGTTCTCATCTCCCCATCACACCCTCTTCCTCTCCGCACCAGCTTCATGGTTCATCCCTCCAGGGTCAGAGCAGAGTTGACAGGCTCCCTGTAGGGGTGGTCTGGTCCTGGGGCCCTCTGGATGTGGGGGACCCACAGTCACTGATTTTCCTCTTCCAGGACAGATTTGTGGAGTCAGGTCCTCTTCATTTCCTTGGGCTCTGTACACAGAAGTGGATTGCTGGATCATACAAAAAATAACTTAAATGAATTAAAAGCTTAAACATAAGACCTGAAACTGTATAACTGGTAAGAGAAAACAGGGGAAGAGTTTTTCTTTTTTCTTTTTTTTGGTTAATCCTCACCTGAGGATATTTTTCCATTGATTTTTTTAGACAGAGTGGGAGGGAGAGATGAAGGGAGTGAGAGCAAGAGAGAGACATTGATGTGAGAGAGACACATCGATTGGTTGAATCCTGTGTGACCTTAACCAGGGCCAGGGATTAAACCTGCAACCCAGGTACGTGCCCTTGACCAGCAATCGAACACGAGACCCTTTGGTCCATAGGCCAACCCTCTAGCCCCTGAGTCAAACTGACTAGAGTGGGGGAAAGCTTTTTTACAGTGGTCTTAGCAACAATTTTTTTAGATATGACAACAAAAGCAAAAATAGGCAAGTGAATCGCATTAAACTAAAACGCTTCTGCACAGCAAAGGAAACAGAGTAAAAAGCAACCTACAAAATAAGAAAAACAATTTGCAAACCATATATACGATAAGGGGTTAATATTCAAAATACATGAAGAACTCACACAACTCAATAGCAAAAAAGAGCCAGAGTTGACCCCTGAATAACATGGGGGTGAGGGGCAACAACCCCCTGTGCAGTCAAAAATGTATGTATCACTTTTGACTCCCCAAAATTATAACTGCAGTATACAGTCATCCCTCAGTATCTGCAAGGGATTGGTTCCAGGACCCCCTACAGACAGCAAATCCCTGGATGCACAAGTCCCTTATGTAAAGTGGTGCAGAATGATGCATACAGTCAGCCCTCCCCATCTAGAGATTTCCAACCTCAGATCAAATTTACTGTTTCTGATCCACAGTTGGTTGAATCCGTGGATGCAAAACCTAGGGATATGGAGGGCCAACTGTATATTTGTTGGAAAAAGTCCATGTATAGGTGGGCCTCATGCAATTAAAACCTTTGTTATTCAAGGGTCAACTGTAATTTTATTAAAAAGTGAACAAAGAACCTGAATAGACATTCTGAAAAAAGACCTATGAATGGCTAACAGGTGTGTAAAATATGCTCAAAATTACTTATCACTAGGGAAATGCAAATCAAAACCACAAGGAGATATCACCTCACACCTGATAGATGGCTATCATCAAAACAACGAAAGATAACAAATGTTGGTGAGGATGTGGGGAAAAGGGGAAACCCTTATACACCGTTGGTGGGAATGTAAGTTGGCACAACCAGTATGGAGGTTTCCCCCAAAAAAATTTTAATAGTCTTCTGAATTTACTAGTTTAAAAGTTGAACAATGCATTTTCCAACCATGTCCTGAACTCGTTAGACTATAATCTCTGAATTTTGTGACATTTGAGGTTGACCACAACCCTGCCTTTCGCATGCCACTGCCATCAAACAGAGTGGCTGAGGACCCAAGATGGTCACATTCCTGCAAAGAACACCCTTCTCTCCCCCAGCAAGGATGAAAACTGACCCAGGAGAGCACCGCATTCCAGCATCGACTGAAGTCAAGAGAGGACATTGACTGGAAGGACCTTCATGCACTGCAGAGCAAAGGTCTTAGAAGCCTTCGGAAGAAATGGGCCCAGCCACCCACAGAGAGCTGCCTGACATCTGGGGCAGGGCCCTGGGTGCCATCAACAGGAGCACGTCTGTTGTCAAGGATACCTGCTGCCACTCTACCACCCCTGGGTGCTGAAGACTGGATGTGGCACCACAGTCAGAACAGAGATGGACAAATGTCAACCCAGGGACTCAAGTGTGCCTCAAGCCAAGGGGTCAGTGGTGGACCATTGATAGCCTAGAACTCTGAAGTCAACTTGGAGAAAGTTGAAGTCAGATATGAGCGGAGAGTCACCCCAAAACAGCATGTCGACAATAATCTGCCTGACCTCTTGCAGTCTCATGAAAGAAACATAATGACCAGCAGGAGCAATCTGCTTGCCAGGATGTTGTCCCTGGACTAGGAGCCAAGTCACAGGGTCCTAGAATGACATCCTAGGCAAGATTCCTGGAGCTCCTTGGAGCATCTTGTCAAACCCATATATGAAGTAGGGAGCAAAAGCACCCCAATAGGGAGAAAGAAACAAGCTCTCTGACCCAGTCTAAGCACGGGCAGCCCACCTGGACAGCACTGCTGGCCCCACCCAGCCCCAACCGCAGAAAGGGGACTTAGAAAATGACAAGGGACTTCTAGTGACTGGGACTGTTGGTGTAACTCACCCCACAATTCTTTTTTTTTTTTTTTTTGGTACATGCCCTTAGCGGGAACCAAACCCAGAACTCTCTGGTCCGCATGCCGACGCTCCAACTGCTGAACCAAACCGGCCAGGGCGACAATTCTTTTAACACTCTTTCTGTAAATGATGACCTGTTAACTAATATGTGAGTGGAAAAACAGCCTGTTTGCCTAGGAATTCTAGGAACTAACTTCAAAAGAAGCAGACTCCGACCTTCAGGCATTCTAGCTCCGGGAGATTTGCTGACCTTCAACCAATATCTGAGTAGACTATGTTGGCTTGCAGAGTCCCCTCAACTAAGAACTCTCAACTCCCTCCTTTCAGTCCCTTTGTTCTGTTCATTTTTTCCTTCCTCCTCCCTCCTTACAAAACCCCTGCCTACGTCCAATTGTTAAGATGGTCTTTGCGACATGAGTCCACCATCCTCTCAAGCCGCCAGCTCTTGAATAAACCTATTTTCCTTCCACCAGCCCGTCTCTTGATTACTGGCTTTTGAGTGCCAGGCAGGCGAACCTGGGTTTGGTATCATTGAGACAAATCTGGGCTCAGAACATCCTGTTCAGATGGCACAGGCAGGCCCTTTAGTCCCAAGAGCTGGAGAGAAGCTTAGAAATGTTGAGGAAGGCACTACAAAGCATGAGACCCCCTGACACAAGGCTCAGGGCAGGGATCCAGCTCACCTGAGTCTGAAGGTGATGTTGTTTCCTGCCCTGAAAGAGCTCATAGCAGTAGAACAAGCGGAACAGGAGAAGAGGAAGAGCGAGGTGGGAGAGGAGGGAAAGACTTATTCCCAGGCTCACTGCTGTTGGGCTGGGAGGATGGGTGAGAATTAAAGGCACAAAAGCCTCTTGAATGCTGCTGATGGTAATGCTCTTGACTGTGCTTTCTGTCATGGCTGGGGTCCAGCTGGTGGCTCCTGTTCTGACGGCCAGTTGCCTGTGTCCTTTAGCAACTCCCAGGGGAGACCCCAAGGTCTCACCCTTTGCTGTAGGTCATGCACTTCCCCGTCAGCCATGTGTTTCTGCCCCTCAGCCTGTGACTGACAGGACTCTCAATTCTCGTTGCTCTTTTCCCTGACATCTCTTTGCCTGGGCATGTGGTCCGCTTTGCTAGGATCCTTACAAGACGGCTCCAGCCCAGCTACCCTGCCTGAGTCCTCTTGGCCCCCGGGAGCACGCTCTCTTGCCCAGCAGTTGGTGGACAGGCAGCTTGCCCCAACTCAGCCTTTGCTTTGCTGCACCTCTACCTTCCTCAAACTGGGGACACTCAGTACGTTTCCCCACACCTTTCTGCTCCATTCTTGAAGCTGCAGCATAAACACTCAGCCAGAGAGCCAGGAGGAAGTCCCCATCTAGCCTGTTCCCCCACTCCCTACATTGGGTTATCTCAGGGACACTTAAATGGCTTAAATTTTTAAAATGGAGATGAGCCCTGGCCGGTTTGGCTCAGCGGTTAGAGCGACGGCCTGCGGTCCGGAGAGACCTGGGTTCGGTTCCCGCTAAGGGCATGTACCTCGGTTGCAGTTTGTCCCCGGCCCTGGTCGGTCGTGCAGGTGGCAGCCACTCCATGTGTCCCTTTCACATCGATGTTTCTCTCTCTCTCTCTGTTCCTCTCTCTCCCCCACTCTACCTGAACAAAAAGTGGAAAAATGTCCTCAGGTGAGGATAAAAAATAAATAAATAAATAAAATAAACAAAATGGAGATGAGCCCGGCCAGTGTGGCTCAGTGGTTGAGTGTCGACCCATGCACCAAGAGGTCGCTGGTTCAATTCCTGGTCAGCACATGCCCAGGTTGTGGGCCCAATCCCCAGTGGGGAGCATGCAGGACACGGCTAATTGATGTTCTCTCTCAACGATGTGTCTCTCTCTCTCTCCCTCAAATCAAAAAATAAAAAAATATTTTTAAAAAATCATCATAATAAAATAAAAATGGAGTTGAGACAAACACATACCACACAACCATTGAGAAGAGCCAACCCCAGAGCGCTGTACCCCAAGACCAATGGCAGCCTCAGAGTCCCAGAACTCCTCCTGGGCCACCCAACTCACAGGTCCTGCCAAGGTGGCTCCAGCACTTCTATTCAGAAATGTTGTTAACCAGACTGTTAATATTGCTAACGTTCATTGAGTACCTACTCGCTGAATGTACCAAGGAAAACGCTTCGCAAGGACTCCTCCAGTCAGTGCTCACAGCGCCCCTGTGGACAGGTGTTATTGCTGCAACCTCCTTTACAGATGAAGACACGAGGCCTTAGAGAGGCCACCGGAGTCCCCGAGGGGTTACACACTTGCCAGGATGTGGAGCTTAAGGCCCTGCCTGCGAGTCTGAGCCCGGCGGGTATGCTCGCAAAGCCCCGCACTCAGCCTGCTACAGGAGCTCCCTGCACGCCCCCGGAAGCCGAACAATTAATTGTATCGTAAATGGTTTAATGCTTATCTTTCTCCCCTTTTCCTCGAGGTCAAGAATCTCTTATTCACTGCTAAATTTTTAATGTTTAATATTGTACTGTTTATATAGCAAGTGTTCAGTAAATAGTTGTACAATGAATGACTGTGCTCTATGACAAATGGGAGAGAAGGTGGCAATGCTTAAGACCCCAGAGCAAAAAGGCTGATTATGAGAATTTATAGTTCAGAGTCAAGTATAAATAATACCCAAAAAAAAAAAGGAAATTCAGGAGAATGAAACACATTTGATTTAGCTCATTAACTCTGGAACCTATGGATGGTAGCCTCGGAACACCGTTCTCTTTCGGAACCTGTGTGTTTCTCGGATTGTCAGAGGGGTCCCTGGCCCGGCAAGTGGAATCTTGGGCCAAACAAAGCCTGTGGCCTTTTGAAGTGTAGGAAGGGATGTGGTTGTTTTTCTCCTTAATCTTCCTGCTTCTTTCCCAGGTAGGTAGTGCTCTTCCACCATCCCAGAATATGTCTGTCATAGGATAAAATCTGTCCATAAATGTGCTATTTTTCTCAGGAAAAGATCATCGCTAAAGACAACAGCATCAACCCAAGAGGGTGAAAAACAATGACGGTGACATCCCATTCCTAAACAGAGTTGAAAACCCAAGTCAGCCCCATCCATGACCCTGAAAATACTGTTGTGTATTTAGCAAAGTAGTGATAAAGTGGCAGAGTTTGGAGGGTGCATACACAGAGACTCATGGTCTTTGCTAAGACCCGGGGGCTTCGGCTCATTTGAGATGGGCCTCTGTCTGCTGGGTGTGCCACGTGCCTCCTCTCATTCCACCCCGGCCTTCCACTCCCCTCGCAGACAGCAGTGAGCTCCCTGGGCTTCTGCAAGACAACCACCCTGTCTTGCTCCACAGCTCATGGCCTGATGGCAGCAAATGCCTCCTTTTTCTTTCCCGTTGGGACCTGGGCTTCCTCTAAGGAAACGCATGTTACATCAGCAGGTCTCGTCATGAAGAACTATGACTCAGCAGAAAGGAAGCACTCTACTCTTCCCTCAGATCTGCTATGACCTCGGTCCTGAGTTCACAAAGGTCAACCATGTTGTCCTCAGAGTTTGGAGACAGTTATGCTCACAAAAATTGCAGCCACTCAACAAGTGCTGTTACAACCATTTTTATGTAATGTTGTGGGAACATGAAAGAGTTAACGCCTAACTCTGCCTTGGAGAAAGCAGAGAAGGCTCCATGCAGGAGGTGACGTCTGAGCAGTGTCCTGCTGTGGACGAGGACAGGAAAGAGTTCCCAGGAAGGGAAACCAGCTGAGGCAAAGGCACAGGAACATAACAGCACGAGGGTTATCAGAGGAGACACAGGTGTTCATGTGTGGCCAGATCGCGGAGAAATGGAAGAGGACATAGATTTCTAAGGGCTGGCCGTGTCACGTGGTTGAGTGACCCCATTGGCCACATAGGCGGTTACCAACTTTGTCTGCATGTCAGACTAGCCATGAATCTGGTTCTTATTAGAACCACACTGTTACAAATTCACAGCAGTTTCAGGGCTGAGAGAGTCTTTTGAGAGAATCAAAAAACAAACATGTCTTTTACAAATTAGAAAATTTAGGAACAGAGAGGGTGACTTGCCAAGAGGTCACATAGAAATTGAGAATGTAGTCAGTGACCTTGAGTCGACGGCTATGACCTCAGGGTCCCTGTGGCAAGAACACATGCAGGTCCCACACGTGACCTCACCAATTCCAAGTGCATCGTTGTGCATAAAAGTTACTCTCTCAAGTATAAACTGCGGTGTGATTATGGTGGTTCTTATTATATTTCTATACTTTTCTCTTTGTGCCCGAAAAACTCTACAATGAATATGCATGACTTCTGTGATCATAAAATTAAGTGGGGGTAGGGGGGAATGGTCTTTTTAGTACTTTAGGTACTGTGGTTGTGGCTCACAGCAGACCTGAAGAGGCTTTAGCAAGACCTGGAAGAGCCCAGCTGGTGTGGCTCAGCGGTTGAGTGTCGACCCATACACCAAGAGGTCACCAGTTCAATTCCCGGTCGGGACACATGCCCAGGTTGTGGGCCCAATCTCTAGTAGGGGCATGCAGGAGGCGACTAATCGATGTTCTCTCTCATCAGTGTTTCTATCTCCCTCTCCCTTTCCCTCTCCCTCTCCCTTCCTCTCTCGTTCTAAAATCAATAAAGAAAATAAAATTAAAAAAAGAAAAACAAGACACAGAAGAGCATTCTGAACAGGTTCCCGCTAAAGAAGGGCGAGGACAAATGTATCTCCGCTTGAACCTTCGCTGCTTTACGTTGTAAGAGACAGTCTTTGGCTTCCAGCTGACTTTTTTCTAAAATAAGACATCCTGCTTGCTCTTCCAATAAAATGTGTATGTTTCTTCAAGGGAATGAAAAACAGCGGCTGCCGCACCAGTGGACGCGCCCGCGGGAATCTGGTAACAGCTTTCAGAAGACCTAAAAATCCCCATCGGGGTAGTTATGCTGCGTTAGTCCTCAGAGACGTGCAGAGGTTGTGCTTGGGCACTCAGCCTGGTGACCTCTTTCTAGTGGAGGCAGCAAAGGAAAGGAAAGGGAAAGAAACAGATTGGAAATTGCCTAAAGTAGCTGGACATCTAAGAATCGAAGCTTGGTTAAACCCTTGCACATAGACATCCTATTGTGGTCCTCTTGCATCTGTATACGTGGTGAAAGCAGAATGCAAACACTACGTGAACGTCGTTTTCGGGAACGTCTGCGTGCGCATACGGCTGTGAGCTCAGACGCCAGGCAGGAGCACGGAGTCCACGACCCTGGCGTGGCCATTTCTGAGTGCTGAGATCACAGGAGATGTTCACTTCCTTCCGCAAATTCCTGTCTTCCCAAAGCTCCTGCAATAGATATGCTGTGCTTCCAGCATCCAAATATTCACAAAACGTACTCTGAAAGAGCACCGTTTCGATTGGTCGGAGAAATGTCAACAAAAACCTTTTCTGTGCGCCTACAATGGGGCTACCAATCGTGCTGCCTGCCGGGGTCTCAGGGAAGAGTCGGATATGGTTCCCGAGTCCTTGAGCCCAGAATCGAGTAGAGCAGACAAATGTAGAGAGATAACTGCAATGCAACATGGTTAAGTATTACACAGGAGGAATAAGCACTCCCTCAGCCTGGGGAGGTGAGCAAAAGCACCAGGAAGGAGGGGCTATTTGAGCTGGGCTCTGAGGAGGGAAGAGGAGTGCATCGGGAGGTCAACTTAAAGGTAGGGCATTCCCTTGCCCTGGCCGGTTTGGCTCAGCGGTTAGAGCGTCGGCCTGTGGTCCAGAGAAACCCGGGTTCGGTTCCCGCTAAGGGCACGTACCTCAGTTGCAGTTTGTCCCCGGCCCTGGTTGGGCCGTGTGGGGGGCAACCACTCGATGTGTCCCTTCACATCGATGTTTCTCTCTCTCTCTCCCCCTCCCACTCTAGCTGAACAAAATATCGAAAAGAATCTCCTCGAGTGAGGATAAAAACAAAAAAGGTAGGGCATTCCCCATAGCCAGAGCAGCATGCACAGAGAAGGCAGGGCCAGGGTTGGGATGCAGTGAGGAAATGTCCTGAGTGACCGCTCACAACTCTGGACTCCATCCTGCGGGTAATGAGGAGCCCACAACAGATTTTGGAAAAGATCACTTATGGTAATAATAGGACGGCCTCCATCAGACTCCAGCAGCAAACACTTATTTAGCCAAATCATTTTTTACCAGTTAGTTTTTTTTTCCTTTAGGATGGTGAGATTATGGGTCATCCCCATCATGTATACTCTCCCCTTTTGATATATGTCTCCCTGCTTGTTGCGAAATCAGTTTCATGATTTAAAATATTTGGGGAGAAGAGTTTTATAAACAGTCAACAAAGTTTTTCACTTCAGATGCTGTCTCTTCCTGTGATTAAACAGTATAAATTAGGCCCTGGCTGGATGGCTCAGCAGTTAGCACGTCAGCCCGCGGACCAGTGAGTCACGGGTTTGATTCCAGTCAAGGCCACGTACCTCAGTTGCGGTTAGTCCCTGGCCCTGGTTGGGTCGGGCGGGAGGCAACCAGTCGATGTGGCTCTATCACATCAATGTTTCTCTCTCTCTCTCCTTCCCTCCCTCCCTCCCTCCCTGATAATAAGTAGAAAAATATCCTTGGGTGAGGAATAAAAAAAATAGTATAAATCAGGTAAAATGTTCTCCCCAACCAGAACATTAAAAACACCCTTGGCCGGGGAGCCAACGCTTCTCCCCACCTGCTCCCAGATGCCCGGCCACGCGCTCTGCGTGGGTGTGAACGCCCGGCTGCAGTGTTTGCAGTTCAGTTTCTTCACCACCCGAAGCATGTCCCCGGGTCATCACCGGCTCTCGCCAGCACAGACCTAGGCACACGCCGATCGCCCAGGGGAAGATGCTCTAGGGCTCATCCCCCACCGTCGGACTAACCTGTCATTTGCTTGAAAGGTGCTCAAATAAGGCTTCCCTGGACCTCCTTCTGCGTCAGGTTACTCCCTTGGAATCAGTAACTAGAAATGAGAATCTGTAGTGAGGCCGAATGAACCTGATCCTGAGGCAGTTCGAGATTATGGACGTTTTCAAGACTCATCCTACTTACTGCCAAGTTGCTTCTGTGCGTGGGGGGTTTCCATTCACACTCCCCGTGGAACAGGGTTTCTGGTTGTCGCTCTTTTCCATGGCAAGTGGCCTGGATTTCAGCTCTGTGTCTGTCAACGGGGGAACCGTCCTCCTGTTTTTCTGGGCCTCGGTTTTCTCGGTTGAGGGAGAGGCGGAGGCAGGGTCGACAGCTAAAATGTGTGTTTCTCTTCCCTATAACTAATAAATGTGGGGTCAAAAGAGTCTGTGCTGTTATTTCGAGCTAGTGCACTTGAAAACAGCATTTATTTTCGGCCTCCCTTGACTTTTTTTTTTTTTCAAGGTGAAACCAGGCATGAGACAAATCTATCCAGCACGTCGCCCACACACCCACACACAAATCGCATTTTCTGCCAGATTTAAAATGCAACAGTTACGGAGCGGTGCCTATTATCCGAGTCAACACGGTACCCTTGCCCAGACGTCTGGTCACCATTATATATAATTTATGAATCCGGCCCAGAAACAAGGCAAAGAGAAAACGAACAGAGACTTGAAGTGTCTGCGGTAATGAAATGGCTTTTCAGTTTCCTGTCCCTACGAGTTCATGCTTATTTTCATTTCTCGATTCCTTCCCCAATTTGTTACCCCAGTGACTGGCGCTCCGATTACAATTTCCTTCCCTCGCTTGCTCCCATGTTATCCAATAAATGCCATGGCCTTTCGCGGCGCTGCATACTTATTTTCCAATTACTGTGGGTAAACAGGGATGAGCTGGCGACTGAATGGAAGCTTTTCAATCATTTGATTTGGTCCTGAGCAAAATTTCAGAGATTGAGACATACACATCAAGGCCACTGCCTACAGCAATCACAGGTGTTGGGAGGACCTGCCTGAACCACCCCTCCCTCGGCATAGAGCCCTTTCCTCTGGGACAGCTTGACCCCACGCGACGTCCCATGCCAAAAAGACCTGTTTCCAAGTCTGTCGGACGGGCGCCCTGATTTGTTTCTGTTCTGAGCTCGTACCCATCAGCCTCTTTCAATCTCCATTAGCAGGTTGGAAATTTATTTAGAAAGCCGACAGGTACTATTTGGGGGATTAATGACCACTGATTTATGAATATTGAGCCGCATTTCAATAGTCGGAGGCAGAGTAATCGCTGGTGGCTGTTCTCGCCATTACAGTCTACAGCAATCACTCAAAGCCAGTTAAATGATTCTGATTTATGACCTTAACCTTCAGGGTCCACTCCATGTGCTCTCTGAGTGTGTAAATTCCGAAAATGCAATTCCCTCCACCTCCAGAGAGCCAATTTAAGTCAACATTATGCATGAACCGAGAATGGGGGAATTCTCAGATCTCTTATTTCACTCATTAAATTTGCACCGAACATCTTGCAATTAAAATTTCGTATAGATTTCTTCTATGATTGACATTTGGCCTTGATGAAATGAGTTCAAATTTGGTCTCTCAGAAGACTTCGAAGGAGAGAGACAGGTCCAGACATTGTTTCGCAAGAGATGATGATGGGCACTAATAGTTGGATTAGCAATTTGAACAGACTCGTGGGTGAAGGACTTCCTCTGCCTCAGTGAAAGACATGGGGGAGCCCGGCCAAGAATGAGAAGCAAACCCAATCTGTTCGAAAAGTCCGCTCATTTCACTGGGCGGTCATGAAACAAGGGACTCGTGAGCAGTTAGCGCAAGAAGAAGCCTCCCCGATCTCAGAGATCAAAGCCTCTGTGTTTCAGACACACAAACTGGTATCGAAGGGAAAGGGCTTCCCCGGTGTGATGGGGATGCTGGTGCCCACAACTCTCTCCTGCAGTGTGATCAGGGTACCAGATTCAGGCCCACGGAGCCTTGAAGAAAGCGATGACTGCCACCTTCAGGCCGGCCCGTAAAAACCTTCCACACCTAATCCCATCCTGCTGAACGCCCTTTTCCCATCCTGCTGAATGCACAGCGGTGTGACTGAGACATAGACATGTTGAGTGAAGCCACTGAAGGGACGGAGATGCTTTAGCTGTTAAACTACTCTGACACATCCAGGGCGAGTGTGGCTCCGTAAGCCTGTCCATGTGTAATTCCACCCAAGTGCACAGTGAGTCGGGAAGGAATAAGAACTGGAGCCCAATGCCTTTCTACTCCGTTCAGAGTGGGTTGGGTTTTGATTTTGTTTTTGTTTGTTGAGAAATCAAAATAAAAATGTACCCATCTATGTGGGTATCAGGACTGGACCCAAGCTAGGATTGGGAAAACTCCCTTCCCCCACACATCTACTTAAGTGGATACGTGTGCACCGGGACCCCTGTTTTGTTTTGTTGGGGGGGTGTTTTATTTGGGGTAGCGGCATTTTGACCGAAGAAGGATTAAGGGGATTATTGTTGCAGGGTTTCTGCAAGGGTGGAGCACAACGGAGAAAGAGAGAAGAGGTGGAAGCGTTGTTGTGTTGTGTTGTGTTGTGTTGTGTTGTGTTGTGTTGTGTTGTGTTGTGTTGCCCAACTCTGCAGAGAAGGTGAGGAGCCAACAGCTCTGCAGCTGAAGGGGCAGGGCTGTTGGACAGGCCCCTCAGTGCTGATTCAAAGCCCGGGACACAAAGTGAAGCAGGGAGGGGTCAGTGATATGTGAATGTTAACAACAGGCTGGGGTACAGGGATCCTTGATACATATAGCATTTGCCAATTTCCATGGTATAAATACTCCCACTGTGGCCAATTTTGAGCTATCAACATGATGTCATTAACCTCAGAGTTGGGAAAATATGTACACAATTCTCACAAACCAGTAAGACCCAGCTCTGCCTCACCACTGTGGAGGAACCAGAAACACTCAGTACAGCTTCAGCATCCTGTAGGTTCGAGGGGGCCCAAGGACAAATGGCTGAGCCCCGCGGAGCGACTCTCATGGAAGACACCAGCTATAGAAGAGGCCCTTTTGTAGTCGAGCTGAGCACAGCAGACTGCAGACAGGGAAGGCTGAGGTGCCAGAAAACGCAGAGACACATCCTAGGCTCAGGGACTTGGTTAGAGGAACATGGGAGCAGGTCAGAGGCTATGGGCCCGGTATGTCAAAGGTCGAGGAAAGAGTGTAGCATAGTTTGAGCTGTCATGTTAATATGCCGTCATCTTCACCCACAGGTTGCTGAGACCTGGGCCATCTGGGACACCCAAGAAAGACAATGCTGGCAGCTGGAACAAGAGGTTTTTTCTGTCTAAAAGTCACTAATGCCTGTATATCCTGGGCAGGGGGTGGGGGCGGCAGATAATTTTTAAAAATCACATTGCCTGGTGGAAAGTGAGTTGGAATTTGAGTGAGAATATTCGATTCTGGTCTCAGCCCTATCGCTACACATCTCAAGTTTAGTTTCTTCACCTGTGAGACGGGAAGCAGGATCCCTGTATGTCCCGGGTTTTGGCAGAGTTCAGTGAGACAGGACCTGGGAAGCCCTCCCGTCCAGGCGCCTTCTCCACCACTCAGGGAAGGTGAGTTCACTCTGCATCGGGCCCGACAGTTGTCTCTCATCCTGTTCTGGTTCTACTAACCTCAGAGCCAAGCTGGAGGCAAAACAGCATTCAGCCTGCCTACCTTCTTCCTGGTTGGCCCAGGCGACGCCCAACCCCACAGCGAGCACAGGGAGTCAGCCAATCAGCTTCACTGATCCAGGCCAGCTGTGGTTCACCATGTCGGTTCCAGATGCCAGGCAGGACTGCACTGAGGACGTGGGCACGACTTCGACAGACAGGGACCCAGCAGGCCAGCAAATGTGTGAGAAAGACTCCTGCCCCCCGGAAACATGCCCACCTGGCACAGGACACGGAGGGGCAGCCATTGGCAGCAAAGCCGGCCATCGACAAGATGAAGGGGAAGCAGTGCCTTCCCGGAGCATCTTCTCCGTGTCCACCGCCTCTCTCAGGGCGTCACCCTCCTCTACCTCGCCAGGCAACGGCAGACACACACCGGGGCAGAGGAGGGCCAGTGAGCATGAGACACCATCCGGCACGCGCTTAACCCGTTTCTGCCACTTGCTTGTCAGTGAGTGAGTGTTTGGTGAGTGATTCAGTCCCAGACACGGTGGTAGGAGTTGGGACACAGGATGTGTGAGGCGAGGTCCCTGCCGTCCAGTAACTCTGTTTGGGGGTAGCAGAGGGGCAGAGAGACACATCTGCAAACACCAATAAGTATGACAGATGCCAACCCAGTGGGGGCCCAGTGGGGACAGGGCCAACCTCACCAGATGGGGGAGCTCAGAAAGGCCCCCTGACAGGTGCATCACTCGGGCTGAGCGGGTGTTCGTGAAGTAGTCTCAGGGAAGCAGTGTTTAGGGCAGAGGGGACGGCGCGGTAAAGGCACCAATACATGGACCAGTAGGCAGCGTGGGGAGCTGCGGACAGTCCAGTGAGGCCAGAGCGTTGGGGCAAAAGGAGGTTCCCAGAGACAAGGTGAGCAGAGGACAAATCAGGGCTAACCTCACTTGGAGCCCCGCGGCAGGGGCGCCCCCTGTTCCTCTGCCCAGGACAGCTGTCAGCTCTTTCTCCACACTGAAGCGAAGCACACCTACAGGCGGGGACACGGAGCTCAGTGAAGGCTGCAGGGCAGGGGCGTGTGTCTCCAGCTGCCCTGGGCCCCTGTAGGGAGAGCAGGTGCAAACACAGTACATGGCCCTGGGAGCCACTTACCGGGCCTGGCCACTGTCTGGCAACATGACAGAGGCAAATGTGGCCCCAGTTCCTGGGACACACCTACAGGGCCCACAGGATATTGGCTCCCAGAGGGCAACAAGGGTTATCACGGCTGCCAGCCCCCCTCGGCACTTGTTTGTGACATCAGCTGTTTCGTGATTTATCCCCCCGGCATTATCCCACTTGGCGAGACTTGGTCATGCCGCTAAAATGCTGCCCTCACAGGGCATGATCCCAGCTATGCTGTCTCCTCCCACGGACACAAGTCGGCGGGATGGGAGAATAATGACGTAACTGGGACCAGCTGCGCCTGCACAGCGCCCTAGGCTCCTGACGCACATGTGCAGGCTGCCTCCTGCCCGCGCGTGCTCAAGGCAGGCTCCTCGCCGTCGGACCGGGCTCCCGAGTCAGCCGCTCTGCCCTTCACACACCAGTTCAGTGCTTGCTAAGGAGCATGTTGCCATTTCACAGACAGGCGCTACTCTGACAATAACCATCGCAGCAATAATCCTCGGGGCTCCTGGGCACTGTGCAAGCATGTTAGCGGGGTCGGCGTTACAGCTTCCATTTCACAGAAGAGGAGCTGAGGACGAGGGGGCAGCTGCCCATGATCACAGCTGCTCAGTGTGAGAGCCGAGCTCCACCCAGCTTCGTCGAGCACCGTCTCCTAATAAATACCAGGTTAAGCAATGACTGCCGACCCTGAGACAGAAGCACCGCGCAGCAGCACCCCAGTGCTCCCCGCAAATCTCCCTGGGCAGAGAATCTGAAGGCAGCACCAGCCCGGTGAGTGGCTCCAGCAGGTCTGGGCCTAAGCCACCAGGTCTCCAAAGAAGAGTAGTAAACAGCCTTTGTCAGAGTCCAGTAGTCTTCTCTAGCTAGAAGTTCTTAATGGGCTCAGAGGAGCAGAGAGAGAGAAACAATGCACATGTGTGCACATGCGTGTAAGTGACAGAGAGAGACAGAGAAACACAGGATGAGACAGAGAGCTCTAGATTGAGAGAGACGGGGGCACCTCCATTTTCAAAGTGATATTTAGACCAGTTTTTAAAAAGTGCAACATCTTCAGTTGGGATAAATATACTGAGCTCTGAGCTGCAACATTTTGGAGCATCTCAGACACAGAAGTGAGTAGTCTCCCCAGCATGGGGCTCCTACCCCCATGGAGCTTTTCATCCTGTTTCAGCTCTGACCACACTCTCACCAGTATCTCGTCACACCGTGTCCACTGCACGCGCACCTCAGGAGGCAGAACAATTCTAAGCCTCTTCCCAAAGGGCAGGACTTCCAGCTCGTGCATTACCCACAGTGCCCAGCCAAGTGTCAAACACATTGAAGATGCTTTACAAAGACTTGTTGGCTGAAATCTCACATTCTGGAAGGGAAATCCACATGCAAACAAGTAGAATTTGGTAGGACACAGTTACCACAGTGGAAGAAGCAGGGATGACGCAAAAGAGGACACCAGACAGGTATTCACCCGTATTTACAGTAACACTATTCACAAGATCCAAAAGTGTCAACAATGGATAAATGGACAAGCACAGTGTGGTCTATCCATACAATGGACCATTATTCAGCCGTGAAAAGGAAAAAAATCCTGACACGTGCTGCAACGTGGATGAATCTTGAAGACAGTATGCTAAATGCAAGAAGTCAGATACAAGACGAAAAGTATTGTGTGATTCCTCTTACACGAAAGAGGAGGCAGGCGCACGGAGACAGAAGTAGATGAGAAGAGCCAGGGCCTGGGGGAAGGGAAGAATAGACAGTGATCACTTTAATGGCACGGAGTCTGCAATTAGATAGTGGTGATGGGTGTACCGCATCATGAGTGTAATTACTGCCACTGGACAGTACGATGAAAAATGGTTACGATGGCAAAATTTGTGTTATATATATAACAAAAAGAATTCCAAAAAGACAAAAGGCATCAGGGATGGATGGATGGATGGATGGATGGATGGATGGATGGATGGATAACACGGGCAGCTGCAGAGTCTGCCTTTTGAAACAGAAAAAACAGACCAGAGAAAAGTTCACTCGTTCCAGAGCATAGAAGAAGGCTTGCAGGGGGAGGTGATAATGAAATGTGCTGTCAAAGGCGTTGGCGAAGATCATTCCAGCAGCAGGAATAGCACACGAAAGGTTTGCCTCTTGCAGTTGCTGGTAGTGAAATAGACGACGGGTTGAACCGTAAGCTGCCCTTTCTTGCCCTCAAAGAGGCTATCTGGGTTCCAGGAGAAGGGTCATGCACATCCCCCAGGAAGTCCACTCTCCGTGCTCACCATCCACCTAGAATCTGCAAGACTCAGCTCAGTGCCTCCCCCACAGGGCCTTCCCATTTGCCCAGCCAGAACCGACTCTCCCTGCTCTGAATTCTGTACTCCCGAGCTGTTCCACACATCCTAAGAACTTAATTACACACTGCTTTGTATTATTTCCTAATTCAGGGTCCCTAAAGCCATTCTATGGTTTACTAATCCCCTGAAATGCCCTGTGAACAAGCGTTTCCAACGTCAGATGATTTGGGGAAACATGGCAAACAACCACTCCCTCTTGAATAGCCCGGCGCACACGAGCTTAGTAAGGACTCTGAGAAGCAGAGCGATGTTTAGCTTTGCCCAATGTGTTTTGCAACATCATTTGCCCACATGGCTCCCTTTTATTAACACTAGTTAATATCTTGCTGGACTCAGGCTCTTTGGGACCTAGGTAGGGAAATTCTGCCCTGAGAGATTCACAAACAAAACCTTGTCTTCCCAAAAAGAATGTAGGCTCGCGGAGGGTAGCATCTGCATTTGTAATTCCTTCTCTCCCATCCCCTCCCAGTGCCAAGCACAGCACCTCACGGTGCATCCTGAAGGATCCTGTTGCCTTGACAACCAGCACCGACTTGCTATTTCAGGACTTTCTCTCCATCTTTGGAGCCCCAGGAAAGCAGCAAATGCCATAAGGCATTAGTCTGAGTGTGCAGCACTTTTGGCAAAGTGGCGTTAATAATGTTCAGCGCATCTCCTCAGCCGGGGCTCCCCAAGACAGACAGGACGGGCCGCTGCCGGATGTCACCATGGCCTCGAGAGCCTGCTGCTAAGAGTAAATGCTCCATTCTCTTTTATTCTTCCAGCTAATTTGGAAGGTGGGAAGTGGCGCTGCCTTGTTTACAGCCTCATTCTTGGAGGTAATATGAGCCCTCCGGTGAGTAACTCCAATCTCTGTCACACCATCTGTTTTGTCATTGTCAACAGCTCCACTGTGCTTGTGGGGCGCTTTATGGGGATGCGGAGGCCCAAGGGTGTTCTTCGTGCCTCTAATTATGAGGGGAATGCAATCTCCACCTGGTCCCAGGGAAGGGGGCACAGACAGGCGTTCTCCCTCCCCCGCTAAGTGCCAGCGGCAGCTCCCCTACCCGGGCCCTCAGCTGATGCCCTGGAGCCGCAGTGAGCCCGGGGACTCTGCCTGGGATGGAGAAACGCCTAAAGCTCTTCCTAATAGCTCCAATCTGCCCACCAAGCTCAAAGACACAGACTTGGTCTGTGAGTGATGGAGGTATCTACGGCCAGTTGACTAGAAAGGGTCAAATAGCCACCCTGGGACCGACAAGCCATGTCTGCAATGAACTTTTATCCACGACCTCCCTGGTGGCTAGTACACTGTTGGTTCCTAGGTGTGTTTGTTCTAGTTATCTGGGGCTTCGTAACAAATCGTCCCAAGACTTCATGGCTCCAACGACAATTGCTCACCTCGCCTACAAATCTTCCATTTGGGCAGGGCTGGGAGAGGCGGCTCATCTCTGGCCCATGCAGTGTAACCAGGGCTGGGGGGCGCACTCCCAGATGGCACGCTCACTTGCTGGCAAGTTGGTGCCGGCTGGGGCTTCCATCCGAGAGCCTTGCTTTCCTCTCCACTGGGCTGCTTGGCTTCCTCACAGCATGGTGGCTCGGGCGGCTCCAGGCATTCCAAGAACAAGGAATGGAAGCTGCCTGTCTCTTAAGATCTGGGCCCAGCAACCGGCACGGCATCACTTCCATTATCACCTATTGCTCGAGCCGCCATCGAGCCCTCCCAGACGTAACTGGCAGTGCCACAGACTCCAAAGACGATGTGGTCATCTCTAATCTGCTGCAGTGCTGGACACTCCCGGGTGACTTAGGGGAAACCCGCACTTTGGGCGTGTGAGCTGGTCCGGCAAAGCTGCGCTGTCGGTCCTCAGCACCCATCTCCACCTGGAGACTTTGGCTGAACTGCTCCGTGGTATTGCTGCCTCGGCATCCGCTTTGTTTAGCCCAGCAGCCTGCAGGGGGCTTAAGCGGACATTACCCCTCAGAGAGCAGCCTACAGAGTCACCAGTGAGTGTAAGTCCCTGATAGACTCCCCCAGCGCCGTGATAAGCAGTGTCTCCACCTTTCAGGGCCTGTCCCTGTGCATGCCCCTTACATAAGACCCCCATGGATCTTAACACAACTCGCTCTTTTTGCTTCTAGTTGACCCTGTCCCGGACCCCCAGCCACCCCACCCACAGACCCTAATAAAGGCACATGCAAGCCTGCTTCTCTCTGCCTGCACCCTGCCTCGACCTCCCCACGGGGCCCCTCCAGGACCTGGGAGAAAAGCTGCTGTCCCGACTCCCCCTGACCTTGCGTTGAAAAGAGGCTCACCATCCCCCACCCAGGGGCTCCACTTAAGGAGGGGTCCTGTAACCAAGTCACAGCTCCATCTCAGAAGGCAAGGAGGATGGTCATTTATGAAGAACCCCCTCGGGGCAGTTCACCAAATGAGTCTTTCAGAATATCATCACACTATTTCTCATGACGACTGCCCGGAGCGACCTGCTCCCTCGTTTACAGCTCAGAAAAGTTCAGAAATGTCCCAGGTCACACAGCCAGCAACGTGGAGTCAGGCCTTGAACCCAGGTCTGCTCAGTCCCCAGGGGTCTGTCTGTCCTGCCTTGTCCAGGCACCATGGGTCTCACCTGAGCCGGAGCATCTTTTGGTTCATCTTGGGCCTGTCTACCCGGGACCCTGCGAGCCCTGCTGAGAGGGGGTTTGGGCCACGGTGCTGGTGGCAGGGCCATCCTGGGGGCTCCTTGGCCTGCACCTGGCCATTCCTGCTTCTGGAGGTCCTGCTGCCAGCTTGCCGGTGAAGGTCAGGATGCTGCTGGCCTCCCGGCTCCCCGGCCTGGAGCAGACACTCCGTGCCCTTGTCCTCCACCCTCCCCATGGTCCGGTACATGGGTCTGGCTTCGGCTTCAGGGTCCTCACTTAGCCCTTCCGCACGAGTTCTTGGGCTAGAGCCCTGCCCTGAACTCCAGCCTTCCTGGCCGGAACCCAGAGACCCCGCCCAGCTCCTCCCAGTGTCCTTCCGGGTGTGACCACTGATGCACGCTGTTCATCTGCTCAGCACTGGCTGGGGACCTCACACAAGTGGGCAGGGTGCTCGTAAACTCCGTGGAGATGCCCGGCGGCCTGGCGTGCCCGCTGCTGCTTGAAGTCTCCCACCTTGAAGAGTCACTAGCAGCTAACAACTGTCCTTGTGATCTCCGCATCTGCCCCCCACACCTGACCTCCCTCTCCCACACCTCCATCACTCCGCTGTGCGCAGGGGCTCTGTCAGGTCTGGCTAAGGCCCCAGTCCCCAGCCCATCGCTCTGACCGTTCAGCCTCGTGTCTTCAGGCCTCAGGGATGAAAATGGTGGGAAGGGTGTGGGTCGCACGTCAGAATTGTCGAAGCATTTCTGAGCTGCAAACGTACGACCCAGCGCCCACCCCACTAGAGGAGACACACAGAGTCCAGGAGCCACCGAATTCCACCCACTGCTTCTTCCTCTCTTGGGTTTTCACCCTCTCGCTCTTTATGGCTCAGCCTGCTTGATTTATAAGAATGCTAAGTCTGCCCTGGCCGGTTCGGCTCAGCGGTACAGTGTTGGCCACCGGACCAAAGAGACTCGGGTTTGATTCTGGTCAAAGGCACGTACCTTGGTTGCGGTTCATCCCCAACCCTGGTTGGAGTTGTGCAGGAGGCAACCAGTGGATGTGTCTCTATCACATCAATGTTTCTCTCTCTCTGCTCCCCCCCCCCAACTCTATCTGAAAATAAATGGGAAAGTATCCTCAAGTGAGGATTTAAAAAAAGAATGTTTCGTCTGTCCCGTCCTACAGCCCCCTCCCTCAACTGCATGTCCTCCTCTACCCTCTCTTTCTGAGGTGAAATTTTGGAAGCATTCTCCCAGGGAAGTCTGCCTCCCTCTGCTTCACCAAACCACTCTTGTCGAGTCCCCAAGGGCCACTCATGGCCAATTCCGACAGACGCTTTCTCCACTGGCCTCTCTAGGACCCCGAGGCAGCCATGACCCGCCCTCCTGCTCTAAACCCCGCCTCCTTCCGCTGCTGGGACACTCCCACTTCACTCTTTCTCCACCCCTCTTCCTGTGCCCAACCCCAAACACCCTGTTCCCAGTGCCACTCGTCAGTCCCCCTCTCCTGTCACTCATTCGCTCTCCCTTACCCAATGCTGAGTGCTACCAACATGTACACGCCCAGCCCTGGGCGCTCTGCCCAGCTTCAGACCCACATATACATGTTCCCAGCTACTCTCAGAGTCACACTTTTCAAACACCAGTCTCCGTGCCCCACAATCTCTCCAACTGCCAAGCCAGAACCCCACCCCTCCCTCTCCCTCACACCCACATCTGGCCAGGCACCTCGTCCTGCCAACCCACCCCCTCCCTCTGGAGTCTGACCTTCGGATCCCATCTCCATGGCCTTTGTTCTCAATCTTGTCCTCCGTGGGGCTGGACTCCTATAGAAAGCTCCTAACTGGTTTCTGCCTCGTGGGTTCTCTGCCATTGCAGGGATCACTTTCTAAAATGCCACTGTGATCACCCCACGTCTGACTTAACTTTGCCAATGGCTCCAGGATGGGTTTGGGGGAAAATTCCAAATTCTTCATGACCCAGACCCTGAATTTCTCTCTATCTTCCCTATGTCCCCCAACCTCACCCCACCCATCACACTGGTTGCATCGCTTTGCTCAGGAGGTCCACCCTCCTTCACTCTTGCCTGAAAAGTCTCCTCTATCTATTGCTTTGATTGTACTGACTTTCTCAGACTTGGAACAATGAGAGTACCTCCTCCAGGGAGCCTTCCCTGACCAGCACTCGGGCCATCTGCATTTCCTCCCAGCCGCCCTCTGCTTCGGTATGCATCTCTCTGAAGAGACGGAAACCCCTGAGGCAGACACAGGTGAGTGCCCAGCATGGCACCTGCAGACACTGGGGGAGGGCCGTGGGTGCGTGGACTCACAACGCAAACCCTGCAGTACAGCGTGTGCCTGCCAAGAAGATCCCCCAGCATATAGAAGTGGCTCGTGCCCCCCCCCCCATTCCAGTAACCTAGTGCCAGTTCCCCTGGTTTCCCTTGTGTCTAACTGTCACTTTCCCTGGCCTCTCGTCGCAGGAAAGGGATGGCGGGGAAGATGCTGCAGAGAGCACTGGACACCCCTTTCCTTTGGGAGCGTCTGCTACACGATGTCATTGCCACCCCCAGTTTGAGCTTGTTTGCTCTTGTTCAGCAGATCTGGGGGTGGGAGCCCCAAAGCACAGGGAGAGGCAGAGAAGGACAAGTCCTTCCTGGAGGTGCTCTGAAGAGGTGCTGTCTCTCCTTCAGTCCCTCTCCCCCCCACCTCCCCACCACAAATTCCCTTCCGGGCTATCACTGGCCCTGCAGGAGGCCGGAAGCCCCTATGCGCTGTGGGCCTCCCTGACCATCCATGTGTCACTTAGCTTCTTAGGGTCCCTAAGCAGCTGGGGTCCGTAGTCCATTGCACAGGTGAGCTGACTCTCAGGGAGGCCGCCTGACTTGTGCAAAGTCACAGGGCTAACAGGCGGTAGGGCAGGGGCTCCAGTCAGTTTGTTTCCAGAGCCCACACTCTCCAGCTCAGCTCCTAAGTTGTCCCTCCTGTCACGGAACCATCTCAGGGTGCTCCAGCTGAGTTCAGTGAAGTCCCTTTAATATTAGCGCCAAATTACTGACAGTCTTTCCAAAATAATCCTGAGGATTCCCAGGGGGTTGGGGTCTTTTAAGATCACCACCAATACCCAAATGCATCAGCTGCTGCCGCACCCAACTGTTCAATCATAACACCTTAACTCCTCAGACCCTGGGTGATCTTCCTAATCTGAGAGGACGCAGTAAGTCAGACGGGTATTTGAATTCCAACCCTAGCGTCCTCGGGTACAGATCACAGCTCACTGGACATAGTTTTCTCCTTTGCACAGTGGGTGGGGTGAGGTGCCTGCAGCACCTCCTCGCAAGGCCAGCATGGGGACTAGACATCAAGATGCAAAGGATTGCACTGTCCCTTGAACATGGCATGTGACCAAGTAAATGGAAACTCTTATCTACTTTTAATTATTATTGCTTTCATTGTTTCTATCAAATGACAGGAAGGTGGACAGAGAGGGGCTAGGACTTTGTTCTAATATGTGAAGTAATCAGCCCAGACTTGACAGTGAATTGGGGTCACTTCACTCAGGAATCGGCTTAACTCTCATCTTCTCCAGTAAGTCCTGCCCATCAGAAAATAGGTCGTCTTCACAGGAATAGGTGCCATGCTTGGTCACTCATGTCCACCATGAGACGAGGCATACTATTTCCTATGCCATTCATCTGTTGTCACTGGACTAGCTGAACAGTGGACCTTTTAGTCCTGACCTTCCAGGACGGCGTGTGTGTGCGTGTGTGTGTGTGTGTGTGTATGTGTGTGTCCAGTACTTATCTCCCCTCTGGAAACAGAGCGTGAATCTTGCCACAAAACATGAATGCCATCAGCTGTCACCCTATCATTGTAGCATTGTTTCTCCCTGTCCTACAAATGTTTGGTCCTTTGAATCCTACACTATAATACAAAAATCCCCAAGAGTTTTCATAATCTGACCTTGTCTCAGTTAAGGCCAGTAATAGCCAGATAAGTGAGGGCCTCAGCTCATTAGCATATAAACATTAAATGAGCCCTGGCCAATCTGGCTCAGCGGTTAGAGCGTTGGCCCGCGGACCAGAGAGACCCGGGTTCGGTTCCCGCTAAGGGCATGTACCTCGGTTGCAGTTTGTCCCTGGCCCTGGTTGGGGTCGTGTGGGTGGCAGCCACTCGATGTATCTCTCTCACATTGACGTTTCTCTCTCTCTCTCTCCTTCCCTCTCTCCCTCCTGCTCTATCTGAAGATAAATGAAAAAAAAAAAAATGTCCTCGGGTGAGGATAAAAAAAAAAATACCATAAAATGGATTTTACTTTTTCTTATTAATGCTACAAACCGCACCATCGAGCCTCCCTTCCTCCCGGGGCTGCTCCTTTAACATTTAATTCAATTTTATAATTTCTGATTCGGGTCCATGTAATAAACACTTATTTCTGTTCTTCAGGTGGTCCTATTCATTCTGCACATACCTTCATGTTTGATGCTGAACTCTGCTCTCCCTCTCAGTGTAGCTGAGACCGGACCCGTAAGGGATTTGTGGGTAAGGGTTATGTTCTCTCGGGCCACCACTCAGCCTCAGGCTCCTGGGGTCTGCTTGTCAGCAGGTGGTGTGGGAGGGTTGACATCACCCTCATAACCTAAGTGTGGATGCCACTGACTGTGGGGAAGGTCACCACTACCGGGCCAAACAGCAGACTGTCTCTGCCTCCCCATCCCACCTCCAGCTCTCCCTTGGGACCTCCCCTGTCTTCACTTCCTCTGTCCACCTGCCCAGGCTCCAGGCAGCTCCACCAGCCAGCAGGGGCCGGTAAGAGCCATGCCGTAGCTTCTGACACAGTGGGTGGCGGGGGGTACTCAGGCACCCCAATCACGTGGGAAGGCATAGAGGGGGCAAGGAAATTTTCAAAACATATCCCCCTAGGGAGTGATTGCTCCTGCCCCACAAACTCCCTGTTCTCCCCAAAGTCTCCGTCCTGACCTCACAGCCCCAGGCAGTTTCTTCAGTGACTAAGGTTGGGAGAGGGGGTGGAGCTGGTTCTGCTGAGTTGGCAGCTCTCTGCCAACTTCAGGGAGCGGGAGCTGGCTCCATTGTCATGGTTCTCTGAACTCAGAATCCAGGTGCCAACAAAGCACCTTCCGTTCTCATCTGCAGCCTGAATAGGCAACAGGAATAACCCCTTCCCCCAACCCCAGGCACTGCAGACCATCCCACCACACAGGGCCCTTAGTTACCTCCCAGCAGAGGAGGCTGGTGGTGACCCCTGTCATCACCACTGGCCACAGCCTGGGCCCAGATATCTCAGGGATTCTAATGTGAGCTGGTGTCCACGGCAGAGGATGGCAGGCCTGGTGGGAGGCTCGTGTTTCTATCCTCCATGAGTCACCTGCCTTGGACAGCCGAGCCGTGACTGCTCATGAGATGGAAGTCCAGGAAGAGAAAGCAGGCAGCCCAACCCAGGTCTGAGTTCTGTTCCCACCCTCGGCTGGCCCTCAGTGTCAGGGGCCGAACTGGGCCCCCCATAATCCATATGCTGAAGCCCTAACCCCACTCCACCTCAGAATGTGAGAAGACAGAGACTTTAAACAGGAGACTGAGTTAAAGTAAGGTCATTAGGATGGGCCCAATTTCAATGTGGCTCGTGTCCTTATACGGAGAGAAAATCTGGACACAGAGGGAAGACCACGTGGGGACACGGGGAGAAGACAGCCTTCTGCAAGCCAAGGAGAGAGGCCTCCAGAGAAACCAACCCTGCAGACACCTTGATCATGGACTTGCAGCCCCAGAACTGTGAGAACACACATTTGTGCTGTTTCAGCCGCTCAGTCTACGGTGCTTTGTGGAGGCAGCTGGTGCAGACTGACACTCAGGAGTGGGCGGGGTTTCCAGTTGAATCTGGAAGGAAGGGCCTAAATAGCCTCCAGGAAAGTTGGGGCGCGCCAGAGCATGTCAAACAGCCCTGAAAAAGGCAAAGGCAGCTTCTCCAGGGATCACCCCAACCAGACAGCTGTGGTAACAGCTGAGGCCTTCACAGGGTCAGGAGGCTGAGAGCTCTCCTGGGGGCCACCACCCCAGAGTGGCTCTGGGTCTCATGGCCAATGTAGCCATAAGTGTGGGCATTAAAGGAACTCCATATTTCTCAAAAAAACACATCAGCACCCTGGCATGAGAGAGAGAAGAGTAACCTCTTTTTTACATAATGGTCCTTAGGGTTCATTAAAAACTCCCAGAGACAATGCCTCTAAAACACCATATTATATTACAAAGTATAGTTTACAAAAATCCTATATCCCGATTGCATTGAACATCCCTCCATCCCCTCACATGTCCAGAAGGTGGTTTTAGTCAAAACAGATGAACAAAAATCAATACATTTTTTTATTGTCATAATATTCCTTTTACAATGGTGTTGAAACTATAAAATAGTTATGAATACATTTATAAAGGAAGATACAAGACACATGTGAAGGAAACAATAAATGTTAATTAAAATACATAAAACAAATTCTAAAAAATTGGGGAAATATGACATGTTCAGTGTTCCCAAAATTTAATATATAATTTTGAGGCAGTTCTGCATAGAACCATGACAAGAGGTTGTGCATGTATGTGTGTGTGTGCATGTGCATGTGAGTGTTTCTGGAAATGTATAAGCATCTTAAAGAATCATCAATCACGATTGAAAAATGGCAGCAGAGTGAATGAAAGCTACATATACCTTCTCCCAGGACCAAACTGGAATTACAACTAAAATAAATACAAATCATTGAGAAAAACCAACACAAAAGCACCTGGAGAGGACCTGTATAACCAGGGACAGAAAAAAGGACACTAAATCGAGCCTGGTAGGAACTGTGGAGGTGCAAGAGCGTGGGCTAGGAGACCACAAACAGCAGCTGTTTTAGCTGTGACCAGCTCCCTCAGGGTTAAAATCCCAAGTCAGCTACACAGCACAGAGGACTGGGACAGAGCACTAAATTAGCTACAGCCACTCACCTTGGGCTCCAGCAGAGGGAGGGCAGACTGGATTGGAACTGTGTGGAGACTCAGGAGCTTGGAGAGCTGGGAGAGCAATAGGAGTTCTGTGCTGAATCACTCCTCACAGGACAGTAGCCATTTTACTCAAAGAGCCCCTTTCCAAAGCCCTGAGAACAAGCAACAGCCACTCCCTCAGGAATTTAACACCACATGACCAGGCCAGAGAAATGCAAATTGAGGCTCATTAAGAGCCAGAAAGCATCTGCCCCACCTGCTGGAAATCCTCTTACCCTGAACACCTGAGGGACTTTTTCATTCAGTGGAGGGCTACAAACCAAGGCTTATCAAGTAACTGAGACTAATAGCCTCCAGGTAAAATGCTGAGGATAACTGAACCTTTCCTGGGCTTGCAAATCTACCTAGGAAAGTAAAACTTGACAGTAGTGTTTAACATGGGTCCTCCCACATTCATCCAAACCCAGTAGAGGGAGCGTGAACCAGCGGAACACCAACAACCTCAGGGAAAATTTGGCAGGCTCCAAAATCCACTGAGACAGCTAAAATGGTAAAACAAAAAAACAAATCCCAAATGAAAGAACAAGATAACTTGACAGAAGATGAAACAAATGAAAGGGAATTGAGCAAGATATCAAAGGGAGAGTTCAGAGTAATCATCATGAGGAAGCTCAACAGCATGAGTAAAGATATAGAAGCTTTGAAATCCAACCAATTGGAAATGAAGAATAACATAGCAGAAATAAAGAACACATTGGAAGGAATAACCAGCAGAGTAGAGGAAGCTGAGGATCAGATCAGTGAATTAGAAGACAGGGTAGAAAAAAATCACTCAATCAGAGAACCAAAAAGAAAAAACAATGAAAAAACAGGAAGACAGCCTAAGAGAACTGTGGGACAATATGAAATGTAACAACATCTGCATCATAGGAGTTCCAGAAGAAGAAGAAAATGAGCAAGAGTTAGAGAATATATTTGAAGAAATAGTGACAGAAAACTTCCCTAACATGGTGAAGGAAGAAGGCATTAAAGTTCAAGAATCACAGAGAACCCCAAGTAAGAAGAATACAAACAGGCCCACACCAAGACACATAGTAATTAAAATGCCAAAAATTAAAGACAAAGAGAGAATCCTGAAGGCAGCAAGAGATAAGCAACAGGTTACCTACAAAGGAACCCCCATAAGGCTATCAGCTGACCTCTCAACAGAAACACAACAGGCCAGAAGGGAGTAACATGAAGTAATTAAGGTAATGAATAACAAGGATCTAAATCCAAGACTACTCTATCCAGCAAGGCTATCATTCAAAATAGAAGGTGAAATAAAAAACTTCACAGAAACAAAAAAAAAGGTGAAGGGAATATATTAGCAACAAACCAGCACTACAAGAAATGTTAAAAGGACTGCTGTAATTAGTAGAAGAAATAGGAAGAAAAATATAACTACAAAAACAAAGATGGCAATAAATAAGTACATATCCATAATAACCTTAAATGTAAATGGATTAAATGCTCCTATCAAAAAACACAGAGTAGCTGACTGGATAAGAAAGCATGACTCATATATATGTTGTTTACAAGAGACCCACCTCACAAGATTCACATAGGCTGAAAGTGAAGGGATGGAAAAAAATCTTCCAAGCAAACAGAAAGGAAAAAAGAGCTATGTTAGCAATACTCATATTCGATAAAATAGACTTCGAAATGAAGGCCATAACTAGAGGCAAAGAAGGCCACTACATAATATTGAAAGGATCTATCCAACAGGAAGATATAACCTTGGTAAACATATATGCACCCAGTATAGAAGCACTAAAATATATTTTAAAACTTCTGAAGGACTTCAGAGGAGAAACCAACAGCAATACAATCATAGCAGGGGACGTCAACACCCCACTTACATCATTGGATAGATCCTAAAAGATAAACAAGGAAACGGAGACTCTAAATGATGCACTAGATCAAATGGATTTAATAGATATCTAGAGAGAATTACAACCCAAAACTGCAGAATTCACATTCTTCTCAAGTGCAGATGGGACATTTTCAAAGATAGATCACATGTTAGAACACAAACTAAGTCTCTACAAGTTCAAGAAGATTGAAATCACGTCAAGCATCTTCTCAGATCACAATGGCATAAAACTAGAAATCAATTACTTAGGAATAAACTTAACCAAAGACGTAAAGCACCTATTTGCAGAAAACTATAGAAAATTGAAAAAAAATAGAGGAAGATATAAAAAAGTGGAAGCACATACCTTGTTCATGAATTAGAATAATTAACATAATTAAAATGTCCATGCTACCCAAAGCAATCTATAGACTCAATGCAATCTCCATTACAATACCAACGTCATATTTCTCAGAACTAGAACAAATACTTCAAAAGTTTATATGGAACCAAAAAAGACCTTGAATAGCCTGAATAGCAATCTTGAAAAGACCCTGAATAGCAATCTCAAAAAGGAAGAACAAAGTAGAAGGGATCACAATACTGGATATCAGGTTATACTACAAAGCCATTGTAATCAAAACAGCCTGGCACTGGCACAAGCACAGGCATATAGATCAATGGAACAGAACAGAGAATCTGGAAATTGACCCAAGACATTATGCTCAATTAATATTTGACAAAGGTGGCAAAAGAATACAATGGGGTAAAGACAGCCTCTTTAATAAATGGTGTTGGGAAAACTGAACAGCTACATGCAAAAAAATGAAACTAGATCACCAACTTATGCCATACACAAGAATATACTAAAACTGGATAAAAGACTTAAATGTGACTCATGAATCCATAAAAATCCTAGAAGAAAATGTAGTCAACAACATTTCAGACTTCATACGCAGCAGAATTTTCACTGATACAGTGCCTAAGGCAAGAGAAACAAAGGAAAAAATTAATACATGGGACTACATCAAACTATAAAACTTCTGCATAGCAAAAGAAACAACCATCAAAATGGAAAGTGAACCCACTATATGGGAGAGCATAATTGCCAATGATACATCAGATAAGGGGTTAATTTCCAACATATATAGAGTACTCATACAACTCAACAAAAGGAAAACAAAGAATCCAATTAAAAATGGGCAAAGAACCTAAATAGACACCCCTCCAAACAGGACGTACAAATGGCCAAGAAACATACAAAAAAAAATGCTCATTGTCACTAATCATCAAAGAGATGCAAATTAAAACAACTATAAGATATCACCTCACACCTGTCAGAATGGCCACCATCAACAAATCATCAAACAAGAAGTGCTGGGGAGGGTGTGGAGAGAAGGGGACTCTAGTACACTGCTGGTGGGAATGCAGACTGGTGTAGCTACTATGGAAAACAATACATTATTTCCTCAAAAAAATAAATATTAAACTGCCATTTGACCCAGTGATCCCACATCTAGGAATATATCCGAAAAAACCTGAAACACCCATCAGAAAGAATATGTGTACCCCTATGTTCATAGCAGCACTATTTACAATAGCTAAGATTTGGAAACAGCCCAAGTGTCCATCAATAGATGAGTGGATAAAAATGCTGTAGTACATATACACAATGGAGTACTATGCAGCTGTAAGAAAGAAAGATCTTGTATCCTTTGAGGTGACATGGAGGGACCTGGAGAGTATTATGCTAAGCGAAATAAGCCAGTCAGAGAAAGACAAGTACCACATGATCTTACTTATCTATGGAATATAATGAACAAAATAAGCTGATGAACAAAATAGACCCAGAGACATAGAAAGGAGTGTGGTTTAGACTGGCAAACCTCCTCAGAGGAGGGGAACAGAGGGAAGGGATGAGATAAACCAAAGAACTTACATGCATGTATCTGTAACCAATGGACATACACAACAATGCTGGAGGGTAGAGCAGGATCGAGAGGAGGGTGTCTAGAGGGAAAAGGAAAGAGATCTGTAACAAAAATAAGTTAACTTTAAAAATCACACACACACAAAAAAAAAGAGTCATCAATCAATTTCTTTTTATCAAGGAATAGATAAATCAGCGGAAAATGGCAAAGAACCCAGAATTAGATGCCTTTGCATATGAAAAGTTAATTTATGACAAAGATGGTGGTTTAATTCAAAGGGAAATGAATGGATTATTTATAAAATGTGCTGGCAAACTTATTATCAATCTGAAAAAAGGGAAGCAGATAGCCCATATTAGCTCCTACACAAAAAAAGAACTTCCAGACTTATAAAAAAACATAAAAAGTAAAACCAAAAACTTTGCAAGAAAATCTAAGTGACTGCATGTAAAATTGGAGAATCAAATTAAATCTCCTAAGACTAGAAACTCACAACTACAGGATAAAGAACTATATACTTAAGTACATAACGTTTTAACCTTTAGTGTACAAAAGAACCATAAAATAAGTCAAGAGACAAAGAATCAATCTGGGAAAAGTATTTTAGTACAGATGCTAGACAAAGGTTAATATCCATGATATAGAAAGAGCTCTTGGGAATTTAAAAGAAAAGATAAGCACTACTGCATAAAAATGAAGCCAACTGTATACTCATAGACAATTCACAGAAGAGCAAGTCTGCATGGCTGATAAATGCATGAAAAGATGTTCAACTCGCTGCTAGTCAGAGAAATGCACACTAAAGTCATAATGAGATATCACTTTACACTCATCAGGGTGGAAAACACTGGAAATGCAGCTACAGCATCTACTGCGAACAGGGAAAGACTCCTCAGACGTGAGACATTTGTGAAAGCAATCTGGTAATATTTGTCACAAAACTAAAAATCAGATATCCCATGACCAAGATTCCCACTCTTTGCCACAAAAACAAAAGCAACAATCAGTTGACGGCAGCCTCCTTTGTATGGCAGAGATCTAGAATCAGAACGAATGGTCATGAATAGAAGAGCTGAATAAATGGCGGTCCATGCACACCATGGACTAGAGGGCAGCCCTACCAGATGATTTAGAGTAGTGTTTCCCAAGCGTTTTTTCAGGATCACCCGCCCCGTGATTTTTAATACCGCAGACATACTGTACATCTGTTTGTGTTGTCCAACAGGATTGAGCTTTGGAGGGCCATAGACCATTGTAATACCTAAGCTTTTGTTCATCTTCTAAGAACCAGCGTTTGTCTCCTTGGGGGTCGATTTTGCCCCTGTTAAAAAGGCGTGGGATTCCCACAAGGTCCTGCAGAGCATTTATAAAAAGACACCATTATTTGCAAAATAAACAGTGACCTGAACACTTTGGTATGTTTGTGTGTAAACATCTGTATAAAATTAGATAAATGTAAACATGGACTAATGCACCTGTGTCAGTAACATGTGCGTGGGGAGGGGTACAGCGGGGGGGGGTGGCAGTGAGGTGGGGAGGAGCCGGTGTGATTGGATGGGGGAAGGAAAGGGTGAGATGTGCAAGAAAGGGAAAGGGAGAAAGAGTGTAGAGGTTTTAAAGCATATGAATGATTGAATTTATGTATTGTGCAAAATTATGTGTATATGTGAATATACAAATAAAGACTGTAAATAAAGCCCTGGCCAGTTTGGCTCAGCGGTTAGAGCATCAGCCCGCAATTCAAAGGATCTCAGGTTCGATTCCCAGTCAAGGGCACGTACCTCGGTTGCAGGTCCGATCCCCGGCTGTGGTCAGGGTTGTGTGGGAGGCAACCAATCAATGTGTTTCTCTCACATCAATGTTTCTCTCTCTCTCCCTCCTTCCCTCCCTCCCTGCCTTCCTCCCTTCCATTCTATCTAAAAATAAAAAATATATCAATGGAAAAATATCTTCAGATGAGGATTAACAAACAACCAAAACTAAGACTGTAAATGAAAAATAATAATTACTGTTAACCCTGTAAGGACTCGTCTAACAGCCTTGAACATTGAAACCCCACATGTCGCTTGCCTGACCTCACTTACAGCCCAGCTACATCCACATCTCCTGCCTCCCAAATAGGCTGATCCTTGCAGAACGCCGCGCCTCTGTGCATCCTGTTACCTCTGACTCGGATGCTGTTACGGGTTGAACAGTGTCCCCAAAAAATTCATGTTAAAGTCCTAACTCCCATGTAAAGTCGGAATGTGACTTTATTTGGAAATAGCGTCTTTACAGAGACAATCAAGTCAAAGTGAGATCTTAGAGTGAGTCCCAATCCAATATAACGGGTATCCCTACAGAAAGGGGAAGTTGGGTGCAGAGACAGACATGAATCAAGGGAAGCTGACGTGGAGATCATGGAGAGCACCAAGTGAAGACTAGAGTTACACTTAACCACAAGCCGAGGAAGGAACACCAGATGCTAGGAGAGAAGCCTGGAGCAGATCCTCCCCTAGAGCCTCCAGGGAAAGCATGACCTGAGGGCACACCTGATCTCCGATTTCTATCCTCCAGAACTGTGAAAAAATAAATTTCTGTTCTCTAAGCCACTCAGTTTGCGCTACATTGTTAAGAGAGTCCTAGGAAACTGATACCGTTCCCTTATCTGGCTGGTGGATGCCTATGCATCCTACAAGAGCTATGTAAAATTTCATTCCTCTGCAAAGGCTTCCCAAATTAATCACCCCTCTCCTCTTTTGTGCCAATAGTATTTTGTACGTACCATCCTATGATACTCAGATATCTTATTTAAATTGTTTCTTTTCTGCTACATCTTGAGTCCCTTGAAGACATGGTCCATGTGTCTTTGTACCTACTTTGACATCCTCTGTAGCCTAGCACAGGGTTTCCTAGCACAAAATAGTTGTTCACAAATATTTGCTAAATGAACAGAAAATATCCAAAATTAAGTTTTCTGCTCCATCATTTCAAAGCAGGAAAAGAGAGCAAGAGGCTCCTTGGACAATAATTCTTCTGTCTTTGCAAAGCTCCTCGATTCTAACACATTGACTTAATAATGAAAATCTCTTTAATGGGGGCAATATGGCAACAAGTAATTAGCTCCCTAATTGAAATCTAGAACTTTAAAAGTAATGAATGGGAGGGCGAAATTGTCCTTCAAAGCAAGGGTGCAGAGGGACTAGCCAGGGGGAAGGACTCCAGGAGGGTATCATCTGAGGAGATCACGTTGGAGGGCAGGTTAGGCACATCCACATGATGAGTGTCCCCCTTAATCAACACAGAGGTGCCATCAACCAGGGCCACCAGGTGCCACTTCGTTTTGGGAGAGGAAACATTTTTTTTTAAATCCTCACCTAAGGACATTCTTGCATGTATCTTCAGATAGAGCGGGAGGGAGAGAGGTAAAAAAGAGAGAGAGAAACACCAATGTGATAGAGCCACATCGACTAGTTGCCACCCACACGACCCCATCCAGGGCCGGGGACAAACTGCAACCGAGGTACGTGCCCTTAGTGGGAACCGAACCCGGATCTCTCTGGACCGCAGGTTGACGCTCTAACTGCTGAGCCAAACTGGCCAGGGCTGGGAGCATTTTTTTTAATGAGCAAAAACTTCCATCACCATTTTGCGCTCACGCTCAGCACTCAGAGGAAGAAGCAGCCCCTCTTTCTGAGTCACTGAACAGGACTCCGGTGCCTGACTACTCAAGACTCCCGGAATCTGTGGATGCTGGCACCCTTCCGCCACCTTGGGGGCCCTGGGGTCTGGCACGACTTCGGGACTGTCCCTGGCCTCTCACCGGCGGGGACCACGCAGAGGGCCGGCCTCCTCCAGGTTTAACGCAACCTCTCCTCCTGCTTGTAGGGAAGCCACTGCTAAGTGGGATCAGTTACCACATGCTGCAGGGCAACAGATGGCATCTATATTTAGAGGCCCTTCAGAGCAAGGATTAATGCCATTAATGAGAAAATCAGAGTCGAGTGTTCCAAATGAATTCTAAAAAAAAACTAAAAACACCTCCATTTGTCCCCTGTTATGGACTGAGCTGTGTCCTCCTCCAAAATTCATTATGCCGAAATGCTGACTCCCGGGACCTCAGAATCGGACAGTGGTTGAAGAGGGGCTTTAAAGAGGTGATTAAGTTAAAATGAGTCATTAGGGTGCACCCTAATCCAACAGGACCGGTGTCCTTATAAGAAGAGGGTATTAGAGCACAGACAGAAGGACAACCACATGCGGACACAGGGAGAAGACGGCCACCTGCAAGCCAAGGAGAGAGGCCGCAGAAGAAACTAACCCTGCCAACCACTGGATCTCAGACTTCCAGCCTCCAGAACGATGAGAAGATGAATTTCTGTGGTTTAAGCCACCCAGGCTATGGTACTTTTCATGGCAGCCCTAGCAGACTAATACCTCCCCCTGCTCATAGGACACAGCACCATCTCCTTAGCGTGGCGCTCAGATCTCACCTACTCTATTGAGCCCATTCCCAGAGCCTACCTGCTCTAGGCATGGGACCCTTCTCCTCATTACCCCAAACATATCATGATATTTTATGCCACAGGGCCTTAGCACATGAATTTCTCTCTGTGGGGATCATGCTCCTCACCGTCACCCTCCTCTTGGAAAGTCCTGTTCACCTTCCAAACTCAATTCGAATGCCCCTCCTCAGAAAGACCACCTCAACCTCTCGCCCCCACCCACCCTAGAGTCAGCTGCTTCCTGTTCTGCTTTCTTCTAACTTTCTCTTCATGCCTCCAGTCTGGCCAAAGCTCCTTGCAGGGCCCAGCTGTGTCTTCCTCACCTTTGAAGTCCCACACACAAGCATCCCTCGTCAGTGTCTGTGGAACAAGGGAACCGGTCCAATAAGGCATGTCCTACAAAGGAGTCACAGAGTGAGAATGACGAGTCTGCGAGTGGCAGCCAGTCTCTGCCGCCTGAAATGCCCCATGGATGTGACAGGGAGAGACAACCAGGACAACTGGTGCAATGACAGAAGCCACATATAAGCAAAGGGAAGGCTGGGGGCTCGGAATGAAGAATCCTGTGTTCTAGTCCTACTTCTGGCACCAACTTGACATTGACCTTGACATTGACCATTCACCCAACCTCGATCTCAGTCTGAAGTTGGACCAGCTCATCTCCAGCTCTGAAAAAAATCCTCAAAGGTTATGATTGTATAGCCACGGACAAAATAAAATAAAAGACCTTTTGCCTTTCCACTTCCTCATTTACTCATGCATGAATGTCCTGTGCAATTACTGAGCACCTGTAACTTGCCAGGAGAGTTAGAAGTTTTCGGGGAAGCAACCTTGAGCAGCATCTTACAGGAGACTGGGAAATGAGAAAGCGTTTCCAAAGAAATTGACTTTCCCAGCTTCAGAGAATCTTTCCAGCTCTAAAAATAGTGTGTTTTGCCGTTCCAGACACAGACAGGACTTCTGTTCATCACGAAGGGTGGGAGGAGGGGATACGTTCCAGCGATGGGCGATCAGCAGACAAGGGTCGGCGGTGGAAGAGCAAAGAGCCCTCGGTGGAGGGTGAGAGCCATGTCCTAGAAGAGCACAGGGCCCACGGGAAGTGGGGAAGAGGACGCACTTTAGCTTTGGATGCACTTTGAAGGGGTCTAAATATTAACCTGAAGAGCCCTTACCGAATTCAGTGGACAACCTGTCCGTGTTCCTGAGCAGCAGAGTGAGCTAAGCAGGTGGATGCATTGGGAAAAAAAACCCGTTGGAAGATGCTTGGAAGTTGGGTGGAGAGGGTAATTCTGGGGGCAGAAACCAGTTTGGAGACCAAGGAAATGGCTCAGGAGACAGAGGTGAGGTCCAGGGGCAGGAGGGAGAGAGGAATAGGTGCACTCAGGATCACTCAGCTCTCAGAGACCCCGGCTTCCTCCCTTCGCTGTCTGCGTCTGAATGGCAGGTCTGCTGATGGTTTGTTTCACAGGCCCCAATTCCCAGGAGCTTTAAATCCAGTCGTGAGTTGGAATACCTCTCTTCTCATCCGCCCCAGTCCACGACCACCACCGGGCACACTCAAGCACGCGCGTGCACACACACACAGCCACAGAGTTTTTGTCTTTTCCTGGAAAGCCAGAGAGTTGTGAAGCCTATTATTTAGTTTAGAGAAGATCTATGAAGTTTAAATTGGAGGCTTCAGACAAATTGCTTTTGAAATTGAAAGGGGGCGAAGTAGCCAGATGCATCATCCATTTAGGAAGATAACTAGAGAGTTTTTGTTGCTACCGTGGCTTGTTTATCCCAGTGTTACTTAAAATAAAAGACCGCACACTGAGTGACTCTGGATTTCTCAATCCGGGCCTTTGACAGGTCCCTGAAGGATCCGTCTGTAGGATTCTTTATTTCCATTAAGTCCCAGGCCTTTTCTTTCCCAATGAATGAAGATGATGTTTCAGAATAGCAAACTGAGCCTCTTCGCTTCCTCCCTCTCCACAGAGTCCAGGTAATTGGGTTCAGATGAAGGGACGTTAGGGCCAGGGTTTCTGAGAACAGGGGGCAGACATGAGTTCTAGGAGACAGCCCTGCGTGGCCTGAACAAGAGGCATGGAGTGTCCATGAGCCCGTGAAAACACTGGGTCCGGAGGACTGAGAGCAAACAACAGCCTCTTCATGTCCTGTACCTGCAGGAGCATCTTGGGAACAGGGAGACAGTTTACAGCTGTGCTGTTACGTATATGATTATGGCAATGTCTATCAGGAAGAGACCCCACCCCCCAGAATGATAGGACCCTAGTTGTACCCCGTAGCAGAAAAATATATATATATATCACTCTCTGAAATGCCACCTTAAAGTCCTGCTTCTATCCACAACACAAATTTCAGTTAGATGTGAGCATCTGCGCTGCTGACCCGAACACAGGGCTGGAATCCTGACTCGAACACTTCGAGACAGGATCACTCAGGTTGACCCGGGAAGTCACCTCTCGGAGACTCGGGTTGTTCATTTGTAACTCAGAGTAACGATGGCACTTAATCTTCATCCAGTTGCTTTTGGAATTAAATGAGATGATGCATGGAAAAACAACTTTGGTAAACTGTTCACCATAGGGCCCAGCACAGAGTAAGTGCTCAATAAATCGTAGCTATTACAATCACCGCTGTTTCCTTTCATTCAACTAGCAAAAAGCCAGCTTGGAATCTCACCCTCATCTCTATAAAAACCACAAAGACTCCTGTTCTCAGGTCTAAGTGTTTAAAAATATTTCCCGTGAAAGGCAGCCTGGCTGGCGGGGAAGGGCGGACTGAGGTGTCTGGGAAGGGAACACATCACAGATGGCCCATCAGGAACTTCACGGAGTGTCACATCCAGAAGTACCTGCCAGCTCAGCCAGGGATGCATCTCCGATGAGGACCAGATGCTCCTAATTGGCGAGGAATCCTGTGGCTGCCACCCAAGGAAGAGAACAAATTCTTTGTCACCGCATGGTTATTTTTTCCTTCCAAATGGAATGTGTTAACTCAAATAGTCATACCAGCTTCAGTGTCCCAAAGCCCAAGCCCACATTTAGGAAATTCTTAAGAAAGACACTGGAGCATTTATTGTATTGACTCTGATTCTTTGCTCAACAAGCAACCCTCCGTCCTACGTGATCTTTGGGAGGGCCATGGGTGACACCCTCTGGATGAGACTTCAAAGTGTGTCCCAGTGAGGGACTTAGAAGCCCAGTGCTCCTTCTGTCTGCTCGCTCCTCCCCTCAACTCATTCCTCGCCGAGTCTCCCTCCCTCCCAAATTGTCGTCCCCTTCAAAGACAAGGACTAGTCCTGGCGCCCTCTCCTGGGAGTGCCCAGAGCCGAGCAAAGGGTCTGCCACAGGGTAGAGCTTGTTCATCAAGCACATAAATATGACCTGGGCCCCAGTTACGTTGTCAGCATTCCTGCCTCCTCGACTCCCACACCTCACGTTAACACCATCTTCTCCCGTCTCATCAAACTCTTTTCCAGCTCTTGAATACATCATGCACTCCCACGCATCCATGCCTTCCTACACGCTTGTCTTTCTGTCTCAAGTCCTCTGCATGGAATGGCCCAAACCCCATAAAAGAAGAATATTACAGAGCAGAGGGCATCAAAGAGATGGCCTGTGCCCTGGCCGGTTTGGCTCAGCGGTTAGAGCGTCGGCCCGCGGACCAGAGAGACCCGGGTTAGGTCCCCACTAAGGGCACGTACCTCAGTTGCAGTTTGTCCCCGGCCCCGGTAGGGGTCGTGTGGGTGGCAGCCACCCAATGTGTCTCTCTCACATCGATGTCTCTCTCTCTCTCTCCCTCCTGCTCTGTCTGAAGATAACTGCAAAAATGTCCTCGGGTGAGAATTAAAAAAAAAAAAAGATGGCCTGTGACTCTAGCCCACTGCCTGTTTTTGTCATTAACAAAGTATTAGGATACATCCGTGCCTGTGTATTTACATACTGTCTGTGACTGCTCTGTGCTGCAGTGGCAGAGTGGAGTCGTTGCTCCAGAGGACGCATGGCCTGTCAAACCCTAAAGATTCACTTTCAGGCCCTTTTGCAGAAAAAGTTGCTAATCCTCATTTTAGAGGCAAAAGCACCGTCAGCAGAGTGAGACAGACTTCAATCTGAACCCTGATTCTGCCAGGATTCATTACACAGTGGTGGGACAGTGTCTTCACCTCTTGCAAGTGTGGTTATTTCCCTTCAAAAAGGAAACAATACAATCTATTTTACAAGCTGATTATAAAGACAGGATTAAACAAATGTGTGGAAAGGGTCCTAGGGTGGGGTATCTGACGAAGGGTATGTGTGCTCAACAAATACTCCCCTCTCTCCACTTTCCTGTTTCCTCTGTGTATCTGTCAGCTCAGGCTGTATAACAAAGCGTCACAGCCTGAGGATTTTAAACATGGGGGTTTCTTTTTCTCAGTCTGGAGGCTCGAAGTCCAAAATACATGGCACCAGCAGTCAGGTGAGGACGCTTTCCCTGGTTCACAGCCGACTCTCAATGTGTCCTCACGGGTGTCTCTTTAAGGCATTAACCCCACCCTCCTGACCTGATCACCCCTGAAAGGTCCCACATCCTAATACCATCAGCTCGGGCACTAGGCATTCTAGATGGCATAGCTACGATATGGGAGAAACCCAGGTCCCCAACGAGGCAGAGAGGTGCCCTGGAGAACAGTGAGCACCAGACTACATGAGGAGCAGAAGTGGATTTATTCTGCTTGAGCCACTGAGATTTCAGGATTTATTTGTTGCTGCAGCCTAGCATAGCCTCTCCTGTCTCGGGCACGTCCCCGTCACAGCCCAAGCAGATCCCCAAACTTGGCTAAATTCCAGTTTCTATTCCTTGAACATGGGTTTTGGCAAATCACAGTGATGGGCACGTGGGTCACAGCCAAAGCTGACATTCCAACAAAAGGGCAAAAATAAGCAAATATCTCTACAGACAGCAAAATGGCACACCTGTCACGAGGGAGACACAGTTCTCTCGCAGCCTCTGCAGTGGCGTGAACTAGATAGACTGAAAAGTCCAACCACTGCAAAATCACTTAATTATTTTTTTAAAGTGTCTTTTTAAATACACAGCCTAGTAGTCTGTAAAAAATAATTGAAAGCCAAAAACGGAAATGGAAGCAGAAATTCAGGGGTGTAGCAGAATGCTGAGTCCAGCAGCTGTCCCGTCTGGGGTCACGGTCAATTCCCCCAGGACCCTGCACTTTGTGGCCACACACGGGAAAGAAGACAGCGGGGATCTACACAGGGTGGGAATGAGCTCCGACCTTGTACAGCAGCGGGCGCCCTGGGGCTACACTTTCAATGCGGCAAGAACTGGAAGAGGATTCTCCCCTTGCAGACCTTGGAGAGGTCAGCTTCCTACTAAGAAGGAAGGAGGTGGGGGGGGGAGGATTATTTCTTAATCTCCATTGAAAATTCCTTCCCATTTGCACCCTCACAGAGGTTTGGGAACTGAATTTATTCTATTTGATTCTTTTAAAGCCCAATTTCAGAACTTAGTTTAAAGTGGTCTGGCTCGGTAGTGCCTCCGAGGGACTGGTCCCCAAGCGAACTGATGCAGATGTACATTCTCTGTACATATCCTCGAAGAGCTACCATATGTGTGTATTTCAATAAATGGGTTTACAACGAAAATCGCAATGAGGGCTTTGCTCTACATACAGAGTCCTACAGGGATGTCACAGGGGCAGTGAGGAGGCCTGATCCAAGAACTGAGTGTGAGGGTGAACAGGAAGTGCTCACACCTCTCCCAGAGGTCCAGAGTGATAACCCTGGTGGTAGTAGGAGTGTCTCCTTTTGTGAAAAAAAAAAAACAAAAAAAACAGAAAGGGATAGGAGGGTCACAGCAGTGCCTGGAGGAGTGACCCCTAGCAGAGGAGACAGAGTTCAAACACAGGTTCACAGAGCTGGTCAGGGAAGCCAGCACCTGCCCTCGGCCCCTGTCATGGGTCTGGTCCACAGGGGTGTGAGCTTCTGCAGCTGGCACTGGTCTGTCCCCTCCTCCTCTGCGTCAACAAAATAGGGGGCTAAGGAAATGCATCCCATCGGCAACTTGATGAAAACGAATGGACACCAACCACTCAGTGTGTCATTCAGCTCAGTCTGCCTAACCAGTTACCAGAGGCCAGTGGCTTATAAACAATAGAAATGTATTCTCACAGTTCTGGACGCTGAGCGTTCAAGATCAGGCACCAGCATTGCCAGGTTCTGGTGAGAGCTCTCTTCCAGATTGTAGCCTACTGACTTCTTGTTCCTCACGTGGTGAAATGAGGGCAAGAGAGACGTTTGGGGTCCCTTTCACAAGGGCACTAGTCCATTTATGAGGGCTCTACTCCATGACCTTATTACCTCCCAAAGTCTCCACCTCCAAATATTGAGGTTTATAAATTCAACATAAGAATTTTGGGGAGTTGTAAACATTAAGTTCATAACACCATTGTTTTGGGGTTTTTTTCTTTATTGATTTTAGAGAGACAGAGAGAGAGGAAGGGAAAGGGAGAGAGAGATAGAAACATTGATGAAGAGAAACATCGATTGGCCGCCTCCTGCATGCCCCCTACTGGGGATCGGGCCCACAACCTGGGTTGATCAGGAATCAACCGGCGACCTCTTGGTGCATGGGTCGACGCTCAGCCAGAGTCACACCGGCCGGGCAATACATAGCACTGTTTCATTTGACTCTGAGTACAACATAAACTCAGAACTGTAAAGAAATAAAGTGAATGATGAAAATGAATTAGCCAAACTCAAAATGAAAAGGCGAAGAGAGAGACAAAGAGATATCTGAGTTCAGAAGTGGCTGAGATTGAGAGTAAATACTCAGCTTCGCAAAATTACCCCTTTCGGTTTCAATCTTTCATACTTTAATCACCTCCAGCCATGGACACTCTTCCTGTGAAGACAAGGGCTCAGACTGAGCACAAGGATAATGAAGGTGAAATACTATTATATTTAATACTATAATATCATTAATGCAACTGCCATCAGAGATCAAGGACTTCTCAAATTAATTATTTCTTGTTCCAACACATGCCATGAAACGGGCTTTCTAAATCAGAATGACACCTCCCAACCTTTCCTTTATTAAGATTATTCTATTTTATTCCTTGGATCTCTGCAGCCTAGGCACGTTTTGAAAATATTTGAGAGAAAAATTAGGCAGGAAAATGCTGGATAATGCATGACTAGCAACCAGTTGACTGAGAGAGAGGTGCTCTCTGACCTCCCTTTGAATCTTCCTGCCTTTAGTACACAAATTTCACAAAGCGACACTGTCCTTCCCCTTTGGGGAAAGATTAGCCGTCCCTGTAAGTACACTGAGAGCATGTATAGTCTTCTTTTTTTTAATTTATCTTTATTGTTAAAAGTATTACAGGTGTCCCTCATTTGTTCCCCATTGACACCTTCTTCCACGCTCTGTAGAGTCTTCTAGATTTGCATTTTCCATTTTAATGCAAAGTGTAAGGAGGGAAATTCATTGCTGGAAATATGCTCATTAAGTTCCCTCTGAATTGAGTCTTTACGGTCAGCAGTAAAAATTAGGCAAAATAATTGATAACTTGCCTGGTAATGATCTCTCCAGGGTGGGCCTCAAATTGCTCAAATGACTAATCATCTGCAGAAACCACTTTCACACACCCCCACCCCTGCTTTGGTCTCCGAAGAAATTTAGGTGTGCACAAAGACCGTGAGCCTCGGAAATATCTGAGGAGCTTGTTACCCATTCACACCGAGGAGGCAGAGGGGTGCGTCCACTATGGGGGTGACGGACACCTTCGTGGCTGGCAGAGCGGTTTGCTGATTCCAGGACAGGACCTTCAGCTTCCCGCTGAGGTGCTCCTGCACGGTGCAGTTGGACAGCGTCTTCAAAGGAAACGCTCTCTGTGAAGAGCCTCCAGTCTGTGTGTCACAGTTGACTAATCGCCGCGGTAATCGCTCCTAACCATTTACCTTCTGAAAGCATCACTCTTGACTTGATCGCTTAATTTTCAAAATGCCTTTGACGGGAAAGTGAGCTATTTTACTTGCAAAGCTGATTGCAAATTATCTTCTGATTGCAGGTTTATTTTGTTTGTGACAAAATGTTTCCTGCTAATTGCTAAAATAATCTTGTAGGAACTGGCAGTTGAACACCTAATTTATTAACCCACTGTAGTTTCTCCCTAATCCCTGTTTTCGTCCTTTTATTTATTTTAAACACCTATTTACAGGATCATTAATCCTCATCAATAACGTCTAGAATCCTTGAACTACCAGGGCGGCTTCTGCAAAGAAAACCGTACAGTCAATGAAACTCAACGCTCAACAAGCCGCCTTGCTCCCAAGCTATCCTCCTGGGGACTTACCTCGAAAAGTAAAGCCTCCTCCTTCTTATCCATGATGATGATGGAAAGCAACAGATGCGAATCTTGTTGATCGATGGAGAACTATTTGTTCTTCTTTTGCGTCCAGCCAACCACACTCTTCTTTTTTTTAATAGCCACAGGTAGAGCAATAAGACTCTTTACAGTATCCATATCCAGACAGCATGCTTTAAAGATATTTTGACCTAATATTAAGCAGAAGGAAGATTCATGAAGACTCCTCAGAGCAAAAAACACTAGTGACAGAAGTGACCTGGTACAAACTCACTTACTATACAAGTGAGGAAACTGAGGCACAGGGCAATGAACCTTGTGTCAGCTGGGACTGCGTTGAACCTGACCAAGGGAAGGCCGCCGCAGCTCAGTGGTTTGAGTTTCGCTTCCATCCTCAAGATTTCCTCTGGGTTATTTTGCATTTGAGATGGAAGGAAAATATCGCACATAATTGTCCATTTCCCTAGCGTCATGTGCACCGTTTCGGGAGATTATTCACTTTTCCTACACACTCACCGTGGAGAGGACAGGTTTCTTTCTTTAAGTGCTGAGGGATAAAGCACATCACATCTGAATCCTAGGGCCTCCCTTGGAGACTGCCTTTTAGGAAGGTGTGCTGACAAATGCCGGTCCACGCCAAGCACCAGAGAACCTTCTCAACACTGCCTGCCCCTCCCCCAACTCAAAGCCCTGCAGAGAGAAGGAACTCGGGTGTTTGGTTGAATAAACGGGCTTGCAGCAGTTTCTCTGGATTTTGTTAGGAAGCAGTAATTCTCGAGAAAGGACTTTTATCTGACTAATTTTCCCAGCTTTGCTTGGCCAAAGTTCATGTCAAGTTGACCTTAATTCTTTTACCTTCTTGGATATGCTTCAAGCTCAGCTACATTAACTCTTCCTTCCTGGTGGGCTCCCATGTTCATTGCAAACCTTTTTTCTGGATCTGGCAGGGAATTGCCTATAATTACCCTTAATGTACTCCTGGAGCAAAGATATGCACGTTAAGAGCCAAAATAGAAGGTTAACTACAAACTGTGCAGTAATGCAATTACCTCCCAATTATCCCTTTCAACAGCAAGGGAATGAATAGGGGACATTAAGCCCAGTTCAGCAGTAGAGCCTCTGGTTATTGGAGGTGGGGTAGAGGGAGGGAGGGGAAGAAGCAGGGAGAGAAGTAAGTAAGACTTTTATGGTAATAAATGCCAGGAAATTCTGGTGACACCTAACTGGAGTTTTTTCTGTTGGTATTGGATTTCTTTCAAATTCCTCTGTCTGGTATACCCTGCAGGGGTGGATTGGGTTAGCCGACTATACCATATCTATTTTATTAAGACTCTCTACTCAGCAATGGTCTAGTGCAAAAGTCTCTGTATAGAGGGGTGCATTCTCCCAGAAGTACATGTTTGGGGGTTAGCTAAGATTTCTGAGACAGGAAGTTCATTAATTATTGGCTGGGATGAATAGGGTACATATCCTGTCCAAGTTGGGTTAAACCATAAAACAGGGAAGACCTGAAAGAGGTGTTCAGCCAAAGCAACCTCATTTTAAAGCCAAGAGGAAGGACCCTAGTATACGGAGAGATGGGACACGCAGTTCAGAACTCAGTTCCGCCGGAGAAGGCTGGCATTCCTCTCTGCCTAGGGCGGTGCAGGGGCTTGGGGATGACTGAAAGAAACACTAAGTGTTGAGGATTAAGGCATTCATGTGCCAGCTACGTCCTCATCCGAACCCCACTGATGTCACATATGAGGTCAACTACCCTTTATTAACAAGGATTTTATCGCTTGGTCAGCTGCAGCAAGCGAACCAGTATTTAAGACACTATCTTTTACTTCTTATATTTCCTCTTGTTGATGTTGCTTTAATCCAGTTCACAGAGACCATTTTCATTCTGATTCTATATCTTCTACGATGATATTGGCTGTTATGGTTACCTACTGCTTTGTAATAAGACATTCCAAAACTTAGCGGTTTCAAAGTGCCACTTATCATTGTAGCTCATGGTTCTGCAGGTGAAGCAAGATCGAGTGGGTGGGTGTCCCATGTAGATGTCAGCTGAGAGTGCGGTCATCTGAAAGCTCACCAAGATGCCACAGGTAAGTGGTTCGACCATGCACCTGGCAGTGAATGCTGGCTGCCGCGTAGCTTAGCTGGGACTGTTGACCAGGGCACCTACACGCCACCTCTCCACTTAGCTTGGGTTTGTCAGAGCCTGGCAGCAGTGTTCTGAGAGAGAACAAACCAAGGACAAACATTCCCAAAAATCCAGGCAAAAGCCACAAGGTTCCTCCTGACTTAGCCTCAGAAATTCTTGAACATTGCTTCACCACACACTATTGGTCAAATGATCACCAAGTCCAGCCCCGATTCAAGACGAGCAAAAACTCCAGCTTTTGATGCAGGAATTACCACATACTTACAGGAAGGGAAGGAATTGATGGTGCCCATCTTCAGAGACTGCCTACCGCATTAGCAAGAGTCTCAACTTTATGTCATCTAGAAATCTGGCATAAACCCCTTTTTCATTCATGCTATCATTGAGAGAGAAAAAAAAGTGAACATCTCAGAACCAAGGAAGTCCTTCTTCTAGGCCAAGGTCTCTCAATGTATTCGATGGAATTGGGTTAATCTATGAGTCACAGAAAAACCCAAAATAACAGTGGTGTTAACACAATAGCAATTGATTACTTGTATAAAATCTGTCCAATGGGGACAAGCCCAGGGCAGGTTTTTATAGGCTCTGCCCCACAGAGTCTTCAAGGAGACCTGGATCCTCTACTTCAACACTTGGCCATCCTCAGGTCATGACCTTCTTCTTCTGGATCCAAGATCTCTTGGCATCAGCCAAGCAGCAGAATGGAGGTAGGGATGAAGAAAAGGAGCCAAGGACTAAGCTTCTCTTAATGTAAGCTCCTAGAATTTGCCATCCAGTGTGTCTGCTTACATCCCATTAGCCTGGAAGTACTCACATGGTCAGACCCAGCTACAAACGGAAGCCACCATTTTTCGGAAATCGAAGCTTTATTGTGGGCCACCATTTTTCCCATTAAAAATTCAGGGGCTTAGATTCTGAAGGAAGTATGGTTGGCTATCAGGGGGTCCAATATAGCCCCCTATTGGCCCTCTGGGTAAATCTTTCCCCTTTTGAGCAGTCATAAAATTCACACACTTGATTTCCCCTCCGAGATGCTGATACAGTCCCTGGAGGGAGCAGCTTCCTCCACCTTGAGAGTCTCTGCTTTCCTGTGTCCCAAGCCAAGACATGTGGGTGCAACTTTACTGTCTATGATTTTTATTAAGGAAGTAATAGGCAGTTTGTGTTTTCAGTCATAAAAATTATAATATTTTATGTACCCATTCAAATACTCCTCCTCTCTCAGATATTCTCATTAACCTGGCCGCTGTTTCCAATACACTCAATTTTCTGATTGAGAATCATTCCTTCAGGCCACAGAGAGCAATGGACATCACTCTGGGTGCCAACTCAGATTAGAAGTGGTTCCCTGGAGAACAGCTGGGCTCAAAGGAATGCCTCAGACTCATGAGTAACGTCCAGTTTCTCCCCCTGGGAGGGTCTCCGTATTGACCCTTCATTAAGGGGTCTAGGATGTAACATTTGCTTCCCGCTGTCTACCTCTCCCCCGTCTCCTAGCACCTGATGCTTACCAAGTACTGCTGGCATTGGACATCAGACTTCTGGCCCCTGCTTTAGAGGGTCAGCCCCACAACCCAGTCAGTTTCCCAGTGTCTACCCTGCCTGATCCCCAAGCTCCCTCCCCTTCATTTCCTCCTAAGAAGCTGAGGCCCGAGCACGCCTTGCAACTCGATGTCCAGGCGTGATGGCACCCAAGGCCTAAGTTCTGTGGAAATAGCAATGATTAAAACAGAAACCTTGAAAAGGGAGCTATCTGTGGTTAAGACTCCTCAACTCCCGACGGAGAGAAGGCCGACAAAGGATGGAAGCAGGATGATTACTCAAGATCAGCAATTAACAAACAGGAAGTGAACGCAAACCGGAGCCAAACAAGAATCCTGGAAAACCGCATCCATCACCAGGGACCAGAGAGGAGACACAGCCTGTCGGGGAGGAGCCAGGTGAGTGCCAGACGGAGTGGGAGGTGAGGAGTGAAGATGGGAACAAAGAAAAGAGTCCGGGACACCCAACGCGAACACCTAGGTGTCCAAAATGTCACTTAACTGTGACAAGGGGGACAGTCAGCCTCGCCAAAGGAACCAGGGTCAGAACAGACACTGCAATCAGAAGAGAAGCTGCTCAGTAGGGGCCTAAAGGCGAAAGAGAGGAGAAGGGCTCACCCCGGGCGCCTGGGGTAACTGCAGAGCCCCGCAGGCAGCAGCCACGGCGTGGAAGGCTTCCCGGACTCCCTCGAGCGCTTTCCAAGTCCGGCCCTGGAAGCGGCTGTGGCTGTAACGAAGCCAGCGGTGCCCCAGACAAGCCTTTTTGTAAGGCCAGTTGCTCCATTTTGTTTCACATAATTTATTGCTCAGTACATATCGATAATATGATTGTCAGCCCGGCAGACAGTTTCCATTTTAATAGTTCGCACGAGATACCACATTATTGATCCTACACCACTAAATAAAAAACTCATTTGTTAGGGGAGCACAGAATGGCTTTTAATGGACACAGCCAAACACCTGCTACTAGTTAGGGAAGAAAAATAACCATCCTGCCGCAAGGACATCTGGAAGGGGCAACAAAATGCTCCATTTTAGGGATTAGTGGGGCTCTCAGAAAACAGGGGGTGCCTTCTCCAAATGTCCAAAGACTGACATTCTCATTGATCACAGGAAAAGCTGCCATTGACCAGGCCTTTTGATGATCTGTACCTTACGCGGTCCTCACAGCAATCCTGTAAGTGCACGAATCGCTACACCAGCAGGATGCTCTGGGAAGCGAAGCGCAGAATACACCAGCAAATGGAGCAGTCGTCACGGGTGTCTGTTCCTCCCTTAGCGGAAGTCTGGTGGCGGGTGCTCCTAAGGCTGCCACTGCTGCTCATTGATTGTAGGTCTTGACTGACCTCTCGGCTTTTCCCACAGGACCACAAGACAGCTGCCAGACAACCAGCAATGTCTGCCACTTTCGGATGAGCGGATCAGAGGGACCATGAGTGACTCAAGTGACTCAAGTGACTTACTTGGTCCACATTCCATGACTAAGAAGGAATAAAGAAGCCAGAATCTTTATCTGCATGGTTTCAAGATGAGGTTCCTTGCCATGCACAACATCATTGCTTTACAAATACACTATGTCATGGGCTGAATTGTGTCCCCACCACCACTACCAAAATTCACACGCTGTGGTCCTAACCCACAGTACCTCAGGCGAGACTGTATTTGGAGACAAGGTTTTCAAAGAGGTAATTAAGCCTGTCTGGTATGGCTCGGTGGCCTGAGCATCGTCCCATGGATGGAGAGGTCCTGGTTTGATTCCAGGTCAGGGCACATGCCCAGGTTTCGGGCTCAATCCCCAGTAGGGGGCGTGCAGGAGGCAGGCGATCAATGTCTCTCTCTCATGTCAATGTTTCCATCTCTCCCTTTCTTTCGCTCTTAAAAAAAAATCAACAAAGAAGCAATTAACTTAAAATGAGATCATTAGAGTGGGACCTTAGCCAATCCAACTGATATCCTTAGAAGATCGGCACACAGACACACAGGGAGAAGATGGTTGTCTACAAGGCAAGGACAGAGGCCTTTGACCTCCTTGACCTTGGACTTTCAGCCTCGGGAACTGTGAGAAAATAATTTTCTGTTTATCTGCTGAGGCTCTTCTCTTGTCAGGAATTTCCCCCTCCCAATGAATTATGAGTTTTTTCCTCAGTCACTAATTAATATTTAACAGTGTTAACAGGTATAATTCACATGTAATAAATAAGGAGCTCCTGTTTAAATTGTACAATTTGATCAGTTTGGGCACACGAATACACTGGTAAAACCATCACCACATTCAAGAAAATGAACATATCATCACCCCCAAAAGTTTCTTTGTGCCCTTTTGTATTCCCTGCTTCCTGCCCCCATCCCACCCCAGACAACCATTGACCAAATTTCTGTCTTCTAGAGTTTTATTTACAGAATCATACAATGTGTTCTTTTCTGTCTGACTTCTTTCACTCAATATGATTATTTTGAGATTCATCCATGTTGTTGTGTGTATCACTAGTTCATTCCTTTTTATTGTTGGCTGGCGTTTCATTGTAGGGACATAGCACAGCGTGTTTACCCCTTCACCTGTTAACGAACACTTCGATTGTTTCCAGTTTTTGCCTATTGTAAATGAAACCACATGAACATTCATACACGAGTCACTACATAGAAGATGCTTTCTTTTCTCCTTAGTAAACATCTAAAGGTGAACTATCTGTGTTATATCGTAGGTCTATGTCTACATTTTGAAGAAACTACCAAACTATTTTTCAAAGTGGTTATATCGTTTTGCATTCTCACCAGTTGGGTGTGAAAATTAGTTCCTCTGATTCTCCATCAATGCTTAGTCAGTCTTTAATTTAGCCATGCTAATTGGTGTGACTTTAGTTTGCGTTTCCTTGATGACGAATGACATGGGGCATTTTTCGTGTGCTTTTCCCCCAGCCACACATCTTCTTTTGTCAAGGGTCTATTAGCAAATACACAAGTCCCTTAGCAAATACATTTTCTCCAGTCTGTGGCTTATCTTTTCATTTTCTTAACAGTGCTTTTGAAAGGCAAGAACTTTTCAATATTGATGAACTACAACTTAGCAACTTTTTTTTGTTTTACAAATTGTACTTATAATTTTATATCTAAAAACTCTTTACAAAATCCAAGGTCAAATATGACACAAGTAAGCCCTCCCTTCACTGTCCTTCACTACCTGACAAGCCTGTGAGCAGCTTCCCAAAACCCAGGCATGAAACTTAGTCTTTCGAGCTCAGACGGGGACCAGGTGTCAGAGTCCCACTCCTTAGCGTCAATGATGCTTTTTCTCACCCAAGGACACAGGCAGCATCAGGAGTAGGTGACCAATAAGATCGAGTCAAGAACAGCTTCTAAGAAAATATCCGTTCTTCTCCCCTAAGACTGCCTAGGGTCCAGCCAGGAGGGGTCCATCTAGCCCTGCACATATCCCTGAGAAGCTCTCACTCCAAACAGTGTTGCTTCTCTTCCATGGGTCCTTATTTGGGGGGAAGCAGCATGAGTTTATGAAAACTAGAGTTACAGACAAGATACGTGTGCCTAAACCATCTGTTGATTGCACATATTAATAGTAACAATCAGAACAATAATAGTAATAAGATAGATAACACAATTGTAACAGCATTATCTAAGCACCACAGAGTGCTAGGTAATTTACATATTTCATCTCACATGATTTTTTTCTAATACTTTTATGTTTTCATATTTTACTCACAGAGTCTTTGGTCCCGTTGGAATTCATCCTGTTGTGTACATAGAGTATGGATCCAGCCTGTTTTCTTTTCTCCAGATGGCCCAACCCCATTTATGGATTGATTGATTTGTATTCCCACTTATTTGAAATCCCTCCTTTATCATTTCCTAAACCCTTTCATGTCTTTGGATCTACTTCAGAAATTTTCATCCTGTTCCATTGATCTGCCTAACTATCCATATGTAAGCATCTTACTGGTTTTATTACCAAGGCTTTATAACGTTTTAATATCTGCGTACTCTCCCCAACACACGATTCATTTTCAAAAGTTTTCAGTATAATCATTACTATTTAAATTTCCATCTGAACTTTAATTTCATCTTATCTAGCTCCAAAATGGGAGTCATTTGAAAATATTATAGATTTCCATGCTCCATCCCAGACCTGCTAGGAATCTGTGTTTTTAACAAATGCCCCAGGCACCAGTCAGCTGACCAGCCCATGGGAACCGAAGCGAGGGGAAGCTGGTGCTCAGAACAGCCGAGTGGCATTGCAACTAACCAGGTGACAGCCTGGCAGTACCTGTGGAGCCTGGTCGCTACAGGAACAGTGGGTCTCTGGCAACTGTCTCAGTGCATTTACACTTGGTAGGTTAACAGACAAAAGAATGAACACAGGGAGAACCAACATTCCTCGCGGAAAAGGCCATCAGAGCATTTTCTGGGAAGCACCTGCCAATTGAGACGCCATTACAAGAGAACCCTGCCAAGCAGAGAGTGTGGGAGAGAGGTGCCTTCCCCGAAGGGGCCAGCAGTCAAGGGGAGGAACACCAGAGGTGGTCAGTGACACACAAGCCTAGAGGTAACACTCATACCAGTGGTCCTGCACGTGCCCCGGTGACTGAGGCAGATGCCGCAGCTTCAGCTGTGGGTGGAAGCAAAGGAAGAGCTAAAGGTGCAGTGAAAAGTGGACAGTCCCCGCAAGGCCTAACTAATGACAGCCGGGACTGGCGTCCAGAAGAAGCAAGTCCAGAGGCAGAGGCGGTCAGTCCTTCTAGGACACGTGACCCCTGCTGCTGGAGAGGAGGCTTCATCTCAGCAGTGCAGAGTCAGGGGCTGCTTCATGCAGCTGGTCTGGGAAAGGCTCCTCAGCATAAGGGGGACCTCTCTTCCTCCCCCCCCCATGTGTCTGCCTCTGCCCATAAAGATAATAAAATGTCTGCCCAACTTCATATCTGCAGTAAAGAATGCGATATTCGAGGGAGCACACCTGCTCCTCTCTCTTCGTTAGCTCCTCCCCATTGAAAGGTCTAATGATCTAAAAGCAGGTTTTCTGGAGGAAGGCGTCACAGTGGATATCTAGGCAGGAGAGGCCCAGCGCAGAAGGCACTGCAGGCAGGAGGGAAGGACCAGAGTGGACCGACCAAGGCGCGCTATGTCTGAGAATGTGCTGGCGTTGCTTTGCGTCTATTTGTGCACCAGCTGGGCAGGCAGGCACTTGGCCAGAGTCACCAAAGTGTGTGTACGTGGAAGGTGTGCCAAACGGTACAGAAACCTCTCAGAGCCTCTCTGGCAAAGGCAAGCTTCTTGTGCCTCATAAAATCTTCACGCTGCGCAGATGGAGTCAGCAGCAGCTGCACGTCTTCCTGGGGGCGGTGGGGATAGGAAGCTCCAGCCACCATCTGGGAGCTCCTGCTTTAGGTAACTGTCTCTGGAAGTCCACAGCCTTTGCCGTTGAAGAAATAGCGCCCCTCTAACTGCGTCGGTCAGCATCAATCACGTCACTGCCCCATTGTGACGAAGATATCATGGCAGAGGGCACCCATGTCTCAGCTTGTTCCCTCACATGCAACTCATTGGATTCCTCCCTGCTGGAGGCACGATTCCCTTGCACTAGCAAGGCCTAGGTTCACCTGGGCAGAAAAGCTTGCAAGAGCAGGGACTGATGCATGGAACCATCGGATGGCCTGAAGGCTATTGTGGTCTTGATCGGTGGTTCCCGAAGTTCATTCCCCAAAGCAACAGCATCTGCGTCACCTGGGAACTCTAAAAGTGCAGATTCTCAAGTCCCACCCAGAACAATTAAATCAGAAACTGTGGGGGTGGGGCTTGGCAGCCAGTGCCTTAAGAAGCCCTCCGGGTGATTCTGATGCACATTCAAGGTTGAGAACCACCGATCTGCATGTCATGGTGGAAGCCTGTCCCTAAGTTCCCCTCAAGGCTTCCAAAGAAATCCTTAACCCCAGGGGCTGAGTTTAATGGAGACACAGGACAAATCCTCCCAGGTCCCCGCTGGCAAGGCCACACTGCCTGTGCACAGCCTTCCCCCCACAGCCTAGTGTAGGACTCGGAGCCAGGCAGCCCTGCCCATGGTTGAGGAATCGTTATTATTCACACTGGAGAGTGAGGAGCAGAGTTCTGGGGCTCGCACCAGCCTGTGAGAACCTCTCTCAGGCCTTTCTGGAATTGACCAGCAGACACAAATTATTCTATTCTAGCACTAAGGTCAGATAAGCAAAATTAGACATCACAATGGGCCACCAATACTCCTTCCTTGCTGGATTTTGGACCTCCCAATCTTGTGAACAGTCAACAAACCGGGGGAGCTGAATGGTCTCTGGGGAGCAAGAGAATCACCCACCAACCTTTGCTCTATACTTTACAGCTGAAGAAAATTAAATGAAAAGGACCAGAGAGGCTGCTTAGAAAGAAGAGAGATACACAGCATTCCATAGTTTATCCAGACACTGTAAGAGCTAGTCTTTACTGAGTGTTCACTAGGTGTGAGCACTGAGCCTCCCACATTCTCTCCTGGTGTCCCCACAACAGCTTAACAACCCTGTGAGCATCAACTATCATTATCCCCATTGTACAGATAAAGTACCTGAGGCATTGCAAGGTTAAAGGATTTGTCCAAAGTCCCACAACTAGGAAATGTTGAAACCAAGATTGGAACTGAAGCAAAGCCTGCAACCTTCATGGTGGCCCCCTTAAAATAAAAAAAAGAAGTTAAATCTATATATGTATTTGAGTGAGTATATGTACATATGGGGAAGAGATTATAGATCACAGTTCTTCACAAATAATCTTTATGGTTGCCTCTTTGTAATCTTGGGGTAAACAGTCTCCAGGGAGTATAAAGAAGCAATAAGTGAGACATTGCTACCCCTGACCAGGCGTGCAAATGGCGTCAGTTCAGACCAGGTAGACCAGATGACTAGCTCAGGGTGAGGAACAAGCAGGGCCTGGATCTGTTTGGATGGGATGGGTAACAGCCCTTATATACAGAGCATGCACATCCCAAGGATGAGCCCTGGCCAAGGAGGACACCCACCTCATTTATTAAGTCATTTAAAGTACAACTGCATTCAGCATATAACTAAAGATGGAAGCGCTGCCCCTCCATGAGATTCTGGGCTCCTGACAGTGATAAAATGACCAACTTGTGAGCAATTACTTAAACATTCAGCACTCTGCATGCATGACTGACTCGGCACTGTAATCAAAATGACGGGAACATGGATCTTTGGGTTGGAATGAACCTTAGAGGCAATAGAATGCAATACCTTGATTTTTACAGGTGAGATCATGGAGGTCTAGAGAGGACCTATGATTTTTCTGAGGTCTCTGGGCCAGGACCCCAATCCCCCTGGTTCCTGCTCTTGTGTCATTTTAGAGAACAGGACTGGGAGAGCAGCAACCTTGTTGGATCATTGTTTGATCGGTGCAATCATCTTAAAATTGAATGCAAACACTGGTTGCCAAATCAGTGTCCAAACCATAAGTTACACAGCTATGATTCTATTCTCAGGATTTATGAAATACCTCAAGGATGGAATCATATAACCATGGAACCATATAATGCTTCATTTTTGTAAAACATGTATTGATAGAACCAATAATGCTTAAATTATACAAAATCTTAGCTACCTGGAATGTGTAACAAAATGTCAACATTTTATATGCCTTTTCATTTCACAATAACCTATGTCTTCATATGTTAATAAATTGCTTCTTCCTATTTCTCCATATTTCTATTCTGCAACTTCCACTTCATATGCATTAGGTAGAATGCTAGTTGACATTCAGCAGGTATAACCATGATTTTAAAAAAGAAAAGAAAAGAGGGAAAGGAAATTTGGTCATTTCTCAATGTTTCTTAACTCACATATGCACAAAATTTTCATTGGCGGGGTTGTATATTTAAAAATAGAAATGTCAACTTAAGTTAATCAAGATAGGAATGTTGACTTATTTCAACAGATGTGCAACAACTCTGCCTTAAAAGGTACCACAAAGATTTTTAAAAATAAGAATACATTATGCTGTTCAGAATGTGGTCAAATAGACGTGCTCATAAATTGCTAATGGAAGTATAAGCTGGCATGCCCACAACATACTATTACTGAAGTCATTAATGTACAATCAAGATGATTGTACATTAATCAAGAAAGACCTGTTGGAAGGAGTGAGCTTTAAGCCAGGTCTCAATGAAGGTTATGGACTGGGAGGAGAGGAGGAAGGCACAGAGTCAAAAGGGAGGGAGACAGAGTCCAAAGAGAGGTTGCTAGATCCTTGGCTCCATCCATCCATACACCTTTTATCCATCTTCAAAGTCCTCGGTGTAGAAGTTTCAAAGCTCTCTCTGGCTCTGACCTTCTGCGCCTCCTTCTTCCATCTTTTCAGAACCCTAGTGATTCCATTGGGCCCGCCTGTATAATATCCAGAATCATCTCCCCATCTTAAGATCCTTTATTTAATCACATCCACAAAGTCCCTTTGGCCATGTAAGGTAACATTTACAGGTTTGGACCATTAGGATGTGGACAATCTTTGGGGCCATTAATCTGCCTACCACAGATCTAATCTGCCATGCCTCTATTTTGCTCATCTGTAACATGGGCTTAGTAATATGGTACCTACTTCATAGGGTAGTTGTAAGGGTTACAAAATTTAATACTTCTCAAGTGCTTAGCACAGTGCCTGGACTTGGTAAAAACTCAGAATTGTGGCTATTTCTATCTGCCCATCTGAACAGATTGGTAGGAGTCCCCCCTTCACCTCAGATTCCTTAGGATGGTTGTTTCCAAATTTTATTGGCCATTACCCCCAATTAAAAAACACACTTCACATCACAACCCAGTACACTCAAAGATGCATACATTTACATAGCAAACATAAATGTTTCACACCCAAAACGTTACCCCACTGTGTGTAATGAGTTCTGATATGCTCCTTTTCGGTCCATTTCATTGTTCACACGAAGAAATAAGCTGGTGGAAGCCCTGGCATTCAAATGCAACATCTTTTTTTTTTTGCCACCTGGTGCAACCAACAAGCAGCAGAGGCTGGGCAAGGCTGCAGAGACCTTGCTGTTCCTTCAGTGTCCTGCTTTACTGAGGTACGTTGGATAAACTGAAAGGAAAGAACTGGAAAATAGGGGCCATTACCTGCCATTGCCGACTCCTGCCTTCATATGTCAGCATTCAAAAGCTTATGATCATCGAGTGGCTTTAAGGAAGCTGACAAGCTTTAATTTGTCAACCTTCTTGTATGAACGCCAGAGAGCACCTAATTGCCCTGTCCTCCTATTTCCAACGCAGGACTGTGGCGAGTTGCCGCTGGCTCATCACACCGACAAGGTTTCGGTGACAGCTTCTCCTGTCCACGCAGAACCAAATCTGGAGAAGCTGTCATTCGATTTGACAAACTGACAAGACAGCGCTGTCAATCTCCCCGCTGGGTGAGAAACCGCGGTGACTGACAAAATCTAAGGGTCACTAGGAATCCGCGCGTGGCTGTGTTCAGCAGCTGACAGCTAATGAAACATTCCTCAGTGCTTCAAAGCCTACACATTTTTCACCTCCAGAGGCCTGAGTGATACGTTAAGGTGACTGACATGTGTATGTATTTCACTTGGGGTATGACAGGCCCTGACTAGGCTTTTGAAGAATCTTCCTGCTGTCACCCACGGCATAGCCAGCGAGGTCACCCCTCAACCTTGCCTCTGGCTCCCAGGTCACTTGACAAGATTGTGGGCTTCCCTGGCTCACAGACACCTGGGATGATAGATCTGAGAAGCCTTAGACATCCAACCAAACTCCACGAAAGAGAGGCAACACCCAAGGACGCCCAGAGACCCGAGGGCAGACACATATGCTAATTAATAATCATGGACATGGGTCTCACTTACCGTTACATTATGTCCCTCTCCTTACAGCGTGTAATTGCAGTCAGTCATTCTCAACCCTGGCTGCACACTGGAATCCGCCAGGAGCTCTTAAGAAGCACTCCAGAATTCCTGATTCTGTTGGTCTGGGGCAGAGCCTGGCATTTAATATTTTTTTAAATAGTTCCCAGGGGATTGAGTTCCACAGCCATGGTTTAGCAACCCCTAGAGCCTGACTGTCTGGGGTTCAAATTTAGTGTGGACCCCAAAAAGAAAGATTCATTTGGTGTGAACCCCAAGAAGGAATTCATCTACCAAAGTGGAGTCCCCATAGTCAACCAAGGGCCCAAATTTCATGCATAATAAGAGCGTAGAGGCCGCCTGCTCACAGAGGCTCCTCACAGACTTAGCGTAAAGGGAAGAACCTCACAAGGAACCCGCACTGTGCCCTGCTGTCTCCGCCATCTGAATCAACCACTGCAGAAACCTGGCTTTGACTTTCTACCAACAGACTAAGACCAGCCCCATCCAATCAGAACTGCACAAATTGTATCCTCGTTTGCATATATTCTGACCAATCAGAACTGCACAACTTGGATACTTCATTCAATAAAGTGGACCTAATTGAGAACTTGGGCAGGAACTTTCACTATAAAACGTAGCCTCCCCTTCGTCTAGGATCAAGGGTGGGGAACCTTTTCTCTGCCAAGGACCATTTGGATATTTATAACATCATTTTCAGGCCATACAAAATTACCAACTTAAAAATTAGCCTGCTCTATTTGGTCAGGCTAGTTTGGTGAGGCATGTAATGTTAGCTGGTACTGATTTCGTAGGGCTCGTGTGGCCCATGGGCTGGACATTCCCCACCCCTGGAGGAACGCAATTTAGGTTGCTACGTGAATCTGTCTCTGGGGCTGCTCAGAAAAATGACTTTATTCTTTATTTACATCAGGAACCACCATTTACTAGCTATTGGACAAGTTACTTAATTTTTCTGGGCCTCAGTTTCCTCATCTGTAAAAATGAGAGTGATGATAATATTTACCTCGTAGGGTTAGTTCAAGGCTTAAATAAGTTATTAGATATAAGACCCTTAGTACTCTGCCTGATAGAGAGTACATGTTCAACAGATGTTAGATAGTCCTGTTATTACACAAAATTCAGCTGAGTAAATCTGAAGATGAACTGGCTTTATGAAGCAATTCATGAATCTGTAGCACCTCATCTAACACTGAAGGGTGCTCTGAGGAGCTGTCCAAATGGAAGACTTTTATAGAAAGAAGGGTGGAGCAAGGGAGCTACTAGTGAAAGGAAAGAAAGGAGTATTTGGGGGCCGGGACATATTTCCTTTGGAGGAAGGGAAGGGGAGGTTTTTCTCATGCAGGTTGCCTCTTCTTTCCGTGGAGTATGGAATGGGCCCATGTGGCAGATTACCGTACTGGTGCTTGACCAGAAAATTCTATATGGTAGATTAAGGTTATATTTCCAGGAGAAATTGAAACTACATTTAGATCAGGTATTAAATCTAAGTTTGGTATTAAGGGCTTTTAACATGAGTGATGCCAACTTGGGCCTGTGTGTGGTTTGTCTGTCATTTGTTTGTTTGTTTGTTTGTTTTTGTTTGTTTTCAACAAAAAACTACCTTTTTTTAAAAAAAAAAAAAAAAAAAGGAGGGGGTTGCTCAAAGAGGAGACTTAACCAAATTTTGCAACACTGAGCTTCTCGTCAGGGTCTTTTTACTAATGTGGAATGGGAGAGGGAAAAGTAAAGAGTAACTCTAATGGTTTTAGCCTAAATAACTGGAAGAATGTTCTATTCTTCTTCATTTTGTCTTATTCAGTTCTTGCAATGTTCCTATTATATAGATTAAAACACTGAGGCTCCAAGAGGTTAAATAACTCGCACAACATCAGATCTTGGGGAGCAGCCAACGCAACAATTGAACTCCAATGTGTCTGGCTCCAGAATCCATGCTTTCTTCCTACTCTTTCATACTGAGTTCCCACATGGATCAGACTCTAGTCTTAAAGACGGTGATGAATATGGATGAGAGGTGATGAAAGGAAGGACACTCTGGCTGGATGGGAGTCATGGATATGAGCCTGGTCTAGGTCCTTTGTGCCTTAACAGTCCATGATTTTGTGAAAGACATAGTGCTAATCAAGGGTGACAAGCAGGCTGGCCTAGCTAGACTAAAGGACCCTCAAGCAGAGAGAACACACTGATGAAGGGGCCGAGGCCACAGACCTCAGAGTCCGGATGGTGCGTTCTAGGGAAATGAATGTGTATCTCTGCTGAAGATTCTTGTTAAATTCTGTTTAAATGTGTTATACTAAATCATAAAAACTACAAAAAAAAAAACTGTATGAGAAATCATATAGTATGAACAATCCATTTTCTTTAACGAATACATTGCAAGGAAAACAAAAAGATGGTGGAAGAAACAGCAGATTAAAATACAAATGTACTGGGTGGGCTTTGATTGGCCCCTGATTCAAACAAACTAAAGCGTGCACACGCAAATACACAGATTTAAAAAATAATCTTGTCAGTGTGGATTCCAACTGGAAGTTTGAGGAACTAATGCATCCTTTCTTCAAGTATATTAAAGATTAGTAAGCAGATAGAAGGAGGTAAGTTATATATCTGAATTATTATAAGACACAAGGAGTAACAAGAGTTACCCATAAAATGCTGTGGAGGTTCTAAGAAACAAGTTTAGTGTCAAAGAAGGAAAAGGGAAACTCCCTTTGGAAGAGCCAGGCTCTGTCCTACGGCCTCTGGCTTTCAAACTGTGCTTAACCGAATCCAGGGGCAGCATCTTTGGAGCCCTGCCCAGGGCCACATTGGTGGCCGAGATGTAAGCTGAAGAGTGGGACTTATTTAACCAGAATAACTCAGCTCTTTTGAGTCTCCTGGAAAGATGTGAGCCAGAGAAAGTGTTTAAAGTGAAAAGAACCTTGAAAATCCCTGGTCTATGGGTTTCCCGGTAATCATCTCTCCGCAAGCTGCCCTTAGCTCTTTCAGAGGATCAAGTTTACCATTAAAGACTTTGCTGAAAGTAGAAGGAAGCCTGCTTTTCCATGAGCTGAACACAGACACCATCCAACTACAATTCGGTTGAAATCCCTGACTTAAGTCACACAGAGCACATTAGACTAGCACTGTCTATGTTGCCTTATTAAAAAGGATGCTGGAGCAGATCAATTTTACTGCAATAAATTTTATCATTAGCACAAAGCAGTCTTATATCTGCATGGTAAATCTGATGATTATCAATTCTTTCAGCTATTTATTGGGCTACTGAGAAAGACATAATTTATAGCTAAGAGCTGCAATCTGACATGTGGATCCTTAAATAGGAAAGAGGTCCTATAATCATCTCTCCAAGTGGAAGGAAGAGACCTGCTTAGGAAATTGGAATTTGGGGAACATGAATAGGCCCGTCCAGGTTTGACCTCTATAGCAACAACATGGCAAGACAAGTGGGAGGTGGCAGAAATTTTCAGCACCACCACCACCACCACCCTCTACTTCAGAGACCCAGAGTCTAAGCCACCAGCCAGAAACCAAGGTGGTGAGCCTCTCTCTGCTGTAAGATCTGCTCCCTTTGCTAGCCAGAGCGCCTCTACTTCCACAAACCCAACCCCTCCACCTCCCCTTCCATAGCCTCTAGAACATCACTTCCACAGGGTGTTGCTCACAACACTAGTTCCCAAGATGATCCCGCAAAATAAATACCTGCGTTCAACAACTCTATCTGGAGAAAAGCTGCATATAATGTGGCCCCCTTTGAAAATCCGTATTGCATTACTCTGCATAAAGGCCACTACATCGGCTCCCAAGTCTCCTTGGCTCTTCTGGAACGTGCCCTTCCCCCATCCTGACCTTCCTGCAGCTACTCAAGCAGCAGCCACTGTGTTCAATGCCACCCCTTCACCCCTGGCTGCATTTGGTTGGCTCAAGAGTAAGCACCTGACCTAAGCTTGGCCAATCACAGTTCCTTTCCCAGACCCCGCCTACCAGCCGCACTGGACTGGTCCCAGGATGGGTGATTGATTCAAGGTAAGCAGTTTTATTCCCTGGGAATTTGAGAAGGAAACAAAAGCCAATGTTTCTCCAGTGCTTGCAGCTGTAGAAATAAAGCTCTGAAACCTGTAATCACTCTGTTTTCCACCATGGCGCCTAGAGGGGAAGGAGACTGGGATGTGAGGGGTGGAGCGGAAAGAACGAAACAGAAGCCCAATGCGGAGCGGCGATGGGAGACCGAGGCTGGGGCTCTTGAGTTTCGGCCTCAGCCCCTTCGGAAGGCACGATACTGTCCGCCTGCAGAATGTGAGACGCACCGAGTCCTGGAGATACGCTTCCCTTTCACAGCCTCGGTTTCTCCACTTCCACCAAAAGGGCCCGGACCGCAGTGAAGAAGCCCATTCAGCTTGATGAGCCCAACCTTTCCAAACTCACTTGACCACTGAACCCTTTTCTATATTAACTAGGTAACCAGTTGATTGAATTCTCTCTTCTATTAACTTCCCTTAAAATGTCTATCCCCTTCCATGAAATACCCTTTGGAAAATGCTGTCTTACAGAAAAAAAAAAAAACTCCCCAAAAGGCAGTATGGCCAAAAACAAGAGACATATCTAAGAAAGTTAATTTCATAGATGTGAACGAGAAACAACAGGATTTTCACAGATTACTTATAGAGGAAGAACTATTGACTATTTCAGTTATCTGGAAATATAATCACTTTCTCTCACTTAAGGGACCAGACTATGGGAACAAAAAATAAATAAAATTCTGTTGGTTGTGAAGAGCTGCCCTAGATAAATGGTTGCCAGTCACCAGGAATGTGGCTACCGGCTGTGTGCATTGATTTACCTCCAGCCTGAGGTCTAGAAAGGGAATTCTGGCAGATTGCAGGCAGGCTATGAAGGAAATGAAAGAGAATATATAGACATATAGACCCTATCAGCTAGCAAGCACTGACCTGGAAAAAAATCTCTTTGCTCAAGGATATATATAGATATATATATATACATATATACAGAAAATTTTAAATCAGGTCTACAAAAAGACTGTTAATACACATGAAAATGTTGCTCTAGGTGTGCAGAGGAAAAGTTTACCTGGGAAGTCAACAGATCACAGGAAACAGAAGAAATGTTTAGAATGCATCTTTTTTGTGTTCTTAATTTTTTTTAATTTAAGAAAAGGAATCCCATAAAGCAAGTTTTGAATGAAACCAAGTGAAAAATCAGAAATGGAGGCTCAGATATTTTTTAAAAAGAAACCGGCAGAGATAAGAAGAGAACAGAGAAGCTGAAAAAGTAACAAAATTAAAATCCACCTTGTAGTCACTAACAAGCAAAAAAAAAAAGTGGGAAAAAGAGATTGGTGGTAGAGATGATTAACTAGATAAACTCAGTAAGATCAAGGCGGGTGAGAGGAAGTACAAGGAGCTAAATATAATAAGAGAGAAGACAATACACATGTAGGTTAGAAATCCATTTTCTGATCTTTAGATTAGCTGTGTTCTTAAACAAAAACAAAAAAAAACAAGGTACAGAGTAGAGGGGAGCAAAACTCAATGATTTATTAGAAGACAATTTTCCTGCACTTTAAAAAAACATCTGAGTGTACAAATCAAGTCTTACTTTTAAGTAACATTATAAAGAGAGACAAATTCAACATATTTTAGTGACACTTTTTAATACCAAGGTTAGAGGGAAAATGCCACAAAACTAAGCAGAAAACAAAATATAATGACAGACTACTTAATAAAAGACCTAAAAATCGGCTGACACCTCCCCCCCACCAAGAGTCTACGAACGTAAACAGAAAAAAAATAATGTCTGTAGGGTGTCGAAAGGGAATTCTGTGGCCCAAGAATTCTAGCCCAGATGCTATTCATGTAATAACACAAAGAAATATAGTCTGAGATAGGTAATGCCATAGAAAATTCTGTTATTGATACACTCCTCCTGAAAATCTCAACTATAGTTATAATCCCTAACCCTAGAAGATGAATCAAAGTAAGGACTCAAGCCCTGGCTAGGTGGCTGAGTTGGTTGGAGTGTTGTCCCATACACTGAAAAGGTTGTGGGTTCGATTTCCAGTCAGGGCACATACCTGGGTTGTAGGTTCAGTTCCCAGTCGGGGCACGTACCAGAGGCAGCTGATTGACGTTTCTCTTCTCACATTGATGCTTCTCTCTCTCTTTCTCTCCCTTCCTCTCTCTCTAAAATCAATAAACTTATCCTCAGATGAGGATAAAAAAAAGTAAGGACTCAAGCTCTGAAAAGTTATCAAATGAAGCATTGCCACCATTAACCAGAGACTGTCTAAATAATTGACATAAAATGGTAATTAAATGAATGTCCAAGTCTACAGGGATTCCTGAAACACAGGTCATATGATGTAAAAAAAAATGTCAGTAAGAACTGTCCGGCCAGTGTGGCTCAGTGGTTGAGCGTCAACTCATGCATCAAGAGGTCACCAGTTCGGTTCCGAGTCAGGACACATGCCCAGGTTGTAGGCCCAATCCCCAATGGGGGACATGCAGGAGGCAGCCAATCAGTGTTCTCTCTCATTGATGTTTCTCTCTCTCTCTCTAAAATCAATAAAGGAAAAAAAAATATTTTTTTTAAAGAATAAATACACGTGTTCTCAGTGTACCTCAGATGATATTGGCATAGCCTAGGAAGTTGAGCAGGAAGAGCTAAAACCCATCATTAATTCCTCATTTCAACAAGGAGAGTCAAAAGTTCTTGTATCATACTTGCATTTATTTATTGTGGGAAATGTACAAGCAAAAATGTTTAAAATGGGTTCAATTTTCCAGTAAAAAAAGTACAAATCCTGTTTAATTGGCATCATGCTGAAAGGTCTCCAATGCTTGAGAAAATTTGCATCAACAATCTTCCAATATACCACCTCTTCTTTTTTTGTTGTTTTTTTGTTTGTTTTTTGTTTTTCAATTATAGTTGACATACATTATTATATTAGTTTCAGGTATACACCCCAGTGATTAGACATTATATAACTTATTAAGTAATCATCCCAATAAATCTCATACCCACCTGACACCATACATAGTTATTAGAATATTATTGACTATATTTTCTGTGCTTTACTTTGCATCCCTGTGACTATTCTATGGCAACCAAATTGTAGTTCTCAATCCCTTCACCTTTTCCACCCAGCCCCAGAACCATCAAAATGTTCTCTGTATCTATGAATCTGTTTCTGTTCTGCTTGTTCATTTTGTTTTTTAGATTCAGTTGTTGATAGATATGTATTTGTTGCCATTTTGTTGCTCATATTTTTTATCTTCTTCCTTCTTCTTCTTCAAGAAGACCCTTCAACATTTCTTGTAATATTGGTTTCATGGTATTGAACCACCTTTTATTTCCAGATTATATTATAGCCCAGAATATATATTTTTAAATTGTATCAATTTTGCAATTGTCTATTTATTTGTATTCTTATTTATCAAAAGTACAGGTGTGTGAATAAAACATAAATGATATGTATTTTTTAAAGAAAAAGACCACTCGAACTCCCAAGTAACCACAACCAGATTAAAAAAATATACAATGCCCATATGTATTAATAAAATTTTCATAAAAATTTCAGACATCAAAAATAAAACAGGGGCCACTTTATGCAATGTACATAAATAAAATTTATTTTAAATACCCCGTATTTAATACCCTCCAGCTCCTTCTCCACGTGCCCAACAGCTTGCAGGTAGGTGATTTCACATTTCAGAATTTTCAACCTCATGTCAGTCCAGGTTACCAGAATCCATAGGGCTCTTCTTCCCCAAGTCTGAAAATTGGAAGAAATATTCTAATTTCTTTATTTTACTTATTCATGCTTGGGGTAAAATAATCAAGCAACTAAGTGGGAGTAGAAAGACACAGCATGATCTGTTTTTCTCCAAATTTATCTTGAGCTAATAGAACCCACCCAAGTTGTCTCTAGTCGGTCTGTCAGCTGCCAGTTTCTTTCTGTGCAAACCTAGAACACAGCTCTTAAAACTGTACCTTGTTCAGGTTGAACTCCCTAAGAAAAATGTATAAATATTTCAGTTCAGAAGCTGAAAAAAATGAAAGCATTAAGAGGACAAATGGTTGCTGTCCTTGGAACGCTCTGTCGTCGGTGGCATCAAAAAGTGAGAAAATGCAGACAAAACACCAGGTGGTGTGCACACACTTGCCAAATTCACAGAGCCAGAGAAAGCTATTCCCGCAGTTCATCTGCCCCAAGTGGATCGGAGACTAGCAGAGAGACAGGGAGAGTTTGTGGAGTTTACAATGTTCATTGTTAAATTTGAAAAGAGGAGAAACATGAGGGAAATAAAAGGAAGAAAGGAAACTGGATTGTCAGAGCTGGAAAATTGCTGAGAGATTTAGTCCAACTCCTCCTTTCACAGAAGAGGAGGCTGAAACCCAAATAAGTAACTTGACTCACCGCAAGCCCTTTAAAAAAAAATTCAGCCCAGGCTAGGTGGTTCAGTTGGTTAGAGCATCGTCCCAGTACACTAAGATTGCGGTTCGATCCCCAGTCAGGGCACATACAGGAATCAACCAATGAATGCATAACTAAGTAGAACAACAAATCAGTGTCTGTCTGTCTGTCTGTCTATCTATCTACCTATCTCTATATCTATATCTCTATCTCTATCTCCTTTCCTCTTTAAAATCACTAAATATAAATAAATGAATGAATAAATGTAAGCTCTAGCTATTTTGGCTTAGCAGTTAGAGCATTGGCCCACAGACTGAAGGGTCACAGTTTTGATTCCTGGTCAAGGGCACATACCTGGGTTGCAGGTTCGATCCCTGGCTCTGGTTGGGGTCGTGCAGGAGGCAACCAATCAATGTGTCTCTCTCACATTGATGCTTCTCTCTTTCTCCTTCCCTTCCACTCTATCTAAAAAGGAATGGAAAAATATCCTTTGGTGAGGAAAAAAGCATTTTTTTAAAATAAATAAAATTTAAAAACTCACATGGATACAATTAAATAACAGACACCAGGAAGGGGAAATTGACCAAAGCTCAATCTCATCATGGATTGTCTCTCCCCAACTACAGTGTGGACCACAGTGGTCGCAGTGAAAGAGACAGAGGGGCCAAGCTTTACTCCAGAGCACATCTCTCCCATAATCTGCCAATGACATAGTCTCTTCCCTGTTTTGATTTTTGTTCCAGTTACTGTTGCTACATGACAACCACCCCAAAATGCTTAAAACATCAATCATTTATTTTGCTGGTGGACCTGCAATTTGGGCAGGACTCAGCGGGGACAATTCATATTTGCCCCCTGCTGTCTGGGGCACAGCGGAAACCTCAGCTCGGAAGTGTGTTCACTCGCTTGTCAGTGGTTGATGCTGGCTGTTGGCGGGACTCAGCTGGAGATGTTGGCTGGAGCACCTACAAGTGGTCTCTCCTTGTAGGCAGGGCTTCCTTGCTGCATGGTGGCTCGGCCCCAAGAGTGAAAGCTCCAACAGGCCCCGAGGGAACTGTACTGCGTTTTATGACCTAGCATCAGAAGTCGCATATGCCACTTTCGCAGTCACAGGTGACCCAGATTCCATTGGAGGGGGTATAGACCTCGCCTCTCAGTGAGAGGAGTTGTTACACTGTCACAAGGTTTAAAGAACATGTGCGATGGGAGATCTTACTGACACCATAGCTTGAGACAGAGGTCTCCAACTGAGAGTTGAATAGGGAGAGAAATGGGTACGTTTTTTTATTTTTTATTTTATTGCTAACTTAAGGTTACCTTTCTGTTTATCATCAGATAGAGTGGGAGGGAGGGAGAGAGAGACAGAGAGACAGAAACATCGATGTGATAGAGACACATCAACCAGTTGCCTCCCGCACAACCACACCAGGGCCGGGGACAAACCAAAATGGAGGTACATGCCCTTGACCGGAATCGAACCTGTGACTCATTGGTCCTCGGGCTGATGCTCTAACTGTTGAGCCAAACTGGCCAGGGCAAAATTGGTACTTTTCTGAAGCTACTTTGGGGCTGCAGGGGCTGAGGCAGGGGTTGGGGGAGGGTTGAAAGAGCATAATCAGATGTTATCATTCATATTTGGGAAACACAGAAATGTTTCCACAACACAGACTTCACAAAATACAGCTTAACAGTCTTCCTGATTAGTAGGAATACGCAGACAGCACGCGGGTTCCCAGAGGATCATGTCAGAATCGAAGATCTAAGACATTTTCAAAAGAGAGCATGGGTTCAAAACGTTGGAAATTCACTGGCTGAAGACTTTGTCTTGCAATGAGAGTTGAATCTCCTAGGAAAACTAGTACATTTCACCTGACCAGTTATATGCTTTCCAGTTAACATGGGTTTGTCATATATAATGTGAGATTTAAGTGAGGGTGACAAAACATGCCAAGACCCTGAATTTGTGGGTGGGAGATACACTGCTGAAAGAGAAATTGGCATAAATAGCAAAGAAACAAAATAGAACTCTTGTATCATTTTCCCTGGGGCCAACTCTGCCTATTAAGGGTCACTGGATCCCAGCTGGGCCTGTGCTGCTACTTCTTGTGTTATTACCTAGCCCTTCCAGAACGTTCTGAGAACATTCAGAACATTCTGAGAATGTCCACAGAGACCGAGAAAAGCTTCCGGGCCCTTTATGGATAACACATTATGCCCCCTTCCGGGCCACAGCAGACATTACCAACTGAGCAATGCACTCCTGATTCCAGACAACCTCAGGGGCCTTCTCAACAGTCCTCCTGGCAGCCAGCATCTGCTCTAATGCAGCAGTGCTCAGCCTCTGGCTCCAGGACACCTCTGACTCTTCAGAATTATTAAGGACTTTGTGGTGGGCAGAACAATGGTGGAGCCATTAGGCCAGAGGGCAGAGCCACAAACCACAGAGGATTATTCCCAAGATTCAAGAGGATTAAAACCTAATGGAGTTTGCCCTAGCTGGATTTCCAAATTGTTTAGGGCTAATGATTTTTTTTTTTTCCCCTTCCATTTTCTCCCTTTTGGAACTGGAATGTCTATCACTGTTATCTTTTCCCTGTCCCACTGTGTATTTTGGAAGCAGATAACTTGTTTCCTAGTTTCATTACCCCCAAGGATATATCATACCCAGAGCCTCACCTATGCCTGATTTAGATGGTGAGATTTGGGACTTTGGGGCAGACAAAATTTAGGTAAGACTTCTGATTTGGAATTGATGCTGTAATGGATTGAGACTTTGGAAAACTTTGGATGAGGTCAATGTATTTTGCATGTGGGATAAAATGAATGTTTGGAGACCAGCCCTGGTCAGTTTGGCTCAGCAGTTAGAGCGTCGGCCTGCGGTCCAGAGAGTCCCGGGTTCGGTTCCACTAAGTGCGTGTACCTCGGTTGCAGTTTGTCCCCGGCCCTGGTTGGTTGTGCGGGTGGCAGCCACTCGATGTGTCCCTTTCACGTCGATGTTTCTCTCTCTCTCTCTTCCTCTCTCCCTCCCACTCTTTTTGAACAAAAAATGGAAAAATGTCCTCAGATGAGGATTAAAAACAAATGAATTTTTGGAGACCAGCAGATGGATTGTGGTAGGTAATAATGGCTCCTCAAAGGTGTCCACACCCCCGAGCCTGTGAATATATTACTTTTCCAAGAAAAGACAATCTGCCAATATTATTAAGGATCTCGAAATGGGATGGTTACCCTAGATTATCGGGGTGAGCCCAAAATAATTATGTGAATCCTTAAAAGTGAAGAACCTTTCTCAGTTGGGGTCAGAAAAGAATATACGGCTGTGGAAGAATGGTCAGAGAGAGGCAGCGTTGCTGGCCTCGGAGGGAGGCGGCCACGAACCAAGGAATGTGGGTGGCCTCTCGAAAATGCAAAAGGCAAGGAAACAGATTCTCCCCTAGAGCCTCCAGAAAGGAACTCAGCCCTTCCCACACCTTGATTTTAGCCCAGTGAGACCCAGGTCAGATTTCTAATCTACAGAACTATAAAATATTTGTATTAGTTTTAGCCACAATATGTAGATTACTACATTTGTAGTAACCTGTTATAACCACAACAGAAAACTAATACAGACCACAAGAAGGTCTTATGTGTCCAATTTACCATATTAGAAAACTATTTAAAATAAGAATAATGAACCGATTATGTATTAACATTAAAAACATATTCTTATGAAAAACACGTTTATTTTCCAAAAAATGTAGTGAGAAGAGCGGCTTTGTTTTACATTTCTGTAAACGCCTGGCTCCACAGAAGAGAGCCGGGTTCTCACACCTGCTTCTGCATTCCGCCTGGAGATGTGTTGTTTTGGTTGAAGCAGGTGAAGAAAATCCAGCCTCACACAAATACAGGGTTGGAAAGGGGAGGGCATAGCAATAGCTTTTGCAGATAATTGCAGATTCTTGGAAACTACACCAAAACACAGCAAGACGTCATTTCTAACAGGTTACATACAATGGGGGCTCTGAAATATGAGAATGAAGACTTCATAAGCTGTGACGTTAAGCCCCACTGAACTGCCTTGCTCTTTGAATGGATCTGTTATTGGAACATGAGTTTGTAACTTGGTCATTTGGAAGATAGACATTAGCTCACTGAGTTAGGCAGGTCTTCCCAATGTTGACACACCTGATAAAACTAGACTATATCAAAAAAATCATATCAGCTCATATCCCCTCCAATCTCACCAGAAAAACCCAACCTACGTGTCGGGAAGCTGTCAAGCTCCTGGTGGCAGGTGCAAGTTTCTCAACATTCGAATAGCCAATGAAAAGCTGGAATTTCATCATTTGTAACAAATACTGTGGGTTGTTTTCCTTGAAGTGACAGCCGCACTGTGCTCACTGTTGAGGAAACGTGTGCTACGGCTCCCCGCCCACTGTTCTCTCGTGCAGGGTGGTCCCCCGTGGGCGAAGGCAGCGCACACTCCACAGGTGCGTTCTCGGCGCGACCGCCGCACTTCGGGTGTGTCCCGCCATTTGCTCATCCGAAGAGTAGAAAAAAGGGTAGCCAAGGGTCAAGAGTTGAGAAAATCAATCATTGTTACTGCTTCATCAAGCACAGTCTGAAATAACACTGGTTTGTTTTGTGTGTGTTTTTTATCGTGAGTACATGGGTGAAAAGATGTGATGAGACCCGTGGTTTGATCTCTCTGCCAAGGCACGACTGCTTTTACACCATCAAGGCAAGTGGCAACTCGGTGACAATGGCAAATGATAATGATAAGGTTGTGCAAAGAGTTGCTCTCGGCGACGTCCTGACAGCATCTCAGGCACCCTCAGGGTTCCGTGAAACTCCGACCTAGCACACAGTTCACGTTTGGAAGATGAAGCAGCTGGGGCTCAGAGAGGGAATGACTGACTCCAGGCGTCAGCATTTTCTCGCCGTGTGTCCCAGGTTGGGTTTTCCAGGAAGCAGACTCTAAGATGAAGTTTAGCATATAGGATTGTTTTGTTTTCCTTTTTAATATGTTTAGAGGGAGAGAGAGAGAAACATAGATGTGAGAAACTTCCATTGGCTGCCTCCTGCACACCCCCTACTGGGGATCGAGCCTGCAACCCAGACATATGCCCCAACCTAGAATCAAACTGGAGACCTTTGGGTGCATGGGACACCGCTCAACCCACCGAGCCACACCGGCCAGGACTAGCATATAGGATACGTTTAAGGAGGGCTCCCTTCCACACAGGAAGGAAGCAAGGGTGTCTGGGGAGCAGGTTAGCTGCACTCAGGCCCACTGGCAGCCTCAGCTGACCATGTGGAGCTAGAATGGCCTTTCAGAACTGCCCTGAGTAGGACAGAGAAGGTCGGGCCCTTGTATTCCCATATTGCCCTGTCACTGGGCAGGTGTGGCTCAGCTCAGAGGATCCTGCCGCAGGGCAGTCCATGAACAGGCAGGCAGCTCCGCAGGCAGCCAGGCAACAAGGTCCCCATTGAAAGGGATCACCATAGTGTGACCCCAGGCAAGTAAATTCCCCCTCTAGCCTTGATTTCCTCATCAATAAGTCATTTCCCAGGGAAGTTTCAGGTTAAATAAGCTGTTACAGGAACGTCTTACGTGGGGTTCATTATCTGTGGATTCCGGCTTCTCCAGCTTCCTCCCGGTCCCATAGTGGGACTGTGACTGAGCAGGTCCTCCGAACCAGGTCCCCTGCCTGCCAGTCGCTTTGCCTCTCTATTTTGCCTTTGCCCTGAGCACAATGCCCTAGCTAATCAGACTGAGAAAAAGCTCTGTATCCTCCAGATAGGCTTACTATTCAAGGCTTCTCACTGCAAGTTCCTTTGCACTGAAAATACTCCGCTCTGGAAACCCACAGGCTATGACTTGTGAACAGAGGCTTACGGATTTCATCTGACTCCACTTCAAAGCCATCTCCTATGTCCAAGGTGTTCCTGTTTCCCTGGGACCTGGATAAATATTCTATTTCCTTGCACAAAAGCCTCTGAGAAAACTTATTACTAGACACAATAGGTGCCTTAATCTGTAGGTCATGGTTCAGTGACGGCAACACGAGGCAGACTGCGTCATCTCCCCGGAGGCTTGAGTCAGACCGGAGGCCGAGGGTGGCTGTGCCCAGCGCCAGGCTGCATCTCGACCTCCCGGTGTAGAGTGAACATGGCTGTTTCCAGTCCTTGCTCCCTGGCTCACACTCTCAATTCACCTTGCGCAGCCACCAGGTCAACCTTCTGAGGTACTCTCGGGAGGTCACGCCACCTCTGAAACTTTCTGCATCTCTCTGGTCCGCTGCTGGAGTTCAAACTCCTGGCCTCTCTCGAGGCCCTGCATTGTCCTCTAACCCCTAACACACAGACTTTGCCCCAAAGAAGCTAGCTCTGGACTCTTTCTGTTCAAATGAAATGCACCATATAACTTGAGACGTAATTGTACACTATCTTAGATGTTCACCTTTGTCTCGTGTTATGATCAACTCAGAGCAATTCACTGAAGCGTTACAGTGTTCCAAGGTCCGATCTGAGCAGGTGACCCCAAGATGAACCAAGCAACCCCTCTGTCTTAAAGGGGCTGACATTCGAGCCCTGCACACAGCAGCCGTGCTCCAAAACAGGCTGCGCAGGGCAGGGAATGACCCCAGCTTTGGAGCCAAGTCCATCCAGGTGACGTCTGTGCCCTTCCCCCTGCCAGCTTCAAATGACTCAGTGGTCAGCTGGCCTTACACAGGTCTGAACTCCTCCCAGTTTCAGCACAAAAAGAAGACACTTCCTCTACCTGTAAACTCGCAGCTGAACACAGGAAAATAATAAATATATGTGCCAGGCTCTATGCTGAGTGCATCAAATGGATTAATGAAGAAGGTACACCTATTATCCCCATTTTATAGATGAGGAAGTTGAGCCCTGGGGAAGCAATGACTAGCCCAATATCTCACAACCAGTTATATGGTGCATATCATTTGAACAGAAATCGAAGAGCCAAGAGTTGGACTCAGGTGGGTCTTATCCCAGAGACCTAGGTCTCAGTAGTAATTATCATTATACTTAGAATAATAGCTATGTCTGTAAGCATAATGGAGATGGGCGCTGTGCCAAATGTATTACCTGCATTGTCTCTTTAATCCCCCAAAACCTGTGAGACAAGGTTACGATACCCATTTTACAGATGAGAGACTGAGTCTTAGAGACTTGTACAGGATCTCGAGTCTAAGTGGTTTCCAACCCCAGGCACTGTAGGCCCGAGACAAGTGCTTAAGTCCTGTGCTGTAACACTGTCACCTCAGCTGCCCAGAAATCAGATGTGCACACAGCTGCCCCTTCTGCGAGAACCACCTGTGACACGGTGAGCTCTGGGTGGTGGGACCTGAACCGGCTCCCAGCCTTGTCCACACACTCTCCCTGTGTTCATGGGAAATGACCGCCTCGCTCTAATGAGGGTCTGCGCCTGGAGCTGGTGGGCCATCTGGCCGCAAAGCCCCAGACGAAGCCAAAGGAGAGTGTCCCCAAAGACCTGTGCTCACGGCTGAATGTGTGTGTCCCCCAAAAAGGAACATGCTGAAATCCTAATGCCGATGTGAAGGTATTAGGAGGTGGGGGCCTTCAGGAAAGGCTTAGGTCATGAGGGTGGAACCTTCTCGAAAGGAATCAGCGCTCTGATGACAGAGACCCCGCAGAGCTCCCTGTCCCTCCCGCCGCGTGAGGCTGCACTGAGAAGTCTGAGACCTGGAAGACGGCCCTCGCCGGACCATGCCGGCCCCCTGACCGGACTTCCAGCTCCAGAGCCGTTAGACTAACACACCCTGGCTGGGAATTCGCAAGCTGCCCCGGCACGTCCCAGGCTCCCAGGCTCCGCAAGACTTCAGGGCAAGAAGCTGGGGCATCAGACGTCCATCATGAAAGAAGAGGCTTGAAGTTCCTCCCCAAAGGGAAGTTCTGTTTTAAGAAGCTGGGAGACCTCGGGCAAACCCCTTCCCTCTTTGGCCCCCTTTTCCTCTGTCCCTGAAATGATGATTAAATAAGAATGTACACAAAGGGCTTGTCTTTTCTAGAAGTTCGGCAGATGGTAGTTATAATTATTCACGATTGTTATTGGCGTTGTGCCAGGCTGCCTGGACGATTCCTTCAGTTTCCTCTGGGATCCAGGGACCAACATCAGGGAGGACCTGATGGATCCAGCCCCTCCCAGCAAGGCTCAGCTCCTCCACGCTGCCCTCTTCTTCATGGCTTGCTCCTGCGGGCTGGATTTCCATTTCGGAAGAGCACTCGGGCCTCAGGCCTCCCCTCCCCTGTGTTTCTGGGGCAGTCTTGGAGGCTCTCATCTGGACAGAATCAATGTGCTAAGAGCAGGCAGAGACAAATGTTCTGTTATAGTTTTTCTACGTACCTCGTTCGTCCTAATGGAGAGCTAGCACGATATTTTAAAAGTTAATACTGTAACATGTATCTCAATTAGCTTGCCGAAGCCCCTCTCGAGCAGAGGCAGCAGGCTGGCTAAACGCAGGCTGCGGGCTCCACGCTGAGCAACGAACCTTGCAGACGGTCCGGAGGCAGCCGTGTAGGGGGCAGGCCGTCCCGGAGGCAGCCGTCCCCGAGGCAGCCGTCTAGGGGGCAGGCCAGGGAAGAAGGAAGCCCCTTTCCGCACGAAGTGCTTGCTGACAAGTGCTGCCTGAGAACTTCTCCATGTAGGTGACCCCTGGGCTTCATTACATTAACAACGTGGCCTCAAGGTCCTTCCGTCCTTAGGAGAAATGCATTTCTCAGCAAATGTCTCCATGGCCAGTATTTCTCAAAATTGCATTTTAATACCAGAAACCTTCCAAGCAAGGCAGAGAATGAAACAACGCATGCTCACAGTTCCTGGTGGCTTTGGGTGAGTTTCTGGTGTTGCATCGGGGAGTTAAAGCGGTGGGGGGCAGGTTGCTTTGAGAGAAGGGGGCATGAAGGGTATTTTTTCTCCTCTCAAAATGCACACACATATTATTGCCTTTTTTCCCGTAATCACTTACTCTAAGCAAAGCCTCATTACTGTAAAAAAAAGCTGGAGCATCCTAACAATAGTCCATAATTACCTCGCAAATGGTTCTGTGGAGTAATTATGTCATTAGTCCAAGTGCTTCTACTTCAAAGATTTCTCTCTCTCTCTCCAGTGCCATCCATCTGGGTGAGGGGATGAGAGGGAGCTCCCAGGGCCCTGAGTGATGGGGACTCAGGCTGTATGCAAAGGATTTAGAAACACCCTTCCTAGTGCGTCTGTTGTCAAACCAACCATTCCTGCAAGTGACACCTCCCCGAGGGAAGGCGGGACACCAGGCAGAGTTTCCAAGGAAAAGAGATTAACAATCAGTATTAAGAAAAGAAACACACTCCGGCAGCTGCCTCTAAGATTTCTGACTGCACTAGATAGAGATGGGGCCCCTGGGCCTTCCTTAGCTTTACTCATCAGTTTGGAATGAGGGGCCTTGTGAAGGTTGCCCCACCCACAGTTAATATATCCAAGTGGGAAAACCTGTGGTTCCCCTCAAGCAAGGGTGGGGAAACTTTTCTCTGCCAAGGGCCATTTGGATATTTATAACATTATTCGTGGGCCATACCAAATTATCAGCTTAAAAATGAGCCTGCTCTATTTGGTCAAACATTTAACTAACTCCTAATGTGACAGCTGGAACTGCTTCTCTTTGGTGAAGCGTGTGATGTTAGCTGGTGTTGATGATGTTGCTACTCGCAACTGCTTTTCCAGGTTTGCGTTGGTCAGTCTGGAGCACAGTTGACTCTTTGCAATGGTTTTTAAAAGAACTGCTCACAGCAGTAAGTTGTTCCAAACACAGATGCATGTTTCAATGCATGTCTCCCCAGAGTGGGAAATTCATCATGGCTTATGTAACGTTTATAGACCTCAAGCAGTGGGAGATTGTTGAACCTAGCTTTCAGCTCATCATCGCTTTGCAGTTGAATGATTTCGTGGTGTAGGTTATCCAGCACATCAGCTGGTTCCACATTGAGTGGTGTTGCAAAGATGTTCAATTCCATTTGTTTACTTTTCACATCTTTGATCTTTCATTTAATGCCTCAATCAGTTTTGCACATTCACCAGCATATTCAAATGTCATAGAAGGCTTTTGTCCTTGCAGAGTGAGGAAATGCACCATGTTATTCCTTTAGAGTTGCACTTTCCACAGCCTTAATTTAGCTTCAAATGATTTCACATTTGAAAGCAAGGAGCTGACAAGCTAGTTGGGGCCCTGCAGCTTGACGTTCATTTCTGAGAGGTACTTGGTGATGTCCACCATCAGCGCTAAATCACACAGCTACTTGCTATCATTGAGTTCCCTGACAGGTTTTCCCTTCATCTCCATGAACTGCTTAACTTCATCCTACAGTTCGTAAAACCTCATGAGCATGTCCCCGCGACTCAGCCACAGCACTTCACAGTGATAAACAAGATCACCACACTCAGGGTCAGGATCATTCCGTAACTCCTTAAACTGGTGGCTGTTAAAACCTCTGCTTTTGACAACATTTATGCATGACACTACTGTTGACATCACATTGTTGAGCTGCAGCGACTGTGCACAGAGATTTCCTGGGTGTCTGATGCAGTGGCATATAATTAAATCACTTGGATTGAGACTAAGACAATTCAGTTCTTTCTTGATAAATGCAACTAACCCTTTTTGCGAGCCAACCGTGACTGGAGCTCCTTCTGTAGTAAGGCCACTTAACTTCTCAAATGTTAGCTCAAGTTTTTCATTGATAAAACAAGTCTCTCCAATAAGGCCTCACCTCTTGCAGTGCCACGCACGACTTCCAGTGACAGCAGTTCCTCTCCCCTGTCGAACTCTGCAGTTTCCCCGCAAATAAAAACGGCCAGTGGGGCGGTATTTTTTATGTCCGTTGCCTCATCACAAGCCAGAAAGAAAAATTGGAAATCTCCTGCAGAATCCTTCAGTGTTTTTTCCTATCTTGCGCTAAGTCATTAATCCGATCTGAGACAGTTCTCCGAGAGAAACTAACACCCTGAAACAATTTTACTTTGTCTGGTGCTGGCAACTCTGCAGCAGCCACGATGCACGTTTGCACCAACTCTCCCTCTGCATGAGGCCTCGGCTTCTGTGCGATTCGCTCGCTCACTACATAACTCACCTGAATAACGTTGTCTCTGTCACAAGGCCAAGTGAAAGAGGCTTGTTGTGATTCCAAACTCCCCTGAAGAGCATTGATTTTATCCAGACGCATTTGGCCTCCCAAGGCATTGAGTTGAGCACGTTCCAAGCTATAACGGTGCTCCAGATTGGCTTTTTTTCATTACTGCTAACGCATCACCACAAACTAGGCACACAGGTTTGCCTTTGACTTCAAAAAAAATAATCGTTTGTCCACTTCTCTTGGAAAGATCGACACTGAAGATCAACTTTTCTTTTCTTTGTAGTCACCACTGTAGGATGTCACACCACTTACGTTTTAGTAACTATCCAGTGTGTGTGTCGCCAGCGATGCGATTAATTTGCTTTGATCGCTGTTCTAATCCTGCATCTTTGGTTTGGAACATATCCAACGTTCGTATCGTTGACTCTTGAAGTCTTTTCTGTGGACTGTAATTTCCTTAATCTTCATCTGAGATTCCGTTTTTGCGAGGATTGTTGATCGTGAACGTGTGGATGAAGGTTGCATTGGAGTTATCGTCTGTGTCACAAAGACGTCAACAACATCATCGTCAGTCATTGGAGGCAAGGTCATCAACGTCCTGAGGAATCATCTCATCGCATCTCGTCTCATCATCACCGGATTGCCACGGTTTCACCACAGTGTGTTAACACTTGCGAAACGTGTACACTCCCAGCCTGCACAGCACTGACTGTCCTCTGAGTCACCGCAGAACAGGCCAAATGGGCCTCGGGATGCCGACGAGAAGCATCCTTGTCTGTCCCCTTATGTACTCATATATGTCCTGTCTATCCCGTGAAGGTCATTCCTTGCTTGTCCCTCAAAGTTTACATAATTATTATGATTCACTTAATAACGCTTCTAGATTGGATTTTGAGTCCCACCTGCGGTTGCCTTGGCAGCACCAGACCAAATGATTTCTCAGGCCTCATGCAGCCCTCGGGCCAGATGTTCCCCACCTTGCCCTAAATCCTGCTGAGAAAGCAAAAATGGCCCAGACCTTTGGTTGAGTGCCTCCTCGATGCCTGTCCTTGTCAGCTCCTGTTCTGGGCTCTTAATTCACATCATCTAGTGATCCATGCTGTGTTTATTGACCCTATTTACAGATGAGAAATTGAGGCTCAAAAATGAAGTCATCACCCAACATCACACATCTTGTAAACTGCGGTGCTAAGAAGAACACACAGATCTGTTGAGCCCCAAACTGGGTGTTCTTCCCTTCCCCACTCTGCATGTCACCGTGGCCGCAAGAGCATGGTTGGACTAAGTTCAATGTGTCATTTACTGTCCGCTGGAGGTTGTTGGCTGAGTGGTGAATTCACTTCCCTGGGTTTTCGTTTTCTCACCTGATGACGCCGTGGGAGAAAAGGAACACATCAGGGTCAGGATAAGGAAGAGATGAACCAAAATGGGAAAGTAAGGGAAACCTGGATGGTTATCATTTAGGTATGCACCTGAAGTTGAACCACAGGCTCTAAGCTGGGAAAAGCAACACCAAGGTTAGGCTGGTTCCAAGTGGACCATGTCAACCTTGTCATAACCAGTATCGCTACAACAATCATGAGGGGTACCATCTGGTAAATGCTTACAAGGGGGTAGGCACTGGGTAAAGTGTTTGCATCCATTTAAATTTTTTCTGACTGATATGCCAGTGATAGACCTGAAATAATAGTGGTTTGACAAGATTGAGATTTCCTTTTTCTCTTATAAAATGAGTCTGAAGGAAGGAAGTCCATGACCATTGTAGAAACTCCATAAAATCCATCAATGTCCAGCCTTCTCCACTGTTTTTATCCCAGCATCCTTAGTGAGTGTCTTGTATCTTCAAGGTCATCGCCCCCCCCACCCATAGTCAGAAATGGCTGCAGGAGCTCCAACCATCACGCCTATGTTTCACGCAGGAAGAAAGAGGATGTGAGGTGAGGCAAGGGGCCCTATAAAGAGCTTTTCCAATTTCCTACCTTATGACTTCTGCTTCAAACTCATTGGCCACCCCTCACAAAGGACACTGAGAAATAGTTTTCAGCCAAGCAAGAACTGTCTTTAAAAAAATATAGGATTTTGTTACTAAGGAAGAAGAGATTGGGCAGTGGATAGACAAGCTGCAATCACTATCCTCATGCTTTACACACATTATTTCATTTCAATACTCACAAGAATCCTGCAAAATGAATACTGTTACACCTATCTTGTAGATGAGACTCAGAAAGTAAGTCCCTTGCCTGGCACAGTGAATAACTGGGCCCCACCGCACAGTGCCCACTGCCCACCAGTGCAGCTCTCTGGCAGAGGTCTGGCAGCCAAGGGCAGGTCAGGGAGCGGGACAGACAGGGACCATGCAGGGATGGGGTGTGGATTCACACTGACCATCTGCACTGGTGTAGGTTCTTGTTGGGAGAGAGGGGAGGGCAGATTGCTGGTGAGACATGTGGCAGAGGACCGGCGCACCTGCGTGAGGGAGCCTCTGGGCTGAGCAGCCTGCAGTCCTGCAGCCCCAGGAGCTGCCCCTGTGAAGGAAGGACCACAGGGCCTGTCTACTTCGTTACTCTAGCCCGAGGGCCCGCATAGAGCTTGGTAGTATCATTAGATCTGAGAATGAATGAGTGAACCAGTGATTGAATTCATAAGATGCTTACCCTGTTGCCTTCTTCAGATTTGAATCAATTCAGAAAAACAGCTATTCTGAAATAGATATTCCAGACTCTAATTCTGGTTGCCCTAGACCACAGATCCCCAGTGTTGTGACAAGAGATAGAGGCACGAAGCATATCTACCTCTCTGAATGGCTAATGATACATTTTATAATTTTGACAGCTACAGTAGCCTGCCCCCCACTGGGGATACATTCCAAGACTCCTGGTGAATGCCCGAAACTGTGAATAAAACTGAACCCTATATATACTGTTTTCTCCTTTGCATTCATACCTATGATAAAGAGATTAACCACAATAACTAATAATAGAATAGAACAATTATAACAATATGCCATAATAAAAGTTATGTGAATGTGGTGTCACTCTCAAAATATCTTATTGCACCGTACCTACCGCATGGATATGCTGGACAAAGGGACGATTCGCGTCCCAGGCAGGATGGAGTGGATGGTACAAGATTTCATCACACTGCTAAGAACAGCATGCAATTTAAAACCTGTGAATGGTTTATACCTGGAACTTCCCATTCAATATTTTTTTACCACAGTTGCCTGTGGATAACTGAAACCACGGAAAGCAAAACCACAGTTAAGGGGAGACCACTGTATTTAAAGCTGCATGTTGCAGTACATAATTTTTTATTGGTCTGTAATTATAAATGTATCTTATCAATATAAAGTAGATGATGAGTATATATGCTGGCTACTAAGGCAGGTGCTTCAATATGATTGATTGATTGATTGATTGATGATTGATTGGTTGGTTTAGGTTGCTTGCCCTCCAAAATTTGAGTAGGTGGGTAGGAGGTACGCCATCAGTAAAAAGGACCCCTAGAGTCTCCCAAAATCCTTTGATCCTGGTTCCAGATATTCTTACTTCACTAACCCTCAAACTTTTTTTTTTTTAAGAAATCACCTATTAATGATTCCAGTGGCATCTCCAGTCTGGGAGGGCTAACCCTCCAGCGTTCCAGCATCCCACCAAAGAGGAAGCGTTGCTCTGACCCTCAGGGCTCCCCATCTGGTGATCAGCCACCGTTTTGAGGGTCTTAGGGGTCTGAAGGGGCTGGAAGGGGTGTCCCTGGAGCCTGCAGCTCTCAAAAGGGAGCCTGCAGAAATGGTGGGCCATGCCTGGGACAGAGGGCACCTCAGGGCACGGGGCAGGAGGGCATCCAGCAGGGAAGGGGAGGACCACCAGCAAGCCTGCTGCCTCTGCAGTGGCTGAGGGGCCTGAGGAACGTAGGGTCCCTGAAGCCACCAAAGCATAGGGCTTTCTGTTTTCCTCCTCAACTGCACCTTTACCCCAGGCCTCAGACTCTGGGTTAAACCGGCATTCTCAGCAGAAGCGCATGCTCAGTGCCCCGCCTCCCCAGGGATTCTGATGCAGTGGGTCGGAAGGGCCCTGGAATGCGCATGTGTAACAAGAAGGTGGTGACTTCCCTGCAAAGGAGAAGACCTGCCTTACTTTCTGGCAACTCTTTGTGACTTGTTAATTTCTCTTCCCTGCCTTCTCATGGCCTCTGGGAACAACCACAGTCGAGGCCGCTCACTCATGGGGAAGGCACTGAGATCATCTCAGTATGGGTCTGAGGCAGGAGGGGACAAGCCAGCACCACAGGCTTCCAGGACACCAGCCCCCAGGCAGAGGCAGGGCTGGAGCCAGAGCCAGGGAGCTGGAGGAGGTGGTCGCACACCCTGCTGCAGGAGGAGGTGCAGGCCCATGGGAAGAGGCGGGGTAGGCTCCCAGAGATGGAATTTGAGCTGTGCCTGGGAGGGTGCGGAGAGCTTTGCATCAGGGGCAGGCCCGGGGGTGGGGGGGGGTGACCCCCACACCAGTTGCCCCGCTTTCAGCTTTCATATTGAGCCGAAACCTTTTGCAAAGAGTCCCAGCTCTGTCCAGTTTTCCTCCAGCTGCTGCGCAGCTCTACACCCCCTGTCCCAGGGCCACCCAGTCTGGCTTCTCTGCTCCACCGCGGCGGGGGGCACAGGTGGCGAACCCTCCCAGGCCGCAGAATGGGGCCCTCAGGGCGCTCCACCTGCTGGCCCTTGATCAGCTCTCCTTGGCAGTGCTCCCAGCCTCTGTCCTGTCCAGACAGTCCCTAAATCCACCGGGGAGCAGCCCCAGCCACCACACCAGGTAGAAAGTGCACCAGCCAGCTGGGAACACCGGGGAGTCATCTCCCAGCACCCTGTTCCCACCCGCGCCCCCAGCGCTAGCCCTTCCTTCCAGAGCTGGACTCACTTCCGGTGGGGTCTGCATGGCGTGGGAAGGCCTGTCTTATGATGGATGCGGCAAACCCATAGAAGATGGGACCTCCACTCTGAGCGGAGCCTCCATCCCCCGCTCTTAGCCCCCCCCCCGCCCACTGCCTGCCTCAGTCTTAGCTGATCCCATTCATCACCATTCACAAGAAAACAGTACATTCCAGAGGGAAACTCCCTCCCTTGTGCCTGCCTCCCCAACACCCCCTCATCCCCACCACTTGTCCCTATGGATCTAAGCCAGCACCCCTCCTTACCTCCAGTCTCCCCACATGTCCAACGGGCATCTACAACTTGCTGCATCCAAACCCAAACTCCCAAGTCGCCTCCCACATCCTGCTAAGCCCCACATTTCCCGCTGCAGTAAATGGCATTGCCACCCCCTGCTTGTTCATCCCTCAGACCTAGAAGTCCTATCCAGATCCTCCCCTCCCACCAGCCCACGAAGACAGATCTAAGCCAGCAGGGAGCCATTTAGTCCTACCTTCACCGTGCATTCCAAACCTGGCTGTCCGGGGCCACACCCACCAGTGCTCGGCTGGACTCGGCTGGCACATTCTTCTTCTCGACCTTCACCTGACCAGTCATTCCAGTCTCTGGTCAAATGTCATCTCAGAGAGGCCTTCCTCAACCACTTATCCTAAAAAGAAAATTACCTAAAATGAAATGGTACCCTGGCTGATGTAACTTGGTTGGTTGGGCGTCATTCCATGCACCAAAAGTGTGGCGGGTTCGATTCTCAGTCAGAACACATACCCAGGTTGCTGGTTCAGTCCCCAGTAAGGGCAAATGCAGGAGGCAGCCTATCGATGTTCCTCTCTCACATCAATGCTTCTCTCCCCTCCCCCCATCCCCTCTCTAAAATCAATGAAAATAAAATAAACCGGCTTCTTTCTGCACAGGAAATAGCACTCCCTGAAGCTATAGCATGTGCTTTTGTTGACTTAATCCGTTTCCAGTTCCTTCACTATAAGGTAAGCTACACACAAGTGGGGATCCTCTCTAGGCAAGTCACCTCGGTCACCCCTGCATTCCCCAAGTGCCTGACCATAGACACTCAATAAATATTCATTGAAAGTGAAATAAGCCGTGGCTGGTTTGACTCAGCGGTTAGAGTGTTGGCCTGTGGACCAAAGAGTCACGGGTTTGATTCTGTCAAGGGCACGTACCTTGGTTGAGGTTCGGTCCCCGCCTCTGGTCGGGTTGTTCAGAAGGCAGCCAGTAGATGTGTCTCTGTAATGTCGATGTCTCTCTCTCTCCCCGCGCCCCCCCCCCCAACTCTTTCTGAAGATAAATAGAAAAAATATCCTCAGGTGAGGATTAAAAAAAGAGAGAGTGAAATAAACTCTTTAAAGTCTTTACAAAAACTAACTTAATCCTCCCAGGACACACACACCCCCCACACCCCCATTATTGTTCCTTTTATTATAAATGAAGAAACCAAAGTTAAATAACTTGTAGACAGCACAGCAAGCTGAGCCCAAGACCATCAGAGGTCAGATGGTATTAGCTTTTTAGTGCCACATAACAAACAGCCCAAAGTTTTTTATCATCTCAGTTTCTGTGGGTCAGGAATTCAGACCAATTCCTTGGGCTCAGGGTCTTGCAGGAGACAGCAGCCAAGCTGCTGGCTGGAGGAGAATTTGCTTCCAAGCTCACTTCGTGGTTGTTGGCAGGGTTTGGTTCCTCAAAAGCTACTGAGTAGAAGACCTTGGTTTCTCCCTGGCTGTTAGCTCAGAGACCACCTGCAGTTCTTTGACACATGGGCCTCACCATGACACAGCTTCCAAGGTGGCAGCTGGCTTCATCAGAGCAAGCGAGGAGGACCAGAGGGAGTGTGGGAGAGAGGCAAAATTCAGCCTTCACGTGAGAATGTCGATCTGCTAGGGCTGCCGTACGCATGCCCCAGGCTGGGGGCTCACGCAGACGTGTACTGTGTCGCAGCGCTGGCGGCTGGAAGGCCAAGAGCAAGGTGCCGGCAGGGCTGTTTCCTTCTGAGGGCCGTGAACGTGGGTTCCCTTTCTCTCCCCTCGCTGCTGGGGGTGCGCTAGCCACCTTTGGCTTTCCTCATCGCCACCATCACCGCTGTCTCTGCCTTCACCTTGGCATTCTCCCTGTGTTTGTCTCTGTGCTTATATTTCCCACTTTTATAAGAACACGACTCATGTGGGATGACGGCCCAGCCTCATGACCTCATCTTTACTTGATTACATGTGCAAAGACCCTGTTTCCAAACACAGTCCTATTCTGCAGCTCCGGAGGCTAAGACTTTAACGTATCTTTTGGCAGGAGGACGCACTTCAACCCATAATAGTAACCTAATCTTAGACGTAGCATTCATCACTTTGCTATAACCTATTTGTTAGAAGTGAGGCAACAGGCCCAGGCCACACCTAAGAGGTGGGGATGACACCTGGGCATGGGTGTCAGGAATTAGCAAGAGCTGGAGCCATTGCAGAGGTTGTCTCCCCAACACGTCTTCACAAACATCACTTGAACGGGCAGCCTACCATCTGTCCTATTACAATTGTTTGTTCATTTATTTCTCTCCCCACCCCAGGCCATGGGCTTCTTGGTAGCAGGGACTGTGTCAGATTCATCAGCAGAATATTTCTAGCACCTAACACCGAGCCTGCCACATGACAGGTGCTCAGTCAATATTTATTGAATAAATGAATAAATAAGTGAATAAATGAGAAACTATTTTTCTCTGTCAAAGGGAGCAATTACTCCTAAACTTTGTATCAGGAGAGCATCAGAATAGGCCACTGCCATCACGTCTGGGGTTAAATGGATTCTCCTCCAGTAAGCCTAGTCTTAACTCTTGATCCAAAAACAAAACACTTTTTTATTTGAGGCGGGAAAGGCAGCATCTTCTGGCTACAAAGGATCCATGGGGCAAGCCAGCTGTCCGATGAGTAATTTTCCCTGCCGTGTAATAAGACCCACAGGTTACATCTGTTTCAATCACTTTGATCAGAACTTTAAAACAACTTCAAACACGCTGCCCTAATGCACCAGCTACCTGACAGGTGCCCGGGGAGCAATTATATTATCTTGTTCCATCCTCAGGAGCAATTAATGAGAGACAATATGACTGGCAGCCTCAGCAGCGTCTTTGAAAGGGGGTGAGAAAGGGGCAGATCTGAGCAGACAGACCCCGCAGGGGAGCTGTGGGGTGGCATGCCAGGGCCCACGAGGAGCTCTTGACTAGGAAAAGAAATGAGGGCCAAGGCCAGAGCCTTGGGACCTCATCCAACCACAGGCTGGGTTCTCAGAACTGGAATCAAGCAATTGGGTCTTCTCTTAACACTCACAGGAAAACCAGCAGATTGATGCTCGACAGCCAGTTTGTCAAAATAAAATAACGGGCGACGGAGCATGCGTGGGAAAGAGTGTCTGCATTATTGCGGCGGCATTTGTTTCCATCCTGTCCCTGTCCCTCGCTAGTTCTAGGATCTAGAGAGATCTGCCCGAGCCTCAGGCTCTGCAGCTGTCGAATGGGGGTACAGTCCTCAGAGCAAAGTGTCACGGACCTGTACTCATCACAGCGTCTGTGAGAGAGCCCCGCGCAGCGCCCAGTTCATCGGGGCTCTCGGAACACACTTGGCCAGTCAGCTTCCTGTTGCACTAGTCAGGCTTAACCTCAAGTAGTTTGACAGTGATTTCTAAAAAATGATTGTGGGGGCTGAATGACCAGGGAGAAATCAGTGTGTCTGTTCTGCACAGCTGTGTCATTAACTCTTGCTTTTGTGACTTCTCAAGCTGTGTCCTTTGGTCATATATATATATATATATATATATATATATATATATATATATGCATGTGTGTGTGTCCCTGTGAGTGTGTGGGTGTGCGTATGTGCACATGTGTACATGCATGTGAGTGCATGGACACTCACACCTGCATATACGCATGTGTGTGCTCAGTTCCTAAGCCTCCAGCAGTTACCTGTGTTGTCAAAGACTTTGGTGAAGTCCGAATAGCGAGGCAATCGATAGTACATTTCTTTCATTTTTTATCCTCACCTGAGGACATTTTTCAACATTTTGTTCAGATAGAGTGGGAGGGACGGAGGGAGAGAGAAACATTGACATGAAAGGGACACATCGAGTGGTCGCCACCCACACAACCCAACCAGGGCCGGGGACAAACTGCAACCGAGGTACATGCCCTTAGCGGGAACCAAACCCGGGTCTCTCCAGACCGCAGGCCGAAGCTCTAACTGCTGAGCCAAACCGGCCAGGGCTCGATAGTACATTTCTAAGGTTTCCACTCAGTCCACCACGTGGAAATTGTGGACTAAGAGCTCCACGGGGTCTATTTTCAACCCCACTCATGGGGGAATGTAGTGCAATGTTTAAGGGCACAGACTGTTTCCAAAGGGCCTGAGGGCAAATCTCTGCTCTTCCATTCTCTTTGTGTGACCTCTGTGCCTTAGTTTCCACATCTGCGAACTAGAGAGAGTAAAAGCCCACCTCGTAGGGTTGGTGTGAAAATTACATGAATTGGGTTTTGGTGTAGAGTCAGAGCCACATGGGGCACCTCCTGGTCCTCGCGTGGCCGAGTTCTGTTTTGCTCCGATGACTCTGGGAGGCAGAGCACTGCTACCCTTGCAATGTGCGTTCCAGGAGAGCAATCTCCTCTAGCACCAATGCACGGGCGATGCAGGCTTGGCAGATGAGAGGGAATGAATGAGCCAATGCAAAGAATTGCACCTGCTGTAACGGAGCCCATTGAGAATGAGAAACACAGTCTATATGTTTAATAGACAGGTGCTCTCTAATATCGGTAAGGAGGAAACTATTGGCAACTGATCCCTTGTATCAATTATTTGAATGTTCTCATGCTGAGCAGAGCCGGAGTTTACAGAGAAAGGAAAAGGGCTGACCTGGGCAGCCCACTGGGAGCCCAAACACAAACCGGCTTCCCCATCATGACCAAGACATGACACACAGCAGGACACCCACGTGACCCAAAGCCCTGGGGCAGCCATTCCCTTCTGGCCAGCCCCGATGCAAAACTCTCTGAAAGGTCTCCTTCCTCTTCTTGTCAAAATCCTCCTGCTGCGTGACTGGAGGCTGTCAGTGTGATCTATAACCCCAGGCGGGCCTGGAATATGAGCTAAATTGCCTGAGTCACTAGCGATGATAGAGTCATTCTGCAGGAAATTGGAAATCAATTCTTGTCATCACTGTACAGGAAACCTTTATCAAGAGTTCCAGCTCGCCATGTAATGCAACCGAGAAGGACCTGAAGGCCAATACAGCCACAATAAGAGACAGGGCCGTGTGTGTGTGTGTGTGTGTGTGTACACGTGCACACGCACATGTGTGTGTGTGTGTATCCAAAACCATACCAACATCCAAAGACACTTCCAAGCCCCTTCAGGCTGGCAGAGACCCCGCTTCCAGTGGATGGAGATGGTGCTTCTAAGGAGGCTGAGGACTAAGCTGTGTGTCCACCACGTCGTCACCTGGAAATGAGATGCCTTCCCCGGAGCCTGCTGCACGCCCTCCCCTGCAGGACACTCTGTGCTGGGTCAGTGCAAAGCAGAGAGCAGCACAGTCGTGTGCCACTTAATGGCAGGAACGTGTTCTGAGAAATGCATCGTTACGCAATTTTGTTGTGTGAACGTCAGGAAGTGCACTCACACAACCTAGGTAGGGGGTGCAGCCTATGACACGCCCAGGCGTGCGGTCCAGCCCGCGCAGCATGTTACTGTACTGAATACAATAGGCAGTTGTGACACAATGATAAGTATTTGTGTATCTGAACATATCTAAACATAGAACAGTTACAGCAAAAGTACAGCATAAAAGATAAAAATGGTACCGGAACGGAACTGGCAGGACCGGAAGCTGCTCTGGGTGGCTCTATGGTGACTGAATGTGAGGGCCCAGGACATTACACGACTGTGGACTTTATACACACTGTACCCTTCGGCTACGCTAAATGTACACAACAACATGATCAATCATGTGCTTACAAGAGAAAATGGGAGATCAAGAGATGTAGTAAACACAAGACCTACGAGGCTGCTGCCGGTGTAACACGGCGTACTGCTCTCCAGCAAACTCTTTTGTGTAAGTAGAAAGCATACACTCGGAAATCACGGTGAAAGCATGGTACTGTAAATACAAGAACCGGTAACCGAGGGGTTTGCTGTCATCATCCGGTACTGTGTACTGTTCGCAGTGACATGTGCTGCGCAGTGGTGTCTACGCCAGCATCTCCACGAACGTGAGGCATGCGCTGCACTCCGACGTTACAATGGCTACAAGGTCACTAAGCAACAGGAATTTTCAGCTCCATTATCTCGTGGGACCACAGTCCTATATGAGGTCCGACGTTGACTGAAACATCACTGTGGAGCATGTGATGTCATTACAACGTTCCCCCTCATAGAACACAGGGACGTCCTCACGGAATCCTCAGGTGTGTTGTCCCAACAGGCAGCACAAAGGATTCTGGTTGGCTTTGGAACTTTGATGGGTTTGGCTTGGTTTGTGATTGTTTTGTATTTTGAAAGACCACAAGGCCATAAAAGTGACCTAAAAGACCTGAATTCAGATTCTGAATCTTTTACTTATATATACTGACATATATAATAAGTGCTGAATTTCCCTGAATCTCATTTTTCTGTATTATCCATGAAATACAGAAAGTAGCACACACAGAGTTGTGATGAGTAAAGTAAATGTGTATGGAGAAATGCCCTGTAAATTTACAATGATATGTTCGTGATTGCTTACTAATATTGGTGTAACCACTTACCCATGAGGCCAATGGGTAAACTGAGCCCCAAAGAAGTGAAATGACTTGCCTAAAACGAGTTCATATGAAAATAAGAGGAATAACCAACACTTATTTCAGGTTATAAAACACTTATCCATAATGGATTTTGGAATAAGGATCTGAAAAGTCGATCTCCCTTTAAGAAAGAGGTTTGAAGAGCATTAGGGAACAGCTCACAAGTGGGGGTTTGGGGGCCTTGCTTCTCTTCCCCACTGGCACTCACTCCTGGTTGCAGAGACCTCTAGGTAACCCAAACCTCCATCTTCCTAGTGAATCTAATAAGCCACACACACACACACACACACACACACACAAAGAATCATCCTAGAGAACTCTGAACATTATGGGCCCACACTACCAAATTGCTCTCAACGCTCACTAACAGGAGCACACATGTTGAAGAGGGGCATTGGGTGCTGCCCCATGCCATGCTTATCAATATCTTACCCTCCCACAGCTTGGCCCAAGTGCCCATCTCCTCCAAGAAGCCTCCTGACTGCACCAGCCTTCAGTGATCTCTCAAAACTGCCGCCCTGCCTGCACCTGTTTCCCACCCCCACAAACGTCATTTTCCTTTTAATATGAAAATCTTGCCTCCTGATCTGACTGCAAGTCTCTTGAGGGAAGAGGCCACATCTATATCCTTGAGAGTCCAGGTGCTGTGCTATGGATTTTAGGGCCACCAAGAAATGCCCAAGAATCTTGGATGAGGACAAGGAGGATGGGAATGAAGCATTTCCATTCCTCACTGGGGGCAAGTAGTTGTAGGTCTTGTGGAGAAGCCAGAACTAAAATGTCACCGATTTGGCAGATTTCGTGACATGGCTTCAGTATGTCACGTAGGTACTCACCCCAAAAGCTGGGCCCACATGGCAGGATGCTGGGGTCTCAGCAACGTGGCCAGAAAAAGAGAGGAACCAAATCAACCAGCTGTACGCCGACCAGCCCTGGGAGGGTTAGCCAGGTCTAGCAGACGAGACCCAGGGTCGTGGTGAGCTGAACTGTGGTTCGGGAGGAAACAGCGATCCAAGAAACCCATCCAGGGAGCAGGGCCCGGCTGAGGGAGGCCAAGCCCTGAGTGGTGCTCAGCGTCGGAGGGGACACCTTTGCCTGTCCCTCGCGTCAGGCCACAGCCCAGAGCCCAGGTCCGTGAGGGAAGCCCAGGGAAGAGAGAGGGCTGGTGTAACACAGGGTCAGGCTCCGTTCTGACGCCTTACTGCTCCCAGCTTCCAGGTCCCACCGCTCCTCCTTCCCCTTCTGCCCAGCTGGGCAAGGTGGTGAGGGAGCCCAGGTGCCCCCGCTCTGGCCGGGCGGGAAGATCAGACCACATGTGTGGGAGTCCCCACTTTCCCCTCCCCACCGCTGACCACCTGCTCTGGACTCAATTGTGTTCCCCTACAAATTCATTTGTTCAAGCCCTAACCCCCAATGTGATGGTGTTGGGAGGCGGGACCTTTGCAAGGTGATTAGGTCATGAAGGCAGAACTCTCCAGAATGGGATTAGAGCCCTCATCAAAGAAGCTCCAGAGAGATCCTACCCCTTCCGCATGTGAGGTTCTGGCGAGAAGACAACCGTCTGTGCCCAGGAAGCAGGCCCTCAGCAGACACCAGCATCTTTCTTGGACTTTCCAGCCCCCAGAACTGTGAGAAGAGATTTCTTTTGTTTAGGCCACACAGTCTGTGGCGTTCTGTTATGACTGCCTGAGCTGACTAAGACACCCCCATAAAACCCCAAGCCAGCCTCCTCTCCCTGTTCTCCCTTCCATTCTCAGAGCAGCTCAGATCCCTCCTGCTCTCTCCAGAAAGCCTCATTGTATGAATAATAAAATGTTTTTATGCTCTTAGTGCATCAGCAGGCTCAATATCCAAACCAAATTTGGGGAGGGGGGTCTATCCCATCTTTGGTGAGTGACCACAATAGCTAGCAAGCCTCAGGGAGGACATTCTACTCCCCGCAGCCAAACAAGCTGGGGCTTGGGCAGGAAAACAACTCAAGTCGGAGTACTAGCCGGGCTGACGTGGAGCAGAGGTCAGGAAAGACAGAACGTGAGAAGCCACGCAGAAGCCTAGGTTCCCACAAAACCAATGTCAGACCCCACCGTCTGGTCCTCTGGGGATGACTCAGACCACAAACTGCAGGGCTGCGCCTACAAGGAGAGCACGTAGGCTGCCACCCCGAAGGGACCAAGGCAGGCAGGCGCTGATTCGGTACAACATGCTTATGTACAGAAGTTCTCCCTCCAGGGAAAAGCTTGGCTCTGCCCCAGCCATGCCCTCCAGTACCCTGCGGAGCAAAGCATTCGAGATGTCAGCCAGGCAGAAAGTGCAGGTTGGCTCCCCCTAACCATTCCCAGCCCTGCATGTCATACCATCCTCTTTTTTAGAGATTAAAAGAAAAGCTAACATATTCTGCCTTTGTTCTCCTTTCTAGCTAGGGATGACATTCTGACACAGTTTTGGAAAAGAAAATATAAACAGAAATTTTCTAGGGAAATGAGATCCTCCAGTTGAAAAAAATAAAGCCCAGCAAGGAGAAATCCTTTTGTCTCTTCGTCTTTCTTTCTGCTTGGAATATGGGTGCGAAGCAGCAACATGCAGCAGCCACGTTGTGACCAGGAGAACGGAAGAGACATGCTAAGGATGATAAATCAGAACTGCAGAAGGACCTGAACCAGCCCTGATTGCTCTGCTGTGAACTTCTGGTTATGTGGGGAGAATAAAAATTAACTCTTGCTTCGGTAAGCCACTGCAGTTGATTTTTTCTTATTCACTGTTAATAAAAACAAACAAACAAGTACTTAGGAAAGCTAGAAGAGAAACCCACTGATGGCTGATCTAGAACATGGTCTTAGCCGCAGACGGACCTGAGCTGTGTCCCGTCTCTGGCTTCTTACAAGCTGGGTGGACTTGGGCAAGTTATCTCTCTAACCCTTAGTTTCTTCATCTGACTACTGAATATGATAATGGCACACACTTCAAAGAGAGGGTACCAGACTTAAATGCAAAGCACTTAGTCCGAGGCCTGGCACAGAGTAAATCCTCAGTAAATGTGGATTATTTTTGTTAAACTGGTTGTTTTAACGAGGTCAACTCTCTATTTTCCTTGAAGTAACAATTACAGTAGTCCCCACTTATCCGTGGTTTTGCTTTTCACCGTTTCGGTTACCCACGGTCAACTGAAGTCCAAAAATATTAAACGCGAAATTCCAGCAATAGACCATTCATAAGTTTTAAACTGCGTGCCACTCCGAGTGGCGTGATGGAAGCTGCCGCCATCCTTCTCCGTCCTGCCCAAGATGTAAAACTTCACTTTGTCCAGCGTCTCCACGCGGTAGGCGCTCTGCCCATCAGTTCCTTAGCAGCCTCTCCAGGATCAGACCCGCTGTCTCGGTGTCACAGTGCTTGCGCTCGTGTCACGCTTATTCTCCTTAGTAACGGCCCCAAAGCATAAGAGCAGTGATGCTGGCGATTCAGATACGCCAAAGAGAAGCCAGAAAGTGCTTCCTCTAAGGGAGAAAGTGAACGTTCTTGACTTAATAAGGAAAAGAAAAAACCCTATGCTGAGGTTGATAAGATCGATAGTAAGAACAAATCTCCCATCCATGAAATTGTGAAGAAGGAAAAAGAAATCCGTGCTAGTTTTGCTGTGGCACCTCAAACTGCAAAATGTATGGCCACAGTGCGTGATCGTGCCTAGTTAAGATGGAAAAGGCCCTCAGTTGTGGGTGGAAGACATGAACACAAAATGCGTTCCAGTTGACAGCACTGTGTTGCGCCAGAAAGCACTGAGCCTATACGAGGACTTCAGCAAAGGATCCTCTGAAAAGAGAGACACCAAGCCATTCACTGCGAGTAAGGGATGGTCACACAGATTCAGGAACAGGTTTGGACTGAGAAAGGTACAAACTACTGCGGAGGCTGTGCCTGCTGTTGAAGGAGCTGCTGCCACATTTCCGGCAGAGCTGCGGTGGTTAAGGAGGAAGGTGTGTCTGTATGGGGAAAACAGTACTTACAGGGTTTGGCTCTATCTGCGGGGTTTCGAGCATCCACTGGGGGTTGGGGGTAGGGGTGGGGTCTTGGAATGCATCCTTCCCAGATAAGGGGGAACTACTGTATGAACAAACTAATAACATCTTTATCTTCTTTTTTTTTTTTTTACTTTTCAACCATTTTAGGGGCTTTTGTGCTGCCGTGATATTCATATTCGAAGGTCAGTGGGTCACATAAATGAGTCTCTAAAGACTCACTTAGAGGGAGACTGGGATTGTCAGCTATTACCTCTTCCTTAAAATTAAGAGCAGAGACAGGTCTTTAAAAGGGCTTTGAATGTGTCCCAGGAGGAGTGTCAAGATCAAGCTCCTGTGTTCTTAGGGCAATGGACTGGACAAGCTTTTCATTTAGGAAGCAGAAAAAGAAATCGAGGGGGCAAAATACCAGAGACACTGGAGGGGCCTTCCCCTGACCTTTCTCAGCGAAATCTCTCTGACAGATGATTGAAGCTCTGCTTCCGTAATGAGCACTGAGCATCAAATACAAATCCACTGTGGACAGAGGATACATGAACCTCAATTCTCTTTAAAGCGTAGATGACGCACCGGGGTCTTTCTGGAGAGCAGCAGAGGACGGGAGGAGATGCAGGTGCAGAATGAGGAGGCCAGCTGCCCAGTGATACTCTGCAATGTTCACCATTTTCTCAGGAGCTGGTGTTCAGTGTTGGTCCCATCATAATCCTTAAAGAACACATTCTGTCCCTGTAGGGTTTTCCAGGTCTTAGACTCACCCCTTCTTCCCCACCCAGAGATCACCAGCCAATTGAGAGCCAAAATAGCCCGAACTGCCTGACAAGTGCTCAGTCACCTCAAAATACAGGGCACAATGGAGCCTCCCGCCTGGGGATCCGGGTCATCACAATAAGGATGGCTGTGGACGTGTGCTGTGGGCTGCAGACCCCACCCCCAAGGCCGCCACAGCTGGCTGCGTGATGAGGTCCCCTGGGGCCTCTGGCTCCATCCCGCAGGTGAGGCTGCAGCAGAGAGCCCTTGCCAAACACTCCTGGACTCGCTGCTAAACCTTGGCCCATGGCTTCCAAGCACTGACCCATCAGAAAAGCCTCTCCTCTCCCGTGGGAAGGAGTAAAAACAGGGGAAACGCAGCCCCTCCCTCTGAAGGAGGAACGTGGCTGTGCTCACGCACACCCAATTTAAACATGACTTCATTGACTCTTCTCAACAGCTCTGTGAAACAGTCTGGGTAAATATTATCATCCCAATTCATGGGTGATCAGACGGAGGCTCAGCCAATTTAAATAACTCGGCCAAACTCAACCCAGCGGGTAAATGCAGGCCCAGGCCCTCCGCGGGCCCATTCCCCCGCCTCCCCGGGTAATCGCCCGAAATAACTCCCACGTGCTCCGTGCAGAGGATCCCGAGGCCACCTTGCCCCTCAAGGGCAGCAAGGACGTTTTACATTTTTATTTTTTTTAAGTGCGGGGATGTTTCCAATAGTTCCTGCCTCTGTAAGCATCCTCTGGATGAAACAGGATCTGGCTGGCGAGCCTGCCCCGCAGATGGCCGCAGCTAAATGCCTAACAGCTTGGGCCCTGCGTTTGATTGCCAGGCACAGAGAAAACAAAGGAACCCCTACGCCGAGAAGAGGCCTGTCGGCTTCGGCACATTCTTTTGTGAGGACATTCAAGATGTGCGCGAGGCCGACTTTCAATAATGTTTAGTGCGTTATTCTCTAGCATCTTTGAAGTTTCTCTTATGGAGAAAACATTTTCTTAAGTTATTGGCTTTTTAAAGAAGCAAAATATGGGAGCCTTATGATCTTAACTCTCACAGCTCATAAATATTTGTGCAGAAGCGGTAGCCAGGCCCCGCGAGGACTATTCCTGGTTCTCCCGGAGGAATAAAAGCACCTCATGGCGTGACCCAGCTCCCTTTGTGGGGGGAGGCAGGGGGAGGGGTGCACACCGCCTTCCAGCCCCCCTCTTCTGGAGACCCGCAGGAAAGAGGCTGGGTAGGAAGCCACTTTCCCTGGCCTGTAAGGACTGGATTCATCTGAGAATCGAGGCAGCATGCAGAATTTCCTCTTTATATGTCTCCCCAACCAAGCCCTCTTTTCTTTGAAATACTGCCTTGTACCCAATTGCACAGATCTTTCCAAAGACCGTGTCTAACCTAGCACTTCCTTTTTAGAAACATCCTCAGGCTCTCTGTGGCCCATTGTATCAACTCAAAACTCTCCGGTTCCCAAGCCTGCACGCCCCGCTATTGGCCCACCCACAGTGGCAGCTTTGTGAGGGTCCTGCCTCACCTGGTCCATGTCCTTTTGCCCAAGCGGCCTCCTTCGCCTGCCATGCCCTCCTGTTCCCCAGCCTTCCAGGGCTTCTTCCACAGTTGCATCTATGAAAAGGGTGCCTTTGGTTTGGCAGTCAGGCCGACCTGAGTTCAGATCCTGCCTCTGCAATTAAGAATGGCTCACACCTTTTGGACGAGAACTGCAACCAATAGGCTCCCACATGCAGCGTCATGCCTGCCACGGAGGAGGCATCCTGCCACACCTGGGTGAAGACACCCAAGTGCTTCCACCACCTGTGTGGAGAGGTACAAAGTGTTAGCCTGTGTGTGCATTTCTTGGCTCTTACTTTTAGTACAGGCACTTAAATGCATACAGTACAAATATTTTTAAGATTCGTAAGCAACTCTTTCCCCCAAGCAACCTGTCCTGACTCCCCTGACATCTCTCCGACACTACCTCCCTTTCTTCCTAGTTTCGCATCCCTGGTGGCTGCTAATAATTTCTGCCCTGAACCAGACCAGTTTGGCAGCAGGCTGCACGAGACTAAAGCCAGACTGGTTAGAGGAGAGAGAGCAATGTAAGGGCGTGGGAAGGTATTAGAGCAGACCCCAGGTTCAGGAAATTCATCATAGAGGTTGGTCCCGGTGGTGAAGCAAGCAGCCCAGGAGCTAGGATCCAAAAGATCATCATAAAGTCTGGCGTGTCCCCATCTGGCAGGCTGGTAGGGCCCACGGATGATCCCTGCTTTGAGAAGATGAATGAATGAATGAATGAATGAATGAATGAATGAATGAACGAACAAAGAAACAGATTGCCAAATTTAGAATCCTCCAGATCACAGCAGCCACTTCCTATGTCTGAACAACACTGAGATACATTCAACCAACCCACTTGGTACCCACATACTTTGAAATGCGAAGGCCAAGTTCCTTCACTGGCCTTCTCCCTGACAATGCATGCTGGACGCGGTCTCACACAGGACTGTGGAGTCTTGAGAGGCCTGCAGGGAAAGAGGGAGAGCCACCAAGGGCACCTCGAGCAGAACTAGGGCAGGATGCCCTGCCCCAACAGAAGCCAGCAGTGCATATGAGCAGCTCTGTGGGGTGGGATGCGCTCAGACTCCACGGGATGAGGCAAGTGTCAGCATCCAGAGGATGAGCAGTTAGGAGGTTACACAGGGAGCTGATTGATTGATGCAGCACCTAGAGCAACCTAACTCCAAGCCACCCCATCAGCAGAGAAGGTGCCTTCAATTTAATGTGTAGATCCGTTTAGCAGATGGTAGTGGCAATAGGTTTTTTTGTTTGTTTTGTTTTTCATGCTTCTTCTGGCAACAGACTATATCCTACTTTCAAAGAAACACCCAGATGGGACAGATCCCATCCCCATCCTCAGGAGCAGTTGTGAGATTAGGGTCTATATAATTAGACTACTCCATCCCCCTTGCTATAGTGATTGGTTGGTAAAGAGTCATGTGACCTGAGCTGACTCAATGGGAGTCATTCCTGGGACTTTAACTAGAGCTGTGGTTTGGGAAGGGGATTGCTTTCTCTTCACTAAAATTCCCAGCTTCAAGGACTGTATATCGACCTACAGCTGTTGGGAGCCACTCTTACAAGCACATGGGAAGAGCCTGCCTGGGGATGAAACTCCCCAGAGGAAAAGAACCAGGAAATGAAAGAGAGAGAGACCCCTGATGATTAATTGGCAAAACCCTGGATCCAATCATACCTGAAGACCAGATTTGCTTCCCTAGAACTTTCCGGGGACATGACAGTAATTGTCTTTCTTCTTCTAGTTCGGTTTCTGTTACTTAACACTAAAATCATTCTGACTTACCCACCTGGCTGGTTGGCTCAGGGCCAGGCTGAGCTTCCTTCTCCAGGTGTCTTGTCTTCACTCCTGGACGCTAAGCAAGATGGGGGTAAGCAGGGCAGGTGTACGGAGGACAGCACTACACGGGAACACCAGCCCCACAGAAGTGGGGCACCAGCCGGGTTACACCCCCTTGGCACAGTGAGGAAGACCCAGAATTTGGCATCAGGCAGACCGTCTTCAAATCTCCATCCATCCATTTACCAGCTGTGTGACCTGCGTTGGTTATTTAAACCCTCTAGGCCTTCCTTTGCTCATCTAAAAAAATGGTAACAATATGCCCTGGCCAGTTTGGCTCAGCGGTTAGACCATCAGCCTGAGGACCGAAGGGTTGCAGGTTCGACTCCAGGCAAGTGTACGTACCTGGATTGCAGGTTCGATCCCCAGCCCTGGTTGGGGTCATGGCAACCAACTGATGTCTCTCTCTCGCTCGCTCGCTTTCTTTCCTTCCCTCCCTTCCACACTCTGTCAGAAAATTAATGGAAAAATATCCTCGGGTTAGGATTTAAAATAAATGGTAACAATACCATCTACCTTGTAGGCTTTTCGTGATATTTTAATGAATCAGAAATGTAAAGGACTTGAACTTCTGTCTGGCTGACAGCGGGAGTCTGATAAGTGGCAGCAATTGCGTGTCACTGTGGTCTGTCTGTCCTTGCACACTCAGCACTGGGAAGAGGAACGGCGCACGTACTGAACTATGTACGGAAGGTCCTCAAGATAGCATCGCTACCAGTGGTTCTGATTCCCTGTGTCTCTTTTTTTTCCAACAAGGGCTTCTAAAAATCAACCAAACTGCCCAAAGGGATAGCAAAAGAAGAGAAAAACCACAGTGCTATAGCCCCTGGGTGATGATGACTAGACCCAGGGGTGGCATCCAGAGCTGCCTCCTCTCTGGGGGTGGAGAAGTGAGCATGAGGGGCCTGCCCCTTCCCTGAACAGCGTCCTCTCTCTCTGTGAGTGACGCCTGTGAAGCCGGCGTCTGGGCACTGGTCCCTCCTGACTCAGACTCGGAGACGGTGTGGAACAGAGGCACCCACCCTAGGCCAGGAATCTGGAAGCCGAGTTCTAGTTCTGGGTGTCACATGGCCCCTTTCACAGTCGACTGTGCCTGGCTGACCCTCAGTTTCCCCATCTGTAAACCGGGAGTGCAAGTCAGATGGTCCCTAAGGCCCCTCCCAGCTAGAAGCCTTTGAGTTATAGAGACCAGCCTTAATTAGCGATTTTTCTATTTGTTTTAAAATAAAAAATGGACGCTACCTAAACTTCCCACAAGACCTCCCTCAGTGGCCTCCAGCTCCCTGTCCCATTCATTAGGGTTTAGTGTGAATCAAATCATCCCATGGGTGTGGCATGTAGCTATTCCGGTTGGTGAAAATTAACTAAAACTTGAAAGTCAATTCCTCAGACACATGTCAGACATGCTCAGCAGCCACGTGTGGCTAGTGGCTACCATGTCGGGCGGTACGGAAATAGAAGAGCCCCATCACTGTGGACGGCTCCACCGGACAGTGCTGGCCAGCGGCCTTGCTTCTCTGTGGTCGGTAGGCCAGCAGCACTGGCCTCACTGGGAGCTCACAAGAGATGCAGGCTCTCCCGCCCTGCCCCAGATATATCTGCTGGGTCAGAACCGGCAGCTTCGCAGGACCCCTGGGTAACGAGAATGCCCCTTCAAGTCTGAGAAGCACTGGCTTGCATTATGCAGAGCAGAACCGGGGTGACTGCTCTAACGCTGCCGACACAGAGAGAAAGCACCGAGACTACCAGCATCAGAACATGACAACAGCACAGCCTCCATGAACCCAACGTTGCCATGACTGCGCATCCCAACACAGCGGCTTCCCACAGCTCGAAACTGTGATCATTGTGAGTCACAGGCCTCACAGCCTCCATAGCAACACATAGCTACACATTGCTACACAAGCAAGGCCATGGCCACATACAATACCCATCACAATGGCCAGGAGTTACTTTATTGTTCTGCATATTATAGTATCTTCTTGTCTTCCTGAGGATGAACCTCCAACGAGGTCCCAAATTGGCCTTGGGAAAGGGGGCTTCTCCAGGAACCTAGACCCTCCCAGACTTACTGCCACCAAGCTCGCAAAGGCTGGCTTGGCAAAGTCCATCTGTGGTGTCTGATTTCCAACAAGGCTGAAATTCACATGCGGCTACCTGTGTTGCCATGGAAAGTCTCCTTGTCAACTACCCCTGAACCCAGACTGAGACTCCGCTGCTCCTCTCAAAGAGGGGGAGCCCACCAGCTTATTATCCAGACTCACTGAGAGGCTGTGGCCCTCACACCAGGAAAAGCTGGTCACCCCCAAATCTGGCTCTGATGAAAACATCCACTCCATCTTGAAGTGGCCACGCCAAAAGATTATTAGTTCGTCTAAGGGAGTTTCCTCAAAGGGGTGTTAATGGCCAAGGCAAATGGACAGTAATAATGTCTTCATAGCAACACTGTGGCGTGTTGGGTTTTCCCTGCTCCTGTGGCCTCTTGCCTACACCCTCAAATATGGCCCATTGCAATGATAATAACATCAACTAATCCCTGCCTTAGAATTCTGACTCTCTGTCAGCCAGCTGCTGGCGGTTTGCAGGGCTGGGGGAGCAGCTTTCAGAGGCCCCCCAGCACTGGCCGACGCTCCCAGGGCCGCTGGTCTCAGACCAGCAAATGTAAGTTGTCCTGGAACCAAAACCCCAAGCTGTAAGCTCCAATCTCATTCGCTAGTCTCCAGACAGATCCCCAAGCTGAATTCCCGCATTGCTGATGTGTGAACAAAACCAAAGGCCTGCCCCCGCCCCCAGCGACCCGGACCAAATCCGCGTCTTTTCTTCAGCTCCAGCCTGGCCGTGAAGCCAACATCAGGAAAGGAGCCCTAGGCGGAGTCCAGAGATGGGGTCCGAGCGTCAGCTCAACTGCTTGTTAGGCCTCAGTTTTCTCACCTAAAAAAAAGAGAGGGATATGCCCTGGCCGGTTTGCTAAGTGGTTAGAGCATCGGCCTGAAGTTCAGAGAGACCCGGGTTCAGTTCCCGCTAAGGGCACGTACCTTGCAGTTTGTCCCTGGCCCTGGTTGGGTCGTGCAGGTGGCAACCAGTTGATGTGTCTCTCACATCGGTGTTTCTCTCTCTCTCCCTCCCTCCCTCCCACTCTATCTGAATAAAATATGAAAAAATGTCCTCAGATGAGGAAATTAAAAAAAAAGAAGGAGGATAATAAAGTGTTCCATGCTACGATCGGATAATGAGTCACCCTAAAACCTACTGGTGTGAACACCCATTTGTTATGTTCACAGAGTCTGTGGGTCAGGAATTAGGACAGAGCATACAGCAAGATGCCCATCTCTGCCCCGTGGTGTCCCAGGCCTCACCTGGAAGGTGCCAGCCGCTGGGGCTCCTCCAGCAGCTCCTCTGTCTCCGTCTCTATGTGGTTTCTTCTCGTGATCGCTTCTGCATGGCCACTCCAGGGTACCTGGAATTCGTACATGTCGGCTTGGGGTTCTCAAGACAGGTGGAGGGAGAGATCGCGCTGGGGAAGCTTTCTTGCCTTGGATGACCCAGCCCTAGAAGTCACACTGCATCTCTTTCTCCATTCCATTGACTGTGCAATTATAAGATCTGTCCAGCTTCAAGGGGAGGGGACATAGGCCCTGCCTCTCGATGGAGGACTGTCAACTTCACATCACAGGACAAGCATGAGGATGGCATATACAGTAGTGTAACCATCTTTGGAAAAAACAATCTGAGCCACAGTATCTTCCTTAAGGAGTTGATGCCAGGAAGAAATGCCACGAGGGCTGTAAAATCACTCAGGGAAAGTCCTCCATGTGTGTTCACAAACACTGACCAAGCACCTGCTGTGACCTCCACACCACGGGTGCCCTCCCACACCCCACCGGGCTGGGAAAAGGTTCTCATTCGAGGGGGGATGTGAGAGAGACAAGTGCCGGGGGGAGGGATACCTGAGCAGCCGCGGGAAGTAGAGGGAGCGAGGGGTGGACTGCCGGGCAGACAGTTGGACAGACAAGGATGACATGCATGAAAGCCCTTTGCAAATCAAGGGCTAATATTTTGGTGGGAGCAGTAATGACGACAGAAATCCTGGCGAGATGAGAAGATACTTGAAAACACTTTTTTTTCTCTCTCTCTCTCTCTTCAAGAACCTTACTGTATTCTTTCTCCAAATTCAAGATTCACCAGTCCAGTCAGTCAGTCGTGTATTTATCTGACAACCATGTATGCAGTGTCTGTTACACGCTGGGGAAACGGAAAGATGAACAGGACCTGGTCTGAGCCCTCCCGGGAGGCTGAACTGCACACTTGAAGTAACTGATGAAAATGGGCACGGAAGGAGGAAAGATCCACCACGGCCGCTCCCCCGTCGCCCTCTGCCACTTTCCAGGTTGACTCTGGCTCCGGAAAACCAGCGCCCACGGCCAGGCTGCGGAGACAGCCCCGGCACACCCTGGACGCCCTGGGTAGGCAGAGCACTGAGCCTCCGCGGGAAGCACGCCAGCCCCCCTGCCTCCCTCCAGGCCGGGCTTCCTTTGTGAAGACCCCCGCGTCTGCCTCCCGTTCCCGTTTCCCCACCACTTGGGGGTTAACATTCTCCGACGTTCCCTGCAGGGTTTGCAGTGCAGCTGCGATTGCCGCTGGGAACTGGCTAGTCCGGATGCCGGCCAGCTGTTGGGAACGACCACAGTGCCATCCTCTGGTGAACGTCGGGACTCCACCTGCCACGAGCTGCCCTCTGCGGCTTCCACAGGACTTGGGGCTCCTTCCGAAGGGCACTCACTCCGCGTGGAGCCTCACTGCCCTCATGTAGCAAATGTTCTGGAAGGGGAATTCTGGAAATCGAGAGAAAGGGACCAGGAAGCCTGGATTCTCAAAGAAACAAAAAGTGCTCTGCAAGGGAATTCAAGTGTGTGGTCGCTCTTCTGGTCAGCAGGAAATGTAACCCCCGGTGTAAGCTGGCATGGCTGCACCCGCTCTCCTGCGACGGGGTCACTGCCGAGAGGTCTAATTGGAGGGGCCAAGGATGGCAGGGCCAGGTGTCCACACTGGATCTCAGTTTGCATGGAAGCTTTCTACCCGGAGGGGGGGAAGGAGAATTAACAGACATTTACTTGTGTATAGAATACATATGTGTGTCTAGTATTTTCTCAATATTGGACTCTATTGTTAAAATAGAGAGATGTGAGTTTTTCATGTATTCATTTACTAGATCCTCCCACCTGTTCATTCACACCTACTTGATAGTACTAGGCCCTGGTCTCCATGCCAAGAATACAAACACAAACTTCCTGACTTCACGGAGCTTACGTTCTAGAAGAGGAGACAGACACACAAAATACATAAGTAAATACATTATATAGTAGAAGCTGCTAAAAAAAAAAAAAAGAAAGAAAGAAAGAAAGAAAGAAAGAAAGAAAGAAAGAAAGAAAGAAAGAAAGAAAGAAAGAAAAAGAAAAACTATAGCAACAAAGGGTGATAAGAAGGGGTGCGGTGGTGAAGTCCCCGCAAGTAGGGGTTCAGGGCAGGCCGAAGGCGATGCTTCAGTAGAGACCGAAAGACGATGAGGAAATAAACCAGTGGCTTCTGGAGGAAGGGAATTCCAGGCACAGGGACAGCAGGCGCTAAGGCTTTGAGACGACATGTGCCTGCTGTGCCTAAGGACACTGAGTGGCCAATATGGCAGGAAGGGAGCCAGTGAAGGGGAAAGTAGACAGAGACACAGAAGGAGAAGAAATGGAAGGCCAGTTGCAGACCTTAGCTTTTTCTCTGACGAAAAGGGGCTCTGGCAGAGTTTGAGGATGCGGCCTGTGAACCTCGGGGCACACGCTGGCTGCTTTCTTGCGGAGAGCAGGGACCGTGGTAGAAACGGGCGGCGTAGTTAGGAGGCTACTGCACTAACCCGAGCTAGAGAAGACTGTGGGTTAGCCCAGGAGGTGGCCGTGGGGGCCATGAGAAGTAGCCGGGCTGGGATACACTGTGAGAGTTGAGCTAAGTATTAAAATCGCTGAGCTGATTGGCATGATGTGAAAAGGGGAAGAGAGTAAGGAGGACGCCAAGGTTTTCAGACAGCACTGCAAGGCTTAAACCGGGGACTGACCAAATTCTCCCTCCCAAGAATTTGAAATAAGAAATAGAGACTTTTGCCCTGGCTGGTTTGACTCAGTAGTTACAGCATCAGCCTGCGGACCAAAGAGTCACGGGTTCAATTCCAGTCAAGGGCACATACCTCGGCTGCTGTTCGGTCCCCAGCCCAGGTCGGGGTCATGTAGGAGGCAACCAATCAATGTGTCTCTCTCACATTGATGTCTCTCTCTCTCTCTCTCCCTCCCTCTGACTCTGACTGAAGATAAATGGAAAATTACCCTTGGGTGAGAACTTAAAACAAAAAGAAAGAAAGAGAGACTTTTTATAGTCAGGTGCTGGAATGGGAAGGTGGACCGAAAAAGAAAGACGGGATGCATTGTTGGACCACGTGCAAGAGAAGCCCACAAAAGACGGGTGAGAGAGAAGAACGCTTTGGCAGACATAAAAAGGAGCCAAAATGAGAGGGGTCGCCTCCAACTCAGGGCTGTTACATCGCAACTCTGGGGTTTGCCATGCCCGTCCGAGTACCCATGAACAGTGCCTCTGGAGGTGTGCAGGGCGCAGCTCATGCTACTGAACATGGAGTCCCCCCTCGGCTACGTTTCAGTCCTTTGACCAGAGGTCCATGAAACTGCCTGTGGCATCCATCCTCACTGGGCTGGCACAGCGGGTTTTGTTCCTTTCCAGCAACAGGGTTTTGACCGAAAACAGGCTCAAGAGGCAAAGACCATCATGTAGACCCCCACTCCCTTGACCGACCGACTGACTCCAAGAACATCAGTATCTCTGTGTTGTGTGTCCAGGGAGCATCATTCATCTAGGGACACGGGACCTCGCTGTTTGAGGACCTGAAAAGCAAGTGGACATTATGTGTGCTATTGCGGGGACTGGCCGGTCTCTTCTTTAATGGAAACCGTGATCCCGGTCTCTTCTGTAGGTCTGTTAGGATTTTGGCACTATAGACCTATAGGGATGAGGCTGCGAAAGACGGTGTCCTGGGGCTCTCGTCAGACAGCTGGGAAACGGGTTTGGGGAGGGGCCAAGTTCCCCAGCTCAGGGGTCTTGGAGTCGGTGCCGAGTGCCTAGTGGGCCCACACCTGGTATTACCTGAACCCCGTGCGAACTGTCCGTCCCTTTTAAGCAAACTCACCTGTGTACATCTCACCATCTCTGCTCCCCGCCCCCCAGCCCCCGTCTTTGCCTGGGAAAGAAGCAGTATGACCCAGAAGAAAAGATTGCTCGACTGGAATTTACAGTCAGCACCTAGGCAGAGAGAGGCCGCTGGTCGAGGATATTTGAAAATCATTTCCCTCCTCTCATCTTCTTTCCTCTCCAGCTGCCTAGAGTCTGAGGACCCTCGTGTTTAAATCTTCAATTTATCTATGTCGCAGCTCCTGGAAAGGAATATTTTTAACAGCATCTTAATATGTATTCACATTACACGTACCATCTACATGTTGGATAAAGTACATTTCCCCCAGCCCCTCCCCCTCCTCATTTTCCTAAGCACCGTGGAAAGCCCCCTATTTGCGTCCTCGGTGGCTTTCTGAGTATCGGAGCGCCGTCCTCTCCCGGCTGCACTGATACATCCAGTAACTTAATGCTGTTTTTAATAAATGGAAAGATCAGAGCGCAATTCAAACGCTGTGGCATTTGGCATTTGTTTGATGGAGGTAACATTTTCCACAACAAGATACATGTCTGTTTCCTAGGGTTATTATTAAAAACAGAAATTGAGCGGTGGAGTGATGGAATCAAACGGCCACGCATACATGGCGTGGAGTCTGAAAACAAAAGAGACGATGGACACTCACAAAGACGGCGGGAGTGTCGCCTGGCCCTCTGGCACGGGACGCCTGGAGCGGTGGTCCTGAGTGGTCCCAGGCCAGCCGCAGCAGCAGCGCCTGGGAACGGGTGGGAAACAGACATCCTCGAGCCCTGGGATCTGTGTTTCACCAGCCCACCAAGTGATTCTGCAGAACACTCAAGACTGAGATCCGAAGAGTCCTAGATATTAGAACTCCGGTTATTGTGGAAGACATAGCTGATCGGGATTTAGAAAATATACACTCACGGTCTCTGGAGAGAGGTGGTATCCCCAAGCAGGGGCACCTGAGAGCAGGAAAATCCTAACCAGACTGTGTTTCAGGAGGGTCATTCATTTAAAACATCAGTGAAGCCCGGCCAGTGTGGCTCAGTGGTTGAGTGTCGACCCATGCACCAGGAGGTCGCCGGTTTGATTCCTGGTCTGGGCACATCCCCAGGCTGTGGGCCCAATCCCCAGTGGGGGGCATGCAGGAGGCAGCCAATCGATATTCTCTCTCATTGATGTTTCTCTCTCTCTCTCCTTCTCCCTTCCTCTCTCTCTCTAAAATCAATTAAAAAAAAATTTTTTTTTTAAACATCAGTGAAGGTTCTATAGTGCCCTAGAAGTGGGATTTAGGGCGAAAAAGCAGTGCTCCCTGCCTTGTAGGGAACCTAGTTTTTTGGGAGAGGGACAGAGAGCCCTAAGGCTACTTGGATGTCATAGTGTAAACTCGAAACTGTGGGCCAACAATGCAGCGAACACCGAGGGAAGCCTCACTCTGGCTGGGGCACAGCAGGAGGAGTTGTCCAGGGAGCCGTGAGAATTACCTGGGGGGCAAGGAGAACCACATGTGTGAGAAGAACCGGACAGGCCCAGCGAGCACTGAGAGGCATGTGGTAGGTTTGATTGCTTAAAAGTATGCTCTAGGCCCAGCAAACTGTGCCATTTTTTGAGGAGAGGTATGCCAGGGGGTTCAGAATCATGCCCCAGCTATAAACCTTCTGCTTTTTGCCCAGAAAGGGTTTTGAAGAGTCACCTCCTCATCAGATGCTTGGGTTTTCTTTTATGCTATTTCTACCGGTCATATGCCAACGCCAGGATAGCCTCTAGCCCTTCTTCATTCAGAAGGCCAGGTCTGTGCTGGGCAAGGGCGCCTCCCAGAGGGCGCTAGGCGCACTGGCATGAGAGAAAGAATGGAAATCAGGGACCATAAGGTCAAATCCTACTTGGTCAGAAAGCCTTTCTAGCACACCCACCAGCTAGCTGTCCATCCAGCTCCAGCACCTACTGGCTGATCAGCTTTGTGTCTGTTATGTAACCCCTCTGTGCCTCAGCTTCTTTATCTGTAAAATGAGCATTGTAATAATCTCTCATTTATAGGGTCATTATGAGGACTAAATTATTTAATATATACATAAAGTACACAGAACAGTGCCTGAAATAGTACACATTATACTTGTGTTAGCTATTATCACCATCACCATCATCCCCACCATCATCATCTTTATTATCATCACCACTACCACCTACACCATCATTATCACCACCACACCACCACCATTATCATTATAACCATCATCATCATCACCATCATCATCATCACCATCATCACCACCTCTACTTAGTCCCAGAGCCTGATGATTGAAGTTGGACACACCAGGCTAATGGTACAACAATAGCTGGTCACAGTGTACTGATAAATATAACTAAATATATTTTCTTTACCTCAATCCAACTCCATTTCTTACTGGAAGCTTGACTGGCCTCTACAACATCCTACAAAGCCGTTGCTGGTCCATGCTTTGATTCCTCCTATGGTGGAGAGCTGACTACCTTCGCAAGAAGCTCAAGTAACTGCCAGATCCAGCCGTTGGACTCTAGGGTTTTAATATCTCTGCAAATCCAAGAATAGCTATCCCACTGTGGAATTACTCCTGTTGGTTAGAATAAAATTAGAAAATAGGCCATGATTTGTGCCACCTCCATTCTTTTTTGTGCCCGGGGCACATTTTTTTGCTACTCCTTTCATTGAGAGGTAGTCGAATTCCCCTCCCCTGGATCTGGGCTGGCCTCATTGAGTTGCTTGATCTGTAAAATATAACACGAGTGGCTTCCACCCAGGCCTTTTGAAACACTCTTGGAACCCAGCCATTAACTTGTGAGAACACCCAAGCCCCATGGAGATGACCACGTGGAGAGAAACTGAGGACCTGGCAGAGCTGTATGTGGCAGCCAGCACCCGCTGAGCCATCGTGGGAGCGAACCATCCCGCAAGGGAACCTCTAGCTGGTCCGCCCAGTCCATCCACCCAGCTGATTCCACATGAAGCAGACCTAGCCATCTCCATTGAGTCCTGCTCAAATTTCAAATCCGTGAGCAAAATAAATAAATATCATTGTTTCAAGCTTCTAAATTCGGAGGTGATCCGTTAAATTGCAACAAATAACCGAAACCTCTTATCTCTTATCTGCGAAGTACCCTTCAACTCCTTCAAAGCAAAGCATGTAAGGGAGCCGCTCACTGCCGATCTGAGTTGGCACTGGAAATTAAATATAATCCTAGTGCCGGTTAGAAGATTCTTCTTTATGATGAGGCACAACCTTGCTCTCCTTAACTTCATTCATCCATTCAATAAGCACTTAGAAGCCCCCACCACACACCAGGCGCTATGCTGGAGACTGTGGAAGACAAAGATGAACCAGCCCTTCACTGTCTGGAGAACTCCGTGCTCTACTGGAGGAGATCGGAACCCTTCCAAACGAGGTAACGCGTCCCTTCAGAGCAGCATTACCCAGTTGTGAGGAACCCAGGGAAGGAGAAACACCTTCTGCCTGGTGGGGATGACAGTAAACTGACTGCAGAGGGACGGGAAAGATTCCTCCGACAGACAAGAGGAGGAGGAGGAGGGTGGGTAGAGGGACTGGGGTTTCATGTCAGGATCTGGCACTTTCGGGATCCGTCAGAGGCTGGAGTGGTGGGGAGACGAACAGAGAGAGGAGGCTGGGACGCCAGGTGGAGGTCCGGTCAAGGAGGACTTTGCAAACTGAGCGTCTGGACTTTGCCCTGAGTCAGGAGACAGCTCAGAGGGGTTTTAGGCAAGGGCATAGCGGAAGCAGAGTTGAATTTCTGGAAGAACAGTCTGGCCATATCGACAGGATCAAACTGAGAGAGGGCAAGCTAGGAATCTTTTCAACGCTGGTCGGAGATGAGAGGGTGCCGACAGGGCAGCGGAGACGTGGAAGGCGTTTCTTTGGAAAGTTGACAAGGTCCACTTGGAGATCAACTAGGTGGAGCAGAGAAATCGGTCAAGGATGGTCCCGGATTTCTGGCTGGGGAGGTGCCATTCCACCCACTACCAATGACAGAGGAGCAGATGTGGGGGTGGGGCAGACAGCGTCCCCTTTGTTCTTGGGACATCCCACACCCTGATTCCAGGTCACGTGTTCAAAGACAGTCATAGTCCCGAGCTTGTTGCTTGGGCATTTGCTCGAGCCTCTGTGTTCCCATGATCCTCTTGTGGTTTCATTCCCAACAGGATCAGAGTGTACATCTGACTGCGGGGAGAATCTCTTCTCAAACCCACACCAAGAAAAAACGGACAGTGTTAAAGTTCTAGTAGCTTTTTGGTTGCCTTTTTCAAGGATTGCAGCATCAGCATATGGTGTTGAAAATACATCAAAGTATAAAGAATTATACAAAAATCACCCATAACCCCATTTCTCAGAAACATTATTAATATCAGGGGATCTTCCCTCTCAATGTCTTTTCTGTTCATACATATTGGCTTTATCTGATTAATATTGTTGGATGTGCGTTTTTCTAGGTCTCTCATACTAACCTAGAAAATATGCTTTTTAAATGGCTGAATAGACCCCAACATGGATGTACCTAAATTAAGTTCACTTCTATAATTGGACATTTCGGCTGCTTTCATGCATGTGTGTGTCTGTGCTTTGTTTTGTATTTTGTTTTTGTTTTTGTTTTTGCAGTCATGAAAACCTTATGTCAAGCGTGTTTGTGTCTATTGCTAATGATTTCTTTAAGACACATTACTGGAATGGGCCAAGGATTAAAAGATTTGAACACATCAGAGGTTTTTTGGTACTTACGACAAAGTTGCTCTCAAAACAGACGAGTGGTTTTGTCGGGTTCTTCTCTTTACACTTCCCCAGTCGACTGCGGAGGGGAACGCGAGGCCACACTTTGTGGAGCCTAAATTTCTGGAAGACATTTACTGACTCTCTCTGGGTGGAAATGTGAGCCGCTCTCCTCCTCCCAGGATGCCCTGCCCTGTGATTTACCGCCGGCCCGAGCCAGCTCGGCTGCCACAAACGCTCTTCGCAGACTGTTGGTCGACCAAACGGAATGAAACCTGCAGGGTTATTTGGCCCCTGAGCAAACACAGGGGAACAGTGGCGGGTCTCTTCTGCCTCCAAAGGAACATGCTGCTTTAATAACGGCCGAGAATGCTTTTCAGGAGTCCTGCTCCCCAGAATGTTCCTGTCCAGCCTGGGGGCCTGTTTCCTGAAATGCCATGGCCAGCCAGCCAAGTCCCTGGTCACCTCTACTGCTTGGCTCCCAAGGCCTGTGCAAGAACTGTGGGGCATGCTAACGAACTGGTGTCCAAGGAGCATAAACAATGAGTGTGCCTTGGACCAGACTGCGGGCCTCCCACCCCCCGTCCAAGGGCTGGACAGACTTCAGCTGGCTGTGTGCAGACCTTCCTGCAATATGCACGGAGCGTCCTCCTCGAAACCAGATTCGCTGCTTAGTGGGGGCCAGGGAGCAAAGGTGTAGGATGATTTTAATCCCGAGCAAGAGCAAATCACTGCAGAAAAGTTGGTCCAGACCCAGAGAGGAGGGCTGTGCTCCAGGCATGCTCAGACTCTGCCCCATGGGCTCGGCCAGCAGGGGAAGGAGCTAGATGAAGAGGGGTCACATATTCTCCGGACAGGAGCACCCACCTCTTTTTAGGGATGGCTGGTTGACAACGACACAACTAAATGGAAGCAGGCAATGGGCTAGTGGGGGCCGCTTGGCTGTGTTTGGGAGGAGGGGCCAAAGACAAGGGGAAGAGCCTTCATCTCAAACTTCAGTCGGAGCCGGACAAACACACTGCTCCATTTTAGGAAGACCCCTCTGTGCATTGAGAAGACTTGCAGAAAGCAACACCTTGAGTCTGTAGGAAGTTAGGAAGATGCGGCAGTTATCAAGGAGAGAGGTAGGTGTTGAAGGCCCAACCAGAGATGGGTGAGAAGATATCAAGGGGCAGAACTGATGAAACTTGATGACTGCGGGACATTCAGGTGGGGACAGTTAATAGACTCCAATTTCCTCAACTAACAATGGCAGTAATTGTACCTGCTGCACAGAGACTTTGTGGATCATATTAAATAACACCTGCAAAATGCTTGGAACAGTGTCCAATCTAGTCAACCCCAGTAAGGAGTTAAGTCCTAAAATAAGTATGACATAGCAGTGTTCTTATTTTATAAGCCTGCAGGCCATGGCCAAACACACAGAATCAGGAATTCGCATGCAGATGGCAGGACAAGCCACGGGAGTGGACAGGACTGCCCAGGGCGAACCCCGTGGTGAGGAGGCGGAGAAACAGGACGCCACGTGCGGAGCACGGATGCATGGCTCCCGCTCAAGAGGGGTGTGTGGAGAAGAAGAGCGAGAAGGACCCGCTCAGGCCGAGGAGGAAACACATTTGGAGAAGGAGAAGGTGCCCAGTGCGGCTCAAGTGAGACCAAGATGGATCAGGATTCATTGGAGTTGGCCACAGAGAAGTCACAGTGGCGAAGGTGAGATGGCGGTGGACGGAGAGAATAAGAGCGTGTGTGGAAGACGTGCTTCACCACATCGCGCGTCCTGGAGAGAAAGGGGACCAGCTAAGGGCCCAACAATGGGGGATTCCTATGTGACGGGCGCAACTGTTCTGTACTTTCCTTCGTAGCGTTACACAGCAATCATTATAAAACAGATGTTATGCCCTGGCTGGTTTAGCTCAGCGGTTAGAGCGTGGGCCTGCAGTCCGGAGAGACCCGGGTTTGGTTCCCGCTCAGGGGACGTACCTCGGTTGCAGTTTGTCCCCGGCCCTGGTTGGGTCGTGTGGGTGGCAGCCACTGGAGGTGTCCCTTTCACATCAGTGTTTCTCTCTCTCTCTCTCTCCCTCCCACTCTATCTGAACAAGAAAAGAGAGATCTCTCCCTCCTCTCCCTCCCACTCTATCTGAACAAAAAGAGAGAGAGAGAGAAATGTCCTCGAGTGAGGATAAAAAAAAAAACAGATGTTATGTAGCAGAGTTCTAAAAAGAGGGGGATGAACAGTGAGCAAACAGCCAAAAGACGCAGGTGTCGAAGTGACACAGAATACATCTTTTTAAAGGCCTACAATGATACAAAGAAAAAACAGGCAAGTAGAAAGTGGAGACTTTATGCCTTTTCTTAAGAGATTTGTTAACACTAGAGAGTTCAAAACAAACAACAAAGTGACTCCAGATTTAGCAAATATGATGGAAAACAAGTAAAATGAGAATATGGTCCAAAACATTAAATGGTGTAGAATGCAGCTTCGTGACGGTATCAAGGGAATGGACAGACCTAGGAAATGCCAATGCTCATGAGGACTCTGCTATAAATGCACACAATTCCCCACTGGCCGGGAAGCTCCGTGAGGACAGGGCCTTACTGTCTGTTTTCTTTGGGAAATACGGTGTCTGATTTAGAACTGCAACCCTTTAAGAATGTGCCCAGAGAAAGGACATAAACACTTTGAGAGTGTATTAGGGTCTGGAATTGTGAATGTGGACTTTTTTCTTTTCTTTTTTTATTTCCCTAATTTTCTGTACTGGGTTTATACTACTTTTATAATGTAAAACAAGGAAGGAAGGAAAGAAGGGAGGGAGGGAGGGAGGGAGGGAGGGAGGGAGGGAGGGAAGGGGGGGGAGAGAGAGAGAGAGAGAGACAGGGTAGAGACTGTAGAAAAGGGGCAGGGAAGGTCCAGGAGGTCCAGGGAGGGGAGGGGAGGGGAGGGTTAGGTCAGGTTTAGGGTTAGGGTGTCTGCCACACTAGGTCAATTGTTCTCAACCTGGTTGCAGATAAGAATCATCTGAGAAGCATTTTCCAAAAACTAGTGCCGGGGCCATGGTCCAGAGATTCTGATTTAATTGTCCTGGCAAGGGCCTGGACATCAGCATTTTTAAAGATCCCCAGGCGATCCCAGTGTGCAGCTGGGGTCCATAACTACTGTTCTGAGATGTGGGAGAAGAAATGGGAGTTCCCAGAAAAAAAGCTGTCTCAGCCCAATCTATGTCTCAGGCATGACCTTCTCCATTCAAAAGCAATCTCGAGTTTCATCCCCAGCAAAACTAGTCACCCAACTTCTTATTGCACAGTCTTTGCCTTGGCCTATGGAGTTGGCTGGGCTCCTGCTCCTCCCCTTTGTCCCTCCCAGTCTTTCTTCTTGCCCACACGTTTTCATAGTTACACTCTTTCCTTCTACCTTTATACTCTTCCCTGTCTTCCTTCCACTTTCACGTCCTGTACCCACCAGGATATGTGTATAATAAGGACGCAATTACAGAGATTTGACTACAAGGAGCCTGAGGTCCACAGGGCAGGAAGTCAGGACGGGAAGATGGATATGAAGTAAGGGAGAGCCATGACAACTTGCAACCTGTGACGATGGCCTGGAACTCACTCTGGTCACTCATCACCTCTGAGTCTCCACCTTCAGTGATGATGCTGAGCTGCAGGAGAAGCAGGTGTCCTTCCTTCCAGAGCTAAACAAACACAAGGCCCAGGAATCAGAGAAGCCAAAGCCAATTGGGCAAGCCAGAGACCAGCACACATGAGCTGCGAATGGGCCCAGGGTCTGCTCCATCCGAACTGCCAAACGAATAAAGAATGTGGCTGCTGTTCCACGTCCACCGTCCAAATCGAGTGCATGATGCCCCTTGCGGCCCAGGCTAACCCAGACCAAGCAGAGAAGGGCATTTGAGAAATGTAATTCCAGCTTAGCTGAGCTGACATGGCACAGACCCAACCTAGTTCCTCTCTTTCTTTCTTCTCTCCTTTTCTTATTGTCTTCTTCCCCTCCAGATAGCTAGTGGCATGTTCAGTCGTGATGGTTTACTCCTATGGAAATCTAAATATGTAATCTGAACCAATGAGCTTTCAACTTTGTGCTGGTACCACTGGGGTGAGGAGCTGTCTGGTGAAGGTAGTGGAGGAAATCCTACCGTGGAAGCCAAGTCTTCACCTTCACACCCAGGCCAAGGGTGTTTCGTGGGCCCGCACTGACCCAGCCCTGTTGGCTGCCTCCCTGGGCCTTCCAGGGTCCGGCCCAGAATACTCTCTGCCACTCCCTATACCTAGGCCCACGCAGAATGGAGTTGTTCTCGGGTCCTGCAAAACTGAGACATTAGCTCTGGCCTGGCGCTTGCTGGTGTCTGCCATTCTTTATGCTGATGCTTTCGCTACAGAAGTCCAGGCTGGTGCCCACAGCTCTCACAACACTCGCCTCTGAACAGACACAAGGCCCTTCAGTTACAAGTGAAGAAAACAGGCTCTAGAATGTCAAACCTCTTGTTCGCAATCACTCAGCTTGGAAGCAATAGGTTCATGTTTCCAATTCAAGTGCCCCAACTCCTGGTCAGGGACCTTCCTCCTCTGACAAGCTAGTCTGTGAAATAAAGACTCAGAAAATAATGGGGTTTGGTTCCCCAGGGGTGGGCCACGCCAGGCAGCCTCCTTCAGATCTAGGGCAGACGTTTCTTTGAAGTGAGGCTGACACCTCAGGGAATAAGAATCTGTCTGCTCGGAAAGGATCATGTGGAATCGGGGACCCTCTTGTCGAATAGACTGGCCTCTTAGCTGGAGCAGTTAACATGTGTTCTGCTCCCTCTTAGAGGTCTCCGAGATGAAACGCTGGCCGCCACACTTCCTGGCACAGCTGAAAACAGTCTGCAGGGGCCTATCTGGAGCAAATCAGTCTCACTGGAGTGAAAAATAGCAGATGTCAGAGTTCGCCGGCAGCCCCGGGAAACCCGAGCCCTGCCGCCCTGAGCTCTGCCCTCACAAATCAGCCTTTGAGCAAATCGCTCACTCACACAAGGCAGCTTCTTGGCTCCTGGCTCCCCTTCTGCCCTGGAGGCCCAGCTGGGGCTGCCAAATAGGGTCACAAGCTGGAAAGGAACCCTAGAATCTCCTGGGGGGCATCATCCAGGAGGTTTCCTGGCTCCAAGTCAAAGACTCATAGACTAGTAGGACGTTCAAACTCAAATGGGCCATAGGGGGCCTCTGGCCTAACTCCACCATCTTACGGATGAGGACACAAAGGCTGACTCAGCGGGTCAGCTCAGAGGTCCCGACAATGACCCTTGCCGAAGCCAGCTTTGGAAAAACTCAGACCTTGGTGAGGTTTGTGTCTACCCTAAATATCTTCTGTAACAGCCAGCAATGACTGGAGAGGAAGAAAGGATAGGAGTCCACAGATGGATGACGAACAGAAAGGGAACGAGGGAGGGTGAGAGCGAGACAGAGGTAAACGGAGATGAGCAGAAGGAAGGAAAAGAGGGACAGAGAAAGGAAGGCTGGAGGAACAGGTCGGGGCACTCCCCTTTCTGTCTCTGACCCACCGGAGTTGTAGCAATTCCTAGGTGACCTCACTGTAGCTCTTTTTACCTTGTCTCCCTGTCCAAGGGTGTTACATGGGCCTGCCTGGACTATTTTCACTGGTCGCCTCCCTGAGCCACACGTGTCAGGGCCAGGGCCCCTCACTGCTGCTCACTATGCCTAGGGATTGCTGTGGCAAAGGACCACGCCCAAAAGAGTCGTCCTCGTGTGTTCACCTTGTCTTTGGAACTTGTCAGAGTTTCCTTTCCAGATGTATCTACTCTTCCTCACTTATTCCCCAGACAAACGAGGCCAACTTGACCAGGCCACCGAGGCCAGGCCCCCCTGAGGTCCTCCTCCCACTCACTGCCACCACCCCAGAGCATGGCTTCTCAGAAGGTGCTCATCCTGGTGCAGGTCAGAGTGACAGCCCAGCACTGGGGATAGATCCATGGATCCCACCCCGACTCTCTCATTCACCAGCAGGCTGATTTTAGGGTAATCATGTGACCCCTCGCCTATAAATGGGGGTCATTATGCCCAGTGTTGTTGGGAGGATGAAATGAGAGTCAGCATTTAATACAGAGCTGGGCACAAAGTGGCGTAAGAAATGGAGGTCACCTTTAGAAAAGCACCCAGCACGAGGGCCCAGCAGGGCAAATTCATGGCAGCCATGAGTATGATGGGATATACTGCCAAAGTGTGTGGCCGCCGTGACCACAACCACATCTGGGACGTAGCAAACGCTTCCTGATGGATTGGCTGTTGGCTGATTCACTGTTCTCCCCAGCATGCCCCGGCAAAGGGAAGGAAGACCTGGTTTTGATTTCTTTGCAGCAAAATGACCAAATTTGCAAAGCCCCTGGGCTCTAGTTTCTCCAAGAGAACACAGTGTGGGTCTCCTGTCCAGATCCCTGCAGATCATTATGTACTCACCGCCCTCCACTTCCTGCAACCACTTAGCACGACCCGAGAGCAGGATGTGGAGCGGGAGCGGGTGTGTGTGTGATGTGGACGCGGCCGCTTGGCTGCTGCCTGCGGGGGGGGGGGGGGGGGGGGGGCGGCTCCACCAACACTGTATCCGGGGGGGGGCGGAGGGGCGGTTTGTGTCCACCGGAATTTAGGTATTCCATCTTTAATCTGGAGCTATAAGGAAGAGAGGGAAAGACTTAACTGAGAAGAACTAAGACACTATCAAGTGTGAATTACAGACAGTTCCTTTCAACAAACACCTGTTGGGCTCCTCCTGTGTGCAGGCCCCGCGGAGTCCACAGTCACACACAGATCATTTCTCTCTGGTCAGTCCTGACACGGGGGGTTAGGAAACGAAACGAAGGAAGAGACTGCACAGCCTAGGATTCACCTGGGCCCTGGCCGGTTTAGCTCAGAGGTTAGAGCATTGGCCCGCAGACCCGAGTCCTGGGTTCGGTTCCCGCTAAGGGCACGTACTTCAGTTGCAGTTTGTCCTCTGCCCCGGTTGGGGTCGTGTGGGTGGCAACTGGTCGATGTGTCTCTCTCACATCAATGTTTCTCTCTCTTTCTTCCCCCCTCTCTCCCTCCCACTCTGTCTGAAAATAAATGTAAAAAAATGTCCTCAGAAAAAATGTCCTTGGGCCCTGGCCGGTTTTACTCAGCGATTAGAGCGTCGGCCTGCGGTCCAGAGAGACCAGGGTTCGGTTCCTGCTAAGGGCACATATCTCGGTTGCAGTTTGTCCCCGGCCCTCGTTGGGCCGTGTAGGTGGCAACCACTCGATGTGTCCCTTTCACATCGATGTTTCTCTCTCTCTCTCTCCCTTCCATTCTATCTGAACAAAAAATGGAAAAATGTCCTCGGGTGAGGGTGAGGATTAAAAAAAAAATGTCCTTGGGTGAGGATTAAAAAAAATTTTTTTTTTTTTAAAGAAGTCACTGGGGCTGATAGGGAGCCACCAGGCAGCCCACAGGACACCCAGGTGCAGTAAGTACCCAGCACTTCTCCATCGGGACCAGCCAAGGCTTCCAGCCCACGCCTGTGTGTGGATTCTGGTCCCCGCATGGGCTCCACAGCACCTTTCCCGGGGCTCCCTGCCCCACCACGACAGCACTTTCTTCAGGCAATCACGTTTCCAGCAGCTGGGTGGGCTCCCCAGAATCCCTCATTCCCTTGGGCCCACTGTCGAATGTGAGAGCATTTCCAAGGGACTCACTGAGGCTGCCCCTCAGGGACCCGCCTGTTTCTGCCTCTGCGTTTTCACACGTGCTCTGCCTCACAGAGCTGAACGGGAAGCTGCCCTGCTCAGGAAGCCCGGCGTTCCTGTTCCACTTTTGCACTTGGGTTTGGGATCCCACGTTATCTGTGCTGATGGGCTCCATTTCCCTGGGTGCCAAGGGCTTGGCAACCTTAGATTCTACTTCTCAACGCTACACTCTTTCTCTGGCCACCTGCCTTGAAGCATAAATCGCAGAAAGACACCGCCAGACCTCAGTCGTGGTCTACTTGATGCTCCTGCACACAGACCCCTTCAGTCACACGAGCTGGTTGTTTTGGCCATTAGCCAGTCCCGGGCTCATCCTGGCAGTCACATTTCTCCGGTTCCCTCACCTCTGAGGTCTTCAGCAGGTTGGCCCTCGAAAAAGTTTATCTCAGTAGCCTTTCCTCGCTGACTTCCTGCAGAAACACTCTTACCAGTCCTTCTGTTGCCCGAGGCACACGAAGACTCTCTCTCTCCTCCTGTCCCTTTATCTTGCAACAAGAGCTGACCTCTGACAGGCCACTGGGGATGGCACCATAGACCCGAACATGCCAGGTGATCTGCAACCCTTTCCGGCTTGCTCCCTACCTGCTTCTGACTACAACTGGTCCGTTTCAGGCAGGTCACGCCTGCACGTGAGATGCAGGGGAAGTGTGGGGGGCAGTGGGACGGCCTTGAGGAGTGGAAGGAGGCAGGGGATTAACTTATCCAACAGCCATGTATTGGGAACTTTCTCTGCACCGGGGGCCAGCCGAGAGGCTGGGACTCCTGATGAATAGGACAGATGGCCTCTCTGCCATCGGAAATGTTCTGTCTAAATGGAGGGAAACAAACATAAATAAATAAAAAGATCATTTCAAATCACGGCAAGGGCTATGAAGAATAAACAGAATGGCAGACCAGACGTGATGGGGGAGGGAGAGATGTGCAGAAGCCTGAACAGTGAGAAGGAGAAAACTGGGCAGATCTGAGGGCAGAGATTTCCTGGGGGAGGAAACAGCATGTGCAAAGGCCCTGGGTTGAGTGCAGGAGTGGGAGACAAAGTTAGTGTGTAGCAGAAACAGAAATAAAGCCAGAGAACGGTAGCTAGAGAAAAGTAACGTGGGAAACATGGAGAAGGGGCTGGGCAGGAAGAGGAGGGGCCGAGGGTGGGGGGAGGACCTCAGGTTAGCTCCCGAGGAGGGGCTGGAATTGTGTTGCCAAGGTTTGCGCTTGGGCTGCTTCAGCTTCTGAGACTGGTTCCTCCCCACGGGTGTGATCCCTGGAAGGGGACAGCCTGCTGTTGCTTCTGGTGGCCCTAAGGGCTCAGGGACAGTCTGTCCTCCAGCTGTAGATCTGCTCAGCCACCTAGGGGCCAGCCAGGCCAGATGGGAGTGATGACTACTGAAGTGTCCCCTCCCAAGAGCCAGATGACTCAGCACTTGCCCAGAACGAAAACAAAACAGCTGCCAGGGCCTGGGCATCTGGTCACAGGCTCTGGGAGTGGAGTCTGTTCCACACACCCCGGGCAGGGTGACGGAGAGGGGCACACAGAGACCTTCCCCAACACCTACACCTCAGCCAGGCCCCTGATTCATGTCTTACTCTGGAGGGACAGTCCCTGTCTCATCCTCAGAAGAATTCTCATCTTGCTTTGCCTCATTAATTGTTTTTGTTTCCAATGACACATCTTACATCCACTGTGGAACATTTGGAAAATTCAGAGTGTAACAAAGAAGACAGCAATTAGGCACAAGCCTAATACCAAAGGCAGCCAATAGCCTTCAGCACAGTGGCCTCAGAGTGTGGTCCCCGGGCCAGCAGCCCCAGCGTGGCCTGGCAGCTTGTTAGAAATGCAGGTTCTTGGGCCCCTCTGTCCTAGCAACACAAGGACTCTGGGGTGACGCTCAGCCCTCCAGGTGACTCTGGGGCACGCTCACGTTTGGGGACCACTGCTTTGGAACCCTTTCTGTCTTTCATCTGTGCTTGTGCATCGTTCATTCTGGGAATGCGACAGCACGTTTTATTTTCCCCAACATTACAAGGGATTCTCCCAGGTCATTATAAATTATTCAGAAACCTTTAATGAGTGTCCGTTCTGATGTCTGTATAACAACATGCCCCATGGTTCTGCCATCACTGACTTGACCAGAATTCTTTTCTAAACACCTTTTGGGGGTTTTAAAAGTCCTCTCTACCCAAAAAATTAGGACGATATGGAACCAAAGTGGGAAGGCACAGCTGCGGGCCCTGCTGGAACACACCTGGGTTTTGTTAGCGAGGAGCCCTGCCTGCTCCCACCACGGGTCCAAGGGGCTGGGGAGAAAGGGACCAGGCTCCAGGCCTGGCTCTGTGGCCTTGAACTAGCCCCATGCCGTCCCTGGGCTCAGATCTGACCACTGAAAGGCTTGACCTCCACATCACTGAGGTCTCCTGAACGTCTCCTGTTATGGGTTCTGGGCACTTCTACTTGGCCGTCCCCTAAGCGGGTCCTGCAGCCCTCGGCATCCTGGGAGGTGCAGCTGCCGCCGGTGATAAGGTCATCTGGTTCTCCTCTCACCCTCTCCACCCCTGCTCTCCTGCCCACCTGCCACTTGCTCTGGTCACCTCTGTCAACAAAAAGAGGGGTCTGCCATCTGGTTGTCCCACGGTTTGCCCACAGCCCACTCCCTGTTAGCCAAAGAAGGACCATGACCAATGGCCAGGGCCAGGCCCTTAGGGTCAGCCAGCACTGAGTAGCTTTGCCTCCCCAAAAACAAATAGCTATGAGGCTATTGGTTTTGTCTCAGAGTATCTGAAACCCAAGAGTCCATCTAGACTACCCACTGTCACCTGGCCTGGCCGATTGTCGTCCCCGGAACCGGAGGAAGAGCTGCGGGGTCTGCTTTCCCTCTCCAGTGACAGTTTCGGAGAAGCCTGGATAACTGCTCCCCTCCCTCCTCCTACCACCGCCACCCTCCAGCCAAGGCCCCTGGCCTCACTTAGCCTGTCCCTCTGAGCTGCCACCCTCCCTGACTCTTCCCCACAGCAAGGTTCTCCAACAGCCACTGGTCCGTGTCAGGACACTTCCTCGTGTCCCAAACACTTCCTGGAATTCTTCCCCCACCTGCTCAGTTTCACTGAAACCCCAACATTCCACTTGTCCCAAAAGCCTCCCGAGCAGAGGCTGCCCAACCTCCTGTCCCAGCGACAGATATCAGGGGACCGGAATGAAGCAGTCAGCCTGTCACTGGTTCACCACCTCTGCACTGGGGCCAGTGTCCCTGTGCCGCACTCGACCACTTGTACCAACTGGTGACACCACACACCCCAAAGGCCCACACAGACTTGCTGGCCAGCCTGTCCTGCTCTCCGCCTGCACGAGGTCCACATGGACACCGAGACCTTTCCCAGTTCAGTCACTGTCTCCCCCCCACTTCCGCCACCTGTGGCCTAGGACACGTTTAGGGCCTTGCTCTTGGCCACCTCTGAAATACTGAGTTCTGAAACCTCCCTCTGAGCCTGTCTCCTGTCCTCACCTCTGGCTGACCCTTCTCCTGGAACCCCATGCACCCCACTCTCCCGACTCTTCTCCAGCCCCCAGCCCCCCCCATCACTCACTCCGCTGTGCTTGCAGCAGCTCCTGCGGCCGCCCCACCCTTGGCCTCCCTGAGACAAAACCTAATAACCCTGTTGTCCCTTCTCCACACACTCCAGGGCTGCAGCACCCAGCGGGCAGGAAATGCCGCATGCGGGCCGATCGGCTCCATCACACACATCCAACCGCAACTGGAACGGCCAGCCAACCGCTCCGCCAGCCTTCCTGGCAGCCTCACTGGTCCCCTACCTACTACCTCATCGGAAATTCCTCACCGAAGGGCCTGGTTCTGGAGGCTGTCCCTTCCCTCTCTTTCCACGCCAGACACATCTGTTTCCTCACCTGTACCACCTCCTCTTCTGTCCCCCGGAGCAAACAGCCTTGCTATCCCATGGGAACCCTCACCCAAGCAGACTGCACTTCCCAAAATGGGCACCACAATGTTTCTGCTCCCCCAGGCTCTGCCAGACTCTTGCCAAGACTCTTGGTGGGGGAGCCACATAGGCCCCCTCGAACCTGGGCAAGCTAACTCTACTGGCGACCACCTCTACTAACAAAACACAGAGGGAGAGACCTGTGTGGCTTTGGAGGCTGGGTGAGAAAAGGGGACACAGCTCTGCTCTGCTCCCTGAGAGCGTGTACTTGGGAGCCTTGAAGCTGAAGAGACCATGGGGAGACAGGGGTGCCCAGGGAGCATGCCCGCCAGGGACTGAGGAGTGACCCAGGAGGCCTCGGCTCAGCCGCTGACTGCTGCTGAATGAGAAACCCTGAGTGAGGACCCCCGAGCTCAACCCGGTCACCCCAGGTTGTGAGCGGAAACAGTAAGACAGTGGGGTGTCCAGCAGCTTCCTCTTGGGTGGTTTGTTGCCAGCATCGCCCAGCGAGCGCTCACCTCCTGTCCACCCACGGGCCCCTCCCGGCGTCTGGACTGGCTCTCCGTCTGCCACCTTGCTCTCTGGGGGCTCCGGCAAGGGACTTCTCCCCAGTTTTCGAACGTTCTGCCCTCTGACCCTTCCTGCTGTCCAGCCCGGACCCTCTCTTCTCACCGGCCTTGCCAACCACCTCGATTGCACATCACGGCTTCCACTTCTTTTTTTTAAATCCTCACTCGGGGATATTTTCCCCTTTATCATCAGGTAGAGAGGGAGGGAAAGACAGGGAGGGAGAAAGAGAGAGAGAAACGTCGATGTGAGAGAGATACATCAAGTGGCTGCCTCCGCACAGCCCGACCAGGGCCAGGGACAAACCGAAACTGGGTACGTGCCCTTGACCGGAATCAAACCTGCAGCTCATTGGTCCTCCAGCCGGCGCTCTAACCGCTCAGCCGAGCGGAGGGGGGCCCTGCCTCGGTGTGCAGGGCAGGTAGGGCCTCCTGGGTGGGGGAGGGGCGCGGTGTGCAGGGCAGGTAGGGCCTCCTGGGTGGGGGAGGGACGCTAAGCCGGGTGGTCCCGGTGAGAAAGGCAGGACGGCGGGGACAGAGAAAGGCGTGAGACCCCTTCTATCAGAAGCCACTGCGACTGGTGGAGATGGGGCTCGTGAGAGAGAGGAGCCAGCATGACTGCCAGGTTTGTTTTCTCCAATATTAGTACCATTTTTCAAGAGTCTACAGAAGGATTATCAGGCTCTGGGGAGGCAGGAAGAGCGTTAACTTGACCTTGCTGCAAGCATCTGCCTTTCCTCTGACCCCCTCCCTCGGGCCTGCTCCATTTCCCCAACTGCCAAGTACAGCCCTTCCCCCGCCCCAGCCCCCCAGCCTCCATCCCAGGGGTGACCCAGGTGACAGCCCGCTCGGAAGGGTCTGGCCGCCAACGGGTTCACGTGCTCCTGCTCCATCTCCAGAGCTTCGCAGGCCAGTGAGGGCTCAGGCTCCGCGGTTTTCAGGGGGGGGCGGCTGGAGGGGGGCTGACAGAGCGGGTGTCTGCGCAGCGCAGCTGAAACAGCTGCCCAGGTTCCCCCGCCTGCATGTCCTCACTCAGGAGGTGGTCGGGTCCCCGGGACACGGAGAGAAAAGTGTGAGGAGGTGGTCTCTCGCGTAGAGTCACCGGGGACCCTGTGTCACACACACCCCTGGCACCCGCCCAAGAGTTTCGGGGAGCCTGAGAATTTGCATTTCTGAGGAATTCCAGCCGAGGAGGGAAAGCGTGGAGGCAGGTGGAGGAGCCGTGGACTTTCTGGGAGAATAAATACCACCTGGTTCCTTGCTCCCCAGGGCCAGACACAGGGTGTCTTCAATGAAGACTTCTTGAACCGACAGTCCTCCAGACGAACAGCTCTCGGGGTGGGAGAAGGCGGCTCTCCGCCGGTTTCCCCCTCGGCTCCCAGCGCCGGGGTTCTGCTCAGTGTGAGCATCGCACACCCCTTCCTCCTTCCTCTCCCCTGGGCTCTGAGCTGCCTCATTGACATGCAGCCCACACAGCTGCACGGCCCACTTCTGGATCACTGAGAAATGGGTCCGATTTGAAAATGTCAAGATCTCGTTAGCAATTCCAATGGCCACAGCGGTAATTACGCCTTTTCATGTTCTAGCGTGTTACACGGCATCAAAACTGACACAAACGCCTGGTTTTATAATATCACGGCCTGGAAATAAATGTCCAAAATGATATGAAAATGTACTAGGAAGAGATTAATAACTGTTCTTCCAGGAGGAAAGATAGCCCTTTTCAACCAGTATAGTATATACTTTTCCTCTTAAAAAAGCCTCTCTGATAGCATCTCTCCTTGAGGGGAGCTGAATTATATTATCACTCCCAGGCAGTAATCAGCTCTGTCAGCTGCAGGGCTGAGCTGCTGAAGGCAGGAGGGGGTGGGGGTGTTAGGGAGAGGCAGTTCTCAGGGGAAGCCGGGGGAAGGGACACCCCACCCCCACCCCACCACCAGCTCAGAGTTTTTCTTCTCAGAGCAGATAGAACCTGGATCTGCTGATCTATGAACATCTCGTTACAAAGCAGGAAAGCTAAAGAGGGGCGACGTGACATCTGTTCACCTAGAAAGACCCTATCTGGCCACCTGGGAAAGCGTCCCTCTCCAGCCCCAGCAAAGAGCTAGGAGGTGCTGGCCCAAGGACGGGCCTAAATAGTAACCACTTCCTGAGACCCCTGCCTTGAAGGTCTCACCGTCTATCTGGGTAAGACAGAAAGGGAGGCCTGCCACATGCCAAGGATGGGCTGGGCAGTTCATATGCATTACCTCATTGCATTATCTCAACATCCCTAGGAGGCTGGCATAATTAGCCCCATTTTATTGATGAGAAAACTGAGACACAGTGATATAGTCACTTCCCCAGCCCACACAGGTAAAAGAGTTGCAGCGTCTGGAATCTAAGCAGACTCTGACGCCGAAGGCCTCTCTTCCAGTACTCTATGTCACTTCCAAGGCTGCATTGGTAAGGCCACATGGGGACCCAGCCAGGGAGCAGATGTCTGAGCCAGAGGCAGCAAACTTCAAGGAGGTAACAGCCAGTTACCTTAGCCCCTGAACTTTGTGGGTGCCCCTACTGGCCCCATTACCAAAGGCTATGTAAAGAAGGTAAATTTGACCAAGTTCAGTCAAATTCTTAATAGTGCTTGGAATCCAATTGCAAAGTGTATGGGAGGAGAGGGGAGCAAATGTATATGGAGAGAACGCCCCGGATTAAATGTTTAGTGATTATAATTGCAGGGACCTTGACTCTCTCCCAAGGCCTGGGAAGTGAAGGTGAACCAGGCAGACCTGGGTGACACTCTATGCCCTGTTTTCATGTTCTGTGACCTGAGAGAAAGGTCTCCCAGCCTCTCCCAGAGACAGGCACCGTCCCCACCCCAGACCTCAGAGGAGATGAGGGACACCAGGGGTGCTGATGAGCCCCAGGCGCTGGGCCACATTTTCATCGCAGACCTGGACATGGGGAGATGCGGGGCACAGCACTGAGCAGAGCATCGTGTCTAAAGCAAACCAGCCATTTTCAAAAGATGGGAATCAGCAAAATTAATGAGGCCGATTACTGCCAGCTGCTTAAAAGAACTTGAAGGCTTTTGATGTCAGTACATTTATGATGACAGAGTAATTAGAGCCAATTAAGAAAAAAACGAAGCTGAGAACAGTGCAGTCGGTTCATACTGGCTGAGTCTCAAAGGACCTCAGACCTTCTCCAGAGTTCCCAGAAATGCTCTCAGGAGAGCAGCTTGTAGCCACGGCCCCCTGTGGCCCCTAGGAACACATGCTCAACTGAGCAAGGGCAGAGCTGGCTGGAACCAGCCCTACTAACCCGACAGGGTTGAAAGAATGCACTGCGGAGAAGGAGGTCCATTTGATCCAAAATCAAGCCAGTAACCGTTCCAAAAAATGTATCTTTCAACCAAGTGTGTGGGGTCATTCAAGCTTAGCTAAGAGAAAGCCCTGAGGTAGATTGTGTCCCACAGTGAGTGACAGAAAAGATGCATCTACCCTGGACAGATATGTCCCAAGGCATACACGGAGGCAGCATGTTGCTGTGGAGTGTGGTCCCGTGACAAGCAGCTTTTCTACTGGGTGGATGGACTGTCCGGAACCAGCAACATTCCTCCACTCGGCTTCCATTTTCGACCAGAGGCACAGAGTTGCAAGTAGACCAGCTGGGACTGGGCCGAGTTGGTGGTCTGGAACAGAAAGGGGATAACTGTTCTTACTCCAAAACTCAGGATGCAGAAAAGCAGGTGGATTTACAGCTCAGGGTGGCTCATGACCCTAGGTTCATCTGCTACCCTCTTCCCTGATGTCCCAGGGTCGTTCAAGAAAGGTTTCCCTTGGCCTTGTTCATAGAGAATATTGACATAAGAATAGGAGAGCCCTGGAGAGTTCCCACACACCCCACCCACATCAGCTTTCTGACCCCTGAACCTTGATACCAAGAATCGAACCCCTTCCCCCACCAGGAGAAACCCAGTCTCAAATGCAAACTTCCCCAGGCATGGGCATTAGAATCAAAATTCTAACTCAAAGGTAAGCGGCTGCTACTGCTCATCCAGCCAAGATGCAGTAAACCCAGCCCCAGGGCCCACCATCGCCCTCATCTCCCCGGCCCAACGCCCCACGGCAGGCCAGGTGGGCCAGGGGCCGGGCCGAGTTCCACAGGGCTGAACGTGGGGCAGATTTTCATCTCAACTGAAACAAAAACAAAGACTAAACTCTGAAGCTCAGTTTTGAAAGACCCACCTCACCAGATGGAAGTAATACGCGCCCCGCAACCATTTAGTTACGGTTCGCCTTTGTGCTCAGAGATCTTTAAGGCAAGAGCCGAGTGAAAAATAAACACACGCTCATAAACGGAGAAGTCAGATTCTCCTCCAACAGGCTGAGGAAACCCAAGCACATGTGCTAATCCCACCGCTTGCCCTGACCAGCTGCTTCCACCGAGGGCCTCTCTGTCTCTCTGGGCCAATTCACGCATCTGTAAAGTCACAGAGCAGAATCTTAAGGTCCATCCACCTCCATGAGTCTAAGATTCTGTACTCAGCTCTGATTCTTAAGTACTTTGGCTTCAGCGCAATCACAGGGGGAGAAAAAAAACCTTACAAGAACCAATGAATGTGTTTCTTGGCTAAAAAGAACAATTTATTCTGGAACATGAACCACATCCCTGATGTGAGCATTAAATCAAGCCGCATCCTGGAAGCACATGTTCGGGGCCGCAAGAGACATGCAAGTCCAATTAAAATATTTAAGCTGGTTTTCTTTCTTCAGAGAATCACAAAGTCTAACTACATACACATGTCTGGCATTTGCCGGGGATCGTGATGAGGTTTTCGCATGAGTTGTTTGGCGTTTGAATTTTATTGGATCAATACCAGGTGTGGGTCATGTAACGAAAGAATTTTGGGGGGAAAAAATGCTAACGTGCTATTCTCTCCTTAAGGTTTCAATGCCTCCCTTTTATTTCTGTAGCCATTTTAAGCACACAGGACTTGTTTGGTAGTTTCCTTCAGCCTGTGGCTCTGCCGACTCAAGTGCCCTCGTTCTCATGATCAGAGATAGAGATCTTTACTGGTCATCAAGGTTGATGCTTTATCTCCGTGATTCCAGGGCAGGCAACCAGGAATGCCATTGGGTGAGGAGCTGCTGGACTCTCCAGGAGAAACCGTGAAGAGGACCGGTATGAGGTGGAGGCTTCCTTCATGATGATGGAGAGCATCCTTCTGTTTCTGAGGCATGTCCTGAGTCAGGAGACCAAACTACTGTATAAGAGAGTTAAAGACCCCTGGATCTTATGCCAGGAAACGAGTTCCTTGGCAGCAGGAGTATATCTGTTAAGGGACAGTCTGAACTGCTATAACAAAGAGACCCAAAACACAATGGCCTCACCATGTTGGAATCACATTCATTTCTCACTTAATCCAGAGAAGTCATCCCACAGCTAGGGGGTCCGCTCTGCCATCCTCGACATGCAGCTTCCCTCTCTGGGTCCAAAGTGGCTGCTTCAGCTCCTGCCATTACATCTGCCTCTTAGACAGTGGGGAAGAGGAGGGAGCAAGGCAAGTGCATGCCCATTTCTTTTAAGATTATATAATGAAGATGGCTAACTACCTATCAAGATCTGTCGTCCCTTCTTTGGGGACACTACATGTGCCAGCCTGCTTGTAATTGCTTATGGCTATAGAATAAAATTCTCTCAGGAGGAATGTAAGCAGAAATGGAGGATTAGGGTCGAGGACCTTTTTGGGCCATGTATGGAAATGGCACACATTAATTCTGCCCCATTTCGTTGGTTAGAACTCAGTCGCATGGCCTCACCTACCTGCAGGGGAGATAGGAAAGTATAGTGTATTTGCACGCCCTGACTCAGGCTCCTTTTGTCTCCAGCACTCAAAGGCCTCCCGTGCAAAAGAGAGGGAACCAATGCTCATGGTGCACACATCATGAATCATAGCTGAATTGGATTATTTGTAGACATCATCTTAGTTAATTCTGTGTGGTAAGAATAATTTTGTGTAAATGAGGTTCAGAGAGCTCAAGAAATCTGCCTAAAATCACACAGCAAAGCAGAACGGTAATACAGACACAGGTCCCTCTCCATAGCCCTTCCACTTCCTCCACACCAGGACCTTCTGGATTCTTTCTAAGCAAAGCACCTTCGTCTGCCCCATAGAAGGGGCTAGTTTTTACCCATTCACATTGACTCACACACTGTAAGTGGCCAGTGGGGACTGGGGCCAATGTTGATAACATAAAGATATCCTTAGAAGACATTTGCTCTCCAGATGAAGGCAGGAAAGGGGTCCAGGAAGGGGTCCAGAGCTTTCTGAGTGACCGCCTGCAGAGAACTCAGATCCAGAACCCTCCAGGAGACCATGAACCTGGGCTCATCATGACAAAGGCCTGGAAGGAGAGAGATCAGAGGCAAGGTGTGTTTCCAGCTGCAGGGTGATGGAGATGGGTTGTACAACCCCTCTCACCCACAAATACCCCAAACAACTTCTTCCTTGTCTCCACGCCAGTTCACACATAGTAAGACACACCCCTAGAGTCTCCTGCCAAGCCCTGGGGCTATGGTGGTGCAACTCCAAGGAGATGGTGCTGAGCCTCTGGCTGAATGGATGGGCCATCTCCCTGATTGTGAGAAGCACGTACTTTATTTTGGCATCGCTATTAGTTTGTGAGCCAAAATAGTCCTTCCTGCAGCCCAGGAGGAGAAAGCATGAAATGGAGTCATTAATTCAGTCACTTTGTTCAGAGGCAGAATAGCACAGACTCCAGAGACGGACTGAGTTTGAAACTCAGCTCTGCAATTTACCAGATGTGTGACCTTGGGCAAACCAATTAACCTCAGTGGGCCTTAGTTTTCTCACCTGCAAAATGGGTAATAGTCTTTCTCTACTGGTATTAGGAGACACTTGGAAAATCGTGCATCTCAGTGCCTTTTTGGCATGCAACACTTCCATTTCCTTCTGAGAAGGCAGGACCTTAAGAACATCTGCAATGTTCCCCATCATGGTACCCAAAGCCTGGACATTTTGCTCCAGAACACTCTTTATCCTATTACACTGAGGGAAGGAAACGAAAGCATCAAATGCTTTGCATAATTCCTTTATCTTGCTCTTTAGCTTGAAAAAGGATGCACACTTGCTATGTTGCTATTAGAGAATAAATGAAATCTTCCTTCTGGGGCCTCAAATGAGCAAGAAAAAGCTGTGATTGGGTACCACCCGCTGCCAGTCATCTCAGATCTCAAGGCCCACCCCCAGGTAGGCCAGGTCGCACCCACAGAGCTTGTCCATAGATAAAAATCTTTTTCCTCATCCCCATCAACTATTCAGACTTTGGGGAAGGAGGACATTTTTCCAATAAAGAGCTAATGAATCAGGAAGAATATTATCTTATTTGAAAATATCTTGAGTAGAAAAATACAAGGGTCTTTGTTTTAAATCCCTTTGGTGGCATATCTACATCTGAGTTCATGGGCTGCTCACTGCGTCACAAAAAGAATGAAGACACTAATTAGCCCTGACAAAGCAACGGGGCTTCCCCTGAGCGCTGAGCGGAATGTCCCAGGTGCAGCTGTAAGCAGATGATGAGTAGTCCACGGAAAGTGCTTGGAAGGGGCCTTGACAGTCAGGGACTGGATGAAGGATAGCAAGTATGTCATTCATTAAGTGCATATTGAGTGCTGACTGGGTGCTCAGGGCCCCTGGCCTCAGGAGGTCACCGTCCAGATACCTCAAGGGGCACAGAATGCCCCCCAGAGCCGTGTCTCTGATGAAAGTGGGAACCAATCCGGCAGAATGAGGCCAGGAGAGAGCGCCCCAGGCAGACTCAGAAGCAGCTGAGCCCTTGGGGGAAGGCAGGTGCTTCCAAAGAGCTGGAGCTGAGAGTGCTGGAGGAAGTGAGGAGTGGGGATGGCCTGAGATGAGGTCCCCAAGCAGTAAAGGAAACAGAAGAGGAGATTTTCAAGAAAATGAACGGATAGAAATATCGGTGAAGGGGGAACTGGGCTTGGGGGGAAAGAAGGAAGGTAAAAGAGTAGCAGAACTGGAGATGTTTTTCTCCAAGCAGCATTGGGAGAGGCCAAGGAGCTTCCCTCCAAGCCGAGGTGGAGCGAGGGCACAGGGAGCACAGCAGTGGGTCCTACTCTGTTCCACGGGGCTCAGAATGTAGCAGCAACAGCAATAAAGACATCAGTTCCCACGAATATAAGGTGTTAACATTGCTAGATTTGGTGTAGTGGCTCAACCGTGTCATCAAAGAGACAGACTTCTTTTGTCTTCCTGCTTTGTCATCCCCAGGATATTAACTTTCCATCCTGAGAAAACATCTCCAGTTCTGCTACTCATGGTCACAAAAGGGCTGCTGGAGCACCACACAACCTCATTCAAGGCAGAGACATGAGAAAGGGTAAGAAAGAGGCCTTGTTCCTGTAGCATCCTCTTGTATTAGAGAAAAATATACTTCCCAGAAGTCCCCAGCAATTTGGTTCATGTCTTATTGGCCAGATAAATCTCATGGTCACCCTGGACCAATCAATGACTAAGAGGAAGTGAATTACCACCACTGATCTAGGGAACTCAAGGTTCATTATCTGGGTCAGGGGCAGATTTACCTTCCCTGAGTACATCGTTACCTTCCCGAAAGTGGGACAAAACTGGGACCTGTTACCACAGAAGGAGGGGGTAGGAATGGTTGTTGAGTGGGCCACGTCCTGGCACAGACTGTTTTTGCCTGGAAATAGTGCTCCAACATCCTGGGCAATGGGGGGACTGGGAGAGTCATTCCTAGAGAACCCAGAAGTGGTCCTCTCAGTGACAGAGGGCCAGAGCCAGAATGGGACTTGCCCAGGGTTATTGGTCTACAACCTGGCAGAGAACTCTCAGCCAGCTCAGTCTCCCAGGACTATATTTGGTTTGGGGGCAGGAGAGGGAGGGGTGGGGGGTAATTTTGATCATGGGTGAAATATACATAACATAAAATTTACCATCTTAAACATTTCCAAGCATAGAGTTCAGTAGTGTTATGTACATTTACATCATTGGGCAACCCATCTCCATAACTCTTTTCATCTTGCAAAACCAAAACTCCATGCCCATTAAGTAACGACTCCACATTCTCTCCTCCCCCAGCACCTGGCAACCGCCATTCTACTTTCTGTTTCTATGAATGACTGTGCTAGGTTCTTCATATATGTTGACTCATACTTACAGTATCTGTCCTTTGGTGACTGGCTTATTTCATGTAGCAAAATGTCCTCAAGGTTCATCCGTGTCATAGCATGTTGCAGAATGCCCTCCCTTTTTAAGGCTGAATTCTAGTCCATTATATAGATAGACCCATATTGTTAATTCGTCTATCAATGAACACTTGAGTTACTTCCTCCTTTTGGCTACACCATGCTGTAGAGGCCAGAGCACAGGGTGGGGACAGACATCTAAACACCTGTGGTTCCTAGTCCTCATCTGGCCAGCCTTCAGCTGCTCACAGCAGGGCCAGGGAGAAAGATGCATTTTGAAGACACTGTCATCTCTTGCTCTAGAGGTGGAACCGGTCCCTTGGCACAGCCAGACCCCTCAAGATGTACTGCTGTGTTGACCAATCGACAGTGATGTCTGAAACACCACCATTCACGTTTCACGCGTGGTGGCTCTTTACATTGAGGCCAGCCATTCAGGCCCTAGCGTGCTCCCAAAGCAAACACCCTTCTCCCCAAGAGCGTTATCCTGCAGGGGGCCCTCAACGTAATGTTTCTCTTTCTCACACCACTTTCCACGTAACGTGCTCCCTTCTGAGTAGCACCCAGCAGATACATGGGAGCAAAGAAGAAGGGACCAGGCCGGAGAACAGCAGAGCACAAACAAAAGGCCTTTGCCACTTTCTCCCCCAGCCTGATAAGCCTTACAAGTCTTTTAGTTTCAGAAAGAGAAATCTTTAACCCAATTATGTCAAACCCCACTGGATACATTTGATCTGGGGAAAATACCATCTCTGGCAATCATAAAGAATATTAAGGTATTAGCAGTCATCGTTTTAGAATTGCATTGGAAGGGGAGCTGGATATAATTGCACATCAGTTGCTCAAAAATCAGCAGTAAAAGAAATTTACATTAGTGTATAAATTACCCTCTCAGCAATATAAATTAGCATTTTATACCTCCTAATGACAACAGTGCAGGCCCTGGCTGTGCTAAGCAGAGATTTGTTGGAGGAAGGAGTGGCTGTGCTCTGACTCCAGCGGGCACCTGGGCCTCAGTGCTGAGTCGGGGAGCAGAAATGATTAGAATCTGCCTGTCACCCGCCTGGAAGCCGGCGCTACCAGAAGAGTCTCCAGTCAGCAGAGCACCAGGGAGGCATGCAAACCCTGGGCAGGCTCTGCAGAGAACAAAAGTAATTTGCCTCCCTTGCCCTAAACAGCACAAGAAGTCCCCTCCCCCTTCCTCCTTTGGAAAAGAAGGCTCTGGGTTTACTTGGAAAGCTGTTATGTTATCAACACTTTGGTTAAGAATATTTGGTGGCCTGTGCTCCGGTTCTGCAGCTTTGTGGCAGGACAGCCTAAGCCTAAGTTTAGAATCAGGGGCCATCTTTTTGCTGGAAGGGCCAGCAGAAAACACCTAGAAACCCCTTAGAATGGGGAGGCCCAGGCCCAGGGCAGCAAGGGTGTGGGGATGGGGTGAGGTGAGAGAGTGGGGGAGGGGGCTCTTCCTGTTGCAGGTAACAGAATCCAAAGGCAATATCATTCCAAAGGGCAGGTGGCTGGAGCAAGAAAGACTTCCTCTGGCTTCAGGGATAGAGTCCATGAGCTCAGATTCTGTTTGTTACCGTAGGTAGCTAGATATTAGTAAGGAAAGAAGCAAAGGGAAGCAGACGTTATTTAGCATAATCAGCTGGGGAACAAAGGCCTGTTTGCTTTGCTGGGAAATCACAGCTTCACACGCTCCCCAAGGAACCACCGTCCCTTCCTCACAGATCACTGGGGGAAGGGAAAGAACAATGAAGGAGGAGGGAGCACATGCGCAGTTGATGTCAACATGGCGCAGGGGGAGGCACTTGCCGGTAGAGGCCTGTCAGTCTAACCTGGGAAAGGGTCAGTTGGTTAGGGAGTGGACCCATCAGAAGCCCACAAAAACTTGGGGAGTTGATTGGTTATTCTGAAAGAGCTCCTGGTCTTTCCCCCCGGTGAAATGATTCAATTCTAGGGAAACAGAGTTCTCTCTCTCTCTCTCTCTCTCTCTCTCTCTCTCTCTCTCTCTCGCCCACCTGTAACACACTCACTCGCTTGTCCGCGCTCCCCCCTCCCTCCTGGGGAGCACACGAAGTCATGCTGGTCTAGCAGCCAGTGGGCCCTCAGCAGACCACAAGGGCTCCACAGGACTCCACTTTAATAGAGGGCCAAATTTCTGGACACTGGCTCTGTTTCTGTCCCTGTTTCATAGCAAGACAGACGGGGTGGGACACTGAAAACCCAGGGACAGCCTTCCCAAATAAATCCTGCCACACCACAATCTCCCACACGTGGGTCCGTGAAATGCTTCTCCCAAAGTACGGTGACAGAATGCAATTTCACCTGGCAGCATATCCATCCACCCATCTACCCTTCTATCTACCTATCTACCCATCTGTCTGTCTGTCTGTCTGTCTATCCATCTATCTTTCAGGTCTGTATGCCTCCTGTGCTGCCTTCTTTCTCTCTTACTATGTAGACAGACTTTTTCCAATCAGACAAGGAAGATGATTGCCAAACAAAACAAACACACAAATAAGCAGACTGTTTCTTTTGTCTGAGGGAGGGACTCTGATTGGCTCTTCTTGGTTGCATGCCCCACCCTCTGGATCAATCAGTGTTGAGAGGAGACAGAACATTACACTTAGCTAGGCTTGGGTCACCTGTTCCCTACCATTTGAGCGGGTGGTAGTGGTGGCCATCATGGATTTGCAGTCCCACCAAACCCACAGAGAAAGGGAGCATAGCAGTTCTCACAGAGGAATCAGGGGTGCTGGGCCCTCTAGCAAGTGGTTTGTCCAAAGGGCCCAAAGACATCAGTGACAGAGCCAGGATCAGGACCTCGCTCCTCTCCCTGTGGTCCTGAGCACCTCGCGCAGTGTGCCCAGTGAGGATCATGGAGGTTTGGAGAGGGACAGAGCTAGGGCAGAGGCAAACTCGGCATGCCCTTCTCTTGACCATTTAGAGACAACAGCCATGTACTAGTCTGTGGGAGAGAGAAAACAGAGCACAGGGGCCACGAAATACAGCCAGGCTCCGGCAGGCCTGTGCAGCTCTGATTTCAAACAGCTCCCCAAGCAACCTCAGTGAACAGCCAGCGTCCAAGGCTCTGGGCTAAGGCACGGGGGTCCGCAGAATGGCCCTGTTCGAACTGGACACAGGATCAGGGCCACATCACACTAGCAGGGTCGTGCTGTGTGGTTTCCAGGGGCATCCCTGGTAGTAATGGCTTCAAGTGAAATCCCAGAATCACTGACTCGTCTAGCCTTCCCAGGAAGAAGATGCCCGGTGGGGAACCCATCTCAGAGGTCCTGCCAAGGTCATGGCTGAGATGAGACTAGAACACATCTCTAGACTGGCTTCCCCGCCTTCCCAGCCACCCATCCACAAGAGAGATGGCAGCCAAGTAGCATCTTCTGACCCACTGCTCCAACCTCGTTTTCCTCCCAATTCAACCTGTGGCTTCCCTGCCTCCTTCCTTGTGGGACTCTGTGGGGCTCCCCGAATTAGGGAGTCAGGACCAGTATAATTGTCTGGAACCATGACTGCTTGTTTCTGCCACGTTGGTGTCTTACATCCCCAGTTGGATCAGAAACCCCTTGAGGAACGCAGGGAGGTGGTGAGGTTACGGGGAAATGTGCCCCCAGAGAGCAAGAAGAAGCAGGACCGGTGCCTGCCTTGCTGTGTACAAGCTGTGGGAAAGCATCCTACTTACTGAGGACTCTGGAGCCTCGGTCTCCTCGTCTGCAAAATGGGGGCCTTCGCACCTCTCTTCCAGGACAGAGGTGAGGGGTGAGGAGTGAGCAGATGACCTGTGCGAGGATCTAGGCCATGAACCCAGGGTCAGCTTCTTGCTTCCTGCCTCCCTTGGAGGCCAAGACCAACTCTTGCCCTCTCTGCATCGCCCGAGGACAAGAGCCAGGCCCTGATTGACTGGCTGATTAATTAATGTAGAGACCAGATTTCCATGAAGATGTTTCCTGACGATAAAAAAAAATCCCTGGAGAATGAAATGTTATGTGTCACTTGTCAACAAAGCCCAGCAGTTTTCAGTGAAATAAGTAAGCATCTGATTCTGGAAAAACTTAATTAAAACTGCTGTTGGCACTCAAGTGATTGACACCACCCTTCCCAGCCTGCGCCTGGTGACTCCCTGGGGAGACACCAATTATCTCCTGGGGATATTGTGAAATTCTCAAAACACTCCTCTAAACAACATAAATCTTGAATTCGTTTTAACTTTTAGGAAAAAAATCAGATCATGCAGCAGCTTTTTCAGGAAAAAAACTCCAAAGTTTGGAGCCAAGTGAACCTAAAAGAAAGGGATGCTGTTGCAAACAGACCCAGGGTACGGACCCAAAGTCCAGAGCTCCGCGTTCCAGAAACACTGGTTGAAGGCCCACTGTGTGCTAGTCCCCGGGAAGGTCTCAGGCCCACTCTTCCCCTCGGACTTGAGAGGCAATGGGCTCTGTAAACAGAGGCGGTTGGGCTCTCGGTTTCTCTGCCCCAGCAAAGCCTGGGTCACCGGCTCTGTGCACGAATCCTGACAAAGCCCCAGGGGAAAAGCAGCTGCCGACCAGCTCACCTCCCGGCCACCTCCACCCTCCAGAGTCTCAGCCCTTCCAGCCCTGTTGCTTCCACAGTTCTCCTGCCTTTCAACAGTCAGTTTTTGTATTTTTTTCTAACTTTTCTCATGGTTCTTAGCAAGACTGTTGGCCAGCCGCATGTTATCCCATCCTCCCCAGAAGGGCAGGTTCAAAAATTACATACTTGTGGTCGTGAAATACAGCCCTGAGTTTATATGGAATAAATTTGGTCATGCCTTCATTCAACAAACATTTATTATGTGACAGTTCATGTTTCTGGGCCCATCGCTTCGTGGGAGGGAGGCTGCCGCCCCCAGCAGAGGGTGAACACTGAGCCCCAAGTTACTTGGGAATCCGGTGCCTCCACCCTCCTGGCTGAGTGCGCCCCGTTGGCCCACCTTCTTGCTGCCCTTTGGGTAGCAGTTTACCCTTTAGGCCTCCGTTTCGTTTCTAATCGGCCTCCAAGGCTCTTTGTGACCTGGCTTCATCTGGATAAACGAAGTGTTGTGTAAGAATGGTTGCCCTGGCCGGTTTGGCTCAGTGGTTGGAGCATCGGCCTGCGGTCCAGAGAGACCCAGGTTCGGTTCTCGCTAAGGGCACGTACCTTGGTTGCGGTTTGTCCCTGGCCCTGGTTGGGTTGTGCGGATGGCAACCATTCAATGTGTCCCTTTCACATCGATGTTTCTTTCTCTCTCTTCCTCTCTCTCCCTCCCATTCTCTCTGAACAAAAAAATGGAAGAATGTCCTCAGGTGAGGATAAAAAAAAAAAAAAGAATGGTTAATACCTGGCAACGTACCATCTTATCCATTTCTGCACCCATGACAGGCATCACTAATCAATCATGGAAGTTTTCCTTCTTATCTAAGATATGGCCTCAGAATTGTATTCGGCACCCGGGCTCCAGTAAGCCATTACCAATCCATCACAGAAAGCAAGCGAGAATAAACATGCTTGCCAGTCCTGGTTGAACAGACCTTAGCCCTCTGCACACCTGCCCAGACTCCACATCTGCCCCTGGCTCCTGGGGCCTGGCTGTTGAGCTTCAGTCCCTGGCTTAGACCTCATCTGCTCTGACCTGCCACAGGCTTTATCCCTCAGCTGCAGACGAGCCCTGGGTTGCAAACCTTCAACTCACTTCAATCACTTGCTGCTGGTCTTAGTCCAGGTTCTCCCTCCCCTGGTGACAGTCCCCTTCCTGTCCTACTGGCCAGACTCAGCTTCTTACGTTATCCAGAGCCCGGCCACCCTCTTCCCAACAGTCTGGGGACCGCCCTCCTGCACTACCCTGAAGGCTACATTGTAACCTCATGCCTCCTAACCGCCTGCCTCGGGCTGACTGCATCTGGACCACGGACCAGGAGGCCTGACTCCTGGGCTCAGCTTTGCTACTAGCTGTGGGAACTCAGAGGACCGCTCTCCCTGTCCAGACCTGTTTCTCTCCTTGCGGAAATTAAAGGGTTTAAACTATATTCGGGACAGCAAGTACCTGGGAGGCACGCTGCCCCTTCCAATCTAGGGTTCCTGGCAGGCATCACTAACCAGTTGTGAGACTCTCTCACTAAGTACCGACTCACTAACCCAGGAAACCACTCGGAACAACTAGAGTGGGTCCGCGGATGAAATCTGTTTGCCTCCTAATTGTTTGACCTACAGCAGCTCTTTGAACCCAACCTTCTCTAGTCTCTTTAAACTCTGCTCTGGCCATTCCCATGTGTGGGGGGCAGAATAATGGCCCCACAAAGATGTTCACGTCCTAATCCCCGGAGCCTGTGACTATGTTCCCTTAAATGGCAAAAGGGGCCCTGCAGGTGTGATTAAGTTAAGGCTCTTGTAAGCAGGGGCTGCATATCCAGGTGGGTCCAATGTAATCACAGGGAGGCAGGAAGATCAGAGTCAGATAGAGAGAAGATGTAAGGACAGAGCAGAGATGAGAAAGGAGAGAAAATGCTTCCTGGCTGTGAAGATGGACGATGAAACCATGAGCCTAGGAATGTGGTCTCTAGAAGCTACAAAAGGCAAAGGAATGTCAGCAATTCTCCCCTGGAGCCTTCAGAAGGTCCGTGGCCCTGCCAACACCTTCCTCGTAGACTTCTGGCCTCCAGAACTGTAAGAGAACAAATAGGTGTTGTTTTAAGCTACTGAGTTTGTAACCGTTTGTTACAGCAGCCACTAGAAGCTCATCCCACACCCGCCACCAGCTCCCGCCTCTGGATCTCCGCTGTGCGCTCTGCCTTCCCCCCACCGGGGTCCGAGGCCTCTGTCTGGAGGGCACGTGTTCTCCCACCCGCTCTGCAGATACCCAGGTGTGTGCTTTGCATTGACCCCCAGCAAACTGTGAACCCCGTGGGGAGAGAGCTGGGCCTTGCACCTTCACATTTCCACGGTGCCCGGCAGCAGGAAGTAACCCAAAGAGACAGGCTTTGGACATATCTGGGTTTGAGTCCTGGCTCTGCCCCTTACTAACTGTATCACTTTGGAGATTTTGCTTTCGTGTCTTAAAAAAAAATGGGCAGATGAACAGTACCCGAAGAGATGCTGCCAGGGTTTAATGAAATGATACTCAGCAGTGGTCCCAAGGACCCAGGCACGATACCAGGAAATCTGTCATTCTCTGACGCACTGGTTTGATCATGCCTACCGTGGGCCCTGCACAGCCTCCCAGCCTCCCAGTCTCCTCACTCTGTCTGTTTGCTCGCTTTTAATTCTTAATCCACATGACAACCCTATAGGCACTGGTGGTCCCACTTGACACGTGTGAAAGCTGAGGAAATGATGTATGATCTTGAGTCTACAGCATGAAACTGTATAATGAAGCGGTTACAACCTCAGACACTACAGCCAGTCTGCGTTCAAATCCCAGCTTCAGCGCTCATTAGTTATATAACCTCGGGCAGATTGCTTAAACTCTCTGCGCCTCGGTTTCCCCTCTATAAAATAGGAACAATAATACTGTCTACCTCAAAGAGTTGTTGTGAGAATTCAGTGACCAGTGACAAAGAGGGGGTCCCCTTCCTTCTCCCCTCCTACATAAGTTTTCAAGAAATTTTTTCAAAGTCAACTGACACTTACAGACTTCTCCCAGCCCTAAATCCTGGGGTTCTGTGTGCAGATCGATTTGTTAATGCCCAGCCACACATTCAAACAGGTCCACTAGCTCGTCAAAGTCCGCTCTGGACCTCGTCCGCAAGGAAGATGAGGCCTGCCCCCCTCTCGCTCCGCCACCTCGGCCCTGGCTGTTCTCATCTGCGGCCACTTTCCCCCACTGCTTACATTGTCATCTTGGAGTCAGATCACCAGCTCCAGAGAGCTAACAGAATCTCCCGGGTATGTGGCAAGGTGCCTTTGCCGGGGTTTCACATACCAGCCAAGGCCCGTGAGCCAGAGCCACCGGAGCCCTCCTGCCACCGCCCTCAGCACTGACCTCAGAGAGCTCCCCCTGGGGCCTGGAATCACTGGGACCAGAACAAGCTCCTCCCAGTTTCCCACTATAACTTAGGGAATAATGGATGGGTATGGAGACCCAGAGACACGTGGTGCAGTAGCCACTCACTGCAAGACCCAAAGGTCCCAAGTGTGAAATCATACAGCAGAGGTCCGCACTAGAGCTGATGCGGTCTTACCTCTCCTCTCTCCCCTGAGAGAGCAAGAGCCCTTCTGTTCCTCCTTCGTGTCACCACAGACACAGGACCTGCAGTACCCAAGGAGCTCAATATGCACTAATGGGATGGATGAGTGGATGGATGAACAGATGAACGGATGGATGGATGGATGACTGGATGGATGGATGGATGGATGATTGGATGAATGAGATGGTGAGTGAGTGAACAGATAAATGAGGGAATGGATGGAACTTTTGCTTCCAGACAATTTTTAAAAATCTATCCTCGGATCAAAGGAGTTTGCGGCTTCAAGATCGGTGCATGAGATATCTAGGCATGGAGAATGGAGTCGGGACATGGTAAACCACAGCATGAGATCTGTGCTGTCCCTGAGGATGGTTAGAGCCCTGAGTCTGACCCTGCCCAGCTGTTAACATCACCAGGGACCTTGTGGATGCCACCCAGATCCTTAGAGAAACTGGCCTGAATTCTCAGAAGCAGGGGATGCAAAGCCATGGCTTACTCAGAACCTCAGGCTGGACCAGACGTCCCCACCCACCAAAACAACTTGAAGATCCAAGAACACTGTCTCCTGCTTGATGTGTTTGCAGTCCTGCTTTATCCGTGGCTCAGCCAGCTCTGTGGGGTTAAGGATATGAATCCAGGAAGACTCGTGTTAAGTGGCCCTTTAAAGGATACCAGTCGCCCTTGAAAGAAAAGATGGGAAGCAAGATATACAGAAATGGAGAATTCAGGCTCCAGACTAAACCTCTCACTAGCTGAATAACCTTGGGAAAGTCACTAACTTGTGTCTTAGTGTCGCTAGTGGAAGTGGGGTTCTTGTGCTGTCACAAGGAACGCATTCCAGGAGACCCGCAAGGGGAGGTAATGTCTGCTAAGATTTATTTGTAGCGTCAAATGCAAAATCAAAAGAGTGCCCCCCCTGCGTTCCCAATGTCCCATCTCTGTCCATCCCGCCATGGAAAGTCAGGGCCAGAAACAGGGTCAGTGTCCAGAGATCCTGTGCCACTGGTCTGACATTAGCAGTCTCAGTCCCCATCCAGGTAGCTAGTGCTATTCCCGGCCACAATCTGAGGGCCACATGGTTACTATGGAGAGAGAATGTGCAAACACACAGACAAACGCAGGTCATGGAGCAAGAGAAAAAGGCTTTGTTCCCTGGGATTATATTATCTGGGGTTTGGAAAGAACCAGGAACTTTTTCAAAGTAACCAATCAATTTCCCAAACTTTCAGGATTTCTGATGGACCCACCCCCTAGCCAATTGATCCCTTTTTCAGGTTAGACTGACAGGCCTCTATGGTCACCATCAAGGCTCCTACTGCGCATGTGCTCACCTCCCCCTTCACTGTTCTATCCCTTCCCCAGGGAACAACCAGATGCTTCCCTGGGGAGTGTGTGAAGCTATAACTTCCCAGTGAAACAAGCAGGCTCACGCTCCCCAGCTGATTATGCTTAATAATGTCTGATTCCCTTTCCCTCCTTCTTTATTAATATCTAGCTACCTACACTAACATTAGTTTCCCTGACTATAGAATGAGTGTAACGCCCATCTCGGGAGGCTGTTTCAGAGATTAAATGGCACCGTGTCTGGGAAGCACCACACAGAAACACCTGCTCGTACTGGGTCTCCAATGGGGGCTGCCGTGTCAGGGGCGGGAGGTGACGATGGGGACACTGTGGCTCCTGATGGGGACAAGAAAGCCTGAGCCCAAATCGCCATGCTAATCAGAAGAATGTAATATGTGACTGTGGCATAATAAAATATAGATTTGGTCTTTGTTCTTGGTTCCTGGAACAAACCTTCAAAAATTCTTGAAATTTCTTGAGTGATAGGGATGTCTTTTATTATATATAACAAGTCCCTTTAGGCTAATGGCAGAGGGGCCCCTAGACCGCATCAGGATGGGGATTTAGGCTGCAAAAAGATTAATTTGATTAGAGAGTTGAGATGTTCAGCCCCACCCCCACCTCTGAAGGGAGCGAGACTGGAGATTGAGTTTAATCATGCGGCCAATGCTTTCATCAATCATTCCTGAATAATGAAAACTCAGTTTAAAACTCTGAAACAATGAGGCTGGGGGGAAATCCAGGTTGGTGAACATACCCATGTGTTGGGAAGGTGGCCCACCAGGAGAGGGCATGGAGTTCGGTGCCCACCCCCCATACCTGGCTCTATGTATCTCTTCCATTTGGCGATTCCTGAGTTGTGTCCATTCTAATAAAACTATAATCATAAGTCTAGCACCTTCCTGAGTCCTGAGAGCTATTCTAGCAAATTACCAAACCTGAGGGGAGGCACCCACGAATTTGTAGTCATCCAGGCAGAAGTGTAGGTGGCTTGGGAAGACCCTAGACTTGCAGCTGGCATCTGAGGGGGGCAGTCTTGTGGGCTGAGCCTTTAACTTGTGGGATCTGCATAACCGCATGTAGTTAGTGTCAGAACTGAATCGAACTGTAGGACACCACGTTGGCTTCGGAGAGCTGGGTGTCACAGCAGAGTGACATGTATGGGACACAGACAAGGAGCTTGGGGAGCGAGCCCAGAGGAGGGGGGAAGAGAGCAGAGCTCCTAGTTGAAGGTGTTCAAAGCCTGCTTCTCCTCTCCAGCCTCCCCCGTCCCACCTTTGCTAAGTCCTAGGAAACAGAAAGACCAGATAAATATGCAGAGGAGACATGGCCAGGGCCAGCTTGATGGGAGAGGGAGAACCTCAGGCCTTACTTGCCCATCCCAAGTTGAGGACAAGTCCCCTGCCTCACTTTTCTGCACCCTCCGGAACCATCTTGTGTTCAGTCCGCAGACCAGTGACTCCGTGGAAAAGGGGTGGGGCCCGTGCAGATGAGGAGAGCCAGGCCCGGGAAGGCAGATGCCCCCGGAGTGGCAGCCATCCTCCCAGCAACGTGACAACACTCGGGAAGAAGATCTAGTCCCAGGAAGATCTGTTCCATGACAAATCCCCCCCCCAGAGTAACACTCCCTTTAAGCGTTAATAGCAGAATCCATAAGAAGAAAAGTTTCCTCTGAACAGAGCATATTCCTCAGGGGCCACTTTGCTTCCTGCTGCGGAGTTATGGCCCTCGGAGGACGGCTGTCTTTCCATCAATTGCTTATTTCCAGTGAGCAGAGGGCCTGGGTTTGACAGAACAGGACAGACATCTTTCAGCCAGGCAGGCAACAGGGAGAAGGAGCAGAGGGATATGGGGGGAGGCAGTAGCCAAAATAGTGCCGCGAAGACTGGGTCTGGGAGACGTGGACGTAAAACCTTCATCTATTTTCTACCACTTATGGGACCTTAAGCAAGTCAGGTCTGCTCGGTTTCCAACCGGGGTGACACTGTCCACGCATAAGGTTGTTGGAGGAAAACTGAGGTGATGCATATTAAGATTCCGGCCCAGAAGAGGCTGGAAAGCAGCATCCAGCTCAGGGCTGCTCCAACTCCCACATCAGAAGCACCGGGAGACGTTCTGAGCGCGCAGACCTGGGCCCGGGGGCAGGAGCGCACTGCTCCGGCGGAGGTGCAGCTCCGCTGAACCACAGCTGCTGAAAGACGATCAGAGCCCGCCAGCCGGAGGCAAGGGGGCAGGGGCAGGAAGGGAGGTCTCGCCATACTGCTATTTGTCTTCTGGTGTTCTGGGACAGTCACATCTTCTTTTCACATTGTCCTTCGTCGTGCTCCTAACATATCTGCCTCAGTTCTCAAAATGCTTCTGCCATATTCGCTGATCTGCGCAAACTTCTAGGCGGGTCCCCAAGCTGGAGCACACAGCAGCGTCCCCTGGGGAGGGGAGGCCCCCACCCACACCCAGGAGTGTGGGCTGCAGCAGGATGGACATGCCTAACAAGTCCCCAGGTGGTGCCCATGCTGCTGGTCCGGAGAAGGCACTGCTCCCCCTGGACAAGGACAGCGCATGCTTTGTGTCCGCTAAGCCCTGCCCGGGGAGCCAGTCCGTCGGAATAGCCCACCCTCCATCCACCTCCATGGCCTCTATTTTCCCAATTCAAAGTCAATTGGGGTTGGAATCCACATATTTGGGAGGGGTGTGGTTCCCCCAAATCCACTCTGCCCTTTTCTGGCTGGCTCTTCTTGGGGAGGGGGGTGTCACCACCCTGGACAGGGCCTCGTAGGCCCCTCCTGTGCCAGCCAGCGATGGGTGAATAGAAGGCCAGGGCTTAGACGCAAGCGTTGGAGGGCTGTCCAAATACGCCATTATTACCCCCAGGAGCAGAATAATAATTACAACATCTAGGCGGGACTCGCTGTCCCGGACTCTTCTCCATGCGCTCTACACGTATCAACGCCTGGCTTCTCTCCAGCAAACTGTGAGCTACGGACTTCTGAATTCCATTTTACAGATGAGAAGATGGAGGCACGGAGAAGCTAAGCAACTTGTCAAGTTCCCACAAGTCGGAAGCAGCAAGACCAGGACTGGAAATCAGTCTGGCTCCAGTAGCCCCTCAGCTTGGAAAGCTCCAGACCCAAAGCTGCCCCTTGCTTGGCAGAACTCAGACCCACCAGCACACATGCGAGGTGTGTGGAGAGGTTACCTTTCCATCTCGACCATCTCCAGGGGAGTAGGCCGCAAAGCCACCGCCTCTAATCTTCCTCCACAGTTAGGTGACTGCGTGACCTTGAGGTCAGGGTCCCCATGTGCAGTTGTGTAGGTTGTTTACTGCATGAAGTTACCCAGCCAGTGGGCAAGCAGGGCTGAGATCCCCCTTGCCCTCTGCTCACCAACCCTTGCCCCTGGCATGGGACTCTGTCTGCCTGGCGGGAAAGCCTTTTCTAATGCTCACATATGACTGAAACAACCCTACTTCAATCATTTCCTTTCTCTGGTCTCATTTTTCCACACCTGCAACCTGACAGTGTTCAATTGAGATGACCTCTAGGCCCCTTCCAGCTACGAAAGCCTCCCCGCCTTGACAATGAATCACTATGCGGGCTCACCAAGGGGCCATTCCAAGCCGTCTTGGCCACAGGCTGTTGTTAAAAGCACTCAAACTGGCTTTCTTGGACTAAATCCCCAATAATCTGCTCCCTCTCCCTCCTGAGAGCTCTGTCTGAAGCTGTGGATTTGGATCACTCAGCTTCCTCCTGGCCATTTCTTCCTGGCTTTCATTATTTTGCTCATTGCCGCGGACGTGCACCAAAGCAAAGCACACAAAAGCTCCCACTGGCACGGAAAACAGAAACATCTGCTGGCGTCCTTGGGCAGCTGGCTGTGGGTGTCCGGCGGCAGAGCCGTTTGCACTGAATCAGCTCCTGCTCAGATCTGCACACAGCTCTGCAAGCAATAAACCTTCCAGACGGGACGGCTGCGTTGCAGTAGGAGAGCGTTGGCTGGGCTTCAAAGGCCGCTGTGGAAAGTGCAGGAAGAAATGACTTGGAGTGGGAACGCCCCAGGAAGCATTATTGCCCTCCCTCCTCCGATCATTGCCAAGCATCTCCTGTTTCTAGCTAGCACAGCACAGCTTATTTTAGTCATTTCTTCTTTCCTTCTGTTCTTCCACAAACATTTACCCAGCACCTCCCCCATGCCAGCCACTGTGTCAGTCTACACATACCAGCAGGAACCCAGGTCCCATCTTAGAGGGGCCCGCACGACAGTGGGAAATAGAGCTGTGCAATCAATAACTGCCGTACAATGGAAGGTTGATGTCATTGTAGCAACTACTAAATAGTACCATTGTTGAACACAGTCCCTGGGACGCTAGATGATGGACCAGGAAGAACACGGGTTAGGGAATCCTGCAAAACTGGTTTTAGATACCCAGTCCACCATCCCCATTTCTCACTTCTCAAACAAAGATGCTAAGAGGACCTCACACTTCCTGGGCCTTCCTGGCTCATTGCAATCCCCTGCTATTTCCATTACCCGTTGAGAGCTATCAGACCTAACTCTCCTCACCCCATAACCACTTTTCACCAAGGTTGTCTGCAGAATCCAGACGGAGTTCGGCACCACTGCAAAGACGGCCTGGTGCCTCCCCTTGGCTGCAAGAACAAGGCGGCACCGAATGCCTTTCCAAAGTTTGTGGCCAGCGGATCACACCATTCTTCTTTGTCATCTTTGACCCCCACCCAAGTGCAAATTTCTCTCATTACCCCCACCCATCTGGGGTTTTTCCCCTAATGACCCACCCTCCCACCATCTGGAGTCCTCATGACAAGGAAAACTTGCTCTCCTTACCCCTCGGGTCGGTCACAGAATGCTCCATTTGCAACTTGCATTAACTCTAATTCAGGGTACAGGGCAGTTTTACTACCAGAATGGCCAGTGGTATCAAATGGCCCCAGAGATCATATAAGGACAGAAAATTATACTTGGGCTTTAACAGCAAGGCCGAACTCATCGGAGAACTCAGTGGAGCCTATATTGGTGGAACAAAGTCAAAAAAGCCAGATTGTGGTGGGTTGATTTGTGGGTGAGCTGAGATAAAGCAAGGAAGTATAAACAGAGCTTTCCAGAAGGTTTAAGGGAAGAGGAGACAGGATGACAGCTGAGAGGGACCAAAAGGCCCAACAAAGGATGAAGATGGAGAGCCACCTTGGAGAGAACTCTGCGCCCTGGGGGATGTTCTCTCTGACCCATGATAACTTAGTCCATTAGTTAGTCCTCTTCTCTTCTACTAAGCTACAGCCCTCTGATAGACATGTGCGCTACACATCACAGCCTGAAGAGACTTTATGGACCTCGCCTAGCACACGCACTCTATGGGTAAGGAAACTCAAGACCAGAGAGACCAAGAATCCTGCCAAGGTCACCCAGCAAGCAAGTGCAAGACCAAGGATGAATTCCCTTGTCTTCTCATCCTCTAGACTTGGTTATGCTCCCTGTGCCATGCAAATGAACTCCCTGAAATAAAATAAATCATGTGTGTCCAGGGGTGTCATAAACATGGGAAGGTGCACCAAGAGTCTGTTTGCACAGGGACTTGGGGGAGAATTCACCCTGGGAAAGGAATGACCCCAGGATGACGAGCCTGAGTCCTCAGAAGGGAGGTGAACTCAGAGTGTTCAACACAGCCGCATTGTCCCGCGGAACCACCCCCAGTTGGTTCTGTAAAATTCTGCTATGGCCTTGGAACACAAGCCATACCTTGGGGAGGACACTCTTAGTTGAGGGTCCTGCAGGAATTAGGGGGCTTTCTCCACCCCAGAGCCACAGAGCGTGTCACAGTGAGCATCGCTGCTCTGGGCCATGAGGGCAGAGGCAGAGCAAGGGAAGGTGTGGAAGGGCCAGCAATGGATGGCAAGGCCACAGAGCCTGGGGAGCCCTGCAGGCCCATTGGGGACACACCCTGGGCACAATGGCAGTGCCCAGTGAGGGACAGTGATGTCAGTGGCCAGGCCTGGCAGAACCAGGCACATGCATCACGAGTCATGTGATACACCCTTGAGGGCTCCAGAAACTCATGGAGAGGACAAACTACAGGGAACTAGAGGTCCTATGTCAGGAGGTCTACACCAGCAAGAGGGCCACGCGGCCTGTCGAAACTCGGGTTGCAAGGAAAAGGCCAATAGAAGAAAAGGCCCACAGGTATGGACATGCCCATTTCCACTCTGTCCATGCCTTGGCTCACATGTCCCCCTGGAATACCCTTCTTTCCTTCTACTTAGCTACACCCCTCTGATCGCCAAGGCCAAGTCAGGCCCCTCCCCGGATCTTCCATCCCACCGCCTTCTCCTTCCTCTGAGGCCGTGTACTGACCGCATGGCAGGGGAGCCGTGACTTGCTCTCTTGCTTTGATGGTGTGTCTCTGCCAGCTGACAGGTCCCAGGAAGGGTGGGACATCCCCCTCTGCTTCCAGCACAAGACCTGGCCTCACGGACCTCCCATGAGCCTGTGCAGACCCAGGCCTGACTGCACCACCTGCTCCACCGGGACAAGCAAAAGGGATCAGTTAAAATGGGGTCGATGGCCCTGGCCGATTTGGCTCAGCAGTTAGAGCGTCAGCCTGTGGTCCAGAGAGACCGGTGTTCGGTTTCCACTAAGGGTACGTACTTCGGTTGCAGTTTGTCCCCGGCCCTGGTTGGTCATGCGGGTGGCAGCCACTGGATGTGTCCCTTTCACATCGATGTTTCTCTCTCTCTCTCTCTCTCTCTCTCTCTCTCTCTCTCTCTCTCTCTCTCTCTACCTCTCTCTCTCCCTCCCACTCTATCTGAACAAAAAATGGAAAAATGTCCTCGGATGAGGATAAAAAAATTTTTTAAATGGGGTCAATGAAGAAGAAGCTGTGAGTCCCCATGGAGCCCTTGCCCTCCTCAGGTTGCACAATGACTGGGTGTTCCCTAGCCACCAAATGTGACGTCAGACCTTGGTTCACACTCTGCTGGGACAAGAAGTGAAGCTCTCATTAATTGTCAGGGTCTCTGTGACTTCCTCTTGTGTTCTCTTTCCCAACCTGGCTGTTATGGGCTGAACTGTGTCCTTCTCCAGGTCCCAGATCAAAAGCATCGCTTTCCCTGCTGACATTTTTATTCTTGATGGTATACAACATGCTCAGCCTCTGCAATATCTGGTCTGAGAACAAGAACACTGGGACCCAGGCATGAGCATGCAAGTCCCTCTGAGGTCTCTCTTCACCCCACCACCCTAACCCCACGGTCCTGCGCTTAGCCAGCCCCGCCCGTCTGCTCCACCTGCTGGAGTTCTACCTGAACCAGGTAAACCAAAACCCCAAGCTTCCTTCTGCCCTCCTGCATCTCCTAGCCTCTCTCTGTCACATTCTGAATTCTCTCAGGGATTGTAAGTGGGAAGGATCAAGGGCAATTCAGCAGAAAATCTACAAGGAGTTCTCTACATGTTGATGAAGCCATGGCTTATCCGCTGTGTTGAACTTTGATTTATCATCATTTTAATGTCTTAGCAAGTGAAGGGCACCCTCGTAAAGCATTGCAGCACCTTTAAATGGAAAGGAATCATTTCCCTTGGACCGGGGCAAGGAAACTCCGCTCTTATGATCTGCAGTCCAAAGGAAATCCTCAGCGGAGGTTAAGAGTTTTAATACAAATAAAGGAAGGTTCTTTCATATCCTACTGAGCAAACCACTTCACAGCCATCAACATGCCTGTATTTAGACAAACTCACCTTCCACTCAGGGACCTGGCTCACAGCAGGCGAGTGGAAGGAACTGTGCCACCCTGGTCCTTCTCCCAGGGGGCCTTTGCTGCCCAGCTGAGAGACTGGTCAGCTGGCAGCCTCCAGCTATCCACTCCTTCAAGGTCAGCAAAGAACTGCCTCGCCCAAGGTCACACCCTTCCCAGGCAGCCCAGGCCCAGTGACTGAGTGGGGCAGAGATATGAAGACCCAGCCACATTGGCCCAACAAGGGACAGCTCTAAAGCGCAATGCTTTCTCCAGAGTCCCCCCACTGGAGGCATTGCCATTCAACTTCTTGTGCCCAAAGTGATTTCTTCCCCCTGCTTTCCACAACTACGATCCCTAATAATCAGCTTGCACCCCAAATTCCATCTCAGCATCTGCTCTTGCAGCATGAAACAGGTTGCATGAAGATGCCACAAAGGAGCTGGGAGCCATGGCTGGAGCCGCAGCTGGCCCTGGGTACAGGGGGTTGGCAGGGCGGTGCGCCTGATCTGCCCTGGAGGAGCTGCCATTCTGCCAAACTTGCATGACACCAAGAAACATACAAAACGATGGGCTGTGCCAGGGGACCAGAGAGGAAGTCTTGACCTCAGGTGCTGTGAGCCATCCCCCATCAGATGTTGGGAATGAGGAGGAGGAAGGATACATTGGAACTGCAAGAAGAAGATCTTGTTGGGAGAAGAAGGAGCTGAACTCAGTTCTGACTGTATTAATTCCAGCGGGATCTGGAAGGGAGGGGAGACAGAGGAGTGAAAGTCTAGGAAGTGGGGGTGTAGGGGTGTGGAACTCTGAGCAGCAACCCATCTGGAGATACAGTCTGGGAGGCATTACCACTTTGATGATGCAGTTGAGAGCATCGGAACACAGGAGCTGGCCCAGGGAGTGTGCAGTAGAAGAGACGGGGCGGGCACCAAGAGTAAAGATTAATTCCTCCAACCATGAGGCTATGGGAAAGAAATTCCTGTGGGTGGAGGTGGTCATCCAGGAGTTCCCCAAAGAGAGGGATCTTGAGCTGAGCCTGGAGGGATATAGAGACCACATTTACATCACAATGGAGAAGGTGTGGCCAAGAGGTGAGCATGGACAATGGAGAAGGTGTGGTCAAGAGGTGAGCATGGACAATGGAGAAGCTGTGGTCAAGAGGTGAGCATGGACAATGGAGAAGGTGTGGTCAAGAGGTGAGCATGGACAATGGAGAAGGTGTGGCCAAGAGGTGAGCATGGACAATGGAGAAGGTGTGGTCAAGAGGTGAGCATGGACAATGGAGAAGGTGTGGTCAAGAGGTGAGCATGGACAATGGAGAAGGTGTGGCCAAGAGGTGAGCATGGACAATGGAGAAGGTGTGGCCAAGAGGTGAGCATGGACAATGGAGAAGCTGTGGCCAAGAGGTGAGCATGGGAGTTCTGGAGAAGGAGGTGGTGATAACAGCACATTATGAATGTATTTAATATCACTGAACTGTATACTTAAAATGGTTACCATAGTAAATGTTATGTTTGTGTGTTTGTACCACAATGTAAAAATTGGGAAAAACAGCTGTTATACAAGGCATGATACAATGAAACAAACATAGGCCAGATGAGCTTTGAGATCTTAGATAAAGATGCTGGGAGACTAAGAACAACATTAAACATCATAGCATTTTTTAAAAATTATGAGTGGTCCAAATCTCCAAGCCGCAATTCCAACCTAGCTCCTCACGGTCTCAAAGATGAGCTAAGAAATACAGAGCAACTCGTTTCAAAATGGCTTTCCAGAATTATGGGAACCAATTGCCATTCTTACGTCGACTCAACTTTCCCCAAATCAAAGACATGACTGGAATAACTAGAGTTCCAAGAAAATCATTATAAAGCTCCTAATCGCTGGCCTATCTTATACTCAGCAGGAAACATGGATTGGCCTCTGTTCCCTTTGTGAACCGCCTGGGCCTTGCACAGGAAGCCTGGAGAATAATGGCGACAATCTGTGACATTTGGCACCAGTTAAAAATCTTAAAACCATTTTTCGTATAAAGACAATGTTGCAGGAACTGTTCCCTTCCTTCCAAACAGAAGTACTAGCCAATGGTTATTGTTTAAGTGATCTTTCTGAAGGTGTTCCAGTTAAAGAATAGGCACCGGACCATGTTAAACAATGGGATTTTCATGCAAAAACAAGAACAAAAGAACTAAAAGGTGAGAATGGAAGACACAGACAAGAAAAGGATCTTCAGTGGAGTCAGCCACTCAGTGCTCTGTGTCCTTGGACCTCATATCGCCAAGCCTCACTCTTCATCTCTCAAATAAAGCCACGGATGCCTGCCTTGCAAATTGTTGCAAGGATTCAAGAGGATGTGAGGAAAACACTTGACACAGTGCTTGCCACTTGGTAGGTTCTGGACAAGCCATGACTATTTTTACGATGAAGAAATCTTGCGTTCTAATATGCCGTGGCAGATACAGTGTCTTCCTTTTAAAATCATCATCCAGGAACAGAACTATTTACTCATCGTATCAGTGGATACCTTTCTGGGCTAGTGATCTATCATATGCACTTCAGAAGTTTGAGGGGCCGTGATTCGATCCGGGAGACAGGCAAACAGGCGCACTGAGCCGTGGCAGCACCAAGGCCCTGCCCCCAGTGGCTGTCTTACAGAACCTCCCACCGCCGGCAGCTGCGGAGGAACCTGCCACTCAGAATGCAAGCTCAGTTTTAGTTCGCAGTGTGGAAGGGCTTGGCATGCCAAATGCCTCGTTTCTGTATTTCATTTTGTCCCCAAGATAACCTTGCTGAATAATTGATATCATCTTCATTTTTACAGTGGAGGAAATTGAAGCTCAGAGACATCGAGAACCTCGCCCAAGGTCACACAGCAGTAAGTGGAGGGACCCGGATTTGAATTCATCTGTCTGAAGCTGGGTTCTGAGTATCCTGCTCCATTGCCAGTGTTTCCACCTTCTTTCCGCTCGTCTTGCAATGACCTCCCTGCCCTGTATCCCTTCTCTACCTGGCTTGCTGTGCTTTCCAGAAGCACATCTTCATCCTAACCCTTCTCCATGAAGCAGTGGGGTGACACCTCAGGGTAAGCCCAGCTCCCTTCGCTGTGTCTCAGGCCTTTATAGCCCACTTTACCCATCTTCGACTGCACTCACGCAGCTCCAGCCAGGCCCGAGCCCTCCCCATCCGCAGCAGACCTCCCGCCCCAAGCCCGGTGAGATCTCACCATGCCCTCCGGATCCTGGCCTCTCCAGCCCGACCTCACCTGCTCCAGGCATCTCTCAGCAATAGACGGAGGAGACAAGTCCAGCTAACCCACCCTATCACTTTGCCGATGGTTGCTGCAACAAATCACTGTGAACTTCGCGCCTTAAAGCAACACAAATGCATTCTCTTACATTCCTGGAGGCCAGAGGCTAACCTGGGTCAGAGGCTAACCTGGGCCAGAGGCTAACCTGGGTCAGCAGGGAGCGGCGTTTATTCTGGAGGCTCCAGGACAGCACCCGCTTCTTGCCTTTTCCAGCTCCAGCGGGGCCCACATTCCTTGGCTCCTGGCTCTCAACCATCTTCCAAGCCAGTAACCACTTCATTCCAACCTCGGCTCTGTGGTCGCATCTCTCGTCCCTCTGCTTCCCATTGTCACATCACCGACACTGACCCTCCTGCCCCCCTCTTATAAGGACCCTTGTGATTGAACTTGCCCATCCGGATAATCCAAGATAATCTCCTGCTCTCAACATCCTTGACTTAATGACACCTGTAAAGTCCCTTTTACTCTGTAAAGTCACATCCACGGGCTCTGGGGATTAGGACATGCTCCTCTTGCACCTGCCACGCCCACCTTCTTAAACTGTCCGTATGCAATAGACATGGATGTATGGTCCCAGCTCAGATGTGTCCGTTTTCCTATTGGAACTGTTTCCTTTTTGAGTCATTTCCATTTAGCAGCTGAAAACTTAACCTTGTTGCTTCTAGATATTCTGGCCACTCCTGATGTAAGCCAGGTCCTTGGAGCATAACTCTCCAATCCGCTTTCCACTTTCCTCTCTGCGCTTCCAAGGAAGGGCCACGTGTCGGTGAGGAACCAACGGCGGGCAGGGAGCTGGGCTTTCAGAACACTGGAACCCTGTGGACTGCAAAGCCGGGACCAGGGCAAATGCCAGCCCGACCTCTGCCACACAGCCTCCTGGTCACACATGTATGTTGGGGATCAGTTCTGCACCCCACATGGCAGTGCCCCTCTCGCTCGGTGCACATTCATCATGAGTGCTCCTGTTAAAATGCAGACGCTGGTTAAGTAGGTCGAAGGGGAGGAGGACCTGAGGCTCTGCATTCCTGACAAGCCTCTGGAGATGCCAATGCTGGGGGTCCACAGGCCACACGGGGAGCATCAGGGTGCTGCTGGACGGACTGCCAGCACAGGACTCCACAGGCCACACAAGCACTGCCACCTGACTCCTGCCACACATCCCACTGCTGCGTGGTGGATGCGGGGCTGGGGGGCGCAGAGGGCCACCCTCAACTTCCCGGACGCCCACAGCCCTGCTGTGCTGAAGCGTGGTGGGGCCCCTTTCCTCCCTTGTACAGGGATCAGAGTCAGAGCCCCTCGTGCCAGCTGTTAGCAAGAGAAACAAAACACAAGTTACACCACCAAATGCCATGCCCCACCTCCCAGCCCTGCTCCATTTGTCTTCCACCCCCGGCTCCCAGTGTAGTCGAGGGAGTGCTTCATTTAAAAACACGCATGCAGCCTGGCCAGTGTGGCTCAGTGGACTGAGCGTCGTTCCATGGACTGAGAGGTCCCAGTTCGATTCCCGGTCAGGGCATATGCCCAGGTTGCGGGCTCAATCCCCAGTAGGGGATGAGCAGGAAGGCCGATGTTTCTATCTCTCTCTCCCTTTCTCTCTCTCTAAAAAAATTAAGAAAAACATATTTTAAAAATAAAATAAAAACACATGTGCACACACGCATGTACACAGGTGCACACACGTGCACACACATACATGCACAGGCGTATACACGCACACTCATACACACATGCATTCACTGCATGTATCCTCGGCCTGCTCCTGATCTTCAGTCAACTCAGCTGTCTCCTGCCTGAGCTCATGTCCTCTTCTGCTTGCTCAGGGATGCTTGGCCCCACTGTGGTCAATCAGGGCCCTCAGGCCTGACCAGACAATCTCAGGGGTGGGTTCAAAGGGCAGTAGCAGCCATGAGAGTGACAAGGGCAGGACCGCAGCTAGCCCATAAGGTGTCTTTGTGTAAATTAAAAAAGGCCACCCACTTGGATCAGATATGGCGCCCCCAGGAGGGCACAGAGCATTTCAGTTCCAATGCCCACACCTACCCTTTGGCTGGGCACCTGCGGTGGGGAAAGAGGGACCACAGAGTTGCCTGGTTCAAGGGGCTTCATCAGTCCCTCTTCCCACATGCCATTCTTCAGAGTTTCCAGCCAGAAACCCCAAAACACCGTGTCCAGGAAGAAATGGTAAGGTTTCAGGGAGGGGGCGTAATCAAGCTTAACATCCTGAAGCATCAGACAGTCAAGGCAGACAAACTCAGAAGGAAAAAATTAAACATTGGGCTACAAAAATTTTACTTAGCACCAGAAAAAGAAATGCTTTTTCGAAGCCCCGATCGGCAAGGATGCAGAGGGCAAGACAGCGAGCCCACTGGCTGGCCGGTGTAAAGGGGAAGCTCACCTACTGTATTGTCAGAGAAAGAGAAAAATGCTTCCGGTTTGGGAAATCAGCTCCTGGGAACATCCTGGTGATGGGAACTCCAGGCAGTGAGGTTCCCAGCACAGGCACACCAGCAAGTCCTTCCTAAGGCTCTGGCACAGAGAGTGAATGAGTCAGGGCCGGACAAAGGATGCTGCTATAACAAACAGCCCCAAGTCTCAGTGACATAAAACAACAGAAGTTTATTCTCTTTCCTGCTGTGTGTCCAGTGTGGGTCAGCTGGGACTTGGCTCTATGTCATACTCATTCCAGGACCCAGGCTGACAGGGCAGCCAACATCTCAATCGCTGTGGGCGGGACAGAAACAGATAGCACGGACACTGGCTCTTGAAGCTTCTGCCCGAAAGCACACACTGTCACTCACATTTCACTGGCCAGAACAAGCCATGCAGCCAAACCTCACTTCAGATGGGAGCAGAAAGGCAGGCCTGTCCAGCTCCCAGGGGAGTGCCAGAACATTTGTAAACAGCCCTAAGGACTACCCAGGGAGGAAAATAAAGAGAAGAGATAGCAGAGGAGGGGAGGGAGCGGAGAAGAGGGAGGTTCAAGTGCAGGAAGGGAGGGGGGGAGCAGAGAGAAGCAAAGAGAAATGCCCTCCCAAGGCTAAGACATCCTCTGAAAAAAACACCTGGATCACTGAGAAAAGGCTTGGCTAGTTTGATAGGGGAGAAATCTGAGTATTTTTAGCTTTGTTCTGTTGGAAGGTGCTAACACCAGGGCCCCAAAAAGGCTCTCTGCCTTTCTCCTCTTGGTGAAGGGAGGGTCGGCCACCGCCACCTCGGGCTGCCGCCCAGATCATTCTGTCTGAGTCACCTTGCCTGTCTCCTCCCTTACTCCCCAGAGGCCCCTTTAGCCCACTGAATGTCTTTCTGGGAAATCTCATTTCGCACTCTGGCAGCATGCTCAATTCCTCCTGTCAGATCCTGGAGGCAGCCCTATAAATAAGGCCCAAGTTCTTTATTGCTGGAGTCAGCAGAAGGCTTGCACACAGCATGTCCTCATCACACTACAGTCATATTTCCATAAAATCTGTACTGAGAGCTTTGTATGAAGAGGAACCTGGCGGGGGAGGGTAGAATCACGGTCTTCTCTTTGCCACTATGGCCCCTCTCTCTTTGAAAGTTCTCAGGTAGCACAGAAGTCTGGAGATAAAAAAGAGTGCCCGTGACCTTGTCCACCTTCCGACAGAGGCCGATGACTCACAGGGACTTTCCGGCAGGCTTGCCTTGCCTCCTGGTGAGCGAGGCCCTGCAGCAGTGTTCTGATTGAAGCCGGGCCACCCAGGGCTAGGCCCCTGACCCAGCCAAACTCATTCTCAGTCCCCCCACCTTCTCTGGCTGGGGACCATCTTCCTACCTATTTCCAAGGACTCAGGCAAAATACCAGTGAATTCTTCCTATGTTCAAAGTCAAGGTCTGAGGAAAACAAGAGCCCAGTTCCCCAGCCTCTGCTGTGCGAATGGAGCAGGAACTGGTCTGGGCGGAACAAGCAGAGCAGAAAGGGGCGAATGAATGTGCAGGTGGCAGACGCCAGGGCGGGAGGGAGATGTGTGAATTGGAGGCAAGGAGTCCTCAAGATGAGCAGTCTGTGCAGACACTGCCAGTGTTCAGCAGTTCATTCAGTTCTCCCTTCCAGGAACATGGGTAACCACACTTCTCAGGCCCCTTGAAGTTAAGCAGGGCCATGTTCTAGGGACCTATTTAGCCACTGAGTTTAGGAAGGAGTGATGGGCGGTGCTTTTAGGTCATAATGTAGAAAAGCGAGCACGTGGCCCTATAGCGGCCCACCTGCCCTCACTCTCATCACCGGATCATGAAGGAGCCTCATGTTGAGATAAAACCATGAGATCAAAGGAACCCAGATCACTGAGTCACTGCATGGAGAAGAGTTGACTTGAAGGGTTGCACAAACCCTCGGTGAACTTAGTGTGAGCAAAAAATAAACCTTGGGGGGTTAAACCACTGAGATGTTGTGGTTGTTAGATTTGGTTGCCATGGAACGTAACCTAATCTAACCCATTTTGATTGGTACTGTCTTTCCACCTCTGACCTAACCTCTCCTGTGGAGTGGGCAGCGAGGAGTCCAACCACTTGCCCTCTGATAGCGAAGTGGACCCACCGATGTATCACATCTTCAGAATCAGAGACTAAGACTGAACATGAAGAAAAGCCCTATGCTTCCTTGTGAATCTGAGTGTACATCGCAACTGACATCTTTTCTGGGCATTGGCTGGATCCACTGTGGTATCTGAGATTAGATTTCGGTTGTTCGGCAGTTATATTACAAAGGAGGGACAAACCAAAACTGTGAAACCTGGTCATCTCTTCTGCACTCTCTTCCAGGTGAGTGGCACCTCTCCACCCCTCCCACCGGAGGAAAGTTTCAAACTTCAGGTCATGATCCACTTATGGGTGAAAAAATCAATTTAGAGGTCACACCCAGCATTTTTTGGAATAGAATAGAATGGATCAGGATAAGTGTTCATGACATTTTTGTTTAATTTCTAATTGTATTGATGAGCACACGTGAGCATATAAATATAAACGCAAAATCCATTTCTTACCCTTTGGATCACGATCACAATGGTTCCAGGAAACAACCCACATGTCTATGGTCAGATGAGTGGACAGAGTGTGGTACAGTCATTTAATGGACTGCTACCCAGCAACAAAAAGGAATTGCCCACTGATACACTCACTAATATGAATGAATCTCAAAAACAGCACATTGAATGAGAGAACCAAGACACATGAGAGCATGTACTGTAGGGTCCCATTTATATAAAACTCTAGAACAGGGAAACTAATCTAAGATGACAGGAAGCCAATCAGTGATGGCCTGGGGTGGGGGTTGGCTATTGACTGTGTTATGAATTGAAGTGCATCCCCCGAGAAGTCATATGTTGAAGTCCTAACCCCCAGTACCTCAGAATGTGACCTTATTTGGAGATAAAATTTTTACAGAGGTAACCAAGTTAAAATGAGGTCATTAGATCATTAATCCAGTATGATGGATGTCCTTATAAAAAAGGTAAATTTAAACACAAAAACATGCATAAAGGAAAGACGGTGTAGAACGACTAGGAGACGATGGCCGTCTACTAACCAAGAAGACAGGACTGGAGAAGACCTTTCCCTCACAGCCCTCAGAAGGAACCCACCTTGCCAAACCTTGACCGTGGCTTCTAGCCTCCAAGACAGGAGACCATCAATTTGTTGTGTAAGCCGCTCAGTTTGTGGTATTTGTTACAATAGCTCTATCAAACTGAGGTAGACTACATAGAGGCATGAAGGAACTTGGCTGAGGGAGTAGTTACATGAGTATACACATTTGTCCAATCTCATCAAACTGTACATTATGGGTGCATCCTATAATATACATTATACCTCGATGAAGCTGAATTTTAGTTTTTTTTCTTATCTTTATTGTTGGATGTATTATAGATGTCCCCCCTTTTCTCCCCATTGGCCCGCTTCTTCCCAATCCTGCCCTTCTCCTGCCTTCCCCACGCTATTGTCTGTGTCTGTTGGTTATATATACGCATAGAAGTTCTTCGGTTTATCTGATCCCGCCCTCCCTCCCCCCTTCCCTTTGAGGTTCATCAGTCTAACAACCAATTTGTACTTCTTAATTCCTTCATCTTTTCATCCATCCCCCCAGACCCCACCCATGTGGCAAGCAACAAAAAGTTCTCTGTATCTATGAGTCTGTTTCTGTTTTGCTTGCTAATTTTGCTTGTAGATTCAGTTGTTGATAAATACGTATTTATTGCCATTTTATTGTTCATATTCTTGTTCTTCTCCTTCAAGAAGACCTTTCAACATTTCATATAATACTGGTTTGCTGGTGATGAACTCCTTTAGTTTTTTCTTGTCTGGGAAACTCTTTATATGTCCATCGATTCTAAATGATAGCTTTACAGGATAGCGTAATCTTGGTTGTAGGTCGTTGCTTTTCATAACCTTGAATATATCTTGCCACTTCTTTCTAGCCTACAAAGTTGCTTTTGAGAAATCAGCTGACAGTCTTATGGAAGCTCCTTTGTAGGCAATAAACTGCTTTTTTCTTGCTGCTTTTAAGATTCTCTTTGTCTTTAACCTTTGGTATTTTGATGATGATGTGTCTTGGTGTGGACCTCTTTGGGTTCATCTTGTTTGGGACTCTCTGTGCTTCCTGGACTTGTATGTATGTTTCCTTCACCAAGTTAAGGAACTTTTTTGTCATTATTGTTTCAAATATGTTTTCAATTTCTTGCTCTCTCTCTTCTCCTTCTGGTATCTCCATGATGTGACTGTCGGTATGCTTGAAGTTGTCCCAGAGGCTACTTACACTATCCTCATTTTTTTGGATTCTTTTTTCTTTTTGCTTTTTGATATTCCAAATTAATGGTTTGCTTCTTGGTCTTGCCTACTCTACTATTGAGTCGCTGTAAATTGTTCTTTATTTCAGTTAGTGCATCCTTCATTTCTGACTGGTCCCTTTTTATGTTGTTGATGTTCTCACTAAGTTCCTTGAGCATCCTTATAACCAGTGTTTTGAACTCTGCATCTGTTAGATTGCTTATCTCTACTTAGTTTAGTTCTTTTCCTGGAATTTTGCTCTGTTCTTTCATTTGGGACATGTTTCTTTGTCTCATTTTGGCTGCCTCCTTGTGTTTGTTCCTATGTATTAGGTACAGTTGCTATGTCTCTTAGGCTTTCTAGGGTAGCCTGTTACAGTAGGTGTCCTGTAGGATCCAGTGGCACAGCCTCCCTGATCACCCCAGCTGGCCCCTCGAGGTGTACCCCTTTTGTGGACTATACACCCTTCTGTTGTAATTGAGTTTTGATTGCTGTTGGCATGTCAATGGGAGGGATTTACTCAGGCTGATCAGCTGCAAGGACTGGCTGTGCCCACTGACCACTGACATCTGACTCTCTTGGAGGATCAGCGGTGTAGAGGCCCACCCCACAGAGAAAGACTTACTTCGGCAGGGTTCTGGTACCCACTGAGTCCACTCATTGAGTGTGTCACTTGTGTAGGTGGTTGGGTGGTAGTGTTTTGATGTGGTCTGAAGCTGTCCACTGGGTGTGCTGGCTCTGGGGCAAGGTCAGCCACTGCCTGTGTTCAACCTGGGGCCACCTGGCATAAGCTACAAAGTGATCTGCAGATGGCTGTTTCTTATGCTGGGCTTGGAGGTACCCAGGAAAAGCCAAGTTGTAAACCAAAGCTGTTTGCTTCTAGTGCCAGGCCTGGAGCTACTTGACAAGAGGCATGAGGCTCTCTGAGGCCAGATGCTGCTTGTTTGAGAGATTTTAGGAAAATCTGAAGCAGGATCCAAGACAGGCCAATCCTATGGTAAAGCCGTTGGAAACAGCTTAGATGGGCCTGAAAGTTGGGTGGGGCGGGGCCTCGGGGAATCACTGGGGCAGGGCAAACAGTGTGAGCCAGGTTGCTGGAGCCCCAGATATGGCAGCTGTCTGCCACCCCAGGGAAGGGCTCACAAAGGAACATCAGCTTCCGTCAGCACATCTGTCCAGGAGAAAGTCGACTCTCCAGCCTTCGCCCCAATGCCAAACAACTCAGTTCTTTACTGTATGTCTCTGGTGCCTTTCAAGCTGCATCCCCAACACTGGAGCCTGGAAGGAGCAGTCCAAGTATGTCCGTGCGTGGGCCCTTTAAGAGGAGCTGCCTGGGGCTCCAGCCGCCTCAGCCTCCCTGAGCCTCAGTTCCCGTGGGTTTTTCCAGCCAGAAGTTATGGGGACTTCTCTTCCTGGCGCTGGAACTCTGAGCGGGCACCTGGTGTGGGACAGGAACCCCTCAGTCCTCAGGGAGGACCTTCCCAGCCAAGGTGTCCTCCTGATTTTTATCTGCCACACGTGGGACCAGCGGGTCCGCCTCCGCCCCTCCTACCAGTCTGGAGGTGGCTGCTGCTTTAATTCCGTAGTGTGGGACTTCCATTCAGCTCGGTTTCACGTGGTTCTGAATGATGTTTGCTCTGTATTTTAGTGGTAATTTTGGTGTGGTTGTGGGAGGAGGGGATACCGGGTTACCTACACCGCTGTCTTACCAGGAGTCAAAATTGTGGGTGACTGGTTCAATCCCCAGCCTCAGGCAGGAGGCAGCATGATTTTTCAAGTGTTTTAATAAAGAACTCAGGACCCTTGGATCAGGTCCCATGGAGAAGCAGAGAGAAACCCCCACACTCGTGAGCAGTAGGTGTGGGTCTCAAACACATCATCACCTGTAACCTTCACAGAAGCCCTTTGACTGGACGCAGGGGGTTCTTTCTCATTTTAGAGAGAAAGAAACTGAGACTGGAGAGGTCACTCATCCCAGCTCACACGAGCTGACAGGCAGAGCTGGCTTTGCAACTCGACAGTCAGGCAGCCTAAAAGGCGCGAGGTTCCTGTCACTCGGGTGTTAACAGGATCGCCGCAGTTCTATTTCTCACCCGATGTCACGCGCAGTCCAGGACCCTCTAAATAAGGAGAGCTCCTGGGCTTTCAGCTCCGCAGACAAACAATCTGACGGCCTCTCCTTCACCATCATAAAGAAGTTTACGGGGCTAGGAATGAAAGTCCTTGGAAGAGCCCTGGCCAGTTTGGCTCAGCGGTTAGAGTGTCGGCCTGTGGACCAGAGAGACCCGGGTTCTGTTCCCACTAAGGGCATGTACCTCGGTTGCAGTTTGTCCCCGGCCCTGGTTGGGTCGTGCAGGTGGCAACCACTCGATGTGTCCCTTTCACGTCGATGTTTCTCTCTCTCTCTCTCTCTCTCTCCCACTCTATCTAAACAAAAAATGAAAAAATGTCTTCGGGTGAGGATAAAATAAAAATCCTTAGAAGAAAGCCACCCCCTGCTTCTCAGTGACATCTGTGGTTTCGAGGAAAAGGCCTCCATCCCTGTGGATGAGAATAAGAGGTGGCACCGCAGGAGAATAAACAAGAGAGACGACCTATGAAGCACAAAGAAATCACAAGGAAAGATGAAAAAATATATAGATATATACTGCAAGAAAAAATCCGCAGGAAGTTGGTCAACATCTCAGGGAAGAATTATCATGTGGTGTTTGGTCTAGTTCAGCAATTTCCCAAAGGACGTGTTTGCCTGAGCAGGTTGACAATTTCCTTCCGTTCCAACCAGTATTGTCAAATAACTTGCAGGCCTGCCTGTCATGAAGGAGGCATTTGCTAACTCCAGCAGGCTTTGGATACCAGCACCAGGGTGGGGTCCAGGACTGCACAGAGGCCCTGGCCCTGGCTGCCGAGACCTGTCAGGAGCGCCAGCTCGAGGACACACAGAGGGAGAAGACCCAGGGTATGAACACAGCTGGAAAGGGGGTTGATCCCGAGGGCTGGGATCAGAAGGAAACTGAACTACAGTGTCTTCATTTGGATCCCCCAGAGGCTGAGCCAGAGACTAGGGTTGGAAATCAAGCAGCTTGTTTAGGAGGTGATCTTAGGAAACTCGGGCACAAGAGTCCCTGGTAGGGGAAACGAGACGGGGAAGAGAAGGTAATGATAAGGGGAAGTAACTGAGACCGTTAGCTGGGTGGGTGGCAGACTGAAATCCTACAGGACCTCTTGGAGACGTCCTCCTGTAGGACTATATGGGGGGTGACAAAGCTGAGCCACGTTTCCTTCCGACCCACCCCCATGGTCCGGCCTGCGGAGCTTGGGGGCCGGTTCTCCAGCGCTTAGGGCCTCTGGGGCCCAACCAGAGAGCCTTCATGCAGAAAGCCCAAGTCCAGTGGGTGTGTGGAAAGGTGTGTGGGGGGAGTCCTGCCTTAGCCAGCTCGGGCTGCCCTAACAAACTCCGCAGACTGGGTATCAACAACAGAAACTGTGTCCCCATTTCTGGAGACGGAAAGTCCAAGATCCAGGGGTCGGCAGGGCTGGTTTCTCCTGAGACCGCTCTCCTGGCCTTGTCATCACAGTCTGCCCTCGGCTTGTCTGTGGAGATTAGGACACCAGTCACAGTGGGTTAGGACCCACCCGAAGGGCCTTCCTTTACTTCTGTTTTCAAAGGCCCTATCTCCAAATACAGTCACATTCCGAGGTCCTGAGGGTTGGGGCTCCAATCTTAAGGGGACACACTTCAGCCCAGAACAGATGCCACCAGCTTCTGCGACAGTACTCAACAGGGGTGTCCAGGTCGTGATTTAGAAAGTTAGAGTGAATACACATGTATGAAATTCTTATGCCATACACCTAAAACTGATACAATGTTAGATCTCAACTTTTTACAAATTTTTAATAAAAAATAATTAAGTCAGAGTGAGCATCAGGTTTGAAATGAGCAGCTATAACAGAGAACATGCCACAAGTCACCATCCAGAGGGTGGTCAGTTAGCATCGAGAGCTACAAAGGACTGGGTAGCATTGGAGGCTGCTTTGTGGGGTGTCAGCTATATGTGGTCAAGGTGATCTGCGTCTGTCCTTCTCCTTGGGCTAAGACTGCAAGTGGCGGGTCCCAGGCCCTGGCACTCCCCTGGACAGGCTTATCATCTAGTGATCGGACAGGTCACTTGTACTGACAAGTCAATAGTATAGGAGGGTCCACAAAGCACAGGCCCTAGGGTTAAGGCTCAGATGTCATCCCTGACATTTGCTTGCTGTGGGATATCAGGCAGGACCCTTCTCCCAAATCAGCCTCTGTCCCCAGATACAGAAAATGAGAAGAATGAATCCTGCAATGATCAGAGCCCCGACCCAGTCCCCAGCACGCACGCAGCATCATAAAAAGTGCACCCCATCTTACACGCTGCTGGTGGGAGTAAAAGTTGGTTCAATCACTTTGCAAAACGGTTGGGCCGCATCAATTACAACTAAAAACACTCCTACCCCATGAGCCAGCACTCCTAGGTACAGACCCAATGGCAATGACCACGTGTCCACAAGACTTATATACCAACTGCATTCACCATAAGCAAATATGGGAAACAGCCAGTGTCCATCTGCAGGAAGTGTGATATATTCATGTACCAGAATATACTACCCACAGCAACATAGGTAAGTGGCAAAGAATAGCTCTGTGTGTGTATTGAGATCCTTGAGAATGTGAGGTTTTCGAGTCCAGGAACTAAGCATTAGTCATCCCTATACCCTAGTGCCCTGCGCAGAATAGGTACCCACTAAATGGTTTTTTGAATCAAGAAATGTGAGCGTGTGTGTGCGCGCACGCGTGTGCGCCTACATCCAAAGCTGCCTGATAATTAAGCAAGATGACTGCCAGCTGCCACCACAGCCTGGGTCCCGGGAAAGGGCCACAGCTGGTTATGCATCCAGTAAGCCAATATGAGGAGTTTTTAATAAGCTCACCCCATCCCAGCCAGCCTTGGCAGCTGGAGAACCCCCATTAACCCCGCACACCATGGTGGCTAAGGGGCCTCAGGGGGGCACTTCACCAGGGCAGGAAGGCTCCCTTGCTCCTTCACTCCTCCATTAGGTTCACAACTCTCTAAGCCCTAATTCACCCAGCAGTCGCTGGAGGTTGAACGGGCTTGTAACAGATTTGTTCACGGATCAAAGTCATCTGACAGAGCATCTGGAGGCTGACCCCGCGCAGCGGGCGGCGCCAGCGTCTGCACTCAGCCTGCCTGCGGCAGATGGGCTGGCGGGCAGCAGGCGCCCTTCGCCCTTCGGAAGCCCGCTGACCGCTGCTGGAGGGCGCGCTGCGGGGACGCTGGCGAGGCCCTGCGCGCCCTGCCCCATCGCAGGTGAGCTTTCCTCCACCTCCCGACTCACTGCCCTCCCTCATCCTGCTGAAATACCGGAGTCCCGTGGCTCTAGGATACGGGGCTGTCAGGCGAGGGAGGCTGGATTGATCTAGGCGAGGACAGCTGTGCGAAGGAGGTTGGGGCTGGGGGCCGGCCGCGCACACCGGGACCGAGGAGGAGGGAACTTGGATCTGGCAGGTTCTGGAACTGCCGTGGAAAATGGAAACAGGGGTGGGGTTGGGGGGCCTCGCTGGTTTTTCTTCGAGACACCTAAATGGGCATTTTTTTCCTTCCCACATAAGGGACTAGATTCTGCGTGGGGCCTCGGTCATGTGAACCCTGCTTCCTCTTTCCTTAGATGGGTACTGGCATCGCCCACTTACTCTCACACCAGACGGTGAGTGCCCACCCAGTTATCAACCAAGTCCCACCTGCTCGGCCCGCGGGTGGGCCAGGCCAGGCTGTTTCCACACTGAGCTCAGGGCAGTACTGCCCGACAACTGGCACATGTCTGCCCGCCTCGCCCGAGTCCGCAGGAGGACAGAAAGCCCGCCTTGGCCCCTGACAGGAGCCCACCGCCTCCTTAGGGTTGTCATATAAAAACAAACCCGGACATAGGGAGAGACAATGCCAAAGGATTGGGGCAGGCGAGGGAGGGAACTGTTAGCGAGACAGAGCTCTGACCACGAGGTCTGCCGCCTCTCGAGAGTAGAGCAAAACCGTTTTCCTTTTGCAGGAAGGAGTCAGCAGGCTAAAAAGAACGAGTGTGGGGAGGTGGGATGAAAGTGGGGGACAGGAGATCGGGGAATGCTTGACCCCGAAGCCAGCCCACTCTCAGGACGGGCCGCCTGCCGCCAGAGGTCAGGGGCCTGGGAGAAGGAGAGCAGCTTAACCAGAGTTTGCTGAACAGGCGTTTTGTTCCGACTGATCAGTGAGGACAGCATTTCCGCTCCTCATTTCCGAGGCCAGGAAGGAGAATTTGGAGGATCTGTGTCTGGCTTCGTCATGGGTCCGGAAGCACCGGCTCAGCAGAGCCTATGGCCTGGCAGGGATGGCTGAGCGGGACTGGCCTCCAGTCCAGTAAGGGATGCCCAGGTGCTTCAGAAGACGGATGAGCCCAGCCTTCTGGGGGACACACTCTCTCTGCTTCACTTCCTAACTTCTGGGTTTCCTTCCCTCTTTTATGACTCCTCACAGAAGCCTTGATAGCTTCCTCCAAGCCAAAGATGAGCCACGGGGCCACTTGTACAAACGTCTCTCATGGAGAAGAATCTGTTCTTGCTGTCAAAGCTTCGCCAAAGCTTAATCACAAGTGTAACCTGCACAGGGCCAAGCCCGGCTAGGCTTCTAGTCCACTTGCGGTACGTCTTCCTGCATAAATTAAATGACTGAGTCACTCATTTTGATCTCAGGATGTAAATGATTTAAATTTTCATATGTTTAAAGACCATGAAATATTGGTATTTTGCTAACAATTACCAGTATTTCTCCTCACACACATTAGGATGGCTACTGGAAGGAAGGAAGGAAGGAAGGAAGGAAGGAAGGAAGGAAGGAAGGAAGGAAGGAAGGAAGGAAGGGAGGGAGGGAGGGAGGGAGGGAGGGAGGGAGGGAGGGAGGGAGGGAGGGGAGGGAGGGGGATTGGAACCCCTGTGCCCTGCCACTGGAAATGTAAAATGGTGCAACCACTGTGGAAAATACTATGGAGGTTCCTCAAAAAATTAAAAAGGATTACCATATGACCCAGCAATTCCAGTCTGGGTGGCTATCCAAAGGAATTGAAAGCAAGATCTCAAAGGGATACTTTCTCACCCATGTTCATGGCAGCACTAGGCACAATAGCCAAGAGATGGAAGCAACCCTAGCAGCCATCAACCTCTGAGTGGATAAACCAGATGTGGTATGAGGGAAGTCCTGCCACGTTACCACGTGGATGAACCGTGAGGACACACTGCTAGGTGAACTAAGATAGTCACAAAAAGCCCTGGCCGGTTTGGCTCAGCGGTTAGAGTGTCGACCCGTGGACCAAAGAGCTGCCAGTTCGATTCAGGTCAAGGGCACGTACCTTGGTTGTGGTTCAGTCCCTGGCCCTGGTTGGGGTCATGCAGGAGGCAACCAATCAATGTGTCTCTCTCACATCTCTCTCTCCCTCTTCTCTCCTACTCTATCTGAAGAGAAATAGAAAAATATCCTTGAGTGAGGATTAAAAAAATAATAATATGTAAGGCATCCACTTTAGGTAGTCAAGTTTGTAGACTCAGAAAGGAGTGGAGTAGGTGCCAGGGGCTGGGGGAGGGGGAGAAATGGGCGGTATTGTTTAATGGGTATTGAGATTGTTTTGTAAGATGAAAAGTTCTGAAGATCCGTTGCACAACAACAGAATTTATACACTACTAAACTGTAAACTTACAAAGTGTTAAGATGGTAAATTTTATGTTATATGTTTTTTACCTCAATTTAAAAATGGTTTTAATTTTTTTGATTACCAGTATTTCATCCCTGTAGACCAGCATGGTATCCCAGAAGGCCAGAGCCCTGAAACCCGGTCAGATGGTCATGCTCTGAGACCGTGATGCTGCGGCCTGCAGTGTTGCTGCTGTCTCCAGGGAGCGAGCATCATCTGGTCCAGGGGTGTAGACTCTCCATCCTCATCCCCAGCCCACAGGCCAGGACCCTGCCCACCTGTACAGCACCCTCGTGCGGGTCTGGAAACAGCATTCCTTCTCGGCAGACCCGGCCCTGTCTGCACAGAGCCTGGTGAGAGAGGGAAACTGAGCAAGGAAACGGGCACCCCTTCCTCTGCGTGGAGGCAGGCCTGTGGCGCGGTGCGTGACTTGGCCAGCAAAGCGTGCAGTGGAATTCAGCCCCACCCCGCCTCCTGACAGTCGTTGCCTTTGTTCAGCGCACAAACCATATGACCGTAGGTGGCGGGCCTGCCCACCTGCCTCCAACCAACACCTCCAGAGTCGGACCTGCCTCCCCAGGGCCCATCCACCCAACAAGCAATTTCCTGCTTGGCCTTTCTTGGGTCTCTGCTGCCCCTCAGCTGGGCCTTACTTGATGTCTGGCATTTCCTCCTGCTAAATCCATTGGTTCAAATTGTCTGGCCTCCTGGGAAGTCCATCCCCCATCCTGATCCCACCACCGTCACCACCACCATTTAAAATTCTTCGAGAGCCCTGGCCAGTTTGGCACAGCAGTTGGAGCATCGGCCTGAGGACCAGAGAGTCCCGGGTTCGGTTCCCACTAGGGGCACGTACCAAAAAAAATAAATAAATAAAATAAATAAATAAAATTCTTCAGTAGCTTAGAGTGTATGAAGGAAAAGAAACAATCAAAATGGTTATTCAAGCGTAGGCTGCAGAAGTGCAAGTACACTTGCTTTGCCACCCAGGCCTTCTCTGCCTTCAGGCTTTCCTCCTGGGGGACACCTGAGAAAGGACCACGCCCCCCCCCCTCCCAGCAGCCCTTCCTCCACAGTCACCGGGGCTGTTGGAAGTGCCTCATTCCCCAGGCCTCACTTGGTACTTCTTATGTTGCATAAAGTGTCTAAAGCAAAAAACTTGAAACCCATATCTGAGCACAAAAAGAAAGAGAGTGACTGTGACTGGAATTACTGACAATATAAATCGTTTCCTCTGGCTAACCCCTCAGGGTCAGTCTGCTCTTCCCATGTCTTGTCTCGGTGGAAACATTATTTTCATGGAGGAAAATAAACCCTTTCCCATTTTTCGAGAAAAGGAATAGAAAGAGGAAATAAATAATTGCTAACATGCGACCTGGTAAATGACTTCGTGGCTTACAGAATCTTGCTTTTCCTCGCTGGCTCTTAAAGATTAAACTAAAATCGGTCTGGTATGAAACACGGCAGCCCTGTCATGGCTCACAAAAGGGAAGCCACCCCCATGCTTCATGCTCCTGTCCCTGCTCTCACAGGAAAAGGATCAATGTCACCGCCAAGGTTGGCATGTCACCAGCGCTGGCAGGTTAGCCCCTGAGCACGGCAGAGAGGCGGCTGTCCCACTGATAGCATCAGCTGTTGTTTCGTGTGTTCCCGGTAGGACGTCACGTACAACAGAAGGAGACAGCGGGGAAGAGCCCCGACCAGCAAGGAATGTCATGCGGAGAATTATCTGGAGCAGTTCCCCCACTTCACCCCTCCTGTACACAACAGAGACGCCCACACCCCTTCACCCACTCCCTCAACACACGAGAATGAACATCAAGATCTGCCTCTGACCCACCTCATTCATTCATTCATTCATTCATTCGCTATTTCTTGATCCCTACTGTTATGAGCTGGACTATGTCCCTCCCAAGTTCATATGTTGAAGCCCCGAGCCCAGTACCTCAGAATGTGGCTATACTGGGAGACGGCGTCTTTAAAGAGGTGATCCAGTTAAACTGAGGTCCTTAGGGCGAGCCCTAATCCACGCTGACTGGTGTCCTTCTGGGGGAACGTGGACATACAGAAGTGACACCAGGCATGTGCACGGAGGGAAGGTATGTGAGCACAGAGCAAGAAGGGGCCGTCTACGGGCCAAGGAGGGAGGCATCAGGAGAAATCACCCCACCAACACCTGGTCTCAGCCTTCCAGCCCCCAGAAGTGTGACAAAATTAATCTCTGCAGTTGAAGCCACCTTGTCTGCGGTGTTTCATTCCTGCAGCCCTAGCAGCCTACTGCACCTACTGTGCACCAGGCTCTGTGCTGAGTGCCGGGAGGGGGCCGGGAGTCGGCCCCTGCTTCACGAGTGTCTGGGGAAGGACCCTAAGGGCCGGTTCCTGCCACACAGGTGCCTGCAGTCAGCCCCCTCAGCAGGCTGGTTTGCCCCGTGGCTCAGTGTCCCTGCCCCTCCTGACACACTAGGCTGAGACTTGCCCATACTTTAAGATTCAGCCTGGGTAGCATTCATCCTTGAGCTCCTCCCCACCACCCAGGTTGAGTTAGGGCCTCTCCACTCTGTCCTTATCGTCATTTCTCCGACGTTGCATTCACAATATTAATTATAATGATCTCTGTGTGAGTTCATCTTTTCCACAAAACTGTAAGTTCCTCTAGAGTAGGCATCGTGTTTCACTTATAATGTATTCCTGGAATCTAACACTTAATAGGTAACACAGCTCATTGGGGATCAGTGCATGGATGGATGGATGGATGGATGGATGGACAGATGGATGGATGGGACAAGAAAGAAGGCAGAAAGGAAAGGAGGGGAGGAGGGAAGAAAAAAGAAAGGGAGGCAGGGAGAAAAGGAGGGAGGGGGGAGAGGACCCCAAGTCCCAGGAAAGAATTCCAAGGCACCCTGTCCTCTCCGGCACCCCTCTCTAAGCAGGACCCTAAGTCAGAAGGACATCAGCTCATACACAACAAATTCACCCTGGCCATCACTGCAAAGATGCTGGTCAGGAAAAGAACACATGAAGGGGAGAAAAACAACCCATTTCTAGAGTCGGTCACAGGACTCCTGGGACCTCTGCAGGATTTGTCTACGGCGGGAAAGAGCCCCGGGCCCTGTTTCCAGTCCCTCCTCGTTGGACCCTCATGGCAGCCTCCTGAGGGCAGGTTCTCATCCCCCAGGTCTGCAGAAGAGGAAGGAGGGTGAGAACCAGAGCAGGTCTAGCCCTGACACCGCTGCCTCCCCAAGGGCACAGCACCCGGAGGCGAGGCGGGCGCAGTCCAGGGCTCCCAGGCTGCTCTGAGCAGGGAGCCCGTAGAGGGCGCGGCTGGCCCTTGGCCGGCGGAGGTGGCTCCCCAGCTCCCACACAAACTGCCTCACTTTCTAAAGCTCGGTCCCCTTTTCCGTAAATCCAGACCCCAGCTGCACGGGGTGGGTCGGGACTAAAGAAACAAGGTGTACGTGATGGTGCCCAGGAATTACCAGCAGGGAAGGCATGAGGGCCACGTGAGAAGGAGCGGAGATCTCAGCATGGGGAGGAGGAAGATGAGCTTTTCCACAGCATAGAAACTGTCCCTTCCCAGCACCCTGCTCAGAAACCCACGTGTGGGGGTCAGACCTCAACCCGAGGCTGGGCCTTAAGAGCTGGGGACGCTGGTGGGGTGAAGCGAGGAGCCCTAGAGAGGCCACGGCCCCGCCCTGTAAGCCAGGACCCTGAGGGGCCGCTTCTGGGGCACAGAATCCGGGGAGACAGACTTCTTTTTTTTCTTTTTTCTTTTTGTCCTCACCCGAGGACATTTTTCCATTTTTTGTTCAGACAGAGTAGGAAGGAGAGAGCGGTAGAGAGAGAGAGCAACATCGACGTGAAAGGGACACATCGAGTGGCTGCCACCCACAAGACCCAATCAGGGCTGGGGACAAACTGCAACCGAGGTACATGCCCTTAGCAGGAACCGAACCCGGGTCTCTCTGGACCGCAGGCCGATGCTCTAACCACTGAACCAAACCGGCCAGGGCAGCACAGACTTCTTTATAAAAGTGAATATAAAGATAACCATGGACTCTCTCTGGAAAAGACACCACCTTGTCTGTCTTATAGGTGAAAAAAGTGATCCCCAGGTAGGAGACGATTTGGCCAAGATCAAACAAGCCACTGAAGAGCCCTGGCTTCTGCCCAGTGGGATATGTCCCTCCTTCGCCCACTCCAAAGGCTCTCTCTGCATCCTTAGCAGTTCATTCTAGGCAACACACGATATTAAAATACTCTCAACATGCGTAGGAGCCTAGAAGTCAAGAGGTAAATGAACTTTAGTATCTGTAATCTGTTCACCAAAGCTTGCTACATGGCAGACACAGTGTTAATTTGCTCTAATCTTTACCACAAACCTCTAAGAAGGTATTATGATGTCATTTTATAGTTGTGGAAACTGAGGCTCAAAGGACATTCATGCCCAAAGCTGGCTCAGGGACTCCGATGTGTTTTAAGTGTACTGGACTCCCCGAAATCCCTCCGGAGTCTGAGCTGAGCCTCACCACCAGTGGTCATTCCAGAATCCACCTGCTCCTCGACAGGACAACCCTGAAGGTTCCCTCTAGGGTCTGGTTGTGGGAGGCCCTGGAAGCCAGCCGACCCCTCCCCAGCAGCTGTTCCCAAGTTTGGACCTGCGGTCAGTGTCCCCATATGCCATAAAGGTTCTTCCGGGAGAGTTCTTAGTGTACCCCTCCCAGGGGTGGACAGATGCCCTAGGTGGCCCCAGGACAGGGTCCTGCTCATGGAGAGAGGCTCCTGTGTATGCTGAGTGCCACCTCTGTGCCAGGATTCCGTTTAAACCTCACGATCTCCCCACTGTACAGATGAGGAGACCGAGGCTCCAGAAAGTGAGGAGACATGCTCAAAGTCACTCAGCAGATAACCAGGACTCACACTGGTCCTGACGCCTGACCCGATGGCCTCTCCAGCCCTTCTCACCTGCTCCCCCAGACTGGAAGGGATGGCTTAGGGTCATTGTTACTCTTTCCCCCTTGTTGGGAAAGATCTGGTCCTAGATCTGGGGGAAAGCTCCCAGAGCGTAGGTCTCAAGTTTCTTAATGCGAGTGCCCAAGGACCCTCTTAATAGGCCTGTACATGAAGGCAGGGATAGTTCCAGTCCCTAGGTTTTTCTGTCTTAAAAAGATGTCCTGCACTCCTTGGGTTCCAATCCCGACTCCAACACTTCCTGGCTGTGTGTCATTGGGCACGTTACTGAACCTCTCTGTGCCTCGGCGCTCTCAACTGCAAGGTGGGCAAGCGGCACATATCTCAAGGGGGTACTGAGTGGATTAAATTAGTTAAGACCTGTAAAGTGCTCACCATGTGGAATGAACAGTGATCAGCATCTTCATTATCCTGGATGCAAAATGTTCCCCATCCTTCTCTCCTTGTCTCTACCAGTCTCCTCTCCAACATGCTCGCATTCCACAGCCTGAACAAGCCATGAAGAGGAAAGTCTTCAGGCTTCTGGGTGCTTATTAAAGTGAATTCCCGCCCAGCTGGTGAAGCTTAGTGGTTGAGCATCGACCCATGCACCAAGAGGTCGCCCGTTTGACTCCTGGTCAGGGCACATGCCCAGGTTGTAGGCCTGATCCGCAAGGCATGCAGGAGGCAGCCAGTTGATGTTCTCTCTCATCGATGTTTCTATCCCTCTCTCCCTCTCCCTTCCTCTCTCTCTAAAATCAATAAAGAAAGAAACACTTTTTAAGTAAATAAATAAAGTGAATTCCCATTAGAAGTCTTTCCAGACGGGAAGTCCTGGGGGTCAGACCACACCCCCTCTGCGCGCTTGTTCTTTCAGCCGCCTTGAAACAGGGACGACGTGTCTACTTGACTGGATGTGAGTCACTGTCCCTCTGAGCACTCACAACAACACCGTGTTATTTCTGGAACCTTGTGCTGTGTGTCCTCCAACAGGAAGGCTCGGGGACAGTCGGAGTGGGGGGCTCCCGGAGAACAGAGAGCATGCCGGCTATTTCGGGCAGAGGATGTTTACCGCCGAGAACGCGTCTCCAGTGGGTTGGAAAATCTGAAAGCAGAATGAGGAGGAGGAGGGAAGTGGACGGCGCTGTCTGCAGGAAGGAGCCACCGCACTAGGCCCGGGGACCGGGAGGGGTGGTGTTGGCAGCGCTGGAGCACACTCAGGGCTGTGTTACGGGCGCTGCTCGGTGGTCTGGGCCACCGGGGATGGGGTGGAGCGCACCTGAACCAGCGCGGGGGCCTTGGAAGAAAAGGGGCCGCCAGCCGGCTGGGCTGAGACCGCTGAGGTCGAAGTTGGCAGCACTGACGGAACACAGCCAGGTCCACAGATGCTTCCAGAAGCAGACAGGAGAGCGGGGACCTCTCTCCTCCCACTTCGGATTGCCCATCTGCTTCCTCTGGGCCTGGGAACAGGTTTGCAGACTCCAACCCCGCGTGAGAGAACAGGGCATGGGCCGGGCAGAGCTGAGGGTCACTGTGAGAAAGTAGGACAGGATGACGGTCGGCCACGTCCACCAAGGGCTGCTCTGTGAGGGGCAGCTGGTCAGAAGGGGACGGCCCCTGCCTCCCGGAGCACTGGCCACCTGAAAGCAGAGGCCTCCCCACAGGAAAGAGACAGGATAAGCCACCTGCCCCTGAGCTGTCACGGGAAAGAGACGGGTGGGCCATGGCTGTTCTGGAAAACTTACGAGGAAATGTGGGATTTGAGCCAGAACAAGGAAAATTGGAGAATATGGATTTCCTAGGAATGGGGAACAAAATGCAGATTCCTGGATGGTGCCTTAGAACTTTGGACCACGAAGCCATGGTTGATTGGATTCTGCTCCCAACCTCAGGCTCCGTCGTCAGGGGTAGGTGTGCCCGCCCCACTGACACGGGATTGGCTCTGACCGTGGACCGGCCAGTTCCCAGGGGGCACTTGGAGGGGTGCTGGTGTTCCCACACCCCGACATTGTGGGCTGGGCTGTGTCTCCCCATGATTCCCATGGTGAAGGCGTCACTCCCAGACCTCAGGAAGAGACTGTACTGGAAGATGGGATTTTAAAGAGATGAGTTAAAACAAGATCATGAGGGTGGGCTCCAGCCCCATGTGACTGATGCCCTGGTAGGAAGAGGAGATTTGATGACAGGCACACACAGAGAAGACCACGTTGAAGAAACAAGGAGACAACGGCTATCTACGAACCAGAAAGACAAGTGTCAGAACCACCCTCCCAGCGCCTCGATCGTAGACTTCTAGTCTAGAGTCCTGAGAAAGTCCGTTTCTGTTGTTCAGACCCCCAGTCTGTGGTGCTGTTTCATGGCAACCTGCGCTGACTAACTCATTCTCCTTGAGCAGGGAGGCCTGGAATGAGGAAACACGTGGACCCAAGTCCTACGAGTCCCGTAGAGCCTCAGCTGACCCACAGCTCTCATGGAACCTGAGCGTTTGGGGATGTTTGTTACTCCTGCAAAGTCCGACTCATACCAACTCAAAAGGCCTTTCTACTCCAGCACCCCTCCTGTGCACCACCTCTCCCTCCCCCCACCCAGAACTTCCCATTTCAGAGAGATGCTTTCTCCTGCTGGAGCATCTATGGGAGCCCCAAAATATGGGGTAGATCAGGGCTTCTCTGCAGGCCCAGCCCCTTCCACACAGAGCCAGCAATGGTGTACAGGGAGCTACAGTAAGAACGTGGCTCCTCTCTCCATCACCCTCTTATCCTACATGGACACCAAGGTGCCAGCCACTGTGCCACTGTGCGCTTTGACTCATCCACACACGGTATGAGCCAGGAGGGACCTGTGGGTCATCAAGGTCCAACTGGCTCCTGCTACAGGTCCAGAGAGGAGGAGTGACTTGCCCAGAGGCACACAGCTGGTTAGTGAAGAGCCAAAACACGACCCAGTGAGCAGGAGCCACAGAAATATCTTTGATCAGGTCAGAGTATTACATTTATGCCTACAGTGGGAGAAATCCACTTCTCTCTCCAGCTAGAGCTTGCAAAGCCATGACCTTGGAAGTCAGCCAGCATAATGTGCATGTAACAGGCAACGACCAGGGAGAAGACACTGTCAGACAAGGGCTCGGCCTCGAGCGTCTGCGGCCTCTGATGCGAACAGACAAGCTGGTGCGCGGGGGCTGAGCCGGCATCTCCGTCTGTATCTAGTGAGCCGGTGCTAAGTGCACTCCCCCCGCAGGAACAGGCCATCTTACATTACAGAGCGATTTAAAGGCACTTTGTCAGCTCCCTCCCCTTAGCAGAGTGGAGACTCCCAGCCTTTTATTATTTGAGGGGGGGAAAAAGATGTGCAATTTGGCAAGTGTTTGTGACATACCGGCTTTGTGCAGAGCTCTGCTCTCAAGGAGCTGATAAGGATACGGGTTTCCACAGTGGTCCAGGATGTAAGGCAAGTGTATGATCAAGTGCCATTTGTCATTAGGGCAGGAGGGAGCCTGCCTATCCTACAGCTGGGACATGGGACATGGGGCATTGAAGCAAGGCTGTGGCCCCCAATGGGTGCTCCGAAGAAGCTGGCTCCTCCTTTGGGTGTCTGTGGGTCCATCATGAATGGAAGCTGTGATTTATAATAAGAAATATATATCTGGCCTTTGTCCCCATTTCTGGCACAGAACTCCTGAAACCCTTGGACTTTACAGTGATGGGAAATTAAAGGTGTCTTGGATGTTAATGCGGTGACTTTGGAAAGCACCTACGGATGAGGGCTGGTTGCCAGGGGAGCCAGCCGGGTGATTGATTAGAGGGTCTGGGACTGGAAATCAACCTCCAGGGAGAGGAGAGGGGCTGGGTTGAGCTCCATCACCAGTGGGCAGTGATTTAATCAATCATGCCTGTGTAATGAAGCCTCCATCAAAATGCCTGAAAGACAAGGTGGGGAGCCGCCGGTTGGTGAACACGTGGAGATTTGGGGAGAGTGCTGTGCCCAGAGAAAGCATGGCAGCTCTCCCTGTACCTGCCCCTGCCTCTCTCCTAGTTGGCTGTTCCTGAGTTATAACCTTTTGTAATAAATTGGCAATCTAGTAAATAAAATGTTTCTCTGAGTTCTGTGAGCCGTTGTAGCAAATTCATCAAAGCCAAGGAAGGGGTGGTTGGAACTCCCAGTCTATAGCTAGTGACAGCCTGGATTTTCTATTGGCATCTGAAGGGGCTGGGGGACAGCCTTGTAGGACTGAGGTCTGAGCCTGTGGGATCTGACCCTGTCTCCAGGTAAACAGTGTTAGAATTGAGTTGAGTTGTAGGGCACCTAGCTGGTGTCTGAGAATTGCTGGTGTGGGGGGAAACCCACACATTGGAACTGGGTGCAGAATCTTAAAAGCATAAAGTTTCTTCACCTCATCACTGCCCATAATAAGGTGCTCAGTGAAGTGAGGGACGGTGAAGATGAAGATGATATAGGTGATGATAAAATTTAATGAAAGCCAAGGACCCAGGGCATCACCAAGTAATGGAGCCTCTCCTGCAGGTGTGTAGGGAGGACAGCTTTCCATTCCTCACCTGGAGGAAGCTCAGTTGGTTAGAGCACCGTCCCAATGCACCAAGGTTTCGGGTTCGATCACCAGTCAGGGCACAAGAATCAACCAATGAATGTGTAAATAAGTGGAACAAATTGATGACTCTCTCTCTCTCTCTCTAAAAAATCAATAAAAATCTAAATTTAAAAAAAGAACAGTGTCTAGAAAACACTATGGTGTTACTTCAAAAAATTAAAAATTGAATTGCCATTTGACCCAGTGATCCCACTTCTAGGAATATACCCTAAGAAACCTGAAACACCAATCAGAAAGAATATATGTACCCCCATGTTCATAGCAGCACTATTTACAAGATCTGGAAGCTAAGATCTGGAAGCAGCCCAAGCATCCATCATAGATGAGTGGAAAAAAGCTGTGGTACATATACACAATGGAGTACTATGCAGCTGTAAGAAAGAAAGAGCATTTATCCTTTGAGACGACATGGAGGGACCTGGAAAGTACTATCCTAAGTGAAACAAGCCAAACAGAGAAAGACAAGTATCATATAATCTCACCTATTTGTGAAATATAATGAACATAACAGTTTAAAGAACAGACTAGTCCCAGAGACGTGGAAGTGGGGTACAGATTGACAATCCCCAGAAGAAGGGGTGGGGGAGGAGATAAACCACAGAACCTATATACATGTATGCATGACCAATGGACACGGACAACAAAGCTGGGGACAGGACAGGAGAGGGGGGGTGTCAATAGGGGGAAAAGGAGAAACATCTGTAAGAAAAATAAATACATAAATAAACAGTGTCAGTTTAAAAATAAATAAATTCCTCCCCTGAGGCTGTAAAGAAATCATTTCTTTATGTTTTAATTGATATTTTTAGAGAGAGATAGAAACATTGATGTGAGAGAGAACCATCAATCGGCCACCTCCTGCACACCCCCTATTGGGGATTGAGCCCACAATCCACGCATGTGCCCTTACTGGGAATCGAACTGGGACCTCTCAGCCCATGGAACTATGCTAATTCCACTGAGCCATGCCAGCCAGGCCACAGAGGAATCATTTCAAAGGTGTCTGGGTTCAGGACTGAAGAGCAACATGTGGGAAGGAACTGAATCCTGAAAAGTAGAACCCAGATGAGAACACACGCTGGGTTTGGCTAAATCTCAGGGTGACCAATCACCAAGCTGGAACTGTCTGGGGACATCCCAGACACGTTATTTTGTCCCCTGTGCTGGGCCTCCACCGGCTTCCACTTCTGGCCCAACACCCTGCCTGAGAAGGCCGCAGCTGGTCCCCGCTGGCGAAGAACGGGAGCTGAACCACTGGGCGGTTACTTGGGTCAGTCAAACTCACAGCCTGCTTCTGCCAAGTGTTCTCACACAGGCACCGGGTCCTCTCGACCCCGAGCCACACACCTGGCGATGCTTCCTTCTTGCTTGCGGCTGCTAGGACATTCCGAGCCCAAGCGAAGGGCCCTCCCTTCGTGACCCCCAGACCAACCCCTTAGTAAAACTCTCTGACCTTATAACTGGTAACTGCAGGTTCTGATTTTCATTCTGGCCTCATCTCTTCTACTTTTATTTGCCCTTCATCCTGATTCATTCTTCTCTTTACCTTTTATTTGAACGTGTTGCCTCGGATATTTTGGAACGCGGTGGCAAATACAAAGATCAGTAACTAACAAATGCCTCACAGTAGCCAGTGTCCACGGGGACCTCCCGAGGGCCGACACAGAACCGAGCCCTCCTCAAGCGGCAACTCTTCTCAGCTTCACGGGGCCATACAACTAATTTAGCGGAAGACCTATGGTCAGATCTATTTTGAACTCAAGAAACTAAAGAATAGTGAAGCCACCGAATTTAACCAAGACCAGGCTGTGCATGACCGGCCCTGGGCTAACCCGTGGGCAGGCAGCCCCACGGCGGGCTCTCCACCGCCAGCTGCACCGTCAACGCCCCGCAGGTGCTCAGCAATACCAGCAGCTCCTGAGCCCCTGCCTCTTGCCTCCACGTTTCCCGGAGAACTTCTGAGAAACCGTTTCCCAAGTTCTCAGCGCAGGTAGTTGGGAGAAGTAACTAATGGAAGTTCTCAATTCACAAACGTCACACTAGCTGTAGATGGAAATGTGTCTGTGATCCAGAACCGCAAGATACGTCACCCTGAGTGCGCAGACTAACACGTGCTCCAGAGGCACATTGCAACCCAGGTCTTCAGAAAACAAATGTAGCTGCATCCTGTTCTCCACACCGTCATGCCTGCATCATCCAGGCTGTGCGGTGCGGCCCCGCTGCTGGCGGGCTGGGCTGCCCGGTCCGCTGCTGGGAATGCCTCCAGAGCCCACGTCTGCGCGTGGGGCCCCTGCCCTCCACACCTCGCCAGCCAGGACCTCACAGCTGCAGAGCAGCTGCCGGCCAAGGACAGGGAGCCTGGGAAGGAGCCAGGACCAGGCCTGCCGCACTTCCCAGCTGGGAGCAAGGCGGCCAGTCCTCTCCTCCCGGACACACTAGGGCTCCTAAGCCCTTAAGAAAATGTCAAGTGCCTTCAAGTGTCCGATTTCAAGGGCCAAGTTCCATCTTTCCCTTCAATCCAACCTGAAGTCCCCAGGAGACCTGATACAAGTGAGAGAATCAGAGACAGGAGACAGGCCAAGGGCTCAGATTAAGTTCATGAGTGCCCTGCGCTCCCCACGCCCTCCCAGGACGCTCAGCCTCCTCCCTCTCACATGCACATGTGCCCACGTATGTACACACACACAGGCATACATGCACACACGTACACGCACACGCCACCCTCACACACAGTCCCCTTTCACCCCCCCGCACCCCCCGGGGAGCGGAACCGTCGGTCCACAAAGACGGCAAAGCCCAAGATCCGAACTCTCTGCCCGAGTTCACAGGAAGGCGCAGGCCATGTGGAGACCAGACTGGGGCCTGGAGGACACATGGGAAATACACACGGGTCACGTCTACACGGGACGCCACTCTCACTGGTGCACGGAATCCTGAGCTGGAAACAGATCAGAACGCACACTCAGCTGGCGGCAGAGCGTCCCCATGTGTCAGGCCCCCCAGCTGGCATGCAGCTGTGAGCACAGGCGCACCCACAGACAGGCGGGGTTCCTGCTCTCCAGCGTGGACTGTGACCCCGAGTCAGAGCACCCAGGGAGCGAGGCCAAGCCCGGACCAACTGGCTGCTTTGACAGTTGAGGAAACTGAGTCTCAGAGGCCTGTGGTCCGCTGTCTGCCGGCTTGGCGGGCCAGTCTGGAGCCTCCCCGGCACCCAGGATCTCATATCTCTGAGGACTTCTGGAAGCTTCTCTCGGCCTGCAGGACCTTGGTCGCCCCCCCCCCTTTCTTTCCAGGGGATTCGAGCCAGAGCTGCCAGCTCGTGGGAGCAGAGGAGAGACCCTCTCAGAGAGCAGGACCCTGGCCTGGGCTCCCTCCTCGGGGCCTCAGTTTCCCCCTGTAAAATGGGAGGGTTGGATAGGCTGCTCCCTGGCCCTGCGCTGCCCCACGAATCCAGCAGAACCGTGATGCTCGTGAAGGTCGCCCCGATGCCTTTATGTCTCCCCTTTCCGAGACTTGCCTCCGGGTCAGCCCTTGAACTATCCTGGTTGCTCGGGTCCTGGAGAAGAGAGTATTAGGGAAACTAGCTCACGGGTTTTTTCTTACACCTGTAAGAAACCAGAACCCAACGAGGATAGAGCCGAGCCCAACAGAGGGGCAGGAAGTGGCCGAGCCCAACCCTAAAACCCGACCACCTGGCCCCCAGCTCAGGGCCCTGCCCAGGCCACCTCCGCTGCTTCTGGGGTGAATCCCCTCCGGGCTGGGATGCTCCCACACTCAGCTTGTCCTGCCCGTGTCCCAGCCTCCTGGGACCATGTCCCAGACACGAGCCTGCATTCTTGAATGTTCTCTAATGCAGAGAGCGTGCCTTGTGAGGGAGACACCCCTTTTGTGCCAACTCTTTATCAGGCTTCGACCAACCCCTGGCGCCATCCCTGCCCTGGCAGTGACCCATCCTGCCTGGCCTTAGACGACCTCCAAGGGACACCCCCTGTGCCTCAGCTCATGACACCACACTCCTCACAGCTCCTGCCTGGCTGCCCTGCTGCCATGTGGCCTAAGGCACTCCAGACCCAGACCCTCTCCAGGCCCACGTATGTGCCACCTGGAAGACGGGCAATTGATGCCCAGGGGGGCAAAACTCTGGCCAATAGGAGACTGGAAGCAGTGGGCACATACCTCTCCTTCCTCTCCCAGGGACTGTCCTAAAAGCAAGAGTGTACAGCCTCTGGGACAGTCCCCTCCACCTACCCTGCCCACCCAGCCAAGAACAACATCATCCTTGCTGACCTCATCAGTAGCCAGCTCAGCAGCTTCCTCAACCTTGCTCTGCCCTCCCCGCCCTCCCTCCCCGCTCCCTCGCCCACTCCCTAGGACCTCACATCCTTTGGGGAGCACTGTTTTCTGGGAGCCCAGACTAAGACTCTCTCTGTACTCCTGAGTCATCTCCGCACTCAGGGGGCATTGGGTGAGGCTGCTGTGCGGGCACCAGAGTCGCCAAGATCAGGAGCACACGGCTTCTCCTCTCTGGGGGCTGGCGGACTGAGGGGAGAAGAGACACTCAGGGAAATACCCATAAGAGAAGCTGGGCCCTGGCCGGTTTGGCTCAGTGGTTAGAGCGTCCGCCTGCGGTCCAGAGAGACCCGGGTTCGGTTCCCGCTAAGGGCATGTACCTCGGTTGCAGTTTGTCCCCGGCCCTGGTTGGGTTGTGTGGGAGGCAGCCACTCGATGTGTCCCTTTCACATCGATGTTTCTCTCTCTCTCCCTCCCACTCTGTCTGAACAAAAAACGGAAAAATGTCCTCGGGTGAGGATAAAAAAAAGAAAGAGAGAGAGAGAGAGAGAGTGAGAGAGAGAGAGAGAGAGAGAAGCTGGTTGTGCCAGGTTAAGCCTCTCACTGCTAGAAGTCCAGCTGAGTTACAAAGTGGGTTGGAGTGTTCGGCAGGGGCGGGAAGAGGCTGAGAGCAGAGAGATCCCCCTGACCCTGCGGGGTGGGCATCCCTGCCTGCCCTGCCCAGCTCCACTGGGCGTCCGTGATGCAGGGCCCACAAAGCCCATGATGTCACCTTCCCAAGGACAATGACATCATTTAGAAGAAGTGCCTTTGGGATAAGAAATAACAAAGGCAGTGGGAACAGAGACTCTGTGCCCCAGTTTATCCATCTCTACAATGGGACAGATGATAATAATTATACCTTCCTGCCCCTGGTTGAAATGGGATAATACATGAAAGTGTTTAGCCCAGGACCTAGTGCACAGAAAGTGCTCAGTAAATATGAACAGTTATTATTATATATCCTACACACACACACACACACACACACACACACACACGAGTCAGATTGTGCCATCCCTGCATAGAACTCCTACTCTCACAGACTCTCCATGACCTCTGTGACTTAATCAGGTCCTACTTGCCCATTTACTGTACTTCAGCCACGCAGCCTTCTGGCTTCACCCAGGCCAGGCTTGCTCCCACCCCAGGGCCTTTGCACTTGCTGCTCTGTCTGCACTTCCCCCAGATTGTCACATGGTCAACTTTTCATTCATCAGGTCAGCCTCAGAGATCATGTCCTCTCGTCTGCCCAGTCTAAAGCAGCTCCTGCCTCCCCTCCCAGTCCCCTGTAACACCATCTGCCTTTTACCTTCTTACTGGGGCCACGCCCTCTGAAACATGCTGGTTCATTTATTGGTCTGCCGGTTTAATGCCTGTCTCCCCCGTTGGCTACAAACTCCTTACGAGCTAACCCTGCATCTGTCTCGTTTACTGCGGGGTCCCTATACCTACGACAGTGCCTGGCACACAGTAGGCCCTCAATAGATGTGGGCTGAACACACAGACAGGCGAGGCACTGTCGGCTGTTCTGTCTGGCAGAGTAGGACAGACAGAGTGCAGGTCTTTCTAGAACAGACAGGAACAGACATCCCATCTCGTCCTGCCCTCCAACAGGTCTCCAGTGGGGGAGGGGAAGGAAACCTGGGGAAAGAGGAAGAGCCAGGATCTCCAAAAGCTACCCCCACCCCCACCAACCTCCTACACCGTGGAATCAGCAGCCTGAGCTTAGTGAGCCCTTCGGGTGGGAGGCGGGGGAGAGCCCCATCAAGGACATAGATCCAAATAACCACTATCCCTTCCTTCTGCCCCCTGCACAGTCACAGCCCATGGAGTCGGCCACTTGCTCTCATGGCTGTGGCTGTGCCAGGAAGACCTTTGCCTTCCACAGCGCGAGTGCCCAGCGGAGGCTGTGCGTTACTCTGGCCTCCTGCAGCCCTGAGGCCCGGAACGATCATTGTTCCACCTACGGCCATGACCTGAGCCTTGCCCTGCGCCAGCACCGTGCCCCAGTCTGCACCGGTAACCGCATGTGCTCCACCCCAAATCCTGGTGATGGACACTGATGCTTGGCGTGTAATGCCAGCTGCCCGGACTACAGCGGGGCCGGGACTGAAGCCAAGAGGCTGACAGCTGCTGCCCTGCTCGGGGTTCCCTGGCTGGGCAATGCCAGGCGCGTGGCTGCCCAGCTAAGCAGACTGCTGAGCCCTCTTTCCCACCTCACCACCAGAGCGCCAAAGACCGTGCTTTCTGGGATCCCCCCAGCTGCCTCAGGCCGGCTGCTGAGGCCTGCAAATGTTTTCTGTGAGTCAAGAGAGACACCTGGTGGCTGTCACGAGCACTCCTGTGACTCGCTCAGGCTGCCTATTGCCCACCTAGCTTGGCCTTCTCCACCCTTCACGTGGTCCAAACACTTCAGCCAGCGCCTCCAACCTGGGGGCCCACCCCTCCTCCCTGAGGCCAGCCGTCTCCCCAAAGTGTTTCAGGAGTCCTGTCATGCAGATGGGGACTCAACCCTGGAGCCTGAACCCACCCCGAGGAGCCCTGGTCTCCAGCTGAAATGGTGGCCCTTCCATGGGAGGGCTCTCACTACCAGAATACAATAAATAAACCTCTTGCCTGTAGGATTTCCCTGGTGGGGACCCTCAGAGGCCCCGCCCTGGGCCAGGAGGCCCTGCACACCTCTCTACCCAGCCTCTACCACCGCCCCCTCATGCTTCCGCCGGAGGGCCACCTCCCAGCAGTCTCGCGAGGTCCCCTTCCCCAGAAACGTGTCTTCCTGCAGGGATCAGACCTTCCAGCTCAGTCCTGGACTCCAGGTGGAATGAGGTACTTGGTTCTTCATCTTTGACTGGCCTGAAACATCCTTAGCTTGCTCCCAGCAAAGCTGAAACTGGGCGTGGATGTGGGGGGGTGTTTGTTTTTCAGTGAAGGAAGGTTTGTGACGCTTTGGTGCGCAGGGTGAGCTCCGCGGAGGCATTTGGTTTTAGACACAGGGTAATTTTTTAATTGCAGCAAAATACACATAACATGACATTCACCATCTTAACCATTTTTAAGTGTGTTTTCATTGCCATTGGGTATATTCAGGTTGTAGTGCAACCCTCCCCACCACCCAGCTGCAGAACTTCTTCCCAAACAGAAACTCTGTCCCCAAGGAACACTGACTTCGCGCTCCCCGGGCCCGCAGCCACCTCTCTGCGCTCTCTGCGCTTTTGACCACTGACACTGTGAGTGAAGAACTGAATGTTCACCTTGCCTCCTCTGGCCCTTCTCACAGACACACCGCTCCCAGCACTGGCCACGCCAGGCCCGTAGTTGGGGGAGCACAACTGGGAGCTTGTTTATTCCTCCTTTCACAACCAGCCTCTGACCCCTGCAGAGTCCAGCGGATGTGTTCGGGGCTGGGGACCCGCCGTGGAGCAGCCCCGGAACCAGCGAGACAAGGCGGAGTGGTCGTGATGCAGATGCTTCCATACTCGCACCACTGAGAGGCTGCTCTTTGAAAGCACTCGGGGAGCCCGAGGGGCAGCCTCATGGGGAAATCCGAGGGGCTTCCCTGAGGACCTTCACTGCAGCAGAGACCTCCAGAAAGCCGCAGGGTGTGCGGTGAAGGGGCGAGACGAGAGGGAACGAGAGGTATCGCGGCTGCTGCCGCCTTGACAAACAGCTATGGGGGCAGCGGGCGACACCCTACACACCTCGTGTCTCAGAGTGCTGGAGGTCTGAGTCCTGAAGTTGGGGTGTCAGCAGAGCTCATTCCTTCTGGGGGCTCCAGAGAGGAACCCGTTTCCTCGGCTGTGCCAGCCTGTAAAGGCTTCCAGAAGCCGCCCACATTCGTCGGCTCGTGGCCCCTTTCTCCATCTTCAAAGCCAACAGCATCATCCTGTCGGTCTCTCTCCCTTCACTCCCTCTCTTTCTCTCTGACTCTCTGCTTCCGGGCTCACATTTCGTTCTCTGTCTCCAATTTTTCCTCCTCCTTCTTTCCTCTTGAGGACCCTTGTGACCACATCGGGCCCACCTGGATAACCCAAGGTAGTGCCCCCATCTGGGAGTTCCTACTCTCATCACATCTGCGCGGTTCCTTCTGCCATACAAGCTACCCTCCCACAATTTCCGGGGATTCGGATGAGGGCATCTTTGGGGACCGTTATTCTTCCTGCTACAGGAGATTGTGGGCGAGAGTCAATGCCACCTTTCTCAGACGGGAAAGAAAATTCTGGGTACGGAATGCCTATGGCCCCCAGAAATGGGCGAGCCCCTGTGGGTCTCTTGTTCCTTGTTCATACCGCCACTTACTGCATACACGACCTTAGCTGCCAGGTCCTGTTTAATCCTCGAAGTGGCCCTTGGAGGTATGTAGTGCAACGACCACCACCCCCACTTCTCAGGTGGGTGCGCAGGGACCTCACAGGACACAGCCAGGGTGCACTCAGCACCGAGCCTGGCCGATGGCAGGCCTCAGCCGATGGCTGGGGGATGGCAGTGCTGGTCACCTGGTGCAGGTGCCCCTCCCCACTCTGATACATTAGCCCCACAGACAGCAGAGGGATGGCACCATGCTGGCCCCCGTTCCTCCCCCATAGCCCAGCCCCCTCCTAGCCTCCAGCCTCCACGCCAGGGCCCCTCAAGTGTGCTCCAGGTCCAGCAGCACCAGCCCCGCCAACACCATCTGGAAACAATTCGTTCCTGGGGACCTGCTGAGTAGAAGCTCCGGGGCCGGGCCCGCCTTCCAGGTTTGATCAAGCTCTCCAGAGCTTCCAGTGGCTCCAGTGCTGGGGGCTGCCCCTTCGGGAGCTCAGCCGGGCTCCTTCGGGGCCGCCCAGTCGGAGTTCCCCTCTCCAGGGCTCCCAGGAAGCCCCTCAGCACCCCACCTAGGTTCTGGAGTTACACAGTGGTGATGGACACACGAATACACTACAACCCACCAGCTGTCAGCTTTAAAGGGGTGAATTTTATGGCAAGTGAATTCTATCTCACGTTTTTAGAAGTGAGGGCGGGAGGATCTTAGCAAAAGAAAGAATCCAAGGCTGAAAGGTACATAAGACCACTCAGCTGTCTACTGTCCAGGGCCCTGCCAGCCAGGCAGTCCCAATTCTGGGGCCAGGGTCAGCCTCCAGAGCCTCTGGGTTTCTCTGGTTTATTAATAGGGAACCACTGCCACCTAGTGCTCACAGGGATAAACAGCATGCAAGTGAGCAGGCCATGGGAGAGGAAGTCAAGCACAGGAGGGGGGCCCCGGACAGCTCACATTGCCCACGGAGGCTCACACTTCCCTCCTGCCACAATTACAGCCCAGCAGGGTGCAGCGCTCACGGATCGCCAGTGCCCCACTCCTAGGCAGGTATGTAAATAAAATTTGGTCAGATTTGAACCCACCTCCTTGTGATGATACTAACAAAATGGAGACACTCTAGGGTCCCTGGGTTCAAGGGCCCTCTATCGCCCTCTGCAGTTGTCTCAACTGAAAGATAAAGGGGCGGACCCAACAGGAGTTGCACACTGAGTGCCTACATGACCAGGTGGGCTCCCCAGGTGAGGGGCAGGCCAGTTGAAGGCTGGCACCCTATCCCACCTGCCCAGTCTAGGCCACCCACCAACCTGCCCAGCAGGATCCCAGACCCAGGGGGCCAGAACACAGCTATTTGTTCACAAGAGAATCTATACATTGAGATAATATGTAAAAATTCTCAGGTTTTTGTTTACATCTGGCTCGATATTTTTCAAAAACTCCTTCCAGAAGGTCCCTCCATTATTAATTACTCCTGCCAGCCATACAGAACCTGTTTGGAGAACATCAGACAAACCCAAATTGAGGGACCTCCTACCAAACAACAGGCTTGTGCTTCTCAAAATTATCAAGATGAAGAAAGACAATGAAAGACTCTCCCAGATTAAAGCAAGCTGAAGAGACAGACAATTAAATGGTTTGGATTTAACAATAAATCAGGTGTGGGAGAGGAGACTGACAGAAAGGACAATATTTGGAACAATGGGCAAAAGTTTAATATGTCTGTATATTAAATAATAGTATTGCATCAAAGTTGAATTGGATAAGTGCACTTGGATAGAGAATGTCTTTCTTTTTATGATATACTCACTGAAACAGGTGAAGGGCACAGTGTCTACAACTAACTCTCAGCTGGTTAAGGAAAGACATGCACATATTGAAAGCAAAATGTTAACCGATCTTTATACTACTGTTCAACTCTTGGTCTTGATACTGTACACTGTGGTTAGGCTACTGCTTATATTATTGTTGCAACAATAAGTTTGAAATTCTTTCAAAAAAATTTTAAAGACAGCAAGATCTAACCCAGGACCACAGGTTTCCACCCTCGGCGTTGGAAGCTTGCAGGTCTGACCGGTGTGAACAGGCCAGGTGGGCAAAGCCCAGTTGCAGACGCAGCCCCGGGCTCCGGCTCAGCCTGCCTCTCCCCCTGCTCATCGCCTTCCTTCCCGCCTCTGGGTGGGAGGGTGACCTCCTCCTGTTTCCCTGCGGTTCATGGGCAGGTCCTGTGTGCGGCACTGCTTGGCGGCCTCGAGCAGTACCAGGGACAGTCCCAGCCCAGTGGCAGGTGTAGTTCCAGTTGCATTTCAGTCCCGGCCATGCCTCAAGTTCCTGGGTGACTGTGGGTGAGTGGCTCAGACTCTCTGAACCCCAGTTTTCTTCCTGTTGAGATGGGACAGCAATATGTTGTCTGGGGGTGAGCGGCAGGAGCAGGGCCTGGGCAGAGAGGCCCTTGGAGGAGCCTGTGGCCCCAGGAACCAACCAGTGGGGGACAGAAAGGATATGGGGAGAAGAGGAATGAGAGGACGGACACACCCCCAATCACATCAAAGCTCCGCAACACCTGTGCTTTAGCTATTTGGCGTCCAGAAAAGGGAGAGATGGGGAAAGAGAGCCAAGTAATCCTGCACAGAAGGTATAGCCACACCGCGGGGAGCGGGACTATGGAAGGGGGTGACTTGGTCACCTCCTCGGGGTGTGCTGGGTCAGAGGATAACCTTGATCTGCTGTAGTCACCCTAAATTTCCTTTGATTCCAGGTCCCCACAAATCTTCAGCTCAATGCCGTGGGTTTTCTTGGGCCACAATGAGTTTCAAAGGAATCTGAATGTGCCCCGTTCTTCCCTCACATCCTGGATGCAGCCACGTTTTCTCCGCTTCCTGCTGGAGTCCTGCAGTTGGGGTCCCCGCCATCAGGGCTTGCATTTCAGTGTTTAGTACCCCGAGCCAGAACCCAGGTCAGCCCAACCTCTCCTTCATCTGCTGTGTGCTCAGTCTCTCCAAGTATTCTTCCACCCGGCTCCCCTCTGCCTCCCAGAGGCACAGCCCGCGTGCAAATCTTCCACTGTGATGTCAGCACCCCTTCTGCCCCTGGGTCTCCCGGAGGAGCTGCCTTCCAGCTGCTGCTGCCGCGATCCAGCGGAAAGCACATGGCTGACCCTGTCACTCTGCTTTCAAAACGTCACCACTGCCCACAGCGCTGGCTCCCCGGACCCCACCCGGGCACTCAAGATGATCTGTTCGTATGAGGGAAGAACTAGAACCTCTATTTATATTTATTTTATGGCTGACTCCTTATTCTTGGCTTTTGAGGGTGTTTTACGTAGATAAATAAGAATCAGCGGTTCTCAACCTTCCTAACGCCGCGACCCTTCAATACAGCTCCTCATGTCATGAGGGCGTATCTGCACGTGGGCGGACCCGCCTGGAGACGGATGGAGGAGCCGTGTCTCGTTCCTAAGACCATTGGAAATATGTGTTTTCCAATGGTCTTAGGCGACCCCTGTGAAAGGGTCATTCGACCCCCAAAGGGGACGCAACCCACAGGTTGAGAACCGCTGAATAAGATAGATAGATAGATAGATAGATAGATAGATAGATAGATAGATAGATAGATGATAGATAGATGATAGATACATGGCTCAAGGTTCCCTACTCATAGGGTTGCACAATCAGAAAAATCTGTTGATCACGGCCACAGAGTGAAGGGCAGGGTCCGCAGCCAGAAGCAAGCTCCTCCCCGTTGCACAGTTCACTTCTGCCTTTTCCTCTGTACCCCCATCCTCTTTCCCAGACTGTGCTGATTCCGCCTGAAATTGTGCCCACCCTGGAAAACCTCAGCGCCCAGCGGCTCACCGGGCGGCAGCTCTCTCCCATCGGTAAAGCATCCTCACACTCGCTACCTGACAGCCCCACAGCCTCGCGCTGACCTGCTCAGGAGTTACTGTCTCCATCTTTCAGATGAACAGTGTGGCAGGAAACATAAGCAGTAAGCTCCTTGACATTGGTCCTGGCCAGGGTTTTTTAGACTTTACACCAGAAACAAAGGCAACAAAAGCAGAAAGAAACAAGGGGGACTGCGTCCAACTAAAAGGCTTCCGCATGGCAAAGGAAGCCGTCGACAAAATACAACGGCAACCTATGGAACAGGAGAAAATAGTTTGCAATTCATATATCTGATAAGGAGTAAAGTGTCTAAAAACTCATACAACTCACTAGTAACAAAGGAGTCTGATTATTTTTATCCTCACCTGAGGACATTTTTCCATTTTTTGTTCAGATAGAGCAGGTGGGAGAGAGAGGAAGAGAGAGAGAGAGAGAGAGACATCAACGTGAAAGGGGCACATCGAGTGGCTGCCACCCGCACGACCCAACCAGGGCCGGGGACAAACTGCAACTGAGGTACATGCCCTTATCAGGAACCGAACCCGGGTCTCTCTGGATCACAGGCCGACGTTCTAACCACTGAGCAAAACCGGCCAGGGCCAAAACAGTCTGATTTTTAAAATGAGCAGAGGATCTGAATAGACATTTTTCCAAAGAAGACATACAGATGGCCAACGGGTACATTCAAGGGCACTCACTATCACTAATTATCAGGTAAGTGCGAATCAAAACCACAAGGAGATGTCACCTCACACCTGCTAAAACAATGGTCACTAAGAGGACAGGAGAGAACGAATGGGGACAAGAGGAACCCCGTGCACTGTTGGTGGGAACATAGATTGGTGCGGCCGCTATAGAACACGGTATGGAGGTTCCTGAAAAACTAATAATAGAACTACCCTGCGATCCAGCCAACAATCCCACTTTTTAGATTTATCTGAAGGAAATGAAAACACTAACTTGAAAATATATCTGCACCCCTGTGTTCTTGATACACATAGATAAAGAAAACGTGATATACACCCACACACACACACACACACACACTGGAATATTATTCAGCCATAATGAAGGAGGAAATCTTGCCACTTGACAACATGGATGGGCCCTGAGGCCGTTTTGGTGAGATAAGTCAGATGGAGGGAGGCAAATACCGTAGAATCTCACTTACACGTGGAACAAGCAAACAAACAAAAACCTAAGAACATCAGAACTGTCCGAGGTCACACCCCGTGGAGAACTCTGATCTCCGGCGGTGACCGGGTTCCCCATGAACTCCAAGGAGCCTCGGGAAAGCCTGGAGGGAGAGTGGGCGTGTCTCGCGTGCGGATGGACGGATGGACGGTGGGGAGGAAGGCTGGCCTCCCTTCGGGGCGTTCCTGTTCTTGCCGCTGGGAGCCTCCGTCACAGGCACTGCCCTCGAAGGCGAGGAGGAAAGAAGAATCACGCCCTGCGCAGCTGCCCAGGAGAGACCGCGACAGCCCAGGCCAGCACGAGACAAGTCCCGCCCCTGCCCAGCCCAGGGGCCCAGACCGGGGGCAGCTCACCCGAGGACGTGCAGGACCAGTCCACCCGGTCCTGCCAGGGAAGCCCACACGGGCCCGGAGCTCAGCCTGACCTATCAAGCAGCCCATTCCAGTAGCTAAAGAAGTCTGCGTGGAACCTTCCAGAGCCCAGCCCTTGCTCAGCACAGCCCAAAGAAGGGTTGGCCAGAAGCCAGAGCCCAGGCCAGGCCATAAATCCTGAGCTCAGGGCTCCGTCTCAGCGACAGCCGGGCAGACGGCACGTTCACCCGAGCCTGGACCACCGCCTCCTCCCAGGACCCACGGCCTCTCAGCTCACAGTCCAACCCAGAGCTCCTCATCAGGACATCCTAACAAAATAGCCCAGCAGACCCAGCTCCCCTCTGCCAGGGTGGCCTCGCTGACACCTCGTGGGGGTCTCGGGAGGCTGTGGGGGAGGGGAAGAGAGCGGGCTGAGCAAACCTCCGTGCAAGCTTCCAGCACAGCGCAGGAGGGTGTGCAGTGTTGGTGCCCTACTCTCACGGAAGCAGAGAGAGCGGGGCCCCTTCCTCCCCGAGTCTGTGCAGGTGCTCAGGAAGGAGCTGCGAATGTCCGCGGCATCCCAGAAGACCAGGCATATACTCTGGGCTTCAAAGTGTGTGAGCAAGGGCAGGCATCTGGCAGCTTCTCTGCACCTCAGAAATATAGCAGGGATCCTGCTTCAGGGACCCTTGGGCCATCCCTGTTCTAACGAAAGCTGTGAGACCACAAAGCCCAGAACACCCCAAGGTGGTTGAAAGCTCAACGAAGTGGCCTCAAGGGACACCCCAGTGACGATACTGCCGAGTTCCTCTTCCTGGTCTGCGGAGTGAACGGTGAACAGGACTGGAAGCGATGACCGAAATTTGACTCCTGCCCTTCTGCTTCTGCCTGTGTGACCCTAGGCCAGTGTCCCAACCTCTCTGTGCCCTCCCTTCCCTCATCTGGAAGCTGAAAGTAAGTAGTACCTCTCTCCAAGGGTGTAATTCCAGGTATTTAACCACCAGAGAGAAAGGCACTGACCTACGAAAATGGGGTCCACTAAGGAAGTGCCTGGGTCCCCATGGGGTGGTGGGGAGTACCAGCACCAGAGAGGGTGAGTGGCAGTGTCTGGCTCATCTGAGAGGACATCTGAGGCCTCCTCTCCTTGTGTCCCCTCTGCCCAGGCCAACCCTACCTAGAACGCTTGACTTCTGGGTTTCTGAGTACCTTCATAAATGGCCTCCACCAGCTCTGAGGGGGAGGCCAGGAGCAGGGCTGAGAGTCTTAGAGGCAAGAACACAGGACAAAGCCCCAAGGAGCCACAGGGGTGGGGCAGCATGTTGGGGACGGGTTGGAGGCTGGCAGCAGAGACCAGGTTTGGCCCTGGTGTGGAGGCTGCATGGCACTGGGCAGCCTGGAGCACCAGCGCCCATAAGCAGACATCCGATGCGACTGAAGAGCGAGGAAGGGGGTTAAGGGAGGTAGCGTGCTTAGATTAGAGCCTGGCACCTAGCGAAGGGCTCTGCGATGTTTGGAGGTGCAGATGGTGATGACGGAGAACCAGAACCAATAGGACGTGGGTCCATAAAAAGAGATTTATTTTACAGAAATGGCTCACAGGATTGCGGAGGATGAAAACACCCTCGCACTCATTTTAAAGGTTTTCCTTCAGATATTTTTTGATACATGGCATAAATATGTACATAATGCTTTTCCAAAGTGCTAATCAGTTCTCCAGTACTGTAAATGAAGTCATCTTTTTCTCATCATCTGTGATGTCTGCTTCAGCATATGGTATATTCTATTAAATAATTGGCTCGAATGCAAGTTTAACTGCTGGGTCTGATGTGTGCAGTAACTTCCAATGCTCTTCTTTTAAAATATTATTTGATAGCCTAGCCTTTTGGTTTATTGTATTAGTCAGCTTCTGCCAGATGGTGCTGCAATAACAAACAGGCCCACATCTCAGTGGCTTACAAGTGCAAAGGTCAGCTGTGGAGGCTGCTGTGGCACTGCTCCCTGAGTGTCCTCAGCCCAGGGCCCAGGCTGCAGAAGCAGGCCCACCGGGGAGATGCTATGCTCACAGCAGAGGGAAAGGAGCAAGAGGGCTGTCAGGAGCTCACAATGCCTCCTAAAGCTCCTGCTTGGTTGTGGCGCATGTCTCATCTGCTCACATGCCACTGGGCGAAGCAAGTCACATGACCAGGCCCAGTGTGGATAGGTAAGGGATGCATATTCCTCCCACAGGAAGGCAGGCAAGTTACATGACAATGAACAGGCTGTATGGTCCCCTTGCAGGAAGGGGGGATGGATGCTTCCCTGGAAACAGAAGTATAATCTACCACATTCCTCCTTTTGACAAAAATTCAGCAAAAATGCCTTCAGAGCTTTCAATTTCTAGGATATTAAACATATGCACTAACTTGAAGATAATACACTTCTTATAGACTTTAACCTCTCAACCAGAAACATGACATTTCCCTCCATTCATTCATGACTCGTGGTTTTTTCATAAATATCCTGCCTTTCTCACATCCCACAACTGTGTATGTGTGTATGTGGTACCGCATAGGTATGGTCATTTTTCCATGTACATTAAAAAGCTAAATATAAAAATAAATATAATAGTCCAGCCGGCGTGGCTCAGTGGTTGAGCATCGACCCATACACCAAGTGGTCACTGGTTCTATTTCCGGTCAGGACACATGCCCGGGTTGTGGGCACGATCCTCAGTGGGGGGCGTGCAGGAGGTGGCCAATCGATGTTCTCTCTCATATATGTCTCTATCTCTCTCTCCCTCTCTTCTCCTCTCTCTCTAAAATCAATAAAGTGAAAAAAATTGTAATAAATAATAATAAAACTGAACATTTTAAATTGACCAATTATCACTTCTTTGATGACATGATTACTTTCCAGCGCTTTGGGGCAATAGAAGAAATCACAAATGAGAGTTCATCAGTTTGACAGGCCTGCAGGTAGCACAATTAAAATGTAAAGGGAACTACTGGAGTCAACCATCGCTTCTAACACAGCCAAAAAAGTGTTGATTTCCAAGTCTTAGAAAAGACTAATGTAGGTTCGGCAGTCAGACGTGCATTGGGGAAAGGCACGTCCTCCAAAAGAAGAAACTCAAGTCGCACGAAGGGGAACACCTATATGTAAATGGCGCAGCCTCACTGAAGAAGTGCAAATTAAATCCCCAATAAAGAATCATGTATCGGTTGTGAATGAGTTCTGAACAATTTTCATTATAATATTTGATGCTGGTGAGCTCGCCGTAAAAATAAAAGACTTGTGTACGTCGCTGGAGTGAGGTAAATGGGAACAACCCCTTTGCAAATCATTTGGACAATGCACACTGAAAACCCCAAAAATGCTCACCTCTCCAATCCCACTTCTAGACCTTGGCCTCAGGAAATTGTTCAGTAGATAAGAAAAGGCTCTTTTTGAATATTCACTGCAGTTTTATTTGTAAAATCTGATTTTTTTAAAAAGACAGTAGAAGGTGTGGTTTCAAAAATAAAAAAGAATAGACTCCGACTCTGGTTGTGCCTTTTTCCCTTCTTGGTCACCTGGTGGCCCTCAACCGCCTCTCAGCCTCCACTCCTCTGTAACCCTTTGCAATAAAGCAGGACGCTCACCTTGGAGCTTGTTGGTAGGACTGAGTGAAATGTATGTACACAACCGTTTTGTAACTGAATATAAAAGGCATTTTTATTATCTTTATCATCAAAATAAGACTTGGGAACAGCCCAGACAGACAACAATAGAAAAAATGTTAAGTAAATTATGCAACATCCGCCCCACAGAGACTCACGCAGCCACTAGAAGCTATAATTAGGACGATAACCTGAAAGGACACTCCTGATTTTTTCAGGCAGAAAACAAAATGATGTAAAAACTATGCACACAAACAAAAACGGGGAAGAAACATGGTGAGGGGGTGCGGACAGCTTCTGCGTTAGGGGGTAGATTGCAGGCAGTCTTTCTTTTGTCCCTCTGATTGCTATGATTTGTGCAGAAAACGGAAGTCGGGGACAAGGAGGGTGCCACTGCACGTCATCATGCTTCCTCCGCCTTCGGAGGTACCGCAGGCTGCATCACCTCTCCTGTGGACGAGATAGATCGTGCAAACTCTCCTCCCAGGTGAACATCGACTAGGTCATAGTGCATTCCATTTCACTCAGTCTGAAGGTTTTACTGAGCAACTACTTTATCCCAAGCTCTACAACAAGGCCAACAAGGCATATACCTGGGTGGGGATCCAGTGCAAGCCTTCGGGAGCAGAGAGGGCCGGTAGGGTCGCGTGAAGAGCTGGGGCCTTCACAGAAGGCGAGCAGAATGGCCAGTGTGAGGGCACGTGGGTGAACAGTTTGCCGTGGGTGTCAGATCCCAGCCCAGGGCTTGGCGCACGGTGGGTGCTCAGTGAACACTTGTTGAATTGAGTGGAACTGAACTGTCGTGACTGGGGAGCTTCATGTCCATCTCTACCCTCTCCTCCTCCAGCTCAGGGTCAAGGACGAGCCATGGCCCTCTGGGGAACCCCTCGCCTTTCTCCCAGTGGCCTCTTTGGCCCGGCTTAATCCAAACCAGAGCTCTGCTCCTGGCGCCTGGCGCCTGGCTCCGGGCAAGCGTGCCAGGAAACAGCGCTGCTTGTCCCCGAGAGCTCTCCGGGTCGTTGATATTTGAAAGATGAAAACTCCAGACGTGAGGAATACTGACAAAGGACATTTTCCGATTTGTAAAGTCACTTGTAAAAAAAAAAAAAATCCTGCAAAGAAACAAGAAACAGTCACAGCTGGGGTTAGATTTAATGAACTGCTTTTATTGAACAGAACAAAACCACCCGAGAAGACTACAATTCCAGGGAAAACAGCGACGTCTGCTTGTCTCCTTTGTCATTCATTCTCTGTGCCGGCTGAAGGTGCACCGTCCCCACCGTGTGTGTGAAGGGCCATTGTGATCAATAGCTGCTTCTTCTTTTTCATGTTCTCAAGGGCCACTTGGAAAGCGTGCCAGCAATTCAAATGGCCAATCGATGGACAGTTTCCAGCCTGCTGTTGTGAGCGCGGCCACTACCCCCTCCCCCACCCCCGACCACACTGCATGACAATCCTTGCCTGGGGACGGCCGCATTTTTCTGAAAATGAAATTCTTCTTGCACAGCTAGACTTGCAATGAGTTTTCTTTCCTTGACTTTGTTATTCATTTTTATGTTAAAATAACACTTTCAAACACATTTGAGCCATGTCGCGTCACAAGGCAAAGTAACAAGGGGTCCGCTGGGGAAATGAAGCACCAGGGTCCCTCTTCAGGCCTGGTGGCAGCTGAGACTCAGTCCTCAATTGCTGGCACTTTACTGCGGAGCCATGTTCCTGCCTTTAGTGCTCAAAAATGCACCCGTGTGAACACAGCCAGGGGCAGGCGCCTCTCCGAGTCGGGAGAACCGAGTCTTCGCTTTCTGGGATGTGCGCATTGTAGTTGAAACACTTACTGACTTTATTGCTTCAGGTATGCATTTTCCAAAGCATTAGACTTTCATGTCATTGTGTGTGTGTGTGCGTGTGTGTGTGTGTATGTATGTGTGTGTGTGGTGTGTGTACAGAACAAAAGGGGAGAATGTGTGAAGTCAGATTTGGTGTAGAACAGTGGTTCTCAACCTTCCTAATGCCACGACCCTTTAATACAATTCCTCATGTTGTGGTGACCCCCCAGCCATAAAATTATTTTTGTTGCAACTTCATACTGTTATGTTTCAGGCGATCCCTGTGAAAGGGTCATGCGACCCCTGTGAAAGGGTCGTTTGACCCCCAAAGGGGTCATGACCCACAGGTTGAGAACTGCTGGTGTAGAGGGTGGTAACACACCCAGTGTCCTTGGTCATATCTTGGGCAAAGGGATACCTGGGGACCAAATGGCACATGAAGCTCAAGCCCACCACCCATTTCTACATCCGGGAAGAGCCACTGGTTGGAAGAGTCAAGTCAAACTCCATAGAACCGAAACAGAGAAACTCCTTCGCGCTCTCATGGGGTTTGAAATGACTAGACGGGGGAGAAATTCTTGTCCCACAAGAGCAAAGCTGGGGGTCCAAGAGAGACCCGGGAAAGGGGAGCAAAGAGAAGTTGGCTCCTCAGGACAGGTTCTGTTATTGACTTAAACTAAAGGACCCGTTTCAGCTAGTGACCACTGACTGCATAACAAACCACCCCAAACTTTGTGGCTTAAAGCAACTTTTTTTCTTTTCTCATGAATCTTCATCTTGGGTGGGGCTTGACCGGGTAGTTCATCTCTGCTCTACTCGGCGTCTGCTGGGGCGGCTCGAAGGCCCGGGCAGGAACCCTCTGGGGCTCACTCACATGTGTGCGGTGGCTGATGCTGGCCGTCGACTGGGACCTCAGCTGGGCCTGCACATGGCCTCTCCATGGGACTGCGTGGCTTCCTCACAGCATGGCGGCGGGGTGTGAGGGCAGCATCACAAGTGAAGGCCGAATAGCCTTTTCTAATAGACCTCATCTCCTGATGGGGAAGTGCCAATGTTCTGGAAGAGCTCGGGTGTATGGAAAAGCTTGTTGAAGCCATATTTCAAGAGAGCCTGCCACAGGGCCTTGATGTCTCCATGCTCAGCTCCTGGGGGAGGGGGAGGCTGGAGACAGTCACAGCACTAACGGGGTCACTGCCGCCTGGCGCATCTGCCATGCTGAAGGTGCCAGCCACCAGCTCATGGCCACGAGCCGGTCCAGGCACAGCTCTGGAGCCCACCTCCTCTTCCGGCCGCCGCACTCCATCCGGCCTTGCCCAGTATCTTCTCCTCCTGTCTTCCCCCTCGGTCAGTCCTTCCCAACGAATCTCTCAGACTTCCCCCACAACTCTCCTCCCCAAAATCCGTTCCCCACCCTCCCATCTTTGTCAAACATGCCAGTCCAGCCCCTCCCCTCATCACCACCTCTTTTCCCAGCCCCCAAGTGGCACAGTTTGGATTCATCCAAAGATACGGGGGCCAAAGAGCAGGATGTCGTCCAGGAGGCACTGGCACGGGTCCGTCTCTGTGATAAAGCCTTGTTTCTTAAGCCGAGTGCTGAGGACGGTGGTTGCTCGTGTGTTCTTTTACATATGTCTGAAAGTGTTTATAATAAATATCTACTTTAAAGATACTAGTGTGATATTCGTCCTTAAACCCAGAGACCTGGGCACACCCCAGCCTTCCCTGCAGAGCCTCAGAAAGCCAGGTGGGACCTCTGCACACTCCTCCCTTTCAGGGCTGCTAACCCCTCTCCCACCGCCGCCACCACCCACCCAGGTTATCTAATCCCGCCCGCAGTGCCCAAGGCAGAGTAAACCAAGAGGGATCAACCGGATCAGTGAGAATCTGTCCACCAGGCATCTGAAATTAGAACTGAAAGACAGCAAGGTAATGTGGCATTGCTGACGAGGTAATGGGAGGAATAGGAGGTGCAGATGGATTTTTCACCCAGAAAATCCATCTGTGGAAAGAGACAAGAAGGAGGCAGATGTGTAGAGAAGGGGCTGAGACCAGTACTGCCCAGGTCCTGGTTCCAGCCCCTTCCTGATGCCAAGCCTCTTGCTTGCCTTTCTTGGGTTCTGGGAGCTAGTCCCATAATTTTGAAATAAATTTCAGTTTTCTGGTGTAAAAAAGGCTTTGCCATTGCTCAACTCCAGGGGAGACCACTCACGTAGTCTTTCGATGTAAATGTCATCCCATAGAGAAGATGCTGTTCACATGTAATGCAAAATGAGTAGCGCCCCCTGGAGTTGTGCAGTAGGGAAGTTCATAAGAGACCCTAGAGGTGGTTGGATTTAACATTCAACCTGATCACCCCACTTGTAGGGTGGAAGCCGGCCGGCATTGTTGGGGGAAGCAGAGAGTGGGGCACGGTGAGCTCAGGCAAGTCACCGGCCTTCTCTGGTACTCAGTCTCCCATCTGTCAAGAGAGGAGCTGCAGGGAATGACCTGACAGTCCCTTCCAGCCCCGACACGGGGGATTCTGGTGTCTGGTTGGACAGTGTGTGCTGGGAGCAACACAGTGCACCCCTGTCTCAGGAAAGATTCCTTGTTAGAAAATACGTCAGCTTTCTGGTGGAGGCGGATGACTACGCTGGAAGTCACCTCTGCGGCAGGCTGCGAAGACTCCTTCTCTGCACATTTTTTCCATCTCCTCTGCACTCACTAATCCTGCGGCAACAGAATAAAACAGGGACATTTAATATCAGCTTCACCAGGCTCACTCGTCAGTCCCCACCGAGGCCATCTGCCTTGCGTTCAGGGCTAGGTTTGGGGTTAGGACTAACGTTGGAGTTACATTTATGATTGAGGTTAGGTTTGAGGTTGAGGTTAAGGACACCGAAGCTAGGGTTCGGTTAGCGTTAGGGTTAGGGCTAAGGTTAGGAATCGGGCTTGGTGTAGGGCTGTGATTGGGATGAGGGCTAAAACTAGGATTGGTTTTAGGGTTTTGTTCGGGCTTATTTTTAGGGATACACTCCAGCTCTGTGACCTTGACCCTACTTCTACCTGTGTTCCCAGTTTTCTCTGCGTGTCTTTTCTTCTCCCCAGTCTTTAAATACCAGTGTTCCCAGAGTCCCTTCTCCCCTCCAGAAAAATTAGTTCAGTGGACTTACTTTTCTCTAAAGGTGTTATTTCCAGCTAAATATGAAGACCTTACGTTTGTAATCCAATCCGTTTTAACAAATGCAGATTCCCAGCGAACCCCCGCCTCTATCAAGACCTGGAGCACTCCATCACCCCAGAAAGTTGCTTGTATTGTTAATCCCGGAAGCAAACACCGCTCAGATTCCTGTCACTATTGATTGGTTTTGCATGTTCCAGAATTTACCATAAATGACATCATACATCATGTAGTCTTTTGTGTGAAGCTTCTTTGCAACAGCATAATGTTTTACAGATTTATTCATGCTGTTGTGTTATACTGACTTTTTTAGTACAAGATTTTTACTCTGTTTTGTTTTTTTTTTTGTTTGTTTGTTTGTTTTGGTACAAAGCACTTGATTGCTACCTGCTCAAAGCTTGTCACAAAAAATGTACAGACCTCACCTGTCTACAGTGTTCGCTCCAACCTCGATTCTCACGCATTGGGTTCTGCTGAACAACCTTGAGTCTTCTATGACTCATTAATTATTCCAGCCGTGGTTTGTGAGAAGAAACCAGCTGTCAGCTCCTCTCCATTAGCCTGTCCATTGTGCATCAGGAGGGACCAGATGTGACAGAAGAAGGTGAGGGCAAGCTCTTGTCCAGGAAGGGTGGGGTACACATCTGTCTGGAAGCAGAAAACCTGATCTAAGATGGCTTGGCATGACGGAGAGATACTGACAGGAAGTTGAGAAAAACAAGTTTTTCACCCAGCTTGGTCACTGAGCTTTGCAAATTTTTTTTTTTAATCCTCACCCGAGGACATTTTTGCATTTATCTTCAGATAGAGTGGGAGGGAGAGAGGATGGGAGAGTGAGAGAAACATCGACGTGAGAGACACATTGAGTGGCTGCCACCCACACGACCCCAACTGGGGCTGGGGACAAATTGCAACCGAGGTACGTACCCTTACTGGGAACCGAACCCACGACTCTCCGGTCCACAGGCTAATGCTCTAACAGCTGAGCCAAACAGACCAGGGCGAGCTTTGCAATTTTAGTCCAACCATTTAATCTCACCTCATCCAGCACATGTGGATCACACACTTGCCATAATAATAACTGGGGTTTGGATACTAATAACTGCTATCTTCCTATTGCCACAGCAAGCAAATGAGACTCTGGAATAATGTAAGTACCTGGTAAAAGTTAAATGAATACTCAAAAGTGCGTGGTGAACTGTGAAATGTTTGTTGAAGCCTCTGCCCATGGTCGTTGGGAACTCAGACAGGCTGCCCTGTCACGTCTCAGGAATCTTGCAAGTTGGCTCCACAGAATGATTCACCCACGGACCTTCCCTTGTCAGCATAACCAGCCCAAGAGTGTTTTCCAAACTCAGCCTCACCACAAACCTGCCACTCAGAATCTGCAGGCTGGGGCCCCACAGGCAACTGGTTTTAAGTTTCCCAAGTGATTCTGATCTTGGGACAACACTGTGTGGCTGTGGCTCCTTTATATAGTCAGTAGGACAGTCACTCCCAGAAAACACATGGCCCTAGGTTTATCTTTTGTAAACGTACCTAATTACCTGCCACAGGTGAGCTGACCCCTGGGGACCAGATGGTGGACACCAACCCACAGAAAGGTATGAGGAGCACTGCTGTGACAGACGTCGGTGCGTACCAAGTATGCCAGATGTGCCCCTGTGTTTCCCAGACACACTTACAAATAGGCTGGAACCTTGTCAATAGTTTTAGCCAATGGACTGTGAGCAAGAATGACACATGTCACTTCCAAGTCAAAGTAGCTAAAGCCAGCAGACCTCAGCCATCCCTCTATTCTACTTCCACAGAGATCTCGGACATGGCATGTCCTCAATGATGTCTTTTTTCAGCCTGGGTCCCTGAGTGGCTTTATGGAGCAGAGGCTCCTGTCAGCTCTCAATGGAGACATAACAGGATGGAGGGATATACCTTTGTTGTCCAAGCCACTGAGACTAGAGGTTCTTTTGTTAGAGCGGTTAGCAAAAATTATCCTGACCAATGTATCTGCATACTTACTTTCAAATATCTCTTGGAAATTGAAATGCTCTGAATGTTAATAGAAGAAACTGAGGAAGGTTAGCAGCTTCGACAACCACCAGCAAGAATTCCCAAGTAAATGACCAAGTCTATCTCCTGACAGCGTTGGAACAGCCTCAGAAAAGTCATTCTGAATGTTCAACGTCAGCCATTTCCAAGCTAGCTCCCTGCCTAGGGAACCCCAGATGTTAGTTGTAGCCCAAAGCCAAGCGACTGGCCACCCATTCAGTCCCTGTGATTGCACCTAATAAACATTTTATGGACCTGTTCAATTGCAAAGCGATGCAGGCAATTAACTTCCATCATGGTTTTATTGTGGAAAGATGTTGCGAGCTTGGGCCGTGAAAGTGGAGCCATACGGCAGTTCAGGACACACGGCTGCCAAAGCCCAGTGGGGTCCATCGTCAGAGCAGGTGCAGAGCTCAGAACAGCTAACGGGCTGCTCCCAATCTTGCCCATGGATGGCTGGCACTGAGCCCGAGGCTTCATTCTCTCAGCAAAGGTCCTGGAAAATGCTGGACTGAGCCAGCCCCCTACGTAGTATGGGGTAATGTTGAATTCACCCCCAGAGGGATGCATGGGTCATAAAAATCTGGTATGTCCGCCTTGCTGGCCTAATCCTGTGCCCACTACAGACCCACTTCTGTGCAGTAATGTGTATTAATGAAGGGGGGAGAGAGAGAAGAAAAAGGAGGAGGAAGAGGAGGAGAAGGAGGAAGAGAAGGAGGAGGAAGAGGAGGAGGAGGAAGGAAGGAAGAAGAGAGAGAGAGAGAAGTGTGAGAAGATGGCAGTCTGGCTGAGGTCCCCTCCCCAGTTCAGAGGAATTTGCATGGAGCAGCGTTTCCCCAGCAACAGTCTCTGATTGGCTCGTCCGTCCACCAGCTGATTCAGGGAGAGTCTGTTTTCAGTCCCCCTGCCCTGGGCAGAAACAGGCAGAAGAGGCTGGGAGATCCTGCTTGCTCGAGCTGGATTAGTGCTGTAGAGGCTCTAAGCCTTGCTGGCCAGCCCATCTCTATACAGTTCACAAAAAGTGACATTTTTCAGAATGACACAAAATTTACATTAATGCTGAAAGTGAAATCGCCTCTTTCTCGATCTTCTGATTGCAAAAGTCTGGATAATCTTGCCCTGGCCAGTGTGGCTCAGTTGGTTCAGTGTCATCCCATGCACTGGGAGGTCGCCGGTTCAATCCCCAGTCAAAGGCACATGCCCAGGTTGCAGGCTTGATCTCTGGTAGGGGGTGTGCTGGAGGCAGCTGATCGATGTTGTACTCTCACATCGATGTTTCTCTCTCTCTCTCCCCCTCTCCCTCCCTTCTACTCTATCTAAAAATCAATGAAAAAATATCTTCCGGTAAGGATTAACCAAATAAAATAAAATAACACAGAGTTCTTCATTTCTTTGTGTGTGTGCTTTTGTGTGAGTGTATGTGTATGTTCTGGGTGTGAGTGTGAGTGAATGTGTGTATGTGAGTGTGTGCTCCTCCTGCTTTGCTGGGTTCCTACATCTGCCTTCTCACCCCACCTTCAGGCTTCATCTCCCCCTGTGTCTCCCTCTGTGGAGGACCTTAGACGGGCTGCCTCCCCAGGGTAAAGACATTTGTTCTGGGGATGTGGCAGGAGGGCCAGGAAGGCCCACCGTGCAGGGGCGTGCCAGGGGAAGAGGGTGGAGGGGTGGGGTGTGGAGGCAGGATGTCCACAGGATGGACACGAAGAGGGAGGCCCTGAGGTCTGTCAAGTGACAGAGCTTCCCTGGTTGCCCACATCAGGCCCCACCAGAGGGACGGGCTGAGACCAGGGCCGAGCTGCCACCACCATGACTTCCACCCCCAACATGACTATGACGAGTTCCTACTGTGTGCCCGGTGGTTTGCTTCCATGGTGATTTTAATCCCCACATCGATCATTATGTATTCTTGCCCCTAGTTTTACAGATAAGAACTGGAAACTCAGAGAGGTTAAGTGACATTCCCAGAGTCACACAGCTAGTAAGCGGGGGAACCAGGATTCAAACCTAGTCCGATTCACTCTAAAGGCTGCGCCCTGTGTGCTGCCTCCAGGGAGCAGCAAACAGTATCGAGTGGCAGGACTGAATGGAGGCCAGCACCAAGGAAGTCACGTGGGTGGGCAATAGGAAGGCAGGAAGTGGGCAAGTTCAGGATGAAACTCTAAGCTCTCCGGAGCCCAGGCCAGGGAGCGTCTTGAAGGGAACGCTGGGGGTCACACCAGAGACTTCTGTCCCTGGGCTGCACTAGGAGGTGGGGATGGCCACCTGGACCACCATCTCTAGATGGACAAACTCTGAGTTCCAGCAAAACACAGTCCTCTTTGCCCTGTGTGCCCAGGAGCAAACAGCAGATCCCCCATCTTCCCGTCTGTAAGAGGGCGGCAGTGCCCACCCACGCGCGAGACGGAGGCCCACGGCAATAAGGAACGTGTTTCCTGAAGTCAGCAGAGTCCTTGGAGCCTCTCGGGTGCTCTGAAAATAAAGCTGCTGAAATGGCCGGAGCAACCACAAAGCCGCTGTGCGTGTTCACGCTTTCCGTGTGCTTGTTGAAAGCAACACCGGGGGGAAATCACACACAGCGACTGGTTTTCCTTGGGAAAAAATGGCTGGGCTGCCGGATTGATGCTCCTCCTAAGCAAACTGTTTTATGACCAGTGTGCAGTCATTCGGCTTAATTACCTGTTGTGCTGACATTCGGCTCTGCCTCTACGTACTCTGCATCTGACCCACATCCCAGGCCACAGGAATTCAGACACTTCGCTTCTTCCCCTGCGGGAGACGTCTGCAGGCAGCCCTGCCTTGACCGCCTCCGTCCCAGGAGGGAGGGACATTTGTTGCTGAGCTCATTCCACCGTGTTCAATTCTGAAGCAACGCACTGTAACGTAGATGGAGAACATCTCTCTCTGACCGAGGAAGTTGCGCCCCCAAAGGTAGAGCTGGCTCAGGGTCCCAAAGCTAATGAATGGTGACGGCTCCATGAGAACCCACACCTGCGTGCCTGGGTCTGTGCGTTCCCAGCCCACAGAGGAGGACTGCCCAGGTGGGCTGCAGGACGGCAATCACCTGACAGAGACACGCTGCCCCTGGAGAGCAGAGAAGGATCTGGTCGTGAGGAGCCCCTGAGCCATTTGCTAACGCCCCTGAGTTAGGCTTCACAGTGCAGCTTCATTTAGGGTGTGGCGTTTCCATTGTATCTGACCCATCCGGACTCAAATATCTGCATAATGAGCTGAAATCTTAGAGGTTTTGGGAGAAGCGGTGCAGTGTGGGACAGAGCACTAACGATCTGGATTCTTCCATTAATCATCTGTGAGCGAGCCCCTCTCTGCTCCCGGTTTCCGTTTCCAGCTATAAAATGAAAGTGTTGGGCGAGATCAGTGGTTCTCAAGCCCTAGGGGGCATCAGAATCCCCCGGGAAACTTGTTAAAACACAGATCCAGCCCTGGAGAAGGGATGTCGGGATCCACACGTCTGACAAGGTCCCAGGAGGTGTTGCTGTCTCTCTGGTCCTGGTACCAGGCGGAGAACCTCTGGCCCAGACCGGCTCTGAGCACCCTTCCATGTGGCTCCTCCGGGTGGGACCACCCACCCCACCCTTCTCCTGGCGGTGATGAAGGCGGGGAGGCTTGGGCACTGAGATGACCGCCCACGGACAGGCGTCCCTGGTGCTCTCTGCCCCACGCTGTGTGGCCCTGCCATTGCCCAGCCCTGTGCCCCGGCCCAGCTCTTCATCTCTGCAAAAGTGTTTTCTCTTCTGGGATGTGGGTCTCATGTGAGGATTAGAGGAGCTGTACGTGGAAGGCTCCTGCCTGGGACCTGCTAAGCTCTAGTGAGTGTTAGCAGTTACTAGAGTTCCGGGTGCCCAGCACGAACCCACCTCCCCGGGAGGCCAGCCAAAGAGGGTGTCCCCACCTTCCCAGCATGTTATGAGTGGCAACCTTTACTTGGGCCTGTGAGTCTCAGACTGGGGTATGTGTACCCCAGGGGCCTGATACCCACAAGGTAAAGAGGTATCGAATGACTCCCGAGTGTGCCCCAGCTCCCAGTCCATAGGCCGTGCTGCAGGAGGAGCAAGGTTTCAACGGCATTGTCGTGTAAAGCAAGTGTGAATATGTTATCGAGTAAAATACAAAATGTTTGTAGATGGTTAGTATTGTTTGAAAAAGATTCAACTGAGCAAATAAGAAAGATCTTACTGGCTTCAGTCAACTTCATGAATCGAGCGACATCCAGTCCAGCAGATAGAAAGGAGCTCCAGCCCTGGCCGGTTTGGCTCAGCAGTTAGAGTGTCGGCCTGCGGTCCTGAGAGACCCGGGTTCGGTCCCCGCTAAGGGCACGTACCTCGGTTGCAGTTTGTCCCCGGCCCTGGTTGGTTGTGCGGTGGCAGCCACTCGATGTGTCCCTTCACATCCATCTCTCTCTCTGTTCCTCTCTCTCCCTCCACTCTACCTGAGCAAAAAATGGAAAAATGTCCTCGGGTGAGGATAAAAAAAAAAAAAAAAAAAAAAAAAAGAAAGGAGCTCCGGAGAACTCTGCCGGGCAAGAGACTTCACAGACAGAAGGGAGCAGGAACGCGGACTTTGTCCGAGTTCCAAAACAGCAGATGGGTTATTGCCAGGTTACTTTCCTTGGAGGAGATGGCAGGGGACAGACAGATCAGCTAGCGGGTGCTGATCAGATGATTCCTGGTTGACTGGTGCAAGATACCATTTCCAGGACAACGGAACTGTAATCAAGTTAAGTCTCAGTTTGGTGACATGGGACTTAGTGTAAGTGACTCCATTTGTCTTGTTTTTAACAGCACAGGGGTGGGCAAAAGTCGGGTTACAGTTGTGAGTACAGGAAACAGAGTTTATTCTTGTATATTAATTAATTATTGTATTACATATTTGTACTACGACTGTAAACCTACTTTCTCCCACCCCTGTATAAAACACCCGATACACAATAGATGCCACACTGCGGTAAACGGTTTCAGATGGCACCCTCACTGTCATCCCCAGCCCCCTCAGGATGCAAATTCTCCGGGAGGAAAACCGAATGCACCTGGTCCGAAGCCACGGTGACTGACACACGCACGTGTCGGACTGCAAGATGGGTCACAAGCACCCTCACAGGAGGCAACTCATCCTACGGGGACGATGCCGGGCTGCTCACTGGTCCCAGCAGCAGTGCCTTAAACGACAGAGGGGACGGGATCCCAAGGACCCCCGGGTGTCTGCCAGGTAAACCTGTCCCTTGCTCGGCCCCCAAACTCATAGCAGCCTCCGAGAGAGAGGTAAGGCTGCAGGTTAAAACCGAATGAGCTCGTTCAAAGAATTCAGCGTCACCTCAGGGCCCAGCCTCACTGCTGTGGGGCCTCTCAGAAGGAGGACTGGAGGCAGGAGGAGACTCCTCCCCACCACACAGGCCTTGGCAACTCTGACGGTGGCCGCCAGCAGAGCAAGGGCAAGTGTGGAGCAGTGCTGGTGGCCCCAGGAAAGAACCAAAGCACACAGAGATGGATTGGTGACCTCGTGGGGATCCTCAGGCAAGGAAACAGGGCCTCCCTGACAGCGAGGTGGGGTCCTAGAACAAGAACATCGAAGTGTCCGGGGGCCTCCCATCCAGAGGGTGTGGCACTGAGACCGAGCGCGGAAGAGCTAAGAGGAGATCGGCCTCCCCCCAGAGAGGACAAAGGAGCAGCAAGAGGAAGAGACGGTGTCCAGAAGGGGCGGCTTTCAGCGACCAACACGCAAAGGCCAGCAGCTCACTCATGGGGAGTGACGGGGGAGAGAGGTGCCACGTCAGGAGACGGAGCCAGGCCAGGCCATGGGGGACTTGCACTCCTTGAGGCAGTTTGAACCACATCCTGGGGGCCGAGGGGAGCCAGGGAAGGTTTTAAAGAAAGAAGCGGCATGACCAGGCTTGTGTTTTCAATGGATCGTCTGGAGGCTGGGTGGAGACTCAGAAAGGCAAGGGCAGGGTGTCCAGGTGGGAAATGCAAGCCTGAACTGAAGCAGCCGCAGTGGACGCGGAGAGAGATCACCTGGTCAGGCTGCAGTAACGTGGCCTTGCGTGTCTCTGGGGGCTGGGACTCTTTCAGGATGGGTTTGAGCCTTGGGTGGAAGTGGAGGATGTCCCTGACCCCCCCCAACTCTGCAACTCGGGGAGAGGCTGTTGGGGCAGAAGCCGTGAGGGAGGTGGGAGAGCTCATCTGCCCCCTTTCTGGTCATACATGTGCCCCTTTGTCCACGCATATGCATGCATGTCTGTATGTGTACATTTGTCCTCACATATGCACACATGTCTGCACGTGCCCCTTTGTCCACGCATATGCACACATCTGTGTATGCACCTTTGTCTATGCATATGCTCCCATGTCTGTGTATGCACATTTGTCTTCACATATGCACGCATGTCTGTCTATGCACATTTGTCCTCACATATGCATGCATGTCTGTATGTGCCCCTTTGTCCTCACATATGCATGCGTGTCTGTGTGTGCACATTTGTCCACACATATGCATGCATGTCTGTGTGCACATTTTCTATACAAACAATAATGCCATTTACATTGTTTATGTCAGCACTTCACTTTTCTCACTAATACTATTTCTTAGAGACTGGCCTCCTTGGGTGGAGAAAGGCTTCCTCACTCTTCATGGCTGCACAGTCCATAGTATGCAGGCCATCACTCACTTAATGTCTCTCCTTTGGATGGAGATTTGTGTGGCTTTCTCTTTTTTTACTATTACAAGCAACACTCTAATAAATATCCTTTTAGGTCTTGTCATTCCTTATATGTTTCAGGACATCTGCATTATAAAGCCCTAGAAATCAAGCTGCTACATCAAGGGGCATGTGCGTTTTCAGGGTGAATGGATGCTGCCAGAATGCCCACCATTTGAACTAATGTAACAAAGATGCTGGCGTGGGGGAGCCTGCATCCCCTGGCCTTATCAGCCCAGTGTGTCAGCAAGCTGGCTGGTCTTTGTCTGAAAACACCCAATTTTTCAGAGCAAACATCTCCCACACCTGGCTCTCCATGCTGGAGAATCCCCTCCCTGACCGCCGTGTTGAACGCCCTGGGGCCGACCAGCTGGAGCCTGACCCCTGTGCTAGCCGCTGCCACCTGCCGTCTCCTGCCAGTCCACTTGCCTCTGCTGGGCTAGACTTCGAAGGCTCACACCCGTGCTCTGTCCCCCAGCCCCAGGTTGGAGGAGCTGGGCCCAGCCAGCCTCCAACAGAACAAAAGGAGTTCCAACATGTTTTGAAAGTTCAGAGGCATAACAGAGGGGAGAATGACTTTAAATCTTGTGAGTTCTGAAATCACTGGGCACCTAGGGTGGGGTATTGTGGAAACCACACAGACTTATAAAACCCGTTCCCAGAAAACCTTGAAATATTCAAGAATCCATTTGATTATTTATCAGACGTTTACTTTACATAAATGCTGCCTTCACTGAGGCGTAGAGCAGCCTCCAGGGACCAAGAGACATCACCTGTGAGCCCGTAAGGGCTTTCTGACTGCTCCCAGGGCAGCCGCCACTCCGAGTCCAGAGATGCACAAACAAACACTCAGCTCCCTGCACACACCTGGGCACAGACGGGGTCGCACCAGGAGGCCTAGCTGCTAGGGATGCCGCGTTAGGGTTTAAAGGAGCTCCTCCTCACCCTCCTCCAGCCAGAAATCCCTCAGGGCGCCTGAAACCCCACTCAGCCCTTTTTTATTGTTATGTTTATATGGCTTTATGAAAGTATAATGGACATAGGATATACTGTATATATTTAAGGTATATTATTTGACTGGTTTTGACACATGTAGGCACCCACGAAACCATCATCACAATCAAGATAGTGAATTTATCCATTATCCCAAAGTTTCCTTGAGTGCCTTGCAAAGCCTCCCTCCTCCCTCCTCCCCCTCCATGCCCAGGCCCAGACAACCACTCATCTGCTTTCTGATGAGCTAGATGATTTTGCATTTTCTAGAGTTTTATATGAATGGAGCCCTCACAACAATTCTCTAGTGAGGAATGATTAGTCCCATTTCATAAATGTGAAAACTGAGACTCAGTGACAGAAAATAATCTCCTTGCAGTGGCTTAAAACATGGTTGCAACCCTGGCCAGTTTGGCTCAGAGGTTAGAGCGTTGACCCACTGACCGAAGGGTCTCAGGTTTGAACCTGGATTGCAGGTTCGATCCCCCCTGGACCGGGGCTTGCAGGAGGCAACAAATCAATGTGTCTCTCTGTGGACCGCAGGCTGATGCTCTAACCGCTGAGCCAAACCGGCCAGGGCCAATGTGTCTCTCATATTGATGTTTCTCTCTCTCTCTCTCTCTCTCTCTCTCTCTCTCTCTCTTTTTCTCCCCCCTCCCTCCCTTTCATTCTATCTAAAAATCAATAGAAACATATCCTCGGGTAAGGATTAACAAAAAACAAAACAAAACATGGCTGCAAGTTCTTTGATACTTCTGTCATCAGGAGGTGGGGTGCATGTCCCTTCCCCTTGACTCTTGGTGATGCTCTCCAGAACATCAGGCTGTAGCCCCAGGCTGCCATGCAAATAGTTTGGCTGCCCTGAGGCCACCATGCTGCAAGGGAGCCCAGAGGAACCCTGCGGATCTGCCTACATAAAGAGACACCCCTAGCCAGCCCCCGGCTACCCCACCCGTTCCTCCAGCCCTGCCCCTACTGAAACAGCATGAGAGAAACCCCTCATGCCCAGGACTGCCCCGCAAGCACTTCCAGGATTCCTGACCACAGAGACCACAATAGGCACTGAGTATGGGGTGGTCCATTTTATGCCCCACATTTGGGGGTTTATTCAGGGTTTGTTTGAGCAACAACATAGAACAGAACACTCCACAAGGTCACATAGTGGCCAAGCTGTGATTTAAACCTGCCTCCACGCTGCCTCTCGATTCGCAAGCAGAGGAGGAGAAATCCCTCTTGAAAATGCCAGAAAGAGCCCAGCCAGTGGCTCCGTGGTTAGAGCATCGGCCCATGTTAAGAAGGGTCGCAGGTTCAATGCCCGACCCTGGTCTGTTTCTCGTTCTCTCTCCCCCCTCCCCAACTCTCTCTAAAAAAAAATCATTGGAAAAAATATCCTTGGGTGAGGATTAACAAAAAAATAAAATAAAATGCCAGAAAGAATTTTTAAATCATTATGAGCCACAAGGTCATGTGGCTCGGAGAGAAAACCCGTGTCAGGCAAGGGGAGTAGGAAGGGGAACCGGCTGGACAACAGAGGCGCGTGGACACGGGTGTGCAGTGCACTGTGGGAGACGAGTTTCTCGGGACAAAGTGCTGGGAATGTCTGTGTGGCTTTGGAATAAAAGTAGGTTAATAAAGCTGATCGGTGGGAGGCAGTCTGAATGTACCCCTCCGTGAAGGATGGCTGCTTCAGTGAGGAGAGCGGCTGAGACAGGCCACGTCTGCCATCAGTTGGGAGGAAACCGTGGCAGGGTCCAAGTCTTTGACCCATGCATAACAATCCATGCCTTCTGCTGGGAGGGGCCGCATGCTGCCCCGTCAATGGTAGGTGGCTGGCAGGTCGATTGGGAGGAGGGGACAGGGCTGGGCCTGCAGGCTGTGCCACAGCAGAAGGCACATCGGTCACTCTCTGACCACAAAGGAGAATCCCATGAGGTTAAAACGTGCTGAGTTCATGAGATCCCCATTAAGCCAGCCCCATGGAGGTCAAAGGAGGGAGGGGGAGGTCAGGAGGGGGCTTCAGCATGCCCCTCAGCTCACCCCTGGCCTTGGCTTTCTCTCTTTTTCTTTGGGTCTCAGACTCAGCCTTTCTGGTGGGGGCCAAAGGCCAGCAGCTGAAATAATATTCTCTGGGAGCTGAGCAGGCTTCATCGGCTCTGAACAAGCGGGCGCTCATGGGGTCCAGCCCCACACGAGTCTGACTCAGTACTCGGGGGGAAAGGGGGGGTCTCTCTGTTGGTTTAGTGTCTGTACTAGCTTCCTCTGGTTGCTGTAACAAACTTCGTGACTTTAAACAGCACACATTAGAACTGAAAACAGATAAGCAAATGTTTGTACCCAAATATTCACAGCAGCACTATTCACAATAGCCAAAAAAGACAGAAACTGCCCAGAAGGCCATTCACAATAATGAGTGGATTGGCAAAGTGTGGCCTGTTCACACAATGGAATACTATTTACCCATAAAAAAGAACGAAGTACCACTGATACGTGCTACAATGCCCAAGAGCCTTGGAAACATTCTGCTAAGTGAAAGAAGCCAGACATTAACGGTCACACATACTGTGTGATTCATTTTATATGCAGTGTCCAGGGGCCGGGAGGAAGGGGAAGTGAGTGTTCCTTTTGCGATGATGAAAATGTGTTGGAACCAGATAGAGCTGGTGGTTCCACTTCATGACACATGTAAATACCACTGAACTGACCGTGTCAACATGGCTAAATCTGTGCTCCGTACATTGTACCTCAAAATAAGTAAATAAATTCTTCATTTGTTTTTTTATCTTCAGTTCTGGAGGCCAGAATTTCAAAATTCGTCTTACGGGGTCAAAGTCGTGGTGTTGGCAGGGCTGATTCCTTCTAGAAGTTCAATGGGAGAACCTGTCTCCTTGCCCCTTTCAGCTTCTAGGGGCCAACTGCATTCCTTGGCTGGTGGTTCCTTCTTCCTTCTTCAAATCCAACAGTCTGGCCATCTCTCTCTCCACTTCACGTCGCCTACTGTTGACTGTGACTCTCTTGCCTCCCCTTATAAAGACCCTTGTGATTACACTGGACCCACTTGGATAACCCTGGATAATCTTCCCATATCCTTAACGTAATCCATCTGCAAATCCCATTCTCCATGTAAGATGACATTCACAAATCCCAGGGATTAGGGAGTGGTTATCTTTAGGGGGTCCTTATTCTGCTGACCACTGGTATCAGAGTCTTGTTATTTAGATCCCTCTGGAGTGGGGACCTTGCCTGTCTTTGGTCGTCAGCCTGAGCCAGCTTTGTCCCAGACAGTAAAATGGACCTTCCTTCTGAGGTACCAACTGGGCAAGGTGTGAACTGCCTGGTCTCTCCCTGGGAGGTAACCAGGTGAGCAGAGCAGAAGGCTTCAGACCCTGGGCTGGGCACACAGAAGGCTGGCAGTGGTTATAGGTTGCTGGCAGTGGTGTGCTGATAAATCAACTTTCAGAGGGAAAAGCCCTGATATGTACTATGTACCAAGGTGCAGTTATGCCCACCGTAGCCAGTTTCAGGCCACCAGAGCGACATGGTGTTGGGAAGAGATGCCCATTATCATGAGCCATCAGAGTGGTCGCTGCCCACCACTGCCCACAAGGGACACCAAGGTTGCCCAAATACCAGCCAAAAAGATATGTCTGAAATGTGTGGTCAAAGCCAAGGACCCTAAGGCAAGTGATTGGTGTTTGAATACAAAGCCCGCCAGCATCAGAGAATAGAGCAAGCCATCCCCAGGGGATGTCTTGTCAAAGGGGACTGATGGGCATTTAGTTTACATTCGTGGGTCTGGTCGATCGAAGAGGACAGACTTCCTGTGCTGACTCTTCTTCAGAGCCCAAAACTGTACCCCCGACCCTTGAGTTCTCTGTCATTCCTTTCTGTGTGGGGTGGAGCGGAGTCAGAGGCATCTTTCAGATGCTAGGTTAGTGTGCTCAGGCTGCCATAGCCAGAACCACAGCCTGGGGCTTGAACAACTGGAAGTTACTGCCTCACAGCTCTGGAGGCCGCAGCCCAGGCCAAGGTGTGGGCGGGGGTGACTTCTCCTGAGGCTCCTGTCCTTGGCTTGCGGACGCCCCTCTTCTTTTTTTTCATCCTCACCCGAGGACACCTTTCCATTTTTTGTTCAGATAGAGTGGGAGGGAGAGAGAGAAAGAGAGAAACATCGACGTGAAAGGGACACATCGAGTGGCTGCCACCCGCACAACCCAACCAGGGCCGGGGACAAACTGCAACCGAGGCACGTGCCCTTAGCGGGAACCGAACCCCGGTTTCTCGGGTCCGCGGGCCAACGCTCCAACCACTGAGCCAAACGGGCCAGGGCCAGACGGCCCTCTTCTTCCTGGGTTGTTACATGGCCTTTCTTCTGTGTGCACACATATCTGCCCCCTAATCTCCTCTCCTGACAGGGACACCGGCCATATTGCATTAGGGGTTACCCTAAATGCTCTCTTTTCTCTTCATTACCTCTGTAAAAGCCCTATCTCCAAATGTAACCACATTCAAGGTACTGAGGGTTAGAACTGCAGCATACAAATTTGGGTGGGGGAGACCGTGACACATGCAATGGGCTTGATACACAAGCCAGGTTGAGGGGTCCCACTGGAACCTCCCCCCGCATCCTTGCTCTCCTGCCCCCTGGTTCTCTGAGCTTTACTCGCTCCCCTTTCGCCCCCCTGCCCGCTCTTCCTCCCCTTCCCTCCGAGAACACAGCAAAGGTGGCTGTAGGGGCCCTGGTCTGGTGTGGCTGAGTCTGATGGGCAGCTCCAGAGCTAGCTTAGGACCCGGAGACGCGCTGAGAAGTGGGATGTGGTCTGGGGTCGACAGACCACAAGCAAGGTCCGGGCACAGGTGGAGCCTTTGTCCCGTCCTCGCCAGCCTCCTCTAAGGCTCTGAAATCGCCAAGCTCTTTCCTGCCTCAAAGAGCCTCTCGCAGGCGTCTTCCTGTCGTCCAGGTCGCTGCTCCAGCGTTTCTCCGTCAGCGAGGCCTTCCCTGACCCCATCTCAATTAGCCTCCACCACAGTCACTCCCTGGCCGTGATTCGTGAGCCTTGCCCGGGCTCCAGGTGACCCACCGTGCAACTAATCAGGTAGGAGTTTGTGCGTGCCTGGACATCGTCAGGGCCTCTGCCAAAGGGTGGGGAAGGGGGCTGGATACACTTCAGGGGTTGGCCATCCTTGTCTGTAAAAGGCAGAACAGCAAGTATCTTAGGATTTAGGGGCCATATGTTCTGTGTCAGCTCTGCTACCGAAGTGGAAAGCAGCCACAGACACCGAGGCCGTGCCCAACAGCGCTTTCTTTACAGAAACGGGCAACAGGCTGGCCTTGGCCCCCAGGCCACAATTTGCCAGGCCTTGATATAGATACTTAGTCCAGGAATTAGGTCACCCTAAGTACAGGATTCCCAAATCCAAGTATGTGAAGAAAGAAGGGGAAAGAGGGAGCCAGTGGGAGAAGGGGCACAGGGAGTCGGAATATGCCGTCAGGAGCATCGCTGGGCCCGCTCACGAGCGCTTCCACTTGGTCTGCAGGACAGCCTTTCCGTGGGCCCTAAATCTGCCTTCAGAATTACGTCAGAGTTTAATAGGGAGATACGATTCCGTTCACAGAAACTTATTTTGCACTCGACTTTGTTAAGAGCCATCGGAGAAATGGATTTCCGAGCTCCTTTAGTATCAATCAGTACGGGGATTCCTCCTACATAATTCCGGCTAAGTGACCGGTAGGCCCGTGTTTGAACGTCTGCCGGTTGGAAGCTTCCTGCAGAGGCAAGTTCTCCCGGTCAGTGAACTGTGTGCCTGCATCTCTTAGAGACTGACCCTGGTGGGATACTCAGTTGGCTGTGTTTTTCAACCTAATAAACCAAAAGTATCTTCAACACCCAAAAGACCCTCCCCCATCATCCACAGGGTTATACCTCCCTCCGGTACAGACATCTCTACAGCATCAAGCAAGCCCTGGCTACCTGGCTTGAGCTGACCTTTGGTGGCTGCTTGAGTGACCACCTCACCTCCTTGCAGTGGGCTCCACCAACATCAGTTCAATTCAAGTGGATGACAAAAGCAGACACTAAGAAGTTCTTAGCCCTTCCGTCAAGGGGACTGGTGATAAACACTTACAAAGCCCTGTCCAGAAATGACATGAGCTGCAAACTTAGTGTGTCTGGAGGCATGTACACGGAAGCAGGAGAAGACTATGTCAGGAAGTGGTGAGCAGGGTGTGCCTACCCTGAGTCAGCAGTTTGAATCAACATGTGTTACTTACCAACTACAGTGTGGCAAAGTACCCTAGTGGCTTAGTCAACAATGAACATTGACTATCTCCCATCATTTCTATAGGACAAGAATTTGAAAATGACTTGGGTAGGAGTTTCTGGCATGAAGTTGCCAATCAAGTTCTTGGCTGGGCCTGTCATCACCCAAAAATTGGACTAGGGCCAGGAGACCTGCCTGGCAAGTTGGTACTGGCTATTGGCAAAGGCCTTGGCTCCTCTCCCCATGGACCTGTCCATAGGACAGTTTGAATATCTTCATGACACTGAGAGGGGGGAACAAACTTTCTTCTACTGTCAAGGTTCTTCTGGATGCTCTTATAATCAAATAAACATGATATGCATTAGCAAGAGAAAATAACCAAATTGAATACATACATATGTATGAGAGCCCCGCGTGAGCAAGTCATAGACCCCAATGCAGGAGAGGTTCCGGGATGGAAAGGAACATGGGCATGTGAGACATTCTGAGCTGGGGATGCGGAAGGTGCTTTGGGGGCATCAAAGTGTCATTGCAGAATGATAAGAGCACATGTTTAGTAAAAAGAAGTTTGCCCTGAGGTCTAGGTAGGTCAAAAGAGATTATCTCTGATAATCTCCCATTCGGACAAGGCCTCTAATTCAAATTCTTTCAAGTATTCAAGGAAGGAGCAGAAATTTCTCCTGAGCCTGAAGCTTAAAATGCCTTTAGCTCAAAATAATCTGCACACTACTGAGGCATATCCTGGGTGGCTCCTTCTGAACCCCCACAACACAGCAGCTGGCTTCACCCAGAGCACGTATCCTAGAGAGGCTAACATAAAAACGGGATGTCTTTTATTGACCAGGCGTCAGAAATTACACCATTGTCACTTTCGTAACACTATCTGTCACAAAGGTCCACGGTGACTCGGTGTGGGGGAGACGACAGACAAGCAGATATGAAGACCTCCAGTTTCTAGCCTGGCACTTAAGGGACTTGGAAGTCATCATTCCCATTTACACCACAAGGAAAAAGCTGAACAAACCGAAAATCAGCAGTTCCTCTTAGACCCATCAGAGGACTGAGATCACAGAGCAAACCACTGCCCCGAACCTGGAGAGGCAGACAGGGGAATGCAGAGAATCACGACCCACCAGAACAGACGCCCGGGAGCAAGAGCCTCCTCGGGAACCGAGAACCAGGGCCGGGGAGGAAAACTGAATTGCTGGAGGCTCCCTGTGGACAAGTCTGAAAGAAGGTTAAAAGCTCCAGAGGGGCCAGTCTTCAAAGCACCCCCACATTTGTGTAAGTTTGACCACCAGGAGCTCAGCCGTGTTCTCACACGGAGGAGTAGAGAAATGATGCTTTTCGCATGGGGAGGGAGCACGTGGGCACTGTGCAATGTACCCGGAGCATTCTGTTCTTAACAGGGACTGACAGGGAATCTATTTTACCAGAGCCTAACTGAGAAGGATTTTACCAGAGCTCAAACGGCCTGCGGTTAGAGAAATACCCCGCTCCAGCCCCTCTGGTCTTCCTAGCTCACTGAAGGGGAAGAAGAGGAGGAAGAGGAGGAATTGAGAAGTTCCTGTAAAGGTCATAGCCCAGGGGCACGGGCTTACCGGAAAAACTGAGACCTAGTCATAGGACTCCACAACACTTCCCCTCCCTCACATCTACTGCCACATCAATAGCACTCCTGTGTAATAACTGGGGAATAGCCGCCGCTGAAAGAACTGCATATCCCAGACCTTCTTTAAGAAGATATCTGTAAGGCCTGGCCGGTGTGGCTCAGTGGTTGAGCGTCCGCTCATGCACTAAGAGGTCACCGGTTTGATTCCCAGTTGGGGCACATGCCCAGGTTGTGGGCCAAATCCCCAGTGGGGGGCATGCAGGAGGCGGCCAATCAATGTTCTCTCTCATTGATGTTTGTATCTCTCTCTCCCTTCCTCTCTCTCTTAAATCAATAAAAGAAAAAAAAAATTTTTTTTAAGATATCTGTAGGGAACCTCAGGAAATTTTAGCCTCTAACACCTACAGCTACAGCAAACAGTTAACAGAGCCTCACTCCCAGCCAAATAAGCATAAAACCTCACACCAAAGGCCTGTATATGTCAACTCCTCAAACCCAGTGCCTCTACATCATCCTGAAAGACAAAAACACGATTTGAAGACAGAGCAAGCAGCACAACCAGATTCACATATGGCACAGATGTTGGGATTTATAATTCAAGGACAATTGCTAAAAAAAAAAAAAAAAGGCATATAACTGATATGCAAAGAAAGCAGAAAAAAAATGGAATCACATAAAATGCTTATTTGAAACGAAAGAAATCAGAAAGTGGAAGACAAAGAAAAGAAACAAAGAATAAACGTGATGGGTAAGAACTAATAACAAATAGGGTGGCTCACTTTAAACATCAATGATCTAAGTTCAATAATTTAAAACTGAGACCGTCAGGCCCTGGCCAGTTTGGCTCAGTGGTCAAAGCGTCAGCCCGTGGACCAGGAAGTCCCATTCAGTTCCCACTAAGGGCATGTACCTAGGTTGCAGTTTGTCCCCGGGCCCGGTTGGGGTTGTGTGGGTGGCAGCCACTCGATGTGTCTCTCTCACACCGATGTTACTCTCTCTCTCTTCACTCCTCTCTCCCTCCCCCTCTATCTTAAGATAAAGGCAAAAATGTCCTCAGGTGAGGATAAAAATAAATAAATAAATAAATAAATAAATAAATAAATAAATAAATAAATAGAGACTTCAGTATCAGAGTGATTTTTTATTTATTTTATTTTTTTAAATTAACTTATTTATTTTGTTACAGATGTTTCTCCTTTTTCTCCAGAGATTCCACCCTCTCTCCCCCTCCCCACCATGTCCCCAGCTTTGTTGTCCATGTCCACTGTTCATGCATACATGCATATAAGTTCTATGGTTTATCTCCCCCCCATCCCCTATTCTGGGGATTGTCAGTCTGTACCCCACTTCCACGTCTCTGGGACTACCCATTGCTCAGATTGTTATGTTCATTATATTCTACAAATAAGTGAGATCATATGATACTTGTCTTTCTCTGTTTGGCTTGTTTCGATTAGGATAATACTTTCCAGGTCCCTCCATGTCATCTCAAAGGATAAGAGATCTTTCTTTCTTACAGCTGCATAGTACTCCATTGTGTATATGTAGCACAGCTTTTATATCCATTCGTCTACTTATGGACATTTGAGTGTTTACAGATCTTAGCTATTGTAAACAGTGATGCTATGAACATAGGGCTACATATATTCTTTCTGATTGGTGTTTTAGGCTTCTTAGGATATATTCATAGAAGTGGGATCACTGGGTCAAATGGAAGTTCAATTTTTAATTTTTTGAGGTAACACCATAGTGTTTTCCATAGTGGCTGCACCAGTCTGCATTCCCACCAGCAGTGTACTAGAGTCCCCTTTTCTCCACACCCTCGCCAACACTTGTTGTTTAATGATTTGTTGTTTGGCGGCCATTCTGACAGGTGTGAGGTGATACCTCATTGTTGTTTTAATTTGCATCTCTCTGATGATTAGTGATGTTGAGCATTTCTTCATATGTCTCTTGGCCATTTGTATGTCCTGTTTGGAGAGGTGCCTATTTAGTCCTTCTGCCCATTTGTTAATTAGGTTCTTTGTCTTCCTCTTGTTGAGCTGTATGAGCACTCTATATATATTGGAAATTAACCCCTTACCTGATGTATCGTTGGCAATTATGCTCTCCCATAGAGTGGGTTGCTTTTCCATTTTGATGGTTGTTTCTTTTGCTGTGCAGAAGCTTTTGAGTTTGATGTAGTCCCATGTGTTCATTTTCTCCTTTGTTTCTGTTGCCTTAGGTGATATATCAGCAAAAATTCTGCTACGTATGATGTCTGAAATTTTGTTGCCTACATTTTCTTCTAGGATTTTTATGAATTCATGAGTCACATTTAAGTCTTTTATCCGTTTTGAGTTTATTCTTGTGTATGGTGTAAGTTGATGATCTAGTTTTATTTTTTTGCATGTAGCTGTCCAATTTTCCCAACACCATTTATTAAAGAGGCTGTCTTTACTCCACTGTATGCTCTTGCCCCCTTTCTCAAATATTAATTGAGCATATTGTCTTGGGTCTATTTCTGGGTTCTCTATTCTGTTCCATTGATCTATCTGACTGTTCTTGTGCCAGTACCAGGCTGTTTTGATTACAGTGGCTTTGGAGTATATTCTGAAATCTGTAAATGTAATCCCTTAAACTTTATTCTTTTTTTTTCAAACTTGCTGTGGCTATTCGGGGTCTTTTTTGGTTCCATATGAACTTTTGAAGTATTTGTTCTAGTTCTGTGAAGTATATCATTGGTATTTTGATGGGGATTGCATTGAATCTATAGATTGCTTTGGGTAGTGTGGACATTTTAATGATGTTAATTCTTCCAATCCATGAACAAGGTATGTCCTTCCACTTTTTTATACCTTCCTTTATTTCTTTTTTCAATGACCTGTAGTTTCTGCGAATAGGCCCTTTATTTCTTTGGTTAAGTTTATTCCTAGGTATCTTAATTTTTTTGCTGCAATGGCAATGGGATTGTTTTTTTAGTTTCTCTTTCTGTGACTTCATCATTGGTGTATAAAAATGCCGTCGATTTCTTGACATTAACTTTGAATCCTGCTGCTTTTGAAAATTCATTTATTAAGTCTAGTACATTTCTGATGTATTCTTTGGGGTTTTCTACGTATAGTATCATGTCATCTGCAAATAATGACAGTTTCACTTCCTCCTTTCCAATTTGGATCCCTTTTATTTTTTCTTCATGTCTGATTGCTGTGGCTAAGACTTCCAGTACTACGTTAAATAAGAGTGGTGAAACTGGGCATCTATGTCTCGTTCCTGTTCTTAAGGTAAATGCTTTTAATTTTTGCCCATTGAGTATGATGTTGGCTATAGGTCTTTCATATATGGCCTTTATTATGTCGAGATATGATCCCTCTATTCCCAGATTGCTGAGCATTTTTATCAGAAATTGGAGTTGGATTTTGTCGAATGCTTTCTCAGCATTTATTGATATGATCATATGATTTTTATCTTTCATTTTATTTATGTGGTGTATCACATTTATTGATTTGCAAATATTGTACCAGCTTTGCATCCCTGGGATGAATCCTACTTGGTAATGGTGAATAATTTTTTTGATGTATTGCTGGATTTGATTTGCTAGTATTTTGTTCAGGATTTTGGCATCTATGTTCATCAGGAATATTGGCCTGTAGTTTTCTTTGTAGTGTCTTTTTTCTGGTTTTGGAATTAGAATTATGCTGGCCTCATAAAACGAATTTGGAAGTCTTCCTTCTTCTTCAATTTTTTGAAATAGTTTGAGGAGAATGGGTATTAGTTCTTCTTTGAATATTCGGTAAAATTCCCCTGTGAAGCCATCCAGGCCTGGGCTTTTGTTTGCTGGGAGAGTCTTGATTACATCTTCAATTTCTTTTATTGTTATTGGTCTGTTCAAGTTTTCTATCTCTTCCCAGTTCAATTTTGGGAGACTATGTGTTTCTAGAAATTTGTCCATTTTGCTTAGATTGTCGAATTTGTTGCCATATAATTTTTCATAATATTTGTTAACAATCCTTTGTATTTCTGTGGTGTCAGTTACTATTTCTCCTCTTTCATTTCTGATTTTGTGTATTTGGGTTCTCTCTCTTTGTTTCTTGGTGAGTCTAGCTAAGGGTCCATCAATCTTGTTTATATTTTCAAAGAACCAGCTCTTTGTTTCATTGATCCTTTGAATTGTTGTGTTGTTTTTGTTTTTTTTTGGTCTCCATGTCATTTATCTCTGCTCTGATCTTTACTATTGCCTTCTTTCTACTTGCTCTGGGGTTTTCTTTTTGTTTGCTTCCTAGTTCTTTAAGTTCTGAGGTTAGATAGTATATTAGAAATTTTTCTTGTTTCTTGAGGTAGGCCTGTAGTGCTTTGAACTTCACTCTCAGAACCGCTTTCGCTGCATCACAAAGATTTTGTGTTGTTGTGTGTTCATTTTCATTGGTTTCCAGGAAGTTTTTAATTTCTTCCTTGATCTCCATGGTGACCCATTCATTGTTCAATAACATGCTATTTAGCCTTCATGTTTTCAAATATCTTTTATGTTCTTGTTGCAGTTGATTTCTAGTTTCATGCCATTGTGATCTGAGAAGATGCTTGATATGATTTCAATTTTCTTAAACTTGTAAAGACTTAGTTTGTGCCCTAACATGTGATCTATCTTTGAGAATGACCCATGCACACTTGAGAAGGATGTGAATTCTGTAATTTGGGGGTGTAATTCTCTGTAGATATCTATTAAATCCATATGATCTAGTGCTTCATTTAGAGTCTCTGTTTCCTTGTTAATTTTTTGTCTAGAAGATCTATCCAGTGATGTCATCAGGGTGTTGAAGTCCCCTACTATGATTGTATTACTGTTGATTTCTCCTTTGAAGTCCTCCAAAAGATTTTTAATATTTGTTGGTGCTCCTATATTGGGTGCAAATATGTTTATCAAGGTTATATCTTCCTGTTGGATAGATCTTTTCAATATTATGTAGTGGCCTTCTTTGTCTCTAGTTATGGTCTTCATTTTGAAATCTACTTTATCATATATAAGTATTGCTACCCCAGCTTTTTTTTCCTTTCCATTTGCTTGAAAGATTTTTTTTCATCCCTTCACTTCCAACCTATGTGAGTCTTTTGTTGTGAGGTGGGTCTCTTGTAAACGATGTATATGTCAGTCGTGCTTTCTTATCCAGTCAGCTACTCTGTGTCTTTTTATCAGTGCATTCAAACCACTCACATTTAAGGTAATAATTGATATGTACTTATTTATTGCCATTTTCGTTTAGTGTGGTTATATTTTTTTTCATATTTCTTCTACTAATTACAGCAGCCCTTTTAGCATATCTTGCAGTGCTGGTTTGGTGTTAATATATTTCCTTAGCCTTTTTTGTGTGTGGGAAGCTCTTTATTTGACCTTCTGTTTTGAATGATAGCCTTGTTGCGTAGTCTTGGATTCAGATCCTTGTTTTTCATGACCTTGATTACTTCATGCCACTCCCTTCTGGCCTGCAGTGTTTCTGTTGAGAAGTCAGCTGAGAGCCTTATGGGGTTTCCTTTGTAGGTAACTTGTTGCTTATCTCTTGCTGCCTTTAGGATTCTCTCTTTGTCTTTAATTTCTGGCATTTTAATTACTATGTGTCTTGGTGTGGGCCTGTTTGGGTTCTTCTTACTTGGGGCTCTCTTTGATTCTTCAACTTGAATGCCTTCTTCCTTCACCAAGTTAGGAAAGTTTTCTGTCACTGTTTCTTCAAATATATTCTCTAACCCTTGCCCATTTTCTTCCTCTTCTGGGACTCCTATGATGTGAATGTTATTACGTTTCCAGTTGTCCCACAGTTCTCTTAAGCTATCTTCCTGTTTTTTAATTGTTTTTTCCTTTGGTTTTCTGATTGGTTGATTTTTTCAACCCTGTCTTCTAATTCATTGATCCGGTCCTCAGCTTCCTCTACTCTGCTGGTTAGTCCTTCCAATATGTTCTTTATTTCTGCTATGTCATTCTTCATTTCCACTTGGTTGGTTTTCAGTGTTTCTATAGCTTTACTCATGGTGCTGATGTCCTTACTCATGTTGTTGAGCTTCCTCAAGATCATGGCTCTGAACTCTACCTCTGATAATTTGCTTAACTGCATTTCATTTATCTCATCTTCAATAGAGTTCTCTTGTTCTTTTATTTGGGATTTGTTTCTTTGTTTCACCATTTTGGCTATCTCAGTGGGTTTTGGAGCCTGCTAAATTTTCCCTGTGGGTGTTTGTGTTCTGCTGTTTGTGGCTCCTTCTACTGGGTTTGGATGGGCCTGGGGGGGGGGGCCCACATTAAAAACCACTGTCAAGTCTTACTTTCCTGGGTAGATTTGCAAGCCCAGGAAAGGTTCAGTTATCCTCTAGCTTTTTCCTGGAGGCTAGTAATCTCAGTTTCAGTGCCTTGGAATGTAGCCCTGGTGTTCTGCATAAGAGGATTTCCAGAGGGTGGGATAGATGCTGGTTGTTAATGAACCTCAATTTGCATTTCTTTGCCTCACCTGGGAAAGACTGAATCTCTGGGGTAGCGGGGGGGGGGGGTGTGCTGCTGCTTTTCCCCACAACTCTGGGAAGGAGCACACTGGCCACTGTCCTTTGTGGCTACAACTAAGCAAAAACTCTGAGTGCCCTCCAAATCCCGGTTGTCTCCACAGAGTTCCAGCCCAGTCTGCCCTCCCTCTGCAGTAGTCCCCAGGAGAGTGGCTGTGGCTATTTTATCTCTCTGTCCCAGCTTGCTGCGCTGTAGAGTGGGCTTGGTCTTTATTCTCCAAGACGCAGCACACAGCTAAGACTACTGCTGCCTGTGGGCTCCCAGTCCGCCACCCTCTCGCACCTCCACAGATCCTACCAGTGTCCCTGGTTATAGGGTCCTGTCCTGCTGCTTTTCTGTTGCTTTTTTCTGAGGATTTGTCTTTATTTTAGTTGTAATTCCCGTTTGGTCTTGGGAGATCGTTTGTGTAGCCTCCATTCACTCCATCTCCATTTTCGCATCCTCAGTCCATTTATTTTTAATTACTAAACTGCTTGTAGTTTTTTTCATTGCTTTTCCAACTTCTCCAACTCCAGTGTGTTAGTGTGGCATCAAGGGCTATTGAGTTTTGATTGTGCCTCTGGTATCCTGTGATCCTCTAGGAATGATGTGTTCAGGCCCTATGGCCAGGGGTGACCTCCAGAGTGATTTGTTTTTTTTAAAAAAAAGATCCAACTAATGTGACTCGTGAATCCATAAAAATCCTAGAAGAAAATGTAGGCAACAAAATTTCAGACATTATACGCAGCAGAATTTTTGCTGATATATCACCTAAGGCAACAGAAACAGAAACAGAAACAGAAACAGAAAAAATGAACACATGGGACTACATCAAACTCAAAAGCTTCTGCAAGTAAAAAAAACCACCATCAAAATGGAAAGGGAACCCACTGTATGGAAGAACATAATTGCCAACGATATATCAGATAAGGGGTTAATTTCCAATATATATAGAGTGCTCATACAACTCAACAAAAGGAAGACAAAGAACCCAGTTAAAAAATGGGCAGAGGAGCTGAATAGACATCTCTCCAAACAGGACATACAAATGGCCAAGAGACATATGAAGAAATGCTCAACATCACTAATCATCAGAGAGATGCAAATTAAAACAACAATGAGGTATCACCTCACACCTGTCAGAATGGCCGCCATCAACAAATCATCAAACAACAAGTGTTGGCGAGGGTGTGGAGAAAAGGGGACTCTAGTACACTGCTGGTGGGAATGCAGACTGGTGCAGCCACTATGGAAAACACTATGGTGTTACCTCAAAAAATTAAAAATTGAACTTCCATTTGACCCAGTGATTCTGCTTCTAGGACTATACCCTAAGAAGCCTGAAACACCAATCAGAAAGAATATATGTAGCCCCATGTTCATAGCATCACTGTTTACAATAGCTAAAATCTGTAAACACCCAAGTGTCCATCAATAGACAAATGGATAAAAAAGCTGTGCTACATATACATAATGGAGTACTATGCAGCTGTAAGAAAGAAAGATCTCTTATCCTTTGAGATGACATGGAGGGACCTGGAGAGTATTATCATAATCTAAACAAGCCAAGCAGAGAACGATAAATATCACATGATCTCACTTATTTGTGGAATATAATGAACATACAGTCTGAGGAACAGGGTAGACCCAGAGACGTGGAAATAGGGTACAGACTGACAATCCTCAGAAGAGGAGGTGGGTGGGGGAGGGAAGCGATAAATCACAGAACTTATATGCATGTGTGCATGAACAATGGACATAGACAACAAAGCTGGGGATGGGGTGGGGGTGGGTGATGGGGAGGAGGGTGTCAATGGGGGAAAAAGGAGAAACATCTGTAACAAAAATTAATTTATAAAAAAAGTAAATGAATAAAAGAAAAGAAAACAAAAACAGAGATCCTACTATATGTTGTTGATAAGAAATCCACTATAAATATAAAGATGCAAAATAGATTTAAAATAAAGGAAGGCTATCCAACATAATCTATGGATTCAATGTAATCTCTATCAAAATTCCAACGATAATTTTTTACAGAGATAGAGAGTCTATCCTAAAATTCATAGGGAATCTCAACGAACTCAAATAGACAAAGTGATCTTGAAAAAGAAGAAGAAAGTTGGAGGTTTCACATTTCCCAATTTTAAAACATACTATAAAGCTGCAGTAATCAAAAACAGTGTGTTACTGCCATAAAGACAGATATTTAGACCAATGGAACAGTATAGAGACCAGAAATAAACTGTCATATATATGGTCAGTGAAATTTTTAACAAAGGTGCCAAAACCATTCAATGTGGAAAGGACAATATTTTCAACAAATGGTGCTGAAAACTAAACTGAATATAAGAAAACTAAATAATCAGATGCAAGAGGATGAAGTTAGACTTTTAGCTAACAACATATATATAAATTAACTCAAAATTAATCAAAGACCTAATTGTAAGACCAAAAAACAATAAAACAGAAGAAACCATAGGGGGAAATCTTTATAACATTGAATTTTGCATTTCTTGGTTATGACACCAAAAGCAGAGGCAACAAAGGAAAAATAGAAAAGTTTAACTACATCAAAATTTAAAACGTACATGCATCAAAGAAGACAACCGCCCTTGCCGGTTTGGCTCAGCGATTAGAGTGTCGGCCTGTGGACCAATGAGTGTAAGATTCCATTATGGTCAAGGTCAAGTACCTCAGTTGCATTTTGTCCCCGGCCCTGGTCGGGTCTACGGGAGACAACCAATCGATGTGTCTTTCTCACATCAATGTTGTTCTCTCTCCCTCTCTCTCTCTCTCTCTACCCCCCATCCCACTCTATCTCATGATAAATGTAAAAATATCCTCAGATGAGCATTTAAAAAATACAAAAAAGAACACAATCTTTTGTGTTCAAACCGACCCTGGCTAGTTTGCTCAGTGGTTAGAGCGTCGGCCCGCAGACTAGAGAGGCCCAGGTTCAGTTCCCACTAAGGGCATGTATCTCGGTTGCCATTTGTCCCCACCCCGGTTGGGGTTGTGTGGGTGGAAACCAGTTGATGTGTCTCTCTCACATGGATGTTTTTCTCTCTCTCTTCCTCCCTCTCTCCCTCCCACTCTATCTGAAGATTAATATAAAAATGTCCTCAAGTGAGGATAAAAAAAAAAAGAACACAATCAACAGAGTAAAAAGGAAACTGATGGAACAGAAAAATATTTGCAAATTAGATCTCTAATAAGGAATTGATATTTAGAATACATAACTCCTATAACTCAATAACAAAAACACAAATATTAAAAAATGGGCAAAGAACTTGAACAGATATTTCTCCTAAGAAAATATGCAAATGGCTAACAAGCACATGAAAAGATGCTCAACATCACTAATTTTTAAGCAAATGTAAATCAAATCCAATAAGATACTACTTCACACCCACTGGGATGGCTATTGTCAAAAAATTAAAAACACTGAAAATAACAAGTGTTGGCAAGAATGTGAGAAACTGGAACTCTTGGGCACATTATTAGAAATGTAAAATGATATCAACCCTTATGGAATATAGTATGGCAGTTTCTCAAAATTTCTGAAGTAGAATTACCACATGACTAGCAATTCTACTTCTGGGTATATACTCAAAACAATTGAAGGCAGGGTCTTGAAGAGCTATTTGTACATTTGTGTTCATAGCAACATTATTCAGAATAATCCATCAACAGATGAATGGATAAACAAAATGTGGTCTATCCATACAGTGGAATATTATTTAGCCTTAAAAAGAAAGAAAATTCTGACAGATGCTACAATATGTATGAACCTGGAGGACCTTATGCTAATTGAAATATGACAGTCACAAAAAGACAAATATTTTATGATTTCACTTATGTGAAGTACCTAGAGTAGTCAAATTCATAAAGACAGAAAATACAAGGGTAATTGCTAACGGCTGGGTTGAAAAGAACGTCAAGTTGCTGGTTAATAGGTGTAGAGTTTCAGTTTTGCAAGATGAAGAGTTCTGGAGATTGACTGCACAACCATATGAATATATACATAAGACTAGTAAACTATATACATAAAAATAATTAAGATGGTAAATTTCATGTTATGTGTATTTTACCACAATTTAAAATTTTTTAAGTAATGAATGTTTTAAAGTAAAGAGATGGAGAAAGATATACCATGCTAACACTAACCAAAAGAAAGCTGCAGTGGCTATATTAATTTCAGACAAAACAGACTTCAGAGCAAGGAAAATTATCAGGGATAAAGAGGAGCATCACATAATTATAAAGACGTCAGTTCTTTAAGAAAACATAACACTTCATGTGTCCGAGCTAAAAACAAAGTATCAAAATACATGAAGCAAAAAATGATAGAACTTCAAGGAGAAATAGATGGATCCACTATCATAGTTGGAGCCTTCAACAACCCTCTGTCAGTAATTGACACGCTCAGCAAGCTGAAAATCAGAAAAGACATAGTTGAACTGAATAGAACCATCAATCAACTGGACCTAATTGACATCTATGGATATAATTGACACCTATAGAATATTTCATCCAATAAAACAAGAATACACATTCTTCTCAAGTTCACATAAAACATTTATCAAGACAGACCATATTCTGAGCTATAAATCACACCTTAACAAATTTAAAAGAATAGAAATATAAGGTATGCTCTCAGGACAATGGAATTAAACTAAAAATTAGTAACAGAAAGATAACTAGAAACCCCAAAAATACTTGGGAATTAAACACTACACTTCTAAATAACAGATGGGTCAAAGAGGAAGTCTCAAAAAAAACTTTAAAATATTTTGAGCCAAATGAAAATAAAATTACAACAAAATTTGTAGAATGAGCAAAAGCATTGCTTAGAAGGAAATTTATAGCATTGAATGCATAGATTAGAAAAGAAAAGGCCCTAAAGTCAATAATCTAAGTTTCTACCATAGAAAACTAGAAAAAGAAAAACAAATTAAATCCCAAATAAGCAGAAAAAAAATAATAAAAATTAAAGCAAAATTCTATGAAATTGAAAATAAAGTAGAGAAAAATCAATGAAACCAAAAGTTGATTCTTTGAGATGTCCAATAAAACTGTTGAAACTCTAGCCAGGTTAACTAAGTTAAAAAGAGAGAAGATACAAATTACTAATATCAGCAATGAAAAGGGGGGCATTATTACTGGTCCCGTGGGCATTAGAAGAAGAATAAATACATATTATGAACAACTTTATACCCACAAATTTGATAACCTGGATGAAATGGACCAATTTCTTGAAAGACACAATCTACCAAACCACATAAGGAGGAATAGTTAGGTCTATATCTATTAAATAAATTGAATCAATAACTAATAGCCTTCCAAAATAGAAAGCACAGGTCCAAATGAGTTTACTGGTAAATTCTACCAAACATTTGAGGAAGAAATTATGCCAATTTTCTATCATCTCTTCCAAAAAACAGAATTAGAGCAAATACCTCCTAACTCATAAGGACAGAATTACCCTAATATCAAAACCAGACAAAGGCATTACAAGAAAGGAAAACTATAGACCAATGTATTTTATGAACATAGATGCAAAAATCTTCAACAAAATATCAGCAAAACAAATCGAACACATTTAAAAATAATTATATACCATGATCAAGTGGGATTTATTACCAGACTACAAGGCTGATCATAAGAAACTAGAAGCTGTCCCAGTAAGATCAGGTAAGAATGCCCACTCTCACCACTCCTATTCAACTTTGTACTGGAAGTTCTAGTTAATGCAATAAGATGCAAAAAGGAAATGAAAGGTAAACAGATTTGGAAGAAAGAAGTAAAACTTTATTTGTTCACAGATGACATAATTGTCTATGTCTGAAGAATCAAAAAAAAGAAAAAGAAAATCCCAAAGAATCAACAAAAATATTATGAAACTAATAAATTACTGTGGTAAGATTGCAGAATAAAAAGTTAATATACAAAAGTCAATTGGTTCTTTTTATACCAGCAATGAAAAAGGCATTTAAATTGTTTTAATTGAAATTAAAAACTCAACATCATTTATAATAATATCATTAAAAAAGTAATTAGGTATAAATATAACAAAATATATACAATATCTATATGATAAAATCTACAAAACCAATGAAAGAAATAAAAGGCAATCTCACCCTGGCCACTTTGGCTCAGCAGTGAGATCACTGGCCCAAGGATCAAAGGGTCACAAGTTTGATCCCCAGTCAAGGGCACATACCTGGGTTGCAAGTTCAACCCCCAGCTCGGTCAGGGTCATGCAGAACGCAACCAATCAATGTGTCTCTCTGACATCGATTTTCTCTCTCTCTCTCTCTCTCTCTCTCTCTCTCTCTTCTCTCCTCGCCCTCCCTCCCTCCCTTCCACTCTATCTAAAAATCAATGGAAAAAATATTAAATATTCTCAGGTGAAGATTAACAACAACAACAAAAAAAGGCAATCTCAGTAAATGGAGAGATATACCATGTTCATGGATAGGAAGACTAAATAGTACCAAGATGTTGTTTCTCCCAAATTGATCTATATAATCAATGCAGTCCCAATCAAAATTCCAGCCAATTATTTTGTGGATATCAACAAATTGATGCCAAAGTTTATGTGGAAAGGTAAACTACCCAAAATAGCCAACAGAATATTAAAGGAGAACAAGGTTGAAGGACTGACACCACTCAACTTCAAGATTTACTATAAAGCTAGAGCAATTAAGACAGTGTGGTACTAGTGAAAGAATAAAAAAAAGCCATCAATGGAACAGAATGGAGAGCCCAGAAATAAATCCACACAAAAATAGTTAGCTGATCTTTGACAAAGAAGCAAAGGCAATTCAATGGAAAAAGGATAATCTTTTCAACAAATGGTGCTGGAACAACTGGACATCTACAGGCAATAAAAAAAATATATAGAGACACAGACCTTATCTTTCACAACAATTAACTTAGAATGGCTTATAGACCTAAATGTAAAATGCAAGACTATAAAACTTCTAGAAGATAACATAAGAGAAAAATCTAGATAATCTTGAGTTTGGTAAAGCATGATCCATAAAGAAAAAATTGATAATCTGAACTTCATTAAAATTAAAAACTTCTGCTCTGTGAAACACACGATGAGAAGATAAGCCACCAACTGGGAGAAAATATAAAACACACATCTAGTAAAAGGCTGGTATCAAAATATATTTAAAAAATTCAAAACTCAACAATAAGAGCCCTGGCCATTGTGGCTCAGTTGATTGAGCATCATCCCATGCACCGAAAGGTCACCAGTTTGATTCCCAGTCAGAGCATATGCCCAGGTTGCAGGTTTGGTCCCTGGTCAGGATGCATACAGGAGGCAACCAGTCAATGTTTCTCTCTCTCTCTCTCTCTCTCTCTCTCTCTCTCTCTCTCTCTGCTTTTTCCTCTCTCTAAAGTTATAAAAATATATTTTTAAAAAAACTCAACAATAAGAAAAATAACAACCCAACTGAAAATGGGCAAAACATCTGGACACATTATCAAAGAAGGTATACAGATGCAAATAAGCACATGAAAAGATGCTCCCCATCATACACTATTAGGGAATTGCAAGTTAAAAGAGCAATGAGATACAGTCATACATCTATTAGAATGGTAAAAATCTAAATAATTGACAATAGCAAATACTGGTGAGAATGTGGCACAATAGGAAGTCTCATTCATTGCTGGTAGGAACACAAAATGTAATAGCCACTTAGAAGACAGTTGGGCAGTTTCTTACAAAACTAAACATATGACCCAGCAGTAATGCTCCTTGGTATTGACTCAAATGAGCTGAAAATTTATGTCCACACTAAAACCTGCACAAAGATGTTTCTTAGCAGCTTTATTCATAATTGCCAAAACTTGGAAGCAACCAAGATGTCCTTCAGAAGGTGAATGGGATAAATAAACTGTGGTACAACCAAATAATGGAATATTTGTCAGTGATAAAAAGAAATGAATTATCAAGCTATGAAACAACATGGCAAAACTTTAAATGCGGACTTCTGGTCAAGATGGCAGCATAGGTAAACGCGATATCGCGTCCTCCCACAACCACATCAAAGTTACAACTAAACTACAGAACAACCATCATTCAAAACCGCCTGAAATCAAGCTGAATGGAAGTCCTACAACTACGAAATTAAAGCAGCAGCCACATCCAGACTGGTAGGAGGGGCGGAGGTGGACCGGCTGGTCCCACACCCACGTGTGGTGGATAAAAATCAGGGGGAAACTTCGGCTGGGAAGGGGGAAGGTCCTTCCTGAGGACTGAAGGGTCCCCGTCCCACACCAGGTGCCCCACTCAGGGTTCCAGTGCCAGGAAGAGAAGTCCCCATAACTTCTGGCTGGAAAAACTAGCAGGAACTAAAGCTCAGGGAAGCTGATGCGTCTGGAGCCCCAGGAAGTTCCTTAAAGGGCCCACGCACGGACTTATCGGACTCTCTCCATCTAAGCTTGGAGGGGAGGTAGCTCCAGGGGCACCAGAGACATACAGGGAAGAACTGAGCTGTTTGGTACTGGAGCGAGGGCTGGATAGGGGGCTTTCGCCGGGACAAACATGCTGTCAGAGGCACGTTCTTTTGGTGAGGCCTTCCCTGGGGTGGCAGACAGCTGACATATCTGGGACTCCAGCAACCTGGCTCACACTGGTAGCCCCGCCCTGGTGACTCCCTGAGGCCCCGCCCCACCCCACCCAACTTTCAGGCCCACCCAAGCTGTTGCCACTTGCTTAACCATAGGATTGGCCTGTCTTGGATCCTGCTTCAGGTTTTTCCTAAATTCTTTCAAACAAGCAGCATCTGGTCTCAGATAGCCCCATACCGCTTGTTAAGTAATACACAGAAACAAACACAGGGAGGCAGCCAAAATGAGCAGACAAAGAAACAGGTCCCAAATAAAAGAACAGAACAAAACCCCAAGAAAAGAACTAAGTGAAATGGAGATAAGCAACCTAACAGATGCTGAGTTCAAAATACTGCTTATAAGGATGCTCAATGAACTTAGTGAGAACCTCAGTGAACTTAGGGAGGGCCTCAAGAGCATAAAAAAGGACCAGTCAGAAATGATGGATGCACAGTCAGAAATGAAGGAGGCATTAACTGAAATAAAGAATAATTTACACAGATTCAATAGTAGAGTACATAAATCCAAGAAGCAAACCATCAATTTGGAATATAAGGAAGCAAAAAACGCCCAATCAGAACAGCAAAAAGAAAAAAGAATCCAAAAAAATGAGGATAGTGTAAGGAGCCTCTGGGACAACTTCAAGCATGCCAACATTCGCATCTTGGGGGTGCCAGAAAGAGAAGAGAGAGAACAAGAAATCGAAAACCTATCTGAAACAATAATGGCAGAAAACTTCCCTAACTTGGTGAAGGAAACAGACATACAAGTCTAGGAAGCACAGAGAGTCCCAAACAAGATGAACTCCAAGAGGCGCACACCAAGACACATCATCATCAAAATGCAAAAGGTTCAAGACAAAGAGAGAATCTTAAAAGCAGCAAGAGAAAAGCAGTTAGTTACCTACACAAGAGTTCCCATTAGGCTGTCAGCTGATTTCTCAAAAGAAACTCTGCAGGCCAGAAGGGAGTGGCAAGAAATATTCAGAGTGATGAAAACCAAGAACCTACAACCAAGATTACTCTATCCCGCAAAGCTGTCATTTAGAATCGAAAGCCATATAAAGACTTTCCCAGACAAGAAAAAGTTAAAGGAGTTCATCACCACCAAACCGTTATTATATGAAATGATGAAGGGTCTTCTTGAAGAAAAAGATAAAATATATGAACAAACAAAATGGCAATGAATACATATCTACCGACAATGGAATCTACAAACAAAATGAACAGGCAGAACAGAAACATTCTCACAGATACAGAGAACATTTTGTTGGTTGCCAGATGGGAGGGAGGTTGGGGGAATGGGTGAAAAAGGTGAAGGGATTAAGAAGCACAAATTCGCCCTGGCCGGTTTGGCTCAGCGGTTGGAGCATCGGCCTGCTGTACAGAGAGACCCGGGTTCGGTTCCCGCTAAGGGCACGTACCTCGGTTGCAGTTTGTCCCCAGCCCTGGTTGGTCGTGCGGGTGGCAGCCACTCGATGTCCCTTCACATCGATGTTTCTCTCTCTCTCTCTTCCTCTCTCTCCCTCCTGCTCTATCTGAACAAAAAATGGAAAAATGTCCTCAGGTGAGGATAAAAAAAAAAAAAAAAAGAAGCACAAATTCATTGCTAGACTGACAAACCTCAAAGGGAAAGGGGTTGGGGTGTGGGAAGAAATAAACCAAAGAACTTATATGCATAACCAATGGACACAGACAATAGTGTAGGAAAAGGCGGGAGGGGGATGGGAGTGGGGAGGAGGGGGTCAATAGGGGAAAAAATGAGGAACATCTGTAATACATTCTACATTCAACAATAAAGAGAAGAAACAGGTGGGTCACTGCAGAGGCTGCATGGTAATAGGGCCCTGGCAGGGGCAGCCAGTTCCCGGCCATGGCAGAGGTAGTGCGTGGAGTCAGCAGCAGCAGAGGCTCCCTTCTGGGCCAGGTGTACTGTTCCGGAAATTGTTCCTGAAAATCCAATGTAGACCTTGTTTCTCTACCCTTCCAAAGATTCTGTGAGCTCTCTAGTGTCCTGTAATAAATTCCTTCCTGCAGAAAACTAGCGAGGGTGAATTCTGTTGTCTGCAACAAAGAAAACTGACTGATATATGCAGGTTTTGTTCTACTGTTTCTTTTGCTATTAAAATTCATTTAAAATAAACATGATTTTTAAATAAATATTTTTATCCAGACATCATTGTCTGCATTTCTGACTATGTGCTGGAATTGCTCTGAATTCCAGAAAATGGGTTATGAATATTTTTTGGGTATTGATCCACAATATCAAAGCGCTTCCTAGAGGGTTGACACCAATTTACATTCCTGCCAGCAATGTATGAAAGGCTGTGTCACCCTCCCACGTGCCTTCATCGCGTGTGTTTTCACAGCACGGAAGTATGTGGCCCAGCGGGGCTCGGGGTGGGGCCAGAAAAGAATCTTCTTTTCTTCCTCTCACTTTCAGACCCTCTGAGCTGTCGGAACTCAAGGTGAAGCCAAGGTCTCTGTTCTGGGCATAACTGCAGTCCGAGGAACAAAGGCCCAGGTGGCAGTTTCTGGGTTGCAGGGGGTTCCTGTCCAGGTTCTTGAACGAGCACCTGAGGGGTGGCCAGTTGCTCTCAGCCCACCTCCTGACTGCATTTTCCTTTACTGTTTAAATTCAAACTCCTTATTTCAGAGCGATCTCTATTTATTCGGCTTCTCCACTTGGAGGTTACATGGTTTTATCTTTGTTAAAAGACAAAAACAAACAAACAAATAAATAAATAACCTGGACTGAGAAAGGGGAAAAAAAAGCCACACTACCAAATAAGATGGTTGTGGATTTGTATTCAAACCCACTGAAAATGAGCTGTGTGATCTTGGGTAAATCCCTTAGCCTCTTTTAGCTTCAGTTGGCCTTTTATTATTATTATTATTTTTTTTTTTTTTTTTTTTTTTATCCTCACCCAAGGAAATTTTTCCATTTTTTGTTCAGACAGAGTGGGAGGGGGAGAGAGAGAGAGAAACATCGACGTGAAAGGGACACATCAAGTAGCTGCCACCCGCATGACCTACCAGGGCCAGGGACAAACTGCAACCAAGGTTAATGCCCTTATTGGGAACCGAACCCAGGTCTCTCTGGACTGTAGGCTGATGCTTTAACCACTGAGCCAAACTGGCCAGGGCTATTATTATTTTATTTTAATCTTCACCCAAGGGTATTTTTCCTTTTATCTTCAGATAGAGTGGGAGGAAGGGAGAGAGAGAAACATCGACGTGAGAGGAACACATTGACCGGTTGCCTCTCCCACGACCCCAGTCAGGGCTGGGGGCGAACCACAACCGAGGTACGTGCCCTTGACTGGAATCTAACCTGTGACTCATTGGTCCACGGGCCAACACTCCAACTGCTGAGCCAAATGGCCAGGGCGCCTTTTCTTTAAAATAGGGGATTATAACACCTACCTCCCAGGGCTGGTATCAGGAGCAAAGGTGATCAACGGCTCAGAACCTGGTACAGTGCCTGGTACATGAACACCCACAACAGATGCTCATCTTCCTTTCCCTTTCTCTCAAGTCCCCAACAACACTCAGCTCCTCCATGTTGTCGTGGGGTCGTCACTTCTGCGAGTGTGAGGGGCAGTGAGCTCTGTTCTTCCTAACATCAACTTCCTGGGAGTTGCTGGAGGAGCTCTGGACGCATGGCCCGGACTGTGGCCTGCACCCTGCTGGCCGCTTCAGTGCTGCTGTTTGCACAGGATGCCTCCTGGGATTGGTGCGCAGCCAGGACCAGGGCGTCTCCAAGCAGCTAGCTCTGCTGGGCCAACAGGGGTCAAGCTGACTAGTTCTCCTGGCCCCTAGTCCTCAGTCCCCACTGGGAAGCACGGAGGGTTTTTGCAGAGAAGCCACTCCCTGTGTGTGGCATGGCCAAGAGTCACCTCCAGAACCACTGAGGAATGGGAAGCAGCCCGCCAGAGCAGGGCATATTGGATTCTGAGACCTTTTTTTTTTTTTTTTTTTTTTAAGCATATGTAATATTAATTGGGACTTGTGCTTTAACTCAGTATACTTTTATATTTTTTAAAATTTAAGATCCTTGTAAGCTATAAAAAATATTGTTTCAGCCCTGGCCAGGTGGCTCAGTTGGTTGGAGCATCATCCCGTACATCAATAGGTTGTGGATTCAATTTCCAGTCAGGGTGCACACAGGAAGCAGCTGGACGATGTTTCTCTTTCATATCGATGTTTCTCTCTCTCTCTAAAATCAATAAAAACATATCCTTAGGTGAGGATTTAAATATATATATGTGGTTTCGGGGCATTGCAAAGTGGGCCATAAACCTAAAATCTTGCATTTGCCTGAACAGGCTCATCCTGAGAGAGATGGACTTCTTGTTCTGAGGGACGAGGCAGAGCAGGCCTTTGACCTCAATCCTGGGACTGCAGTCAGGAGGGTCATGTGACTGTTTGGGATTAACAGGGGGCAAACTGCAGAAGGTGGAGCTGAACTAGTCTCCCTTCCTCAAGCTTGATCTTCCCAAACCTGCTACTTTAATGATGCTCTTTTTGCTTCAAGTAACAGAACACCCAACTCAGAAGTTTTTATTCCCCCTAACAAGAAGTCCAACAACAGGGAGATTTCAGGGTTATTTTAGTGTCTAAATGATGTCATCAGGGACCCAGATGCTTTCTGTCTCTACCTTCTGCCACTCTGAATCTGTCCTCATGGTCACCAGATGGCTGCCACTGCTCCAAACTTCACACACAGGCACAACAATGTCCATTGAAAAGAAAGAAAGGCCTTGCTTCCTGCACTTTTTTGGGGAGGGGTCCCTCCCATCATGTGTTTCTCGTCAATCACACCCTCTTCCTCCCCCTTAGCAATAATCACTATCCGTCTTTATGATAGTCTTTTCCTTGTTTTTCTTTATACCATCATCTATACCATCTTTGTATGCATTCTTCAATAGTATGTTTTGTTTTGCCTGCTTTTAAACTGTAAATGCATGGAATCATATTGTATATACTCTTTTGTGTATTACCTCTTTGTCTCATCATTGTTTGTAGGAGTCATACATATTGTTGCCTATAGTGGTGGTTTGTTCTTCATCCCATGGGAAGAACATAGCACATTCTCCTGCTGATGGACACTTGGTTCCTTCTGGGGCTACTATGAACAAAGCTGTATGAACATTCCCATGACACGTACGTGCATTTCTCTAGGACAAGCACCCAGACGTGGAGTTCTGGGTGGTAGGGCCCATGTAGGGCCAACTCTAGTTCTGATGTCCCTTGGCTTGTACAAGTTCACTCTCACCAGCACGGACAAGAGATTTCTTTGCTCCCCATCTCTGCTAACACTTAGTACTGATGAGACTGATCTTTCTGAAAATTTGAATCAGACCTTGTCACTCTCTTGCTTCAAGTCCATTTTACTTGAAATAAAATCCAAACATTTCACCCTGGGCCTCAAAGCCCCTGCTCCCTCTCTGCTCCCATCTGTCACCCCTGGAGAGGATCTTACCACTTATTATGCTCCAACCACACCAGCCTTGTTTCTATTCCCAAAAGTTCCAAGCTCAAACCAGGTGGGGATGGGAATAGACGAGGCTGAGGAAGAAGGCCGGGCTGGGCTCAGGAGCTGAACCAGGAACTTAGGGGAATGTTTCCTATGAAAGACATTGCCATGGGCACTCCCCTCCACCCCCGAGGTCCTTGAAGTGTGGGCATCTCCTTGGCATGGGACCTATAAATTTTCTTTGCATCACAGCCCCTAAACCTAAGTCAACCATGTCACCAGTAACAGATCAGTTCCCACTCCACTGCTGAAGGAAAATCTGCCGCTCAGAGCACCACAGAGCCACAGAATAATTGGGCATATTGATGAGGCCATTGTGAAAGTAGAACCTCACCTTACCAAACTCCGCCAACCATTTTTCAGAACATGTCAGAACTGCTTGCCCAAATCCCAGATTTCCAGGAGAAAACATGCATCAACCTCTGAGAGGTCCGATGGCCTGGAGAGGAAGAGGAAGATGCTGCATTTTTTTTTTTTACCAGAGTTGAAGTGACAAATATTTCATTGGGTCAATAAATAAATTTGTATCTTGATGAGAAACCTGACTTAGGAATAGAGTCTTCTTCACCATGTTTCATCTGACTAAGAAAGGTGAGCCTTCCTCAAAGCCAAGTGAAATCAGTGGAAATCTGGGAAGAACTTGGCCAAACCCCCAGTGGGGGGCTGAGGGAGGCAGCAGGAGGCGGCAGCGGGAAGCAGAAGCTTCTTTGCCTGGTGTCCTGACCCTGCTGAGGCAGGTGCACATGAGCTTGGATAGGCCATCAAAGAGGCATCTGGCCAACCCCCTACAGAACTGATACAGAAGGTGTGGCAGATTGTGTTCCAAATGTGGCCACAGTGATCTCTCCGGTCCCATATGCCCTCCCTCGATGTGGCCTTGCCACTCTTCCATCTAGAGGTGGGGTCCAGGTCCCTTCCCCTTGACTTTCAGCTGGCTCGAGACTGCTTCTACTACTCGAGTATGGAGGAAGTCACTGCAACTCTGCAAGTTCTAGTCGGAAAAAGCCGTGGAGCTTCTCCTGGCTTTACTGGAATGGTCTTCCCGGGGGAAGCTGGCTACCATGTAAGAAATCAACTACTCAGAGCCTCACACTAGAGAGGCCACGTGTTGCCGCCAGCAGCCAGTGGGCATCAACTCCAGCCAGGCGAGGGTGCCACCCTGGACCGCCAGCCCAGTCAGCCTTCACACAACTGCATCCCCGGAGAGCAGCGACTGCAACCCAGTGGGAGCCCCAAGTGAGAGCTACCCAGCCGAACCCTTCCCCGATTCCTGACCACACAGTAGAAGCAAAATAAAATAGCTGTCTTACGCTGTTCTATTTGGGGGTGACTTGTTATGCAACAGTAATAACCAGAATCAGAAGGAGAGAGGGGAAAATAAAGGGGGGGGGGCAGGGACGGAGGGAGGGCTGGCCATGGGAGGCAGCTTGGACACACTGAAGGAGGAAAGAAAGATGAAGGTAAAGATGATGGGAGCGGGCAGAGAGAAAGACAGATAAAATATTGATGGAGTCCAACCTTCCTTTTCTGAGGAGCTTTTCTCATTTCTCCGGGTCCTGGCATCAAGGGGAGGGTCTGCTCTTTTCCCGTCATCTGGAGTTCCCGAAGCCTCCCTTCTGACCCCTGCACACCTCGACACACAATTTATTTGGGAGGCAAGCGCTCTTTTCTGTTCTAACCCCCTTTTTATCTCTTCCTTTCTCAACAAAACCTTTACAGAATCTACACGCCACTGTGTTCATTGGGAAAAAGACAACTGTCCACTCCCCTGGCCCGCTGGTCCCCGCTGTGGAGAGGCAGAACCCCGCGCTTTTCCTGCTGCTTCTGCATCCGCAGCTGTGTGGACACGGACGAGCCGGCACCCGCGCAGATCGCCACTGCCTCTGTGCAGAACAAAACGCAGGACTCACGGGGTCGCGAGGGTGGTTTGGAATGTGTGAGAGGGTTAAGTGGGCATTTTGACAATAATGCCCACTTGGGTGGTGCTTAACGGATGTTCATGCCCTATCAGCTGTCACTTTAAAAATAAAACCCTCTCACAATGACGGCTGGAGCCCTGCCACTTGGAGAATCAGCAGAACGTAAAGGATCTTATTTGGAAATGACATTTCTGCATTGTAATTTTTGTTCTGTTTTATTTTTAAAATTTCTTTTTATGACATGTTTTTAAAATATTGCAGCCCAGAAATGGAGGGGGGAGAACAGATGAAGCCAGACCGGCGGTGTGGTGATCGTTATCCAGCTGGGTGACGGCCCGTGGGGCTGTGTACTACTCGCTCCGCTTTTGCGAATGCTTCAGCATTTCCCATTATAAAAAGTTCCTTGTTTGTCTTTTTGTCTCACTGGGAAGGAAAAAAAGGTATTACATTGTAAATGTTAAAATGTGCAAGTTGCCTTGTTATAATAAAACCAAATGTGGCCCGGCTGGTGTGGCTCAGTGGTTGAGCATCAACCCATGCACCAAGAAGTCGCGGTTCAATTCCCGGTCAGGGCACATGCCACGTCCATTCAGATGCTAAGATCTGCCACCACCAGATAGATCCTAGGTGCTCTAATGCCCAGGGACAATCAGGGTGTTTGTTGGCAGGTCTACCTCTGTAAACCATGTCCAAGGAAATCAAGAGGTTCTCAAGGGCCAGTGTGTGTGGTTTGGGAAGAGAGGACTTTTTATTTAGGTGTCAGCTCTCAATCACGAAGCAAAGCCAAGTGGAACTCTCTGTGACCTGGGCGAGAAGAGGACCCTGCTTGGTCTGCTAAATGTCATTGTGCACACACACAGGGTGTTTTAAGAAAGACACTACCAAGAGCATAAGCTTAAGCTGTAAAGTGGAGAAGCTTAAGTTCAATGCCGCTTACTGTTTTTAGAGATGTGCTTTAACACCAGTTGGTTGAAGACAGATATGGGTTTAGTTGTATCTCCCCAAAATTCATATGTTGAAGCCCTAACTCCCAGGACCTCAGAATGTGACTGTATTTGAAGAGAGGGCCTTTATTGAAGTGATTAACTAAAAATGAGGTCCTTAGCCCTTGCCGGTTTGGCTCAGCGGTGGAGCATCGGCCTGAGGACCAATGAGTCGCGGCTTCGATTCCAGCCAAGGGCACATACCTCGGTGGTGGTTCATCCCCCTCAGCCCTGGTCAGGGTCATGCAGGAGGCAACCAATTGATGTATCCCTCTCACATCGATGTTTCTTTCTCTCTCCCTTTCTCTCCCTCTCTCTCTCCCTCCCAATCTATCTGAAGATAAATGAAAAAATATCCTCAGGTGAGGATTAAAAAAGAATGAGGACCTTAGGGTGAGCCATAATCCAGTCTAACTGGTATTCTTTTTTTTTTTTTTAATCTTTATTGTTGGATGTAAAATGTATTACAGATGTCCCACATTTGTCCCCCCAATGACCCCCTCCTCCCCACTCCCGCCCCCCTCCCACCTTTTCCCACACTGTTGTCTGTGTCCATTGGTTATGCATATAAGTTCTTTGGTTTCTTTCTTCCCACCCCCCCCAACCCCTTTCCCTTTGAGGTTTGTCAGTCTAGCAATGAATTTGTACTTCTTAATCCCTTCACCTTTTTCACCCATTCCCCCAACCCCCCTCCCAATTGGCAACCAACAAAATGTTCTCTGTATCTATGAGAATGTTTCTGTTCTACCTGTTCATTTTGTTTGTAGATTCCATTGTTGACAGATATGTATTCATTGCCATTTTGTTTGTTCATACATTTTATCTTTTTCTTCAAAAAGACCCTTCATCATTCCATATAATAACGGTTTGGTGGTGATGAACTCCTCTAACTTTTTCTTGTCTGGAAAAGTTTTTATATGTCCATCAATTCTAAATGACAGCTTTGCAGGATAGAGTAATCTTGGTTGTAGGTTCTTGCTTTTCATCACTCTGAATATTTCTTGCCACTCCCTTCTGGCCTGCAAAGTTTCTTTTGAGAAATCAGCTGACAGCCTAATGGGAACTCCCTTGTAGGTAACTAGCTGCCTTTCTCTTGCTGCTTTTAAGATTCTCTCTTTGTCTTGAACCTTTTGCATTTTGATGATGATGTGTCTTGGTGTGGGCCTCTTGGGGTTCATCTTGTTTGGGACTCTCTGTGCTTCCTGGACTTGTATGTCTGTTTCCTTCACCAAGTTAGGGAAGTTTTCTGCCATTATTGTTTCAAACAGGTTTTCGATTTCTTGTTCTCTGTCTTCTCCTTCTGGCACCCCCAAGATGCGAATGTTGGCATGCTTGAAGTTGTCCCAGAGGCTCCTTACACTATCCTCATTTTTTTGGATTCTTTTTTCTTTTTGCTGTTCTGATTGGGCGTTTTTTGCTTCCTTATTTTCCAAATCGATGGTTTGCTCCTTGGATTTACATACTCTATTATTGAATCTGTGTAAATTATTCTTTATTTCAGTTAATGCCTCCTTCATTTCTGACTGTGCATCCATGATTTCTGACTGGTCCTTTTTTATGCTCTTGAGGCCCTCCCTAAGTTCACTGAGGTTCTCACTAAGTTCATTGAGCATCCTTATAAGCAGTATTTTGAACTCAGCATCTGTTAGGTTGCTTATCTCCATTTCGCTTAGTTCTTTTCTTGGGGTTTTGTTCTGTTCTTTCGTTTGGGACCTGTTTCTTTGTCTGCTCATTTTGGCTGCCTCCCTGTGTTTGTTTCTATGTATTGCTTAATGAGAAGTATGGGGCTAGGTGAGACCAGATGCTGCTCGTTTGAAAGAATTTAGGAAAAACCTGAAGCAGGATCCAAGACAGGCCAATCCTATGGTTAAGCAAGTGGCAACAGCTTGGGTGGGCTTGAAAGTTAGGTGGGGTGGGGCAGGGCCTCAGGGAGTCAGCAGGGCGGGGCTACCAGTGTGAGCCAGGTTGCTGGAGTCCCAGATATAGCGACTGTCTGCCGACCCCCGGAAGGGCTCGCCAAAGGAACAAAGGCCTCTGACAGCACGTTTGTCCCAGAGAAAGCCCCCTGTCCAGCCCTCGCTCCAGTGCCAAACAGCTCAGTTCTTCCCTGTATGTCTCTGGCGCCCCTCAAGCTGCCTCCCCCCAAGCTTAGAGGGAGAGAGTCCAATAAGTCCATGCGCGGGCCCTTTAAGGAGCTGCCTGGGGCTCCAGCCGTGTCAGCTTCCCTGAGCCTCAGTTCCCGCTGGTTTTTCCAGCCAGAAGTTATGGGGATTCTCTTCCTGGCACTGGAACCCTGAGCGGGGCACCTGGTGTGGGACGGGGACCCCTCAGTCTTCAGGGAGGACCTTCCCAGCCGAGGTGTCCTCCTGATTTTTATCCGCCACACGTGGGTGTGGGACCAGCCGCCGTAGCCACCGCCCCTCCGCCCCTCCCCCCGCCCCTCCTACCAGTCTGGATGTGGCTGCTGTAATTCCGTAGTTGTAGGACTTCCATTCAGCTTGATTTCAGGCGGTTTTGAATGATGGTTGTTCTGTAGTTTAGTTGTAACTTTGATGTGGTTGTGGGAGGAAGCAGTACCGCGTTTACCTTCGCTGCCATCTTGACCGGAAGTCTGACTGGTGTTCTTATAAGAGGAGATCGGGACACAGACACACACAGAGGGAAAACCATGTAAAGACACAGGGAGAAAACATTCACCTACAAGCCAAGGACGGTGGTCTCAGAGGACCCAACACTACCCACACCTTAATCTTGGACTTCCAGCCTCCAGAAACATGAGGAAATACATGCCTGTTGTTGAAGCCCGACTGTGTTATGGCAGCCCTAACTACCACAAAGGCAAAGCCTTCTGATGTATAAAACTTAATGAACGTGTACTATATCAAGTGTTTTTACAGCACTAAAAATACTTTCTCTAGTAATCTGTTGATGTAACAAATTATGTTGATTAAGTTCTTGAACCATGTCTGCATTCCTGAGATAGACCCTCTGTGCTAATAGTGAAGTATTTTTTATATATTGCTTAATTCTACTTGATATTTTAAAACTATGCATCTTTATGTATGTGAAATTGGTATATATTTTTCTTTTTTGATACTATATCAAGTTTTGCTATTAAAGTTACTAAGACTTGCCCTGACCAGTTTGGCTCAGTGGTTGGAGTGTCGGCCTGCGGACCAGAGAGTCCTGGGTTCGGTTTTCACTAGGAGCACGTACCAAAAAAAAATGTCCTCGGGTGAGGATTTAAAAATAAAAAATTACTAAGACTTTATATAATAAATGGGGGTGCTGTCCATCATATTTTTTGCCTTAGAATAATTTAAGTAACTAAAATTATGTTATTTAAAGTTTAAATAAAACGTATTCATGCCCTGGCCAGTTTTGCTCAGCGGTTAGAGCGTCGGCCTGCGGTCCGAGAGACCCGGGTTCGGTTCCCGCTAAGGGCACGTACTTCGGTTGCAGTTTGTCCCCGGCCCTGGTTGGTCGTGGGGGTGGCAGCCACTCGATGTGTCCCTTTCACATCGATGTTTCTCTCTCTCTCTCCCTTCCTCTCTCTCCCTCCCACTCTATCTGTACAAAAAATGGAAAAGTATCCTCGGGTGAGGAAAAAATAAATAAAAAATTAAAAAAACGTATTCATGACACCAAAAATAAAATAGGCCTACTAAACAGGACTAGTTCATCAAAAGGCAAAATCATATAATAAAACCTACTTTAATAGACAGAATGGAATTTCTCCACATGGGTCAGGGATTATGGAAATAATCCCCATAGACAAAATTGAGAGTTTTTAAAAGTACACTCTTGCTTTATTAGCCTTTGCACTTGCTGTCCCCTATGCTCGGGGGCTGTTTCTGCATTCAAGTCTGGCTCCTCCTTGTCACTGGGCTGAGCTCCAGGTCCCCTACCCTGGAAGCCTCTCCTGACCAGCCAGGCCAGGGTGCACTCCCGTCACTGCAGGTCACTTGGTGGCACTCTGAGGCTGTTCCGCACCCTTAGCACTGTCTGAATTACCGTATTCGTATAGTTATTTAATTTTTTCTGTCTCCATGACAGCAAGGATTTTGCCTGTCTTGTCCACTGCTGAAGTCCCAGGAACTAAGCAGGCAGCAAGTTGGCTCACTAAGTATCTGTTAATGAATGAACCAGGCCAGTCCTACTCCCTAAGGCTGTACTGTCCCACTCAGTAGCCATTAGCTGCAGGCAGCGATTCGCATTTAGGCAAATTAAAATTAAATTTAAACTTTTAAAAAACTGGCCACAGTTCCAGTGCTCAAGAGGGCCTGGGACCCGAGCTCAGGCGGCCAGCATATTGGACAGCAGACACAGCACATTTTTGTCATTACAGAAAGTTCTGCTGGGCAGCACTGCGCTCCTGTGGGGGTCACGGCCCCAGAACGACACTGAGTGAGGGGAGCAGAGGACTGGAGGACACCGTATTAACACGAGCCATCATCTCCAACTCTCGCCACGCACTTGCTATATGCTGGGGACTGAGTTAGATGTGTTAGAAACATTACCATTGCCCCTTCTGACATTTCTGCAGGCAGTAATACCACCCCTGTTAACGACAAGGAAACTGAGTCTTTAGTGGAATAGGGTCCTAGCAACTGGCCAAGAGGAAAAGGACAGTCGCCGAATCAGAAGCTGACAGGAGTTGGAGAAGGGCACCAGGGACCCAGCCAAATCGGCCAGCTCTCAGGAAGGAGCAGCCCCAGTAGGGACCTCAAACACTATGTGCGGGAGAGGGGGCTCACATAAGTACGCCCTCAGGTACCCACAGTTCCCCCACCCACTGGGTACCAGAGCTGAGGCCATGAGACCAATGCCAGCCCCGTGCTGGAGGAGCTGAGGCTCTGGGCCTTGCTCTGCCCACGCCAGGACTGGCCCAGAGCCTCTTCCCTGCAGTGACCCTGGCTGCAGAAGGCTGAGGAACATCAGAGATAACGGAATGGCCAGTGTGCCAGGTCACCCTCGAGACTCCAACGCCTGGGCCGTTCCTGGCCTACTCCAGGCTTCCTGGGTGGTTTATAAAGTGTCTGGAGCAGGCTGCCCCCTGCAAGCAGAGCAGGGTGGAGGGCTCCTGGGTCCCATGGGCCTTAGAGCCCCGAATGGAGGGCCTCCATCTGATGGTGGAGCCACCCTGCTCTGGACAGGAAGCCCCCCGCCTCTGCTCTGAAGCAACCCAGAGGCTAGAGAAACAAGAATGAAACAAACACCCAAGAACACATCACCAGCCTTCAGTAGAGCTCCAAGCACCGTGGGAGTGGGGTGGGGCACGAGGGTGCCCTCACAGCAGCCCCCTTGGACTAGTCCTCGCCTCCTCCCCAGGGCCCTGGGACTCGGGTGGCTACGGAGTGGGACAGTACAGCCTCAGAGAGCAGAGAGGCAGAGGCCCTCCATGTGCCAGACTGTCAGGGGACTGCAAATCTGCCTGAGGTGTTACATGTCTGTTTTTAGAACAGGAACATCACATCAGTAGGAACCAGTGGCCAGAGGTGGAGGGGGAGGCAAAGCAAAGGAGATTACTCTGTCCTAGAGCTCCGGGTCTGCTGCCGCACACTAGGGCACAGTGCACAGCCGGACGGCTCCCCGCCCTCCTCGACTTCAGGAGGCTGCTCTGTGCCCAACACTGTTGGGGCCCTTTGCATGTGTGAAGTTACTGTGGGCTCACAACAAGGCTACAGGCAGGTCCTTGCTTTGCAGACGGTAAAACAGAGGCTCCAGCTTCTGGGTCAGGCCGAGGGGGTGCCTGGGTTCCCTGTTCCAGGGCTCAGGATCCAGCATGTTCTTTGCAGAGACTTTCCCTAGCCTCTGAGTCTGCTCTGCCTGAGCCAGGCAGGTGCAAATGCTGGGGAATGAAAGGCCCCGGGGCTGCCCTTCACCAGTGACTGATGGGACTTGGTACATAAACACCTGGGCAACCTGGCCCTGCAGGGGCCACCACTCGAAGTCCCTTATTCTCCCGGAGGCCCCCGCCCAGCTCAGCTCAGCTGCCTTCCTTTCCCTGCCTTGCTTCTCCACAGCCTACCTGGGTTTCTGGAACAACCTGTACTTGAATCCTTGTCTCGGGGCGTGTTTCAGAGGGAACTCAAACTCAGCAGAGAGAAAGAGGACAACGCCGAGAACTGGTGGGGCCGCTTGTACCCACCTCATCACATGGCCTGGATGGAGGTGGTCCAGGCAGCAGAACGGCTCAAGCAGGCTGGAGATGAGGTCCAGGCTGGCCACTGGGGTATGAGCCCAGCAGCAGCGTCTCCAGAGCAGGAAGCTGTTCGAGCTGGTGTTGGCTCAGGATTCTACTCTGCAGAGCCAAGCCGGACTAGAGCAGAGCCTGAAGATGTGGAATCGGGGTCCAGCCCTGGAAAAGGGGTCTGGCCAGACAAGGGCAGCTGGGCCAGGGCTCAGGATCAAGGTATAACCACAGTGTTCATCCCAGCTGGGGCACAAGCCCAGCAGCATTGACTCAGCACACCCAGTGGGTCAGAGAAGAGGTTAGTATTGAGTAGGGACAGGATTCTTGGGGCCCACAGGACAACTGATCCACTTGAGACCCCATCCCCGGGAGCCAGTCTGAAGTGGCTCAGGCAAAGAGCAGTAAATTCTCTATAGGAGGGTCTCACCCGGACAAAAGATAAGCAAAACAAGGGCGTGTGCCCAATCCTCTGAACCCTCCTACTGACAGCAGGGCCCTGGCTGCCCTCGCCATCACCAGCCTACCCCCATGCAACCCATCACTATCCAGCTTGTGTCCTAAACATCTCTCCATCCATGCTCTCTCTCCATCCCCACAGCCATCTCGCCGGTGCTGGCCACCACCGCTCTCTCCCCGGGACGCGATGGCCTCCGGGCTGGTCTCTCCACACCCACCTTGCCCTTCTCCTGCCCTGTGCTCCACAAGGCAGCCAGAAGGACCTGCCAATGGATCAGCTCTTTTCTTAACTTCAAGTTTTCTGGTAGTTTCCAATTTCCAACCCTCCCTTGCTCTTTATGTCATGAACCTCCTCGTCTTGAGAACTTTATAAATCCTGCTCCCTCTGCCTGGGGGACTCACCCTGACCCCACTTTTCTCTGTTCCTAAATGACACCCTGCCACCCTTCAGATCAACTCAAACACCACTTTCAGAGCACAACCTTTCATGGATCCCCATTCGGACAACCATTCTGTTACGGGAGGTGTCCTGACCACCAAGAGAACACCAAAAGCCCAAGGGATAAAGTCTACAATGGAGCAGTTAAGAGAATTGGAGGAGAGCTGGAGGGGCTTCAACAAACATCTAACAGAAGTTCCAGAAAGAGAAAAAAAGAAATGACAAGAGAAGCAATATCGTAAGGGGACAACCAATGAGAACCTTCAAGAGCTAAAGAGCAATATGAGACCTCCGATCAAAAATACACTCTAGCCCTGGCCAGTTTGGCTCAGCGGTTAGAGCGTCCGCCTGCAGTCCGGAGAGACCCAGGTTCGGTTCCCGCTAAGGGCATGTACCTCGGTTGCAGTTTGTCCCCGGCCCTGGTTGGTCATGCAGGTGGCAGCCACTCGATGTGTCCCTTTCACATCGATGTTTCCCTCTCTCTCCCTCCCACTCTGTCTGTGCAAAAAATGGAAAAATGTTCTTGGGTGAGGATAAAAAAAAAAAAAAATACACTCTAGCCCTGGCCGGTTTGGCTCAGTGGTTAGAGCGTCGGCCTGCGGTCCAGAGAGACCCAGGTTCGGTTCCCGCTAAGGGCACGTACTGCGGTTGCAGTTTGTCTCCAGCCCTGGTTGGTCGTGCAGGTGGCAGCTGCTCAATGTGTCCCTTTAACACCGATGTTTCTCTCTCTCTCTCTCTCTTCCTCTCTCTCCCTCCCACTCTATCTGAACAAAAAAAATGAAAAATACACTCTAAGCCCTGGCCGGTGTTACTCAGTGGTTAGAGTGTTGGCCCACACACCAAAGGGTTGTGGATTCTATTCCTAGTCAAGGGCATGTACCTGGGTTGCAGGTTCAATCCCCAGCCCTGGTCGGGGCATGTCCAGGAGACAACCAGTCAATGTGTCTCTCTCACATTGATGTTTATTTCTCTCTCTGTCGCCCTCCCTCCCTCCCTCCCTCCCTCCCTTCTACTCTCCAAAACAGAAAAAGAAAAAAATCAATGAAAAAAATATCCTTAGGTGAGGATTTTTTTTTAAAATGCACTCTGATATCTGGAAACAGCCCAAGTGCCCATCAGTAGATGAGTGGATAAAAAAGCTGTGGTACATTTACACAATGGAATACTATGCAGCTGTAAAAAAAAAAAAAAAAAAAAAAAGGCTCTCTTACCCTTTGAGACAGCATTCATGGACCTGGAGAATATTATGTTAAGCAAAATAAGCCAGTCAGAGAAAGGCAAATATCACATGATCTCACTTATATGTGGAATCTAATGAACAAAATGAACTGACAAACAACATAGAACCAACACACTCGGTGGCCAGCTTCAGACCACATTAGAGCACCACTCAACAGCCTCCACAAATGACACACTCAGTGGGCAGAATCAGCAGGCACCAGAGCCTTGCTAAAGTAAATCCTGCTCCATGGGGTCAGTCCCTGCACAACAGCTTGTCAGCTGTAGTCATGGTCAGTCCTCATAGCCAGTCAGCCTGATGGTGAATCTTACCCACTGACATGCCAGCAGTAACCAAGGTTCAACAACAACAGGAAGGCACACACGACCTACACAAGGGACACCCCTGGAGCACCTGGCTCAAGTGACCAGGAAGATTGTGTCCCTAGGCCCCATAGATCAGCTACTACATAAGGCCAACCTGCCAAGACTAGGAGACATAGAAGATCTACTTAATAAATAGAAACAAACACAGGGAGGCAGCCAAAATGAGGTGACACAGAAACATGTTCCAACTAAAAGAACAGGAGAAAACTCCAGGGGGTGGGGGGTGAAATGGAGGCAAGCAATCTACCAGATAAAGACTTCAAAACACTGGTTATAAGGATGCTCAATAAACTTAGAGGAAGAATAGATGTACGCAGTGACAACTTACACAAAGAGATAAAAAACATTTTTAAAAAGTCATAAATAAAATATACAATAACTAAAATAAAGAATACATTAGGCCCGGCCAGTGTGGTTCAGTGGTTGAGTGTTGACCCATGCACCAAAAGGTCACCAGTTTGATTCCCATTCAGGGCACATGCCCAGGTTATGGGCCCAGTCCCCAGTAGGGGGCATGCAGGAGGCAACCAATCGATGTTCTTGCTCATTGATATTTTTATCTCTCTCTCCCTCTCCCTTCCTCTCTCTCTAAAATCAATAAAGAAAAAATATTTTTTAAAAAATACATTAGAGCAACTCAACAGCAGATTAGATGAAGCAGAGGATTAAATCAGTGATTTGGAAGACAAACTAGTAGAAAACACTCAATTGGAACAGAAAAAAATGAAAAAGAATCCCCCCAAAAATGAAGATAGTTTAAAGGACCTCTGAGACAATATCAAGCGTACCAACATTCACATCATAGGGGTATCAGAAGAGGAAGAGCGAAAGCAAGGGACTGAAAACCTATTTGAAGAGATAATGACCGAAAACTTTCCTAACCTGGCAAAGAAAATAGACACACAAGTCCAGGAAGTGCAGAGAGTCCCAAACAAGATGAACTCAAAGAGGCCCACATCAAGACACATCATAATTGAAATGCCAAAGGTTAAAGACAAAGAATCTTAAAAGCAGCAAGAGAAAAGCTGTTAGTTACCAATGAGACTGTCGGCTGATCTTGCGACAGAAACTTTGCCAGCCAGATAGGACTGGCACAAAATACTCAAAGTGGTAAAAAGCAAGGGCCTATAATCAAGATTACTCTACCCAGCAAGGTTATCTTTTAGAATTGAAGGACAGATAAAGAGCTTCTCAGATAAGAAAAAGCTAAAGGAGTTATCACCACCAAACCGGTATTACAAGAAATGTTAAAGGGGCTCATTTATAAAGGAAAAAAAAAAAGATTAAAATATAAATAAGGCCCTGGCCAGTTTGGCTCAGTGGTTGAGCATTGGCCTGTGGACCAGAGAGTCCTGGGTTTGGTTCCCACTAGGGGCATGTACTTCAAAAAAATAATAATTATATATAAGAAGCCTGGTCTGTGGTTCAGTGGATTGAGTGTCCTCCCATGGACTGAGAGGTCCCAGTTCGATTACTGATCAGGAAACATGCCTGGGTTGCCGGTTCAATCCCCAGTGGGGGGGTGCAGGAGGCAGACAATAAATGCTTCTTTCTCACATTGATGTTTTTATCTCTCTCTCCCTTCCCCCCCTCTCTAAAAAAATCAATAAATGCATATTTTTAAGTTATTTGGGGAAAAAATATGAATAAGAAAATATCACAAAGGAAAAATAAGACCTCTCACTGACAAAGGCAAACACCTAATAAAAGCAGTGGATCGACCAACTGTAAAGCTAGTACAAAGGTTAAAAGGCAAAACTAGGAAGATCATGTGTAATTACAACAGTAAATTATGGGAAACGCACAAACACCCTGTTTATAAAACACCCACTTCTGATTGAAAAACACACATAGACTGAAAATAAAGGGATGAGAAAAGATATTTCATGCATATGGGAATGAAAATCAAGCTGGGGTAGCAATACTTACATCAGACAAAATAGACTTTAAAACAAAGGGTATAATGAGACAAAGAAGGATATTTCATAATGATAAAGGTATCAATCCAACAATCCAACAGGTTATATAAACCTAAACATTTACATACCCACTGTAGGAGCACATAAATACATAAAGCAAATATTGACAAAAATAAAGGGATATCATTAGTGTATGTATATATATACACACACAAAAAACAAACAAACTGATGGTTGCCAGGTGGAGGGGTTAGGGGGCTGGGTGAAAAGATGAAGGGATTAAGAAGCACAAATTGGCAGTTACGTATAGTTGCAGGGATGTAAAGTACAGCATAGGGAATAGAGTCAATAATATCGTAATAACTCTGTATGGTGTCTAGACTTATTGAGGAAAAATTTTGTAAGGTACATAAATGTCTAACTACTATGCTGTATACCTAAAACTAATATAATATTGAATGTCATCTGTAAATTTTTTTTTAATTTTTAAAAATTGGCTGGTGAGACCACAAATCCATGGAAGGTTATCTGAGCAATACACCTTTGCCATCAATCACAGAAGGAGTGTGGCTTTGGGTTTTCATTTGTATCTCCCCTCTATTAATAAGGTTGAGCCCAGCCAGTGTGGCTCACTGGTTGAGCTTCGACTCATGCACCAAGAAGTTACTGGTTCAATTCCTGGTCAGGGCACATGCCCAGGTTGTGGACCCGATCCCCAATGGGGGGCATGCAGAAGGCGGCCAGTTGATGTTCTCTCTCATCGATGTTTCTATCTAACTGTCTCTCCTTCTCTCTTCCTCTCTGTCTAAAAAGTAATTAAAAATAACTTTTAAATTGACTAAGGAGGAATGTTGGAAATAAAAGATTCAAAATGTTAAAAAAAATTTTTTTTAAAGAGGTTGAATGCCTTTTCATATATGGTTATTGGCCAATTGAATGTATGTCTTTTTTTTTTAAGGAGTCTATAAGAGGATGACAGAGTGTCTTGGTGCCTTACTGAGACACAGGGGACCCCTCTGGAGCATCAGCCTCTATGCATTTAGCACAAGGAAGCAGCCCCCAGGGCAGTGGAAAGCCAGACAGAACTGGATCCAAATCTCACTTTTCCATTTCCGAGCTGTATGCCCTGGGAAGTAATTCTCTGAGTAAAACTTCTCTGAGCCTCAGTTTCCCCCTCATAAAATAACTGTGATTGTAATTAGGGGTGGAGGAGAAAGAGGAAGGAAAGAAAATGTCCGGGCTTTAATCTAAACTCTGGTCCTCAGGGATTTAAAGAGGTCCGGTCAGTTCAGAGGACCAGTGACCTGACCCCTGTGGGCCACTTTGCGAGAGGGATCCAAGAGCTTTTCAGCAAGAGACTCATCCTGAGGGAAGAGAAATGTAAGGCCCAAGTGTATGGAAGAAGATCAGTTCCTTAGGTCGACCCTGAGCCCAGCCCAGGGGATCCATGTCTGAGTCCCATGGAAGAAGGCAACAGGAAAGTGGAAGAACTCTGCATCCGTGGTCTATTGCAGTGAAATAAACCATGCAAACTTAGTGGTTTCAAACAATAAACACGAGTCCATGGTTTGGGCAAGGCTCTGTGGGGACAACTCATCTCTGCTCCAGGCAGCATTGGCTAGGGTAGCTGAGGTTGAACCATCTCCTTTTCCAGATGGCACACTCACATGGCTGGAAGGTAAGGACAGGCTGTCCCCAGGTGCCATTTGGGCTTCCTCATAGCATGGTGGCTAGGTTCCATGAGCAAGAAAACCAGTGGGAGCTACATCATTTTTTATGACCCACAGTGTCACCTCTGAGATAAAGAAGAATCAAAGTCACATTGTATGAAGACCATGTGGGAAGGGAGATATTTTAGGAAAATACAAAATCTGCTGAAAACCCTTTGCCCGAAACCTCTGCAGAATTCTGAGAACTGATGTGGCACATTCTGTAGTTGTGTAACCACGGACAGCCAGCCTGGGGGGACAAGTGAGGAAAGGAAGCTCCCTTTTAGGGTGATGGGGGCAGCTCAGAGGCCTGGACTCTGGCTGAGCCAGGCTTCATGCAGGAGAGGTCCTTACCCTTCCCAGAAGTCTGGGCCACAGCGGGGTAAGGAGAGTCCAGCTACAGCACACCTGCCTTGGGCTCAGCAGAAAGCAGCCACCCCAGCCTGGAAGTCGCTCACAGGAGGGAAAAGGTCATTACCGCACAGTGGGGGAATGTTTGTGAGCACAAGTGAGATACCCCCTGAGGCTCCTGGAAATAAACAGCAGCAACTTTGAAAGGCACAGAGTCCCATAAAAGCAGAAAAGAAATAAGCCAAAAGAATACTTTTTATTGTCATTGATATAACCACATTTTATCCCCAGCCTGGAGAAAGGTAACTTACAAGAGAGAATGTATGTCAAATGCCAATCGCATAGCTTAGCACATGGTAAGATTTCAGCAACTGCTCTTCTGAACTGTCTAATATGTTCCCCACCCATAATGAGCCTTGATTATTCTACCACAGGAGAAGAGAGCTGGCTTGAGGTTCTCTGAGGGGTCCACCACCCAGTGGTGGGTCACCAGCAGATAATGCATAAGCAGCCAAACTGGAGGTCCCCAACCCCCATCAGGATTGAGATCCAGTACTGCAGCATCAAGTGTCCAGGCCCTATCCAAAGGGACAGAACCATGGGGATCAGAACAGGGTCAGGCTCAAGAGCCAATGACCAGACAAGAGATGTCCCCCGAGAATACTGTATCAGTTTCCTAGGGCTGCTATAACAAATGACCACAAATTTGGTGGCTTAAAACAACAGAAAGGCCCTGGCTTGTTTGGCTCAGCAGTTGGAGCATCGGCCTGCGGACCAGCGAGTCCCGGGTTCAGTTCCCGCTAGGGGGCACGTACATGGAACCAAAAAAGACCACGAATAGCCACAGCAATCTTGAAAAAGAAGAACAAAATTGGAGGGATCACATTACCAGATTTCAGGTTATACTACAAAGCCACTGTAATCAAAACAGCCTGGTACTGGCACAAGAACAAGCATATAGACCAGTAGAACAGAACAGAGAACCCAGAAATAGACCCAAGGCAATATGCTCAATTAATATTTGATAAAGGTGGCAAGAGCATACAGTGGAGTAAGGACAGCCTCTTTAATAAATGGTGTTGGGAAAATTAGACAGCTACATGCAGAAAAATGAAACTAGACCATCAACTTACACCCTACACAAGAATAAACTCAAAATGAATAAAAGACTTAAATGTGACTCATGAATCCATAAAAATCCTAGAAGAAACTATAGGCAACAAAATTTCAGACATCATACACAGCAGAATTTTCACTGATACATCACCGAAGACAATAGAAACAAAGGAGAAAATGAAAACATGGGACTACATCAAACTCAAAAGCTTCTGCACAGTGAAAGATACAATCATCAAAACGGAAAGGCTACCCAGTGTATGGGAGAGCATAATTGCCAATGATATATCAGATAAGGGGTTAATTTCCAATATATATAGAGTGCTCATACAGCTCAACAAAAGGAAGACAAAGAACCCAATTAAAAAATCAGCAGAGGAACTAAATAGACACCTCCCCAAACAGGACATACAAATGGCTAAGAGACATATGAAGAAATGCTCAACATCACTAATCATCAGAGAGATGCAAATTAAAACAACAATGAGGTATCACCTCACACCTGTCAGAATGGCCGCCATCAACAAATCATCAAACAACAAGTGTTGGCGAGGGTGTGGAGAAAAGGGGACTCTAATACACTGCTGGGGGAATGCAGACTGGTGCAGCCACTATGGAAAACACTATGGTGTTACCTCAAAAAATTAAAAATTGAACTGCCATTTGACCCAGTGATCCCACTTCTAGGAATATACCCTAAGAAGCCAGAAACACCAATCAGAAAGAATATATGTACCCCCATATTTGTAGCAGCACTATTTACAATAGCTAAGATCTGGAAACAGCCCAAGTGTCCATCAGTAGACGAATGGATAAAAAAGCTGTGGTACATATACACAATGGAGTACTACGCAGCTATAAGAAAGAAAGATCTCTTGGATCTTTGAGACTACATGGAGGGACCTAGAGAGTATCACCCTAAGTGAAACAAGCCAAACAGAAAAAGACAAGTATCATATGATCTCACTTATTTGTGGAATATAATGAACATAAGCCTGAGGAATGGGGTAGTCCCAGAGACGTGGAAGTGGGGTACAGACTGACAATCCCCAGAAGAGGGGGTGGTTGGGGAGAAATAAACCACAGAACTTATATGCATGTGTGCATGAACAATGGACATGGACAACAAAGCTGGGGACAGGGCAGGGAGGGAGAGGGAGGGGGGAATCAGTGGGGGAAAAAGGAGAAACATCTGTAACAAAAATTAATTAATAAAAAAAATAAAGTTAGTTTTTAGTAAGGGTTTTTTAAAAAAAAACAAAACAGAAAGTTATTCTCTCACAGGTCTGGAGGGAAGAAGTCCAAAATCAGCATAACTAGGCTGAAGTTAAAGTGTCACCAGGGCTGTGCTCCTCCAGAAGCTCCAGGGACAATTCTGGTGGCTAGATTCTGATGCTACGGACATTCCTTGGCTTATGGTCATCTCATTCCAATCTATACCTCTATGTCCGTATCACCTTCCCCTCTTCTGTGTCAAATCTTCCTCTGACTCTTTTTGTAAAGCTATTGTGATTACATTGGGACCACCTGGAGAATTCAGACTAATCTCCCCATCTCAAGAGGCTTAATCATATCTGCAAAGACCCGTTCCATAGAAGGTAGCATGTACAGGATTCAGGCTTTAGGACTTGGATATCTTTGGGACCATTATCAGCTACCACAAGCACAGACACAGTGGTGAGTTTGAATGATGATCAGAAGGGAGGCTAAGGTCAGAGCGGAAGGAGCAAGGCGGAGAGCTATGTGTAGAGAGTGAAGGGAGGAGGGGATGTCAACAGGAACCAATCTGGGGTCAGGAACCAAGGAGACAAGAGCAGTTCAGGAAGCCAACCTGAGATGGGGCCAACAGTGCGAGTTGTGGACTAAGAGGCCCTTTAGCTGGTCCCCCCAGAACAGAGCAGGAAGAAAAGAGCAAACGCCAGAACCCCAGCATAGGGGACTGCAGGGTTCAGCGGGAGGCCACTGGAGTAGCAGGGAAGGGCTGAGAAAGCCATTTACCCATATTGACGTTTGGACATATTACTTCTATCTTTGGGAAATTATCATAATATACTGATTTTATAAGAGCGAGCAACTTCACTGCTTTGTTGGGACAGTATTCTAAGGAACATAAATCTAATGGCGCCCCTTAGATGTACCCAGAGCTTATATCACATATCTGTTACATAATATGTGTGTCCATTAGGGGGCGAGGATGAGGGAGAGTGAGCTCAAAGAGCTCCCAGGTCCCATTGGGAAGCTGGCGGAGGCTTGGACAAAGTTCAGAGATGGGATCTGATGTAGTCCGTGGCTGGGTTTTTACACCCATCCACCATCTATTTGCATGAGTGGGCATCATCCATTGAAATGATAAAGATAGGATGGAGAGATGAGCAGGAGGCGAAGGCCTTGAAGCCTGTTTAATGTGGTGCTGATGGTGCAGCAAGTACAATATTCTCCAAGAAACTTTGGGTCTCAGGGCTCAATTTCACCACCCAATGACAACTGCCATTTACTGGCCATCTACCACATGCCAGGCGCTGCCCTCTTAGCCAGGCCCTCCTAGGTCAGTGTTACCATCCCCCTTCAACAGATGATAACACTGAGACATCAAGAGAGAAAGTGACTTTCTTTGGGACACACGGGAAGGAAGCCACACATTGGGACTGACCCTAGGCTACCTGAAGTCCACACCAACTGTCACCAGGAGATGGGCAGTTCCAGCTGGGAAGGCCATCAGCCTGCTGGGTGCACTTGGCCTCCTGAGCCTGGGTCCAGCCTTCCATCTATTCAGGCCTCGGGCGTGGACAACATCTGACCCACACACTCTGTTTGGAAGGTGAGCAGTAAGTTAAAGGGCTTCACTGTCTCATTGAGAGTGGAATAAAACACCTTGGAAAGGCTGGTGCATTCACTGGATCAGGTTCTGAAGGGCTCTCCGCCGCTGGAAGGAATGTCCCCTGATAAATTGCTCTTTTCACCAAGATGTGGCTAATATCTCATAAGTGACCCCAGCAGTGTCCACTGCAGCTGTTTCTGCATCTTCACAAAGGATTTTAAAGGGACTAACTGCTTCCCAAGAGAGTAAATCATCTTTGCAATGTCCAAAAAGATGGCCTGGACACATCTCTCTCCTGTGACCTGTTGAGAAGAACCTCTGGGGCTACTTTGGATCTTGGGTCACTCGGGACCCCAAGACATGTCCCCCCCCAGGTGCCAGTCACTACAGGTGCACTGTGAGTCACTGCACAACCTTGAATGAATGCCACTGCGAGGAAGGCAACAAGTCATGCCAGCGTTGCCCTCCCTGGACCTACAATTCAAACCAGGCTGTATGTTAGTTCCATAGAATTGTTATGGTCTTCCTGTCCCAGTGATTTAATGACCAACATCTCACCACCATCCTGGGAGGCAGCCATCCAGAGACCTGTATTTTAGTGATAATGAAAGTGAGGTACAATTTACCCAAAATACACCTTCAGCATGTCAGGTCCTGACCCTCTCTATTAGTTCCCAGGGCATTAAAGAGCTGCAGTAGGGCCAGCCTTAGGAACCGGCAGAATAATAACAGCAACCATTTACATATATCAGGCACTTCCCATTGGTCAGGCCTGTGCTCAGCACCTACACACACCACCCCGTATCCTTACAACCACGGGAGTGTGAATAATAGGGGTACAGAGGCCCCTCAGCCTCTATCTTCCATCATTTTAACCTTTTTGTTCTTAGAGACTACACAGGCTAGTCTTCAGACAGATTCTCTCTCTCTCTCCCCCTCCCTCTCTCCCTCTCTCTCCCCCTCCCTCTCTCCCTCTCTCTCTCCCTCTCTCTCTCCCTCTCTCTTTCTCCTCTCTCTCTCTCTCCCCCTCCCTCTCTCCCTCTCTCTCCCCCTCCCTCTCTCCCTCTCTCTCTCCCTCTCTCTCTCCCTCTCTCTTTCTCCTCTCTCTCTCTCTTCCCCTCCCTCTCTCCCTCTCTCTCTCTCTCTCTCTCTCTCTCTCTCTCTCTCACACACACACACACACACACACACACACACAAAGAAAAAATGTTGAAAGGGCACAGGCTAAGAAGTATGTAGGAAGGGGAGGAGACAGGAAGACGGTATGGAAGGAAATGATTCAAGATGGAGAGAGAGCGGGAAAGATTTGGTGGCCTCTGTCCTGCCCTAGCCCTGCCCAAGAACAGCACAAGAAAGGGGATGGGGCTCCTGCTGTCACCATGGCACCTAACATTCAGTCACTGATTCAACCAATGGGCATTCCTTAAGTACTTCTGCATGCTCAGCCCTGGCATAGGCCCTAGCAAGACCCCAAAAAACTGTGTTCCCAGGCTCCTCTTCTCTCAACCTCCCCTAGCTTCAGCCTCCCAATCTGCAGTATGGGCATATGATTCCCTACCTCTGCTGAGAATCAGATGCCACAGCATACACGCTGGCACCAAGGAAAAGGCCTGGACACCCTACCTTTCCTTCCTTTCCTCCTTCAGAGAGGGGAATCATGCATGCCAGCAAGGAGTAGAGTAGGAGGCACAGAGGGGGCCTGCCCTTGAGACCAGACTGTCAAAGAACTGCTTATCCATACATGCATTCATTCATGCATTCATTCATTCATAGGACAAATATTTACTGAGTATCTACTGTGTGTCAGGAATAGTGCTGGATGTTTCCCAAAGACAGTCTTTCATTTAATCCTCATGAAAAGGCATGTGCATGCACACGAGCACACACATGTACTTCCACACGTGCACTCGGATGCACACACGCACATGTGCACATCCTATAAGAATGCCACTATTATGCCCATTTTACATATAAGGAAGCCAAACAGAGAAAGAAGACTTAACCTGGCAAGGCTGAGCAGGGAAGAAAGACCCTGTCCCTGAGATCGGGACAATGGCTGGTGGGGATAAAGCTATGACTACTTACATTAACCCAGTCCACTGTACTTTGGGGACCAGAAATCCTTTCCTGTGGGGATATAGGGGAGCATGTGGGAGGGGCATCTCTAGTGAGGAACCAGAGAAATCTCTCTACAGCCCTGTAGAAAAGTGTGGAAAAGGCAGGTGGCTGAAGCCTGGGATCCCTCAGAATAAACCAACAGGGCATCCATTTCAACAGGCTTCTCCATTGCTCAAGAACCCTCAGTGACTCCCCATGGCCCTCACTGTTTTTTATTAAATTTACAGGAGGAGCTTCAAGGTCAACTCTCCTAGGATCCAGAAAAAACCTGAGTCCCAGACAGAGTTCTCCTGACCCTCCCTTTCTTATTATTTTTTCTACTCCCATCCTGTCTGAGCAGCCCACGTGTAAAGCCCATACTAGGCCTCAGGCAGGCAGAGGAGTCCTGCCTGTCTCTGGGCGTTGCTTTATTGGGCCCAGAGAATCCAAACGTAAGTGAAAAGGGGTTTCTGGAGTCTACATTCTCCCACCCAACCCCACCACAGCAGGGTTATTGAGGCCTGAAGAGCCAATAAAAAAGACAGGCCCAGGCTCCTGGAAGCAGGATAGGGGGTGTTTTTACTAAGTGCTCTTGGTCACTCTGACACCAACCACAATTTGAGAACCACTGCTCCACAGCTATGCTGTCCAATAAAAATATAATGCAAGCCATATGTCATTTTGAATTTTAAAAAGTAGAAAGAAACAGATGAACTTAATTTTAATAATATATTCTACTTAACCCAATATCCAAAATATTATCATTTCAACATGTAATTAATATAAAAAGATTATTAATGAGATATTAATGAGATGTTTTACATTCTTTTTCCACACCAAGTCTTTGAAAGCCATTTCTAGCTCATTGCCATTTGATTGCTTTATTTTCATCCACAATGCTTGATCTGTATTTAGGTTTATAGATTTTCATAACCAACTTATTTCAAAGTAGTGTGACTAACTCATCCCAGTTTATCCAAGTCCTGGTTTTAAAACCTCAGTCCCTGGCCCAGCTAGTGTGGCTCAGTGGTTGAGCATCCACCCATGCACCAAGAGGTCGCTGGTTCGACTCAGGGTTCGACTCACGGTCAGGGCACATGCCCAGCTTGTGGGCCAGATCCCCAGTGGGGGGCATGTAGGAGGCAGCCAACTGATGTTCTCTCTCTCATCAATGTTTCTGTCTCTCTCCCTCTCCCTTCCTCTCTCTCTAAAAATTTATAAAGAAAAAAAGAATTTTAAACCTCAGCCCCTAGTAAACCAGGACAGTTAGTCACCTAGTTTCAAACACACTTGAACACTTTCCAATACCTGAATCGAGTATCGATTTTTAAATTTAAATTCATTATAATGAAGTAAAATTAAAACTTGTTTCTCATACCGGCTACATTTCAAGTGCTCAACAGCCACCTTTGGCTAATGACTACTCCATTGGAGAGCATGGGTCTAGGAGTCAGGAAGTCCATTCCCCTTTACATATGACCAGCCATGAAGGATCTGGGCTTGGTTTTCTTTTTTTTTTTTTTATCCTCACCCGAGGATATTTTTCCATTTTTTGTACAGATTAGAGTGGGAGGGAGAGAGAGGAAGGGAGAGAGAGAGAGAAACATCGACGTGAAGGGACACATCGAGTGGCTGCCACCCGCACAACCAACCAGGGCTGGGGACAAACTGCAACCAAAGTACGTGCCCTTAGCGGGAACCAAACCCTGGTCTCTCCGGACCGCAGGTGGACGCTCTAACCGCTGAGCCAAACCGGCCAGGGCTGGGCTTGGTTTTCTTAAGAGGGCGGTAGTTTCTTCCCGGTCCCTAGAGAGCATTAACCAGAGGAGTTATAGAAATAGGGCCAGATCACTGAAGAGCTACTGTGGCAACCTGAGAATGGAATGGGCATTAGGAGGCCAATGTAACCATCTAGAACAAGAAAGTTATGTCCTGATAAGAGATCCTGATGGTCCAGATGGAGAGAGAAACTGGATACAGAGGTGTACAATATATAAAATCACTAATACTTGGTAACGGGTTAGATATTGGGGCAGGGGGCAAGCAGGAAGCAAAAGGTAGCAATCTAGGGTAATTCCTTGATCAAATTCCCCTGTCCCCCGCCACCACCAAGTTGACCCCAGGGTGTCCCAGTTATCTATTGCTGCTTACCAACCCATCCCAAAATGTAGTGGCTTAAAACAATAAATATTTTATTATTATCTTTCATGGTTCTAGAGGCCGAGTAAGGGCCTCTCATGGGTTTCTGACAAACAGAGGCTTTCTCACCACATGCCTGGTGGTGATGCTGGCTGTCAGCTAGAACCTCAGCTGGGCTGTTGGCTGGAATACTGCAGTAGGCCAAACTGTGCCCACCCCACCCCCAAATTCATATACTAAAGCCTTAACCCCCAGTACCTAAGAATGTGACTGTATTTGGATATATATGGTCTTTAAAGAGGTAATTAAGTTAAAATGAGGTCATTAGGATGGGCCCTCATCCAACAGGACTGGTGTCCTTGTAAGAAGAGATTAGGACACAGATATGCATAGAAGAAAGACCTTGTGAGGGCACAGGGAGAAAGTGGCCACCTACAAGCCAAGAGACCTCGGAAGGAACTAACCCTTGATCAAGGCCAACACCTTGATCTTGAACTTCTAGCCTCCGGAATTGTGAGAAAATAAATTACTGTTGTTTAAGTCTCCCCATCTGTGGTACTGTTACGCAGCTCTAGCAAACCAATGCAAATGCTTACCTGTGGTCATTCCTTGTGGCTCATGCCTCCTCACAGTATGGCAGATGGGTTCCAAGATGAGTGTCCTAAGACGAGCAGGCAGAAGCTTGGTCACCTATTACGACCAAGCTTCTGAAGTCAGGTGGGGTCATTTCTTCTGTAGTCACAGGCCTTTTCAGATTCAAGGGGAGGGAACGAACATAGACCCACTTCCTCCGGACCGCAGGCGGAAGCTCTAACCGCTGAGCCAAACCGGCCAGGGCTTTTTTTTTTTTTTTTTTTTTTTTTTTTTTTTTTTTTATCCTCACCCAAGGACATTTTTCCATTTTTGTTCAGCTAGAGTGGGAGGGAGAGAGAGAGAGAGAGAGAGAGAGAGAGAGAGAGAATGAATTATCGACATGAAAGGGACACATCGAGTGGCTGCCACCCGCACGACCAACCAGGGCCGGGGACAAACTGCAACCGAAGTACGTGCCCTTAGCTGGAACCGAACCCGGGTCTCTCCGGACCGCAGGCCGACGCTCTAACCGCTGAGCCAAACTGGCCAGGGCCCACTTCCTAATGAAATGGTTATCAATGCCATGTGGCAAGAAGAGCATGTAGAATAGATCTTGTTGCAGCCATCTTGGAAAATACAGTGTGCCATACTAGGTTGGTAATTTGAGGAATTGGGGATGGTGTCGCTAACTGAGAGAGATTACAGGAGGAAGAGTTGATGGTCTGAGGTGGGCTGGATGATGAGGTAAGACTTAAACAGGTTGCGTTAGCCTGTGAACATAGAGGTGGATATAGCCAACCACTAGGAAGCTAAATATGGGAATCAGAGCTACAGGGATTTGTTCTCGCTGGAACTGTCCATTTGGGGGCCATCAACATATTAGAAGCCAGAGACTGGATACACTCATTGAGTGAGAGAAGATGAGGGTGGAGGGACTTTATCAGCTGTCTATTGCTGTATAATAAACCACTTTTAATCTTACTGGCTAAAAATAATGATTTATTATTTTTCACATTTCTATAGACTGGTTGGGTAGTTCTTCTTCTGGTTTTACCTGGCTCACTCATGTGGCTGCCTGCAGCTAAACACTGAGCTGGAGGGTCCAAGATGGGGTCACTCATGTGTCTGGTAGTGGGTGTCATCTGTCAGCAGGGGGTTGACTCAACTGGAACAACTGGAACACTTGGACCTCTCTCTCCATGTGGTCTTTCATCTGGGCTTCTTTACAGCATGATGGTCTCAGGGCAGCATTCTAAGTGGGCAGTCCCAATTCACAGAACTTAGCAAGCACATCTGCTAATACCTCATTGGCTAAAGAATATCACATGACCAAAGTCAAAGTCATTGTAGGTTGCCTTACCAGGAGGCATGATTCACTAGCAGCTATTACTAGCAAAAATATACTACAGAAAGGAACACTAGGAGGGCCTCCACTCATTTTAGAGTTGTCAGAGAAGAAACCAAAGATGGAAACCCAGAAGAACCAAAGAAGAACGAGAAGAGTGCAGTGTTAAGGAATCAAGAGGGGGGTGAATTCCACTGGAAAAGTGCCAAGCCAGCTCTTGCATGACCTTGAGAGTGAATGTCTCACCCTAGTCCCAGCCTGAAACCATCCTTTGGATTTGGCAACCCAGAGACCAGTTTCTTTAACTTCCCAACATTAATTTCAGTAGTCAATTTTTAAAAAATCTTAAGCACCAAATACAACTTCAAATACAAAAGCAATTGTCCAAGTACAATCAAAATGTCTCAATCTGTAAACTTTATGATGGTCTGGCTTGATTAAACAGAAAGCCCACAGTATTTTCAAATGCTTTTTACCAAGACCCACAGTAAGAAATACCTTTACATAAAGATCCAGTACGTACATGCATACAGACACACACACTCACATATGCATACATGCACACATGTACACACACAGTCAAATAAAAGTTTCTTGAAACATAGAAAAGATAATAGTAACTTACCCTTACTATGTGCAAAGCTCGGTACCATTCTCTATTTGATTTTTTTTTAATGCTAGTCATGCCCTGCTAAGCTAATTTCACCATGCACTCATGGGCCATGGCCTACAGATTGAAAAATACTGACTTGGCCATCCAGAACAGAAGTCGGAAAACTGGCTGATTCCTGCCTCTAGGCTTGTTTGGTTTCACCTGTTGGTTGTTTATTTAAAAATTGAACGTATGCCTTCAGCCAGGCCTCCCTTCTCTTGTACCATTTCTGACTCTATGATACCCAACTGCTTCACACATTTATGTTACTTGCCTGGCCCATGAGCACATTTCTTTTGGGGCCTTCTCGATCTAGATTCTAAAGAAATAGATGTATGCATTTATGCATTCCATAAATATTGAATGTGTGTCTCGCACATGCCAGTCACATAGCAGGCATTGGGAATACTGCAGGCAACAGACAAAAATCACTGCCTTACTGGAGTTGAGAGTCTAGAAGAGGGAGACAGAAAACTAAACAAAAAGTAAATATATTCTTTATTAGAGGGTAATAAATTCTCTAATGACAACAAAACAGGAAGGGGATCAGGATGCTCTAAGATCAGCATGCAGGCTTCACACTCTGTTGTGGAAATCAGGGAGCCTGATATGTTTCCACCTAACAGAAGGGCTGCGAGAGTGTGAAGGAGTACAACCAGAACTTCTCTCAAAAAAGAGAGTTCCTATCCTGCCCATCACAGTCCCAAATTATTCTGCCAAATGGCAAAGCACCAGTAACTTTAACCCAGAAAATTTCAAAACAGGTCAGCCATTGAGGGTTAGGGTCACTGGCACGTTGGCCCTGGGTTGGAAGCCATTCGAATGTATGTCAGACCTTTCCCCAATTCGGCCTTCGAAGTCCCCATCACCCCCTCTCCCGCGGGAGAAATGGCCCCCTCATTAGCTCTGCACACATAACCCCTCTCGACCGCACTCCTGGTGACTGCGCCTGCCTTATCTCTGCCTCTCCTCCCTCACATTTTCCGCTCCAACAAAGCCAAACACAGCACCATGGAGGCTTTCACGCTTCCGTGCCTTTGGACACGCTGTTCCTTCTGCCTGGAAGGCCCCTGGCCTCCATCCCCGCGCGCCCCCGCCCCCCTCCTCGGCGAGCTTCCATTCATCCTTCAGAACCCAGCCTGGATGTCCCCTCCTCCAAGAAACCCCCTCAAGCCCCTCGGCCCCATCTGTGGCCCCAGCACCCGGCTCTGTTTTGCTTCTCTGCACTGTAATTACCGGTTTCTCCAAATCTCTCCCCTCCCAGACTCGGGCCTCCTCCAGCGCTGGAGCTGCGCTGGCTACTCGCTCAGACCTCGCAGCGCCCAGTTCCGAGCGCTGGGGGACAGAGCTTGCACCTAGCCTCAGGCTGGCTCGGAAGCCCCATTTCTGCCCGCTCCTCTGCAGGGGTCCCGCGGGGTACGGCGCGCGTGCCTTTCCCGGGCACCAGGCCGACCCCTCGCGCGGCCGCCCAGCCCCTGACATCAGCAGCGGGCAGCGCCGGGCAGAGCGCGACTACAAGTCCCGGCACGCCCCGCCGCGGCCGCGCATGCCCAGCGGGCCGGCGTTTGAGTGGCAAGTTGTTTGTTACAGCGAACACCAGCTGCTCTCCGCGCCGGGCGCCGTGCACCGCCGCTCCGCCAGCGCTGCCGCCCTCGCCCGCCGCCCGGAGCCCGCCGCCCGCGGCCCCTCGCGGCTTGGCGGGCCTCTCCTTTGTCCGCTCCGGCCCGCCCGCCGCCGAGCTCCTGGCCCCCGGGCCGGCTGCCCGCGGCGCTCGGTGCCGGCTGGGTGCCCAGGGGGCGGGGGCCGCGGCTCGCCCCCCGCGGATGAGCCGCCACGGAGCGCGGGCGGACGATGGAACTCCACATCCTGGAGCACCGGCTGCAAGTTGCCAGCGTCGCCAAGGAGAGTATCCCGCTCTTCACCTACGGCCTGATCAAACTTGCCTTCCTGTCCTCCAAGACCAGGTGAGCGCGCGGGGACGCGGCGCCGGCCGGAGAGAGACAAAGAGGCGCACCCGGGCGGCTGTCCTCGCCGCCGCCGCTCGGAAAACAACTTCGAGCCCCGGGGAGCGCCCCCGCCCCGCTGCGCGCCTTGCTTTGGACAAAGCCACCCGATCTGCCCTCGGACGGGGTCCTTCCACCCCGACCCCCCCAGATGCACCCCCGCCGCTGTCTCCTCCATCTCAGCCCCCTCCCTCCCAGCCCCTCCCTGAGATTCGGAGGGCTGGGTAGGCTGCAGTGACGAATCGGTGAATGAATGAACGAACGAATGAATGAATGAAAAACAGGTGTGGGGACGCGGCGGTGGAAAAAACAAACTACCACCCCCCCATCCCCCAACCCTCGGTTGGGCCGGCCCCCGTCGCCAGGGCGGCTGGGAGGGATTCTGCTGAGCGCGGCTACCCAGAGCAGAAATCATAAAATCATTAGTGGGTGTTTTATCTCAAGGTGCTGCAAGGGTTGCTGGCGGTGTAGGGGGGCTGGGGGAGGGCAGGAGAGGGGCTGCGGGTGACGGTCGTGGTGGTTCTTAATCCTTGGGGTCCGGAAAGGTGGGAGGGGGGTGTTTTGCCGAACCGTGGAAGGGGGAGGAGCAGGCGTGTTTATGGCTCTGCCTTGAGGCTGGGCTTGGATGCTGCAGGGGGAAAAATAGTTGAAGGCCTTGGGAGGTTGAAAAAAAACAAGTTGGATTTTCCCAGTGCCAGGTCAGGTCTGACTTTGTGAGCCCGGTGGGTGCTTGGATTAGGGTGTTTTGGGGGGTTTTTTTGTTTGTTTTTTGTTTTCTTAAGGAGCCTGAGCCCAGTGGAGTGTGAGTTCCAGCTAGCCTCTGTAACTTAAATCCCTTGTTTGCCCACCATTGTGACTGTTCAAAGGGATGAAGTTGTTGCTGGTTGGGTTGTTCAGAGGCCGAGGTGGAGGTTGTTTTCCCTCCCTGCAAAATGAATGAATAGATTACAGGTCAAGGTTAACGTGAAAATGACGTACCCCTAAACTGCCCCCTTGGGCACTGAGCTCAGGGGAGCTCCCAGGATGCAGGGAAATAATTCAATCCGAGCTTCTTATCTCCCTGGTAAAGTTCTTGCCTGGAAATCTCACTTTAATGTGTGTGTCTGAGCGGGGAGCTCAGTCCCGCCATTGTTTTCGAGATGGAAAGAGATCTGCCAGTGGCATCTTGTTTACTTTCTTCTCCGGCTGCTCAGCTGCTCGATGGGGTATGGAGGGTGGAAACCCTTGTCTTTGCTGGGCCCTGGCTCCTTTGATTGCAAAGGTAATTATTAAACAGGTCATTTGAAAACAAAAGTCCACAGCTTAGATTCTGAATCTCCCTTCCCTCCACTACCACCCACCCCCACTCAGCCCCCTCTGGCCATTGACACCCACCATCCTGCATCTACCTGCCCTCTGTCCCCCACCCCCTAACCCTGTCTTGAGTTCCAAGGCTACAGCAAGGGAAAGTGGCCTTGTTTTTCCAACCCTTAGCCCTCAGCCCCAGGCAGCCCCTTGGCTGATTTCTCGGCTACCATTCAAACTGGGATGATGACTCAGGCTGCGGCTGTTCTCCTGGGTGCCAGGAGGAGGGGGCATTGGAGGGCTTCTTAGAAAGACCGAAAAGAGCCATTCCCCACCCCTTTCCCTTTGTGGAGGGACTGGGTCTCTTCCAACCCCACCCCAGGGTCCAGTTTGGAGGACTCATAGATAGGCTTGTCCTGGAGGTGAGCCTCTGCTGACCTGTCTAACCATGGAAAACCTACCCCTCAGTGGGTCCTACTTCTCCCTCTCCTGCAGGGGGCAGCTGGTCTAATGCCCAGGTCTCAAGATGACTCAGAGGTCAAAGGTCATCTTTGTGTCTCCAGGGTCTCTCTTTAAAAGGTGCTAAGTTCATTTGTCAAATGGTTGAAAGCTGCCTCCTGGTGCACCCGGCCAGGACACTGGCTTCAGGTTGTGACTAGCACCCTCATTGCCTGCGTGACCATGGCAGAGTCCTATTCCTTCTCTGGTTCTCACTTTGTCTGTAACGAAGACAGCACCATTTGGCCCGCTAGTTTTCAGAGAGCTGCTCTGTGTGTAGCATGAAGCGATCGTGGAAATAGGCTTTTTAGCAAGTATCAGGTGTAGTGGAATGAGGATATATTGCTTAAGCTATTCTCAATAATTGTTTATCCAGGTAGAATTTTTGGTCCTCTTTGATTTTTTTCATCAGTATCTGCCCCCAAGTGCTGGCCCATAGACCTGTCATTTTCCCCACCCCACCCTCCACCTATGTTCAGCCCAAACGAATACAGCAGCCTCCCCCCTGGGGTCTCTGTGCTGCCTGTTGACAAGTTTTCGATGACTCCCATATAAGGTAGACTCCTTGCCATGGCTTTTGAGGCCTTTCCTGATCCGAATTCAGAACCCTCCTCTTTAGCCACTCTCTGGCAAACACTCTGGTGACTCACAGTTTACTTTATCCCTTCCCTCACACCTCTGTGGTTTAGTACTTCCATCTCTGCCTGGAACCCCTTCCCCAGTAAATTCCTGTTCATTCCTCAAGATCTAGCGATATCATTCTGAAACCCCCTTCCTCCACCCCCAGCAGACTTAGTCACTGCCTCCCTCTGGGGTCTACCCGTTGGAGGCTTGAGGAGAAATAGGCATTGGTAGATACCCACTCTGGGGGGGGGTGCAGCTGGGTCCAAGAGATGCTGAGGTCCCTTGCCCCTCCCTCTTCGAGCCTGGTGGGAGAGGACAGAGGTGATCACAATACAGTAGGTGGAGTCAGGGGAGGCAGGGTCTAGTGGGGTGGGAGGGTCCAGTGGGACTGCCTGAGGGGGGCAAGTAAACTTCTTGCAGGAGGTGGCACTGGATGGTAGGGTTTTAAAATAGGGATGAGCTAGGTGGGAAAGGGGATCCTGGTTCCAGACTCTGCATATACCCTGGTACAACTCTGTAAATGAGGTTTTACACCTGTTTTGCAAAGTACTCTGAGGCTCTAAGATTAAGTGACTTGCTCAAGGTCACACAGTAAGTGGTAGAGCCAGGACTTGAATTTGCATCTTTCTGGCTTAAGCTCAGAGGTTTGCTGTTTCAGGTCACAAATGATGCCCATATGCAACAGTTATGTCCAGCCCTGCTGTTTGCATCATACCGTTCTGAAGGCTTTAGGAGCACGGAGTGGCACCCACAATCTTTCTGTATCTCTTCTGCCCCGCCTGTGTGGCCTTGTCTTCCAACAGGAATGTTTATCCCTCATCACCTCCCATCTAGATTTTCTACTTCTGATGGCCTAGCTCACATGCTCCCTCCACTTAACCTTTCATCACTTCTCAACTTTTGTCCATAACAGCACAGTGTTTGCTCGTCTTATTCATCTACCTAGATGATGAGCTTTATGCCAGGAAGCTTTTTGTGCATCTTTTTATTTCTCTCCCCCCAGTACCAGATATAATAGAGCCATCATTGATTTTACCATCTAACACAAACAGGTAAAGATACTGAATTTGGAGGAGTAAAGTGCCTTGCTCAAGGTCACCCCACTGGAAAGAAACAGAATTGGGATTTGAACCAGATCCTCTCTTCGCTGTACTTAGCACACTGCTTTGTAGGCACTTAGTAACTGCCTGTTTGATGGATGTCCCACTCATTCATGGAGTGACCCAGATTTCAGCCAGAGTCTCTTATGAGTGCCCTGGGGGTTGGGAGAAGCATGGCAGGCAGAATCACACCTGGAGAAGTCAGGCCCGGTGCCCCTGCCCCAGCTCTTGGCCCTAACTCAGGGCAGCATTCAGGTATGACCAGAATAGGGGACAGAGGCCAGCTGAGTGCACTTATTCTAGGCACAAAGCTAGATGGCAAGACCCTGGGTGAGCAAAATCAAGGCTGTCCACAGAGCTTGCCCTCACCCCTTGTGATGACTGAGGCTCTGTATCCTGGCTGAAGACCCACTGCAGCCGAACCCACCCCTCTCTCCAGCGTCATATCTCAGCTTCCAGCACACGGACCCACACACCCTCTGGTGTCTCTCGCCTCATGCCTTTGTTCTGTCTTCCTGGAATGTTACTCTTTGCCCTATCCCCTTTGTCCACCTTCTCATTCTTTTAGATTCCTTTTAGCCCCACCACCTCCAGGAAGTCCTCCCTGAGCCATTACTTAGCTGGCCTAAACAATAAGTTTGAACTTTGCATGACAGGTTATAAGTTGGGCTGCTCTAGGGTTGGTAACTTAAAGGCTTGTTGATGTCATCAAGGACCCAGGTCTTCCTGTCTTTATGTTTGGCCGTCATTGGCATGACGGTGTGGCTACCTGTGGAATGGCGGAAGCAACTGCAAGCCTTATGGGCAGTTGGGAGAAAACCTAGTGGAGGGAAAGGGCTGTTGTTTCGAGGTGCCTGTGAGAAAACCTTTCCAGGAACACACCCCACTCCTACACAGACTTCCTCATCTCACTGATCAGGCTGGATCACGTGAGCAGGCCTGCACCAATCACATGCACAGGGAGGAGACCATCATGGACCAGTCAGGATTCACCGCTGCAACTGGGGCTTGTGGCCACTGGGAGTGGAGGCTAGCACCATCCCTCTAGGGCTCCGATTTCTTCTTTGCAACCCTGTAAGGCAAAACTGGGAACAGTTACTAAGTATACAGTAAAAGCAATGATGACAACTCAAGTTGGCTGCATTATCACCCTTTTACAGGTGAGGAAACCGAGGAACTTGAGTGCCCCAGGACACAGAAGTGGCAGAGCTGAGATTCTGACCCAGAAACTCTGGTTATAGGACCTATCTTGATGACCGCTAGGCCAGATCTAAAAGCACACCAGTTTGGGTACACCTTCCCAAGGGGCACTCAACAGAGGCGTCACCAAGAGGCCATAGCACCACTCCCCCCAGAGAGGGAGGGGTGGGTGGCAAGATCATTATCCTAAAATGTATTCAGGTGCAGGAAGCTGGAAGTCCCCAAGGTGTGTGTGTAGTAAGCACATGTCCACAGAAACACCAGTGTTGCAGGCCTCCTGCCTGCCTCCAGAGCAGTGGATACTTAGCACAGCCAGAGCCCTGTGGGCAGCATAATAAGCCAAGGCCTGGAGGCTAGAAAGAGAAAGGTGTATGCAGAGTGACGGTGACTTGTGGCCCACCATGACCACAGCATGTGTTTGGTGCAAACGGGTGTGTTTTGTTCATGCAGAAACCCTGCAGCATGCACCTACTGTGTGCAGATCCCAGTGGGAAACACAAAAGGAGTTTCTGTCTCGTGGGGGGAAAAGGTGTGTTCTCTGCCGAAGGTGGAGGGTGAGAGGCCCAAAGGTCCAGACGGAAGGGACAGCTTCGGGAGCTGAGTAGAGGCCATGAGGCCCAACCTGGGGGATGTGAGGGTTCGCTCAGAATCCCTAACCACAGCTTGCCTCGCTCGAAGTCCTTCTCAGTCTGTGCCCTGCTCCTGATTTACTTGCCTTACCTGGCATTGTGAATATTCCCTGCTCTGACTGCTGCTATCCTCTCTGGTTTTGTCCTGTCCCTACACCACACATGCCCTATTTTTTTTAGTGACTAGTAGTTTTTAAACATCCCAAATTTTTGACGCTGTTCTCTTCAAAAGCCGGAGGTCCCTGCCTTTAAGTGAAGTCTGGATTGCTGACTTTCTTCTAACCGGTAGAACGTGACGGAGACAAGGGCACTAAAGGATAGCTGCTGCTTGGGGTGGGGGGTGTGTGTGTGTGTGTTTCTCCCTCTCTCTCTCCCCCTCTCTTTCTCTCTTTGTCTCTGTTGGAGCCCTTGCTCTGAAGGAAGCTGGCTGCCATGTTGTAAGGACACGCAAAACCCGCAGTGGAGAGAAATAAGGCTTCTCCCCATCAGCCAGCCTGTGAGGGAGCCACCTTGACAACAGATCCGCCCCCCAGGGCAAGCCTTCCAATAGCTGCAGCCCCAGTCAGCACCTTGACTGCAACCTCAAAAGAGATCCTCAACCAGCTGAGCCATGCCCAAATTCTTAACCCATGGTAACTAGGAGAGAGATAAAAGTGTTGTTTCAAGCCCCTAAATTTTGGGGTAATTTGCTATGCAATGGATAGCTAATACAGTGACTATTTTTCATCCTAGTGGGGACACTTTGGAGAGTAACAGGGAGCACTAAAAACAATTGCCCTGGACAACAGGGCAAACCAGGATATGGGATCGCCCTCACTTGAGTCCAGCCAGACAGCTCTCCCAAGTCCTTTAACCTAACACAGATTCTTCTTGGAGTCAGTACAAGCATCAGCTCCTCCAGGAAGCCACCCTGGGGCTGGGCGAATGGCATCCTGGGATCACCCATGCCTTGGGGTGGAGATTGGGAGGATTGGTCCCCCTCTGTCTTTACCCCAGGTGCATGTCCAGGCCTCAGGACCATGCTCCATGGCGCTGCGGTGACTTGTCTCCTGTAGATCAGAAGAGGCCATTGTGAAGGACTGAATCAGTCTCTTCTGTGCCTGCACACGGCTGGCAAGTTTTTTTCTTATAACAGGCCTCTGGAATGAGGAACCAGCCCTGAGTAAACCAGCCAAGTCCCACCAGAGCTGGAACAGTCGGGTTCTGGTTGTCCCAGGCCCTGTGCTGGGTTTTGCATCGGGCAGGTAGGCCCCCCGAGCTGTCCAGATGCTGCCAGTTCACTCAGTGTGGTGTGCATGTACTAAATTAAAACTTCTAAAGGGAAACTCGCCTCTAGATGCCTTATATTTGCCCATACCTTAAATGTAATCTATTGGACATTCTCTACTCTGAGGCATGTGCTTGAAAGCTTGGGTCTCAGCTGTCCACGCGTGTGCATAGAAACAGCATTCACAGCAGCCGCAAGACAGAAACAGCTCAAGTATCCATCAACAGATGATGGATAAGCAAAATGTGGTATACACATGCAGTGGAATATTAGTCAGCCTTAAAGAGGAAGGAAATTCTGACATGTGCTACCATATGGGTTAACCTTGAGAACATCATGCTAAGTGAAATTAGCCAGTCATAAAAGGACAGAAAATTATTGTATGATTGCACTTACCCAATATCCTAGAGTAGCTAAAATCATAGAGACAGAAAGTTGAATGGTGGGTGCCAAGAGCCGGTGAGAGGAGGGAATGGGAGTTGTTTAATGGGTGTTTTCTGTTTTGCAGAGTGAAAGGAGCTTGGACATTGGTTGCACAACAGTGTGACTGTGTACTGCTGAACTGTACACTCAGAAATGGTTAAGATGACAAATTTTATGATGTGTGTTTTACAAAATTTTTTTTAAAAAAGGTAGGAGCCTAGCGAGTGTGGGAAACCACAGGGCAGTGTGGCGAGTGGAGGCCGTGAGCTAGGGCAGTAAGGTGAGGAGAAGACTCACACCCAGCAAGACAGCGGCTCTGAGCATGTTATATATTCACTCATTTAATCCTCACAACCACCCTTATCACACAGGGGCACTTACCAGCCCCATTTTACAGATGAGGAAACTGAGGCACTAAAGAGTTCAATACCTTGCCCAAGATCACAAAAAAACTAAATGAAAAGTAGGGTTGTTGTTTGTTTTTTTAACAACTTCACATTGAGATATAATTCACCTACCATTCACTTTACTCCCTTAAAAGATGACAATTCAGTAGCTTCTAGTATATTCACACAGTTGTGCAACCATCACCATTGTCTAATTCCAGAACATTCCATCACCCCAAAAGAAAGTCTACTCATTAAAGCAGTCATTCCCGCCCTAGCCAGTTTGGTTCAGTGGTTAGAGCGTTGGTCTGTGAACCAGAGAGGGCACATACCTCAGTTGTGGTTCATCTCTGGCCCCGGTTCTCTCTCACATTGATGTTTCTCTCTCTCTCGCTCTCTCCCCCCCTCCCACTCTGTCTGAAGATAAATGTAAAAATATCCTCCAGTGAGGATTAACAAATAATAAGTAAATAAATAAAGCAGTCATTCCTCATTTTCCAGCTCACTCCTAGGCAACACTAACCTACTTTCTGCCGTAATGAATTTACCTCTTCTGAATAGCTTGTATAAATGGAATCATATAAGATGTGGTTCTTTGTGACTGACTTTTTTACTTGGAATGTTTTCAGAGTTCGTCCGCGTTGTACATGTATCAGTGCTTCATTCCTTTTTGTGATTAAATGACACTCCATTGTGTGGATATACGACCTGCTGTGTGTTCATCTGTTGACGGACGGATTGTTTCTGCAGTTTAGCTGTTAGAATAATGCAGCTGTGAGCACCTGTGCACAACTGTTTGCGTGAATGTGTGTTCTGTTTCTCTTGGTCGTATACCTAGGAGTGGAATTGCTGGGCCGTACGGTAACTGTTTCTAAGATTTTGAGGAACCACCTGGCTGTTATATTTATTTTTTATTCCTCACCCGAGCATACTTTTCTGTTTATCATCAGATAGAGTGGGAGGGAGGGAGAGAGAGAGACAGAGAGACATAGAGCCATATCGACTGGTTGCCTCCCGCACTACCCGACCAGAGCCAGGGATGATCTGCAACCGAGGTACATGCCCTTGACCAGAATCGAACCCGCGACTCATTGCTCTGCGGGCCGACACTCTAACTGCTGAGCCAAACCGGCGAGGGCCACCTGGCTGTTTTATACAGCAGTTGTACCATTTAATATACCTGCGACGTAAGGATTTGAACCCAGGGCCTCTGGCTGCAGAGTCCGTGTTCCTAAAGCAACACTAGGTTTGTTTGGATAGGAGCCTGGAGGCCCTTACCAGCTGGCTGGCCACGGTCTGGGCTACTGAACCTCTGAGAGGCGCGGTTCCTCCTGGCAAACGGGGTTATGGAGGAAACAGCCTGAAGAGAACACCTGGCCCGCCGCAGGCTGCTCCCGCAGCCCCAGCAGGGAGGCAGGGAAGTGTGCAGGTGTGCATTCCAGTGGCTTCAGGGCCCTTGGAGACCACTCTCGTGTACCTCCTGTTTCCCACCCATCTTGAACAGGTAGTTGCTGGAGTGTGGACCCTGGGAGGGTAAGTCAACGCTGGGGTGGCCACACCCTGGAGGCCCTGCTGAGGTGGTGGTGGGGGAGGGTGGGGTCCTCGCTGACCCAGCCTCAGCTGTGGCCACTTGATCTGAGCTGAGGCTGCCAGGAGATGAACAGGCCTGACGGGGAAGAAAGGAGGTTTAGGTCAGGCCTCCTCCTCTCTGCACTGGCCCCTCGCCCTGGACAGTCGCTAGGTCTTCTTTTCCAGGTAGGCTTATTTTTTTTCCTCAAAGGCTGCCTCTGCTGAAACCAGGCTGGGCCTCCTGGATGCTCACCCGGTGCCCCTCTCCACCCGCAGGGCCTCTGCACCAGGCCTGCCTTCTCTTTGATCCCCTCCCCACCCCAGTGGAAATTTGTTCTCAAAGTTCAATCTTTTTCCTTCAGAGCTCAAAAGTCACTGATGCCCCGACTGATATGACAGATTTAGAACAAACAAAGCTCAATCTCAGAGATCTTTGTTGAGAGCCTACTGTGTGCCCGGCCACCCTGGGGCCTCCTGTCATTTACCTCCACCAGGGCTTGGTGGGAGGGCGGTGTTGCCCACCCCAACAGACAGGAGAGCGGCTGCCCAGTGACTGGGCCCGGGCCGCGCAGCAGACTCGGAGCAGATCGGGGCTGAGGCCAGCTCCCCACTCCGGCCCTTCTGTGCCTGTGGCCACTGCTCGTTCCTTCTGCTAACTCGAGGCCGAGAGCTTGTGCTAAAGGGCCATTTTGCAGGGGATGTGCATATACAGTCAAGAAAATGTGCGTTTTATCCAGAGTCTACGACTTACCAGCTATGTGACTGTAGGCAAGTTGTTAAGAGCGTCAAAGGAGGCTGAGTTTCCTCTTTAAAATGAACATCAGTCCGGCGGATATGGCTCAGCGGCTGAGCATCGACCCACGCACCAAGAGGTTGCAGGTTCGATTCCTGGTCAGGGCCCAGGCCCAGGTTGTGGGCCTGATCCCCAGTGGGGGGCATGCAGGAGGCGGCCAATCGATGTTCTCTCTCATCCATGTTTCTTTCTCTCTCTCTCTCCCTCCCTCTAAAATCAGTAAAGGAAGAAAATTATTTTTAATAAAATGGACATCATAATATTAACCTCTTTGGGTTGTGGTGGGACTTAGGTGTCTGACACAGTGAACTGGTTATTCGTATGAATTCAACAGATATTTGTTGATGGCAAGTGTTAGCAAGGGGCGGTGGAGGCCTGTACCCCGGTAGCACTGACCATCTGTCCTGCTTCAGAATCTTCCGAAAGGTCCATCTGATAGTTGCAGGATGGAATGATGAAATTCAGATTTTTTATTTGACAAGGGGCGTGTTTTCAGATTGGGGGAGCTGTGGGGACTGATGGAGACTGGCCCAAGGACCTGAAGGGAGGCGGGGTCTGCTGGCCGGTCGCCTGCTCTAAGAGCAGCCGGTCAGAACCTAGAGCCCTGGCGTCCCCCCATTGGCCTTTCAGTGGTGCGAGCTGTCTGCTCCCAGCAAGGTCTTGGTGGCCATTCTCTGCACCCCACACTGGACGCTCTGCCTGACTGATGATTGGACACCCAGACTTGGCATGTTCCAAACAGTGCTCCCTCCCAGACTTGCTCCCACCTTCCTCTGTGTCCCCCACAGCCAGCCTTCCTCCAGGCCCTTTCTCTAACCCCCTCCCCAGCACCTGACCTTGGGCCCTCAGGAGGGTCTCTGCGCTCTGGGCTCTCCTTCTCAGCAGGAGGGCAGCTTTGAATCCCATCCGGCCCATGTGTGAACTGCTTGGGGATGAAGTCCAGGTCCTGAGTGTAGCCCCTGGGGCCCTGCCCAATAGACTCTGCCGCCCCAGGTCCTTCCCTGCTCTCTCCTTTCATACTTCATTCTTGCTACCCTCCCCCCTCACTGCCCCTTACCCTCTCTCTGACCAGGACACCCTCTGATTTGCCCTGGATGCTCCAGCTACCCAAGTCGGGTGCCCTGGTTCAGCCACGTGTGAGCTGTGCAGCCGGGAAGGTTTGGCCCAACGAGAATGGGCAGCTCCGAAGGCCAAGCCTGACAAGGGTGGGGCTGCATCTGCCATCACAGTGGGCTTGAGCATCAGGGGCCTCTCACATGCTCATCCCTCCCTGGAGTCCCGCAGAGAATGGGCCTCTCCGTGGTCTCGGCACTGAAACGTGGCAGCAGAGGCCTCGGGACAGGTACAGTGTTGTCTCCCCAGCTGTGTGGGGTGATGCAGAGTGAACCACAGACATTAGAAGAAGTCTAATGGGTCCCAGTTGGGAGAGAGGGGGCTGGAGAGGCACGGGGAGGGTCACCTGTAAATGATAAGGTGCCGCAATGGCTCCTCAAGCCAGGCTCTGCAGGCCCCAGCAGGTAGCCCAGTTGTAGGGAGGGCCAGGCTTGAGGACACTGAAACCACTTTTTAAAATCTGCTCTTCTCTGTATTCTTCAGAGTAGTTTTGTTAGTTTGTTTTTGTTATTAATCCTCACCTGAGGATTTTTTTTCATCGATTTTTAGATAGAGTGGGAGGGAGGGAGAGAGAGAAACATCAATGTGAGAGAGACACATCGATTGCCTCCCGCATGTCCCCGACCAGGGCCAGGGATGGAATCTGCAACCCAGAGTCCTGTTCAGAGACTCCCCCTCAGCTTCCCTCCAGCATTCCCGCCCCAGGGCTTCTATCTGATCTGCCTTTACTTGTCTGTTCCCACTGATGAACAGAAGGTGGTAGCACCTGCGTCCTAGGCGCTCCCAAGAATGAATGAGATCACGTATATAAAGTGGTAGAGTGCTTAGGTCTGTACTTGGTCTAGAGTCCAAGCACGTAGGGGCTGTGGGGCTGGGAGATGATGGTGATTGCACTGCTGGCTTCACTTTGCACACCGGTTGTGCTGCGAAGATGTCCCATGAAAAGCAAACCATCGGGACGCTGCCCTATGTCAGTGCCCAAGGAGCACTGGTTCCCAAAGGCCAGGACTCCTGAATGCGCACACAGAGTGAAGGTTCTTGCGTACCCCCACCCCACCTGCACACAGTGTCTGTCCTCTGGGGCAGGTTCCTCTGCACCTCTCTGGTGGGAACAGGTTAAGGAGGGGCCCAGTGGAGCAGTGCAGATGAGGGTGTGAACCAGGGACCTGTCTCTGTGCATTCAGCCCTCCAAGGGCTTGTCTGTACCCCTGAGCGGGAGTCAGGCCTATCAGTGGAGGCTGGGGAAGGAGAGGCTACACAATGGATAAGGTTCTTTCTGTTGGTGGCTTTCTTAAATTTGGTGTGGGCCAAGGGCAGTAGTCAAAGCTTCCTTCTCTCTACTAGTTCACAAGTGTGTCTTCACACCCACCCCATGATGGGGGTGCTGATCCCGTGAGAACTTGGACCTGACCCTGGACTCATTGTAGACAGTGCAGTGGGGGGAGACAGCTATATATGCTCTTGATCGTGCTGTAATCTGATGAAGAGGAGAGTCCCCAAGACATGGGGGAGCCAGAGGTACTGGGTGAATCAGGGAGGGCTGCTGGGAGAGGGGGCATTGAGCCAGGCTTGAAGCAGTAGGTAGGGAAGAGACTTTTAAGAAGGAGGAACAGCATTGCTAAAGCACAGAGGCCTGGCCCCTGTGGCCCATGGTGTACAGGAGCAACGTGGGGGCTGGAGAGGGGGACCCTTATAAGGGGAGGGTGGGCTGGCCATGGGAGCCTAAGGGCTCTGTCCAGGCTGCCGTGTGGGATCTGGTCTCTGGCCTAATCCCAGGGCTGAAGAAGGCTCATGACAGATCTAGGAGAGTGAAATTCTTCCTCTGGGTATACACCCAAAAGAAGTAAAGCAGGGTCTCGAGATATTTGTACACCTGTATTCATAGCAGCATTATTCATAATATCTAAAACATGGAAGGAACCTAAGTGTCCATTGACCCATAAATGGATAAACAAATGTGGTATGTGCATACAGTGGAATATTATTCAGCCTTAAAAAGGAAAGAAATTCTCACATGTGCTACAACATGGATGAACCTTGAGGGCATTGTGCTAAGCGAAATAAGCCAGTCACAAAAGAATAAATACTATGTATGATTCCATTCAGATGAGATCCCTAGAGTGGTCAGATTCATAGGGATAGGAAGTAGCATGATGGGTGCCAGGGGCTGGGGAGAGTGGGGAATGGGAGTTATTGTTTAATGGGTAGAAAGTTTCGGTTTTACAAGATGAAGAAAAGAGTCATGGGAATGGATGGTGGTGATGGCTACACAACAGTGTGAATATATTTGGTACTGCTGAACTATAAACTTAAAAATGGTTAAGATGGTAAATTTAATATTACATGGATTTTAATACAATGAAATGCACAGTGAACAGCAACATAAAAAATCTAGGCTGCCCAGCCAGGTAGCTCAGTGGGTTATAGCATCGTCCTGTGCACTGGAAGGTCAATGGGTTTGATCCCCAGCCCCGGTCAGAGTGCATGTGGGAGGCAACCAATCAGTGTTTCTCTTCCTCCCTCCCTTCCATTGTCTCTGAAATCAATGGGGGGAAAAATATCCTCAGGTGAAGAATTTTTTTTAAAAAAATCTAGGCTAATGAAAATGAGAAAAAAGCCGAGGGTTGGGGGTGTGGCTGGGGAGAGGAGATTGTCAGTGAGAACGTATGAATCCTGGAATCTTAACAGATCTGAGTTTGAATTCTCACTGCTACCTGTGTTAGTCTGCTCAGGATGCAGTAACAAACACCATAGTTTGGGTGGTCTAACCACAGAAACTGGAGGCAGGGCATCCAAGTTCAAGGTGCTGACCAATTCACTTCCCGGTGAGGGCTGTCTCTGGGCTTGCAGACAGCCCCCTCCCTGTGCCCTTAGGTGGTTTCTCCTCGGAGCATGCAAATGGAGAGGGTAGCAAAGGAGATTCTCTCTTCCTCTTGTAAGGGCACTGATCTCATAATGGGGATCCCACCATCATGATCTCATCTAAACCTAATAACCTCCCAAGGGCCCCATCTCCAAATACCATCACATTGGGGGTTAGGGATTCAACATACGAGTTCGGGGAGCGGGGCACAGATATTCAATCCGTAATTCCACCTTTGGAGAGTTACTTCACTTCCCTGAGTCTCAATTTTCTTATCTGGAAAATGGAGAGGGGTGCTGCTGGCCCCAGGGTATTGTGGGAGCCTCATGTGCTTATAGGTGTCCAGGGCCCAGCACCTAGGAGGTACTCAGCAGGTATCAGCCATCCCCAGCGGGTGGTCTGAGGCTGTGGGAGGTGTTCGTTTCCCCACTAGCAGGCTGTGATCTCAGGCCTCTCCAACTGGGCCTGGTATTCTGGTCTTTCAGCAGAGGCTAAGCATGGGTCAGGCCTCAGCTGTTTGTCCTCACCTTGAGTCTGAGATCTTGGGAGACCTCCTGTCGTTTACTCACCCTGCAGGGCCCCATCCACTGCGTACCCACCCTGAAAGTAATCAGAACAGGAGGTAAAAATTGCAGGTTCTGATTACTTTCTTTTTTCCCAGCACCACTGTCTCCCTTACCTTCTCTGACTCAGTGACTTAGGCAGATTGCACATGGCCCCAGGGATGTTGGCCATAGCCAAGGGAGAATTTTCACAAAGGTGAAATATTTGGCCCAAAGCCCATGGAAGACCCTCAGGGCCTGGCCCTCACGTGTTGGCCAGTGGTGACAGCCACCAAGCTGCTCTGGCCAGTTTGGAGAGGTGATGACAGGTGGAAACCAAGCAAAACAAAACAGTTGTAAGGGACTGAACTGGCTTGGGGTGTCTTAGGCCCCAGGCCTGACTGCAGGCAGTGGATGCCACCATTAGCCGGAAGCACAGGGCAATGGAGAGCTCAGGCGTGGAGTGTGCAGGTGTGTTGAAGCCATGGCTTGGTGCCCAGGCTTGGTGCCCGAGCACTTGGAAAGCAGCAGGGTCTCCTGCCCCCCGTCCTGGTGGTAGGTAAAGCTGTGTGCCGGCAGAGCCTGCCCTGGCCAGGGGGAATGTGGGGCGTGTCGGGAGAGTGGACCAATGAGTTCTCTGCAGCAGGGCAGGGCTGATGGCTGGGGACAAAGTGATCGTCACAGCGTTTTCCTGCCCCAGCCCTGAGGTCTGGGACAGCACTGCTAGGGTAAGCACTGCCTTCCTGGGGGAGGGTGTCACAAGGAACACCTGATTCTTGCCCTCTGACTAGACCAAGCCTGACAGCTTTAGTTTAGTTCTTTTCGTTCATAGATTGGAAACTGAGTCCCAGAAAGGATTTGCTGTGGCACACAGCAGACACAGCGATCCCCCTGGGTGCAGACGGGCCCTGGGGCGAGCCGGTCAGCTCAGACTGCTCCCAGGCCCGGCACCAGGGCCCTGCAGATGGCATTCACTAACAGTTGTCAGGAAGGCTGTGAAAACAGACCTGTGGTGGCTGAGAGGGGAGGGGGTGGGGGCATGGACTCGGCTCCTTCTCCCCTTGCCCACCCTCGTGTTCTCCCCACTGCACACTGTCTGTGTTGGGTCCTTCCCTAGAAGGCCCTGCCTTCTCTCTCCCTGTCCTCTGTCCTGAGGACCCAAAACCAAGGCCCCATAGATAGGGTACCCTTCTGGGAACCTTTCGGAGCCCTCCACCTCCCTCATCTGTAGGCTATTGATACTTCCTCTCCTTTTCTTCAGCTTGGGAACTGTCCCGTACATGAGCTTACATTCATTTCAGCCCTTCTTCCATCATCCTTGGTCTTTTCTCCAGCTGCTTCATGAGCATCTCTTCTCAGCCTATGATGTCTGTGAGGGTGCTGTGGACTGATGTCTGTGCCCTGCCCCAGAAATCGTATGCTCAAGGCTGCACGTGGCGGTCAGACCTTTAGAGGGTCATCAAGGTTAATGAGGTCATAAGGATGGGGTCCTGATACAGTAGGATTCGTAGCTCCCTTGTGAGAAGAGACACCAGAGAGCATGCCCGTCCGCTGTCTGTGCGCCCAGAGGGGAGGCCGTGCGCCCGCCGCGGGCAGGTGGCCATCTGCAGGCCAGGAAGAGAGCCCTCTCCAGGAACTGCCAGCACCTGGATCTGCTTCCAGCCTCCAGACCTGTGAGAAGATCCATTTCTGTCCTTCAAGCTGCCCAGTGTCTAGTGCTGTGTGCTGGCAGCCCTGGCCGTTGCTGCCCTCTGTCTCCCCGTCACCCCAGCCCCCCCGGGCCCCTCTGAGGGCCGTGAGGACCAGCGGAAGGAGCCCAGGGACTGGGCTTGCTTAGACTTCTCCCTCGCGCTGATGAGGCTCTGTCCCAGCCTCGGAGTGCCCAGCTGGGCAATGGGAGGGTGGAGAGAGAGGCAAGTAGGTCAGTTGCTCGTAGGCATGATCGACCTTTTCCTGCCCTTTCTTCTGGCTCAAGGTTGAGCTCATTCAGTGTGCTCAGTGTCAGTGCTAAACATGTCCTCCCCTGAGCGGAGCAGACAACAAGGGGACTTTTTTTGGGAAAAGTAGGACAATATGAACATCACACTCAAGACCCTGCCTCATGCCAGCAGCTGTTCATTTGCTCCTGAGGGCCTCGTTAAAGTTTCCAAAGTCATGGAGCTGGAGATGGATTCGAACCTGAAAACGTGTCAGTGCCAATGGCTTGGGGGTGAATCACAGCTGAATGGCCAGGCGGGGTGGGTCCCAAGCCGCTGGCCAGGGATGGTACATGGGCTCTGTTTCAGGTGGGGATTACTTGCATTTGAGTGAGTGAGGGGTTGGAAAGTTCTAGAACCTTGCTGTCCAGATTGGTAGCTTCTTGCCACATGTGGCTATTAAAATTTAAATGAAATTTAAAATTCAGTTCTTCAGCCTCATGAGCCACATTTCAAACTGCTCAGCAGCTGCCTGTGGCTCGTGGCTGTCCAGCGGACAGGGTTGTAGACCATCCCCATCACCCCAGGAAGCTCGACTGAGTAGCGCTGTTCTGAGAGAGGGTTGGGGCTCAGAGAGAGAGAAGGCCAGGCTCACTTTGGCAGTGGCTGTCCTGACTTCGAGTTGGGCAGAGTAGGGTCACACCTGGCCGTGTTTGCCATCTGAGGGCAGGTGCTGGGGATACACGCCATGCATGGACCTCTGGACCACGCAGTGGGATGAGGTTGGCCCAGGCTGGCAGGAACCGGCTCCACTCTGAAATCCCAGCCACTCTCCAACTTAGCTCCTTCCACTTTCTACTCAGGCACTACTACCTGCAGGACACCTTCCCTGAACCCCAGAGCCCAGTTGCCCTTCTTTGCTCGTTCCCTGCGTCACCCCCTATGTAAACACATCATCACATCGCTTCCCTAGCGAGCACCTGGAACTGTGGTGGGCGGGGCACTGGCGTGACAGCTGGAGCCACAGTGCTGCTGTCACAGACCACGAGTTCTGACGGGAGTGACAAGGTGCAGGAAGGCGCAAGGCGTGCCCGTGGTCACCTGGCTTGCTGGGAGTCGGGCTCACCCTCCGTCCTAACTCACAGCTCAAGGCTGGGCTCTGGGTTTGGGCGCAGGGAGTTCCCGCAGGCAGGCTGCAGCCCCGTTGGAGCGACGAGCTGCCAGGACTCTCCGTTAGTGTGCCGAGCAGGCAATGTCACAGGTCACTTCTGTTTTATCTGGTTACATCTGCTTAACCTACGCCTGACCTCAAAGTCTGTCCAGGGAGCTCTGAGGACCCCTCGGGCCCTTAGCCTGCATCACGGTCCCTTGGTGTCCAGGCGCTGACCTCAAGAATAGTCCCCCACACAGATACCTCTTGCCATTCAGGAAATTGGCTGCCCCTAAAACCCAAGACACTTGAGGACTTTGGGGGGTCTGAGAAAGGAAAACAGGGTATCTGTAGGCCAGAAGTGTTTTCTTTGGCCCATTCAGTGTATTTTTAAAATGTTATACCAACATTTCAACATTGAGATAGATCACAAAAATCTGGATTTCCATTTTTCCTTGAAAAATTGGAAGCTCTTGCCATCCAGGACCCACATGGCAGCAGCTTATCAGAGCTAAGTGGCAGCTGCCCTCATTTCAGCGGGAGAGAGCCACCCCCCGCCCCTGGCAGCCGCAGTTCCTTCCACTCCCGGCGCCCCCCACACTGAGACCAGGTACCAGGCCCATATGTCATCACACTTTGACCAGCCGGTTTCTCCCTACATTCTTTCCCAAAAGGGCAAGGAAGGGAAATGGACTGAGAGGCTGCACGTTCCCTGGTGCAGATGAGTGTCCCTGGGTGTTTAACGTAGAAAGCCTGTCTTACTCCTGGTTCTTTCGCCGAGTATTGTGCAGGCCTTTGGGCTGTAGCCCCCCGTTCTAGACATTTCCAGGCTCTCCCTTGATTGACTCCTCCTCCCGTCCTCCTTCCCACCCCCTTCTGTTTTCTGTCCCTGGGACCCCTGGGAAAACACAGCTCTCCGTCCTGCGGGCGCTCAGACAGGTACTGCTGACTTGGTACGGCGTGGCGGCTGGGCACGGCTGCTCTTGGCGCTCCTGACCATCCTGGCTCCCAGCCGGGGGGCACTGGCGCTGGAGGCCGCATCTGTGCTGACACGACCACAGCCACGGCTTCAGTTCCTGGGTCCTGCGTCCCAGCATCCCCTGCGGTCCCCTTGGACCACAGCGGATGGCGGCCGAGCCCAGCTTCCCCCACCTGGGAGAAGATGGGCCCAAGCAGGAGCAGACGGGCGTGCAGAGATCAGTAGGATCCTCTGCGAGGTGCAGAACCAGCTGTCCCCTACACGGCCAGAGTAGTCCGTTGCAAGAACAATTCAGAGCCTTTTTGTTTTTAATGGATGTCAGGCGCACAGAAATGGATTCTTCTTCATCCTTGGTTTGTGACATACTTATTGATCCTGCTCTAACTTTCCTTTTGTTTATTCTTTGAGTAACAGCACCCCCACGGCGACCATGACATGATGGTCCCTGCTGTCCACTCCGGCTCCTGTTCTCCTTGACTTCACGAATGGTTTGTCCCATGTGTATATCTGAAAAGGGCATCTGGCTGTGTGTCATCTTCTGGGCTTGCTTTTTTCCACTCAGCGGCGCATGACAAAGTGTAGAAGATACTCAACCTTTACATGGCTGTGGACGATTCGGCCACACTGCCGTGGAATATTTCTCGTCCTCGGGTTAGGAGTCTCCCCTGCCTGACCTCTCCCTCCAGGCCTCCGCTCACACGTCCCTCCCTGCGCCCTCTGGACACCCCACCCACGGGAGGCTCATGCTGCTCCCTGTCCAAGCCGTTCCTTGTGTCACAGCCTTCCCACAGCAGGCCGTAAGTGCTTCATGTGCCGTATTGCCAGGCCGTCCCGGAGGTTCTCGTCCCATCTCAGCAGGGACTCGCCTGGGCACAAGGTGTTGGAAAGTCTGGCCACAGGACCCTCCCCGGGAGAGGGCGGGGCTCAGGCCAGCGAGGATGGGCTGAGGTGTGCAAGCAGTTCTGTGGGGCAAGCTTGAGCTGCTTTTGTGGAATTACAGGAATTGAGGGCACAGGAAACCAGCCAGGAGATATTTTTAAGAAGGATGTTCATGGTAGCCAAAAACTAAAAACAACCAAATGTCGTCAACAAGAGAAGGGATAAATACGTTATAATACATTATGAATATATAGAAACATACACGTCTGTTCATCAATAAAAACAACTACAGTGCATAGAGTGAAACGATTAATATCAAAATCAATACACGGAACAATGGAAGCGAGGCACAGAATGCTGCACTCGCCATGGCCCTGAAGCCGTAGAACAAGCACACTGAGCCCGTGACGGGAGGCGCTGGAGCAGGGGCCCAGCTCACTGGGTGTCGGGGCTGATGGGACAGGGACAGAGAAGACTGCCCTGAAGGGAACGTTCAATATCTCGACCGGGGTGGTGGTGAAATGGGGGTGTACATTTGTCAAAACTCATCAAACCGTACACTCAAGATCTGTATGTTTTATTATGGTAAATTATGCCAGAGCTTTAAATAAAACGTTTTTGGAGGGTGGGGGAATGTTATCTCGGAGAAATAATGATGCAAGCCCAGACTTGATCTCATGAAAAGCATTTCTGGCCCAAAATGATGTGTGCAACTCAGGGGCCGCCGCTCCGCACTGGCCCAGCAAGTGGAGTATCGCCAAGGGGATGGTTGCGTATCCTTTCTTCTCATCTGTCTTCACATCACCAACTCTTGCCCCTCAAACCCTTGTTCTGGGGACCCTGAGGCCCATCGTGGGGTGTGAGCCATATGGCCACCCAAGCGGACCACCCAGCGTGTCTGCTCGACTGTGACAGAGAAGACCCAAAGAGGACAGGAAGGAGGCAGCAGCCCATGGGACGTGCACGGGCTGTACATGTGCAGCCCATGAGTCCCACAGACTGGCCAGACCCGGGGAACCAGCACCCAGGCAAGACCTGGAAGAGAAGTTCCCAGGGTTCCAGAAGCCTCCCCACCAGCCGCTCCCAGCCACCACCCCCTCTCCTGCGCTGTCGCGGGTCGGTTGCCTCCATGTGATTCTGCCTGTTTTGGGTGCCAACACCAGGACAGTCCAAGACAAACCAAGAAGGTTGGTCCCCCCCGTCATCTCCCTGCTGGCATTAAGGTGAACAAGCATTGCTGTGTCCAGCTTAAACAGACCACCCTGGGTGCTGACATTGCTGGGGGTGGGGCTAGGTGCCTCGGACTCAGGCCTCACGGGGCAAACAGGCTTCTTAAATAAGAACTGCCCTGCAGTTAGCCATCTATCCAGGGTGGGCCACCAGAATATGGTGGCAGATTCACTGTACTAAAGCCCCAGGTTAAGCAGCTTGCCAGGAGCCTCTCCTAGCCAGGAAGACCCAGGCATCTGGCAAGGGAGGCTGGCCCCGCAGTCTCTCTGGTTCTCCAGCATTAGCCATGCACCCGCAGCAGGCCCACTAGGTACTTTTTAGAGTTCACCAGGGGAGTTTCGTGTGCAGCCAAGGTTGAGAACCGGTGCTTTGAGCAGTAAAGAGCTGGGTTTTATGCAGTGGTTTTGCCCATAAGCCCTGTTCCCCTTGTGGGAAGAGTATGGTCCTGCTGTACTCCTGCCCTGTTGTTTTACCAGCTGGAGCAAATATCCACGGGTCCCTGATGGGCAGAGTTAAGAGTAGCGAGGTGTCAGTTAAAAAGAGGCTACATTGCCCAGCTGGTGTGGCTCAGTGGTTGAGCATCGACCCATACACTAAGAGGTCACTGGTTCGATTCCCAGTCAGGCACATGCCCAGGTTGTGGGCCCGATCCCTGCTGAGGGGCATTCAGGAGGCGGCCCATCGATGTTCTCTCTCATCGATGTTTCTATCTCTCTCTCCCTCTCCCTTTCTCTCTAAAATCAATAAAGGAAAAGAGTCTACATTGATAGAGTTTCTAGAAATAAGCTGACCCAGGAAGGAACGAATTCCTTTGCAAAGGAGTGAGCTCCCCTTCCCTGGGGGAATGCAAGTTGAGGCTGGGTAGCCATCTGGAGGAGGCAACACACAGTGGTCTCCCGCCTTGATGTCAGGCCTCCCTGTGCTCCGCCTTCCTGTCTGGGTGCTTCCAGAAAGGTCCCCTTTTGTGGTTTTGATGCAGAATCTGTGGTAAACTGTTCACAGATTAAACAAACTCTTGCAGTTCTTTTCCCTCTACTCATTTATCTGGTTCATAAATCGGAAATCTCAGAGTGGATTTGCTGGACGAGTTTACTTGGAAATGGCCCTCCCCAAGTCCCCTTCCCCCTCCTGTTTCAGATCTGTTGTTGGAACAGGGCTCTGACTGGCAGGGGCTTGTCGCCCAGGATGCCCTAGGAGAGGCCCATGTGAGGGCCGAGCTCGGCTGCGTTAGGAATCTGAGAGTAAACAGATCGGGTTTCCAGTGTTAGCTGGCCACAGCAACTGGAAATGAGAATGTTCTCTGAGATGACTCAGCCTCTCGGCCCCAGGGTAGGGGCAGCCCCAGGCCTTGGCTCTACCCTGGTGGTCAGCTGCAGGCCAAGCCCAGAGCGACAGCAGTGGGTTTTCAGAGTGAGTGGTGTGCAATTATGGTCCATCCCCTCAGGATGAGGGCAGAGCTGCAGTCTGTTATCTGACAGGTGTTGTCCTCAGTTTCCTCATCTGTGAAATGAGGATGAACCCTTCCTCTCTCAGAGGGTGGAGGTGAGAAATGAGTCCAAGATCGTTCCAGCCAGTGTAGGCAGAAAAGTGCAGGTTGGAAGCTTGGGGAGAAAGCCTGGGTCACCGTGGCTGGAACCCAGTGAGATTGGAGGGAGGGTGTCATGTGAGGCCCCCTGAGAGCCACCTACATGGGGAGAAGTCGTACAGGAAACAAAAGAGGACTGTCAGTGTCAGAAGCTGGAGGAAGCCATGTCGTAGGTCCTAGTGTCCAGGGGAAGGCTGTGGTCAGCCATGTGGGGCCCAGCCAATAAGTCGGACAGGAGGGAAGAGGCTGGCGGGTTTGGCTGGCGGAGGTCATTGGGGAGCTGAGCAGGATCGGATGGAGGGTTGAGGCCGGACAGTGGAAACGGAGGGTTGGTGAAGACCAGCTGGAGGCCTGTGTGGTGGTAGAGGGAAGGGACGAAGGCCGTGGCCTGAGGAGATGGGGATGAAGGAAACTTTTTTTAGGATGGAGGAAACTTGAGCCTGTTTGTCACTAAGACGAGGAAGCCAAGCATGAGTGAGGCGCCATGAGAGTGGAGAAGGAGAAGGAAGGTTGCCTCTTGCTTACTGTTTTTCTGAGGCCAGAGAGAGGGGCCAAGATGGATGAAGAAGCAGAGGCTTTTTTTTTGGGGGGGGGGGTCTCTCCCTTGGCCTATATGTTAGGAAACTGCAGTAGCAGGTTGAGGTTCAGATCATGCCCAACCCGGAGACATGAGCCGGGTTGAGCAGCTCCTGCGGGAGGTGGGGCAGGAGCCAGACCCGGTGGAGATTTCTGAGCTGGAGGTCATTGCTGAGGAGGACAGACAGACAGCTGGAGAGGGGTTATCTAAGGATTGGGGTCAGCCAAGGGGGCCACTCAGGACACCCTACCCCAAAGCCAGTGCAGAATTGGAGAGGCCGCAGATGAAAGGCACTCAGGTGACCCAGGAGCTAGGGGCACTTGGAGTTACCAGGCAACAGGACAACAACTCCATGCAGTACCCCAGCTGGGCTCCAAAGTCCTGTAATAGCAGCCCTCTAGGACTGTCGGTTCCCAGTTAACAGTGTCGGGGACGTGGGTAGGGGGACGAGGACTACAGATTGCGTTAGAGGACTGTCTTCAGCATACTGACCAAAAGCTGTTTGCCCCCCTGGAAGGATGGGGGGGGGGGTGTCCTCGCCATAGAATGCAGATCCGGAAGTGGGATAAGCTCCAGTTATGTCAGAAGAAAACCAGGGGAACATCAGAGCCATTATCCAAAAGGAAGGAAAGAAACTGGTGCTGCCGGGGCATCCGTGTGTGCCTGGCGCCTTTATCTAGAGGGAGGCCGACCGCCCCCTGGCGGTGACTGTGAGGGGGAGGCCAGCCCGGGGCTGTGTAAATGTCTGAGGCCACAGGGCTGATACCATCACTGGGACTCCAACCCAGCCATGACTCCAAAGCTGTGCTTTTGCCGAGCATGAACCATGACCGCAGCCCCATCCGAGGGTCAAGTAGAGGCTGAACTGTGGGAACCAAGTTGAAGGGTGAAGATACACCTGTGGAGCTGGCCAAAGGCAAATGAATGACCCGGTGGCGGGGATGGTAGCCTCGGACCAGTCCGTCCCATTCATCCTGGACTCTTGCCCGATTCTGACACCTGGACCCATCAGGCCACCTCCTCTGGCTGCTCGTTTGCTGAAGTTCCTACACCCGTTTTTGCCCAGCAGCCTGCCCCGGCTCCAGCTCCATGGCTGGGTCCTCCATGCCCTTCTGCTGGACCCCACGCCCATTCACCTGCTGCTCAAACTTCTGCCTGATCAGGGTCCCAGAACACAGTCTCTCCTCTGCTCTAGGGGCCCTCCGCTCTGCTTCATGACCCTTACTCGGCAAGCGTCTCTGAAATGGCCGCCTTACTCGTTTATCTGACTAGTCGGTGTTAATAATGTAATCAGAACAGCCCTGGCCGGTTTGGGTCAGCAGTTAGAGCATCGGCCTACGACCAGAGAGACCTGAGTTCGGTTCCCGCTAAGGGCATGTACCTTGGTTGCAGTTCGTCCCCAGCCCGGGTTGGGGTCATGTGGGTGGCAGCCACTCGATGTGTCTCTCTCACATCGATGTTTCTCTCTCTCTCTTCCTCCCGCTCTATCTGAGGATAAATGCAAAAATGTCCTTGGGTGAGGATAAAAAACTAAATAATAATAATAATAGTAGTAATAACGTAATCAGAACAGAAAGAGGATCTAGACAATGCCCTGCGATTAACTGGAGGTCTCCTGGCCTCCACCCACGCCCAGGGGAACCAGTGTTCTTCATGCCTTTGCTTCCTTTTCATGTAATTATGCTGCAGCTACACAGCACCGTACAGTTGCTGGTTGGTGGTGGTGGGTTTTTTTTTTAAGCTGCTTTTAACTCTAAAAAGAGTACTGTGGTGTATATAATATTTGGGGACTTTTCTATCTTCTCTGACGTTGCTGAGATTCTTTCATATTTTTGCAAGTCATCCTAGAATGTTCACTTTGACTATTGGATGATGTCCTTGTCACCGCTCCCCTCCTCTTCCAGTGAGGGGCCCCTGGGGTGTGGCCAGGTGTTTGTTACTGGGAACAGGCTGTGTAACTTCTCTTGTCCGTGTCCCCCTTACACACATGTGAGAAGGCTCACCGGGAAGAGCGGAGTCCTAGGGACTCTGCCTGCGGGCACTTCACCTTAGAAATTGCACCGCCTGCCCTGGCCAGTTTGGCTCAGTGGTTAGAGCGTCAGCCCGCGGACCAGAGAGTCCCGGGTTCGGTTCCCACTAAGGGCACGTACTTCAGTTGCAATTTGTCCCCGGCCCCCGTTGGGGTCGTGTGGGTGGCGACCACTCGATGTGTCTCTCTCACATCGATGTTTCTCTCTCTCTCTCTCTCCCTCCTGCTCTATCTGAAGATAAATGCAAAAATGTCCTCAGGTGAGGATTAAAAAGAAGAAAGAAATTGCCTGGTGGACCCGAGGCAGCAGCTGCCTTAACCTAGCTGAGCAGCAGTGTTCCTGTCTGAAAAACACTGACTGGTAATACCACACATTCCCTCAGCGCTGGCTGTGCACAGACCCTGTGCCAAGTCCCGTACGAGGCGCGGGGGGCCTGGAGGAGAAAGACGGGGCACGGCCTGCGGGTATGGGAGCACTGGGGCCGAAGCGCTGGGCTCCTTGGCCCTCGAGAGACCAGCCGTGCTTCTGGTGAGGGACGGGGTGGGGGTCTCAGGAATGGGAGCTCGGAAACCAGGCAGAGATCACTGAACAGAGAAGCCAAGAGCCCACCAGCAGAAGGTATGCCCCGGCTTCAAGGCCTGAGCACTCGGGGCAGGAACGCTGCCAGGGACATCCAGTTCCCCGCCTTCCCGGCCTGCGCTCCATCCCCTCACCGAGGGACCACATGTCAGCAGCCTCAAGCACATCCACGTATGTTCACTGCCTCCTTCAGTCCTACACTGCAGGGAGGTGTTTCCAAACCTCTTTCACAGGGAAGGAACCTGGGGCGAATTGAGGACCAGTGAGCTGTTCCAGCCCCGTCTTGGGTAGGTGGTAAAGCCAGGATCCACACTGGGATCTTTTCCACCTCAGCTTCCCAAGGAAGAAAGGAGACTGCCAGTCCTGGCCTCGTGTGTGCCCTCCACTTGGGGATGTGTTCCCAAAGCGAGAGTCTGCCTTCCCGGCTGTATCCCTGCCTGGGCCAGGACCCTTCCGCCCCGCCCGGCTTGCCCCAGGCCACTGGGCCAGGGCAAGGGCGGCCCTGCAGCCCCTATCCGCCCCGCAGCCCCTGTCCCGCCTGCCCCAGGGCTCCGCAGAGAGAAGGACTAAAGCAGTTGGGGCCGTATTTAAAGGTGAGTCCATTCTGCCAGTCCAGCCCCCGCACCTCCCCCCTGGTGCCTGCGCCAGCACACTGGCTGTGGAAGGCAGTTCCCTGCCTCGGCCTCATGTTTCTCCCCCAATTTGTTGAATATTATTTCCTGGCCACAAACGGGCCCACGCCTCCCACTGGCAGCCTGGTCCAAACCACCTCGAGCTCCTGCCAGCTCCTGGAAGGATGGCCTCCTAACTGGTCTCAGCGCCTCACCCCGTCCTCACGGTGGCCAGGCATCGGCCCTCCCCCTTACCTCTGATGGCATTGTCATTCCCCGTCCCCACCCCTCAGCCGTTCTGTCCTCTGCAGTCCAGCGTTGGCCCGCCTCGGGGCTCTGTGTGGCTCTTCCCCTGGCCTGCCTGGGAGCCACGTGCTTCCTCCTCCTACAGGTTTTGTGGGGACCTTCCCTTCCCGACTTATTTTTTTATTATACCCAAGTATACGTAACACAGATTTTACCATCTTAACCATTTTTAAGTGTACAGCTCAGTGGCATTAAGTACATTCAGTTGTTTGTGTAACCATGGCCACCATCCATCTCCAGAACTTCATCTTTTCAAACTGAAACTCTGTCCATTCAGCAATCGCTCCGCGCCCCCTCCCCTGGCCACCATTTCCTGCTTCGTTTTTAAAGTGTAAACCCCTGTGCTGCCAGCCCTGGCCCTCCCTGCAGTTTTCTATTTGCTCCGTAGGACGTACCGTCATCGGACCCACTATTTTATGTATCCCCACCACCACCACATGAAACTCCAGTCGTCTTATTTGAGGTGTGTCCCCAGCACCTGAGCGTGTCTGACTAGTTTGCTGAGTGACTGAATGATCTAGCCACTGCTTTCGTCTGTTGCCTGGGGTCTCGGGAGCTTTATCCACACCCTGCTAATTTCTCCAGGCCTGCCCACCCCTTTGTGCAGGCCTGCCTGTGCAAGTCCCCTGGCATTTGCAAGCGTCGTTGCCCACACTGTCTGATTCTCCTAGTCGCCGTGACATAAGCAGGTTTCTTTTCTGTCATAACGGAAAAGAGCTTCCCCTTCAGGATCGCCCTTCAAATCACAGCACCAGCGCGGGGCTTCCTTTCTAACTGCAGTCTGAAACGGCCGCGGGTAGTTGTTGAAGACGGTGGGAATAAAATGTAAGTAACGTTGAGACCTATGGAGGACCCAGGAGGAACCGATGAGGACACTGCCGCTGGTTCGGAGAACAAAGGCTGACACGCGCCACGCTCTGGGAGGAAGAGCCCGGACGCGAGGCCAGCACCCTGACGGGGCCCGAAGCACGTGGTCACTCGTGGTGCATCGTAAAAGGCCAGCACCGCAGAAAAGCGGCCTCGGGGCCAGCGGTGCAGGGGGGGTGGTCTTCGGAGCAGGTCGGACCGGGCCCCTCCGTGTCCTGCTGTGACGCCCTGCAGAGGAGGATGTGGCTAAACCTCCCTGGTTCCAGACTGAACGGGCTGCACTTTGTGAGAAAGACTCCCGGCTTTCCAGGCCGGTGCTGACATTCAGAACGGCTCATGGGCATTCGGGGGCCCTGCTGGAACGAAAACACAAGAACGGCTTGTAAACTGGCCGCTGGAACGTGCTGGGAGCCTGTTCTCAGCCCTTGTTTCAACGCCGCTGGTCAGGCTGTGACTGCAAAGGTCTGCACTTGTTCTTTGAGGGGCTGGCAGGTGACCTCGGCAGCGTCTGGCTGGCACAGGACACTGGGACCCTACCTACAGGAAGCAGGCCTCGGCCCCACACAACTAGCTCCCGTTTCCCAGACTCCCGGGTACTGTGATGCACGCACTGGCCACCTTGGCTGAGCCCTGACTATGTGCAGGGCCTTTGTGGTGTCAGGAACCCAGAGGAAGTGAGCACAGCCAGTGGGGAATGGACAAGGCAGGGCGGTACTGATAGGAGCTTCCACCTAATGGCGATCTGTCAGGCCACCCACCTGGTGATCTGGACAGTCCCTGTTCCTGGACTCACCGAGGCCTCAGTGTGGTGTGTCGGGCATCAGGGCCGGGCCTGGGCTGCGGGTTTGGCTCCAACACAGATTCCCTGGCCGTGTCAGGCTGGGCCCGTCTCTTCGTCATAAAGCAGTTTTATTCTGCTGGCTGCCTGGTGGGAGCTGAGGTGCTGGAGAGGTAAATGGAGACTTTTCGACCAAAGCTTGTTGCTTGGGATCAGTGTGTAGGAACCAGGTGTTCACAGACTCAGAGACTCAGCTTAATCCACCCTCCCCGTCGAGGCAGCGTCACCGTGCAGCCTGTCCGCCTGGGGCCGGCTCCTCAGGGAACTGACAGCACACTGGCTTTCGGCCTTTTCTTTACTCAGAACATGGTCTGGCCCCCCTGCTGCCCCCCTTCCGCTCCGTCTGCCCACGAAGAAGGAATAGCCACCATACTGAGTGCTTACTGTTGGGTATTCATCGTTTATTCTTCAACAGCAACCCTGTGCAGTAGGCAGGTACTGTTAACGTCCCCACTGTACACGTGAGGAAACCGGGGCACAGAGAGGTTAGGTAACTTGCTTAAGATCACACAGCCATAGGCAGCAACAGTCCTTTCATCCCATGGTCCACAGTAACCACAGGGATTTAAAGGTGGTGGCCGGAATCTTTCCCCAGGCCCAAGGGGCACAGTGTAGGGTCCCCTCAGCTCCTCTGGGCGTGCTCAGTGTTGGCCAAGAGGCTCTGAACAAACAGGGGCTTCCTGTACCCGTGCCCCATTCACGGAGCCCAGGGATTCATTGGTACCCCTAGACGGGACTTGTGTGATTCTTGGGGTGTGTCCTGAACCACAGTGAGCCCGGGCTCTCCTCCCCCAAGCTGCTGTGCCCCAGTCCCCCTCCGTCATCGGTCAGAGCTGCAGAGTTTTGTTTCCCATCTGCCTGACTGCTCCTGCAGGACCTGCCAAGTAGCCGCCACACACAGTGGCCCAGGTTGTGTGCTGCCAGCCCCACGGGCACTCCTCACACAGGCTGTGGAACGAAGGAGCCCTCGCCCCAGAGCTGTGATCACCGCCCGCCCCATTCCCTAGGCAGCAGGTCTGTCTTGGGTTCTGACTGGAGCTGGCTGGGTGTTTTGCTTCCCCTTGAAAGGTATTTTCCAGACATTCAGTGGACATTCAGTGGTTCTGGAATTGTGTCTCCATGCCCTGTCCCAGCTGGAGTTGGGTGGGAGCTGGTCCTCCCGGAAGCTGCCCCTCATTGGCCAGAGGAATGAGGCAGCCCAGGGCCCATGTGCCCGGTGCCGACTGCAACCCAGGCCTCTCGACTCCAGGGCCACGGTCGTCGTCCTGCTCCCCCAGGCTGCTCCCCCTCCTGTTGTGTCATCCTGTTCCTAAGTACCACGGGGGCACGTAGAGGGCAAGCAGCTCTCCTCCTCAGGTTTCCTGACAGGCGGCTGATGCTGGGTTTGGGTCCTCTTTCAGCTCCTTGTGGACCAAGTACAGAGAGGCCACAAACAGCGGGGGCCTGGCGTCTGGGGTGTGGATTTAGCTGTGACTCATTAGAGAGCACAGAGTTGGGACTAGAGACTCCAGTGTCTCCCAGAGGGGGGTAAGGCAGGGCAGTGCTACATCGGGGTAAGCACGGCTTGTTCCGTTCGGGGCTTCTGTGGCTTTGGAGGTAGGTATGTGGCTACAGTCCACGCTTGTGCTCATCAGACAATGAGTGTTGATTCTGTACCCGGCCACTGTTCATCCCAGGTGTGCGTGCAGCAACCCCGTGGCCCTTCCTGTGAGAGTTCATGGTCTGCTGGGGAAACCAGTGTTCATAACGGGTTGTGGAAGGACCCGGCAAGCTCAGGGGCTCCCGTTGTCTGCTGGCCCACGCTCAGCATGTTTCCCCGGCACTGGGAGCTGAAGGAACTCCCTGGACTTGTGATGCACCAGCAGCCCAGCAGCCCACCGTGGCCTTGACACCCTCCTGTAGACCCCGTGTAAGACTATAGGTTGTCAAGGGAGTAGCCACCCCTGTGTTGGGAGGTGAGGGAGAGGAGGTGGCTGGTGCCAAAAGGTTCTACCCCAAAGACGCCTACGCTGGGTCTTGAAGGGTGAGACGGTCACATAGGGTCGTATTTATACCCCAGTTACACAGGCCGGTGCTGCCTTCTGCGGCTGTTTGTGCCTCCGGGGTGATTTATATGGTCTATTTCTGGAGTGTCCCTCCTAGCCGGGAGGGCATTGGGAGCAAATGCCACATCTGTTTGCCTTCACGGGGCTCTCGGATGCTGGGTGGCCACGCCCCCGCCCGCGAGCTCCTGCCCTGGCAGGCGGTGATGGGGGGCCTCCGAGGCTCGTTCTGAGTGCACAGGAGTCCCCAGGCAGGAGCCAGGCCAGACCAGTGATCGCCACTCACTAAGGTGATAATTTGCCGTTGTCCTGAGCAAGTATAGATTTCATTTGTCTAGGCAGTAGTTGCAAATTGGATGTGGGCAGGCAGGGACAGAGATGTCATTTGAAAACCAAAGTGCTGAGGGAAGTGGAGGAGTGTGTGCTGTAGGTTGAGGGGGATGTCAGAGGGGAAGAGAATAAATGCCACCTTGTTTATGACGCCGGCACGAGGATTTCCTTTAAAGTCAGGTTCACTGAGGTATACTCTGCATGCAGTAAAATGCATCTTTTAGGTGCAGTTCTTTGAGTTTTGACAAACCTATCCAATCCTGTGACCACCACAACAGTCAAGATACCAAACACTGCCATCACCCCAAGACTTTCCGGGTTCCCTTCCAAAGTCAACCCCAGCCCAACCTCTGGCAACCACGAATCTGCTCTCTGCACTTACAGTTTTGCTTCTTCCAGATGTCACATAGATGGAATCATATATGTGATTCCATTTGAGTCTAGCTTGAACTCAGCAAAAATGCCTTTGAGATTCGTCCACGTTACGGCACCCGTCAGCACCTCGTTCCGTTTAGTTGCCGACTGTGTGCCATGGTGTGGATGTGCCGCGGTCCATCCCATGCTCTGGCTGAAGGGAGGACACGGGTTGTTTCACTTTGGGGTGTCGCACACAGAGGCTGTAACCCTTTGCAGGCAGGTCTGTGTGCACGTGGGTTTTCATTCTGCTGAGTTAATTTCCAGGGGGGGATTGCTGATTCATGTGGTTGGTGTGTGTTGAACTTCGTAAGAAACTGCCACACTGCTTTCCGAAGGGCGGTGTCAGTTTGCGTCCTGCCCGTTCAGCGCTCGTTCCTGGTGAAATGGGCAGGCTACGGTGAAAGGTGCCGCAGAGGCTCCGTCGAGGCTTTGGGGCCGCAGGGCGGCCGGCGGAGAGGAGGACCAGGAGGAGGGACCCGAGGACACGGCTGCCTGGTGCCCTGCACCCCTTCGGGGTCCCTCTCTATTCTCGCTATAGGAGTGACCCTCGGGCCCTTGCCGGCCGCTTGTTGGGCCTGTTTCTGTCACGGCTCTGGGGACGGATGGGTTTTACACACTGGGCACGGAGCCCTGCCGGGCCTCACGCTCAGAGCAGCAATGCCAGATAAATGACCACGTTTCCTGCAGCCGCTGCTTGTGGCCGTCTCTCCCTGCAGCTGCGCCCGGAGTGTTCTGGGGGTCATTCTGGCTGTATGGGGGACAGAGACAGGCACTGGGGGTGGTGAGCCCCCACCCCGTGATGGAAAGCCTGGACACGGAGCCCAGCGTATTCGCCGGCACCAAGAGCGTGCTTAGGGCCCAGACCAGCAGGGACGAGAAAGAGGGACAGAATGATTGCCAGTCCCTGGCCTTGGGAAATGGATGGTCCTTAGGGGTGGGGGCGGCGAGCATCATACACCCAGGCTCAGCAGCATTGCCAAAGGGGACATGTGGCAGTTCAGGGACCCTGGTCCTGAAACTGGCGTTGACGGCCACACCTGTCATGCAGAGAAGTACGCTGAAGGCTGGGCTGTCATTTGGGTGATGTGAATTAGGACTTAAATGACCATGAGAGCTCTCCAGTTGCTGAGGAGGGGGCCAGGACAGTGGGGGCAGCAGGGCCGTGACAGGGGCCCATGGAGAAGACAGTCCATTTGCATGACCCCTGCCAGGGCTGCCCTTCCGCCACTTCCTCCCTGAAAAAGTGGGATCTGAGACCCATGGGCCCATATGGGATCCTGGAGGCTGGCCAACTCAGGGGTCCCCAAAGAGGGGGCAAGCACCATCTCTAGGTCTCTCGAGACCTGAGTCAGAACGGGGAGGAGTGGAGAGAGAGATAAGCAGCTTACTGGAGGTCACCAGCAGCCTGGGGTCAGAGCGCTGGGTAAACCGAGTCATCTGCTGGGTCAGCAGTGTCCTGCCAGGACTAATACAGAACTAACGAGGTGTCCTGTGTCTGTCCGTCCACCCACCAGGTGCAAGTTCTTCAGTCTGACCGAGACGCCGGAGGACTACACCATCATTGTCGATGAGGAGGGCTTCCTGGGTGAGTGAGTGCTTCTCTCCGGGGGGCTTTGGCCGGGCCGGGCCCTCGGTCAGTGCTGGCTGCCCGCCTCCCGTTCCTACCACTGCTGGTGACTTAGACAGTCAGTAGACAGTCTGTCTTCGCTCCCTGCGTCTGGCTGATGGCCCCGCCCTCTCTCCACTCGTGGCCCCGCCCTCTCTCCACTCGTGAGACTGCCCTGGGAAGGCCAGAGCCGACAGGTCCATGCGACCGACAGGTCCGTGCGACAGGTCCGTGACCGTGCTCACCAGCCCAGAGCTAAAGCAGCCGAGAAGGGAGAGGCAGGTTTCACTGAGCGCCCACTGCAGGTGAGGTGCTTTCCACTGTCCTCAGGCCTTGTCCCCACTGGAGCGAGCCCAGCCACCGGCCCTCACGATTTTCCTTTGCCTTTTCTCCACTCGTCGAGATAGAATGCAGGTACCATACACTTCACCGTTGAAAAGTACACGGCAGTTCACAAGGTTGTGTGGCCATCACCATTCGGATCCCAGAACAGCTTCGTCACCCCAAAAAGAAACCCCGTTACCTGTCAGCAGCCGTCCTCCCCTCCCCACGTCCTTGCGGTTTTATTACAGTTCTGTATGTTTGCTCCACTGCAAGTGACAGCGAGCACGCGCTCTGGCCGACCGGCACGTTAGTTTACGGAGAGGTGGTGTGCCCCTGAGGAGCTGAGAACAGAGGGGAAGCCGTGTGCCCGGGCGTGCGAGCAGCACGGAGCTGGGCTCCCCAGAGCTGGTGCTTGGACCTCGTTCTTCAGAACGTGCAGAGGGTACAACAGACCTGACACGTTTAAGCAACAGCCCCACCCCAGTGACAACAGCTAGTAGCTCTTTAGTGTTCCCATGTCTTTCTGTGCACAGGTGGTCTCTTCAGTTGACCTGTGGCCATGCTATATGTAGAAATGTTTTCCCTTAACATTCACATCACATCACAACTCAAAACGCCCTGTGATGGGGCAGCCTTCCACAGCAGCCTCGTGTCCTTGCCCAAGCCCGGTCAGATTTAAAGTGGCTTTAATTTTCCTCCAGTGATAAATGTATAAGCTCTTTAAATGTGTAACATTTGTTCTTATTCAGGTTGATTCCTAACAGCGGGTCTGAGAAATGGCGTACGGGCCAGACATTGACTGTGTCACGGTTCTCGACTCATGTTGAAACCCCAGGGAGCAACCTCCCCGCTGTGCTCTGTCATCCCTACCCACCAGCGCTGCAGAGCACCAGGCCAGGGGGGGGGGGGTCCCGGCCCCCCACATCTCAAACACAACATTCTTTCCTGTCTGCGAAGGGCGTCTGGGTGGCCAGAGCAGGGATAGGGCAGGCCCCCGGGAGGCCCCCGTGCAGTCGTGCCTGCATTTATTCAGCAGATGTTCCCTGGGTACAGGAGCCACAGATCATGACCACTGTGTGCTTGGGCAACACGCGTGTTAGCGTTTTCTTGGGGCACTCGTGCCTTTAGTGCAGAACTGCCGAGACTTGGCATCGAATGCTTGGGGTACTTGTTCCCTGGAAGCAGACACTCCGTCTAACCCTCCTCCCCAGACCGGCTAGTCTCCACCTCTGCAGGCAGCGAGTGAGCGAGCACCGTGAGCAAGGAGAGAGGGAGGCCGTGGGACCTGGGAAGCCGGTTCTGCAGGCCCCAGCAGGCCGTGTTCGCAGGAATCGTCACTAACCGGGGAATGTCCTGCAGAGGAGGGGCTGGTTGTCTGAGCCAGCCCCCAGGTTTGCAGGAGGCAGTGTTCACTGAGCGCCTGAGATGTGCCAGCATCTCGCTGGGCCTTGGAAATGTAGCTGGCATTGAGGAACACCATCTCTGACCCCAGGAGCCTCAGGGCTCTGTGACCTCTGGGTAAGGGTCTCCCTTCCAGGCTAGCAAAGCAGGCTGCTTGGATAGTTTTTATTGCACGAGAAAATATTGTGTACATTTAAAGTAGTACCTATCTCTCATACTCCTGTTGCAGAGCTACAGGGAAAAGTATACAAAATGAGACTCCCCTGTACCCCCCTGCAGAGATGCACCACCTTCTGGGATCATTCCCGCGGCCTGAGGGTAAAGAGGAAAGACCCGTTTTATAAGAGGGGAAACTGGCATTAAGGTACCCAGAGCTCCTGGGCGGGGGCGCCCATTTGAAGAGGAAATGCTGTGGTGGTTCCCCGAAGACCAAGGTCAGGGCAGCTGAGAGGGGGTGGGCCAGTGTGTGGCTGGGCCAGTGTGTGGCTGGGCCCGTTTGAGAAGGCGCTCAGACTGCAGCCTTTGGGGTGGGGGCTGCAAGTTCTGTCCCACCTCAGCTCTGGGGGGTTTCTCTAGGAGGTTCTTCAGAAAGGGAGTTTGGGCTGTGGCTGCCCCACGGCACGGGGAGGGGTGCTGGTTGGGCCATGCTGTGTGAAGGGTGGTGCCCCATCTCCAGTCCTGCAAACACCGCCTCTCACCCAAGGGCCTCGCTTGGCCAGGGTACCTTGATTCTGGCGCGTGGCGTTGTTGTCAGCATGACGCTGACTTGGTTAGGAACCAGCAGCTGTCTGCACAGAACACTGCCTTTCCTGGGGCAGCATCAGTGACACTGACCAGACAGCTCCCTGTTCAGTGCGGGATTGTAGAGGTCTTGGCTCAAAGGGATGGATGGATGCTCCATGTCTGTGTGGCACACAGAAGGGGCTTGTGTGCATGTGTGTCATTTGATCATACATACATTTTATATATATATTACACATAATCTAATGAGCACTTACTATGTGCAGTGCTAGATGCTCTCGGGGACCCAAAATAATATGAGTGGCAGCCCCTGCCCTGACCTCTGGGTGGGCAGCCTCTTGGGTTTGCAGTTAAGCAGGGTGCCGTGCTAATCAGGACCCCTCCACTGGCCCCCACCCATGGCATCCCCTTCCCTGCACCAGTGGTATCCCTAACACCTGGGCAGGACGTGCGCCTTGGCCCGTGACCGGCGGAAAGGTAGGAGGAAGACGTTGAGAGAGAGCTCCTGCCTCACGCTGGGCTGAGACGGGAAGACCAGGTTCAGGTGCTGCCTGCTACCGGCCGCTTATCAGGCTGCTCAGCGCCCTGGGCCTCCATGGCCTTGTCCCAAACACGGGCCGGCCTCCGGGCCTCGGCTCTGCAGGGCACGCTCGCGGCATACCAGGCATGTAAGTGGACCCGCGCGGGTCACACGTGTTCAGGGGTCATCCGTACTCCTCTATGGTGAAATTGAACATTTTTAAAACTCCTGATACACTTTACCCAACTGCCACGCCGACCAGCAAAGCTGACGGAAAGGCTCTGGTCTTTGATGAGCACGTGGATGGGGCCAGGCATTCAGCTAAGTGCTTGTTGGGGATTATCTCGTTCAATCCTCCAAACATCTTCTCCAGTAGATCCTGATTTCATCATCCCACATCCGAAAACTAAAAAACCCAGGGCCTAAGGTCACACAGCCAGGATTAACCCTTCCTGCCCTGCCCCAGGACTCTTGACCCTGCTGCACGCAGAGTAGGAGGAGCCTGAGAGGCACAGGCTCTGTGTGGAGGACACAGCGGATAGCACAGGAAACCGAAGGTCCTGAGGCCGGAGCAGGGCACTCCTGGGGAAGTGGGGGCCCCACCTAGCCACAGAATCGCCCGATTTTGTGACTGAGAGGGTGGTGAGACACTGTTACCTCCTCTACGAAGGAGCATCCTCAGCTCCAAGAAGCTATTTTTAGGGTTTGGGACGATGGGCAGTGACAGAGATAATCCATTTCGGTCTTGGAACGGGTCCACTCTTCCTCCAGGGAAGAGCCAGCCTGCTGCCTCCTGGCAGCTCGTCCTCACGGCCCCGAAGCAGCACCTCAGGCACCCCGAAACTTGGCCCAGGGTGAGGATGGAGCTCAGATAGTCCTCTCCGCCCCCCCCCCCCAGAATGCCAGGGCGGCGTTTGGGGTCCGTGGGGCCAGAAGCAGCAAATGCTGTGGTCTCCAGCTGCTTCTGCTGCTCTGACAAAGGCCCCCCCCCCCGGAAGCTCGGAGGGGTGGCCACGGGCCTGGAGTGCAGCGCCCTCCTTCTGGGCCACTGGAGGGACCTCCAGGGCTTTTGTCCGGGCCTGAGCCAGGGGCGGAATTATTGTAGTTTAAGAACTGAGGTGGGCCTTTGGTTCTGGGGAGCACGTTTGCTCTGGCAGTACTGGGGCTGAGAAACCTCTTCTCTGACACCTCGGGTAATGGGTCAAGAGACTAGACACAGCTGCCTGAGACCCCGCACCTTTTAAGACATTTTCTCCTGCTCTCCCTCCCAAACCGGTTCCCTTTCCGGGAAGCTGCCTGCCTCTCCGGCGAGCCTGGCCAAGGATTGGTCCTCTCGGCCAGCAGGGCCAATGGGCTTGCTAGGCTGTGGTCGCCATGACGACCAGAGCAGGGCAGGTAGGAGCCTGGTGGGGCCTCACTCAGTGACCCCTCCTTGGAAGCCGACTTGCCTGAGGGCAGCGCGACCTTCGCTGGGGCATCATCATCATCATCATCATCACCACCAGTGTCTGGGCCCCTCTTCTTAGCCCCTGCCCTTCCTGGGGACCTGGCCCTTCTTCCCAGTTATGAGGTATCAGATCTGGGTTTGAATCCTGGTGCTGTTCTTCCCTGATGGGAAGGTCTGATGTCTGCAGCGGGGATAATGGTCCCTTTGGGGTGGGTTTGAGCAGGTGCCTGTGATGCGTGGAGAGTCCTGTGGGCAGCCTGTGCTCAGCTCTGGCTGCGTGTTCGTGCAGACACGTGTGCACCCACATCCCGTGTGAAGGCTCCTCGGGGGGGGTGGGGGGGGCTCTGCAGAACGGGATGAAAGCGTTGCTCCGAACATAGGGAATCCAGGTCTTCATGAGCTAGTCAGGGAGACTCGGCAGTTGCTGTCGCTCATCCTCACCCACGCTGCCCCTGCCAGTGCCAACCTCCAGGACTCCGGGCTCTCGGCAGGGACTTGGATGGCAGTCACTGCCCACCTGACAGTGACATCCTCAGGAGCCCTCCTGGAGCTGGGTGTTCTTCCAGAGATGCCAACAGGCAGGTCTGATGGAACACAGGGCCCCAGCCTGTGTTCTCCTGGTCTCCACGCCACCCCTAGCCTCCTGGGAGGTTCCTGGGAACCCCGCTTGAAAACCACGGGACCCATTCCACTGGTGTGAGGCGGTAATGGCAGCACCTGCTACCCAGAGGGTAGTGAGGACCAAAAAGAACAAAATCATTACTGACTGCTGGGTACTCATCATTTCACAGTTGAGGAAACTGAGGCCCAACACAGGTAAACTACGTGTCCCCGTAGTTCCCACCCTCCGGAGCCGCCTGACACATCCGAAGTCCTCTGAGGGCCTTCCTGGCTCGACCCTCCCACAACAGAACCTCAGGCTGAGCCCCTCCTCCTCGGACAGATGAGGACACTCGGGCCCAGAGGGTGGGGCTGGCCCCACGTGTTAGTCACCTCTGTGGCCTGCTCTGCCCTGGGGACCTGGGGCCCACAGTCACAGGCCTGCCCTCTGTGTCCCCTCCAGAGCTGCCGTCCTCGGAGCACCTGAGCGTGGCAGATGCCACCTGGCTGGCCCTCAATGTCGTGTCAGGTGGTGGCAGCTTTTCTAGCTCCCAGCCCATTGGGGTGACCAAAATCGCCAAGTCAGTCATCGCGCCGCTGGCCGACCAGAACATCTCCGTGTTCATGCTGTCCACCTACCAGACGGACTTCATCCTGGTAACCGGTTCCCCGCCCCAGCGCCTTGGGCCACAAGGGACCCCTGCAGACCCCTTCTCTGATCAGCTCCAGGAGAGGTTGGGGACCTCAGGGCCCTCAGTCAAGTGTTAGCATGGCTCAGGCTGGGCTCTAGGTCTCTGCCCCCCCACACACCATCTGCCTTTGGCATGAGCCATGCTTGGTTTGACCTGGAGACCAGGAAGTGAGGGTTTAGGAGCACATGTGGGTGGGGTACCCTCCCAGCTTGGCATCTGTGTCGGTCATGGGGCCAGCAGCAGCTCCTGGCCACCATGTCATTCATTCTCTTCTCCCGTGGGGCATGGCCAACCTCAAGAGCGTGGGCCTGGGGAGGGGCAGGGACAGATCTGGGCACAGCATTCAAGAGGGTGGGAAACAGACTTGCACTTCCTGGCCCTCAGTGTGGTGTCTTCCCTCTGCACAATCCCGGCCGCCCCTGGTTCTGGGGCAGAATCTCAGAGTGAAGGGTCACTGCCCCCAGGCCCACTCCATCTAGGGACCACAGGATACTCAAGCCCTCGATTCTGCATCCCAGGTACGTGAGCGGGACCTGCCCTTTGTCACCCACACCTTGTCGTCAGAGTTCACCATTCTGCGGGTCGTCAATGGTGAGACGGTGGCAGCTGAGAACCTTGGCATCACCAATGGTTTCGTGAAGCCCAAGATGGGTGAGTGCGGGGTCTGTTCAGGGAGACCTCGAGAAGGTGCCAGGTCCTTGCGATGAGCCTGTCAGAGAAAGACACGCACCATATGATTTCACTTATATGCCGGCTCTCATGAACAAGGTGCACTGATGAACAAAATGGAAGTGAACTCGCGGATACAGAGGACAGACTGACAGCTGTCAGAGGGGAGGGTGCTGGGCTGGGAGAAATAGGTGAAGGGATTAAGCAAAGAAAAACACCTCGTAGACACAGACAGCAGTATGGTGATTACCAGAGGGAGAGGGGGTGAGGGCAGGGGCAAGAGGGCAAGAGGGCAAAGGTGGCAAAAGGTGGCAGGAGGAGACATCTTCAGGTGGTGAACGCACAGTGCAGCACACGGGTGGTTGTCATAGTCGTACTCCTGAAACCTGTAGTTTTATTAACCAGGGTCAATAACATCAATCTTTTAAAAAAGGGCCCAGAACAGCCCATTTTCAGAGCATTCGTTGAATGCCAGGCATAACCCAGTTCTGCAGCCCTGGTCAGACCTGTTCCAAGGCCTAGTAAGGGCGGTGGGTGCAGAAACAGCAGCCATGGCCAGAGGCCGCTCCTCTGGCCCACGGCGTCAGGGCGGAGCTCCCGGGGGCAGTGACTCTGCACTGAGGCATGGGCCCAGGAAGGAGCTAAGCCAGGGGGGAAGGTTGGGAAGGGCAGATGGTACAGCATGTGCAAAGGCCTGGGGCCTGGGGTGAGCCTGGAGTCTCAGGAGCTGTAGGTGGTGGCAGAGGCTAAAGAAATGAGAGGGGCCTCAGCACCCCTTGTCTTCGCCCTCTCAGTCCAGAGGCCCGTCATCCACCCACTGTCCAGCCCAAGCAACAGCTTCTGTGTCACCAGCCTGGACCCCGACACGCTGCCTGCTGTTGCCACACTCCTCATGGATGTCATGTTCTACTCCAACGGGTAGGGCCTTGGGTGTGAGGCCGCAGGGGGGCTGAGAGGGGACATGGCTCTGCCAAGGAGCCCCAGTCTTGGGGTCGGGGAGACAGACCACCGGGGCGCTGGTGGGAAGGGGAGGCACAGACCCGCCCCGGGCCTGGTGGGAAGGGGGAGACACAGACCCACCCCGGATGCTGGTGGAAAAGGAGGAGACAGACTACTCTGGGCGCTGGTGGGAAGGGGAGGCACAGACCCACCCCGGGCGCTGGTGGGAAGGGGAGGCACAGACCTCTCCAGCACTGTGAAGTGCAATGCTTACATCCGTGAATGCCATGGAATCCCGTGCATGTCACAGATGAGACCCGGGGGACACTGGCTCAGGGTTACCTGGCAGGGCAGGGCTGGGACCTGGCCCTGCTCTCCCAGGCTCTTCCTGGCACCTCATGCTAAGGCTAGCGAGCAGGAAAAGAGAGCCAGGTGGGGGTCAAGGTGCCATGGCAGCTGCACCCCTCACCAGCACCCCCACCCCCAGCGTGAAGGACCCAATGGGCGCCAGTGACGACTGTGGCCATATCCGCTTCTTCTCCTTCTCCCTCATTGAGGGCTACATCTCCCTGGTGATGGACGTGCAGACCCAGCAGAGGTGAGCCGGGCGCAGGGTGGAGGGACCCAGGGCGGGCTGGCCTGCGAGGCGTCCCTGCAGGTCCTCACCACAGCTCTTCATTGCGGGAGGGTGGCCCCATCTCAGACGACTGGCAGCCCAGAGATGGAGGCCGGTCATTCGAGTGCCGTTGCCCCCAGCCCCAGCCTTGCCTTCCTGCCCCGCCCCCAGGCGAGGAGGGTGCAGAGGGGTGGAGGGCTCTGCAGGGGTCCTCGGGCCGACCTGTAGCAGGTGGAGCCCTGGCGGGGAAGGTGCACAGCTAACGTGAGTCACTGGGGTTTTTCTCTCCCTCCCTCTAAGGTTCCCTAGTAACTTGTTGTTCACAAGCGCATCTGGAGAGCTCTGGAAGATGGTGCGGATCGGAGGACAGCCCCTGGGATTTGGTGAGCCCGCGGGGTTGAGCGGCGGGGTGGGCGCTGACAGGGCTGGGCACGCACGGCCCGGAGTCAGCCGGCGGTGCAGATGGGGGGCTGGGGCGCTGAGGCCCTGACGGGTGAGTGAGGGTGCAGCCTCGGCGCCCACGCCCCGCTCCTGCTTCTCCCTCCGGAGGAGCGGCCCTGCTGGCTGTCGGAGCACGGGACCTGACGAGACCCGACAGGGAAATGCAGCCCCTCCTCAGGCTGCCGCTCCAGATGGCGTGGCGCAGTTTGTAGCGTTCCCTCCCCTAGACACAGGGATTGTCCGAACATCTCTGTGGGGCTCGGACGCCCAGCCGCTCTGCTCCCTGCCCTGGGCAGGCGCCTCCCCCTGTAGACCCGCAGTGACTGGCCCCACGGAGAAAACCGCAGTGATTCCCTCGGACTCAGCCTAGCGCCAGTTTCCACGATTCTCCACAGTGTCTTTGGCCGTTTTCTCCATAAACATTTTCCGAGGGGCCCCGGCCTCAGACCCCTGGGCTCGAAGGGCCGCGCACGCACCCCCCGCTGCAGCCCCCCGAGCAGCTGCAGAGCCCCTGCGAGTGGAGCTCCGTCTTGACTAGAAATGGTTTCCAAGGGCCAGACTCAGACCCAAGAGCTTGGACCTAGAGCGGCTCGTGGTAAATCACAGAGGTTGTTTCTAAGGAGCGCCCTCGGCAGGCCCCTGTGGGATCAGTGAACCCTGATTTCATAGACGGGGTGCAGAATGTTCCCGATAACACTCAGACTCCTCTGGGGGCCGTCACGTTGGCTCTGAGGACTTTGCCCCTGGGACAGGACCCGGAGGTGGCAGGGCATTCGGACCTGGGAGCGAGGGGTCAGTGAGGGAGCCTCCACCTCTCTCCTGAGTTCGCAGGTGGACGGTGACCTGCAGGGCTGGGCAGTGCCCCCTAACTGTGCTCACTTCAAGGCCAAAGCCAGAGCCGTCCAGCAGGCCGGACATGCACTGATCTCACGTGCTCGGAAGTGTCCAGTGGGTCTGACCCGGGCCCAGCCTCCTGCACAAACCCAGCATCCCTCCTGCCCACGCCCGGCCCGGTGCGGGGCTGTGGGGTTGTGATGTCGCAGCCTGGAGGAGCTCACCAGAGACGGAGGCGGGAAGTGTGACCTCAGCTGCTGCTTACCTCTGAGCCTCAGTTTCCTTATCTGCAAAACAAGGGTGCAGATGGGCGCCCTCAGGGCGGCTCTGACACCGTGTCAGGTGTCAGTCGCTCCGGGTGCTCGGTGAGCAGCAGGTGCGGACACTGTCACCCGGAGGGACCAGGGGGCTCAGAGAAGGTTCAGGAAGGGAAGGCTTCTGGGCGGAGGTGGCCCTGGAGCTGATGGGTGGACAGTCACTGGGCAGAGGAGGTTGACTGGCCTCTCTCCATCTCACCGGGACAGCTGGGGGCGGGAGAAGAAACTTGCCAGGTCACCCCAGGTGGAGGGGAGGGTCCTGACACCAGACCAAGGGGTGGAGGGACCAGCAGGGTTTCGGCAGGTGAGGGGAGCAGCCAGGTATCTGCTTATCCTTTTAGCCCTGGCTCTGCTTCTGAGTTTACCGAAGTAACTCGGGATATACTATTACCAAAAGTCCGGGTGAAGGACAAGCGAAGGTGGGGTGTGGATGAAACCAGCCGTGTCCTTGGCAAGCGACTGCTCGTTGCTGGGCCTCGCGGAGAGCGGCGGGCAGAGGAGGGCCAAGGCCAGTGCGAGCTGAGCAGGCAGCGGCCGAGGCTGCCTCCCCGGGACGGGAGGGCTTCAGAGCCATGCTGACGGCTGTACAGGGTCCCGCAGGAGCAGGACTCGGCATCAGAAGGGCTCTGGACCGTGGTTCACACCCCAGCATGGGCCCCAACAGCTCGGCCGTAGTGTCACCCCCGCTGTGCCGTGTGGCTTCCTTCTCCACTATGTCATTTTATAGAACGCTAGTCACCAGCCTTCTAAATTGCTGTCCCACATGGGATTTGAAAATACATCCTTCTAGACCCAATCTCCTCCCCTCCTTTTTATAGGAATAGTTGTGTCTGTAGCTGAAGGTGTCTCAGGACCAGCCAGTCTCCACCACGTAGCCACACAGATGTCCCCAGGAGTGTGGGCACGAGGCCTGGGGGTCCAGCCTGGAGCCCAGCAGACCAAGGGGAAAGCAGGAACTTGAGAGACCCACAGGGTCACTTCATGGGTCCCTGGTTGGGCCAACAAGCAGGACCGGGGCCAGGGAACGGAGGGTCGGATCAGTTACTGAGTGTGGTGACGATGGAGGTGGGGCCCAGGTTAATCCCCAGGCTTCAGCCTCAGAATCCCATGGGAGCTGGTGACCAGATCTGGACTCTCCACCCCACCCCCAGCTGACAGGGACAGTGTTGGGGAAAGGCATCATCACCAAAATCAGTCGCTGTTAGGAAAACATATGGGATTGTGTTGGAGAAGAATGGTCCTCAAATCCTGGAAGTCTTCTTGTAGGAGGAAGCCTTGAACGGCGCCTTTAAATCAGGGAAGAAGCTACGGGTGAGGATAAGACCAGCCCCAGGCAACCCCAGGGTTGCCTTATCAGATGAGGTTTTGGGGAGACCAGAAAGCACCACAGACCCCTGCTTCAGACGCTGGAGGGAACAGGAAATCCCGCTCCAGCCCAGCCAACACCTGGCACTGCCGTTAGGGTGGACAGGCCGGGGCCGTCCCCCACTGGGGCTCCGCCAAGGAAACGAGGCTCAGAGAGGAAGTGACTTGGCCACAATCATCTGGCTAGAAAAAGTGACAGGAGAGGGCTGACCCCACTCCGCCTCCAGCTCCGCCTTGGAGAACGCGAAAGGTCGCAGGGGATGAACTGGGGCTACGGAGCATGGAGACAGGCAGGGGTGACCAAAGTTAGGACTGAATGGAGAGCTCGTTGCTGGCTGAGGAATCAGAAGGCTCTGGAGGGAGGAGCCTTTGCACTAGGCCTTGGGCGGGGGGTGGGAACTGCCTGGAAGAAGGTGGGCACGGGACAGGCGCTGCTGGCAGGGGGAGCGGCCGGTGCTGGTGCCACTCAGGCTGAGCGCAGTCCCCACCTCTGTCCCCAGATGAGTGTGGCATTGTGGCCCAGATCTCCGAGCCCTTGGCTGCTGCAGACATCCCTGCCTACTACATCAGTACTTTCAAGTTCGACCACGCACTGGTGAGTGTCCGGCGCTGGCCCCGGGGCAGGGGCGCTGTTCCGGAGCTCACGTGCTGCCCCGCCCTTTGCAGGTACCAGAAGAAAACATCAACGGCGTCATCAGCGCCCTGAAAGTCAGCCACGGGGAGAAGCATTAGAAGGGCCTCTGGCTCCTCCCGTCCGGCCCAGCCCCTGCCGGAAGATTCTTGCAGTATTTCTCAACAAACTGGAAAACCGGCCCAGGTCCCTCAAAGGAGGGTCTTCAGAGACACCCCCAATTGCTGACTCTGCCAGGCCTGGAGCCCAAGCCAGGACCTCCCCATGTCCTCCTGCCTTGTCAGCGCCCCCATACCCTCCAGAGAACACGCCCCAGCTCTTCCCCAACCCTCACTCCAGGAATTGATGCCTGAGGCCCAGGGAGCTGATGAGCTGACCCACCTCCTCACCCGGCCTCACCCACAGCCAGGGGCAGACGCCAACGTTGTAAGCTGGCACCTCCTACAAGACACTGGGGTACCAATTCGCATGTTATCTTGGGGGGCAGGCCGAGGGGGACTTGAGTTCATGGAGGCTGGGAAGGCCTCCGCGAGGGCAGGAAGCTGGATCCTGTGGTTGCTGGTCTCTGGTTCCATCAGCTCAGGGCTGGTTCCCGGAGTGGAGGCCGGTGGGCGACCCTCAGGGTTTGTGCTAGTGAGGGTCCCGCAGAGCTCGGGCGGGGCCCCGAGCTGGGGAAGACCCGAGCCACCCAGAACCTCATCTGCCAACCACAGGGCCTGTGTCTCCCAGCTCCCACAAGCCTGCCAAGGGGGCCTGCTCGGACCCTCCCCACCACAGGCACGCACTCCTGGGAGGTGGTTCCCCAGAGACCCACCAGCCTCAGTCATGAGCTCCTGTCGCCTCTGCTTCCCTGGACCCCCTCAGGCAGGCCGAGCCACAATTTTCCCCAAGTGGGGGTACTCCCAGCATCCTGGGCCTGGGGTTTCTTAGGTCACCCCCACCTCCCCAACAGTTGACTAGACCAGCACAGGGCTCCCGTGTCATCCTGTCCCCTCCCTTGCCCACTTTGGGGGACATGGAAGGCCTCTGCCCCCCAACTCACCTGCCTGCCCACCCCTCCGTGCGGGGCCTGTGGCATCATGAGTACTTGATCTGGGAGGCAGCTTATCTGAGCCTTAATAGAGAAAACTGTACTTCACTTTAGTTTCTTATTTAACGTATCTGTGCCCAGGCTGTGGTTGGCAGCCATTTCCAGAGAGGCCTGCGGGTTCTGTCGGGTCCCAGAGGCTCAGCGTCACTCGGCTGCTGCCCTGTGGCTCCAGGGCAGGCACGAGAACCGGGAGCCTTGGCCCTCTCTGGAGCAGGACACTGGGAACAGAGGTCATACTGGACGGGCCCCAGGGCGCATCGCACAGGGCCACCCAGCCGGGCCTCGTGACAGGTACCCAGGCAGCTGTGGTTCTGAGTGTCGGGACCTGAGGGCCACAGGCCACAGGCAGGTGGACAGCCAGGTGGCAAGCCAGCTGAGGCAGGCTGGTCCCCTGGAGGCTGCCCAGCAGAATGGGGTGTGCCCCCGGGCCGCCTCTCCAGCTGGGGGAGCTTCCTGAGTGCATGGGGCCCTTCCTGGGGCCCCTCCTCGGGCATCAGCTGACCTGTGTTGTCCCTGAGAAGCTTGGGGGGGTGTCCTCGGCCTGGTGTGAGCCCCACCCCCTTCTCGAGTTGCGTGGGGCCCTAGGAGCCCCAGACACGGTAGCTGTGGGTCTCAGGGCCCACGCACTGACTAGGAACCCACCATTTTTTTTATAAGTTAATTCATTTTGCACAAAACTCCGTAACAACCAAAACGTGTAAATGATTTGCTGGTTCCAAAATAGGGGTGGCCACGTGGCCACGGCAGCACTTGAAGCCGATTCCCCTTTCTGTCCTTGGGAGGCCTTGGCTTCTGTGGCGCCTCTCCGGGCCCCTCCCCGTGGGCCCCTCCCCCTGTCACTTGGCCTTTCCTCCCCCCCAGCAGATGTGTAGGCCCCGCGACCCCAGAACGCGTGCTCCCCAGGCCCCTAGGGCGTATATTGTACACACGTATAAATACCTGTGTTTTATGTTGATATAGATATATACTGTAAATAGCATATATACTTGAGCAATATATATGTTAATATATACTGTGTGGGCACGCACACGCGTGTGTGTGCGGTACGTGGACGCAGACCCCACTGTGTGTGCGTGTGTGTGGGCGTGGGGCCTCCGCCCGCCGTGTCTGCCGTGCACACAGGCACGTTTGAGCCACCGTGTATTTTTAATTCAAGTATACAGGCAATATGACCTTGAGAGAAGCCGGCCGCTGCCTCAGTCCTGACTTGAAAGAAAAACAAAACCAGCAGCCCAGGCGCTGAGCCCCAGGTGGGGGTGTCGAGGGTTCTCCCCACTCTCCGCAGTCTCCCCTGAAAGCTGGGTTCAGCCCCTTCTCATCTCCATGGTCACCCACACCCTGTGTTTGGAAGATGGCAGAGCAGAGAGGAGTCGGAGCCTCTCGACCAGAGCACCCTCTCCCAGGTCCCCCGGCCTGAAGCCCAGGCCCGCTGAGTGGTCACCCCGAGTCTCCTTCCAGGCCCGCTCCCCTCGCGTGGCGGTTTGTGCTGATGGCTCACCTGGTTTTCAGCTGCAGGCCCAGAAACCTCAGGTTCTGTTCTCAGGTCTCCCCTGGGGGCCGGCCCTGTCCGCCTGGGCAGAGGACCTGTGTGCCCTTGACGTGGTGTCCAGGGAGGGGTGGGGCAGCTGCCAGCGGGAACCCCCTTTCTCAGCCCCGCCCTGTCCTCTGTGTGTGCCTGTGATGAGTCGGCTGCCGTTTGGTCTCCACAGCATCGGTGGGGACAGTGCTTTTCCCCTTGGCCAGCTGCTCACCGCCCACCCCGTGCCCGCCATCTGCAGGTTTGCTGGGCGTGGGGTCTCCAGACCTGCCCGCGAGGACGTCTTGGCTCTGGCTGGCGGGCACGCAGCCGGGGCGGGAAGTGGGCTCTTGGGCACACTGCCCGCGGTGAGCAGGCCTCTGTCTTTGCTCCAGTACCACTCCCTGGAATGAAGCTTCAACGGTCTAAATGCCACCTCGCCCCGGCCCACCCCACCCCACACACTACAGAATGGGGAGAGCTCGAGGAGGGAAGGGGGGGAGGGTGCCACAGCCGCCCCTCTCCTCCGTCCCCACCTGAGAAGCCTGCCTCCGCTCCATCCTCAGCCTGGGCTCCCCTGGCTCCCAGGAAACCACTGCCCCCTTGGCCCGTCCGACCCAGCCAAGATGGGCCGTGTCAGCCCCTCCCCGTCTCCAGAGCCCTGCAGGCCTGCCCACACCACTGCCCTCAGCCCAGGGCGACACCCAAGCTGGAGAGGCTGCCGACCTCTCCGCCCCGGGATTCAGGGGGTCAGGAGCCCCCAGCACCAGCATTCTCCACCTCCAGGCCACAGGCCACCGGACCTGCCCTGGCTGCCCAGCGACAGCATGGCCAGGGACCAGTGCCGTCCCCAGAAGATGTGTGGTCTGATGGGGCTTGTCCCCTCTGAGGTGACAGTGCCATGGAAGTCAGGGCTGGGAAGGGCCAGACCCGTTCAAGCCAAGAGTACCATGTGCTTGATAATCACAGATAAACCTGCCTGCCCCCCACTGGCCGCGTGTCCCGGGCAGACCTTCCAGGGCCTCTGGGTCTGGATGTGGGGGCAACTAGGGCCCTTCCCAACCCCAGCTCCGAGGGGACCCCGGGCGTCCCCTGCTGACAGCAGGCGCTCTGGCCCTGCCACGCAGGCGATGCCCCTTCGGGGTGAGCACTGGGTGGCTCCCGCTGCTGCCCCGCTCGAGGGGAGCTTCGGGGAGGACAAGGCTCTGGCAGTGGGGAGACTTGGCTTCAGGCTTCGAGCTACTGTGCTGAGGAAGGGGGAGGCCTAGATCAGCAGGAGGGCCAGCCAAGGAGGGCAGGCTTGGGCAGCGTGGCTGTCGGCTGTCGTGAGGGGAGTTGAGCCTGGTCTAACTGGATCTCAGAGCTCATCCAAGGTTTTTGTTTTTGTTTCAAATTAGAGGCAGCCAAAGGACGGGTGGGCTGTGGCCTTCAGCTTGCTGTTCGTGAACTCCTTTCAGCCGGCTGTATTGGGAAGGTAGAGACGGAGCGGCTGGCTGAGGCGGCTGCTGTCCTTACGGCCCATGGCACCTGCGGGCAGCCTGGCGGAGGGAGTTGGTGGCTCTCGGGTGAAGGCGATGGGAGGCTGGGAGAGCCCGGAGCACAGGGCGGCCTCTGCCCTGGGAGTCGGGACACTGCTCTGCGTGGCCACGCGTGTCTGTACTGACCCACGATGTGTGGGAACGTGCTGTGCCACGCACATTCGTGTGTGACAGCACATGTGTGCGGTCCACGTCTGAGCTAAGGGACTGGCTCATTCAGTATTTTGAGGCCTTGGTAGCCTCAAACCCTTGGGCCCCGTGGGGGTGGGGGGGGCTGGCCCGGAAGGACTGGCCCGGCCCCTTGACTGCTAAAGCTGCTCTGTGGTTGGGCAGAAGTGTCCCTCAGGGACTGTCCACACGGCCAGCCTGCGAGGCAGGGCCTGCCGAGCCGACTCTCCAGGGCATGGGTCCGAGTCAGTATTCACAGGGAGCGGTGGGTGCCAGGCCTCGCCCACTGGCCTCCAGGACGAGTGTCCAGGCAAGTTGGAGACCAGGGGTCAGGGGCGCGGAAAGATGAAAAACAGGCCAAATTCAAGTCCCAAGACAGCTCAGTGTGTTTGCTGTCCACTGCCTCAGTTTACCTACTCCGAAAATGGTCCAGGAGAAGCGGAGCAGGGTTGGCTCCAGAACTGGGGTGGGGGCCACCTAACAAAGCCCCAAGCCCTCTTCTTACTCCGCCGAGGTCATTTCCGTTACCCTGAGATGGGTGAGTGGGAGTTGGAGGCACGGGGGGCTCGGGCCTCCGCCCGCCCAGGGCCACACTCGGGGTCCAGCCCCCACCTGGCATGCCCCAGGTCACCAGCAGTGGCTCCTGCGTCTGGCCCTGGCCCTGGGCGACGGAGAACTGGGAACCCTACACCCGGGCCCCTCACGCTTACTTTCTTTGTTGAAGAAACAAAACCCTCAAGATTCATGTACTGTATGACGGAGAGAGAAAAAGTACCTAATGTTCCCCAAAAAGACAGTATATTTTGTACTTTGTAAAGTGTTAATTAAAATGGAGAAAACGATGTTGGCTGACAGCTGTCTGACTTGTTCGGATGCAGGGCCACCGCTCATCCCCCACCCTGTTCTCCATATTGGGGGGGAGCATAGTCGGAGGGGCAGAAAAGCCTCCCGGCCCAACACCCAGGACCAGAGAGGAAACAGCCCCAGCACAGAGGGGTGTGTTCATTACCGGATGCTGCAGAATAAGTTGCCCCAAAACTTAACAGCTTGAAATAACTGTCCGTGTGCCCCGGTTTCTGTGGGGGGTGCGGGGGCGGTTGGGGCAGTGCTGGCTCGGAGCCCCTCACCAGGCTGCCACCATCTGCAGTCTTGGCCGGGACTGGAGGGGCCCCTTCCAGGGTGGGTCACTCAGCGCCTGCTGTTGGCAGGAGGCCTCGGCTCCTCTCCACGCAGGTCTCCCCGCAGGACTGCTCCAGGTCCTCACAGTGCGGTGCGGGCCTCCCTCAGAGCTCAAGATTCAAGGGCCAAGGTCAAAGCCAAAAATGTCCCCCCAGACTCAGACTCCATGCGCCAGCACCACCATACCCAGCTGACCTGACGCAGCAGGAGACCACACCAGAGTGAAAACCCAGGGCCAAGACCCCTGGGCCATCCTGGAGACGGGCTTCAACGCTGCCGGCCTCTGGCAGACAGGGCCTGCTGGTGGGGGGAGGGGCCACGTCCCCCACGACTGCCCTGCCCTCTGGCTCTTGCCCTCTCGGCAGGTGGGCACTGGGCTGCCCAGGTAAGAGGCCTGAGACCAGCAGGTCCTGGAACTTGGACACCCTTCACCTGCCCCTCTCCGATGTTCTCCGTGGGGGCAGGGGTGAGCAGGGCAGGCCGCGCCCACACACCCCGGCCGCGCACCTCCCCCTGCCCCGCAGGAGCAGGGCGCTGGAGACGGGAGTGAGGGGGGTGCTGGAGCTCTCACCGCCCCGAGCCCAGGACAATCCTGGCTGCTCTGAAGGCTAATGCCCCTCAGTCCTTCAGATACCTGCAGGTGCCATGACATCTATGGAGACTTTTTTTATTTCTGTTTCATATCTTTTACTCATTGATATGGTCACTTAATTTTTAATATGTTTTCATTGACTTTTTAGAGAGAGAAACATCAATGTGACAGAGAAGCATCAATCGGCTGCCTCCTGCACGCCCCTACTGGGGATGGAGCCCTGACCAGGAATCAAACTGGGACCTCTCGCCCTGGCCGGTTTGGCTCAGCGGTTAGAGTATCCGCCTGCGGTCCGGAGAGACCCGGGTTCGGTTCCCGCTAAGGGCATGTACCTCGGTTGCAGTTTGTCCCCGGCCCTGGTTGGTCGTGCGGGTGGCAGCCACTCGATGTGTCCCTTTCACATCGATGTTTCCCTCTCTCTCTCTCTTCCTCTCTCTCCCTCCCACTCTATCTGTGCAAAAAGTGGAAAAATGTCCTCGGGTGAGGATTAAAAAAATAAATAAAAAGAGAAAAAAAAAAAACTGGGACCTCTCAGTCCATGGGACGACAATCCACTGAGCCACACCGGCAGGCCGGGCCGTGGAGACTCTTGATTACCCTAATGCTTGCAAACCAGTTGCAAAGGTTTCCCAGCGCTCACTCACTCACTATCACCCAGGCAGTGCTGGGCCTTGTGCCAGGACTGGGTCCCAGATGAACCTGTGATGTCCAGACGGAGCTGCTCTAGGAGGCAGAGACAGCTGCTCCAGGGAGTGCAGTGCCAGGCTGGGCCACAAGGAGGTGCTGTGCCCTGGGACTGGGGAATGACCTCTGTGGCAGTAGGGGAAGACCAGGAAGCCAGGATCAGAGTTGAGCTTGATGAGGCAGGGGTTGGGGGTGGGAGAACCTAAGCAGAAGGAACAGCCAAGGCGCAGGGGCCCTGGAGGGCACTGTAGCTGGAACTGGGGGTAGGGGTGAGGAAATGGACAAGGCTGGTGGAGGGTGAGGCAGAAATGCAAGGCGGGTGCTCATGCTGGCCAGGAGCCTCGGGTTTTCTACAGGCCAGTGGGGAGCTGTTGAGGACATCTATGCAGGAGACCACTTAGCCTCTGGATGGTGGGTCTGGGTTATCAACTGTGGTGACAGAAAGAGGAAACCGGTGGTCTCGGTTCCCGGAGAGATGACTGGCTGGCTCGGGCCTTCCCGGTGCAGGCAGGTGGTGGGGCAGTTGTGGGTGTAGAGGACTGGCTGACATCCAGCCAATCCTCACAACTGAATGTGCCCCGCCCCCCACCAGAGCATTATTCCTGCTGGGAGCGGCTTTGGCTGCTGCTTGGCAGGGTTCCCACCCCAGAGCAATTGGAACCCCCGGGGGAGGGGGACCCATGCCAGGACTCCACCCGAAGGTCTGATTCCACCGGGTTTGGCTCAACATAGTTTTAAAAGCTCCTCTACTTGCTCTCGAAAGGTAACAAAAAACACAGGGCCACCGAAGGAAAGAGCATCACCTGTGGTCGCTTTGCCTCCTGGTTTTATTATGTGATGTTCAGCTGGGTGGGGCGGGGGCGTCAGGGTGGGAAAAGCTGGGAAAAACAAGCTCTCCAAAGGGAATGTGTGGGATGGGATCGTGGGGATGCTGGCACCCCAGAGACAACACATGCTCAAAAACCACTGGACTGTACACTTTAAAATGGTTTATGTATGCGACTTACATCTCACTGTTTGGAAAAGGGGACGCGCAGCGTGAAGGACCCCCAGGAAGAAATGCCATCTGACAGCTCGAAGTTCCCGGGGCACAGTGAAGGGCGCCCGGAGGAGGAGGGCGAGATGGCGAGAAGAACGACGGTTGTAGGGGAGCATCTCCTTTGAGGTGTTTTCTAAGAGTTCTACCCGAGCTGAACCAGCAGCAGCTCTGGCAGCCGGCAGCCAGACCCGCAGCCATCCCCACTCTGCAGAGCCAGGCACGAGGGGGTCCTGCTGTGGAGGGAGAGGTGTGGACAAGCAGGCAGGGCCTCGACCGAGCCGGTGGATACAGCCCACGTTGTATTCGGGAAAATACTCGGCGTCTTGGAACTCTGAATTACAGTGTGTTGTGCACTCCGTGATACAAGTATCAAGGTTAAAAACAGTTAATTTTAATTAACAGCCTCAACAATACCATTCCTAGGTATATACCCAAGAAAACGGACACTATTCACACACATGCTCATTTGGGAGTGTTCCAAAAATATAAAGCTGGGCCAATGTAAAACTTGTACATGAATGTGTTGGCATTGTTCACAATAGCCCAAAAGTGGAACCAACTGAAATGACGATCAACTGATGAATGAGTAACCAAAATGTGATACGTCGAAAATAAGGAAGGAAAGAACCTCCCCAGGTGATCCCACGGTGCAGCCAGGGCTGAGAAGCCCAGGGTTAAGGGCAGAACTCCACCTCCGTGGCTGCCGTGGCAGGTGGCCTCACTCAGAGGCTGGGCCAGAGGCAGCCGGCCCCCAGACGCACAAGCTGGAAGAGATGCATCCTTCTCACCCTCTCATCCCAGCACCTGGCAGGGCCTGGAGCATGTGGTGCTCAGGAGTGTGAACACATACCCCTTCAAGCCCCTGCTTCATCAATATTCTCCCGCAGCGGTAGAATCGCTTCGGCCACGAACCTGAGCCCGTTCAGTTTCCAGCTCCCAGGGTGGACTCCAGCGGGGCACTGTTCTGACGGGCATGGCACTTCAGCTGCCATTCTGCTGCGTCCTGACAGCAAGACGTTCCTGTGCTCCCCCACGGGCAGCCTCCCCACCACCACAGCCGACTCCTGGTGTGAGGATGACAAGTGTCTCAATTTACTTTTTTTTTTTTATCCTCACCCAAGGACATTTTTTTTGCACTTATCTTCAGATAGAGCGAGAGGGAGAGAGGGAGAGAAACATCGATGTGAGAGAGACCCATCGAGTGGCTGCCACGCACACGACCCCAACCAGGGCCGGGGACAAACTGCATCCGAGGTACGTGCCCTTAGCGGGAACCAAACCCGGGACTCTCTGGTCTGCGGGCCGACGCTTTAACAGCTGAGCCAAACCGGCTAGGACTGGCTTTACCCTTTTAAACATGACTGCTGAGCACGCACCTCAGTGTGGCCCCAGGTCTGAGAAGAGCACAGCTAGGACTCTAAACATTGTCTCCAGCTCAAGCTGAACCTCAGCTGCTGCTGCTCCATGTTCCGTGGCAAGATTTGTATGAAAGAAATGCTGGGATTGCTTCCTTTTTTAAAAAAGTTTTTATTATTTATTGATTCGAGAACGTCTATTTCTTGTTCCACTTATTTATGCATTCATTGGTTGCTTCCTTGATTAGGGCAGCTTGAGTCTGAGGGCAGCTGGGTAATGCACCTGAGAAAGGCAAGTGTGGGGTTCTGGGGGAGAGGCAAGCTCCTGGGGCCCCATCACAGGCGGGGCAGGTCCTCGAGTGAGGGCTGCCTCGTGGGGCCTGTGCCGGGTGCTGCCCTCAAGGCCTGAGAGGGTCTGCAGCTCCAGCAGGCAGCACGCTTAGACCAAGGCACTCATCCGTCCTGATGCAGCAACTGCGGGAATGGCCCTCAGAATGGTTTGAGCAGCTCCTGTTGCTGGTCAGGAGGCCAGGCCGTCAGGTTCTGGGGCCAGAGTGAAACGTGAGAACAGGGTGGATGTTCCCAAACGCGCGCCCGGGCTTTTACTGTGTGCGGGCGGTGTGGGCGCTCAGCCAGACCAGACCACGACCCGCCGTCCGAGTCAGCGCCATGTCGACAGCGAGGCTCTCGGCATCCATCTGGCTTGTCACTTGAACACAGTACGTGCACAAGAGTTTCCTGAATACATGAAAGTAGGGCCAACTATATTCAAAAAACAAGAATGGTCACGACAGAATTCTGAGTGTCAGGTGACGTGGCTGGGCGAGTGACATTTATTTGCTAAGAGGAGGTTTTGCATACCAGACGGGCATCCCCCAGTCCTACTTATGGGGTGGCAGCCTGCACACCTGGTGGGGGCTCGGGACAGAAGACGGGGACCCAGGCACCTGGGGAACTGTCCATGGAGGAACACTGGTGGCCACCCGGTAATGAGTCCCCACACCTCTCACGCAGCACCTTTCACTTGGGCTCCACACTGGCCTCGGCTACTGACTGCAAATACGTGAATGAACCTGAGTGTAAGAACAATCAGAGGACAAGTTGGAGTTGGCCCATGGTCATGTCATTTAGGGTGTCATTCACGTGCTCCCTAAAGTGAAAGGAGCCTGGAACTGCAAACTTTGACCTGACAGAGGAAAATGACAAACCACAGGAACCGAGCTGGTGGCACAGGCATCGTTGTGTTGAGCGCTGGGAGGGGCTGAGCATGGGGACAGCTACAGGAAGAGCCTGGTGGTGGCAGGTGCGCTCGGAAGACACTGAGTCTTAACTCAGATTCAGAGATGCCCCTTATACCCTGGCGACAGTGTCCACGTGGAGGCAGGTACTAGATCGGAATCTGGTGGGAAGCTTAGTGACCATTCCTATGTCAACAGAGGCCCCCCATCTCCATCCTCATCTGTCCCCAACCCCTGGGGAGCTCGCCCTCTGCATCACTATGTGCTTTAAGGCACGTATTCACTGAGGACTGATTAGTGTTCTTCACCCTGGTACGAGGCCCATCCAGTTCAGGAAAATGACAAATTGTTTTCCATTTTGTTTCAAGTTTATAGAAAAGCGTTGTTGTAGTAACACAGGAACTGGTCCACCACAAACAGTGGACCATGAGCCCAGATAAGGGGGCCTGGGGCCGCACCCCCAGACACCATGTGGCTGGTCCTTGCTGCCTCAGGTCACAGCAACCTGCCCGGTGACCTCGTCACATCACCCATCTCCTTCTGCTCTATTTTTCCATGGCCCACACAACTATCGAACACACTCTGCACTTTGCTTGTTTATTGTCCACATCGCCCCCTAAAATGTGAGTCTCGTGAGACGCACAAGAAGTTCTGCTGCCACGTGACCAGTGGGTGCAGCCCTGCACATCGGGGCCGTGAGCACTTGTCGAATGAGGGAAAGGAGGGGGCGCAGGCCGCTGGCGACTGAGCCGTTTGTGACGTATCACCAGCTACTTTTATACTTCATGATTTTCTTCCCATTGAACTGTGGGAGTACTGTTCAGAAGAGTTTCCAAGTAGCACTGTCTTCTACCGGCTTTTTCACTGGCTTGTAGTAGGCTTTTGATAAAGTTAATTTTTTGAAAGTTAGTTTTTGAAAGTTAATCTATATAAATGATCAGGTAAAAGAAAAAGGCCTCCTAAGTTCTTAAAAAGAAAATGACAGAAAATAGACTTTACTCCAAAAGAGGTTTTTAAAGTATTTCTTGTCAAGAATAAGACGAGTTAACATTACTAACAAATGTTTTTCACAATTTCTGGATCTTTCCTCCCCGAGGCTGGCACTCCAGCCAAGCTTTTGCGGGATGTTTGGAGCCCTGGGCCCACAAGAATCTGGCCCCGACCTGCTTCCTGTGGGGACTTCTCCACTTCCCAAGTCGGGCAATGAGAATGGTTCCACGGCTGGTGACAGCCGAGAGCCCGTGGGGGACGAGCTGGCGCCCACCGGTATTTCCAGGGAGAAGTACAAGCAAAGCATCTCGGCACGTGTCCCAGCAGCAAGCTGGCTGTGGACAGCTGACGGGAAATGGCTGGGTGGGAGAGGGACCCGAATGACCACCCCAGGCCCGGTCCCTCAGTCCAGTGGGCTCACCCAAATGCCTATCAACAGCTCTGCTGTGCTCCAAGGGGCTGTAAAAGCCCCCCTGAGCACTTCGTTCTGCAGGGCCTCCTTTCAAGATCAAACAAAATGCATGCTGTGAGAGCGAAGATTTCCTAAGACCAGTTTCTTGGGCCAGATGTGACACCAGAAGCCGTCAGTGTTTCCTGGAAAGAGCTGAGACATCCTAATTATCCTCACCCTGCCAGGGCCACACAGCTTCCTGCAGCTCAGCCTGGTAAAAGCAGCTGTTATGTGCTGAATTCGGCAGGTCTCATCAGGAGCAGGGACCATGTCCCAGGACTTCAGTGTGTACCTCCTAAGGGCTTTAGGAGGGTGTCACACTTCACGAAGGGCCCTGGTCCTCTCTGAGCCCCATCAGAACCCACTGGCTGCCTCTGCTAAGCTGTCCAAGTGGTTCTGAGGCCAGGGCTGGGCTAAGCGGGTCAGGCTGGAGAATCAGATGAATGACTTGGCCAGAGTCACCATGTGATCCACACCACACGCCACATCCAGGGGCTCCCCAGGCATCGTCACCTGAAAAACAAGACCCAGCACACGGTGAAGGGAAATGGCCACCTGGGAGGCAGACAGGCTTGGAGGTGGCCCCACTTGGGCCTGATCCACACTCTGCCTCTTGGTGGGAGACTTAGCCTCTCTGAGCCTTGGCTCCCTCCTCTGGAAATGGGGATACTTAGAGTCTCCGTGGAAACGGCCACCCCAACTCCCCACCTAGTCAACAGCAGGCATTACTGTCCACCCTTCCAAGAGGCCACCCTGGGCACAAGCACGAAGCCTGAGTGGACATCCCACAGAGGTCAGTCCCCTCTGAGCATGACCCCGCCAGAGGGCAACACCTGTTCTCAAGTCGGGTGCTCACTGGCCCTTCCTCGTGGTCACCGCCATGGCTCACAGAGCGGCTTGAGAAACCTTTCTCCTGCTCTCAGGCCCACTTTGGGAACACGTTCCCCCGGCCAGTGTCTTACCCACTCTGCCCACCAGCTCCAGCCCCACACGAGTCCTGTGCGCCCTCGAGGAGGGGTGTTTACTGGGTCTCAAAAGGTGCCAAAGGCCTGGCCAGCAGTCCAGCCGACACTGCCCATTCATCACAGGAAGGCCCAACTCTCAAGGTAACAGCAGAGAGTCCCCTGGGATACGGAAGCTCCGGCCTGTTTGCCTTTAAAATGACTCACTGTTCTACAGCCTGGCCTTGGAAATGGGTGTGCCCACGACTCAAGGACTTCCATACCCACATGGCCACACAGTGCTCCAGAAAAGGGGCACTTTTCTTTCTCTTATTTATTACTATTATTTTATTTTGAATAGGGAATGCATTCACACGCCCACAATATAAAATAACATTCAATGTAAAAGAATAAAAAGGCATTAAATACCTTTCACTACCACTGTCATCTCCTCATTCCCTATCTCCCCTCTGCTACGGAAAGTACTCTGACTGGCTCTCGTCCTTCCAGAGGTCCTTGGTGCAGGGAAGCAAACACCGTGCACGTTCTAAGACAGCACACCTGCACCACTTACCCCTCAGCCCTCAGCGGGACGCAATGCTGCTCTTCTGACCAGACCCAAACCTGCCTCCTGCCCTGTTGGCGGCACTCAGCCAGGCAGTGTGACAGCTGGAAAGGGATGTGTAACAGCCTGTGGAGCTCACTGAGCTTGAGAGGAAAGACCTAGTCCAGACGGCCTGGCCTAAAAGCCCAGAGGCAGCCACGCTGACCCCAGTGTGGTTCCTTGGTGGCGTGGGGAGACAAGTCCATTAAGGACTCCTGGCCACGAACAAATGGACACTGGTAACCAAGTTGTGCTTCCCACCCTCTCCTCCCTAAACAAATGTCTTCAGCAAGGGCTATCAGAGAAATCACTACACAAACAAGAAGCAGTGCCCAGTGCATCGCAAAGGCATTACAGGCTGGCCTCTGTGGACCGGGCCCAGGTGAACTCATCGCAACCTGCCCCAGGCCCTTAGGGCACATCTTGGTGACCAGTGCTGGGGAAAGTGCCCCTCTCCACACTGCCCTGCAGCCAAGCTGCTGCACTGACGCACCTATGTCCTAATTCCGCCAGTCCGCTGGCCATAGGCGCCCAAGCAGAGTGAGCCACTTGGCCGTGGTACGCGGGCCAGGACGGCAGTCTTGGCCGAGAAGGGAAGCGCGGGCCGGCCTGAGGCCCTGCCTCTCCGTGCAGAGGTGGGAGGCTCCCCCAGCCTCTGAACCCAGTCCAGAAGAAGAATGCCCGTAGCCATGTTTTATTTTTGTCCTCGTCAAGGTTAAAAGGAGTTTCTATTCTAAACCAATTTACACTCACAACATTATTGCAAAAGGAAACAGTTCTAAAAACCAAAAGCACATTTAGCCTGAGTGACTTAAAAGTTTAAGCAGACTCAGTTTAGGAACATCTCTCTCCACAATTACATGTTCTTAAAACAAGCGCCCCCCCCACCCCCTCCCCCACCAGGAGACTTGCTGCTTCTTCAACTTGGCTGCATCTGAAATTTCCTTCCTGGCACCAGGCGAGCAGGCTGAGGAAGGAAGAGAGCTCAGCCGGCAAGGAGGCCCTGCCCCAGAGCGTCCACAGCACCTCTCCTGGGCCTCGGAACCACTAGGGCCTGTGGCTACTGAGGTGGCCGTGTAAGAAAGATGCCTGGAAGTCAGAGGGTGCTCCCAGTGTGTGCTCCCAAACCTAAACTGGTACTGACCAGAGGGCCCAGAGTGAGGGGCAGCACAGCCTGCAGACAGTCCCAGATTCACATCACAGCCCCAGCAGAGCCTGAGCTGGGCCAGCCCTCTGACTCCTGAGTCAGTGCCCACAGGCGCACAGTGGGGGACAAGCCCCAACCTTCACACGGCAGCTCTGCCGCCCCCTCCGAAAGGCGGACTATCTGTCTGCTAAAGGCGAGTGCTCTTCCTGGCGCTGCAAGGTGAAGGCCATTCAAAACTTCCCAGTAGCCCATTCCCAAGCCTACAGTGCTGCCATTTAGGTCAGAGGGTCCTGTGAAGACCGCATGACACCTGCAGTGTTTCCACCTCTACACACGTCCTCCTCTCCCCCGCTAGGGACCCTGGATGTCCAGCTCTGGCCCTCGCAGAGGAGAGGGACTACAGGGAGGAGATTGGCATCTCAGTCAGACACAGCTGAGTCTGAACCTTGGCTCTGCTTATGAGACGTGTGACCTTGAAGAAATCACTGGACCTTTCTGAGCTCTGAGTATCCATGTGTAGCAGGAAAACATCCTGAAAAGCTTCAGACAGAAAGAGTTACATCAGTCGGCTCCAATGTCGCTGCCTGGGCTTACATACTGAGAGAAGCCCAGGTTCTGAGTCCAACAAGAACTAGTCACTATGCTTGTAGGAGCTACATATAAGACTTGACTCTTTCTTTTCTTCTTGGAATACTTTTTTTTTTTAAGCTTATCTTTATTGTTGAATGTATTACAGATGTTTCTCATTTTTCCCCCATTGACCCCCTCCTCCCCACTCCCACCCAGCTCCTGCCTTTCCCCACACTGTTGTCTGTGTCCCTTGGTTATGCATATATACATATAAGTTCTTTGGTTTACTTCTTCCCACCCTCCAACCCCCCTTTCCTTTGAGGTTTGTCAGTCTAGCAACCAATTTGTACTTCTTAATCCCTTCACCTTTTTCACTTATTCCCCCAACTCCCCTCCCACCTGGCAACCAACAAAATGTTCTCTGTATCTATGAGAATGTTTCTGTTTCTGCTTGTTCATTTTGTTTGTAGATTCAATTGTTGATAGATATGTATTCATTGCCATTTTGTTTGTTCATATTTTTTATCTTTTTCTTCAAGAAGACCCTTCAACATTTCATATAATAACGGTTTGGTGGTGATGAACTCCTTTAGCTTTTCCTTATCTGGGAAACTCTTTATATGTCCATAGATTCTAAATGACAGCTTTGCAGGATAGAGAAATCTTGGTTGTAGGTTCTTGCTTTTCATCACTCTGAATACTTCTTGCCACTCCCTTCTGGCCTGCAGAGTTTCTTTTGAGAAATCAGCTGACAGTCTAATGGGAACTCCCTTGTAGGCAACTAACTGCTTTTCTCTTGCTGCTTTTAAGATTCTCTTTGTCTTGAACCTTTTGAATTTTGATGATGATGTGTCTTGGTGTAGGCCTCTTGGAGTTCATCTTGTTTGGGACTCTCTGTGCTTCCTGGACTTGTATGTCTGTTTCCTTCACCAAGTTAGGAAAGTTTTCTGCCATTATTGTTTCAGATAGGTTTTCGATTTCTTGTTCTCTCTCTTCTCCTTCTGGCACCCCCAAGATGCGAATGTTGGCACGCTTGAAGTTGTCCCAGAGGTTCCTTACACTATCCTCATTTTTTTTGGATTCTTTTTTCTTTTTGCTGTTCTGATTGGGTGTTTTTTGCTTCCTTATATTCCAAATCGATGGTTTGCTTCTTGGCTTTACCTACTCTACTACTGAATCTGTGTAAATTATTCTTTATTTCAGTTAGTGCCTCCTTCATTTCTGACTGTGCATCCATCATTTCTGACTGGTCCTTTTTTATGCTCTTGAGGCCCTCACTAAGTTCACTGAGGTTCTCACTAAGTTCATTGAGCATCCTTATAAGCAGTGTTTTGAACTCAGCATCTGTTAGGTTGCTTATCTCCATTTCACTTAGTTCTTTTCCTGGAGTTTTGATCTGTTCTTTCATTTGGGACCTGTTTCTTTGTCTCCTCATTTTGGCTGCCTCCCTGTGTTTGTTTCTGTGTGTTACTTAATGAGAGTTATGGGGCTTGCTGAGACCAGATGCTGCTTTGAAAGAATTTAGAAAAACCTGAAGCAGGATCCAAGACAGGCCAATCCTATGGTAAAGCAACTGGCAACAGCTTGGGTGGGTCTGAAAGTTGGGTGGGGCATGGCCTCAGGGAGTCAGCAGGGCGGGGCTACCAGTGTGAGCCAGGTTGCTGGAGTCCCAGATATGGCGGCTGTCTGCTGCCCCAGGGAAGGGCTCACCAAAGGATCAAAGGCCTCTGACAGCACGTTTGTCCCAAAGAAAGCCCCCTCTCCAGCCCTCGATCCAGTGCCAAACAGCTCAGTTCTTCCCTGTATGTCTCTGGCACCCCTCGAGCTGCCTCCCCTCCAAGCTTAGAGGGAGTGAGTCAGAAAAGTTTGTGCGTGGGCCCTTTAAGAGGAGCTGCCTGGGGCTCCAGCCACCTCAGCCTCCCTCACAGCCTCAGTTCCCGCTGGTTTTTCCAGCAGGAAGTTATAGGGATTCTCTTCCTGGCACTGGAACCCTAAGCAGGGTGCCTGGTGTGGGACGGGGACCCCTCAGTCCTCAGGGAGGACCTTCCCAGCCGAGATGTCCTCCTGATTTTTATCTGCCACACGTGGGTGTGGGACCAGCCCATCCGCCTCCACCCCTCCTACCATAGTTGTAGGACTTCCATTCAGCTTGATTTCAGGTGACTTTGAATGATGGTTGTTCTGTAGTTTAGTTATAACTTTGATGTGGTTGTGGGAGGATGCGATCACCTACGCCGCCATCTTGACCGGAAGTCATCTATTCTTGGAATACTTTTTAAATCATGTAACACAGTCCCCGCCGAAGATTAATAACAAAACAGTTTCTTAGAGATTATAAAAATCTCCTATAAATTTTAAGTGAGTACAGCAGAATAGACAGAAGCAAGGTCCAGCGACCCAACAACAGATGGATCGAATCTGTAAGGAATCCAGCCTGGTTGATCCAACCCTGGTTCCTGCCACCACCTCTGTCCCGACCTCTGAGCCTCGGCCTTGCGTCTTCGAGCTGGCAGGCCATCAGATCTCAGCCCCATCCTTTCAAGCTCTATCCTTCATGCTTCCCCAACCAGAAGGTGACAAGGGAACAAAGCAGCCCCACAGTTAGTGAGGGCTCGACGGATGTACAAGAGGGACGATGGTTTGGCAAGAAAGCAGCCGAGCATCCTTCCCCTGATGGCACAGGTGCTGAAGCCGACACCCCAGAGGGAGGAGTAGGTGAAGGGGTCTGGTCTGACCAGCAACTGGTGTCAGCCCCCAGCAGCCTGTTGCTTCCAGCTCAACAGCAGGGCTCAAGCGTGGCTCAGCCACCTCGACGGGCATTCCCAGTCTCAGTGCGTGGCTGTCCTTCGTCTTCGCTCTGATCTGGAGGAAGGCAGGGCAGCCCCCCGTCACAGCTGTCATTCACCCAAAACCCAGCTGCTTCACTGTCTCTTGAGCTTCTCCTCAGAAAGGCCTTTTGGGTGGGGTTCAAGGAAGGGCAGTAAGGACCTACCCAGAAAACAAGCAGGATGTCTAAATCCACATTAAGACAGTCACATCACTTGAGCTGCCATCCACTGCCTGCCGACTGCCTCCCCACCCTCACCCGCAATGGTATTTCCAGGCGCAGGAACAGGCAAGCGCAGCCACTTGGGAACAACTCTGATGCACACCCGTTTTTTCCTGACAAGTCTAAAGTCTCCATTTTGACCTGTTCTCTTAGAAACTGCACCTACTGTTGTTATAAAGGAGTTAGGGCCTGCCAAGTTCACCGGGACCCAGGGGAGTCAGCAACCAAAGGAGCAGCAGTGGAAACAAGCCCCTAAAATACCGAAGAACCTCAAAACACTCTGCCGTGGGCTCTGAACAGACAAACCCTTATTTAAAGTATACATTTATTTTGCATTTTTGGCATGTATTTTTAAAAGATACTTGACACAATTTCAAAGCACATTATTAAAGTCAAACTTGTTAAAGCGCTCAGGCCCACGCACGTGCGTTCCTTAGGCAGAGGCTGCCCCGGAGGGAACGCCAGACCCCAGTCCTGGTGGCGGCCTCTGCGACAGGACACAGGAAACGGGTTTTTCATACTACACTCTGAACCAAGGACATATGTTCTGAATTCAAAAAAAAATAGCTCTTTTTTAGAACTTAAAAAACTTAGTAAACAACACTAAGATAAACTGCAATTGAAGAAAGAACTTTTCCCCTTTCATTTTGAAATGAGCCTTTTTGTCTAATGGCATCCTCCCCTAAGAAAAGCCTTTATTTCTTCACTTTGGTGGCTGTGGTAAGGCATTCTAAATATTAAACATCCTGCTTTCTTTTAAATTCACTGTAAACATTCCTGTGCAGGGGCCTCTGCAAACCAGCTCCTGGCGTGCCAACTTCTTCATTTCAAACCTCCCTGTCGGCGCCCAGGGCCTGGCGGCACCCGGCCTGCAGCGTGCTCCTCTCTGAAGCGCGCTCTGTTTCCCTGCTCGGCATCCCCAAGGGCAGCCTCTGAGGAGGCTTCTGACAGGGCACCACAAAAGGAACCCCGCACAGGCCATCCCCGCCCAGCGCTCACTCGGTAGGCCCCAGCAATGAGCAAAGGGCAGTGAACCTGCAGCCAGAAGAGCTGGTGCTAGACTCTGGCTCTGGTTCCTCACCTGAGCAGCCTCACCTGATGCCGGGAGCAGGAGGAGGGCAGCCGGGACCCGGAAGGGGGGCAGTCCCAGGGACCCGGTGCTGCCCATCAGGTGGAAGCCCACCCAGTCCAGTCTTACCCTCCACGGGAAATACTGGTCTTCCAGGCGGCCAATTCCCAGGCACCCTCGGATGTTCTTGCCCCATACAAACAGCTCTCCTTTGTCTGCAAAGAAAGAAAAACGGTGGCTTGGTTGGGATGAGGCCAAGGGCAAGTCTCCAAGAAGAGGAAGGGTCATGAGAACAGGCTTTCCAGAACCTGGTACAAACAGAGCCCAGTGTTAAACTTCAACTTCTACCAGACAGTAATGCTTTCTTTGAAGGGAAAAGTATACTGCCCTCATACCGAAAACATGTCCAAGCCCAGATTTGCACCTTGTCCCTCACATGGGAGATGAGTATGTGCGCAGAGCAAGGGCCAAGGCGGCTCCCACACGGCCCACTCTGCTTATACCCCCTGCATATGCCCTTCGCCCATAGCTATGTCCAACCAAACCCTGCCCTCCACAAATCCCAAAATCTGAGCATCCTCAAAGTAGGATGACTGTCATTCCTTGTCTGGGTTTCCGCATCTCAGGAGTACTCAGTCAAGTGACACGTGGTGCCTGGGTACCTCTGTGGGCCAGGTCTTGGTCTATGTGTTGGCAGGTAGAACAGGACAGTAACTAAACATGCTTGGTTCCTGTCCTCATGGGACTAGTTGAATAACTAGAAATAAAAGACCAAACTAGTACACACATGCTTACAAACTGTAAAAAGTCCCAAGAAGGAAAAGGACCAAGAGGCTGCTGCAGAGGATGTCTCAGGAGGCTGCATGTAGCTCAGGGCCCTGAGGATGCCAGCCTCCACGAAGGGGCCCAGGCCTGGTGGGGCAGCCTCCCACCACCCAGCCAGCCTTCAGTTCTGACTTCCATCCACATCAGCTTTGGCCACTCCTTGGGAGCAGTGACCCCAATTAGCCACCCCACATCTGGCAAGCAGAGGTAGAAAAGACATGGAAAAGCCAGGACTAAAGTAATATGGGCTGATTAAATAGGAATCCTCTTGTTACAAGCTGTCAGAGCCCCTCTGGTCTGACCATCACCCTTGGTCCTCTACCCTCAGATTTCACTTGTTTAACAGAACAATTCCATCCGGCCTCAAATGTTAGCAGACTTCAGGGTCAACCAAGCAACCCCAGCTCCCGCTGGCTATATGCAAACTCCAGGCACAGACAGGGAAGCCTGAGGTCTGGTGCTCCCTCCACTGAGGGACAGGAACTGGCACTTAGAGGCTGGCTGCTGCGTCTAGGGGAGAAGCTACACAGGGATTTCATTTCCGTGTGACCCAACCGGCCACATGGCATGATGGCAAGCAGAAAATAGTCTGCTCTGGTAGGACACTTCCTGTGGGCGTCCAGGTGCGTGACTCTGCACACAGTGGGTGCCTTAGAACACCCTGGAAATCAGATCATCAGTGCCTCCAGAATTAGTCCACAACGACTCTTATTTACTAAGCCTAAGTAGCTTTGAAAACTCACGTGAACTAGGCTCATCTGCGATGGACGTGGCTGCCTCTGCCTGTGCGGGTAAGGGAGCCTCCACCCGCCAGCACGGCCACCAGTGGGCGCTGGCTGTAACGCCAGCCAGGTGAGACCCCCGCCCAGCAGCACAGCATCCCAACCGCCGAGCGCCTCCTGGCCCGAGCCTGGTGCACAGGCAGCACTGAATGGTGATCATCTGGAACAGGGCTCACACGGCACTGGGCCAGAGAACACAAACAAGGATGACCCGAACTGACTGTCCCAGCCAGATGTTTAAAAGAAAACAATTACTTACCATGAGACAAAAAGGTTTTTTAATTGCAAGGAAATAGTGAATTTGCATGAGAATCACAAAATGAAATGAAATTAATACAGTCTGAGGATTCAAGTCAACTGCAGAGGAACAGACCGAACCGCCGTCACTGTGGAACAGGAGATGCGGTCAAGGGAAGCACACGTGCTAGAGGCCCGCAGTGGCTGGGTGCTGTGGTGCGTCGTCCGGTGGACCTGAGAAAGTCTCCATCCCCTCTGGCATCCTCTCCCCCAGCACTCTGGAGAAATCGGGCAGATTTACTTCCACAAAACCACAGGATGGTCTTACAAGTGTGCCCCTTGCCATCCCACGTTCCTGGGTCAGATCTGGGTTTGGGCTTGGCCAGGCAGTGGGATTAAGCCCCACATATTCATTTCCTAATTACCTACCATGGATTTGCCAAACCTCTGCTGGTTTCCCCCAGCACCCCAACATACTCAAGGGTCCCCTCTCCTACCACCGATTGGTATCCTCTTGAGAAAACTCACTTTCACATTAGACTAACCACAAACCAAATGAACCAAAACAAAACTACAGGATGAAAAAAAGATACACATTATATAACCTCAAGCCAAACAACTTCTGGATTAGCTGCTCTCTTTAATTATCCACACAAGGGCACCACTCCACCGGTGGATGGAAACTGAGAGCTGCCCAGTCTGGGGCTGCACCTGAGAGAGTGAAGCTCTGTCCGTCTCTGGGCCGCATGGCTTGGTCACTTACTGGTAAGGGCAGCAAAGTGGCTGAGTCCACATCGAATGCGGGAAACCTGGACTTCTGGGTTGAACTCCATCAAGCCAAAGAGAGTGGGTGGAATCATTTCTGGAAGAGCAGTTTCCAGTAGGTTTGGTCCTTTCCCAAGAATTCCATAGCCCCAGACAAAAACATGTCCTTCTCCTACATTACAGGAAAAACAACGGTCAGTAAGTCCAACCAAGAGCAGCCCTCACTCACTGGAAACGCGAACGGCACCAAGATGCAGTACATCCACATGCATTTTTTTCTCCTTGCTTGGCAAGAACATGCTGACAGATATTTAAAATAATGTTTCTTTTCTCCTCTTCCAAATTCTTGCTTGTGGAGTATGTCTAGCCAACTCACCAATCTCAGAATACAAACTTCCCACATCTTGAGGGTAACCTGGACAGGACCAATCCATAAATCACCCAGAAACCCCATGTGAACACAGGAGAACCTTCGAAGGACAGTTTTTCCTAACTGCTCTATGTTCCACATTGGTCGGAAGACCAAGCCAAGTACTAAACAACATTTGGCCAGATTCCTAAAACTCTTAGAAATGATTTTTTGGTTATAAAAAGTTTAATACTCATCAGCAGTACCAGATGTTTAATCCCAGAGGCATGGCTCTCAGTATCTAAACCCTAAGGCTCTTCTCCTATCTTGTTTCTTGGCACAGCTCTCTGGAGAAGGCAGAGCGGGAGTCTCTGGCCCAGCTAAGGGACAGGGAGAAAATGCACTCCCCCTTTCAGAGGTCTGCTACAGAATTACTAAGCTCTGAGCTGTCTACATAAAGATCACGCTGTCATCTCTGTCAGAATGTCACCTCACCCTCTATTAGCTGAACTCAACCTGCCTGGATCTTCCCCAGCCACATTCCCTTCCTTGGGATGAGGTCTGCTGCCTATGAGTCCAGTGGGCACTGACCCTTCCCTCTCCAGCCCACCTAGAGATGCCCAGAGAGTCTGCAAGAGGGTCTCACCATTTAACACAGCACAGCCTGTGCCACCGCAGGCAGCCTGCTTCACCTTGCCCACTCCCGAGAAGGGTAAGCACCGGGGGACGTTCACCTGAATCAAAGGAAGGGTCCACACTGTTAGGAAGACAAACCAGCAAGAACTTGGAAATAATCTGGTCTTGTGTACAGAATACACAAGTACCATTCATTCATTCACACCACAGGTATTTCCAAAACACTGAACATATGCTAACCGTCTAACTGGGTGTTGGAAAGACGAGGGGAATAAGAAGCCAGTCCCTCTCTTAGTCTAGTGGGAGGTAGCTGCCAGCCCAAATTAACATAATTTGTGCCGAATGCAGTGAAGGCGTACAGGGTCTCTGAGAATGAATGTCAGGGAGACCAATCTAGTTTGGGGGGAGGAGTAGTCAGGGAAGGCTGCATGGTCTCCTGCGACCTGAAAGATGAGAAGAAGTAAGAGGCAAGGGGAGAAGAGCAGGATATGACAAGCAGGGGAGATGGATGTGCAAAGGGAATGAGGTGAGCATGGCACATTCGAGGAGGTTAAACCAGGTCAGAGGGGCTAAAGCAGGGGACGGGGTGGAATACAGTGCAAGATGCTGGTGGGGAGAGGGGGCCAGACCATGCAGGACGTTATGGAGAAGGACCAGAGTGGGGGGATGAGCATGAGCTCACTTTCAGACCTACTGAACTCGCAGTGCCTGCAGACGATCAACTGAAATGGCAAGTGCTCCTTAGTGATGTCTGGAACTCGGGTATGTAAGCTGGAAAGTCATCAGTATATAGACGGCAAATGCAGCCAGGGGTATGGATAAGATCTTCTAAAGGGGGAATATGGAGAAAAAAAGAGCAAAATCCACACCATGAGGATCCTCAACATTTAAAGGCCTGGCACAAGAGGGAACCAAGTAAATGAGACCAAGAAGACACGACAAAAAAGACAAGAGAGCACTAGAAGAGTCTAGTAACGGGGGCAAAAGAAAGCATGGTTTTCACGAAGTGGTCATGGTCAATGTCAAATGCTGCTGAGAGGTCAAGAAAGATAAAGAGTGAAAAATGTTCTCCAGACTCTTATTATTTTTAGCAACATGGATGCCATTGGTAATTCTATCAAGAGCCACCCAGCAAACTAATAAGGTGGAAACTAAGTGAGACAGACTACAAAGTGAATGGGAGATGAGGAAACAGTAAGTAAATGCAGCCCCTGAGACGCCTGTCCTAGGAGGAAGCAGGGGGTGAAGCAAAGGGCTAGGGGTAGGGAGAATGGAGGAGATGGAGGAGTCCACACAGGGTTTTTTAAGATGGAAGACCCATAAGACAGGGGTAAAGACTGACAGAGGGACCAGGAAAGGACAGGCTGAAGTTATGGGAAAGAAGGCCCAGCAGATGGAGTATGGCTTCTGAGAAGGTGGAAGGATGGGATCCAGGACAGAGAGAAGAATCAGCTTTAGCAGAAGATACACCTCCTCCACTGCTAGAAAAAGGAATGGGTCCAGGGTGGGTACAGACACAGGTACGTGTTTGGGAGCCATAGTAGGAAACTGAGGGCATTCTCATCTGACAGCATCCGTTTTCTCTATTAAACAGGAGGCAAGATCTGCTGAGAGTGAGAGATGGGAGGGTCCGGGTTTGGAGAGTGAAATGTGGCCAACTTAGCTTTCCAGCAGGATTTGGTCTTGGCGCTTCTACTGAGGAATAACTTTGGAAAGATAGCTTATGAGTGTTTCAGTGACAGCCATGAATCTTCATAGATTCACTTTCAAATGGAGACAGCAGAAAGAGAACAGTTGACTCGAAAGGAGTGAAGGGGCTTACCAATGCAGAAAGTGTACGCCTAGATAAAGTCGGGCCGTCGGGGCTGGGGCTGGGCCTGGGCCTCTGCTGCCTGGCTCCCAGAGCCTCCTCCCCTCACTGTGCTCTGGCAGGAGGCCCGCAGCAAGCACTGAGAAACACTCTAGCAAAGCCACTGGAAACATACCACTGTTGTCACTGACAGGATGAGGCTCACAGTAAAGAATCATGGTTATGATGGGCTACTTCAGCGATGACGCCCAATAATCCTGGTCCCCTCCTATTCACCTTGTGTCATCCCCACCCTGAGTAAGGGCTGGACCTAGTGACTTGCTTCTAATGAGCAGAATACCAGCAAAAGTGAGGGGAAGCCAGAGCCAAGGTTCAGTGATGAAACCTTGGCTGCTGTCTCACTGGCACTCTCTTGCCTTCTCATTTGCTCACTCTGATGCAGCCCGATGCCATGTCACGAGCTACCACATGGAGAAGCCTACATGGCAAGGAACCATGGCAGGCTTGGCCAACGACTACTAGCTGGCCAACTACAGCGAGGAACTGGGGCCCCAGTCCAACAGTCTACAAGGACCTGCATCCTGCCAACCACCATCGGTGTGGCCCTGAAAGCAGAACCTTCCCCAGTTGAATCCTAAGATAACTGTAGCCTTTGAGAGTCAGAGCCAGAAGACACAGCTAAGCCACCCCAAAATTCCTGACCCACAGAAACTGTGAGGTAATGAGTGTTGTTTTAAGCCACTAAGTTTTGGGGTCATTTGTTATGCGGCAATATATAACAATGACATGATACTGGACCTGTCCCCCATGGGAAGGCCATGGGAAACATTTTTCTCAGACCTTGGCATTAGGAAGAACCTAATCTTACAGAAACAATGAATCATTTAAATGACCATGTTTTCTTCTTTGCTTTGGCCACTAGGAAGCTCAAAGCCAAATCTGCAACCACTTCTAGCCACTGAGCCAGATCACAGAGAACGCATTTTTTCATCTTTTTAGCTGATCTTTAGTTTCCTTTTGTGCAAGTTTCTTTATCATTAACATATATTCTGTATTTGCCAGAAGTTTAATGATATTAAAGAATAAAGAATGTTTTTTGTGTGTGTGTGTGTTTTTTTTTTATCCTCACCCAAGGACATTTTTCCATTTTTTTGTTCAGATAGAGTGGGAGGGAGAGAGAGGAAGAGAGAGAGAGAGAAACATCGATGTGAAAGGGACACATCGAGTGGCTGCCACCCGCTCGACCAACCAGGGCCGGGGACAAACTGCAACCGAGGTATATGCCCTTAGCGGGAACCGAACCTGGGTCTCTCTGGACCACAGGCCGACGCTCTAACCACTGAGCCAAACCGGCCAGGGCTAAAGAATGTTTTTTAAATAGTCCTTATCTTTTAGAGATACATACTGAAACTTCTATAGATGAAGTATGATATCAAAATAATCCTAGGCAGAGTAGATGGAATTAAAGATGGGACAAAACTGGCCATTAGGGAATATGGGTTTTTTGGGGGTGGCGGGAGGTTAATGAAAATGTCTGGCATTAGACAGTGGTGATAGTTGCACATCCTTGTGACTTACTAAACACCACTATTTTATATACTTAAAAATTGTGAATTATATCTCTATTTTTAAATGGGCCATTAATTGGTAATTGTTGAACATGGGTCATGGGTATATAGAGATGAATTATGCAATGAGCTCTCCTTTTTGTTTATATTTGAAGTTTTCTTTAATAAAATGTTTAAAATTCTACTGTAGTTTGTATTAATGGTGTCTTGCTTCAGTGACAAGGATGGGCTAGTGGTGAGGAGAGGCAGGGCTTCTGGAGGGCTGCTGGTTTCTACTGCTTGATCTGGGTGGGGTCACACAGGAGTCTTCATCGAGCTGCTCACTTATGATCTGTGTGCTTTTAGGACACGTATGTTCCATTGCAACAAAAAACACACTGTGACATCATAGGAACTGACGCAAAGAGCCTCGTATCCCCTTTAGAACAAGACAGGGTACCCAGGCATACCAAAAATGCTGCTCTAAACCAGGACTGTCTTATCAAAGTATTGATAATAATGGCTTTTGAACCTAAGCTTTCTTTCTGGGCTCCAATGAGACTGTCAAGAACGTGGAACCTTGAAGAGGCAGTCTTACAATAGGTTAGGCCTTAACATTCTACCACTTTATACATCACACTTTGGGGAAGAACCTCTTATAAATGTCCTGAGCATGTCATATTTACACACCTCCTAGCACTGTGCTGTGACCTCCTACCTGTGTGGAGTCCGTGACAGAGGCCAGCTGCAGGTACTCTGAGTTGCCCCAACCGAAGAGGTCTCCATCAGCAGACACAGCCAGGCAACAATCACCGTAGGTGGCAGTCTGGACAATGTTCACTCCCGCAAGGTCTCCACCCAGTTTGGTAGGCGTGCTGGTGATATTGTAGTGACCCAGACCTAACACAATGGAAAAAACTTACTTTTAGTTATTTATTCTCTTACCACCTACACAGACTTATTATACGCCAAACACACTTTAAGTACTTGACAAACATCAAAAACCCTAATCTGTTCCTCTGTATGCCACCAACTTCCACCTCCATGTTCTTTCAGAGGAGGAAAAGGACGTAATTGTAATTGGATCATTTAAAAACCCTTGGAATTTTCTAGATCTGATTCAAAATAGAAAGCTTCTCAAGTGAAATCCCACTATACAATGAACATATCAGACCTTGCATATATTACAACAAGCAATTTCGAATGCGTTGCTGAGCTTGCTGGAAAATAAAGAAAATCTCACACAAACCCTCTACCCCACCTCACCCTAAAAAGTAAATGGAAATAGGCAAAGCAGCACGGTAAACAGTAAACAGAAAAGACAGGGCTTGCCTGAAGGGCAATGTCACTCTGAGCACTGTGATGGAGGGTAATCCCTGGGCAGCATACCGAGGCAAAACACTACAGCACAGATTCTGGCTTCCAGGGGCTTCCTCACTGAGTCAGACTGGCAGGGCCGTTGACAACAACCAAAAGTAAATCCAAATCCTCTCTAGGGGAAAGCATTTCCAACTTAGGCCCTTAGAGTTTCCACTAAGTAAATTCAATAAAATATGATATCACAATAAAAAATTACTAAACTCTTGCCCAGCTGGTATAGCTCAGTGGTTGAGTATCAACCCATGCACCAAGAGGTTGCCGGTTCGATTCCCAGTCAGGGCACATGCCCAGGCTGTGGGCCAAATCCCCAGTGGGGGGCGTGCAGGAGGCAGCCAATTGATGTTCTCTCTCGCCGATGTTTCTCTCTCTCTCTCTCCCTTCCTCTCTCTTAAAATCAATAAAGGAAAAAAAAATTACTAAACTCTTAAGGAAAAATGTCACTATGAGTAAGAGCAAACAGAACCAACACACGACCTATTTATACCCTCCAGACTCCAGACACTAGAATTATGATATACAAAATAAAAAGTAGCCCTGGCCAGTTTGGCTCAGCGGTTAGAGTGTCAGCCCCCAGATCAAAGAGTCCCAGGTTCAATTCCAGGACATATACCTCAGTTGCGCTTCATCCCTGGCCCCGGTTAGGGTCATGCAGGAGGCAACCAATCAATGTGTCTCTCTCACATCGATGTTTCTCTCTCTTTCTTCCTCTCTCCCTCCCTCCCACTCTATCTGAAGATAAATGGAAAAATGTCCTCGGGTGAGGATTAAAAATAAATAAATAAATAAATAACTCAGTGCAATGTTCAAAGAAATAAAAACAGGAATAAGAGACTACAGAAAAGGCCCGATAAATTTAAAAAGGAAATAACTAGCCCAGCTGGTGTGGCTCAGTAACTTGAGCGTCGTCCCATGGACGGAGAAGTCCTGGTTCAATTCCGGGTCAGGGCACACGCCCAGGTTGCAGGTTTGATCCCCAGTAAGGGGCATGCAGGAGGCAACTGATTGATGTATCTCTCTCACACAGATATTTCTCTCTCTCCCTCTCTTCCTTCCTCTCTCTCTAAAAAAATCAATAAAAACATTTTTAAAATGTTTAAAAATAAAAAGGATGCCCTGGCCAGTTTGGCTCAGTGGTTGAGCATCGGCCTGCAGACCAGAGAGTCCCAGGTTCGGTTCCTGCTAGGCGCACGTACCACAAAAAATAAAAATAAAAAAAATAAAAATAAAAAGGAAACTATTAGAAATGAAAAAGTATAGTTAAAAACTCAAATGGATGGACAAAAAGACAAACAACAATCATTAACAATCAGTTAATGCAACACTATAACTAATAAAGACTACAGGTATAGAATATATAAAGAATTCTTAAAAATCAGTAAAAAAAAAAGAAGTAAAAAAAATGGGTAAAGACACCACATACATTTCAGAGAAGGAAAAGCAAGACTGGTCAATTAACACATGAGAAGATGCTCACTCTCAGTAGTAATTAGGAAAATGCAAATTCAAACCTTAATGCAATACGATTTCACATCCACAGACAAGAGGAAACTTTCAGGAGATAATACCAACTTGGCCTAGGCTGTGGAACAACACCCTCCTGCTGTGGAGGTCACTTGTTACAACTATTTTGGAAAACAATAATCGGAATACATATGCATAACCTATAACCAGCACTTCCACTCACAGAATCTTCACTACCGCTCCCAGAATTCTTGAGCATATGTACAAGGAGACACACCGATGATCACAGAAACACTGCTTGTTATGTAACAAAAAGTTGTAAACCATACAAATATCTATCAACAAAAGGTGAATAAATTGAGGTGTATTCCATAGTAGAATATCATAGAGCTATAAAAATAAACCGCAGCAGGATACAAAATCAACACACAAACCTCAACTGCATTTCTATATACTAGCAGTGAATAATCCAACAAAGAAAATTAACAAAACAATTCTGGTTACAGTAGCATCGAGAGGAGTATAATATTTGGGAATTAACTTAATCAAAGAGGTGAAAAACTTGTATAATGAAAACTACAAAACACTGCTAAAAGAAATTAAAGAAAATATAAACAGATGGAATTTTCTAGGTCTGATTCAAGTTAGAAAGCTTCTCAAGTGAAATCCCACTATACAATGAACATATCAGACCTTGCATATATTACAACAAGCAATTTCGAATGCGCTGCTGAGTTTGCTGGAAAATAAAGGAAAATTCACACAAACCCTCTACCCCACCCCACCCTAAAAAGTAAATGGAAATAGGCAAAGCAGTATGGTAAACAGTAAACAGAAAAAACAGGGCTTGCCTGAAGGGTAATGTCACTCTTCATGAACTGGAAGACAATATGTGAAGATGTCAATACTATCCAAAGTGATCTACAGATTCAATATAATCCCTATTAAAATCCCAACAATATTTTTTGCAGAAATAGAAAAATCCATCCTAAAGTTCACATGGAATTTCAAAGGACCCCAAATAGCTAAATGATCATAAAGAGGAACAAAGTTGGAGAACATACACTTTGTGATTTCAACTTACTATGAAGCTTCAGTTATCAAAACAGTGATACTGACACGAAGAAACAGAGACCAATGGCACAGAACACTGTCCAGAAATGAAGCCTCGCTTATATGGTCATAAGATTCTTTGAAAGAATCCCAAGACCATTCAATAGGAAAAGGATAGTCTTTTCAACAAAAGGTGCTGGGAGAACTAGGTATCCACATGCAAAAAATTTAAGCGGGACCTTTAGTTAACACCATATACAAAAATCAACTCAAAATGGATCAAAAACCTAAACGTAAGGACTAAAACTATAAAATTCTTAGAAGAAAACCCAGAGTAAAAGTTTCACAACACTGGATTTGGCAATGAACTCTCAATATATGACCCGAAAAGCACAGGCAACAAAAGAAAAAATAAGTTGTTAAGAGAGCAGATCGTAAGAGCTTTTATCATAAGCAGAAATTTTTTTTCTATTCTTTTTATTGTGTCTGTGTGAGATGATGGATGTTAACTAAACCTATTGTAATCATTTCACAATATATAGAATTCAAACCATCATGTGGTACACCTTAAACTTACACAGTGATGTATATCAATTATTTCTTAATAAAACTGTAAAAAAATTTTAAAGAAAAAATACACTAATGAAAATTAAAATCTTTTGTGCATCAAAAGACACTACCAACAGAGTAAAAAAGCAACCCACAGAATGGGAGAAAATATTTGCAAATCAAATATCTGATAAGAGATTAATATTCAGTATAGCAAATTTAACTACAACAAAAAACAAACGACCCAATTGAAAAATGATCTTCAAAGAAGATATACAAAGGTCCAATAAGCACATGAAAAGATGTTCAACATCACTAATCATTAAGAAAATACAAATCACAAACGAGATAACACTTCACATCTATTAGGATGGCCACTATTAGAAAAATAAATAAATAACAAGTGTTATGGAAGATGTGGAGAAATTAGAATTTCATAATATAGCAATATAATGTTGCTGGTGGGAATGTAAAATTGTGCAGTTGCTATGGAAAACAGTATGGTAGTTCCTCAAAAATTTTTAAATAGAATAACCTTATGATCCATTCCATTTCTGGATATATATCCAAGAGAGCTGAGAGCACAGTCCCAAAGAGATATTTGTACACCCATGTTTACAGCAGCATTATTCCAATAGCTAAAAGGCAGAAACGGAAGAATGGATAAGCACAATGTGTTATATACATACAAGGGAATATTATCCAGCCTTAAAAAGGAAGTAATTCGGACAGATGCTAAACAATGGATAAACTCTGAGAACATCATGCTAAGTAAAATAAGTTAGTCACACACAAAAACACAAATACTGTATGATTCACTCATATAAGGCACCTAGAGTCAAACTCATAGAGGCAGAAAGCAGAACAGCAGTTGCCAGGCTGGGAGGAGGACAGAATGGGGAGTTACTGTTTAATGGGTATAAAGTTTCGGTTTTACAAGATGAGAGAGTTCTGGAAATGGATGGTGGTGATGGTTGCACAACAATATGGATTTACTTAATACCAATGAACTGTACATTTAAAAATGGTTCAGGTGGTGAATGTTATGTGTATTTAACCACAATTTTTAAGAATTGAAGAAAGCCCTGGCTGGTTTGGCTCAGCAGTTAGAGCGTCGGCCTGTGGACCAGAGAGTCCGGGGTTCAGTTCCCGCAAAGGACTCGTACCTCGGTTGCAGTTTGTCCCCGGCCCCAGTTGGGGTTGTGTGGGTGGCAACCAGTTGATGTGTCTCTCTCACATCGGTGTTTCTCTTCCCCCCACCCCACTCTATCTGAAGATAAATGCAAAAGTGTCCTCGAATGAGGATAAAAAAAAAATTTTAAAAAACAAGTTGAGGCTAAAACTGGCAAAACTGGCCTCCCCAGCTATCAGGGCAGGGGGTGGAGGGAGGAATGAACAAACTGCAGATATCTATAATACAGCTGATTCTTAAGAAACATAATGTTGAGCTTAAACCAAGTTACAGAAGATACATATAGTATGACCCCTAAAATAAGCAAAGTTAGTCAATACATTATGTGGGAATGTATGTGTGTCTGTGTATAAATTTAGGAGGGTAGGCAAATTTTGGGGGGAAGGCAAGCATAAGAATCAAGAGAGGTGCACACTCATAGAATCTGCAGTACTGACAATGTTCTAGGTCTTAAATTGGGTAATGGTTTCATAAATGTCGATTTTTTTTCTTTTATCCTCACTGAGGATATTTTTTTATTTTTAGATAGAGTGTAGGCGGAGGAGGGGGACATCAATGTGAGAGAGGTTGCCTCCCCCAAAGGCCCTGATCAGGGCCAGTGATCAAACCTGCAACCCAGGTACATGCCCTTGACCAGGAATCAGACCCGAGACCCTTTAGTGCATGGGCTGATGCTCTAACCACTGAGCCATATTGGCCACGGCAATAATGTCTTTTGATGCACAAGTTTTTAAATTCTCATGAAGATCAATTTATCTATTTTTTTCTTCTTTTACTTGTGATTTGGATGTCATATTTAAGAAAATGCTGCCTAATCCAAAGTCACAAAGATTATACCTATGCTTTCTTCTAAATTTAAGTTCTTACATTTATGACGTTAATCCATTTTGAGTTCATTTTTATAGATGGTGTAAATAGAGGTTCAAATTCATTCTTTTGCATGTAGATATCCAGTTGTCCCAGCACCATTTGTTGAAAAGACTATTCTTTTCTCAATTAAATGGTCTTAGCACTCTTGTCAAAAATAATACATCACAGCCCTGGCCGGTTTGGCTCAGCGGTTACAGCTTTGGCCTGCGGTCCAGAGAGACCCGGGTTCGGTTCCCGCTAAGGGCACGTACCTTGGTTGTAGTTTGTCCCCTGCCCCAGTTGGGGTCGTGCGGGAGGCAGCCGCTCGATGTGTCCCGTTCGCATCGATGTTTCTCTCTCTCTCTTCCTCCCACTCTACCTGAACAAAAATGGAAAAATGTCCTCAGGTGAGAATAAAAAAATAAATAAATAAAAAATAATAGATCACAGATGTATGGGTTTCCTTCTAGACTCTCAATTCTATTCTATTGAGCTATGCCTATGCTTATGCCAGTACCACCCTGTTTTGATTACTACTATATCTTTTAGTAAATCTTGAAATCAGAAAGTGTGATTCCTCCAACTTTGTCCTTCAAATTTTGGGGGGCTATTTGTGGTCCCTTGCAATTCCATATGAATTTTAGCATTAGTTTATCCATTTCTACAACTAAGGCAAATGGAATTTTGATAGAAATTGCATTGAATCTGTAGATTTAGAGAGTATTGCCTACACACATTCTTTTGTATATAATACATATAAATAAAAATATTTTTAAAAAGTAATTCAAAATGTTGAAGGTTTATGAAAGAATGGAATAGGATGCTCAGATAGCAAGTGAAAAGGAAAAGGAGAATAACTGATTTAGAAAGAAGGGAAGCCTTCACTGAGGAGGTGACAGCCATGCTGAGTCCTACAGAACAAAAAGGAGAGCAAAGAGCATTCCAGGCTAAGGAAATATCATGGGCAAAGACCCTATGGCATGGATTCGGAAATGGCAACAGAGTGAATGGAAGCTACACAGACCATCTCCCAAGACCAAACTGGAATTACAACAAAAATAAAGACAAATCGTCAGGAAAAAGCAACAGAAAAGCAGCTTGGAGGACCACATAACCATGGACACTGACTCAATCCTGGTAGGCTTGTGGAGACGCAAGAGGTGGGCTGGGAGCCCATGGTCGGTGGGCAGTAGCCTTAGCTGTGAGCAGTGCCCTCAGGTTAAACTCCCAAGCGGCTCCACAGTGCAGAGCCGGGACAGAGACTAAAACAGCCACAGCCACTCACCTTGAGCTCCGGCAGAGGGAGGGCGGACTGGACAGGAACTGTGTGGGGACACTCGGGAATTGGAGGGCGCTCAGAGCTTTTGATGAGTTGCAGCCACGCAGGACTGTGGTCATCTTACTCCTTCCCAGGGTCCTGAGGAGAGGCGGTGGCCCCTCCCTCGGAGATTCAACCCCACCCAGGTGGCCGTTGAAATGCAAACTGAGGCCCATTAACAACCAGCATCTGCCCCACCCTCGGGAAATCCCCTTATGCAGAGCAGAGCACCTGAGGGAGTTTTTCATTAAACTGAGAAGCCAAAGTTCTTCAGGAAACCGCAATGATAGCCTCCAGGCAAAAAGTTAGAGAATAACTGTACCATCCCTGGGCTAGCAAATCTAACCAGAAAAGTAAGACTTGACAGTGGTGTTTAATGTGGGTCCTCCTGGCTCATACAAACCCAGGAGAGGGAGCCACAAACAGCAGAACACCAACACCCACAGGGAAAATTTAGCAGGCTCAAAAGCCCACTGTGATAGCCAAAATGGTGAAACACAGAAACAAAAGCCAAATGAAAGAACAAGAGCCCTCTACTGAAGATGAGATAAGTGAGGTGCAGTTAGGCAAGTTAACAGAACTAGAATTCAGAGCCATGCTCTTCAGGAAGCTCAATAGCATGTGTAAGGACATGAACACCATAAGTAAAGACATAGAAATGTTGAAAATCAACCAGTTGGAAATTAAAAACCACCAAGAAGAAATGAAGAATGATATATCAGAAATAAAAAACACATTGGAAAGTCTAAATAGCAGAGTAGAGGAAGCTGAGGACTGGATCAGTGAATTAGAAGACAGGGTAGAAAAAATCAACCAATCAGAAAACCAAAAGGAAAAAATAATTTAAAAACAGGAAGATAGCTTAAGAGAACTGTGGGACAACTGGAAACGTAATAACATTTGCATCACAGGAGTCCCCAAAGAAGAAAATGAGCAAGGGTTAGAGAATATATTTGAAGAAATATTGACAGAAAACTTCCCTAATTTGGTGAAGGAAGAAGGCATTCAAGTTCAAGAAGCACAGAGAGCCCCAAGTAAGAAGAACCCAAACAGGCCCACACCAAGACACATAGTAATTAACATGCCAAAAATTAAAGACAAACAGAGAATCCTAAAAGCAGCAAGAGGTAAGCAATAGGTTACCTACAAAGGAAACCCCATAATGATCTCAACTGACTTCTCAACAGAAACACTACAAGTCAGAAGGGAATGGCATGAGGTAATCAAGGTCATGAAAAACAAGGATCTGAATCCAAGACTACTCTATCCAGCAAGGCTATCATTCAAAATAGAAGGTCAAATAAAGAGCTTCCCAGACAAAAAAAGGCTAAGGGAATACATTAGCACCAAACCAGCACTGCAAGAAATGCTAAAAGGACTGCTGTAATTAGCAGGAGAAATAGGAAGAAAAATGTAACCATACTAAACAAAAATGGCAATAAATAAGTACATATCAATAATCACTTTAAACATAAATGGATTAAATACTCCGATAAAAAGACAGAGTAGCTGATTGGATAAGAAAGCATGACTCATCTATATGTTGTTTACAAGAGACCCACCTTACAACAAAAGACTCACATAGGTTGAAAGTGAAGGGATGGAAAAAAATCTTTCAAGCAAACGGAAAGGGAAAAAAAGCTGGGGTAGCAATACTCATATCTGATAAAATAGATTTCAAAATGAAGGCCATAACTAGAGACAAAGAAGGCCACTACATAATAATGAAAGGATCTATCCAACAGGAAGCTATAACCTTGATTAACATATATGCACCCAATATAGGAGCACTAAAATATATTAAAAATCTTCTGGAGAACTTCAAAGGAGAAATCGATAGCAATACAATCATAGCAGGGGATTTCAACACCCCGCTGACATCACTGGATAGATCCTCTAGACAAAAACTTAGCAAGGAAACAGAGACTCTAAATGAAGCACTAGACCAAATGGATTTAATAGATATCTACAGAGAATTACACCCCAAAACTACAGAATTCACATTCTTCTCAAGTGCACATGGGACATTCTCAAAGATAGACCATATGTTAGGACACAAACTAAGTCTCTACAAGTTCAAGAAGATTGAAATAATATCAAGCATCTTCTCAGATCACAATGGCATGAAACTAGAGATCAATTGCAACAAGAACATGCAAAGACATTTGAACACATAAAAGCTAAACAGCATGTTATTAAACAACGAATGGGTTACCAAGGAGATCAAGGAAGAATTAAAAACTTCCTGGAAACCAATGAAAATGAACACACAACAACACAAAATCTATGGGATGCAGCAAAAGCAGTTCTGAGAGGGAAGTTCATAGCACTACAGGCCTACCTCAAGAAACAAGAAAAATCTCTAATAGACTATCTAACCTCACAACTTAAAGAACTAGAAAGCAAACAAAAAGAAAACCCCAGAGCAAGTAGAAGGAAGGAAATAGTAAAGATCAGAGCAGAAATAAATGACATAGAGACCAAAAAAACAATTCAAAGGATCAATGAAACAAAGAGCTGGTTCTTTGAAAAGATAAACAAGATTGATGGACCCTTAGCTAGACTCACCAAGAAACAAAGAGAGAGAACCCAAATACACAAAATCAGAAATGAAAGAGGAGAAGTAACAATTGACACCACAGAAATACAAAAGATCGTTAACAACTACTATGAACAATTATAGTAGGCAACAAATTCCACAATGTAAGCCAAATGGACGAACTTCTAGAAACACATAGTCTCCCAAAACTGGACGGAGAAGAGATAGAAAACTTGAACAAACGAATAACAACTAAGGAAATTGAAGATGTAATCAAGACTCTCCCAGCAAACAAAAGCCCAGGCCCGGATGGCTTCACGGGGGAGTTTTACCGAACATTCAAAGAAGAACTAACACTCATTCTCCTCAAACTATTTCAAAAAATTCAAGAAGGAAGACTCCCAAACTCGTTTTATGAGGCCAGCATAATTCTAATTCCAAAACCAGGAAAAGACATTACAAAGAAAGAAAACTACAGGCCAATATCCCTGATGAACATAGATTCCAAAATCCTGAACAAAATACTAGCAAATCGGATCCAGCAATATATCAAAAAAATTATTCACCATGACCAAATGGGATTCATCCCAGGGATGCAAGCCTGGTACAATATTCGCAAATCAATAAATGTGATACACCACATAAACAAAATGAAGAATAAAAACCACATGATCATATCAATAGATGCCGAAAAAGCCTTCGACAAAATCCAGTATCCATTTCTGATAAAAACGCTCAGCAATCTGGGAATAGAGGGATCATATCTCGACATAATAAAGGCTATATATGAAAGACCTACAGCTAACATCACGCTCAATGGGCAGAAACTAAAAACATTTCCCTTAAGAACAAGAACAAGACAGGCATGTCCACTTTCGCCACTCTTGTTTAACACAGTACTGGAAGTCTTAGCCACAGCAATCACACATGAAGAAAAAATAAAAGGAATCCAAATTGGAAAGGAGGAAGTGAAACTGTCATTATCTGCAGATGACATGATATTATACATAGGAAACCCTAAAGACTCCATCAAAAATCTAGTAGACTTAATACATGAATCTGGCAAAGTAGCAGGATACAAAATTAACGTCAAGAAATCGACGGCGTTCTTATACACCAATGATGAACTCACAGAAAAAGAAACTGAAAAAACATTCGCATTTACCATTGCAGCAAAAAAATTAAAATACCTAGGAATAAACTTAACCAAAGAAGTAAAGGACCTATTTGCAGAAAACTACAGGACATTGAAAAAAGAAATAGAGGAAGATATAAAAAAGTGGAAGCACATACCTTGTTCATGGATTGGAAGAATTAACATCATTAAAATGTCCATATTACCCAAAGCAATCTATAGATTCAATGCAATCCCCATCAAGATACCAACGACATATTTCACAGAACTAGAACAAATACTTCAAAAGTTCATATGGAACCAAAAAAGACCCTGAATAGCAACAGCAATCTTGAAAAAGAAGGACAAAGCAGGTGGGATCACAATACCAGATATCAGGTTATACTACAAAGTGACTTTAATCAAACCAGCCTCGTACTGGCACAAGAATAGGCATATAGACCAGTGGAACAGAATAGAGAACCCAGAAACAAACCCAAGGCAATATGCTCAATTAATATTTGACAAAGGGGGCAAGAGCATACAATGGAGTAAAGACAGCCTCTTTAATAAATGGTGCTGGGAAAATTGGACAGCCACATGCAAAAAAATGAAACTAGACCATCAACTTACACCATACACAAAATAAACTCAAAATGGATAAAAGACTTAAATGTGACTCATGAATCCATAAAAATCCTAGAAGAAACTGTAGGCAACAAAATTTCAGACATCATACGCAGCAGAATTTTCACTGATACATCCCCTAGGGCAACAGAAACAAAGAAAATGAACACATGGGACTACATCAAACTCAAAAGCTTCTGCACAGCAAAAGATACAATCATCAAAATGGAAAGGCAACCCACTGTATGGGAGAGCAAATTGCCAATGATATATATATCAGATAAGGGGTTAATTTCCAATATATATAGAGTGCTCATACAACTCAACAAAAGGAAGACAAAGAACCCAATTAAAAAATGGGCAGAGTAACTAAATAGACACCTCTCCAAACAGGACATACAAATGGCTAAGAGACATATAAAGAAATGCTCAGCATCATTAATCATCAGAGAGATGCAAATTAAAACAACAATGAGGTGCCCTGGCCAGTTTGGCTCAGTGGTTAGAGCATCAACCTGCGGTCCAGAGAGACCCGGGTTCGGTTCCTGCTAAGGGCATGTACCTCAGTTGCAGTTTGTCCCTGGCCCTGGTTGGGTCGTGTGGGTGGCAACCACTTGATGTGTCCCTTTCACATCAATGTCTCTCTCTCTCTCTCCCTCCCACTCTATCTGAACAACAAAAACAAAAAACAACAACAATGAGGTATCACCTCACACTTGTCAGAATGGCCGCCATCAACAAATCATCAAACAAGCGTTGACAAGTGTGTGGAGAAAAGGGGACTCTAGTACACTGCTGGTGGGAATGCAGACTGGTGTAGCCACTATGGAAAACAATATGGTGTTACCTCAAAAAATTAAAAATTGAACTGCCATTTGACCCAGTAATCCCACTTCTTAGGAATATACCCCAAGAAGCCTGAAACACCAGTCAGAAAGAATATATGTACCCCCATGTTCATAGCAGCACTATTTACAATATCTAAGATCTGGAAACAGCCCAAATGTCCATCAGTAGATGAATGGATAAAAAAGCTGTGGTACATATACTCAATGGAGTATTATACAGCTGTAAGAAAGAAAGATCTCTTATCCTTTGAGACGACATGGAGGGACCTGGAAAGTGTCATCCTAAGCGAAACAAGCCAAACAGAGAAAGACAAGTAGCATATGATCTCACTATTTGTGGAATATAATGAACATAACAGTCTGAGGAATGGGGTAGTCCCAGAGACGTGGAAGTGGGGTACAGACTGACAATCCCCAGGAGAGGGGGTGGGGGGGGAGATAAACCACAGAACTTATATGCATGCATGCATGAACCATGGACATGGACAACAAAGCTGGGGACAGGGTGGGGAGGGGGGAATCAGTGGGGGAAAAAGGAGAAACATCTATAACAAAAATAAATTAATAAATCAAATCAAATCAAATAAATAAATAAATAAATAAAAGACCCTATGGCAACAAAAGAGGGCATGCTCCAGGAACTGGCTGCGGGGGCCCGTGTGGCTGGACTCAGAGCCTGGAGAGCAAGGCAGTGAGGCTGGAGGCGCTGTAGCACACGACAGTAAATTTCTGTAATGGCATCAGGAAACTGTTAGCGGTGGTTATCTCCAGCGAGTGGGACTTTTACTCTTCACCTTATTCCTGCCTATACTGTTAAAATGTATCAACAACCTCATTAATTTTATTCAAGCCTACTTTTTCAAAATTACCCACACAAGTGAAAAGAAAAAAAAATTACCCACACAAGATTTTAAAAATAGAGAGAAGCTGCACCTTTATCATTACCAAAAAAAAGCACATTTAGAAAACTGGCACAATAATTAAATTAGCTCACTTAAATAGACAATTCTCATTCTTAAAGAGGTTAGGATTAAAGTGGTACCTCTGTACATTGTTGACAGTGGTATAAACTGGTAAAACTTTTGGGAAGCAATTTCATAAAACATTTTTAAAATAATAAAAATATTGTAAACCTTTGTCCCACTCCTGAGAATTTATCCTAGGACAAAAGTCCAAATGAAATAAAAAGCCCTATCTCTATACATGATGTCACAATACCTCCCATGGCTGCTGCACATCCCCCCCCACACACAAAAAATCATGGCTCTTGCCCTGGCCAGTGTGGCTTAGCGGTTAGAGCATCAGCCCAAGGACCAAAGGGTCTCGGGTTCAATTCCCGGTCAAGGGCAAGTATTTGGGTTGCACGTTTCATCCCTGACCCTGATTGGGGTCATGTGGGAGGCAACCAATCAATATATCTCTCTCACATTGATGTTTCTCTCTCTCCCTTCCTCCCTTCCACTCTCTCTAAAAAAACCAAAGGAAAAATATCCTTGGGTGAGGATTAACAAACAAACGAAAACATGCCTCTTGACAACAGGATTAAGTAGTTACTTAATAAAGCAACTAAATGGTTAATTTATCTTATGGTAATTTAGTTTGATGCTATTATCATATAAATATTAAAACCATAACTGTGGCCCTGGCTGGGTGGCTCAGATGGAGTATTGTCCCACACACCAAAAAGGATGTGGGTTCAATTCCCAATCAGGGCACATACGTAGGTAGTGGATTCAGTCCTAGTGAGGGGTGTGTACAGGAGGCAACGGATCGATGTTTCTCTCTCACATCGATGTTTCTTTCTCTCTCTTCCCCCACTTTCACTCTCTCTCTAAAATCAATTAAAAAAAACATATCCTGCCCTGGCCAGTTTGGCTCAGCAGTTAGAGCGTCGGCCTACAGTCCAGAGAAACCCGGGTTTGGTTCCTGCTAAGGGCACATACCTCAGTTGCAGTTTGTCCCCAGCCCTGGTTGGGTCGTGTAGGTGGCAACCACTCGATGTGCCCCTTTCATATCGATGTTTCTCTCTCTCTCTCTCCCTTCCACTCTATCTGAACAAAAAATGGAAAAATGTCCTCGGGTGAGGATAAAAACAAAAACAAAAACATATCCTCAGGTGAGGATTAAAAAAATAAACGTAAATGAGAAAGTTGAAAAAATGTTTTATATAAATTTAAATAATAAAACAAGTACATAAATTCACACCTGTGCTATCATTACAATATAAAAAATGTACTCATATAAACAAAGAGTAGAAGAAAACATGAAAGAATGAACGAGGAGGATTTGGTGATGATAAGATAACTGAGGATTTATGCTCTGGCCAGTCTGGCTTAGTGGTTAGAGCAAAGACCAAAGGGTCACTGGTTCAATTCCCAATCAAGGGGCATGTACCTGGGTTGCAGGTTTCCCTGGCCCCAGCCAGGGTCATGTGAGAAGCAACCAACTGATGTGTCTCTCTCACATCCATGTTTCTCTCTCTCTCTCCCTCTTTCCCCTTCAGTTTAACTAAAAAATAATGGAAAAATATCCTCAGGTAAGGATGAACAACAACAACAACAAAAAGAATTACTGAGGATTTAAACAAGTTTTAAATCTTAAATTTAAAGGCCCTCCTTTCAGACAACTATCAAAAACAAAAAGATTAAATATACAAGGTGATAAACTTATCCCTCATTCCTTCCTCCCCTAATGATATTCTTCTGAAATCAGTTAAAACCAAGCTCCTTTTAGGTGGCATTTGTTTCTTCTTTACAAGACTCGGAACTCCTTTGTTGAAGAGTGGCTCCAGTCCTATATGATTCACTTCTATGGGAGCCAGGGGAAAAGGGAACAGGACAAGAGAAACAGGACAGTGTTCCCCAGGAAGCAATGAGAGAGGTAAGAGTCAAATTAAGAAAGATGGGTTCTAGCCTATGAGAACTCTGCAGCTCACAATGCCCTACTGCGCTATCCCAGAGGTGAAAGGTACAATACCTGTTTGCCCGTCCGCACCCCATCCACAAGAATAGACTTCTCCTTTATCCGTTAGGAACAGACTATGGTCCTGACCACAGGCGACCTATCAGATAGACAGAGGTGAGGTTGATGAGAAGATATCCTTAGAAACCGAGGGTCCTAGTTAATGGACCCAAAACCCAGTAGCATCCCCTACTGTTCCTGAGCACCAAGCAGGCTAGGTCCAGCCAGGCAGGCTGCCCACAATGCCTCCACCTCTTCTTCATTCTCAACGCTCTGCAGCCTAGCAGTCTCCCACTCCATTGAAACTGATCTTGCTAGAGTAAAGTGCTAGGTGTTTTAAGGAACAAACCTAAAGGCTCCTCCATCACCTCCACACCTGAGGAACCATTCCCTCCTCCAAGTCTTTCTCTTCATTATTCCTCTTCTGCCTCTCTCAGCCTCTACTTCCTACCCTTCAGTGTTGGAATCCTCCAAGGTTCTATCCTCTGCCCTCTTCTGTCTTCAGTCTTCACACTTCCATGGGAGACTACATCCATTCCCAAGGCTTTCACTGTCACCTCCACACTGTTATCTCTAGTCCCAACAAATCTACTGTGTTCGAATCTATTTTCCTAACTGCCTAATGAACACTTATTATGTCAGGCATTGTGCTAAGTCAATAAACAAGACCACCTAGTAAGAAAGTGAATCAGTCAGGCCAGTGTGGCTAAGTGGACTGAGCATCATCCCATGGACTGAGAGGTCCCAGTTCGATTCCCAGTCAAGGCACATGCCTGGGTTGTGGGCTCGATCCCTGGTAGGGGGCGTGCAGGAGGTGGCTAATGGATGTTTCCATCTCACACTGGTGTTTCTATCTCTCTCTCCTTTCCTCTCTCTCTAAAAAGTCAATAAAAACATATTTTAAAAAAAGAAAGAAACTGACTCTCAGAGAAGTTTGGTAACTCGCCCAAAGTCACCCAGTTAATATGTGGAGAAGCGGGGAGTTAAACTTGCATCCATGTGACTTTGAAGCCTATGCAAGAAGCACTACATTCTACTGCAAATTCACTCTTCCACTCCTCCTCACTTCCCTCTCCCAGCCAACCCAAGCCTGCTCCTCCTCCAGTACGTCCCTATCTGGGTTGAGAACATCAGCAGCCAAGTCATTTGCCTATGGAGTCATGTTTGACTCCCTCTAGCTCACTTCCTGCCCAGCTAATCAAGCCCCAAATCCAGTCAATTCTCCTTACATGTATCCCCACCTGTCCTTTCTCCCCATGGCTTCCCAAGTGGCCTTCATCCCTTCCTTCCCCAACTTCCTACTCCATACCATGGCCAAAGTTATCTTTCTAAATAGATCATGATTTGGCTGTCACTCACCCTGCTTAGAACCTTTGATAGGCTCCAACTGTCAAGACGAGGAAGTCTAAACTCCTTAGCAAGGCATGTAAGACCATGCCTTGACCACTCTGAACCTATCTTCTAGGCTACCCCACACCACTGCCCCATAAGCATATCAAACTCCAGCCACACTGCACGTCCTCAGCAGGCACAGCCTCCAGCTGCTCCCTCTCCTCTGCCAGGAAACTTTTCCTCCCACCCTTCCCCAGTCTACCTGGTCAATTCCTCTGCCGTCTCCCCCACAATGCCTTTTCTCCCTTCCATCCCACCCCTGCTAGACTTAACCATTCCCCTTCTGGTATTTGTATAGCAAGTTTTATATACATTCACTTATTTAGGTATTTATTATAAGTACCAACAATGTGCCAGGCACTGCACCAGAAATGGGAATAAAATAATAAGCAAGATAAAGCCGGGCTAGAACATAAACAGTGCTCTGATAACAGCTAGTTTTTTTAACCTATATCTCCCACTACAGTGTTATCCCCCAAACTGTTTTAAGCTTTGTACCCTGGAGATCTACTGCAAATTCTGGCCTATAGTAAGCAGGCAATAATTGTCACTAAAATCATTTATTAATTCAGAAAATTCCCCCTTTCAAGAGTGCCCCAGGGAGCAGATGAGTGGCTTTCAGCCCATGCCTCTTACCTGGACTACCTGTCCATCGAAGTCCTGCATTCTATGGACTTTGTGACTTTCACTACACCAGGAGCAATTTGGGAAGAAGCAAGAGATATAGCCATGGTAAGCACTGTGGGGTTCTGGCCCCTCCCCTGTCACCCTTAACTGTGGCCCCCACATACATAGTAACTGTTAGGGAAACTCTCAAGGTCAAATATAAGGCAGAATTAGGCCAAGGTGTGAAAGTAAAACAAAACAAACACAATCCTTTGGTGAGTTTCATATGCTGCCAGAGTTGAGACTAGCAGTATTTGTAAGTAAAACAAAACAAACACAATCCTTTGGTGAGTTTCATATGCTGCCAGAGTTGAGACTAGCAGTATTTAGAACCACCAGCACAATGCAATGAACTAGGGGGAAAACTTCTTTTAAAGAATAAATGAATTAGTCAATTTGGTTAAAAATACACAACTAATTCAAAGAACTGCACACATCACAATCAATGCTCATGCGCCCTCCCCTCCCACCAGACTAATGCATGGGGCTCAGCCTGCAATGGAACGATCCTCTCTACAACTTCCGGTGAGTTCTCATGCTCCTCTCACACAGTGGGAACCCTGCTTACTGCTCTGTGGGTCTATCACTCAAGAAACATTTAATGCTTAACACAATTGCAGGGAGGGGCAGTTCTTTCAGTAACTTACCTGTAAATTTCATTTTCGACCACTTTTCTTCCACATTGCCCATAAGAATTGTTTCCCATGCTGAAGACTAAAAAATAACACCCCCAATTAAATCAGTTCTTCAGGTTCCTGGAATCCTATAATGTCAGGACTGGAAGGGGGTCTCAAAAGTGGTCCTAGTCCAACCACTCACCCTAGCTGCCATTTGGTTTCCTTCTCCAACACCCACCACAACCTGTGCAGGCAGAGCCATGGGCATGTGGGGCCCAGACCTGCCACATCAGTGAGTGCCACCTTCACTGATTCTTCCACTCTCCCTCCGGGCCCTAGTTCCACCTCTCAGAAATCCCACCTCACACAAAGTAAGCACCTCCTAGGAAAGGCCTCAGCAGCCCATTTCCTGAACCTATCACTAAATTGTCCTTGAAGCAATAATCCCGCTGGAATAAGTTCCTAACACTACCTTCACATTGTCCTACAAAGCACACTTAGCCATAGCCAGAAAATGAAATTTGAAAAATTCAGTCAAGCTGACCTTTCCCTAGAAACCACTCTTCTGGAGCGGATTGGGGGGTGGGGGTTACCCAGAAGCCCGGACTCTGAAAGCCCCCACCACTGGGAAGAAGTGTTAGCAGACAGGCTTCTTTAGGAACAATGGATAAAGCCATCTGCACATGCAGCCCGGCTCAGTGACTCTATGCAAAGAGCGCAGGAGCCTTGCTAAGGCTGCCTGGTGTGTGCTGTCACACTTACAGACAACCTGAGATTTTCCAAGAACCAAAGAGAACAGAGAGCAGAAAAGATTTAACAAGGTCTGCCCAATACAGCTCTCTTGAGCATCCTACTGATTTGCTCAGGAAATGCTATCAGCTTCACTAAATAGATGTGGTTCCATCAAATGAGCCACTTTAGGCCCAACAGCAAGAAAGCAGTTCCCCAACTCCCCCCTCAGTCTTCACCTCCTTCGCCATCTGTGAGAACAAGAGAGTGGGCTCTGCCGCAAGAGACCTGTAGCACCCGTGTCTCCTGAGGTCTGTCCAGAGGCAGTGGAACCGGCGAGGGCTCCAACACATACTCGTATCCCCTCACTGAAACAAAAACAATTGGGTTCATCACACTGATTGAGAGTCATAGCGCTTCTAACATTAGAAAGCATACTGTCGAACTGCCACATTTTTACTCAGATACAGGAATGACTGCTCAAGGCACATAGGCTAGCAGCAAAGCCAGGACTAGAGCCCGGGTCCCCAGCTCCCGGGTCCAACCACTGTACCACATTGCCTCCGTTACACACTGGGTTACTGAAAACCATACTAGTCTTATTTTAAAATCTCTTCACATGTCATTTAATACCATTTGAATTTTTAAGGAAAGTAAAAACATTTTTCCTGGAATACCCACTAAAACTTCTCAGTAAAGTGAACAACAACAAATATTATTATATTAAAATGAAGCAAAAAGACTTTCATCAGCCCTGGCCAGTTTGGCTCAGCAGTAGAGTGTCAGCCCATGGACCAGAGAGTCCTGGGTTCAGTTCCCACTAAGGGCATGTACATTGGCTGCAGTTTGTCCCCGGCCCTGGTTGGGTCGTGTGGGTGGCAGCCAGTCAATGTGTCCCTTTCATGTCGATGTTTCTCTCTCCCTCTCTTTCTCTCTCTCCCTCCCGCTCTGTCTGAATAAAAAATGGAGAAATGTCCTCGGGTGAGGATTTAAAAAAAAGAATTCCTCTTATAGGTTTTAAATGGTGAGCTTCTGAATATTTATAATGTAGGCTGAAGTTTAGGAGAAAATCTGCAAATGTACCAGTCTTCAACCTACACCCCACTAAATAACCCCTCTATTTTCTCCTTTGAATCATGTTTAAAAAGATTTTGATTACCATTTATTTAAATGGCATTATTACTACTGTAATAATACACTTGCCCATTTGTGGTTTTTTTAATCCTCATCCGAGGACATTTTTCTATTTTTGTTCAGATAGAGTGGGAAGGAGAAAGAGGGGAAGAGAGAGAGAGAGAGAAACACCGACGTGAAAGGGACACATCGAGTGGCCATTCCCACACAACCCCAACCAGACCAGGGACAAACTGCAGCCAAGGTACGTGACCCTATCAGGAACTGAACCTGGGTACCTCTGGACCGCGGGCCGACGTTCTAACTGCTGAGCCAAACTGGCCAGGGCCATTTGTTTCTTTAGTGACTAAATTTCAGACAGAACTTTTGATCAGCATGGAATAACTGCCTTATCACAATAAGATTATATGATTCTAGGCAAAAATCAAAGAATCTAGACAATGTTGTTAGCTTATACAACCCTATTAGCTGAAAAGATACAGTACTTTAGAATATAGTCAGACCTCATTTATCACGATAGTTCCAGACTCTACCACGATAAATGAATTTCCATGAAGTAGGATTCTTAATTTATATACAGTCATCCCTCGTGGCGAAGGATGACAATACTTAAAAGTGACTCACATCCACCACTATCTGCATAGACCCCTAAGGGCCTGGAAGCTGTATATAACATAACATTTAAAGGGAATTTGGCTTCCCAGCTGGTGTGGCTCAGTGGTTGAGCGCCAGCCCATGCACCAAGAGGTTGCTGGTTTGATTCCTAGTCAGGGAACATGCCCAGGTTGTGGGCCAAATCCCCAGTGGGGGGCATGCAAGAGCGGCCATTTGATGTTCTCTCTCATCTCTCTGTCCCTCTCCCTTCCATTCTCTCTAAAAATCAATAAAGAAAAAAATTATAAAAAAATAAAGAGAATCTGGCTCTAGATCCAACTACCAATTGACAGGAAATATAAAGAATCATGTTAGCCCTGGCCAGTTTGGCTCAGCAGTTAGAGCATCAGCCCGCAGACCAAAGAGTCACGGATTTGATTCCAGTCAAGGGCGTGTACCTCAGTTGTGGTTCATCTCCAGCCCTGGTCGGGTCATGCAGGAGGCAACCAGTAGATATGGCTCTACCACATCGATGTCTGTCTCTCTGTCTCTCTCTCTCTCTCTCTCCCCCCCCTCCCCCTCCCCCTCTATCTGATGATAAATAGAAAAATATCCTCGGGTGAGTAATAAAAAAGAAAAAGATTAAAACAGACTTTAAAGACTTCTAAAAGCCTTATCAACAATAGCAATGTCAGGATATTATCTGGATCTTGATTCAAAAAAATTTTTAAAAATAAAATAAAAATTTAATGATATCTGTGAGACAACCAGCAATTTTAACACTGACCAGATATTTGATGATATTAAGAGATTATATTGTTAATTATTTTTTTTAATATACTCCTTTTTTTTTAATCCTCACCTGAGGATGTTTTAGAGAAAGGAAGGGAGGGAGGGAGGGAGAGGTAGAGAGAGAGAGAGGGAGAGAAATAGCAATGTGAGAAACATCAATCAGTTGCCTCCAGACTGGGGATCGAACCTACAACTTAGGTATATGCCCTGACCAGGAATCGAACCCACAACCTATTGGTGAGCCACACTGGCCAAAGCTATTGTTATTATTTTTAGGTGTGATAATGTTATATTTACTTTCTTTTAAAGAGTCCTTACTGCCCTGCCCGGTTTGGCTCAGCGGTTATAGAGTCAGCTTGTGGTCCGGAGAGACTTGGGTTCAGTTCCCACTAAGGGCACGTACCTCGGTTGCAGTTTGTCCCTGGCCCTGGTTGGGTCGTGTGGGTGGCAACCACTCGATGTGTCCCTTTTACGTCGATGTTTCTCTCTCTCTCTCTCCCTCCCACTCTATCTGAACAAAATATCGAAAAAATGTCCTCAGGTGAGGATAAAACATAAAATAAAATAAAGAGTCCTTACTTTTTTAGATATGTACGGAAATATTTATGAATGAAATCAATACTGTTAGGATTTGCTTCAAATGTACTGAGAAGGTGGGGGAAATGAATAAAACAAGACTGGCATGAGTTGATGACTATTGAAGCTGGTGACAGCACATGACGCCTTACACTATTCTGTCCATTTCTGCATATATCTAAAATTGTTCCTAATAAATGGTATAAAAAATGTGATGTGGCATTTTATAACTAATAAGAATTCAATACTAACTTATAAAAGAATTCTGACATAAAATTAAGTGAAAAAAGGCAGAAAATAAACATATGTTGTGATGAAAATAAAATATATATGTATATGAATGAGAAAACAGGAAAAAATGAAAAGTCTCTTAGTATGTATATCTAGATAATCTCTCCTTTAGTTTAAAAAATGTTTCTTGTCCTGGCCAATATGGCTCAGGTTCGATTTGGGTCAAGGGCACGTACCTCAATTTCAGTTCAATCCCCTACCTCGTCTGAGTCATGTGGGAAGCAACTAGTTGATGTGTCTCTCTCACATCAATGTTTTTCTTTCCCTCCCTCCCACTCTATCTGAAAATAAATAGAAAAATATCCTTGGGTGAGGATTTAAAAGAAAAAAATGTTTCCTTTGTTCTTAAAATACTGTTTGGCTAATGTGTACTTTTTAAAATGTCATTATAGCCTGGCTGGTGTGGCTCAGAGGACTGAACATCGTCCCATGAACTGGGAGGCCCCGGTTCAATTCCCGGTCAGGGCACATGCCCGGATTGTGGGCTCGATCCCCAATGGGGGGCATGCATGAGGTGGCTGATTGATGTATCTCTCTCACATCAATGTTTCTCTCTCTCTCTCTCTCTCTCTCTCTCTCTCTCTCTCCCTTCCTCTTTCTCTAAAAAAAAAAAAAAAAAAAAAAAATCAACCCTGGCTAGTTTGGCTCTGGGCTAGCTTAGCAGTTGGAGCGTCATCCTGCAGACCAAAGAGTCCCAGGTTACAGTTCATCCCCAGCACCGGTTGGGGTCATGTAGGTGACAACCAATTGATGTTTCTCTGTCTCTCTCCCTTCCACTCTGTCTGAAAATAAATGTAAGAATATCCTCGGGTGAGGATTAAATCAATAAAAAGACACTTAAAAATATATATATTAAAAAAATAAAAATGTCATCATACCTAATTTCTAACATTTTTATAAGCCAACTTTCAAGTAACTGGAATAAAACCTCTATCTTAAGAACTGCACTGACTTTTTCCCCCAGACCATATCTTAGGTACTGTAGAGTACTGCAGGCTATCTCCAAGCTAGGAAAAATAGGTCATCTCTTTGGGACCAAACAGGAACATCTTTACTTAACAACTTGCCTTTTTGACTAAAGGTTCAATATTATTTTTATTTATTTATTTTTAATCCTCCCCCGAGGATATTTTTCCATTGCTTTCTAGATAGAGTGGAAGGAAGAAAGGAAGCAAGAGAGAGAGAAACATAGATGTGAGAGAGAAACACATTGATTGGTTGCCTCCCACATGACCCCCACCAGCGCCAGGGATCAAATCTACAATCCAGGTATGTGCCCTTGACCTGGAATTGAACCAGTGACCCTTCAGTCCACAGGCCAACACTCTAACCACTGAGCCAGACTGGCCACGGAAAGGTTCAATATTATTACCAAAGAGGCTGAAAAACAATCCAGTCCAGATGGTTTCAAACAACATCCCTTTAAGACTGCATCTATTTTGCTGTTATACTTTGGTTTATGTAATGATACTCATGACAATCCAAAGGGAGTTCTCAGACCAATCACAGCAGAAAAAGCCAAGGTGAGAATACTTACTTTTATCTTTCCGGCTCCTGTGAAATCCAAGCTGAGAATCTTTGTTGAGTCCCATACCCCAGACTTTTGTAACATCCTTGGTTTTAGAGGACAGCAATGTGAACCCATAGCCACAAGCAGCTGATGAAATCTGAAAAAGAGTTTCCATAAGACATTAACTGAATTATGATATCAAGCTATTTTCGGCAGTTTATGACAGGTTATTTATCCAACCTAAGAACACATCCTATTAATATAGCAACTAACATTTATTCACCATTTACTATGTGTTAAGTGTTTGATATGTATTAACTCTCATTTAATCTTTACAATCACCCTATGAACTAGTTATAATCATTATTCCCACTCGCCCATAGTAGTTAAGTTGAAGACTGCCTCAGTTTAAATCTTGGCTCTACCCTTTACTAGCTGTGTGACCTGAGAAAGATTACTTAACCCTTCTATATCTGTTTCCCTCTCTGTAAAAGAGACAATAAGTATCTCTCTCATTGGGTTGTTGTGAGGACTAAATTAGTTAGTACAGCTAAATCCCTTACAGTAAATAGGATCTGATTTAATGTAGTTATTATTATTATTGGTACTACTAGTAGTAATATTTGATAGATGAGAAAATCAAGTGTGAACCCTGAGTGGGGGGAGACACCTACTAAGAAGGGGTCCTGGATGCTAACCGGACTCAAATATTAAAACACAGAGCCCAGCAGCCATTTCTGCACAGAGGGCTCTCACACAAACTGAACTTCACAGAGAAGCCTGAACTGAACTGCCTGCCTCTGCACTGACCTTCGGGCCTGCACTGTGTTTCTACTAACTGAACTAGCCCTTATAAAAATTTCCTGTATAGCCCTGGCCAGTTTGGCTCAGCGGTTAGAGCGTCGGCTTGCGGTCCGGAGAGACCCGGGTTCGGTTCCCGCTAAGGGCACGTACTTCGGCTACAGTTTGTCCCCGGCCCTGGTTGGTCGTGCGGGTGGCAGCCACTCGATGTGTCCCTTCACTCGATGTTCTCTCTCTCTCTCCCTTCCTCTCTCTCCCTCCCACTCTATCTGTACAAAAAATGGAAAAATATCCTCGGGTGAGGATAAAAAAAAAAAAAATTTCCTGTATATAATGAACAAAACAAGCTGATGAACAAAATAGACCCAGAGAAAAAGAAGTAGGGTACAGACTGACAAAACTCAGAAGAGGGGGAAGTAAGGAGGGGGAATAACCAAAGAACTTATATGCATACATGCATAACCATGGACAACAATGTCAGAGGGGGGGGTGGGGCTGGGAGGAGGGTGTCAATGGGGGAAAAAAGGAGAAACATCTGTAACAAAAATAAATAAATAAATAGTGTGAAAAAAATATTTCCTGTAATCCTATTTCAACCAATAAAAACGAGGCTTCCCCTATCCAATCAAAGCTGCACAGCTCTGACCAATCAGAACAGCTCTATTCTGATCAATCAGGATAGTGCCTTTTGGGCCAAACTGGGAGGGTTTGGAACCCTAATTTGTATGAGGATAGACCAATCCAAGATCAGGGGCAGGGACTCCTGCCTTTCCATATAAGTCAACTCCCTTCTGGCTCAGAGAGCACATTTTCCACTGAAGACTGAGCTGAAACACTGAAGATGTCCTCCCACAGCAGAGCAGAGCAGACCAGTGCACAGTGGAGCTGAACAAAGTACACCATTGCAGAACAATGCACAGCAGAGCTGCTTAGCTGAAAAAGGCCCTGGCCTTAGGGCAGCCTGGCCCCAGGGCAGCCTCACAGTCATGCAGTATCACTGTTTGCAGTGAATAAGGGATCCTCACTGCACCCCAAACTGAGGACTCAAGTTGGTATTGAATTGGCACCAACAATAATCAGTTGACACAAGGTTCCTTTTAGCACCAATTAAAGGTTAAGTAACTTGCCTAAATATAGTCACAGAACTAATAAGCGGAAGCTGATTCCAGAATGCAAATAATATACCATCAAAAAGTCCAGTTTCAATGAAACAGTATAAGACATGCAAAGAAACAAAAAAGTGTGACTTATACTGGGGGGGCATAACTCACACTAAGTGAACCCAGATGTCAAATTTGTCAAAGACATTAATGAACTATCATTCAATAAAATTTTTTAAACTGGCCCTGGCCGGTTTGGCTCAGCGGTTAGAGCGTCGGCCTGCGGTCCGGAGAGACCCGGGTTCGGTTCCCGCTAAGGGCACATACCTTGGTTGCAGTTTGTCCCCAGCCCTGGTTGGGTCGTGTGGGTGGCAACCACTCAATGTGTCTCTTTCACGTCGATGTTTCTCTCTCTTTCTCTCCCTCTCACTCTATCTGAACAAAATATCGAAAAATGTCCTCGGGTGAGGATAAAAAAAAAAAAAAATTTTTAAACTGTGTTTAAAGAATTAAAGGAAAATATGATGACAGTGACTCAATAAATATGGAAGCTGAGTAGAGAATTAACCACCTAACAGAAAATTCTAGAGTAGTAAAGTAGAATAACCAAAAGAAAAAATTCACTATATAGGTTCAACAGCAGATTTAAAATGGCAGAAGAAAGTCCAGCCAGTGTGGCTCAGTGGTTGAGCATCGACCCATGGACCAAGAGGTCACTAGTTCAATTCCTGGTCAGGCCATATGCCTGGGTTGCAGGCTCGATCCCCGGGGGGGAGGGAGGGCATACAGGAGGCAACTGATGGAAGCGTCTCTCTTATCCATGTTTCTATCTCTCTTTCCCTCTCTCTTCCTCTACCTCTAAAAATCAATAAAAATATATATATTTTTAAATGGCAGAAGAGCCCTGGCCGGTTTGGCTCAGCAGTTAGAGCGATGGCCTGTGGTCCGGAGAGACCCGGGTTCAGTTCCCGCTAAGGGCATGTACCTCGGTTGCAGTTTGTCCCCGGCCCTGGTTGGGTCGTGCGGGTGGGAGCCACTCAATGTGTCCCTTTCACATCGATGTCTCTCTCTCTCTCTCTCTCCCTCCCTCCCTCCCTCCCTGTCTATGTGAACAAAAAATGGAAAAATGTCCTTGGGTGAGGATTAAATAAATAAATAAATAAAGACTTTAAAAAAAAAAAAAAAGGCAGAAGAGTAAGTTAACTTGAAGAAATAGCAACAGAAATGATTCATTCTAAAGAAAAAAAAGATTTAAAAAGAAAAAGAACAGCGCCTCAAAGACCTATAACAAAACAAACGTAACAACATTTATATAACTGGAGTCCCAGAGGAGCAAGAGAGAAAGAAAAAGGCAGGAAAAATACATATTTAAAGAATTAATGGCAGAGCCAAAAACATACAATGGAGAAAGGAAAATCTATTTAATAAATGGTGCTGGGCCCTGGCCAGGTTGCTTACTGGTTGGAACACCGCCCTGTACAGCAAAAGGTTGCATGTTCAATTCCCAATCAGGGCACATACTGAGATTGCAGTTCAATCCCTGGTCAGGGCATATACAGGAGGCAACCAATCAATGTTTTTCTCTCTCTCTCTCTCAAAAACAATTTTTTTAAAAACCACATCCTTGAGCAAGGATTAAAAAAACAAATAATAAAAAAATAAATGGTGCTGGGAAAACTAGAAAACCACATGCAAAATAATGAAATTAGACTGCTACCTGACACCATGTACAAAATTAACTCAAAATGGATTAAAGTCATGAATATAAAATCCAAAACAATAAAATACATAGAAGAAAACACAGTTACTATATTTATGGACCTTGGTCTCAGGGGTTTTTCTGTGAACTTGACCCCAAAGGCATAGGAAGTAAAAGAAACCATCAGCAAAACTAAAAGGCAACCAACTGAATGGGAAAAGATATTTGCAAATGATACATTTAATAAGGGGCTAATATCCAAAATATATAAAATAACTCATATTATTCAAAAACAAACAATCCAATTAAAAAATGGGCAGAGGGCCCTGGCCGGTTTGGCTCAGCGGTTAGAGCATCAGCCTGCGGTCCGGAGAGACCCGGGTTCGGTTCCCGCTAAGGGCACGTACCTTGGTTGCAGTTTGTCCCCAGCCCTGGTTGGGTCGTGTGGGTGGCAACCACTCGATGTGTCACTTTCACGTTGATGTTTCTCTCTCTCTCTCCCCCTCTCACTCTATCTGAACAAAATATCGAAAAATGTCCTCAGGTGAGGATAAAAAAAAAAAAAAAAAAAATGGGCAGAGGACCTGAAGAGACACTTTCCCAAATAGCATATACATACGGAAAACAAATATATGAAGATGTCCAACATCATTAATTATAAATAAGGGAAATCAAAATCACAATGAGAGACTACTTTTACACCTGTTAGAATGGCAATTATCAATAGAACAAGAAATAACAACTGTTGGAAAGGATGTGGAGAAAAGGGAACCATCACACATAGCTAGTAGGAATGTAAACTGGTGCAGGCACTATGAAAAACAGTATGGAGGTTCCTCAAAAAGTTAAGAATAAAGCTTCCATATGCCATAGCAATCCTGTTCTGTATATCTACCTAAAACTTTGAAATATCTACTATTTGTAAAGCTATATGTACCCCTATGTTCACTGAAGCATTATTCACAATAGCAAAGACATGAAAATAACCTAAGTGTTCTCTGCAGAAGACTGAATTAAGATGTGGTACATATATACAAAGATGTTCCTCTCTCTCTCTTCCTCTCTCTCCCTCCCACTCTATCTGAACAAAAAATGGAAATATATTCTCGGGTGAGAATAAAAAAAAGAATAAACATTAGCATTTGAAAACAAAGAAAAAAATTAATGGCAGAAAATTTAGCAAATTTTATGCAAAACATAAATCTACAGATCAAACTTGCTCAATAAATCGCAGTTGAACTCTTGAAAGAGAAAATATAAAAGCATCAAAAGAAAATGAATTCATCAAGTACAAGGGAACAATATTAACAGCTAATTTCTCATCAAAAATGATAGGGACCAGAAATCAGCAGAATGACATATTCAAAGCACTGAAGGACAAAAACTGCCAACTAAGAATTCCATATCCAACAAAACTATCCTTAGAAAATAAAAATGAAATACAACCCGGCCGGTGTGCTCAGTGGTTGAGCGTCAACCCATACACCAAGAGGTTCCTGGTTGGATTCCCAGTCAGGGCACATGCCCAGGTTGTGGCCCAAATCCCTTGTGGGGGGGCACATAGCAGGCGGCCAATCAATGTTCTCTCTCATCAATGTTTCTATCTCTCTCTCCCTCTCCAAAAAAAAAAAATCAATAAAGAAAAAAATATTTTTTAATGTTTAAAAAAAGAAAATAAAATACATTCCCAAAGACTGAGAAAATCCACTGCTAGTGGACCTGCCTTAACATGTACTAAAGAAGTCCTTCAGTCAACAATACTGTGTAATGTACTTCAAAGTTCCTAAGACACTAAATCTTAAATGTTCCCACCACAAAAAAGAAATAATAATTATGTGACATGGTAGAACATGTAAGCTAGTGCTATGGTGGCAATCATGTTGTAATAAATAAATGTATCAGGTCAACGCATTGTATACTTTAAAATTACACAATGTTGTATGTCGATATTTCAATTTTTTAAAAAAAGAAATATTTCAGGCTGAAGTCATTCAGGAAATGACAACAGATGTTAACTAACAATCACAAGAAGAAATAAATAGCACCAGTGACAGTAATAACATAAGAATTATAAAACATTGTATAATTATCTTCTCTTAAATGATTTAAGACAACTGCATAAAAAAATAATTACAGAATTATACTGTAAACTTAAAATATATAAAGATATGATGTATATCAGAGTAACCACAAAAAGGAGAGAAGAGGAAAGGAAGCTATGTTAGAACAAAGTTGTTATAGTTTTCAGAATTAGGTCACTACTAACCTAAAGTAGATCGTGATAAATTAAGACACATATTGTAATCCCAAGAGCAACCACTAAAAAGAGAACTAAAAATATATAGTAAAACACCCAATAAAGGAAATAAAAAGGTCCACTAGAAAAATACCCATTTAACACAAAAGAAGGCAGTCAAGGAAGAATGGAGGAAGAAAAAGGACATACAGAAACAGATAGCAAGATGGCAGATGTAATCCACCATATCAAAAATTACATTAAAAGGACATGAATTGAGTAACATCAGTGAAAATGGTGGAGCAATAAGAACTGGTAAATACTGTCAGAATCAACTTTTCAGAACTCTGGAAATTTACCAAAGGCCTACAGCAATCTGGAGAGTGTTTACTCAAGAAAAGCTACCTAATCTCAGCAAGAACAGCATGATTTGAGGTGTTTTAACTTGCTCTACTCTCATTCACCTCTCTGCAGCTCTGCAGTAGCCTTGAAAACCAACATTTTATAATCACGGTGAAAATCAGCAATCTGGCAGCCACTGAAAATGGCAGAATACAGAATAGTATTGAAACATCAAAGCCCCAGTCCCAGAGAATTCTCATTTGAACTGTCTGGTGGTTCCCTGGAAGGCCCCACTTGCAAGGCTGTCTTTAATTTGGCCTGACTCTTTACCAAAGATGGAGAGGTGTATTGTTTACAGGCTGTTAAGGAAATCTCTGTCCAAATACCGTCTGTCCACTAAGCTAAATGAATAGAAACATCAGTGGTAACATATGACAAAGAATATAAACGTTACCAAATTAGTTCAAAGAAGTCACTAAACAACAACAAACAGCAACAACAACAAACCCTTGGGAGGTGGGAATATTTTATTTTCAGAGTTGCCACCCTGTATCATTTTTAATGTCCAGTTTTCAACAACAAAAAACACAAGCAATGGAAAGAAACAATAAATTATAGCCCATACACAGGAGGGGGGAAAAAAGCAGTCAACAAAAACAGTTCCTGAGGAAGCCCAGATGTTAGACTTAAGACAAAGGCTTTAAAGTCAACTATTTTAAATACATTCAAAGAACTAAAAGAAATCACATGTGAAAACTAAAGGAAAGTGCCCTGGCCGGTTTGGCTCAGCGGTTAGAGCGTTGGCCTGCGGTCCAGAGAGACTCAGGTTCAGTTCCCGCTAAGGGCACGTACCTCGGTTGCAGTTTGTCCCTGGCCCTGGTTGGGTCATGTGGGTGGCAACCACTCGATGTGTCCCTTTCACGTCATTTCTCTCTCTCTCTCCCTCCCGCTCTATCTGAACAAAAAACAGAAAAATGTTCTTGGGTGCGGATAAAAAATAAATAAATAAAATTATTTTTTAAAAAAACACAAAAACTAAAGGAAAGTATGAGAGCAATGTCCCACCAAACAGAGAATATCAACAAAGAGATAGAAATTATAAAAAAGAACTAAATAGAAATTCTGAGGATGAAAAGTATAGTAACTTAAATTTAAAATTCACTGGATGAGCTCTCACAAGATCTGAGCAGCCAAATTTGAAGCTAGGTCAATTGAGATTATCCAGTCTGAGAAACAGAAAAAGAATAAAGAAAAATAAACAGAGCTTCAGCTACCATGGGACACATCAAGTATATAATCATACACATAATGGAAGTCCCAGAAGAAAAGGAGAGAAAGGGGCACAAGTATTTGAAGAAATAATAAGGTATGGAGGATAAAATGAATAGGAGCACCCTGGTCAGGTGGTTGAAGCGTCATCATACACCAAAAGGTTTCGGGTTCGATTCCCAGTCAGGGCACATACTTAGGTTTCGGGTTCGATCCCTGGTCGGGATATGTATGGGAGGCAACCAATCGATGTTTCTCTTTCTCTCTCTCTCTTCCTTGCTCTCTAAAACCAGTAAACATATATAAAACATACATAAAAAAATGAATAGGAGCACAGAGGATTTTTAGGGCAGTGAACAGAATCTGTATAGTACTGTAATGATGGATAAATGTCATTACACATTTGTCCAAACCCACAGAATATACACCAAATGAATCCCAGTGTAAACTATGGACTTTGGGTGATTGTGATGTGTCACTGCAGGTTCACAATTGTAACAATGCACCAGTAGGGGAGGGGAGTTTTGATAATAGGGGAGGCTATGCATTTGTGGGCAAGAGCTGTACACTGGAAACTACAAAACAGAGTTGGAAGAAATTACAGATCTAAATAAATGGGAAGCCATTCCATGTTCATAGACTGGAAGACACAAAATTATTATATGGCATTTTGATCCAAATCAATTTATAGATTCAACATAATTCCTATCAATATCCTACAAGTATTTTTTCAGAAATTGGTGAGTTAATCCTAAAATTCATATGGAAAAGCAAAAGACCCAGAATAGCCAAAACAATTTTATAAAAACAACAACAAAGTTGGAGCACTTACATTTCCCAATTTCAAAACTTATTTAAAAGCTACAGTAATAAAAAGAGTGTAATTTTGGCATAAAGACAGACACACAGATCAATGAAAAACAATTGAGAGTCCAGAAATAAACCCTTACATTTACAGTCAACTGATTTTTAACAAAGGTGCCAAGACAATTCAATAAGGAAGGGGTTAATCTGTCCAACTAACAATGCTAAAACAATTGGGCATCCACATGCAAAAAAACCTTATCCCACACCATACACAAAAACTCAACTCAAATGGCTGACTCACAGATTAAATATAAAAACTAAAACTAAAAAGCTCCTAGAAGAAAACAGGAAAATTACCTTTGTGAGCTTGGATTAGACAAAGATTTCTTAGATAAGATACCAAAAACACATGACTCACAGGGGAAAAACTAATCAACTCAATTTCATCAAAATTAAAAACTTTAGCTCTTCAAAGATCACTATTAATAAAAAAAAGAAAAGCCACAAACTGGCAGAAAATATCTGCACACATCATTTATGTGATTAAGGACCTACAGCCAGAATACATTAATAACTCTTACAACTCAATGTTAAGAAGTAAACAACCCAACTTTACATTCACCTTGAGCTTAAATTTCCTCTTTCTCTTCATCTACCTTTTTCAGTTAAAAAGTCGTTTGTTATGCCCAGCCTATGTGGCTCAGTGGATTGAGCACTGACTGTCCTATGCACCAAAAGATGCTGGTTTGACTCTGGTCAGGGCACCTGCCAGGGTTGCGGGCTCAATACCCAACAGGGGGCGCGCAGGAGGCAGCTGATGGATGATGTTTCTCCCGCTCCCCCTCCCCCCCCTCTGTAAAACTCAATAAAAGTATTTCTTAACAATTAAAAAAATTTTTTTAAAAAGATCGTTTGTCAGGACAAATGGCCAAGAGACATATGAAGAAATGCTCAACATCACTAATTATCAGAGAGATGCAAATAAAAACAACAATGAGGTATCACCTCACACCTGTCAGAATGGCCACCATCAACAAATCATCAAACAACAAGTGTTGGCGAGGGTGTGGAGAAAAGGGGACTCTAGCGCCCTGCTGGAGGGAATGCAGACTGGTGCAGCCACTATGGAAAACAATATGGTGTTACCTCAAAAAATTAAAAATTGAACTGCCATTTGACCCAGTGATCCCACTTCTAGGAATACACCCTAAGAAGCCTGAAACACCAATCAGAAAGAATATATGTACCCCTATGTTCATAGCAGCACTATTTACAATAGCTAAGATCTGGAAACAGCCCAAGTGTCCATCCGTAGACGAATGGATAAAAAAGCTGTGGTACATATACACAATGGAGTACTATGCAGCTGTAGGAAAGAAAGATCTCTTATCCTTTGAGACGACATGGAGGGACCTAGAAAGTATTATCCTAAGTGAAACAAGCCAAGCAGAAAAAGACAAATACCACATGATCTCACTTATATACGGAATATAATGAATATAACAGTCTGAGGAATAGGGTAGACCCAGAAACACGGAAGTAGGGTACAGACTGACATCCCTCAGAAGAGGGGGTGGGGGGCGTGGAAAGAGATAAACCACAGAACTTATATGCATGTATACATAACCAATGGACATGGACAACAAAGCCAGGGACGGGGCAGGGGGGAATGGGGAGGAGGATGTCAATGGGGTAAAAAAGGAGAAACATCTGTAACAAAAAATTTAAAAAATAAATAAATAAAAAGATCGTTTGTGCCCTGGCCCGTTTGGCTCAGCGGTTAGAGCATTGGCCTGCGGTCCGGAGAGACCCAGGTTCGGTTCGCGCTAAGGGCATGTACCTCGGTTACAGTTTGTCCCCGGCCCTGGTTGGTCGTTCAAGCGGCAGCCACTTGATGTGTCCCTTTCACATCAATGTTTCTCTCTCTTCTCTCTCTCCCTCCCACTCTATCTGAACAAAAAATGGTAAAAAATGTCCTCGGGTGAGGATAAAAAAAAAGATCGTTTGTTATCCTTGACAGAAGTCAGGAACCAAACTGGTCAAATCTGCATCTTTTTCATCCTTCACCAAGACTTCCCCAACCATTCATCCCTAAGCATCCATTTTTGCTCTGTGAGTGCTGGCTTCCAAGATAACCGCCCAGCTGAAGTTGTCCTTTGCTGTGATCTTTTCAACTGGACTCAAGTCAAGGCCTCCTGTGCAAACCATTTAGTGTTTAGACCGCTCACCTTTCCTCTCTCATTCCTTTTACTGCTCCAGCTAACATTTCCTTTCGGAACTGTTCACCCACTCCAGCAGGCCCACATTTTCTCTGACCTTTGATTTATCTGTTTTTTTCCTTTATTGACGAGAGAGAGAGAGAGAGAGAGAGAGAGAGAGAGAGAGAGAGAGGAAGGGAGAGGGAGAGGCAGAAACATAGATGAGAAAGAACATTGTCTAGCCGCCTCCTGCATGCCCGGGACTGGGGATCAGGCCCACATCGGGCATGTGCCCTGACCGGAATCGAACTGGCGTCCTCTTGGTGCATGGGTCCATGCTCAACCACTGACCCACACCTGCAGGCTTCTCGGACCTTTTCAAGTCGTCCTTCCTCACACCTAACTTCTGGAGTCTCACTGGCCCGAGTGCGAATCCCACTGTGCGTACACCTACCAGCTGTGGGACCTGAAACCTGTCCCGTAACCTCTCTGAGCCTCCCTTTCCTTCCGTGTAACTGCGGTGATAACCCCGACTCCCGGGGTGAGGTGCAAATGACACACGCGGGCCACAACACCTGCACATCCCGGCCACTCGCACCTAACGCCTCCCCCTCCTGGGTCGGCTGCCGCGCGGGGGTCGCCCTCCCGGAAGTGTGAGCACTCAGTGTCGCTAACTTCTCGGAGGGGGCCAAGTGCGGGGTGGGGGCGCTGCGGCCCGCACCTTTTGATCCAACTCCAGGCGGTAGGGCACAGGCTGGATCCTGCGGCGCGGCCGCGAGCCGGCGCGGGACTGGGGCCCCGAGGCGGGCAGCACGAAGGTGGGCACGCCCAGCGCCCCGGAGAAGCTGAAGCCCCACACGAAGATGCGGTCGACGCGAGTCGCGCGCTCGCCCACATACTGGAACACGGACGCGTCCGCCTCGGTCTCTGCCGCCTCGCGCCGGCTCCGCGATCGCCCAGCCGCCGTCCAGTGCCCTCGCCCGGGCCCCGGCCCGCTCAGCTGGCGCTCCAGCCGAGCCCGCGCCGCCAGCGCCGCCAGCGCCATCCTGTTTCACGCCTCCGCGCTCCTGGGCGCCGCCATCTTGCCCGACCCTTGACCCGACGTCCCGGCGGAAGAGCCTGCGACCACGTTTACTACTGGCTGAAGGCAGAGGCGCTGGGGTGAGCCGAGGGCTCAGGGTGGTGGAGGACTGGGCGGAGCCGGTTACCGCGGCACCTGAATGAGCCGGCGGTGGGGACCGGGCCTGGCCCTGCCGGCTAGGGCGCGACCTTAGTCGGAGCTCCCTCAGGCCGCCTGCGCTCACTTTCCTTCCCTACAATGCACGCTTGCTGAGCATCTGCTCCGGCGGGCGCCTGCATTTGTTTTTGTTTTTGTTTTTTGCAAGGCTCTTCACTTCTTAGCAATCAGCAGGGGTAAAACGTAGGGGGGGCCCTCTCTGCGCTACTCCAGTGTAGTGCTCTCCCCTGTCCTGTTACACTCCCTTTGCCACTGTCCCTCGTCATTTCTCACCTAGTTGCAGCTGTACCTGCCCCCGCGAGCTAGCAGCCCCTGGGAGATAGCATGTGGCTCTTACTATTGTCATTGGCTATCCAAAAGCCAGCAGCGAACCCCTGCCGTCTCAGTGCATCATCCCCCAGCCTCACCTCCCCCCTCAGGTGGTTCTACTGGTAGTTTTTGAAACCCGGTGCTGTTTTCAGGCCTCCCTACTTTGCCCACTGTCTCCTCTCCCAGCGGATGTCTGGCAAACGACTACTCATCTTCTAGTAGAGGTTCAACTCCAGCACCTCCTTTAAAGTTTATTCAAATAATCCTCAACACTTTCTTTTTTCAATCTAAAACTTTTATTGAAAATTCTGCAACCACTGCTGTTTGTCTCTACGATAATTTATTATTTGGTCGCAGATTCTTTATGTTATTATTACACTTATATTTTTAAATCGCAGGATATCAAGGTCAGCAAAGAAAAGAAAGATTTCTAGATGTTCCCCTATCGGACCCGGTTTGAGAAGTCCTGGAATGGGATGACTTGTAAGGTGACTCAAATGAAGTAATAGTGGGTTTGACACCAATTAGGACCCAGAAAAAAGAACTTTGCTTTACATAAAAACCAAAAAGGCAGCACAGTTGTGAGGTTGTAGCTTTAATTGGGAGAAAATTCTCCCAATTGACAACAGCTGAAGGGTGAACATGCTGAGGAGAAAACTGTCCCCTCAGGACCAGCGTGGAGCAGCTCACTGGTGCTAGTGTCTGAAGACTTCCCTTCGTGTGGCATGTAGACATTGATCTCCACAGTTTTTTAATCTTCTTCAGCACTCAATACTTGGTCAGCATGTCTTTGTTTGCCTCTCTAGTGAGGAAAACTGGCACAAAATAGACTCCACTCATAAGCAAATCTTTTCTATTTTTTAGTGTAGTAGTTCCTGTCTATTCCTGAAGGCTCATCATAGCACATATCATTTCAAATACAGTCTCGATGTGGCTTCTTTAATTTTGTAGTTGTAGGACTTCCATTCAGCTCGATGTCAGGCAGTTCTGAATGATGGTTGTTCTGTAGTTTAGTTGTGATTCTCAACAATTTTGTACTAGAGTTTAGCATGCAGCCAGGAACAAGAGACCCCCTCAGGAATGATTGACTCAAAAGTGTAAGGGCCCTGGGTTCCAGTCCTGACTCTGTTACTGACTTGCTACATGGTGTTGGGAAGTTGTCTCCCTTCTCTCGCTCTCATCTCCAAAATAAGGAAGTAAAAAATATTAATACATGAAATGAATTTTTTTTTTTCATAAATGAGGTGTTTGGATTTTATGGCCTGGAGAATCTCTTGCAGCCCATTATGATTCATGACAGCATTCCCAAATACTTGTCCCAAATGCTGAGGGCAGGAGATGATTGATGTTCCAACTCAAACAGTCAAGCAGAGAGAGAAAATTCAACCTTCCTCTCTTTTTCTTCTATTCAGGCACTCAGGTGGGTTGGATGAGGCCCACACACATAGGGGAGAACAATTTTCTTTACTCAGTCCACCAATTAAAATGCTAATGTTTCTTCCAGAAACATTAACAGAACACTCAGAAATAATGCTTAACCACCTATCTGGGCAACCATCCTGTGGCCCAGTCAAGTTGTCACATAAAGTGCCCTTGACCAGAAATGCGAAGCCTCGACTCCTTGGTCCACAGGCCAAAGCTCTAAACGCTGAGCCAAACCAACCAGGGCTCATATCTGTTCTTCTACAAACTGGTAATGCTGGTAGAAGGTAGGCTTTTTAAAAAATCTTTGTCAGAATTTAAAAATGTATAACCCTATGTGGGTCTCTTGAATTTCTAAAACATTTTACTTTCTTTTTTTTTTTTATGAATTTTTATTTATTTTTTTGTTACAGATATTTTACCTTTTTACCCCATTGGCACCCCCACCCCACCCCCCCTCCACCCTGTCCCCGGTTTAGTTGTCCATGTCCATTGGTCATGCATACATGCATATAAGTTCTGTGGTTTATCTCTTCCCACCCCCCCCACCCCCCATCCCCTCTTCTGAGGGATGTCAGTCTGTGCCCTACTTCCATGTGTCTGGGTCTACTGTATTCCTCAGACTGTTATGTTCAAAACATTTTACTTTCAAGGACTGTCCCAAATACAGAACCTTTGGTTTGAGATTTGGGGGACAAAAGGTGCGGTGACGAACTCTGCAGTAAGAACCACAGCCACTGGGTGGCAATGCTTGCCTATCAATTCTGTGGCTCCTGTTAACAGAAACAGGATAACCAAGCCTAAAAGCCAGTTTCTTCCATTGAAGAGCTGGACTAATAGTCACAACTGGGCTTTCATATTTTACTGTCAAAACTTGGTTGGGCCCTGGCCAGTTTGGCTCAGCAGTTAGAGCTTTGGCCTGAGGTCTGGAGAGACCTGGGTTCAGTTTCCGCTAAGGGCACGTACCTCGGTTGCAGTTTGGCCCTGGCCCTGGTTGGGTCGTGTGGGTGGCAACCACTCGACGTGTCCCTTTCACGTCGATGTTTCTCTCTCTCTCTCCCTCCCACTCTATCTGAACAAAATATCGAAAAATGTCCTTGGGTGAGGATAAAAAAAAAAAGAAAAAAAAACTTGGTTGGTTTTACATACTGGCTGTATGCTGGCAAATACGGTACATGCATTTTTGTCCAATTTGTTGCTTGGAAAAGATGGCCCCACAGCCGAAATCAGCTACTTGAATGTATTAAAAGATCTGCTAATGTTAGCTAAGCTAAATTTTCCCACCACATATAATGACATTTTCCTGTAGATGTTCTCATTTCTTTGTTAATTTAGAGTAGCTGAAATTCTCTAGTTTGAGAAAGAGTGAAGTTAATCTTATATATTTTAATTATTATCATTAACTTTTTTGCATTTTATTTTTTATTGAAAGTAAATTATTAATTTTCAGTTATACAACTAATATGATTTTTACCTTTGTAAAAAAATAAAACACTAATATGGATAAGGCTAAAGACCTCTTTAACTACATCTCACATATATCTGGTGCCATAAGAAAATACTTTATGTGTGTGGGTGTATGTTTAAAGAAAATTGGAATAATATGTATCTCATTCTGCAACTTTGTCTTTTCACTCAAAAGTATATTGGAGAGCCCTGGCCAGTTTGGCTCAGCGGTTAGAGCGTCAGCCTGCGGTCCACAGAGACCCGGGTTCGGTTCCCGCTAAGGGCATGTACCTTGGCTGCAGTTTGTCCCCGGCCCTGGTTGGGTCGTGTGGGTGGCGGCCACTCGATGTGTCCCTTTCACATCGATGTTTCTCTCTCTTCCCCTCTCTCCTTCCCCCTCTATCTGAGTAAAAAATGGAAAAAAAAAAATGTCCTCGGGTGAGGATAAAAAAAAAAAACTATATTGGACATAATTTATAACAGTTTTTGTTTAGGTCTACCCCATTATTTTTCACTCTTGCATGTTAGTATGAATAAACTACATCTTGTTTAACCATTCTTCTCTTGACGTTTGGACATTTCTGATTTTTGCCATTACAAGAAATATACTTGTACAAGTTTCCTTTTGCACCTGAATGAAGGTATCTCCTAGGTAGGTACTGATAAACAGACCTACTAGGTCATAGAAAATGCTCATGTTAAAACCTTAATAGATATTTTTAATTTGTTCTCCAAAAGTTGTGCTTCAATAGTATATGAGTGGGTTTATTTTTTCATATACTCAACCCCTGATACAGACTTTTTTAAATGTTTGTCAATCTGATACCTAAAGCAAATCTCATTTTTATTTACTTTGTATTTCTTTAATCTCTAGGGAGTTTTAACATCTACGGTAACTGACATTTCATGTTTCCTCTACTGAGAATTGTCTAGCCTTATCTTTGGCCACATTTCTATTGGGTTGTCTCATTCATTTATGGAAATAATTTATATGTATAGTCTGCATAGAAACTCTTAAGTGTTGAAATATGTTATTCTGTATTTACTTAGTGTCTTCTGATCTACAAAATTTTATTTTGATATAGTCAGTTTTATTAATTTTATTCATTAGAGCTTTTGCTTTCTGTCTTGTTTAGAAAGACTATTAACCAAGACATAAAGCTATTCTATAATAGTTTTAAAACACTTAATCTAATGCTTTAATTTTTTCATATTTAGATTTCGAGTTGATCTTTATGAGTGGACTGGACTGTATATTTATCAATATTTTTTCAAAAGATATTTGATGCTCTAAAAATAATTTTACCTTAATGGACTTTATCTGAAGGCTCGAAACGCCATTTATAACATATAATAAATTTCCATATACATGGATCAATTTCTGGAAACTATTTGTTTCTACTGATTTATCCTTGAAACATTATGACAAGTTTTCAACTGCTACAGCTTTATAATATGCTCTGATTTTTATTCACTCAAGTCACTCTTCTTTGTTCTTTTACAACATTGTCTTTGCTATTCATAACATTTACTTTGATGTAAATTTTAAAATCATCTTGTCAAGTTGCATTAAAAAATCCCACAGGGGTTTTTATTGGAATTGCATTAAATTCATGAGCTAATTGAGAGGAATTAACTAGGAGAAAGATGACATTTTACCATCTTCAGTCTTCTTATATCACATAAATGTGGTATACTCTAATATTACCATTGGTTTCAGTCATCTTCTTGAATGGTCTCAAACCTCTGCTTGTAGATGAATTTCTTCTTTTCAGTATTCTGAGAACAGGATCTTCCAACTTTTTAGGGAAGTAGTCTTCAAATTATTTTGATTACACAAGAGTAAAATTTGTGAGCATGAAAATATATATACAGATAATTTTACACATATTATTATACTAATACAGTTTATAAAATATACAAAGTAATTATGTCAATAATGAGATAAAGATTAACCAAACAACTTTTATTTTTTATTTATTTATTTATTTTTATCCTTACCCGAGGACATTTTTCCATTTTTTACTCAGATAGAGCGGGAGGGAGAGAGAGGAAGAGAGAGAGAGAGAAACATCGATGTGAAGGGACACATCGAGTGGCTGCCACCCGCACAACCGACCAGGGCGGGGGACAAACTGCAACCGAGGTACGTGCCCTTAGCGGGAACTGAACCCGGGTCTCTCTGTACCGCAGGCCGGCGCTCCAACCGCTGAGCCAAACCGGCCAGGGCCCAAACAACTTTTAAACAAATGTCTTATTTTGTTTATTAAACTATTGGCTCTCATTAGAAATCGTTGTGGTTAGACAGTAGCAGTGGTAAGATGATTTTAGTGAGAACAGTGTGCCTGCATATGCTCACATTAAAGTACTTTTAACATTTTATGATGCAGAAATGTTAAGGGCTGATTTTCTTAATCAATATGGGGGTGTAATTTATGTATTAATAAGCTGCATTCATTTAAACAGTAGTTTGACAATTTTTGAGAAATGTGTAATGTGACCTGGCCAGTTTGGCTCAGTAGTTGAGCATCGGCCTGCGGACCAGAGAGTCCTGGGTTCGGTTCCTGCTAGGGGCACATATCAAAAAAAAAAAAAAAAAAAAATGTGTAGTGTATTCACCTCTTTGAGCATCACCATAATCGCAAAACAGCATAATTCCATCCCCTGCTAAGTGTCCTTATGTCTTTTGTAGTCAATTGCTTTCTCCACCCCTGATGCTAAGAAATTTATATATTTTCCACCATTATGAAAGTTTGCACTTTCTAGAATAATATGTATATATAATCATAAAATACAGACTCTGTTATGTCTGGCTTCTTTGACTTAACATGATGATTTTGGAAACTAATCTATGTTTTTACATGTACCCAGAATTCACTTTTTGATTGCTGAGTACCATTCCATTATATGGACATAACACAATTTGCTTATTGATTTCCTTGTTGAATGACATTTAGCTTGTTTCCTGCATCAGATATAATGAATAAAGCTGCTGTGAACATTCATGTAAGAGTCTTTGTATTGACATATGTTTTATTTGTCTTAGGTAAATATCTGTAAGTGGAATGCCTGCATCATATAATGGGAGGATTTTCACCTTTAAAACTTTTTTATTGTACCTGGCTCAGGTTGAGCGTTGACCCATGCACCAAGAGATTGCCAGTCCGATTCTCAGTCAGGGCACGTGCCCAGGTTGTGGGCCAAATCCCCAGTGTGGGACATGCAGGAGGTGGCCAGTCGGTATTCTCTCTCATCAGTGTTTCTATCTCTCCCACTCCTTTCCTCTCTCTCTAAAAAAAGTCGATAAAGAAAAAAAATGTTTTAATGTTTTTATTGTAAAATATACATAACAAAATGTATCATTTTAACAATTTTTAAATGAAAACAGTGTATTGAGAATTTTTATATTTACATTATAAGTCAAAGAAGCCACTATCACACTGGTCTGTTTCATGCTCTATTTTTTATATTTTTTGTGATGTGTGTTGGTTTTGCTGTTTAAAATGCCCCTGAGGGGATTAAGGGGTGTCAATCGCAGAGGGCTTTCTGTGCACGTGAAACCCAAACGTGTGAAACCTGAACGGGAGCCTGTCCCCTCCAGAATGAAGGACTTCCTGCCACTGCTGCTGGCTGCCCTTCTGAGTGTGGAGCGAGCCCACTCCCTGGTGTGCTTCTCTTGCATGAATCAGAACAGCAACTTCTACTGCCTGATGCCCACCATCTGCTCCGACTCTGACAACTACTGTGTGACCATATCTGCTGCGGCCCAGCGTGGGGAACATGGTGGACTTTGGCCAGAGCCTGAACAAGGACTGTTCCCCGGTCTGCCCCACACCCCCCAACATCAACATCGGCATGGTGTCCATGGGCACCCACTGCTGCCAGTTTCCTGTGCAACATCAGCGCGGCTGACAGTGGGCTGCCGGCCAGCGCCACCATGCCTGGCCTCAGGCTCTTGCTTAGCCTGCTGTCGGCTCTGCTGCGCCCGGGTGCCTGACCACAAGGACCTGTGCCGGGCCCTGCCTCCCACAGCTCAGTAAGGAAAACCCAGCCCCACTCGACCCTCAACTCCTCGTCCTGCCCCATCCCACCCCCTCCTCCTCAGTCCCCACCGTCAGGCCTGTCCCCTGCACCCTCAATTCCAGGGTCAGTGATGAGACTGTCCTCATTTGAGGGTCCCTCTGGAGCCTTTGGGTTCAGTAGTCAGAACTGAGTCACAGAGACACTGGAAAGGATGCCTAACCCCAGGCCCTGCTCCCATCCGGGCCCTGTCTGCCCTGACAATGGCATGGGAACATGCAGTTGACCCCAGCTGTGTGGACGGATGTCTGTGAAGTCCTGCTGGCTGTGCTGGGGGAACAGTTGGGGGTACACAGCCCAAGAGCCCTGAGCTCCAACACCAGAGCTGGTTCTTGGGCACTTCTGTACCCCCCACTCCACAGCAGCCTCCAGGTCCAGGCTGTGGGCCCAGGGGTCAGCCCTTACCCCCACACCCAGCTCAGTCTCCACCATGCCCACCCCCACCCCCACCCGGGAGCCTCTTGCTGCTTTGGCACCTCAAATAAACATGCCCCCCCCCCTTAAAAAAATGCCCAGGAGGTGTTGTCTAGTGTTCCTAAGCACTAGAAAGGTATAATGTGTCTTATGCAGGAAACACTTGCTAGATAAGCTTCCTTCCACATGAGTTACAATGCTATTGGCTCTGAGTTCAACTAATGAATTAACAATATATCGTAAATAAGTTATCTTTAAACAGAAACACACATAAAACAAGGTTATATATAGCTGAGATCACAAAAATGTAATGGCTAGGCTGGCAAAAACCTAACCTTGTGTTTCCCCTGGGAACAGTGGTTCAGTTTTGCTAAGTCAATATTTACTATGACTTTATAGAACATTAGTGAATAAGGAGAATCAACTCTAACATAACAAATATTTTCAAATATCTTTTATTTTTTATTAATCCTCACCTGAGGATATTTTTCCATTGATTTTTAGATAGAGTGGAAGGGAAGGAAGGAGAGTGAGAGAGAAATGATATAAGAGACATATCAACTGGTTACCTCCCACACAACCCTGACCAGGGCTGGGAATGGAACCTGAGACCCTTCAGTCCACATGCCAATGCTCTAACCACTGACCCAAACCAGCCAGGGCTCAAACATCTCTTTTTAAAACGATGTCAAAAAAGCAGGTACTTTCTCAACTAATTATTTATCTTTACCTTGAAAGCCCAGATTAAAAAATACAAAAAAGAAAAATAGCCATCTGTTAGGAAACATATTGATAGCCACTTAGTGTGGCTCAGTTGGTTAGGTGTCCTCCCAGGCACCAAAAGGTTGCTGGTTTGATTCCCAGTCAGGGCACATGCCCAGGTTGAGAGCTCCATCCACCATAGGTGGAGGGTGTGCAGGAGGCAGCTGATGGATAGTACCCTCTCACATGTTTCTCTCTCTCTCCCCTCATTTCCTCTCTAAAAGATGAATGCCCTGGCTGGTTTGGCTCAGCGGTGGGAAGGGTCTGGGAAGGGTCTCGGGTTCAATTTCCAGTCAAGGGCACTTACCTAGGTTGTAGTTTTGAGCCCCAGCCCTGAAAGGGGTCGTGTGGGGGTCTATGTGTTTCTATCACATAGATGTATCTCCCTCTGTTCCTCTTTCTTTTTTTATCCTCACCCGAGGACATTTTTCCATTTTTTGTTCAGGTAGAGCGGGAGGGAGAGAGAGGAACAGAGAGAGAGAGAAACATCGATGTGAAGGGACACATCGAGTGGCTGCCACCCACACGACCGACCAGGGCCGGGGACAAACTGCAACCGAGGTACATGCCCCCAGCGGGAACCGAACCCTGGTCTCTCGGGACCGCAGGCCAACGCTCCAACCGCTGGGCCAAACCGGCCAGGGCCCTCTCTTCCTCTTTCTAAAAAACCAATGGAAAAATATCCTCGGGTGAGGATTAACTCCCCCTCCCTCAAAATCAATAAACTATTATTTTAAAAAAATGTCAGCATGCTTGGGACACTTTTTTGCAAAAGAAAATATGTATTAAAACACATTGGCTTCAAGACAGCAGTTATCTCTGGTCAAGGAAAGGCAGAGGAATGAGATCGTTGCCTTCAATTTTGTCTGATACTTCTTTAAAATATAAATAAGGCATGATGGACAGCTCATGACTGGTTGGCTGTCACTGACCCCACGGAAAGGTGAGGACACGCTGTTCCAGTTTATAACAATTCGATGGCTTCAAGGCAGCTTCACCCCGTCAGTGGAGTTGTGATCTCACTACAAAGCTACACATAGCAACCACACTAAAGTACATTAAATAACAGCAAGAAGGTACTCCACGTTTGGGGGCGGTGTCTAGGGATGAGGCCAGACACGTGCCAGCCACTCACTCAGCGGCTGGAGCCCGATGAGCCCGTCTGACCTTCAGCCCAGCCGGACTGAGCCTCCACACTCAGCGTGCAGCCGAGCTGGATTCTGCAGCACCGGAAACGGCAGCTCCCACTTGGGGCGCTGCGGACACACGAGTTGAGGCTGCCTTCCAGGAAGCCAAAAAAAAAAAAAAGGGAAAAAAAGAGAAAGAGAAAAAGGAGGGATAGTGGGGAGCAGGCCCTCGATCGCCGCCCACGCGCCGCGCCCCCACCTCTTCGCCGTCCGGCTGCTACCCTCAACCTTTGGCCGCTCCCCAGTGGCCTAGCCCTCGGACCCCGCGGCCTCCCGGCCGCTGCCCGCTGGCGGGACCTCAGGTGCGTACCCCACCCCCGTCGCCATTAAGAGTGGGTGCTTTTCTTGGTACTTTCTCCTTCTGCGGGCCTGTCGAAAGCTAGGCTTAGGGAGGCCGCCCGCCCAGGCGCACGGAAGGATGCTCCCCCTTCCCCGCCGGCCCAGCGGGCCCCGAACCCCGTTGCCGGCGGGCAGGGCCCGAGGAGTGGGGGTGGGGCGAGGAAGCCCAGCCGTGGGGGCAACGGTCGTACGCACAGAACGCGCATCCTTCTCCCTTCTGATTGGCTAGGCGGAGCGGTGGGGGAGGATGCTGCAAGCCCTTAGCTCTCTGGAGCCTGATGCGCGTAAGATCACGCCCCATTTGACGTACATGGGGCTCTTGAGCTGCCTGATTGGTTAGGTTAGGGGGCGGGGCTCCCCCTGTTGCCTGGTAACTACGCCCGGTTCCATGGCAAAGGCGCCTTGACTCCGCCCCTCACCTTGTGCGTAACCGAGTGGCCTGGGGCGTGGGTTTTGGTGGGGGTGTAGTCAGTCTTGCAGTCTGTAGCGGCTTGTTGGCGGAAAATAAACTCAGAGGCCTTAAGATGGGTCTCTGGCTCAAGACTGCAGCCCATCACTTATGGTTTAGAGATAAAGCGGGGGAAAGACGGGTAAGGCTGTATTTTCTGCCCTTTAAACCCAAGCTTTGCTGTGTAATAACAGCTTTAGTGTGATATGCCATAAAAATCACCCTTTAAAAGCGCACAATTCATTGGTTTATCGTTTATTCACAGTTTTGCAGCCATCACCACTATCTAATTTCAGAACATTTTCATCACCCAAAAAGAAACCCTGATTCCATCCAGGGGTGGGGAGCCTTTTTTCTGCCAAGGGCCATTTGGATATTTATAACATCATTCAAGGGCCATACAAAATTATCAACTTAAAAATTAGCTTGCTATATTTGGTCAGGCTAATTTGGTGAGGCGTGTGATGTTAGCTGGTATTGATTTCTCGGGCCTTATATGGCCTGCAGGCCGGCAGTTCCCCACCCCTGCACCCTGGACACAGCCAGCCTTAAAAACCACAGAGCAGCCAGCACAGAGAACAGACTTGGAGGAACAGCACTAAGGGGCAGTAGGCCCCTTGCTGCCATAGGGACCACAGAGTGCACAAGGAGACCCTGGAGCACTAGGTAAGGTTCCCACCCATGGATGCAGACAACAGGCCCCAGGCCTCAACTCCATAACCTCATCCACACTTCCTGGAGGCTATGGTAGAAGTCCCTGCTCTGTCATCACCTCTATCCCTTCCCCCCAAATAAATGAGAGGTAACAACCCAGGGTTGTCCTAGGTGTGGGCATGAGAACCCACATCTCGGGCATACAGGATGTTGTCCAGACCAACCCAACCCACCCCAGCCCTGCACGACTGGCTCCTCACCCGGAATCGCTCTTCCAGCAGGGAGAGTTCGCTAATGAGGTCTGTGATGGCATTGGTGAAGGCCTCCTGGGGGCTGTAGTCTGGTGTGGTTTGCACACGGATGATGATCTTGTGCTCCAAGGGGTGGGGGACTTTGTAGCCAGCAAACAGCACCTGTGGGTCCTTCAGCAGCTGTCTGCTCATACGGGTGAGCAGTGTGAGGAGGCTGAGCCAGTGCCCTGGAGCTCTGGCACCTTGTACCTTACCAGGCCTTGTAGCCAAGGGGTCTTCCCACCGGTTGAGGCCTGTAAGCAAATGTAGCTGGCAGCTGACACCAGGTGGTTCCCTGCTCTTGATTTTTTGTTTGTTTTTTTTTTCCACCCAAAATAACCTTCAAGTGAAACATACTTTGGAGAAGATATACCATATGGGGACTTCTCCCACACTCACCCCTATATCCTTGAGGATTAAGAACTTTAACTGGTAAACAGGGTTTCCAATAACCTCTTCCCTTAGGGGAAGTCAGGGACCCTGCAGTGCCCCTAAAGAGACCTCCCTTGGCAGTAAAAATCCAACCAAAGTTTAGTAAACCAGAACACAAAAGCCCCATTCCTAGCTCAAAAAGCACCTGGCACAGCAAATCAAGGTGCAGGGGGAGAAGGCCCCAGGCTCTGAGCAGTTGGGAAATGGAAGTCCTTTGGAAAGACATTGGCAGCTGCTGTCTGCCCACTAGGGTCCTGTTCTAGGAGGTGGTGAAGGGAAGCCAGTGTTGTGCACATGGGGGGTTTCTCCAGAGCAGCTTAGTCAAATGTGAGCACCTACAGGGAGGGCCCTTGCATAGGTGAGGATATGACTCACACAGCAGTAGAGCAGCAGGCCCCAGAAGAGCCAGGTGCACCACTGGCTTGGTGTAGGGTGGGGGTCATCCAAACAAAAGATGGGCAACGCTACCCTCTACTTACATCAGGAGACCAGACAGGCTTCAACCCAGTCTCAAACACACAAGCCTGGGGAAGGCCTGCTGCAATGATGGTACTTCTCAGCAGTGACAAGTCCTTGGGTCAGAGCATCAATCACATTGCTAGCCACCTACCTGGCCAGGACTTCACTGGTGTAAACAAACACCCACCAACCAATAACAGGTGCCCACCAGGGGAACGGGATAACCATTGAGCCCCATTTCTTACTTTTTCCCCTTATTTTACTCAGTCACAATCTCTGGCACATCTTAGAATGGCAGGTGTCACTGAGGTCATTGTCATAAACAGGCAGGGTGGGTGAGAACTAACCTTGACTATTTCTCCATGTTCATTAGCACAAAACCAGAAGTAGAACTACTTTTCTGTAGCTTCCTGCATCTTCACTTATTTTTTAGTCACATAAATGAGCCAGGGCAGGAATGCGGCTTTGTGAACAGATATAAGACTCATTTTGAAGAAAAGGCACTGGAATGAGTGAACTGCCAGAGCAGGCAACCAGAAGGACTTCGTGAAGCTCAGAGAGACTTAGGAAAACCTTCTGGGCCCTGGCTGATTTGGCTCAGTGGTTAGAGCGTTGGCCTGTGGTCCAGAGAGACCCGGGTTCAGTTCCCACTAAAGGCATGTACCTTGGTTGCAGTTTGTCCCCGGCCCTGGTTGGGTTGTGCGGGTAGCAGCCACTCGATGGTCCCTTTCACGTCGATGTTTCTCTCCCCCCCCCCCCCCCCCCCCCCCCACTTCTCTCTCCCTCCTACTCTATCTGAACAAAAAATGGAAAAATGTCCTCAGGTGAGGATAAACAAAAAGAAAACCTTCTGGAACTTGCACTTTGCCTCACAGAGCCCCCATTAAACTGTGACAGTCATTCCCCATTTCCTGCCCCTGCCCCTGGCTCTGCCTATTCTGGACATTTCCTGTAGATAAACTAAGGGGTCATTTAGGCCTGGTTTCTTTCTTTCTCTTTTATGGCTGAATAACGATTATATGGGTATACCACATTTTTATTTTCTGTCAATTTATGGAAATTAAGGTTGTTTCCATTTTTTGGCTATTGTGAATAATGCTGTGAGCATTCGTGTACACGTTTGTCTGTGCATATGTTTTCAACTCGGGTATATACCAAGTAATGGAATTTCTGGGCCAAGCTTTGTGTTTTAAGGGGGAAAATTTTTACAGTTCAGTTTCATGCTGTACTTTGAAGTAAACAGACGTCTATGTATAAGACTGGATTTACTCAGAGCTGCAAATGAAAAATTAAGCAGCCTTTTCTCCCTCTTTTCTTCACTTGGAGAGGAACGTGTGATATGTGTGACTGACCACCTCACCTTTAGTGGACACAGGGCTTGGCGCCAGCTGCCACAGGTGTTAATCTGCAGTAGCAACTTGGAGTGGGTCACCGTTCTTCCTGTTTGCCCCTGGTTTAGCCCCTGATGTTTGCTGCCCAGAGCGCCAGGGGTTTGCCCACACTTCAACCTGGACCGTTTCTTTCCTCAGAACTTGCTGAAGAGCCTTCACTCTCTCATGCCCTCAGTGGTTGATTCTGTGTTCCCACGTGCCCTGGACCATTCCAAGGGTGTCTGGCTTTTCACGGTGCCTTTATTACTTGCTATCCTGCCATGTCTGTGGTCTGCCTCACTTGAGAGCGCGGGAAGTGGATTTTACTCACCTTTGTTTCTTCCCTGCCCTTCCTGCCAGCGTGGATGTTTTCACATAGCAGGTGCTCAGTATACTTTTGGTGGTTATTGTTTTTAATGTTTATTCATTTATTGAGTTAAGCTAAAGTTCTTGGTTATTTGTTAATCGTTTATATTTTATTGAAAATATGTGTTGTTTCTCATTTTCTTCCATACTCCTTGATCGTTCCAGAATAGAATACTTGATTCTCTTAAAATTTCTTGTTATTCTTTTCTTAAAAATGTGTGCCAGTTTTATTGAGATAGAATTGACATATAACATTGTATTCGTTTTAGATGTACACCATAGCAATTTGATGTATATATTGTGATCACAGATGTTATATAATACATAATTTTTTGCTCTTTAAGAACTGGACATGTAAACTTAAAAATCTTTCAAATTTCATATAGTTTTCTCAGCAATCTTTGAAGACTTTCTCGACTTTTCAACGTAATAGTTACTAACGAAAAGTAAACATCTAGAACGGGTTAACGGTCTTCAGTCTGTGGGTCAAATCCAGACTGCCACCTATTTTTGTGAATAAAGTTTTATTGGAACACAGCCACACTCATTGATTTACAGCTTGTCTGTGGCTGCTTTGCTGCAGGGTTAAGGCACATGAAGAAGACCACATCTCCAAAGCTGAAAATATTAATTATCTGTCCCTTTACAGAAAAAGTTTGCCTGTTCTGATCTAGAATTCCTTTCCATCTATTAAAATTCCCATCACTTGGGCCCTGGCCGGTTTGCTCAGTGGTTAGAGCATTGGCCCGCAGACTGGAGAGACCTGGGTTCGGTTCCCACTAAGGGCACGTACCTTGGTTGCAGTTTGTCCTCGGCCCCAGTTGGGGTCGTGTGGGTGGCAGCCACTCCGTGTGTCTCGCATCAATGTTTCTCTCTCTCTCTTCTTCCCTCTCTCCCTCCCTCTCTATCTCAAGATAAATGCAAAAATGTTCTCGGGTGAGGATTAAAAAAAGGAAAAAAAATTTCCATCACTTGAAATGTCATCCACTCTGTTTATCAAACCTCTGAAATCTTGAAATGGATGCCTCGTTTATTTTTTTATGTTCCTAATTTTTATTTCCAAAGGTTAATATTTCAGGTCTCTGAGACCTTGACTTTAATTAATAAGTTCCTGAGGTGCCCATTTCTCCATAACTCAGCCCAGGCATACAGTAAAAGGAAACTACAAACTCAAGTGTAACTTACCAAAAAATTTTTATGACATGAACAGGTATTTCACCTTTGATAGTCAGAGATATAAAATGTAATTCTAATGAGGGTCTAGTTTACATTAGTTGAGGAATTTTTACAATAAAACTTGTTCCTTTTTCTTAAAAGGAAAGAGTAAATGGTCATTTTTACCATTTTTCTTCTTGCTAAATAAAATACGAAGACATAAACAATGTTTGAGCTCAGAAAATGAGTGTCCCACTTTGATTGTTTTTTTGAGAAACCTCTGAGCTTAGAGGTTGTTTCAAGGACATACAACAGTCATGTCCTTGGGATGTTTTTTTCATTTCACAAACCACCCACATGGGAACAATTTATAATGCATTCTCCAGGCACTGGAGATCGAAGGGAGTGCTCTTACTAACTTACCCGCAAGGCAGGGTGAACTGGGACTGATCTGGCCTGGGACATGTGGTCACCCGAATGAATCATGGGGCACCTGCCCCTTCGAGATCCTTTATCTGGGCTCTGAGTGGCTTTCAGTTTGCTTGTCTGCTCCTCCACTGTATCCCAGCCCCCGCTCCACCATGCATCAGCTGCACAGCCCTGAATAGGCTCCCCCCATTCTGAGTGCTTGCATGGGAGTAATTTTTCCCTTAGAGAGTGTGTATTAAATTGGATTATCAAAAAAGCACTGGCAGCCCTGGCCGGTTTGGCTCAGCGGTTAGAGCGTCCACCTGCGGTTCGGAGAGACCCGGGTTCGGTTCCCGCTAAGGGCATGTACCTCGGTTGCAGTTTGTCCCCGGCCCTGGTTGGTTGTGCGGGTGGCAGCCACTCGATGTGTCCCTTTCACATCGATGTTTCCCTCTCTCTCTCTTCCTCTCTCTCCCTCCCACTCTGTCTGTACAAAAAAATGGAAAAATGTCCTCGGATGAGGATTAAAAAAAAAAAAAGCACTGGCAAATAGTATGTGTTCTCTAAGTGTTAATTTCCTTTTTCTCCATCCAACCACTCTGATTTTGTTTGATTTTTAAAAACAGCTTTATTGCCCAGCCAGTGTGGCTCAGTGGGCTGAGCGCCGTCCCATGGACAGAGATCCCAGTTTGATTCCAGGTCAGGGCGCATGCCTGGGTTGTGGGCTTGATCCCCAGTAGAGGGAGTGCAGGAGGCAGCTGATCCATGTTTCTCACATTGATGTTTCTATCTCTCTCTCCCTTCCTTGCTCTCTAAAAGTCAATAAAAACATTTAAAAAATCAAAATAAAAACGGTTTTATTTAGGTAAAATTCACATACCACACAATTCACCCATTTAAAGTATACCTTCCAGCCTGGGCCAGTTTGGGTCAGTGGTTAGCACGTCAGCCCTCAGACTGGAAGGTCTCGGATTTGATTCCCAGTTGTGCCCGGGTTGCAGGTTTAATCCCTGCCTCAGTCAGGATCATTGGGGAGGCAGCCAACTGATAGGTCTCTCTCACGTCAGTGTTTCTCTCTCTCCCTCTTTCCCTTCCACTCTGTCTAAAAACCAATGGAAAAATATCCTCGGGTGAGGATTAATAACAAAATTTAAAAACTGTCATAAAATAATGTATACAGTCCAGTGGTTTTTTTTTTTAAATCCTCACTTGAGGACATTTTTCCATTTTTGTTCAGATAGAGTGGGAGGGAGAGAGAGGAAGAAAGAGAGAGAGAGAGAAAAACATCGATGTGAAAGGGACACATCGAGTGGCTGCCACCCGCACAACCAACCAGGGCCGGGGACAAACTGCAACCGAGGTACATGCCCTTAGCAGGAACTGAACCCGGGTCTCTCTGAACCGCAGGTCGACACTCTAACCGCTGAACCAAACCAGCCAGGGTGCAGTGGTTTTTAGGGTATCAATTTTGGAACATTTTCAGCACCCCAGAAAGAAACCCTGCATATATAGTGCAGTGAAGGCAGGGGTGTGGGGGGTGGGATGGTCAATGAATGGGGGTAAAGGAGGGACATCTGTAATACTTTCAACAATAAAGATAAATTTAAAAAAAATTTTAAAAAACCTATATCCCATAGCTACCCCTCCCCTCAGTCCTAAACCACCTCTGATCTTTGTCTCTGAGATTGTACTGTTCTGGACATTACATATGGATGGACTCATAAAATATGTGGTTCCCTTGATTTTAAATTGAGGGGGCTCAGAAATGGTCAGAGGTGAAGGTGATTGATTTAGTGTTTCCTTCCTCGTAGAGGAGTCTGGGTGCAGCTCACTGCGGTCACGGACTGGTTAATGGTCTGGGAAACCCACAACCTGGCTTTCTTGGCTGCCGATCCTGTGGGACCAGTGCCTCATGCCTCACGCTCCTTGAGCTGGTGTCACCAGCCTGGCCTGCTTTATTCACCTTTTGCTTACAAATATAATTAAGCCAACTATGGCAGGGGCGTGACAAGTATTCATTTTGCATGCTTTATTTTACAAAGTTTTCTATGGTGTCAGAGAAACTTTTCAAAGGAATTTTTTTTTTTTTAATCCTCACCCGAGGATACTTTTTTCCCATTTGTCTTCAGACAGAGCTGGGGGGGGGGGGGGAGAAACATGAATGGGAGAGAGACACATAGATTGGTTGCTTCCCACACGACCCCAACTAGGGTCGTGGACTGAATTGCAACCAAGGTACATGCCCTGGACCGGACTCGAAGCCATGACTCTGGTCTAACCGCTGAGCCAAACCAGCCAGGGTTCAAATAAATGTTATAATGCTAACTCGATACAGAGTTTGGCGAAATTTGGAGTGAGCTTTTATGCAGAAGTCCTAGCAGGAAAAGAAGGGATTTTATCTTCCCGTCTTTAGTATACAAACCCACGTATCTCCTTTTCTGTGCATGTGAAACAGAATGTGGTGTCTGGCACTGCCGTGCTGAAATCTGCAAAACGTCACTGGATCAGTAAGTTCATGCCTTCTCCTCCTCATCTAGGAAGTAGTTACCATGCTTCTCTAGCATAACACCTGAATTTACTTTATGAGGAGGTGATGTCTAGGTTTAGTAGAAAATATATCCACTATATGAAAGCATTACTATACAGAGATCTTGGGTAAATCAATGTCATTTAGTGTCAATTTCTTCAACTCTGAAGGAAGGTTTGAACTAGGTCATGTGGTGGATCTTTACAGGTCTAAATGTGTGTTTAACAAGACACTGGATTTCTTCCACTCACTTTCTTCTTAATTCTCTTGCGCAGGGATCATGGCACAAGTAGCCACGTCTACCATGCCCATGGAAAACGACGCATCCCCAGAGAGCAGGATGGTGGTGACGTTCCTCGTGTCTGCTCTGGAGTCCATGGTGAGATGGGGTACAGTTCTATAAGACGTTCCGCGGTTGGGTAACCATAGAAATAACACAACTGTGAAACACTTCACTGTCATTTTTAATATTCAATTAAAGTTTTCCATCTTGTCTATGTAAGCATAACCTTCATAGAGGATAATCGGATTGTCAGATAATTTTTTTTTTTAATCCTCACCCAAGGATATTTTTCCCTTGATTTTCAGTTAGAGTGGGAGGGGAGGAGGGAGGAAGAGAGAGAGAGAGAGAGAGAGAAAACATCAATGTGAGAGAGATAGCAATTGGTTGCCTCCCGCATGACCCCAACCAGGGCCAGGGATCAAATCGCAACTGAGGTATGTGCCCTTGACTGGAATCGAACCCGTGACTCTGATCCTTGGGCTGACGCTCTAACCACTGAGCAAAACCGGCCAGGGCTTGTCATATACTTTTTAAAAATTATCTTATTTTTGTTTTTCTTACATTATGGATAAAAATGTAAGCTTTTGCCCTGGCCGGTTTGGCTCAGCGGTTGGAGCGTCGGCCTGCAGTACAGAGAGACCCAGGTTCGGTTCCCGCTAAGGGCACGTACCTCGGTTGCAGTTTGTCCGTGGCCCTGGTTGGTCGTGCAGGTGGCAGCCACTCGATGTGTCCCTTCACATCGATGTTTCTCTCTCTTCCTCTTCCTCTCTCTCCCTCCCACTCTATCTGAACAAAAAATGGAAAAATGTCCTCGGGTGAGGATAAAAAAAAATGTAAGCTTTCCAGATCTGAAATTTTTATGAAGGCACCTGTGTTACCTTGTTTGAGAATTTGGTTTTTTTTAAATCCTCACACGAGGATATTTTCCATTTATCTTCAGATAGAGTGGGAGGGGTGGGGGGAGAAACATCAATGTGAGAGAGATACATCGACTAGTTACCTCCCTCATGACCCAACCAGGGCTGGGGATGAATTGCAATCGAGGTACGTGCCCTTGACCGAAATCGAACCTGAGACTCATTGGTCCATGGGCCAACGCTCTAACCACTGAACAAACCGGCCAGGGCAACCACAGCGGTTTTAACCTTCATCACAGAGGTTTGCCTTTCATCACTTTGTATCAGGTGGTTCATGACATCAACATGTCTAATCACTGGTAAGGTTCACCTTGATCACTTGGTCAAGGTGGTGTGATGATTAATTGTATGTGTCAAGTTGATTGGGCCAGGGGATGCCCAAATAACTGGCTAACTAATACTTTGGGGGTGTCTGTGATGGAGTTTTGAAAGAGATGAGCCCTTGAGTTTGTGACCTGAATAAAGCAGGTGGCCCTCCCGGCTATGGGAATGCATCCTCTACCCCACTGAGGGTCCAGCTAGAACAAAACGATGGAAGGTTGAATTTGTTCTCTGCCCGCCTGTTGAGCTGAGACACTGATCTCCTGCCCTCTGCACTCCTGCTTGTCAGGCCTTCAGACTCGGACCAGAGTTTACTCCATCAGTTCCCACTCCTCGGGCCTTTGACCTATACCACCGGCTTTCCTGGGTCTCTCTCTAGCTTGCAGACAGCAGACATGGGCCTTCTCAGCCAATCACATGGGCCATTTCATTGTAACAAACCTCATGTTGTATGTATACAGTCTCCTATTGGTTCTGTTTCTCTGGAGACCCCTGACTACTACAGGTAGCATCTGCCACATTTCTCCCTTGTCACGTTACTGTTTTTCCCGCTCCATGTCCTGTTCTGGGGAAGCAAGTCAGTAAGCCCAGCCCACAATTAGTGATTCTCAGTGCTTGTGATGGTGAGGTGGCATGGCCTCTATTATAGTGCTGGTGGGAGTGTGAGCCCCTCTGAAATACTATTTGTAATACGTTTCAAGAACCATAAATAATTTATACCCCTTGACTCAGGTGTTCCACATGTCTGATTCTGCCCACAGAAATAATCGAACATGTACAGAAACATTTATGTTCTTGGACGTTTGTTACAGTCTTATGAGTAACAGGAAAAAAACTTTCAATAATGTTATGGTTAAACTAACATTGGACCCAACTGGATAACTCAGGACAGATTATTATATATTTACTTAAAAATCATGTTTTTCAGGATTATAAATGCTCAAAAATAGTAAGTGAATAAAGCAGAAGGCCAACCTACTGTATAGTAATACGATTCTCATTTTGTTTTTAAAAATTATGCCCGGCTGGTTGGCTCAGTGGTTGAGCATCAACCCATGCACCAAAAGGTCGCCGGTTTGATTCCCAGTCAGGGCACATGCCCAGGTTGTGGGCCAAATCGCCAGTGAGGGGCGTGCAGGAGGTGGCCAGTCAATGTTCTCTCTCATCGATGTTTCTATTTCTCTCCCTCTCCCTTCCTCTCTCTAAAATCAATAAAGAAAAATAATTAAGAAATAAATAAATAAAAATTACGTATGTGTGTGTGCATATTTCAAAACGTAAATAGTGCTTAATTCTGGATAATGGAGTTCCAGGGGATTTCTTTTTTCTGTGTACTTTTCTGTATCTGCTAAAGTTTTATAATATGTATATTTCATAATGAGAAAAAATGCTTTTTAAAAATATATTTTCAATTGATGATAATGACACAGTAAGACTAAGAATGGGTAACTTCACCTGATACCAGAGTCTCTACGTCACATTAACTGCTGAATTTTTGGTTTATTTGACACAGAGAGATTTGCCATGAAGCTGAAGGAGCCTGAGTTCTGGGCTCCCCCTTGCACTGGCCCCTTCCACGGTCTTGGGAGGGTCCTAGCAGTATGTGCACATGTTTTTGTAAAATTTGCTGGAATAAGGTATGTTAGCCACATCAGTTAAGGTTGCTGTCTCCTTCTACTCTGACTTTCTTTGCCATAGCCCCTGTACTAGTTTCCTACAGCTGCTGTAACAAACCACACAAACTTCGTGCATATTATAAAATACACATATTATAAAAATTTTAGCATACATTTACTGTCTGAAGGTCAGAAGGCAGAAAATGGGTTTTGCAGGCCTAAAATCAAGGTGTCAACAGAGCTGTGTTGCTTCTGCAGGCTTCCGAGGAGAATCTGTGCCTGGACTTATCCAGCTTCTAGAAGCCACCCATATCACTAGGCCTGTGGCCCCTTCCAGCAAGGGCACCAATCTGCCCTCTGATTCCATTGTCTCATCTCCTTCTGCCTTCCTCTTTTCCTTATGAGCACCTTTGTGATTACATTGGGCCACCCTAGATAATCCAAAAGTACCTCCTTGTATCGAGATCCTAAATGCAGTCACATCGGCAAAGTCCCCTTTGCCATGTAAGGTCACCTATTCACAGGTTCTGGGGATTAGGACATGGACATCTTTGTGGGGCCATTATTCTGCCGACCTAATCCACCATGTCAGGTGATGTTGGAGCCGACATGGCATCTTTGGGGTCTTGACAAGGGGAAGATGGACTGAGGATACATTTAGTTTTAGTTTGGCTTGCTGTTATTTTTATATCCAAGTAAGTTATTGCTCAAAATCCCAGTGTAGGAATAGTTTCCAGGAATTTTTCTATAGTCCACTATGTCAACTGATCCGGTAACATGACATCAAGGGACAAAGCCTGGGGTTGTTTGTGGTGTGAGCATATCTGGGTAGCGGAGATGAAACAAGGTTTAGCCAAATGCTGGTCTGTGGAAAATTCTTCTGATCATTAAACAGGTAAAATTATAAACAGAGGATTTGTTTTTTATTGACGCCTTGTCGAAATATACCCATATATGGTCAGGAATATACCCAGTAATGTAGCATATGTAGTTATAAATACACCAAACATTCTTTTAACTCTTTGAAAGGAATTCCACATAGTACAGTGTGTCAGAATGCGTGTGTAGACCATATAAGCCTGCAGCACTACGATGAACAGCAAGTGTGTCTGTGTGTGAGTTTCATGTTTTATACGTCCCTACCATCAATAATGAAAATGTAATGAACCATGTTGGAGGACATATTAAATTATTAAGATGATGTTTAAATGATTATTGTCACAGGAAGAGGCAATCAAAGAGTTGACAGCCAAAACTAGAAAAAAAAGATTCTGCACCTAATTCCAATATATTGGGGCAGGTTTCCCACACAAACAAGCAATTCTCCGACCCCAGCTGGTATCCTACAATTCAACTCAGGTCTGACACTTTCTACCCAGAGACAGCATCCGGTCCCACCAGTTACGGGTTCAGTCCTACAGCACTGCCCCCCTTCAGGTGTCTGTTGCAATCACATTGTCACCTGTGCTTTTGATCTGTCATAAATGTGGGTTCTCATGACCCACTTCTCAGGTTTGATTAATTTGTTAGAAAGGCTCACAGAACTCACCTTTATCATTCTCTTCACTGGGAAAATTCCAAGGGTTTTAGGAGTGGTGTGCTGGGAACAGTGGACAAAGACCAAATATATATTCCTTATTGTAAATCACAGTATCACAGGTAGTCCATAAAACTATGTTCTCCTCGGGGTTCTATGATGGGTTTATGGTATTTGCTTGATACATTTGTTTTGGTTTCTTCTTGGTGATTTTTCTCATTCTAAAAAATGTTGCACCTAATTTTGTACTTTCTTAAAGCAGTCTTCTTAGAGCCCACAAAGTCTGGATCTGCCCTTGAATAGAACACTTTATTTTTGTATTTCAGTGCAAAGAACTGGCCAAGTCCAAGGCAGAGGTGGCCTGCATTGCAATGTATGAAACAGACGTGTTTGTCGTTGGAACCGAGAAAGGACGAGCTTTTGTCAACGCCAGGATGGATTTGCAGAAGGATTTTGCGAAATACTGTAGGTGTTAATATTTTTATCCTTTGTATTCAAACAAAATCTTAAAATATTTGCAGGCAAGTCTTATGTATCGTTTTTTTCTAAGATAAGCATTATTCTAAAGATAGTTCTGACACATCTCCTCTAACTTGGCATACCAGTGAATGCACTAACCCTGGAGAGTCCAAGAAACACTGTCAGTGTGTTTGTACTGGGACTCTGGTTTTGTAAACTAAATTTGAAGCACATAAAGTAAATTGTCTTTGATTCCTAAAATAAACCCACATTTATAAAATACTCTTATTTTACTCCTTCCCAAAGGAAAAGGTAAAACTCCTTGGGGGCTTATTTGGTATTATTTTTGGTTAATGACCATTTTACTCCATTTTCCCTATTTTTACTATGGGACTTTCAAACCTTACATGCCAGTATGTGTTGCGAGTGCCCAGGGGCATTAATGAGCGTATGTGGCCATGTTCGAGGGAAATTTCACTCTAAGGCAGCGGTTTTCAACCTTTTTCATCTTATGGCACACTCAAACTAATTCTGTAGCACACCAAAACATATATTTTTTGCTGAGCTGACCAGAAAAAAGAAAAAGGGTATAATTTTGATTCATTCACACCAGACAGATATTGTTGTGTTGGCTTGTTGTCATTTTTTTTATCTGACAATGTAAGGGGGAAGAGATCAGTGCCCCTGACTAAATAGGCAGGCATTGCATGTTTTAAAAATGCTTGAGGCACACTGGTTGAAAATAGCTGCTCTAAGGTGTTAAAACCTACATTTTGTGTGTTGATTATCTGTACCACTGTACATCATCTACCAAATACTGAGTTAACAATTTTGTATTTTCTGGAATCAAGCAGAAAAGAAAAAGGAAATTTTAATCAAAGGGTAAATAAAGATATATAGATATACATATAGATGTAGATTTATAGATATGTAGATGTCTCCAAGGATTGACAGAGGAGCTATATGTATAGATAGAGATATGATCTTGACTTGATAGATATACATTTGTTTTGTAGTAAAATTATGTATATGTCTCTCTGGCCCACACAGCATCGCCTCTGGTCAGACTAAAGGAGCCCCTCAGTGTAGTGTTTCCTGAGAGGAGCAGCTATGGAAGAAATGGGGGACACAGAACAGGACTAAAGTTGGAAGGGACCTTAGAGATACACAGTGAGAAAAGGGAGAGAGCACGCTCCTTAGAAGCTATTTCCCAGAAGCCAGAAAGGCAGGACATGTTATCAAGGGGCTCAGGGTCTAGGGAAGAGACCTTTACACCCACTCGGACATTAAGAAACAGGCTGAGATGGGACATGTCCACCAGCTCCCTTCCGAATCACAGAGAATTTCCCATGTGTGTGTGCCTCTGTGTGTGTGTGTGTGTGTGTGTGTGTGTGAGAGAGAGAGAGAGAGAGAGAGAGATTGATTCGTACTGACTTCTAAAACCAAAATTTAGGGTCTCTACTATCAAGAAGATAGATTAAAAATATGCTGAGTGTGTGATTGAGGAGGGTATTCTCGGTTCATTAATGTCTGCTGGCAATTAGATTTCTAATTGTTGAAATTTAATTACAGAGTTTTTTAAAGTTTCACAATTGCTTGGTAATTTTTCAGATATAGGATTATTCATGCCTTTTTTTTTTTGGTTACTCTTCACCTGAAGATATTTTTTCCATTGAGTGGAAGGGGGGGGGGGGGAGAGGGAGAGAGAACACAATGTGAAACATCGATGTGAAAGACACACATCAATTGGTTGCCTCCCATATGCGCCCCAAGTGGGGCTGGGATTGAACCTGCGACTCTTGGGTCTACGGGCTGACACTCTAACCACTGAGTCACACTGGCCAGGGCTATTTATGTTTTCTATTCCTCTTGTACCCAGTTCAGTAGACTTTATTTTTAATTTCTTTATTTCATGTCAGTTGTCAAATTTGATTAAATGGTTTATAATATTGGCTTTATAGCTTTAATCTCTGTATTGATAGCTCTACTTTAATTTCTGATATTGATCATTTGTGTTTTCTCTCTTTTTCTTGATAAATCTTGCAAGGAATTCATCCATTTTTCTTATCTTTCCAATGAGCCAACTTTTGGCTTTATGATTTTCTCTATTGTTCATCTTTTTTCCTTGTCAATTTTTTTTCCTCTTATCCTTATTATCTCCTTTTTTTATAATTTCTTTACATTTATTTGCTTTTAACTTCTAACTTTTTGATTTGGTAGCTTAGGTCATTGTCTTTTTAAAAAATATTTATTTAAAGTTATAATTTTCCCTTTAGGTTCTGCCCGAGCTGTACTCCAAAGACTTTGCATGTTGCGGTTTCATTATCATTTAGGTCAAAATATTTTCTAATACCCCTAGTAATTTTTTTTGACCCGTAGTTACTTAGGAACATGTTTCTCAATTTCTTAATATTTGGGAATTTTGGGATTATTGATTTCTAATTAAATTCCATTGTGTTCCAGAAATATACTGGATATGATTTTAATCTTTTTAAATTTATCAAGAACTAATTTATACCTTAGCACATCATTTATGTTGGTGATGATCCATAAGCACTTGCAAAGAATTTTGGATTCTGCAGTTAATAGATTAAGTAGGTCAGGTTGTTAAAATTCACCTTTATCATTTTTTAATTTGTGTACTTATTTTTATTAATTACTGACAAAGGATTGTTAAAATATCCAACAATATTGTGTATTTGTCTGCTTTTCCTTTTGGTTAATATATTTTGCTTCATATATGTTGAAGATAGGGATATGAACATGTTACTAAATACATACACATTTAAGATTGTAATGTTTTCCTGGTGAATTGTTTTTTCCCCTTATGAAATGATGAAATGTTCCTCTTTGTTTTATACCTAGTCTTAAAGTCTACTTTGTCCTGTATTAATATAGCCATATCAACTTTCTTATGATTAATATTTGCAATGGTATGTCTTTTTCTATTCAATTACTTTGAGCCTTCTGTGTCTGTATATAAACTGTGTCTCTTACCCTGGCCAGTTTGGCTCAGCAGTTAGAGCATCGCCTGTGGCCCAGAGAGTCTTGGGTTCGGTTCCCGTTAGGGGCACGTACCTCGGTTGCAGTTTGTCCCTGGCCCCGGTTGGGGTTGTGTGGGCCGCAACGGTCAATGTGTCTCTCTCACGTCAATGTTTCTCTCTCTCTCTCTCTTCCCCCCCTTCCTCCTGCTCTATGTGAGGATAAATGCAAAAATTTCCTTGAGTAAGGATAAAAAAATAAATAAATAAGAATAAAATAAAATAAACTATGTCTCTTATAAACATATGCAATTAGATCTTTTTAAAAAAACTGAAAATTTCTGATTTTTTCTTGGATTGTTTTATCCATTTACATTTAATGTAATTACTTATATGGTTTAATTTAAGGCTTTTATCTTGCTGTTTCTTTTCTATTTGTCCCATATTTACTTTGTTCCTTTGTGTGTAGTTTCCTACGCAGTTTTTTTTTATCCTCACCCGAGGACATTTTTTTTGCATTTATCTTCAGATAGAGCAGGAAGGAGAGAGGGAGAGAGAGAGAAACATCGATGTGAGAGAGATGCACCGAGGGGTTTCCACCCACATGACCCCAGTGGGGCCGGGGACAAACTGCAACCGAGGTACCTGCCCTTAGCAGGAACCTAACCCGGACTCTCTGGTCTGCAGTCCGATACTCTAACCGCCGAGCCAAACCAGCCAGGGCTAAAGTGAGAAATTTTTGTATTACATTTTCTCTCCTCTATTGACTTTTCAGCTCTTGGTTTTATTTATTTTTTTAATTGGTTGTTCTTGGGTTACAATATGCCCTCCTGATTTATCACAGTGAACCAAAATTAATATTTTACTGCTATACCTCCAGTGTAAGAACCTTTAACAGTATAATTCTGTTTACTTTCCTCTAGCACTAATATGTTATATATTTTTGTTGTTGTTGAGTTGTAGGAGTTCTTTATATATTCTAAATCTTAACCCTTATAAGACATATGAGCTCTTCCCTTTGCAGCCCTTGTAGAAGCACCAGCAGTCAAAATGAAGTTCAGTCCCTTTGTGACTTCTGCCGAGGGCAAGAACCATAAAGGCATTTCAGTACACCTTCCCACTTTCATAGGAAGGTTATGTCTTCTCCTCTTCCCAAAGAGCTGAGACAGAAGTCCAGTGTTCAATTCGTGCCCACCTAAAAGGATGATGAAGTTCGGTGTGTGCGAGGACACCACAAAGGGCAGCAGATTGGCAAAGTAGTCCAGGTTTACAAAAAGAAATATGTCGTCCTGTTGAATGAGTGCAACGGGTAAAAGCTGATGGTACAACTGTTCGTGTGGGCGTTCACCCCAGCAAGGTGGTTATCACTAGACGAAAACTGGACAAAGATCCTTGAACGTAAAGCCAAATCTCGCCAAGCAGGAAACGAAAGGGGCAAATACAAGGAAGAAATAATTGAGACGATGCAGGAATAAAGTAATCTTACAAACAACTTTCATTAAAACTTAAAATGAGCCCTGGCCAGTTTGGCTCAGCAATTAGAGTATCAGCCCAAGGTCCAGAGAGACCTGGGTTCGGTTCCCACTAAGGGCACGTATCTCGGTTGCAGTTTGTCCCTGGCCCCGGTTGGGGTTGTGCAGGAGGCAGCCACTTGATGTGTCCCTTTCACATCGATGTTTCTCTCTCTCCCTCCCACTCAATCTGAACAAAAATGTAAAAATGTCCTCAGGTGAGGATAAAAAAAAAAAAATTAAAATGGTGCTTACCTGGCAGGGAAGATACCATGATCACGAAGGTGGTTTTCCCAGGGCGAGTCTTATCCATTGCACTCCATTTGTGCTGACCCCTGCGATACCCCTCTCCCCCCCCAAAAAAACATTGAAAATAAAACATGATATGCAAATATTTATTCCCGTTCTGAAGTTTGCCTCTTAAATCCATTGATTTTTGTCTTTTCGTGCTCAAAACTTTTTAAGTTTGATGTAGTCCTATTTTTCTATTTTTGCTTTTGTTATCCTGTCCAAGAAATCATTGCCAATCTAATGTCTTGAAGCTTTTCCTCTGTTTTTCCCCCCTCTGGGAGTTTTAGGTCGTATGTTTAAGTGTTTAGTTCATTTTGAGTTACTTCTATGTATTGTGTAAGATAAGGGTCCAACTTTTTTTGCATGTGATATTCAATTTTCCTATCAGCATTTGTTGAAGAGACTATTCTTTCTCCATTGAATGCTTCTGGCACCCTTGTTGAAGATTATTTGACCATGTATATGAGGCTTATTTCTGGGCTATTTTATTTCATTGGTCTGTATGTCTGTCTGTATTTTGGTACTACACTGTTTTGATTATTGTATTATATTTTAATATCAAGACATGTAAAGTCTCCAATTTTATACTTCCTTTTCAAGATTGTTTTAGCTATTCAGGGACCCTTCAAATTCCATATGAATTTTAGGATGAAGTTTTCTTTTTCTGCCCCCCCCCCCCAATAATTTGGATTTTGATAAGGAATGTTATAAATCTGTAGATTGCTTTCGGTAGTATGGACCTCTTAGCAATACTAAGTCTTCCAATCCAAAACTTGAGATGTCTTTTCATTTATTTATGTCTTCCTTAATTTCTTTAGCAATTTTTTTTTAATCCTTACCTGAGGATATTTTTCCATTTATCTTCAGATAGAGTAGGAAGGGGAGAGAGACACAGAGAGAGAGAGAGAGAGAGAGAGAGAGAGAGAGAGAGAGAGAGAGAGAGAGATGGGAGGAGAGAAAGAAACATCAGTGTAAGAAAGACACATCAACTGGTTGCCTCCCGCACAACCCCTACCAGGGCCGGGGATGAACCACAACCGAGATAACGTGCCCTTGACCAGAATCGAACCCACAACTTTTTTGTCCACAAACCAACACTCTAACCGCTGAACCAACCAGCCAGGGCTTCAGCAATGTTTTATAGTTTTAGTGTACAAGTCTTACCTCCTCGGTTAGGCATGTCCCTACGTTTTTTATTCTTTTTTATGTTATTATAAATTGAATTGTTCTCTTAATTCCCTTTTGGATTATTTCTTATTAATGTATAGAAATTTAAATGATTTTGCTGTGTTAATTTTATATCCTTCAACTTTGCTGAATTTGCTTATTAGTTCTTACTGGGGTTTTTTGTATAATCTTTAGGGATTTCTACTTATAAAAGCATGTCATCTGTGAACAAAGATAATTTTACTTCCGTTCAAATTTTGATGCCTTTTATTTATTTTTTCTTGCCTAATTGCTCTGGCTAGAACTTCCAACACTATGTTGAACAGGAGAGCAGGCATCCTTGCCTTGTTCCTAATCTTTGAAAGAAAGATTTCTATCTTTCACCACTGTGTATGATATAGCTTTGGACTTTTCATAAATTGCTTCTCCTGAGATAGTTCCCTTGTATTCCTAGCCTATTGAATCTTTTTAATTATGAAAGAGGATTGAATCTTGCCCTGGCCAGGTGGCTCAGTTGGTTGGAGCATCATCCCATACACCAAAAGATTACAGGTTCGATTCCCAGTCAGGACACATACCTAGATTGTGGGTTCAATGCCCCATTCAGGGCACATATAAGAGGCAACCAAGTCTGGCTGGTGTGGCTCATTGGTTGAGCATCAACCCATGCACCAAGAGATCACCAATTCGATTCCCAGTCAGGACACATGCCCAGGTTGTGAGCCCGATCCCCAGTGTGGGGCATGCTGGAGGCGGCCAGTCTATGTTCTCTCTCATCAATGTTTTTATCACTCTCTCCCTCTCTTTTCCTCTCTCTCTAAAATCAATAAAGGGAAAAAAAATTTTTTTAAAAGAGGCAACCAATCATTGTTTCTTTATCACATCAATGTTTCTCTCTCTCTCTCTCTCTCTCTCAAATCAGTCAAAATGTATCCTTAGGTGAGGATTTTTTTAAAAAGCATCGAGTCTTGACAAATACTTTTTTCTATATCAACTGAGATATTTATGTGCTTTTGTCCTTTATTCTGTTAATATGGTGTATTATAGTGATTGATTTTCTTATGTAGAACCATTGTTGCATTTGAGGCATACATCTCACTTGGTTTAATCTTTTTAATATGTTCTTGAATTCTGTTTGCAAGTATTGGTATTTTTTAGGATTTTTGCATCAATATTCATCAGGGATATTAGTCTGTAGTTTTCTTATAATGTCTTTATCTAGCTTTGGTATCAGGTTAATGATACTCATTGTATGAGTTAGAAAGTGTGCCTTCATCTTCAGTTTTTTGGAAGAGCTTCAGGAAATTGGTGTTAATTCTTTAAAATTTGTTGTTGTTGTTGTTAATCCTCACCCGAGGATATTTTTTCCAATGATTTTTAGAGAGAGTGGCAGGGATAGGGGAAGGGAATAGAGAGAGAGAGAGAGAGAGAGAGAAAGTGAAACATCATGTGAGAGAGACACATCAATTGGCTGCCTCCCGCACGTGCCCTGACCAGGCCAGGGATTGAACCTTGGACCCAGGTAGGTGCCCTTGACTGGGAATCAGTCCTGTGACTCTTTGGTGCAAGGGCTGACACTAACCATTCAGCCAGTGCCAGCCAGGGCAATTCTTTATTTGATGGAATTCTCCAGAGAATCCATCTGGTCTTCAGCTTTCCAGTGTTTAGAGATTTTTCATTATTGATTCAATACCCTTACTCATTATTGTCCAGATTTTATATTTCTTCATAATTCAGTCTTGGTAGGTTGTGTGTTTCTAGAAATATATCTATTTCTAGATATATTTCGAGTGGCTGCCACCTGCACGACCAACCAGGGCCGGGGACAAACTGCAACCGAGGTACATGCCCTCAGCGGGAACCGAACCCAGGTCTCTCCGGACTGCAGGCGGACGCTCCAACCGCTGAGCCAAACCGGCCAGGGCACTTGTTGGTTTTTTAAATATTGATTTTCTATTCTCTATTTCATTTATGCTCTAGTTTTTATTATCTCTTTCATTCTGCTACCTTTGGGTTTAGTTTGCTCTTTTCTAGTTTCTTGGGGTGTAAAAGTTAGTTTGTTCATTTGAGGTTTTTTTTTACCTTGTTTTTTGAAAAATGTATCTTTATTGTTGAAAATATTACAGATGTCCCTCCTTTTTCCCCCCCACTGACTCCCCTTCTCCCCACTCCTGTCCCCCCCCCCCATCTTCCCCACACTATTGTCTGTAGCCATTGGTTATGCATATATGAATATAACTTCTTTGGTTTATTCCTGTCCTCCTGCCCCCCCTTCCCTCTGAGGTTTGTCAGTTTGTTCTCTGTTTCCATGTTTCTGGACCTATTGATTTATTTCAGAGAGAGAGAAAAAGAGAGAGCGAAAGAAACATTGATTTGTTGTTCTACTTATTTATGCATTCATTGGTTGCTCCTGGTATGTACCCTGACCAGAGATCGAACCTGAAACCTTGGTGTATCGGGTCGACGCTCTAGCCAGCTGAGCTACCCTTACCCTGACAGGGCTGAGATCTTTTTTCAATGTACTCATTTACATCTATAAAGTTCCCTCGTAGCATTGCTTTGGCTGTAACCCATAAGTTTTGGTATGTTGTGTTTTCATGTTCATTTGTCTCAATGTATTTTCTAATTTCTCTTGTGACTTTTTTGATCCATTTTTTAATTTGCACATATTTGTGGGTTTTCAGTTTTCTTTGTGCTATGGATTTCTAGTTTCATTCCATTGTGATAAAAAAAAAAAAAAAAAAAAGATACTTTGTATGATTTGATCTTCTTGACTTTGTTAAGACTTGTGGCCTAACATTTGGTCTATCCTAGGGAATGGTCCATGTGCACTTGAGAAGAATGCACGTTCTACTGTTGTTGGGTGAAGTATTCATAAAGTTTGTTATGTCTACTTGGTCTATATGTTGTTTAATTCCTCCAATTCCGTTTTTATTTTTTTTTTGTCCGATTGTTTTCTCCATTATGGAAAGTGGGTGTAGTGAAGTCTCCTACATTATTGTGTTGCTCTCTATTTTTTCCTTCATTTTTGCTTCATATATTTAGGAGCTCTGAAATTTGGTACATAAATATTTACAGTTGTTCTATCTTCCTTTTTTTCATTATATAGTGCCCTTCTTTGTCTCTAATAACAGTTTTTTATTTAAAATCTATACTGACTAATATAGCCATTCCCGGCTACCATTTGTATTACCATCACCTTTTGCATCTTTATTGGTTGTCATTTGCATGGAATATCTTTTTCCATCCTTTCATGTTCAGTCTATGTATGCCCTTAAATCTAAAGTGAGTCTTGTAGCTCTGGCCAGTTTGGCTCAGCAGTTAGAGCGTCGGCCTGAGGTCCAGAGAGACCCGGGTTCGGTTCCCGCTAAGGGCATGTACCTCGGTTACAGTTTGTCCCCGGCCCTGGTTGGGTCGTGTGGGTGGCAGCCACTCAATGTGTCCCTTTCACGTCGATGTTTCCCTCTCTCTATCTCTTTCTCTCTCTCTCCCTCTCTCCCCCTCCCACTCTGTCTGAACAAAAAATGGAAAATGTCCTTGGGTGAGGATAAAAATAATGATAATAATAATAAAGTGGGTCTTGTGGATGGCATAGTGTCCCATACGTCCTTTATGCTATCTTCACCTTTTTTCTTTTTTCTCCTCTAACTCAGTAACTTCAAATGACTTGTTTTTGAGTTTGTTTATTCTTTCTCCTGCCTGATCAAGTAGGCTGTTGAAATTTTTTAGTTCAGTTATTGTATTTTTCAGCTCCATAATTTGTTTGCTTGTTTTTTATAGTTTCCATCTTGGTCACTATTCTCATTTTGTTCATGTGTGATTTAGTTGTCTCTCTGTATTCGCTTTCAGCTCCTTGAGCATCTCTGCGTTATGACAGTATGACAGTTATTTTGAATTCTTCATCAGGCAGTCCATAGGTTGCATTTCTTTAAGATCATTTCTGGATTTTCATTTTGTTCCTTTGATTGTGTCTGTTTCCCTGTTTCTGTGTATGCCCTGTACTTTTTTTTTTCCCCCTGGAATTTGGGCATTTGAAAAAGCCACCCCACCCAGGCTTTGCATACGAGCTCTGTGCAGGGGAAGAAGACTGCTAGGACTGGACCTCTCAAACCTTTTTGAATATCTTTCTCCCCCTGGTGTCTGCCCACAGAACTGCAGCTCTGACATGCTGCTCACCCCTGTTTTCAACAACTGCCAAACTGTAGTATGGATCCCATCAGTGCTCTGATTGAGACAAGACAGAAACCATTTCCTCCTGCAGCCGCCAGACAAGCGAGAATATTGGACACACAATTCACTGTTTTGTTTCCATCTCAAGGGAGCAGCCCCAGCATGGGGTTTTCCTCCCAGTTACTCTGCTGCTATTCTCTGTAGAGGGAGAGACATAAATAGGCACATCCAATGCCAGGAATTTTCCTACCCCTTATCCTGGACTCCCCTCTCGTTTGTACAATGGCTTCGGTGCAGTGGCTTCTCAGCTGGTCGGTGGAGTTGTAACAGAAGTGTTCTGGTCTATCTGTTGTTAATTTGCTGTTATCTGTGGAGGAGGAAGGGTTGTTGCTTCTGAGTCTGCCATATTGCCAACGTCACGCTCCTTTTGTTTTTTGTTCTTTTAGCTCACAGGTCATACAAAACCAGGCAGTGAGTGTGCAGGATTTGGCCTGAAATATTGTCACTTCTCTACCACTCTATTAACTTCTTTACCTGTAAGCCAGAATTGTTTCAGTGACCAAATATACATAGGTTTTCAACTGCTTCCTTCAGAGATGATCATCGTGTTCATCATAAATCGCTTGTTCTTTGTTTTTATTTAAATCGACAAAGATCTTGTTTTACGTTTATTACTCTTTTCCCCTTTTTCCTTTCCATGTACCAGAAGCATAGAGATGAAGGACATGTGCGGTACAAATGCCTGGGTGCTGACTGCCGCTGCCTTGTTCACAGGTGTTGCGGAAGGCCTGCCGGAGGTGAAGCCCCCGCGCCCCGGGAACGGGGTGCAGCTCGACTCGGGAGAAACGGAAATACTCAGGAAAGCAGTCGAGGACTATTTCTGCTTTTGTTACGGTAAAGTGCACTTGAAGCATTAATTCTCTGACTAGTTCACTACAGAGCGGGACAGTGTTAGATCATCTTATTGGTGTGACTATTTAGAAGGTTTCTGACATCTGAAAATCCATTCTCATCGAGTGAAGAGCTAGTCCTTGAGTACCAGATGAAGTTCCCTTAAAGTACACAACTTGGTTTCCTCTGGTCCGTTGAAACCTCTGGATTGATCTTTCTTTGGGTTTCAATCTTTGCTCCCATTTTAGGGAGCCCCCCACTTGTCCCCACTCCCTGGCCATCCCAGTTACTAAAGATTTTTATTGCTGCTTTGGTCGCCTCATCTGTCTCTCCACCTACCCACATCTTTCCACAGGCATTCAGACGGGTTTTTTAAATACCTACATAGTGTTTTAAAGAGCTAGATAACCGAATAACTATACCAGTATTATATTTAATTGTGATATAAGCACCTTAGCATCTTAGGGCCTTGTTTATCATTCTTACACAGCTGCACATATATATGTGACCTGCAAGTCCCTGTGAGCATTTGACTTTGGGGACCCCCCAGCACAAGGGACCCCGGGATCTCAGGCTACACTTATCTGTGAGAAATGGGGCTCCATCACCTCTCGGCTGGCCAGTCAGTGCAGAAAGACACAGCCCCAGAGGGTGACATGAAGCCACTGTTGACTTCATAAGTTCTCCACAGGCAAGTTGGCCTGACTTGTTTGGTGTGACATAGGGCAGTTAAACTTTTTTAAAGTTTTATTTTATTGATTTAGAAAGAGAAACATCAACTTGTTCCACCCATTGATGCATTCCTTGGTTGATGCATGTGCCCTAACCGAGTCCGCAACCTTGGCATGTTGGGACAGTGCTCCAGCCAACTGAGCCACCCAGCCAGGGCCAGTGACAGTTGAGCTCTGAGTGGAGGCTCTGTGCTCTGTTGGCAGCAGCCTGAGTATGCCAGGGCAAGGACCCCAAATTGTACAACGTCGAAGAGAATGGAGGAAAAGACTTACTATTTTCTTTCTTATGTGAAGGTTTAAAGTAAATATTATAAATTTTTTTAGATTTTTTTTCTTTATTGTTGAGAGTATTACAGATGTTCTCCCCCCTTTAATTCCCCCCATAATATTATAATTTTTTTTTTATTTTGGCCCCTTGGTTGGGAATTTTTCTAACTTAGGATGTAGGATACCTTATGTTTCTAATGTATCTTCAAAGCCAGATGTCACCACCTATGTTTATTACACTAAATGAAACTGAGTGGTAGGGTTTTACACTTATATCATTTATTTTTATTTTTTAAATATTTTTTCTTTATTGATTTTAGAGAGAGAGGAAGGGAGAGGGAGAGATAGAAACATTGATGAGAGAGAACATCGATTGGCCGCCTCCTGCATGCCCCCCACTGGGGATCGGGCCCACAACCTGGGCATGTGCCCTGACCAGGAATCAAACCAGCAACCTCCTGGTACATGGGTCGATGCTCAACCACTGAGCCACACTTGCCAGGCTACACTCAAACCGTTTAAAGTCTGCCTTGCCTCTTCTTCTAGGTAAAGCGTTAGGAACAACAGCAGTGGTGCCTGTTCCGTACGAGAAGATGCTACGAGATCAGTCAGCTGTGGTAGTGCAGGGGCTTCCAGAGGGAGTTGCCTTTCAGCACCCACAGAACTATGATCTTGCAACTCTGAAATGGATTTTGGAGAACAAAGCGGGGATTTCATTCATCATAAACAGGTGACAGGTGCTATCCCATCATAACAGTATATTTGAAGATAAACAGCTTAATTTCAATTAGTTAATGTCCTATTATATTCAGAAATTGGTTATTCAGATGTTTAATTTGACGTTCTTGTGTGTTCACGCTGAGTAATAATGTTGCTTTTCTTGCAGACCTTTCCGAAGTCCAGCACATCAGCAAAGTAAGTGACAGCCTCTCATACTTAGTGACTGCTCTTGGCTGCTGAACCAGTTCCGCTATTCTAATTAAAATGCAGGGCTGGCACACCCTAAGGCTTGTTCATCTTCGCCCTCTCCTGATTGAGGCACTCTCTGACATTCAGGGTGGGTGGCCATGATGTTTGTGTGGTATACAGCTCAGGGAAAGACATACCCCGCCTAGAGCTGAGACACCACTGGCCCCGCTCACTCGCCAGTGAGTTTCTGCTCCCAGACCACTGACAGCAGTAGACCTACCTTGTCCTTGTACACTGGAGTGAGGATTCTGGGGTCACCTCCTCGTCTTTGACCACCAGCCAGAGGCCAGTTGATGGGTTTAGGAGTAGGTCTAGGATGTGTGACTGTTCCCATGCTTCTGAAACTCAGTCCAGGGGAAGGAATGAGACTGTCCAGCAGGTAACCAGGTGTGGCCCGAGCTCTCAGAATGGCTGGAGGAAATCCATGAGAGTCCCTGCAAAGCGGTTCAGATTGTGTGGTTGGAAGGGCTTCAGGGAGGAGTGGGCCCTCAAGATAAGCAGGGAGCCAGCAGGAAGCCCATGCCACGTGATCAGACAGAAACCTGTGTGGAAGGGTGTTTGAGGCCACATTTGGGAACCAATGACCCCTTATAATCTCCTGGACTTAGGACTCTGAAGAGACCCCCCCCCCCCAAAAAAAGTAATTTACTAGAAGTGTTCAGAGATCCACCTATGACTACTTCCTATTTTCTCAGATTATTATTCTGAATATAATTGGAAACCACAGCTGCATAGGAGAGATCAGGTCTAAGGAGGGTGTCATACTGAGACTGCATACGTAGAGATGGCCCAGGGGGCAGAGGATGGGGTGCACACAGTTCACAGGGCACAACGTGGGGTACAGAGGGCAACGTGACACGCCCTAGGTCTTCTGAGCACAGACTACTCGCAGAGCAAAGTCTGTTCTGGAAGGATTGTGAGCTCCTGGCCTCCTCCAGCTCGCTTTAAAGGAGGGACTTGAAGGTGAGGGTGGCAGGTGACAGGTGACTATTGTGCCAGAAGACTTGTATTTTCATTAGAGAATAATAATAATAATAGCAGCCGACACTTATTTTGTGCTTACTGTGTACCAGGCACTATTCGAAGCTCTTCACATGTATTAATTCTCACCTAACCACCATTTTTAGATGAGGAAACTGAGGCACGGGTGGTTTAATAAATCGCTAGAGGTCACCCAGCTGGTGAGCAGCAACGTGGGAGTCACACCTGCGCTCCAGCCCCAGGCTGCTCCTCGGCCCCCTTTCGGCCCACACAAATGGCCCAGATCATGGGGCCAAGGTTGAGATGGTCTCTCCCCCCACTGCTGTTCCATGATGACTTAGAGATGGGAGTTCTGTTCTCCCTGTATTTGCTTTCACTTGATCTGCCTTTGAATGCTGTCATATTTCAAAACGAGGAAAGGGCTAGTGTGTGTCTTTCTACTCCTGCGCAGGTGGGCCTGGAATCGTAACAGATGCTGAGAGATCAGTGACATCGCCACGTGAAAGGTGAGGGATAGATAGAAAACACAACCCATACCCAGCCCCAAAGTGTTACTTTTTAGACTAGAAAGTCTTCCTTATCTTGTTCCACAGCTGATTCTTGAGCAGCATGGGTTTGAACCACGCAGCTCCTCTTACACCGGTAGCGGACCAGCGCAGTGTAGGCCTGTGTTGCTCAGGGTCACCTGTACTTCTAGTCCACAGCTGGGAACACACGTATGTGGAGGGCTGGCATATATTATATTCAGATTTTCCACTATGTAGTGGATTGGTACCCCTAACCCCCAAGTGTCCAAGGGTCAGCTGTATATTCTTTTTTTTTAATTTAATATTTTTTCTTTATTGATTTTAGAGAGAGAGGAAGGGAGAAGGAGAGAGAGCTAGAAATATGGATGAGAGAGAATATCGATTGGCCTCCTCCTGCATGCCCCCCACTGGGGACTGGGCCCACAACCTGGGCTGTGCCCTGACCAGGAATCAAATGGCAACCTCTTGGTACACGGGTCGACGCTCAACCACTGAGCCTCACCAACTAGGCAACAGCTGTATATTCTTTATTCAAAAAGATGTTTGGGATTATAAGGCTAGATGCAGTTGACGCCTTTAATCTTGTAACACATCATTAAGAACGGTAATGGTAAAGTTGTGGCAGTTTTGCTGTTTGTCCTGCGGAGGGGAATTTGACAGCACGGAAATCTGGAGAAATGGAGTTCAGTGTCCACATACCCGTGTTCAGCTTCCGCCCTGCCCGCCGTGACCAGGTCCCTTCTCCTTGCAGTTGCAGCCTCATCCGTGTGAAAGCCGAGCCCATGGAAGACTCTGGTATGTACCTGTGCTTGTAGAATCCGGTAGTTAGCACGTTATCATTTGACGTCCTTCTTTTGTTTTACTTAAAAAAATGGGACTCTAAATAAACTAAGAATAGAGGGGAACTTTCTCCACTTGATTTTAAAAATTTACTAAAATATACAGCTAACATTATACTCAGTGGTGAGAAACTACAATCTTTCCCCCCAAATTCAGGAACAAGATAAGGCTACACCCTCTCCCCACTTCTTTTCAACTTCATACCAGAAGTCTGAGGTAATGCAGTAAGAAAAGGAAATAAAAGGTATACCAATTGGGAAGGAAGAAATAAAACTGTTTGTTCACAGATGACATGATTGTCTATGCAGAAAATCTGAGTCAACCAAAATATGAGGGCACTAACTTCAAATGGGACCTTATTTGAAGAATAATCATAATTTATTCAAATATCTAGAAAATAACCTTCTCATTCAGTAAATACTAAGTACCTGATCTTATTAAGTAGATATATTTGTGCACAAGATATTATTTTAATTATATTTAAATTAGGACCTGACTGGGAAATGAGTAAAAGGTCTTGAGCACACATTTGAAACTAAAATTGATTTACAAATGGAGCAGTGTGTTCATTTTGGACATGTTTTACTGCTTTCTTGCACTCTTCCATCATTTCTAAATGTTATACAATGAACATGCATTACTAAGACAATGTATATTAGGAAAAAAATCCCTCTTCAGTGGATGAGAGTAGTTTATCTCCATCCCTGCCTCTCCCCAGTCCTCAAAAAAGAAAAATGGGCCCTGGCCTGTTTGGCTCAGCGATTAGAGCATCAGCCCACGGACCAGAGAGTCACGGGTTTGGTTCCCGTTAAGGGCACGTACCTCGGCTGCAGTTTGTCCCCGCCCCAGTTGGGGTCGTGTGGGTGGCAACCACTCTGACGTCGATGTTTCTCCCCCCCCTTTCTCCCACTCTTTCTGAAGAAAATGCGAAAACGTCCTCGGGTCAGGATTAAAAAAAGAAAAGAAAAATGGCATTGATTGGATGGAAAATGTTAAAAAGTTAAAATTAGAATTTTTTAATAACTCAGCTGTTTAATCAAGAGATGGGAAAATATTGACAGTATTAAAAGTGGAAAGGTCAGAAAACCCAAAATAGTCAAGTACATAAAATTCAGACCTCAAAAAATTAAAAATGAACACAAGCTAGTTATAAAAGATTAAAACTAGAATTTAATAATGCTCACAAAAGCAACCTAGAATATGAAATAAACAGTTTTTTAAATGTAAAGTTAAAATCAAATCTAAGATAATCCAAAAGAAAAACAATACTCAATACTAAGAAGAAAAGATGTAGAAAAAGGGAAAAGAGACTTCGAGGAGAACTGAAGGCGGAGCACCAGCGCCGGAAAGCCGTCCAGGTGTGGTTTATCCTCAGCAGCCCCCCCAGTCACTGGGGAGCCTGGACCTGAGTGGACCAGTCTCTTTGCCACACCCAAGGGTCCCCAACTACAGCTGCAGGTGCTTGTGTCCCTCCCAGCCACAGGTAAATACGTGCTTAGTAGAAGTTCCACCTTCAGTGACAGAGTCTGAAAACAGTGACGCTCACCCATCTTAGTTATTGTAGGTAAAACCAACACGAGTCAATGAAAAGAAACGAGCCACGGGTCTCAGCTGAGCAGAATTCAGCTGTGGGGTCTTCATCTCTCATACATGACATGTCTTCAACTCTTGCCCGTTTAATCTTAGCCTTGGGCGCTTTTCAAAGTTCAGATATGTTCCTCTTGCAGTCCCCTCTTAGAAGGATGACAAGTGGGGCCAGAGGGAGTTGTCAGCTCTCCCCAAGGGCCCTTTCATGGATCCAAACCCAAACCTCCCCTCGCCTTTCTCACCAGCTGCTGGGCCCAGTGAGCATTTCCCTCCCACTTTAAAATAGGCCTCTTGTTGAGGCCTTTCTTTGGAGATGTGGTTCTGTTTAAACAAAAATATGCTCCCTGTTAATGAGTTCTGTGGACTTGATGATGCAATACAAATTGCTTCCAGCCGCCTGCAGGCTTCTGCGAGTGGCCGCCAATCAGCCTTATTTCTCATCGTATTTGTGTAGCACTCGTTACGCAGAACAAATGTTTAATGGTTTTGAATTTGAATTCCTTTCTCGGGTCTCTCCCTTTTCCTTCTCTTCCTCCCTCTGTCTCTTTAATTTGAGGAAAAACTGCAATAAATCTGTTTTCATTAGCATTTCAAACAAACTCTACCCTGTGAAGTCTGGTTTCAATTGCCTGGATTAAAGAGGAATTTTTCCTTGACAGCTGTGACATGTTTATCAGATGTTTCTGTTAGTAGAGTCTTTAGGGCCTAATCAACTTGGAATGTGTACTTTAATTAGAATTTTACTATAAAATATTACAGGAGTCATACATGTTTAAATTTTTACAAACTCAGACTTATAAGTAGTAATAAAGAATCCCTCCTCACCCTTTCACTTTCTCCTCTAAAGCTCCATCCCCCTAAGCCTCCCGCACACCTCAAACCCCTTCCCCATGTAAGGGCAACAACTTAAAACCAATTGGTGAAAATTCAGATCACAAATAAACACATAAATAGTATTTTTCCTTTTTATGCATAAGTTGATCTCCATTTGTTAACTTTCATTTTTCTATAATATTACCTTTTTGTCCCATTTCTGAGCAAATTCCTTAACTTAATCTACCATTTTACAAATATGGCCACCAGCCATATTCATTCTGTTCCTCGGTTGTTCTATCAAATGTTCCTTCTTGATAATCACATTTTAAATATTCAGTCTCTCTGTTCTTATACCGACAGCTGTTAATTTTCAGAAGACCCCTCAGAACTTGTAAATTAATGCTAAACAGTGAATTCCAAGCTGTGCCACAATTTTTGCTTTTGATGTTACTAACATTTATGGTAAAATTACATGTATACTTTAGTAGCAGTTATCTATTGCTGTATTAGAAGTCACCAGAACTTAGTGGCTCCGTGATTCTGTTCTCTCACAGTTCTGTGTGTTGGCTGGGCATTGCTTGGCTGCCTGGCCTGGGAGGCCTCGCTCCTGGGTCTGCCGCTGGAGCCAGGAGAGCTGGGCCCACTGCTCACAGCCTCCAGGAGGCGAGCTCGGAGGCACACCGGTTCAAGACTCTGCTTTTGTCCCATTGGCCAAAGCAAGTCACATGGCCAGGCCCAGCTAGAAAGGGTGGAGAAGTAGGCCTTATTTCTAGAAAATAGGAATAGGCAAGTCACATCACAAACAGGTGTGATACAGGATGGGCGAATATTGTGGCTAATTTTTGCAATCTACCACACCTTTCCCTGATAAGGGCTTTTGGTTTTACTATGTAGTTTACCCAGGTTTTCAAGTTCGTTCCATGGTAGTGGGTCAAGATTATATGTGCCACCCTGGCCGTGTGGTTCAATGGTTAAAGCGTTGCCCGCCCATGCACCAAAGGGTCCTGGGTTCAATTTCCGGTCAAGGGCATGTATCTGGGTTGCAGGTTTGATCCCCAGCCTGGTCCAGGTACATGCAGGAGACAACCAATCAATGTGTCTCTCTTGCATCAATATAGGTCCCATTACAGAAGAATATTTACATATTTCATATTAAATGCACATATATATTCAGCCATCTTAAAAGGAGACGTTTCCCCAAACTGGGATCTAGATCTATTTCTCTTCCCATCTTGTCCTCCCTCCATTTCTTCTTTCATCCTTCTCTCTCTCCTTTCCTTTTGTGTTAATTTTATATTATTTTATTTTTATGTTATTTATATTTTTATTCAGATAAGCCATTTGTTCATAGTGAGTGAGCTACAAGTTCTTTCGTTGATTATAATATTGCTGTGTTAATGAAAACAGAACCTGGAAGTTCTGTCAGCTGGTCACCTTTCTGTGTTGGTGGGTTTGGGCCTGACGTGTAATTCTGTAATTTCCATTGCATTCAAAGGCGTTTCACTGAAAGCAGCCGCTGTGTCAGTCAAGAAAGAAGCAGAGGACCCTAATTACTATTGCTATAATATGCAAGGTAATACTGTTTTATAGTCATTTTTTCCTCCCAAAGTTATTCATGATGAAAAGTTTTAATTACCACCCATCCGAAACACAGGCAAAGACTAATAAAGATCCATGCACGTTTACTTATGCTCTCGCATGCTGTCATTTAGAGCAAAAAGTTTACAGTCACTAATCCATATGCTCCCAGGCATGTATGAATGTAGAGGTATTTCTGGGTGCGTTTTATTGAGTTTGTCTTTTACACAGTCTTATTTTGTGTGTTCTATAATATTGCCCCCTTGCCCAGCTGGTGTGGCTCAGTGGATTGAGCATCGTCCCATGGACTGAGAGGTCCCGGTTTGATTCCTGGTCGGGGCACGTGCCCAGGTTGCGGGCTAGATCCCCGGTGGGGGGTGTGCACGAGGCAGCTGATTGATGTTTCTCTCTCACATTGATGTTTCTATCTCTCTCCCTTCCTCTCTCTCTAAAAAAAAATCAATAAAAACATATTTAAAATATTTCCCCCTTAATCCTTTCCAGTCTAGTCTGTCCCTCTGTTACTGAGAAAATATTCAAAGTTCAAAGAAATGGAGATGAGAGTTAAGAAATTCAAATGCCTGTTCTTAATAATAGTTGCTTCATTGACATCATGCAAGTTAAATGGGGAGCAGAAGACCATTGTTACCAAATGCACACAATTCCCAGATGTGGCACAGGTGGGCGCCCGTGCATGTCCGCGGCTCAGTTCTCTGCTCAAACACTGGACTCCTGCTGATGTTTGACGACATGGTTTGGCATACCAGACCGCGTGAAGCTTGACGACATGGTTTGGCATACCAGAACCGCGTGAAGCTTGACGACATGGTTTGGCATACCAAACCGCGTGAAGCTTGACGACATGGTTTGGCATACCAAACCGCGTGATGTTTGACAACATGGTTTGGCATACCGATGTGCATGTGGGCAGATGCAGGGCAATTTGAAATTTCATTTCTCAAACATTGTTATCACATTTAAAATGTTTCCTACAAAATCTTAACTTTGAAATCTTCCTACAGCATCACATAGCTCCATAAATTTTACTAAAACATTTTTTTCAAAAAAAATCTGAAGGCAGAGACTAATGGAAGTGCCTGTTATTGCTGTGCTGGACAGGGTCCCCACCTGCCTGTTGTAACCCCTGCTGACCAGTCTCCCTCCCTCTGGACAGAGAATCCCTTTCTAGTCCATCTTATACCATTCCCTTCCCCATAAATTTATTTTCTGAAAACGGGGCTAGGTCCACTGCCCTCTCATGCTCACAATGGCCTGTGGCTCCTCATCACCTGTAGAGTCACAGTTTATGGGCAGTGTGTCCACTGCTCTTTCCAGACTCTCCTCCTATTCAGTCTGCTCCCCCATCACCCTCTCTTGATTCTTTGGACACACTGGCTGGGTCTGGGATTCCTTAAACAGGCCCCAAATCCTCCTTCCACCGGCTTGTATATAACCCCATGTCTGTGACACCCTGCTCCCTCACAGACTCCAGATGAGTTCCACCCTTCCTCCTGGCCCGGCCAGAATCTCAGCTGCCCCGCGCAGTGTGTAGTGTGGCCTGCTGGGTTACGTCCGTGCCTTGCGGGGGACTCCCTTAGCTAGCAGCGAGCTCCTGGCGGGGAGACGCAGCATCTTACTCCAGCCCTGGAGCCCCAAGCCTGGAGCTTTGTACACACTGGGCACTCACAGGTACTTGTTGAGTTGAGCGTGTCCCTCACAAGGAATCAGTGTAACCTTTATTTCTAAATTACTGTTGTTTTGAAAAAAATTACTTATAATTAAATTATGTCTTGATTCCCAAGAGTATATTTTTGTTAATCCTCACTCAAGGATATTTTTCCATTGTTTTTTTTCCAGATAGAGTGGAAGGAGGGAGGGGGAGAAAGTAACATCAATGTGAGAGAGACACATTGTTTGGTTGCCTTTTGCAGGACCCCAACTGGAGCTAGGGATCACACTTGCAACCCAAGTATGTGCACTTGACCGGGAACAAACCCTTGACCTTTTGGTCTGTGGGGCCACCAGGGGTGGGGAACATCTGGCCTGCTGGCCGAATCAGGCCCTCGAAATCAATACCAGCTAACGTCACATGCCTCACCAAATTAGCCTGACCAAATTAGCCTGACCAAAATTAGCAGGCTAAGTTTTAAGTTGATAATTTTGTATGGCCCGCGAATGATGTTATAAATATCCAAATGGCCCTTGGCAGAAAAAAGGTTCCCCATCCCTGCGTCAAGTCTAACTGCTGAGCCAAACCAGCCAGGGCCCAAGAATATATTTTTGAACTTAAATGACCTTGGTGTTGATCAAAACATGTACAGTTGGGGACAGGCTACTTGTAGATTCTGCTCCCAAAGGTAGCAGTGAAATAAGTAAGTGATTAGGTAACTGTACCTGTAATCCTTATATCTTAATTTTTCAGAAAGAAGTACATTACCTTAAGAAAAACATTTAGGTGAACTGTATAATACATACCCTTCCTCATGCTTGGCTTGGAAATGACAGAACTATCCAAGAGATGCTCTGTGTAGAACTCCTTTAGTTCGGCAGCTTCCTTCTTTATGCCCAAAAAGTTAAAAATGCCAGATATCGTGGAATCTATTTCTAGCACTGAATGGTTTTATAGCCATTTAGGTTAAATATTCACATACTGAAGTATTGATGTCTTTGTATGTTCTTCTAGCAAGGGAGAAATTTTAAATCCATAAAAGGCAACAAATGCAACCTTCTCAGAATGGCGACTGGCTGTTGGGGAGTCACCCCCACACCCCCCACTAAAGTCAGCCATGGCCCCACAGTGTTCAGAAGCTCATGTAACATTTCTGTGCAAATCTGATTCCCCACTCAGCCCCCACCAGGACCTTATGCTCTGTTTGCAGCACAGACCTCTTGGAAAACTACACACACAGACACACACACACACACACAGTGGTCCCTGTGGAATCCACAGAAGACCCATAAGGTTGTTTACACATGCAGGGACCCCCATCACCAGGGCCCCTGGAAATGCAAACATATAGTACAAGCTTAGATGAGATACACTATGCCCGGGCTCCCCTGAAATTGGTGGATGTAAGAACATCAGTGCCCGGCTGGTATGGCTCAGTGACTGAGCACCAAGAGGTCGCCGGTTCGATTCCCAGTCAGGGCACATGCCCAGGTTGTGGGCTTGATCCCCAGGGGGGGCATGCAGGAGGCGGCCAATCAATGTTCTCTCTCGTCAGTGTTTCTATCTCTCTTTCCCTCTCCCTTACTCTCTCTCTAAACTCAATAAAGAAAATCGATAAAAAAAAAAAAAGAATATCAACACCATTCAGTTTTCCTCCCAGCTGACACTATGACTTGGGGGAGGAGCCTCCCACGCAAAGGGAGAAGTGGATGGAAAAACCCAAGACCAAGGAATTAACATTATCTTCTCACATCACATCACTCTGACACTGACTTCTTCCACATTGTGATTCCATTGAGCCCAGCTGGATAATGCAGGATAATATTTCTGAAGGTCAGCTGATTAGCAAATTTAATCCTTCTGCAACCTTAATTGCCCCTTGCTATGTAACAAAATATAGTCAGCTTTTGGATATCTTGGGGGAGGGAGGGCATCTGCCTACCACAAATACTATGAACTCTTGTAAGCCAACAAACTAAATAACCTAGATGATATGGACAAGCTCCTGAAAATGACTAAAGGTAAAATACAAACTCTGAATAGGCATATAACAAGTAAAGAATTTGAATTAGTAAACAAAAACTTTCTACAAACAAAAGCCCAAACCAAATGACTTCACTTGTGAATTCTACAAGCATTGAAAGAATGAATACCAGTCTTTCACAAACTCTTCCAAGAAACAGAAGAGGAGGAAACACTTCCCAATTCATCTGATAAGGCCAACATTAGCCTGGTATCAAAACCAAATAAAAACATAAGAAAACTTGGCCCTGGCCGGTTTGGCTCAGCGGTTAGAGCGTCGGCCTGCGGTCCGGAGAGACCCAGGTTCGGTTCCCACTAAGGGCATGTTCCCCGACCCTGGTTGGGTTGTGCGGGTGGCAGCCACTCGATGTGTCCCTTTCATGTCGATGTTTCTCTCCCCCTCTCTCTCCCTCCCACTCTATCTGAACAAAAAATGGAGGAATGTCCTCGGGTGAGGATTAAAAAAAAACAAAAAATCATAAGAAAACCAAAGATTAATATCCTTATTAATATACACACAAAATTTTTCAACAGAATACTAACAAATGAATGTATCAACATATAAAAAGGATTACACATCATGACCATGTTGGATTTATCCTATGAATGCAAGGTTGGTTCAGTATATAGAAATCAATCAGTGGAATACCACATATTAATAGAATAAAGAACAAAAACTCCACAGTCATTCCAACAGATGTAGGAAAAGGCTTATGACAAAATCCAACACCTTTTCATGACAAAAAGAAAACTCAACAAACTAAGAATTGAGGGGAGCCTCGTCAACTGAATAAGGAGAAGCTGCAAAATACCTACTGCTGACGTCATACTTGATGAAAGGCTAAGAGCTTTCCCGCTAAGAGCAGGGACAAGACAAGGATGTTTTGTTTCTTGCTACTTCTTTTCAACATTGTACTAGATGCTCTAGTAAGGGGCAGGGGGAGGCACCAGTTTGGAAAGGAAGAAATAAAACTATTTCTAGTTGCAGATGACATGTTCTTGTATATGGAAAATCCTAAAGAACACACACACACACTATTAGAGCTATTAAGTTTAGTGAGGTTGCAGGATACAAGATCAATATGCAAAAATCAGTTTTATTTCTATACATTAGCAATGAATAATCAAAACATGAAATTTAGAAAATTCCACTTACAATAGTATCAAAACGAATAAAGTACTTAGGAATAAATTTAACCAACGAAGTACAAGACTTATATACTGAAAACCACAAGATAAAACACGCTTGAAAGATATTAAAGACCTAACTAAATGGGAAACCGTCTGTGTTCATGGATTGGAAAACTTCCATAAGATCCATATGGAGCCCTGGCCAGTTTGGCTCAGCGGTTAGAGCGTCGGCTCGGGTACCAGAGAGACCCAGGTTTGGTTCCCGCTAAGGGCACGTACCTCGGTTGCAGTTTGTCCCTGCCCCGGTTGGAGTCGTGTGGGTGGAAGCCACTCAATGTGTCTCCCTCACATCAATGTTTCTCTTTCTCCCTCTCTCCCTTCCACTCTATCTGAAGATAAATGCAAAAAAAAAAAAAAAAGTCCTTGGGTGAAGATAAAAAAAAAAAATTATATAGAGATGCAAGGGACCCTGAATAGCTAAAACAATATTTTCAAAGAACAAAATTGGCCCAGACAGTGTGGCTCAGTGAACTGAGCACTGTCCCATGGACTGAGAGGTCTGGGTTTGATTCCCAGTCAGGGCACATGCCCAGGTTGTGGGCTTGATCCCCAGTAGGGGGCATATAGGAGGCAGCCAATCAATGTAGCTCTCTCACATCGATGTTTCTCTCCCTCTCTCTCTCTCTAGGGAATCAATAAAACATTTATTTTTAATTTTTAAATTGGAATTAAAATCTTACTGATTTCCAAACATACTACAAAGCTACAATAATATTCTGTGGAACTGGCATAAGGGTAGACACATGAACCAATGAAGCAGTCCAGAAGTAAACCATAATCTGAAAACTGATTTTAAACAGGGGGACCAAGACAGTTCAGTATTAGAACAACTGGATAGTCACAGGCAAAAAAAGTAAATCTGGATCTCTACCTCACACCATATACAAAATTAATTCAAAGTGGAGCAAAGGCATTTAGAAGAAAACATAGAGGTACATCTCTATGTGACTTGGATTAGGCAATGGTTTCTTAGAAATAACACCTAAAACACAAGCAGCCAAAGAAAAAATAGATAAATTAAACTTCACCAAAATTAAAAACTCTTGTGCTTCCAAGAATACTATTAAGAAAGTGAAAAACCACCAACAGTAATTGGAGAAAATATTTGCAAATTATATATGTGATAAGGCTCAGTATTCAGAATATGTAAACTCAACAGTAAAAAATGCAACTACTTAGTTTAGAAATGAGCAAATGATTTAAATAGATTTAAATTTCTCCAAAGCTATACAAGTGGCCAGTATGCATGTGAAAAGGTGTTCAACATAACTAATCATTAGGGATATACAAGCCAAAACACAATGAAATACTGCATACCCACTAGGATGACAATAATTTAAAAGGCTGACAATAACAAGTGTTAGTGAAGATATGGTGAAGTTGGAATCCTCATACATTTCTGGTGGGAATGTAAAATGGTCTAACCACTTTTTTTGTTCTGTTTGTTTTAGTAAAAAAAGAGCAGTTCTTTAAAAAAATATATTTTATTGATTTTTAGAGAGAGAAAGAGAAACATTGATGTGAGAGCGGAACATCAATTGGCTGCCTCCTACACACCCTCAGGGACAGAGCCCAAAACCCAGGCATGTACTGTGACTGGGAATCGAACCAGCATCCTTTTGGTGCACAGGACAATGCCCAACCAACTGACCCACACTGGCCAGGGCAGTCCAGCCACTTTGGAAAATAGTTTGGCAGCTCTTCAATAAGTTAGAGAGTTACCATATGACCCAGCAATTCCCCCTCTTAAATATCTATACAAGTCTATGTATATACCCAAGAAAATTGAAAACACATGTCCAAAAATATTATACTTCATTCCCGATAGCCAAACAATGAAAACAACCCAAGTGTCCACCAACTGATGAATGGATAAACAAAATGTGGTATAGTCATACAACGGAATATTATTCAGCCATAAAAAAAATGAAATACTGATACGTGCTATAACATGATGAACCTTGAAAACATGCTAAGTGAAAGAAGCCAAACACAAAAATACTACAGATTGTATGAATACATTTACATGAAATGTACAGAATAGGCAAATCCATGGAGACAATGTAGATAGTGATTACAGGCGTCTAGAGTGGGAAGGAAGTGGGGAGTGGCTGCTAGTGGGTACCCGGTTTCTTTTGGGGGTGCTGAAAATGTTCTGGAAAGAGGTAGTGATAATGGTTGTACAGCCTTGTGAATATACAGAAACCACAGGCTTGTATACTTTTAAAAAGGTGAATTTTATGGTATGTGAATATATTTCAATAAATTGAAGAGTAAGCAGATTCAACATAAGGTTAACCTGTATCTATAATCTGTATAAAATAAAATTTGTAAATAATTTTAACTTTTGAAAAGACTGATTATCAGATCATTTTCAACACATTTGATACCTATTCAATACATGTGGTTTTTGCTGTTAAATCTCTAGACCAGGAAAATATTTTTGTTATAACTGTCTATGGATAAATTTACCACAGTCCTTGTCCTGTTGGTAAGTTGACACTAGTCATCTTGTCACTCATCTTTCTATTTTTATATTACTGTGGTAGAATATACATAATGTAAAATTTCTTTTTTTTTTTATCCTCACCCGAGGACATTTTTCCATTTTTTGTTCAGATAGAGTGGGAGGGAGAGAGAGGGAGAGAGAGAGAGATACATCGATGTGAAGGGACACATCGAGTGGCTGCCACCCGCACGACCAACCAGGGCCGGGGACAAACTGCAACCGAGGTACATGCCCTTAGCGGGAACCGAACCCGGGTCTCTCTGTACCGCAGGCCGACGCTCCAACCGCTGAGCCAAACCGGCCAGGGCTAAAATTTCTTATTTTAACCATTTTAAAATGCACAAATTCTCTCTCCCATTTTTGGGAGGCAACCTAATTTTTGGAAGCCTTGTTTCAACAAGGCTGAAAAAATAAAAAAATGCACAGGTAAGTGGCATTAAGTACATTTGCACCGTTGTGTGGCAATCACCACCACCCAGCTCTAGAACTTGATCACCTTCACAAAGAGAAACTGTGAACCCCTTAACAACTCCCCATCCCCCTCCTCTCTGCCCCTGGCAACCACCATTCTTTTTGCCTCTGAATTTGCCTGTTCTAATTACCTCATATAAGTGGATTCATGCTATATTTGTCTTTATGTGACTGGTTTCTTTCACTTAGCATCATGTCCTCAAGGTTCGTCCCCGTACATGTGTCAGAATCTTTTTAATTTTGCCTTTTTTCTCTGTGAAATTACCTCTATATCTTAAACCAAATTTGATGACTAAATTTGTACTCCAAAGCAGGTCCTTTGAAGTTACTCGGCTGATGAAAAATTCCTCATGGTGAAGTATTTCAGATATATCCTCTGTCATGATCTAGAGCATGTCAGTATTTTAGAGTTAATATACATTGACTTTACTGAGTGTAATACTTAGCCCTGGGTTTGCCTTTTCGAAATGGAAGGAGGGAAAGAAATGCATTGGCTTACTTTCTCTTGCTTAGACTTGAACCTAACAAGAAGAATTTGTTTTTAAATTATTTACCTCTACTTCTATTCCGTAAAGTCATATAATAGCCTTTACATTAAAGTGGTTTGTATTTTGTATTATTTGTGGCTCCGTGCTGCCCAGCCTGAACAGTTTGATGATGCAGTTACTTGGTGTTCTTTCCATAAATGAGCCGAACATGGCCTCAGTGTTGGCCCCTAGGTTGTTCATTTCTTCACAGCAGGCTGAGACCTAATAGCTCAAAGCCTGCTGGTGCCAAGTTCCAAGTGTACCCAACATCTGCTAGGCATAGGTGAAGAAAACCCCAGGACTGGAAAGACCCCCAGCACTGCTGCTCTGCACCGCTCTGACCGGAGACCCCCATCCGTGCTGCTGAGCAATGTCACCTAGACACATAAGCCCCTTTCCTGTCTCCCTCTCCTCAGGTGTCCCCTTGCCCCTCCCCCTTCTGCGTGCTGGTCCCTCACGGAAGCCCCAGTACCTTTCATTCTGGGACTTGCCCCACAACCTGTCAAAGCCTCGCCCAGAAAAGGCTGAGTGTGCTGGCGCCACCTCGTGGTCAGATCTATTTATTCATCAGCCCTGAAATCCCTCGAACCCCCTACCTCAATTTGGCTGGATTGTGAAAGGAATAGACGGATTGCTGAAGCAGTTTGCAAATTCAGTTGCCGCACTACGCCCTTTAGCTGTAGAAAGGCCTTCCTTGAATCTGTTTTGCCTGCGAGCAGCCCAAGATTAACTTGCCCTATATGTCACCCCAGGCCCGTGTGTAACAGTGTGCTGCAGATTTAAGGCAGTGAGGACCGTTGGTGAAGGGGGCCAAGAGCCTGGGAATACACGGCCTCGTGTGAGCGCCGGTGCGAGGGCCACCAGGGGTCTGTCCTGGTCTGTGTGGGCTGCCCTCACCAAGAGCCTCTTCTCAGCCCACTCCCTGCCTCAGTCTCCCTCCTGTTCCTTCCCCCTTTCGATATGACCAAACATGGGCAAGAGGCTGGAAAGAGAAAAAAGCTTTCTTCAAATAATTGCAGAACTGGTAAATTAAATGGTAACTGTGCTGTCAGGCTGTGTCCCACTTGAAATATGTGGGGAGTCTTCCTTTAAGACCTCAGTTGCTCTGATTTCAGCCACCGGAATGGGAATTAAAGCCCCACCATGTTAGTCTTCCCACCTGGCCAGCAACAATGTGACAGGTTTCTTTTGATCACTCACTGGAATGAAAACTTTGTATCAGCCCTGGATGGTTTGGCTCAGCGGTTAGAGCGTCGGCCCGCGGTCCTGAGAGACCCGGGTTCGGTTTCGGCTAAGGGCACGTGCCTCGGTTGCAGTTTGTCCCCGGCCCTGGTTGGTTGTGCGGGTGGCAGCCACTCGATGTGTCCCTTTCACGTGGATGTTTCTCTCTCTCTGCCTCCCTCCCTTCTTCCCTCCCTCCCTCCCTCCCACTCTATCTGAACAAAAAATGGAAAAATGTCCTCGGGTGAGGATAAAAAATAATAATAATAACTCTGTGTCAGTAAGTTCCATGCCCATGTCTGCACTTCACAATAAGGAAAACAATAAAGCATAAAAGATGCTTTTGTTTTTTGTTGTTGTTGCTGCTAGCACACAGACATTGATTAATAATTTTATAATGTAGTTAGACTGATGATAAAAACCAAAATGTATTGGGATTCAGTATTTTTCCCAGCAAGTAAAGATTTGCTGAATTTCTCCTTTCTCTCTCTCTCTCTCTTTTTACTTAAAATAATTTTGGGGAATAAAACATAAGGCTTTGAAAAATAAGTCATAAAGTGTCCTTATTTTGCAACCCCTAATGTAACAGTGCGTCTCAGCTGTAATCAGCAGTGGCCATGAAAACCATTCATAACATGTTGATGGGACTTTGTCAGGAGTGGATCAGGCTGGCAGGTCCTAACTCACTCACTGGTCCAAGGTTAACCTCGCAAAGTCGAGGTAACCAGGTATTATGTGCCTCCTGACGGGATCTAGTAGGAAGTACACCTTTGGGATTCATGTCCCCCCAAATCAAACCTGTCTAACCCAGTCTTCAGACTTAACTACCAATTTGCAGGAAATATGGGAAATACAGGAACATGTGAAAACAGCACCACAAGGATGCAGGCAGTAAACCCCAGAATGGGAGAAGCTCGACAAGACAACTGTGCTGATTTCTTCGTCATATAACTGCAAGGGTTTTTTAAATGGAGAGAAACCTGTTCTATAGTAAAAGTTTTAAGAGACATTTCAACCAAAAGCAATGTGTGGGCTTTGTTGGGATCCCAGTTTGAGCAAATCAACTGCAAAAGGACAATTACTGCTTCCTGTGGGGTGCCAAATAATGACTGAAAAGTGGCAGGAATGCTGGAAATGGAAAGTCATTATTTTGTAACCATTATAATAAAAGATGGGATCAAGAAAGAATCATCAATGGATGCTAAATCCAGTACTTACGTGATCTTAAAGTTCCTCTCCACAGACTGCTTGTCAGTTGCGAGAGGGAGGGAAAAAAAAACAGTAATTATACAGTGGAGAAATCAAATAACACCTTAATCAGATGAACAAAATTCACATCACCAGAGAGAAACAGATGAACTCTGTCTCAGTCCATCTGGACTGCTGTAACAGAATACCATAGACCAGGGGGCTTAGAAACAACAAACATTTATTGCTCACAGTTCTGGAGACTGGGGAGCCCAGGATCAAGGTGCTGGCAGATCCAGTGTCTGGTGAGGACCCACTTCCTGGTTCAGAGATGAGCTCAATGTGTCCTGCCGTGGTGGAAGGGCAAGGGGGCTCTCTGGTGCCCCTTATATAAGGGCAGTAATGCCATTGATGCGGGCTCCACCCTCATGACCTCATCACCTCCCAAAGGCCCCACCTCCAAGTACCATCACATTGGGGGTTAAGATTTCAACATATGAATTTTGAGGAAACACAAACATGCAGTCCATAGCAACATCATATGCCTCCAGATGTGATTCCCTGCAGAGGACACACCATCACCCAGGCAGTATTCTGGCTGCAGATGCAAAACCTGGATCACATCATGAAGAAACATCAGACAAGCTCAAATGAGGAACATTCTGAGGGGCGGAGGTATAGTCTTTAAAAATGACAATGCCATAAATATCAAAGACAGACTGTGGAACTGTTCCAGATTAAAGGAGACAAGAGACGTGACAGCAAAAGACCATCCTGATGGCAAACTGGATCCGCGACAGAAAGCAGAAGAGCTGCAGATGACATTTGGGGCAACTGACAAAATTGGAATATGAACGATAGAATAAGTAAAAGTGTTGTCTCAACATTACATGCTGTGATTTTATAAGTAACACTGTGCTCATGTAAGACAATATCCCTATTCTTAGGAAATAAGCATTCTGAGATAAAGGTCCGTGATGTATGTAACTTTCTCTGAGGTAGTTTGATGGGGGAGTATGTATATATACATCTCTCTCTCCCGTGTAGGTAGATTGTGCGGAGGGAGGGGAGAAATTACAAATGATAAAGGAAACGGTAAAACGTTAACATGTTATCTGAGTAAATGGTTATATAAGCTTTGTTCTGTTTAATTTTTGCAACTTCTCTGTAATAGTTAAAACTATTTCAAAATAAAAGGCTCTTTTTAGAAAAAGACATTTGTGAGAAAACTGAGAAAATTTGAATGATGATTGGATATGAGATGATAATTAAAAATAATTTAATTTGGGGGCCATCGTGATATTGGGGTGATGCCGAAGGACGAGAGTTATTATCTTGTTGGTACCTACACAGTATTTGCACATTGAATTCTGTCACATCTGGGATTTAGTTTAAATCACCAGCAGGGTTGGGGTGGGAAGGGCACAGAGGAAACAGGATCACATGAGTTGATGACTGTTGACGCTGGGGGATGGGCATTATACCATCTCTCTGTTCTGTATGTTTACAATGTTCTGAAGGAAGAAAAGGAGGGAGGGAGGGAGGGAGGGTCATTTGTGCAAATTTTATTTCAAGGAGTCCAAGTATTTCATGTACATTTCTGTGACTGCCTGGATTGTTTGCACTGTTTTAAGTTATTCTTTTTTTAAAATTTGTGCTTCCACCTTTTTTTATATATCGTTTGCTTTCCTTTCAGAAAGCCATCAGTCTTCTGCGATCAATGAAGTAATAGAAATGGAATTGCCAATGGAAGGTTAGAACAATGAAGTATTTTATTATATATATATTTTTTAGTTTACAATATTTTACAGAAAACAGGGTCTTTTAAACACACATATTTGACAATAAAGAAGGGGACTTCCTGGCGTGCTTCCTTAGAGAACTGGCTGAGTCCTCCCTCCCTCTCTCTCTCTCTCTCTCTCTCTCTATCTATATCTCTCTCGTGATCTAAGTGATTCTGCTTCAAGCCCCTGGATGCAGAAGTTCAGTGGGAGGAAAACTTGGCACCGGTGCCATCTGTTGCTTTATTTCCTTTGGCCTTTTGGATGGGCGTACCCCAATTCTTTTGAACTGAGTTGAAAAGTGTTTTAGGAAATTATCTAAGTAGAACTAAAATTTGTTAATACTTCTCTACATTCATATAACTCTTGAGCATCCTATTTAAGGCCTGTACTCTTAAAGCGGTTTATACATGTCCACAGGAACATTAATAAAGGAAGCTTCCTCTCCAAATCCAGAGGCGTGAAATGCCTTTGTCAGCTTGCAGGCATGATGAACTTATTTTTAGGAGGTAGTCCATCTTTCTTAGTAGCAAAATGATTTGTATTTTTCTTTAAGTCAAAAGCATTTTCCAAGGAGCTGATTTGCAGTCTTTTTTAATAGCTTCTCTGATTTAGGGGGTCTATGTTCTTTCTAGTGGAGGACAACTCCAATGGCCCCTGAGTTGTTTGTCCAATTGGCTGACCTAAAAGAATTTGGATAGATTTTGCCAGAGAACATACTACGCTAGAGTCCGGTCTTAGAATTGTTCATTATATATATATTTCTTATTGTGGTAAAAAACACATAATGTGAAATTTACCATCTCAACCATTGTTAAATGTGCAGTTCAGTGCTGGCTGAGCCCATGTGTTGGGTATATTCACATGGTTGTGGAACTGATCCTGAGAACTTTTTCATTTTGCAAATCAATTCCCATTAAACATCCGCTCCCCCTTCCCTGCGGCCCCATTCTACTTTCTGTCTCCGAATTTCACTGCTCCCGGTGCCTCGTATGAGTGGAGTCATGTAGTACTTGTCCTGTTGTGACTGGCTTATTTCACTGAGCGTGATGCCCTCAGGATTCATCCGTGTCGGAGCATGTGACAGGATTCTTCCATATTGTTTTTTGTTTCATTTTTTCTTTTGCTTCAATGCAGTCTCTGACCTTCTCTGGGTATGGGGGAGGACAGTTGTTTTGAATTCTGTTGAAATCTATACCTCCCATACATTTTACTTTTCTTTGTTAAAGCCTGTTAAGATATTGTTTTTTTTAATGGATAGATAGTATTTAGAAACAAGAAAACCTACAGCCCTGGCCGGTTTGGCTCAGCGGTTAGAGCGTCAGCGCGGACCGGAGAGTCCTGGGTTCGGTTCCCGCTAAGGGCACATACCTCGGTTGCAGTTTGTCCCCAGCCCTGGTTGGGCTCGAGTGGGTGGCAGTCACTCGATGTGTCTCTCTCACATCGATGTTTCTCTCTCTCTCTCTTCTTCCCTCTCTCCCTCCCACTCTATCTAAAAAAAGAAAGAAAGAAAGAAAACCTACATAGGAAAAAGTTGTAGAATTGGTGTTGAGTGAGAGTCAGAAAGATGTCATTGGATGTTGGCCTTTGAATTGCTTTATTTCTGAAAACATTTTTATTATCACACTATAATGGGAAGCCCATTTACAACAGATCTGACTTATTTGTGTTTTACTTTTTATTCTGAAATAATTACAGATTCACAAGATGCTTTGAGAATTGTACGTTCACCCATTTTTTCCCAAAGGTTCCATCTTACATAGCAATGGTGCAATGTCAAAAGAGCTAAAATTAGTTTTGAATTCGAGTCTTTTTTTTTTTTTTATCCTCACCCAAGGATATTTTTCTATTTTTTGTACAGATAGAGTGGGAGGGAGAGAGAGAGAGAAACATCGACGTGAAGGGACACATTGAGTGGCTGCCACCTGCACGACAAACCAGGGCCGGGGACAAACTGCAACCGAAGTATGTGCCCTTAGCGGGAACCGAACCCGGGTCTCTCCGGACCGCAGGCCGACGCTCTAACCGCTGAGCCAAACTGGCCAGGGCTGAATTCGAGTCTTTACTAACAATTAATGTAAGCTTTGCCAAATCTTTCTAAAATGAGCCAGAGAGTTACATGAGATATCCTAGCCTGGCTTTTATCAGTATGTAGAATTTAATACTCTGTTGTAACCCTTGTCTACCAAAAAAAGTGATTGTGCTGCCCTGTGAGGACAGACTGAACACCCAGGGGCTGCTGGCAAATGGCTTTTTTTTTTAACCCTCACTCAAGGATATTTTTTCATTCAATTTTAGATAAAGTAGAAGGGAGGGATGGGGAGTGAGAGAGAGAAGCATCAATGTGAGGGAGACACATCGATTGGTTGCCTCCCACATGACCCTGACCGGGGCCGGGGAGCAAACCTGTAACCCAGGTACACGTCCTTGACCTGAAATCAAACTCGAGACCCTTCAGTCAGAGGGCTGATGCTCTAACCTCTGAGCCAAACGGGCCAGGGCACAAATGGCTTTTTTTGGTCATAGTAATTCCTGATGACAAGAAAACACTATAATCACATGAATTCCATTGGCTCAAATAGAATGATATTCTGTATCCATTTATATGGGTAACTTCATATTATTTGATAATTATCTGAAAGTTTCTTTTTTTTTTTTTCCTGTATTGATTTTAGAGAGAGAGAAAGTGAGAGGGAGAGAGAGATAGAAACATCGATGAGAGAGAACATCGATCGGCCGCCTCCTGCATGCCCCCCACTGGGGATCGGGCCCACAACCTGGGCATGAGTCCTGGCCAGGAATCAAACCGGCGACCTCCTGGTGCCTGGGTCGATGCTCAACCACTGAGCCACACTGGCCGGACTGAAAGTTTCTTATCTCTTCTTGACCCTTATAAGATTATCCTTTGTCATCCTATTATCCCTTCTAAAATTAAAATTACCTTTATGTTAATACCTTTATTAAGTACAAAGTGTATTTTAGATGCCGGGATAAGCTACATTTTTGGTATAGGAGCAGTAAAATGGTGGAACATGAGAATACATAACAATGAATGTCATTTTAGAAATTTTTTTTCAAGATTCTACTCAGCTTGTCCCTTCAGAGTCGAGTGAGGACCCTGACGCTGAGGTGAAAGTGGAAGGTTAGTCGCCAGAAGCCTCGCCATCCGCACTGCTGTCTCCATTTCTTCTGGGAGGGTGTTGTGGGGAGGTCGGAACTGACGTGTGAGCACTGCGGCCAGCGGTTCCTGCGGCCAGCGGTTCCTGCAAGTCCAGCGCTCCAGGCTTTACACTGAGCTGGGACGTGCAAGTCGGGGGGGGGGGGGGGGGGGCGCACACGGCCTCTGTCCCGGGGGACGACGAAGGGGGCGGGGCAGGGGGAGGAAAAGGAAGGAAAGGACCACTTCCCCCCACCAGTGTGGTGCACAGCTGTCAAGTAACACGGATCAGGCCCGAGTCAGTGAGCTCAGTGTAAGTGCAAATATCTAAAGGATGTGAACTTCAAAGTGTGCTTTTTTTAAAAAGATTTATACAATTCACTATGTAAGATTATCCTCTTTAAAATACTTACAAACTGCCCTGGCTGGTCTGTCTCAGCAGTTAGAGCGTCAGCCCTCAGACCAATGAGTCTCGGGTTCGATTTAGGTCAAGGGCACGTACCTCAGTTGTGGTTCATCCACAGCCCTGGTCGGGCGTGCGGGAGGCAGCCAACTGATGTGTCTCTCTCACATCGATGTCTCTGTCTCTCTGTCTCTCTCTCTGTCTCTCTCTCCCTTTCTTCCTCCCACTCTATCTGCTGAGAAACAAAAAAATATCCTCAGGTGAGGATTCAAAAAATAAAATAAAATGAAATAAAATACTTACAAACTGATATGTTTGATTTGGTGGTGGTTGTTTTTTTAATCCTCACCCGAGGACATTTTTCCACTTTTGTTCAGATAGAATGGGAGGGAGAGAGAGAAAGAGAGAAATACCAACATGAAAGGGACACATCAAGTGGCTGCCTCCTGCACGACCCCAGCCAGGGCCCAGGATGAATCGCATCTGAGGTACGTACCCTTGACCGGAATCAAACCTGCAACTCATTGTCCACGGGCCAACGCTCTAACCGCGGAGCCAAACCGGCCAGAACAAGGGTGTTGTTTTTTTTTAATGTGGCATAATATTTTTCTAAGACTAAATCTTTTTAAATTAAATTTATTGGGGTGACTTTTTTGTTCAATATTTGTTTGAATACTATACCCAGTAGTTATATTCTAAGGATAGTCTTTATAGTTAAAAGTTTGCTTTTTAAGTTTTTTATTTTTCATAGTAATGAGACCATTTATCCTGAAGTTTGTGGATTTTCAGCCCATTTAGTTCAAAGAATGTACTATTTTTTTCTTTGTTATCCATTTAGTAATCTGCTAAAAATATTTTTACCTCTGATGCTGAAACACGAGCTGATTTATAGTGTCTTTTTAATATGAGAACTTCTTTTATTTTATGTCTTTAATATTGTTATGAGCCCTGACCAGTGTGGCTCAGTGGATTGAGTGTCGTCCCATGCACTGAAAGGTCACCGGTTCGATTTCCAGTCAGGGCACATGCCCAGGCTGCGGGCTCCATCCCCAGTAGGGGGCGTGTAGAAGGCTGCCAATCGATACTCCTTTTTCACATCAATATTTTTCTCTCTCTCCCTTTCCCTTCCTCTCTCTTTAAAATCAATAAAAACGTATTTGTAAAAGACTATAAACAACCCTGCCAGTTTTGCTCAGTGGTTAGAGTATTGGCCCACAGACCAATAAATTGCGGGTTCGATTCTGGTCAAGGGTACATACCTCAGTTGCGATTAGTCCCCGGCCCTGGCTGGGATTGTGCGGGAGGCAGCCACTCGATGTGTCCCTTTCATGTCGATAGTTCTCTCTCTCTCTCTTCCTCTCTCTCCCTCCCACTCTATCTGAACAAAAATGGAAAATGTCCTCAGGTGAGGACTGAAAAAAAAGACTATATACATTAAAAGATAATAAAAATAATGTTATGAGGTCTCAGAATTAGTAATTAGGTATATAATTTTATCCTAGCACTAAATTAACCGATGTGATTTTGAATTAGTAAAATCTGAATTATAAAATTGCAGTTTTATTTTTCCAGTGGAAACATGATTTAACAAGAAGATAGTAGTATTTGGATAATAGTGTATAAACATACAAATTATGCTTTTAAAATATACATTTATGACCCTGGCCAGTTTGGCTCAGCAGTTAGAGCATCGATCTGCATACCAAAGAGTCCCGGGTTTGGTTCCCTCTGGGGACATGAACCTCGGTTGCAGTTTGTCCCCTGCCCTGGTTTGGGTCATGTGGGTGGCAACCAGTCAACATGTCTCTCTCTCGTCGCTGTTTCTCTCTCTCTCTCTCCTCCTCTCTTCCTCCCCCTCTATCTGAAATGCAAAAATGTCCTCAGTGAGGATAAAAAATACATATATACACATTTATGCCTTCGAAGTTGTATGTACTTTTTTTTCTGAGTGAGTCCTTTTTACTTAGAGATAATGTTACTTCCCTTGAAATATCACAGGGTCTGAACTGGTTCTGCCATGATTGGGGGAATTTTGAAATTGAATGAATGTTATTCCCATCCGAATTTGATGATTCCGTTGTGCTTCGGTTTTTTGAATTCTAAAAATGGTTTCATTGAGTTGATTACTTTAGGGGGAAAGAAACCTCTTTGTCATTATTTATAACAGAAAAAGTGGGTGCAATTTAGGTGCCCAACATGTAGAGAGTGGATTGTGGTGATCCATATGAGAAAATGCTCACAGTATGTTCAGTGAGAAGCAAAACTGTCTGGCTCAAGACAAGTTATACCCAAAACAGAGGGGGACTAAAAGAAATCACCATTTACAGTGGGATCTCAGTTTTGTTTAGAAAAAGCATTATACAGGCGTCCAGTCAAGATAACGGTGTAGGGAAATGCTGTGCTGACCTCTTCCCACAACCACATCAAAACTTCAACTAAACTACAGAACAACCATCATTGAGAACCCCCTGAAGTGTAGCTGAACAGAAGTCCTATAACTAAGGATATATAAAAGAAGCCACTTGGAGACTGGTAGGAGGGGCAGAGATGCAGAACAGGCTGGTCCCACACCCACGTGTGACAGTGTAAAATCTGGAGGGATATCGCAGCTTCACAGGCCCCACGAGGAGCGAGGGGTTGCAGACCCGGGCCAGGCTCTCCAGCCGGGGTTACAGTGCTGGGAAGAGAAGTCCCAGACTTCTGGCTGTGAGAATCAGTAGACGGTGGCTGAGTGAGACAGAGCACTGCTGGAGGCCCCGGTGTTCCTCTTCAAGACCCGTGCGTGGACTTACTCGGACTCACTCCCTCTGAGCTCCAGCACTGGGGCAGCAGCTCAAAAGGAGCCAGACACATATAGGAAGGAACTGAATTGTCTGGCTTCAAGGCAAGGGCTGGATGGACAGCTTTCTCCCAAATAGAAGTACTAGCAGGCACCATTGCTCCTTTGTTGAGCCCTCCCTCCCACCACAGCCTGCAGGCCCTGGCAAATGCCATATCTGAGTCTCCATCAGCCTGGCTAACACCATTCAGCCTGACCTGTTGATTCCCTGAGACCCTACCTTACCCAACTTGCAGGCCCACCCAAGCTGCTTTCATTGGCTTTTCCTGTCTTGGCTCATACTGCAGACTTTCCTAAAATCTCTTGAAGATTCACAAACCCCAAACAAGCAGCATCTGGCCTCAGCAGTCACTGTACCTCTTGCTAAGCAGCCTCAAGCCTGGACCAGCATCAGCCAGCCCCAGGTTGCAACTCAGCCTCTCCTAGGCACTTCCAAGCCCAGCACAAGTGGCAGCCATCTGCAGATCATTTTGAAGCTCATACCAGGTGGCCCCAGGCTAGGCACAGGCAGTGGCTTAACTTGGCCTAGACCAAAATCCCTTCTAAGAGGCCCTAGAACCAGCACACCTGGTGGCCAGCTTCAGACCACACCAGAGTACCACCCAACCACCTCAACAAATTCTACTCCTAAAGAGCAGGCTTTGCAGGCACCAGAGCCCTGCCAAAGTGAATCCTGCTCCATAGGGTCAGCCCCTGCACAACAGCTCCCCGACTGTAGTCACTGCCAGTCCTCATAACCAATCAGCCTGAGGGTCAGTCGACCTCCCACTACTGTGCCAACAGCAGTCACAACTCAACTACGACAGGAGGGCACACACAACCCACACAAGGGACAGACCTGGAGCACCAGCTCAGGTGCCCAGGGAGACTGCACCAGTTGGCCCCACAGGATACTTACTATATAAGACCATGCTACCAAGACTGGGAGACATAGCAGCTCTACCTAATACATAGAAAAAACACCGGGAGCCCTGGCTGGTTTGGCTCAGTGGTTAGAGCATCAGCCTGCAGTCCAGAGAGACCCGGGTTCATTTCCCGCTAAGGGCACATACCTTGGTTGCAGTTTGTCCCAGGCCCTGGTTGGGTCGTGCGGGTGGCAACCACTCAATGTGTCCCTTTCACATTGATGTCTCTCTCTCTCTCTCCCCCTCCCACTCTATCTGAACAAAAAATGGAAAAATGTCCTCGGGTGAGGATAAAAAAAAAAGAAAGAAAGAAAAAACACAGGGAGGCAGCCAAAAGAAGGAGACAAACATGTCCCAAATGAAAGAACACAACAAAACTTCAGAAAAAGAATTAAACAAAATGGAAACAAGCAGTCTACCATATGCAGAGTTAAAAACACTGAATATAAAGAATATCAATGATCTCAGTGAGGACTTCAGCAAAGACATAGGAAACACAAAAATGGAGATAGAAAACAAAAAAGAACCACCAGTCAGAAATGAAGAATACAATAACTGAAGTGAAGAATACATTACAATGAAGCAGAGAATCAAATCAACGATTTAGAATATAAGGTAGGAGAAAACACCTAGTCAGAGCAGCAAAAAGAATCCAAACAAATGAGGGCAGTGTAGGTGCTTCTGGGACAACATCAAGCATAACAACATTTGCCTCATAGGAGTACCAAAAGGAGAAGAGAGACAGCAAGGAATTGAAAACCTATTTGAAGAAATGATGACTGAAAACATCCCTAACTTGGCAAAGGAAATAGATATACAAGTCTAGGAAGTCCCAAACAAGATGAACTCAAATAGGCCCACACCAAGACACATCATAATTAAAATGCCAAAATTTAAAGTCAAAGGAAAGAATATTAAAAGCAGCAAGAGAAAAGCAGATACCTACAAAGAGCTCACATAAGACTTGCAGGCCAGAAGGGATTGGCACAGAATATTCAAAGTGCTGAAAAGCAAGGACCTCCTATCAAGATTACTCTACCCCAACAATTTTCAACTATTTTCATCTCATGGCACACATAAACTAATTACTAAAATTCTGCAGCACACCAAAACATGTATTCTTTGCTGATCTGCCAAAAAAAAAAAAAAATAGGTATAATTTTGTTTCAGGTTTTTTTTGGTTTTGTGTTTTTTTTTTAACTCATCTTTATTGTTGAATGTATTACAGATGCCCCCCCTTTTTTCCCCAGTGACCCCCTCCTCCTCAATCCCACCCCCTCCTGCCTTCCCCACACTATTGTCAGTGTCCATTGGTTATGCATATATGCATAGAAGTTCTTTGATTTATCTCATCCTGCCCTCCCCCACCTTCTCTTTGAGGTTCATCAGCCTAACAACCAATGTGTACTTCTTAATTTATTCATCTTTTTCACCCATTCCCCCTGCCCCTGCCCATCTGGCAAGCAACAAAAAGTTCTCTGTATCTATGAATCTGTTTCTCTTCTGCTTGCTCATTTTGTTTGTAAATTCAGTTGTTGATAGATATGTATTAATTGCCATTTTATTGTTCATATTTTTGTTCTTCAAAAATAGGTATAATTTTGATTCATTCACATCAAACAGCTATTGTGTTGGCTGTTGTCATTTTTTTTTATTTGACAATCTAAGGGAAAAGAGGTCCGTGCCCCTGACTAAATAGTCAGATATTGCATGTTTTATTTTGTTTTTTGTTTCGTTTTTTCTTTATTGATTTTAGAGAGAGAGGGAGGGAGAGGGAGAGAGAGATAGAAACATCAATGAGAGAGAACATTAATTGGCCGCTTACTGCATGCCCCCACTGGGGATTTGGCCCACAACCTGGGCATGTGCCCTGACCGGGAATCGAACCAACGACCTCTTGGTGCATGGGTCGATGCTCAGCCACTGAGCCACACCAACCAGGCAAGTATTGCATGTTTTAAAAAGTCTTGCAGCACACCGGTGTGCCATGGCACACAGGGTGAAAATCGCTGCTTTACCCAGCAAAGCTACCGTCTAGAATTGAAGGACTAATAAAGTCAAGACAAGAAAAACTAAAGGAGTTCATGAGCACCAAACCAGTATTACAAGAAATGTTAATGGGACTTGGAGGAGGAGGGGGAAGGGGGGGGGGGAGGAAGAGGAGGAGGAGAGAGGAGGGGAAACAAAAACATGAATAATAAAATGGCAGTAACTACATATCTATCAACAGTTACTTTAAAGGTAAATGGATTAAGGGTCCAGTAGGGTGGTGCTCCGTCCCTATTGCTGGAGAAGAAAAGTGCCCTGGATCCTTTCAGGACGCTTGGTCTTTGGGGCGCGACACAAATCGAGTGAGGGAAGGAGAAAAGTCCCCTGGATCCCTGAAGGATTTATTCCAAGAGGAAAGAGTAGAAAGTGGTCAACATGCAGAAGTCTTGCGAAGAAAATGAAGGCAAACCACAGAATGTGCCAAAGGTTGAGGAAGACCACGCTTCAGAAGATGTACCCCAGGAGGCAGAAGGGAAGACAGTGTACCCCGGGAGGCAGAAGGAAGTCCTCAGCCTTGGGAAGACAGTGTACCCCGGGAGGCAGAAGGAAGCCTCAGCCTTGGGAAGACAGCGTACCCCGGGAGGCAGAAGGAAGTCCTCAGCCTTGGGAAGACAGTGTACCCCGGGAGGCAGAGGGAAGTCCTCAGCCTTGGGAAGACAGTGTACCCCGGGAGGCAGAGGGAAGTCCTCAGCCTTGGGAAGACAGTGTACCCCGGGAGGCAGAGGGAAGCCTCAGCCTTGGGAAGACAGTGTACCCCGGGAGGCAGAGGGACGCCTCAGCCTTGGGAAGACAGTGTACCCCGGGAGGCAGAGGGAGTCCTCAGCCTTGGGAAGACAGTGTACACCGGGAGGCAGAGGGAAGCCTCAGCCTTGGGAAGACAGTGTACCCCGGGAGGCAGAGGGACGCCTCAGCCTTGGGAAGACAGTGTACACCGGGAGGCAGAGGGAACCTCAGCCTTGGGAAGACAGTGTACACCGGGAGGCAGAGGGAACCTCAGCCTTGGGCAGACAGTGTACCCCGGGAGGCAGAAGGAAACCTCAGCCTTGGGAAGACAGTGTACACCGGGAGGCAGAGGGAAGTCCTCAGCCTTGGGAAGACAGTGTACACCGGGAGGCAGAGGGAACCTCAGCCTTGGGAAGACAGTGTACACCGGGAGGCAGAGGGAACCTCAGCCTTGGGAAGACAGTGTACCCCGGGAGGCAGAAGGAAACCTCAGCCTTGGGAAGACAGTGTACACCGGGAGGCAGAGGGAAGTCCTCAGCCTTGGGAAGACAGTGTACCCCGGGAGGCAGAGGGAAGCCTCAGCCTTGGGAAGACAGTGTACACCGGGAGGCAGAAGGAAACCTCAGCCTTGGGAAGACAGTGTACCCCGGGAGGCAGAAGGAAACCTCAGCCTTGGGAAGACAGTGTACACCGGGAGGCAGAGGGAAGTCCTCAGCCTTGGGAAGACAGTGTACACCGGGAGGCAGAGGGAGTCCTCAGAAGCGCTGACCCAACCTGTCCAGGGATTTAAAGAGGACACTCCCGTCAGGCATTTGGACCCTGAGGAAACACTAAGAGGAGCAGATGAGTTGGGTGGTTTAGGGAAGAATAAGAAGCTAAGAAACTAGATGGTGATGATGCGTTGGAAGCAGACATTCACTCAGACGACTTATCCTGTGTGCTTTAGGCCTTAAATTCTTTTTTTTTTTTAACCTGATAGTAAAATCTAGCCCCTGCTTTCTTTCTGTTAGCATTTTGTGACATATCTTTTTACCTTCGCTTTACTTTTAATCATCAGGTGGAATTTTATTTTAGATAGTTTTCTTGTTAACCAGCATCTTACTGGATTTCATATGTTGACCTATTCTCCAGGTCTGTTTTTTAATTGGGAAGTTTCATACAAATGCATGAAAGTATCTTCATTCCATATTGTAAACTAACATAAGTTACAAAGTAGCTTATTTAGTATCAGCTCACAGACGTAGGATAAAAATCCCAAATTGTGTGCGTGCGTGCATGCGTGTGTGTGTGCATACATGCATACATACATACATCAAAAACTTAATTGCTTATTTCTGTGTGGTGTGAGTTTTCTTTTTTGCTTATATGTATTATTTAGTGAACTAGTGTCACAGACAATTAAAATTTTGTAATAAGTAAGGAAATCAAATAATGTGCAACCAGCTTATAAGAGCAATGGGGGCATCTAACTCCTGATGAAATAACTATTAAAATGTAAACCTCCAATCACCTCTGGATCTCTTGGCCAAAGGAATAAAACTGGCAATTATTACAAACAAACAAACAAAAGATATAGGGTGGCTGAATGGATAAGAAAATAAGATGCGCCCAGCCAGTGTGGCTCAGTGGATTGAGCATCCTCTGATGGACTGAGAGGTTCCGTTTTGATTCCTGGTCAGGGCACAGGCCCGGGTTGCAGGCTCGATCCCCAGTAGGGGGCGTGCAGGAGACATCCGATCGATGTTTCTCTCTCACATCAGTGTTTAGAGTGAACAATTAATTAAATGGCTTTTTGTACATTCACGGTGTAATGCAACCAACATCACCTCTATCTAGTTCCGAAACATTTTCATCGCCCCAAAGTAACACCCCATACCCATTAGGCTGTTCCTCTCCCTTTCCGTCTCCCACTCAGCCAGCCCTGCCAACCAGCGACTCACTTCTGTCTGTTGCTTCACCTAGTCCACATATTTCGTATTGATTTCACATATACAGTATATAACCTTTTGTGTTTGGCATTTTTCATTTAAAGTCTTCAGAATTTATCCAGGTTGCAGCATATGTCAAACTTCCTTTTTAAGTCTGACTACTATTCCATTGTATGTATAAATCAAAATTTATTCATTGTTCTATTGATTGTTTCCTTGAAGTATTTTTAACACTATAAAAGAAAGAAGTCCACATCAGAACCAAAGTCCAGCAGTGATTTGAATGCCAGAATGTTCCAAAGTAGCCTCTTTCCTGTGCTGTCTGCGGGGCACCATGATTGCACAGGAAGCGTAGGCTGAATCACCCTTCGTGCTGGATAGAAGTGTGTATATCAGATAGATAGATAGATAGATAGATAGATAGATAGATAGATAGATAGATAGATAGATAGATTTATTGGATAGATAGATAGATTTTATGGAGAGGGAGAGAGAGATAGAGACATCAGTGAGAGAGAAACATCAGTCAGCTGCCTCCTGCACACTCCCTACTGGGGATCAAGCTGGAAACCTGGGCATGTGTCCTGACCTCCTGGTACATGGGATGATGCTCAACCAACTGAGCCACACCAGCGGGTCTGGACAGAAGCTTTTATTTATTTATTTTATTTTTTTATCCTCACCCAAGGACATTTTTTGTTGTTGTTCAGATAGAGTGGGAGGGAGAGAGAGGAAGAGAGAGAGAGAAACATCGACGTGAAAGGGACACATCGAGTAGCTGCCACCCGCACAACCAACCAGGGCCGGGGACAAACTGCAACCGAGGCACGTGCCCTTAGTGGGAACCGAACCCGGGTCTCTCTGGACCGCAGGCCGACGCTCTAACTGCTGAGCCAAATTGGCCAGGGCTGGACAGAAGCTTTTAAATGGCCCTGGCCGGTTTGGCTCAGCGGTTAGAGTGTCGGCCTGCGGTCCTGAGAGACCCGGGTTCGGTTCCCGCTAAGGGCGCGTACCTTGGCTGCAGTTTGTCCCCGGCCCTGCTCGGTTGTGCAGGTGGCAGCCACTCGATGTGTTCCTTTCGCATCGATGTTTCTCTCTCTCTCTTCCTCTCTCTCCCTCCCACTCTACCTGAACAAAAAATGGAAAAATGTCCTCAGGTGAGGATAAAAAAAAAAAATTAAAAAAAAAAAAAAAGAAGAAGCTTTTAAATGAATTAACCAGCTTGGCCGGTGTGGCTCAGTGGTTGAGTGTCGACCCATGCACCAAGAGGTCACCAGTTCGATTCCCAGTCAGGACACATGCCCAGGTTGTAGGCCAAATCCCCAGTGGGGACGCGGAGGAGGGAGCCAGTCGATGTTCTCTCTCATCCTCTCCCTTCCTCTCTCTCTAAAAAAGATCAATAAAGAAAAAAACTAACCATGCCCTGGCTGGTTTGGCTCAGTGGTTAGAATGTCAGCCCATGGACCAAAGGGTTCTCGGTCAAGGGCACATACCTGCATTCAATCCCCAGCCCTGGTCGAGGTCATGCTGAAGGCAACCAATCAATGTTTCTATCTCTCTCTTTCTCTCCCTCCCTCTCTCCCTTCCACTCTATCTTAAAAAATCAAAGGAAAAATATCCTCTGGTGAGGATTAACAAACAAATAAATAAATAAAAGAATTATCCATAAATTATTTGGCAAATAATTTAGCCACTAACAAGCTTGCATCTAGCAATGGATTAAAAGCGTTTAGAAGTTCATTGTAGGAGTGTTCTTGTCCTTCATCTGACAAATATTATCATGATGGCTTGTAGCATATAAACCAGATGAGCAGTTTTAAACTAACTTACAAGGTTATTGAGCATTCAATTAAAATAGAGTCATTGGCCGGGCCGGTGTGGCTCAGTAGTTGAGTGTCGACCCAGGCACCAAGAGGTCACCGGTTTGATTCCTGGTCAGGGCACATGCCCAGGTTGTGGGCCCGATCCCCAGTCGGGGGCATGCAGGAGGCAGCTAGTCGATATTCTCTCTCATTGATGTTTCTCTCTCTCTTTTCCTCTCACTTCCTCTCTCTCTAAAATCAATAAAGAAAAAAATTTAAAATAAAAGTAAAAAAGAGTCATTGTTTATGATGTAAAGTAAGAGCTTTAGAGGAGTTAAGATTTGAACCCCTTAGTTAAAATGTCATCCATTTATTTGAAATGTGCAGCAGAGTTATTAAAATGGATTAACTGCCAATTTGTGCATTAATTATCATTGGGTTGTGATCACTTTTTAAATTGCGCTTGGTGTGTTTTGTGACACATTTCTATGTTCTGAGGAGTCAGTTTAAATGATAAAACATTAGCCCTGGCCGGTTTGGCTCAGCGGTTAGAGCGTCGACCTGTGGTCCTGAGAGACCCGGGTTCGGTTCCCGCTAAGGGCATGTACCTCGGTTGCAGTTTGTCCCCGGCCCTGGTTGGTCGTGTGGGTGGCAGCCACTCGATGTGTCCCTTTCACATCCATGTTTCTTTCTCTCTATCTCTTCCTCTCTCTCCCTTCCACTCTAACTGTACAAAAAATGGAAAAATGTCCTCGGGTGAGGATAAAAAAAAAAAAAATGATAAAACATTAGCACTTTATTAGAACATAATGCCTCATCTTCTGGCACGCTCTTTCTTGTTGATTCTGATGACCTGGCTTTGGTTCTGGGTGTTTCGGAGGCTCGCTGGTGTTAAGCACTCTGGAAGATCTCTCTTATGTCAAGATGCTGCTGGCGCCCCCAGTAGTTTCAGTAAAGCCTTTACTGTGGAGCCTCCCTGTTAAGAACTAGACCTTCCAGGATTTATTGGACTGATTTAAAAATGACCAATTTTAAGGAAAAGGGAAGCACATTTTCTCCAAAAGTTCTGTGTTTGAAGCAGCATGGAGCACTTTGGATAAACCGGAGGGCTTTTGTTGCCAGTGTGGCTCCTGGCGTCCCTCTAAGGTCTTGCTCTTCTGATGCATAATCTCAAACGCCCAAATGATCATTCACACAACATACGGACTGGGCTTCGAGTTCCTGGGAGAGGACTGGACAGTCTCGTTTACATTTCTCACCTAGAAATGAATGTTGTGTTTATCCTTTGACCAAAATACATGCTAACATCGACTCAGCTTTTACATGAACCCTGCCAGAGTGTTTGTTTCTGTGACTGTCAAATCGTTTTTCATAGGATGTCTGTCTGCTACTTAAATGTCCTCTTAGACACATTTATATGTCTTAGTTCCTTTTACCCCCTTTTAAACTGAGAATAGAAACAAAGGAAATATACTTTTAAACATCCTTCTTTTAAAATCTAGTTAGACTGACTGAACAAAGTCCTGGGGATAAGAACTAAATGAAAGCGGTGTGCCCTGTGCCCCTTGACATCACCATTGAACCGCGGAGACTCGAATAGTGATTCATGCCAAGCTGTCTTGTTTTCTTGCAGCTAAATGTTCTCAGGATGTTAAAATTTTCATTCTGGGCTTCTGAGTAGTGGCATTTCACATTTTTAGAGGAAAATTAGCCTAATTTTAAATTTCTGTTTTAAGGAAACACAGATTCATCCAATATTGCAAGTTCTGCAGCAGGTGTTGAAGATCTTAACATTGTTCAGGTGACAGTTCCAGGTATGGAAGTTTATCTGGCTTTATCACATTTATATTATATTTTTTATTTTGTTATGTTTTGACTATATTATGACATTGGACTAGTCTCTTGGATTCTGGGGGAGGTGAGGAGTGGGGAGGCTTAGTTTACCTGTCCACTATGGAATGACTTTAATTCAGGAATATAAACTATGCTGCAGATTCCCACACTGAATTACCTTGCTTATATCAAACATTGTTAATCAGAGATATTGATCTCCCAGCCATGCCCTGGCGATACCTGGAAAGTGCACCTCAGGGCAGATGGCTCCAAGCAATAGCTACCATTGAATCGGAATTGGCCACAGAGGTGAAATTTATTTGCTTCCTATCAAGTAATAAATGTATGTAAAATATATGTGGAGAGCTACCACAGAATCTAATACCATAATTCCTCCAGGGAAGGAAACCAAGAGCTAAGATAGGGATGGGAGAGAGACGTTTCACTATGTACTAGTTTATATCTCCTGAATTTTGAATCATGTAGTTGCTTTATTTACTCAAATTAAATAGAATAAAAATTTTAAGTATTTAAAAATATCTTCTAACCTTAATACATCTTATTTTCTTTACATGTCATATTGCATTGGATTTCTATTATAATGTTGAAGAGTTGGGGTTAAAGTGAACATCCTTGTCTTTCATGATACTGAAAATGTTCCCGAAAGTAGTATGTAGTATGTTTATATAGAGTTATAATTTGGAAAATTCTATACCATTTGTAATGGCTTCCATTTACGAATTTCTAAAATGCTTAATTGTTGGTAAAACTAAACTGAATGATAAGCCAGGTAAAATGCTTTTTCATATGCTAACAGGCATTTCCTCCAACACCTTTCTTGGGGGCAAATCTGTCAATAACCCTAGTTTGCTTATTTATTTAATTATTTTTAGATAATGAGAAGGAAAGATTATCAAGCATTGAAAAGATAAAACAACTAAGAGAACAAGTCAATGACCTCTTTAGCCGAAAATTTGGTAAGTTTTTATATCATTACATATCCAAAGCTTATATATTTAAAATATTTCTTTTTAACTGAATACATTACCTAAGAAACCGATCTTTCTGTGAAGGAGCTATGATCAAAATTAGTGTGTATTTTTACTGAAGAGCTTTTACATGGAAACACTATTTACAATAATAATAATAATAATTGCTATCTTTGATTTACTGCATTCTTACCATGGCTAAGCATTGTTTTTATTTATTTTTTTTATTTTTTTAAAATCTTTATTGTTGGATGTAAAATGTATTACAGATGTTCCACATTTTTCCCCCATTGACCCCCTCCTCCCCACTCCCACCCCCCTCCCGCCTTTTCCCACACTGTTGTCTGTGTCCATTGGTTATGCACATAAGTTCTTTGGTTTATTTCTTCCCACCCCCTCCAACCCCTTTCCCTTTGGGGTTTGTCAGTCTAGCAATGAATTTGTACTTCTTAATCTCTTCACCTTTTCACCCATTCCCCCAACCCCCCTCCCATATGGCAACCAACAAAATGTTCTCTGTATCTGTGAGAATGTTTCTGTTCTGCCTGTTCATTTTGTTTGTAGATTCCATTGTCGATAGATATGTATTCATTGCCATTTTGTTTGTACATATATTTTATCTTTTTCTTCAAAAAGACCCTTCATCATTTCATATAATAACGGTTTGGTTTAACTTTTTCTTGTCTGGGAAAGTCTTAATATGGCCATCGATTCTAAATGACAGCTTTGCAGGTTAGAGTAATCTTGGTTGTAGGTTCTTGCTTTTCATCACCCTGAATATTTCTTGCCACTTCCTTCTGGCCTGCAAAGTTTCTTTTGAGAAATCAGCTGACAGCCTTATGGGAACTCCCTTGTAGGTAACTAGCTGCCTTTCTCTTGCTGCTTTTAAGATTCTCTCTTTGTCTTGAACCTTTTGCATTTTGATGATGATGTGTCTTGGTGTGGGCCTCTTGGGGTTCATCTTGTTTGGGACTCTCTGTGCTTCCTGGACTTGTATGTCTGTTTCCTTCACCAAGTTAGGGAAGTTTTCTGTCATTATTGTTTCAAACAGGTTTTCAATTTCTTTTTCTCGCTCTTCTCCTTCTGGCACCCCCAAGATGCGAATGTTGGCACGCTTGAAGTTGTCCCAGAGGCTCCTTACACTATCCTCATTTTTTTGGATTCTTTTTTACTTTTGCTGTTCTGATTGGGCGTTTTTTGCTTTCTTATATTCCAAATCGATGGTTTGCTTCTTGGATTTACGTACTGTACTATTGAAGCTGTGTAAATTATTCTTTATTTCAGTTAATGCCTCCTTCAATTCTGACTGTGCATCCATCATTTCTGACTGGTCCTTTTTTATGCTCTTGAGGCCCTCACTACGTTCATTGAGCATCCTTATAAGCAGTATTTTAAACTCAGCATCTGTTAGGTTGCTTATCTCCATTTCTAAGCATTGTTTTTAGTGCTCAACATGTGATTGAACATTTAATCCTCACAAAAATATTTTTCAATAGATACTATGGTAATACCAATTTAATGGATAGAGAAACTGAATCTGCTATACTACCCATTGACAATTTCAAAATCAGTAAGATTATTCATACGTCATAGTACTACTGGAAATTAAAGTAATAATGGCTGATCACTACTGTTGTCAGTTGATGCGAATGATTTAAAATCTTGACATTAAAGCCTGGCTGGTATGGCTCAGAGGTTGAACGCCATCCCATGCACCAAGAGGTTGCTGGTTCAATTCCTGGTCAGGGCACATGCCCATGTTGTGGGCCCGATCCCCAGTGGGGGGCATGCAGGAGGTGGCCAATCGATGTTCTCTCTTATCGATGTTTCTCTCTCTCTCTCCCTCTCACTTTCTCTCTCTCTAAAATCACTAAAGAAAAACAAATTTTTGATAATAATAATAATAAAATCTTAACATTAAAGATAAAGCATGGAGCCCAGCTGGTGTGGCTCACTGTTTGAGCTTCGACCCATGCACCAGGAGGTCGCCGGTTTGATTCCCAGTCAGGGCACATGCCCATGTTGTGGGCCCGATCCCCAGTGGGGGGCGTACAGGAGGCGTCCAGTCAATGTTCTCTCTCATCAATGTTTCTGTCTTTCTCTCCCTCTTCCTTTCTCTCTAAAATCAATAAAGAAAAAATATTTTTAAAAAAAGATAAAGCATAGTTTGGCCTGGCACGTGTGGCTCAGCGAACTGAGAGGTCCAGGTTTGATTCCCGGTCAGGGCACATGCTGGGGTTTCGGGCTCGATCCCCAGTGGGGGGCAAGCAGGAGGCAGCCGATCAATGTTTCTCTCTCACATTGATGTTTCTATGTCTCTCTCCCTTTCTCTCTCTCTAAAAAAATCAATAAAAACATATTTTTAAAAAAGATAAAGCATGCTTTGGGTTAAATACAAGACAAGTGCAACTAATTTTTTGCTGTTTGTCTCATCACAGGTGAAGCCATTGGAGTGGATTTCCCTGTGAAAGTCCCCTACAGGAAAATCACATTCAACCCTGGCTGCGTGGTCATCGATGGCATGCCCCCGGGCGTGGTATTCAAAGCCCCTGGTTACCTGGAAATCAGCTCCATGAGAAGGATCTTAGATGCTGCAGAGTTTATCAAATTCACAGTCATTAGGTAAGTGAGAGTTCCCCCGCGAGGGGGGCATAGGGACCTGTACCCCAGGAGGTGGACAGTGGGTCCCTGCAGTCAGCTGCTGGGCCGAGCTGCTCTCAGCTCATTTTACCGCACCCTGCTTCTGCGCGCCGTGTGTCCCTGTTCCTGTTTCTGGGTGATCAAGGGCAGCTGTCTCAGTTTTCATTTCCCACTGCCTGGCATAGAGTTGACACTCCCAAAAGTCTGTCAAATAGAACTAAATGGACAAGAGAGGAAAAATGAACATTGTTGCATTCACCGATGTCTCTTTCTCTTCAGACCACTTCCAGGCCTGGAGTTTAGCAATGGTGAGTATTCGTGGTGGTGAGATCACTGCAGCCACCGCTGTGCAGAGGGAAGCGTCTTGGTGGGAACTGACCACGGGGTCCTTACTTCTTGAGCCTAGAGCAAAGCATGCTGCTCTCTATAAGCATTTTATTTTTCCTGCTTTTTGCAAAGTCTTTTAATTCTGTTCCTTCAGTTTTTTTGTTTGTTTTTTTTAATCCTCATCTGAGGACTTTTTTTTTTTTTTTTTTTTTTTTTTGATATTTTGTTCAGATAGAGTGTGAGGAAGAGAGAGAAAGAGAAACATCGACGTGAAAGGGACAGACGTGAAAGGGACACATCAAGTGGTTGCCACCCATACGACCCAACCAGGGCCAGGGACAAACAGCAACTGAGGCACATGCCCTTAGCGGGAACCGAACCCGGGTCTCTATAGACTGCAGGCCAACGCTCTAACCGCTGAGCCAAACCTGCCAGACTGTTCCTTGAGTTTTCTTAGCGAGGTTTTTTCCTCACACAGCAGACTTGATGTGTGCGCTCTTTATGGTCAGGTCTCATAGTACTGAACCACTCAGTCTCAGTTGGTAGAAAGTGACTGCCTGGCCACCCCAGCCCCACCCCCGAGACCCACAGTTCAGAATGGGTGCTCCCAAACCTCCCAACCCCTCCCCCATCGGTGCTGAATTGACATCTGTTCTGATTGAGCAATGCCCCAGGCACTCTGCTGATTAAATATTTTTAATGTCTCCCCTGGCATTTTTCCAAGCAAGTCAAAATATCCTATAGGGTGAGTGAGGCAGAAGGTGCAGAGGTGTTCTCAAGAGCTTGAATCACTAGGGAACCTCCTCACTTAAAATTTGGAAACGAAAATATTCTTTTTAAACATTCAATTATTACTCCTGAACTCATCTGGATACTAAATAATTTTTTACATTTTAATAGCTTTATTGCATAATTTGCATACCAGAAAATTCATTTGTGTAGAGCATACACAATTTGGTGTTTTTTAGTAAATTTAGGGAGTTGTGCAGCTATCCCCACAATCTGATATTAGAACATTTCCATTGACCCCCAAATATTCCTCCTCCCTATTTTCAGTCATTTCCCGTTCCCACCCCCAGCCCCAGGCATACCAACCACTAAGTTGACTTTCTGTCTCTATGTGTGTGTGTGTGTGTGTGTATACACATATATATACACACACACACACATATATACATTTTTTAATTTGGTGCCAAATTCAAGCATTTCATTTTCTATTGGCAGTCTACCAAAAGTGAGCCTTTATGTCTGTTCTCCCGAAGTAAAGCTTACCTGCATCATGGCCAGGTTCTTTACATTTAAAATGTAAGTTCTGTGCAATTCTCTGGCTATCACCTGTGTCTTTTGTAAGTCACAGCAGGTAAATCATATGCCTTCCGTGCTCATTCCCGTCTCTGATTTCAAAGTTCTCTTGAGAACCAAATGAAAAAATGTATGTTAAATGCAAATATACTTTCAAATCATTCCTGTTTAAACCAGATGTGGCAAACAGAGCTACTTGCTGAACTTCACTAAAATGTATTTTGTTTGGCTCATATACCTTTTAAAAATGGGAATTAGTTCCCAACATTAAAAATTTAGGGAGCCCAGCCCGGCCGGTGTGGCTCAGTGGTTGAGCGTGGACCCATGCACCAAGAGGTCACCGGTTCGATTCCCGGTCAGGGCACATGCCCAGGTTGCAGGCCTGATCCCCAGTGGGGGGTATGCAGGAGGCGGCCAATCAGTGTTCTTTCTCATCGATGTTTCTATTTCTCTTTCCCTCTCCCTTCCTTTTTCTCTAAAATCAATAAAAAAAATTTTTTTTTTCTATTTAGGGAGCCCAGCTGGTGTGGCTCAGTGGTTGAGCGTCGACCCATGCACCAACAGGTCACCAGTTTGATTCCCAGTCAGGGCACATGCCCAGGTTGTGGGCCCAATCCCCAGTGGGGAGCATGCAGGAGGTGGCCAATCCATGTTCTCTCTCACTGATGTTTTTTTGTGTTTTCTTTTAAATTTTTTTTATCCTCACCTGAGGGCATTTTTGCATTCATCTTCAGATAGAGCGAGAGGTAGGAAGGGAGGAAGAGAGAGAGAGAGAGGCATCGATGTGAGAGAGACACATCGACTGGCCGCCACCCACATGACCCCAACCCGGGGCCAGGATCAAACTGTAACTGAGGCACGTGCCTTTAGCGGGAACCGAACCCAGGTCTCTCTGGACCGTGGGCTGATGCTCTAACCGCTGAACCAAACCAGCTAGGGCTCTGTCACTGATGTTTTTATCTCTCTCTCCCTCTCTCTAAAATCAATAAAGAAAAAATGTAAAAAAAAAGCCAAGGCTTTTTCGTGAAAATTGATTTTCAGGTTTCCTTTAGAAATCTGAAGCTCCAGCCTCAGTGGGCCCACTTCCCTCCAGCAGCAGTGTGCTGGGGCGGAGTGTCAGCCGTCCCTGTCTGCAGGGCCGGGTTCCTCTCCAGTGGACCACACCCCCTCGCCACTTGATCTGTCCTGTTTATCATCATGCTTTTGCTGCTGTTTTTCTAATAGTAGAGCTCAAAGAAAAGTGAAACATCTCTTGTCTCCATGTCTCTATCAAAAGTGGGAAAAAGAAAGATAGACCAAGAGGGCCGTGTGTTTCAAGAAAAGTGGGAGAGAGCATATTTCTTCGTGGAAGTGCAGAATGTCCCTACATGTCTAATATGCAAACAGAGCATGTCTGTGTCTAAAGAATACAACCTAAGACGCCATTATCAAACCAACCACAGTAAGCACTATGACCAGTATACTGAGAAGATGCGTGATGAGAAGCTTCATGAGTTAAAAAAAGGATTCAGAAAGTACCTCCTAGGGTCATCAGAAATTGTGTGTCCTGAGCAAAAACAAGTGCTTGCGAATGTGAGTCCAAATGAAAATGCTGCCTTGCAGCCTGTAGAAGACGTGACTGGAAACTTATGGGAGAAGTTACGTGAAAAAATCAAATCATTTGTGGCATACTCTATTGCGATCGATGAGATCACAGATATTAATAACACCACCCAGTTGGCCATATTCATTCGTGGTGTCGATGAGAATTTTGATGTGTCGGAAGAACTTTTGGATACGGTGCCCATGACAGGTACGAAATCTGGAAATGAGATATTTTTGCGTGTTGAGAAAAGTCTTAAAAAGTTTAACATTGACTGGTCGAAATTAGTAAGTGTGGCCTCAACTGGCACCCCTGCCATGGTGGATGCGAACAGCGGGCTTGTTACAAAACTGAAGTCCAAGGTGGCCATGGTTTGCAAGGGTTCGGATCTGAAGTCTGTTTGCTGCATCATTCACCCAGAATCACTTTGTGCTCAGAAGTTAAAGATGGACCACGTCATGAATGTGGTGGTTAACTCCGTGAACTGGATATGCTCCCGGGGACTGAACCACAGCGAGTTCACAACTTTGCTCTATGAACTGGACAGCCAATATGGCAGCCTTCTGTACTACACAGAGATTAAGTGGCTCAGTCGTGGGCTGGTGCTGAAAAGGTTTTTTGAATCATTGGAAGAAATTGATTCCTTCATGTCATCCAGAGGAAAGCCCCTGCCTCAGCTGAGCTCTCAAGACTGGGTCAGAGACTTGGCCTTCCTGGTGGATATGACAATGCACCTGAACACCTTGAACATCTCTCTCCAAGGGCATTCACAAATCGTTACGCAGATGTACGACTTGATTCGGGCATTTCTGGCAAAACTGTGCCTTTGGGAAACTCATTTGGCAAGGAATAACCTGGCCCACTTTCCCACACTGAAATCAGTTTCCAGAAACGAAAGCGATGGCCTGAACTACATCCCCAAAATTGTGGAATTGAAGACTGAATTCCAGAAAAGACTGTCTGATTTCAAACTCTATGAGAGTGAACTGACCCTGTTCAGCTCCCCGTTCTCCATGAAGATCGAGAGCGTGCACGAGACGCTGCAGATGGAGGTTATCGATCTGCAGTGCAACACGGGACTGAAAGCCAGGTACGACAAGGTGGGCATACCGGAATTCTACAAGTACCTCTCGAGTAGCTACCCGAAATATAAAAACCACTGTGCAAAGATTCTCTCCATGTTCGGGAGCACCTATATTTGTGAACAGCTGTTTTCCATTATGAAACTGAGTAAAACAAAATACTGCTCCCAGTTAAAGGACTCACAGTGGGACTCCGTCCTCCACATCTCGACATGAAGAACACGCTCCTGGCCATCCCCCCTGGGGTATAAGACTAGAATCCTCTACACCCGAGGGATTTGGGGATGGGAAAATGAATTATTAAATGTTTCTTTTGTTCAGTTTTTTTTTCACTATGACTCAGAAATATAATTTGCAGTATCATACTGTTTTTATGCTATTTTATGCTTCACTATAGTCTAGTAAAAATCAAGAAAGTTTTCTTGTATTTCTAGGAGTTGCCTTTTCTTATGCCTGACCCGTGTGACTCATTCACATACTTGCTCGACCCCTGTGGCATTGGGGCGACATCTCCAGGTTTAAGTCAGTCAACAGAGACCAGAGGGAGATGGACAATGTGTGTATTCATTAAGGGGCACGAATGCACATGCATTTATCACACACACCCTTTTTGAATGGTATCCCTTGTAACCTAACATGATTCCAAGTTTAAGTAAAGTTGGTCGGAGACGTATTCACAGACTGTAGTATTTCCGTGTTATCAGCCTCTGCCTTCACATGAACTCGAAGGTAGGGCTTGAAATGGAAAACCCTAAAACAAATAACGCGTGCCTTGAAAAGGCAAAGAAAAGTGAGGTTTGGAAGTTGTCTCTTTTTCAACTTTATTTTGAAATAATACAAATTTATAGAAAAGTTGCAGAAATTAAAAATAGTATGAAGAACACTTACATGCCCTTTAGCGCGATTCTCATATTGCAACATTTTACCCCTGTGTTCTGTCATGTGTTTGCTTTCTCTCCTCTCTCTCGTTCACATGTGTACAGCATTGCCTATAAGTGTATAAATGAATGAGTATCTATAATTTGTATGTATGTAAACTTATGTGCATATTTTTTTCTGAAAATACTTCATGGAGCATTTTCTAAGAATAGGGATACTCTTACATTATCAGGATCGAGTTACCAACTCCAGTAAATTGGACATTGGTGCAGTACTGTCATGCAAGTCACCATTCATACTCCAATTTTGTCAGTTGACCCAATAATGTCCTTTCTTTTATAGCATTTTCCCCTGGAGAGTTGCCATTCGAAAGCATAGATGTAGGTATCTGTGTTCTAGTCTCTATCTGTCACTGGAATTAGTGACCCAAAATTGTGAATACTTTCCAGGGTGGAAGACTTAATCTGACTGGGGTGCAAAACAGCTGAGGCTCCTGACCTGATGACCCATTTGGGAAGCAGTGGAGAAGAAGCCTTCAATACAAGTGCAGGGAGGCTACAGGGGGGAGAGACCACCTCCAGGTGGTTACGTGCATAAGGCATGCAGCCCACTGGAGCCTGGTGCATGTCCTCAGACACACGGGAAATTACCCAACCCCATCAGTTCCTGTCCTTGGAAGGTCGACTGCAGGTACAGCTGGGTCCTGCTAGCTCAGGGCTCACTTCCTGGGGAAGAGATCCAGGATGGACTGGTGTACAGTGGGAGTAGGGGGACCAGCTCCTGGTGCACCTGAGCACATGTGAACCCGAATATCAGAGGTGGGGCCCTGCTTCAACCAGACTTGCCTGAGGTTTGGGATCTTGGGTAATCTTCAAATAACACGGAATGGCCAGCAGGAAGATTTATAAATCAGCCTTCTTGATTTATAAACAGGCAGCTGAGGCTCAGGGTGGTCGACTGGCCTGCCCAAGCCACACATCCAGTAGAGGAGTCTGGGATTCAAACCCAGGTCCGTGTGACTCCAAAGTCCACGGTCTATTTCCCTTTCCAGGTGGCCACTGTGACTGACATGGAGACCTGGTGTACAGCCTTAGCTCATCTGCATGTGTGTGGCCTTCTGGCACTTAGCCCATTGGTGACAGGGAAGGGACAGCAGGGTTCAGCCTGGGCTGCTTTCCGCCGGCTGGATCACGCCTGGGGTGCTTTGAAGCAACTCCTGAGGCCCCTAGATTCCTTCTTTACTCTGCAGTGTGTGTTGGGACCAGAGTGGCTTGACCAGCACTGTCACTCATGTGGTTTTCAGCAGTTATGGTGATGCCGTGTCTACCAATGGGCGCACTTTGGAGTGCTGTGGTCACAGAGATGGGGCCTGGATTTGACAGGTCCCTGTCCGTTCCCAGGCAGAGGTGCCCTGCATCTGTCTGAAGGCCCTGCATTCCCATCCAGGGTGGGTAAAGGGAAGAGCCCCTTACTCCTCCAACACAGGACTGGAAGCGGGGGCAGCAGAGGGCTCTGAAAGCTGTCCCACATCACACTCCCTCCTCTGAGCTCCCCTCAACTACCGCACCGCCCACCAGGACTGACGCATGAACTCTGCAGAGTCCAGTAGGGCTTTGGAATCAGAAAAAAAAAAAAAAGCCTGGCTCTACCTCCCACCTCTGCCACCTACTTGCCCTATTACCTTAAACCACCAACATTATCTGAGCCTTGGTTTCATCTGTAAGGTACCTACCTGACAGGGTTGTTCTCAGAACTAGACACAATGTAAAGAGCCCAGCACTATGCCTGGACTCAAGAAAACCAGCTGCACAGACAGTACAGGCCTAATTCAGACCCAGGCACCCACCAGGCAGCTTCTAGTCAGTTTCCCTGTGCATGGCAGAGGCCTGTGGGGGTGCCTTCCTGACCTCAGGCATACCCACCTCCAGGGTCCTCCACACCAGCATGCTGTTGTGGGGCCAGCACACCACCACCTCCAGGGAACCAGAAATACAGAAAAACATGGGGAGAAGGACTTGACCTTGAAAAAAAATGAAACTAAGAATTTTGAAAATAAGTATTTTATCTTATACTGTATACGTTATAATTGCAATTGAATAAGCTAAGGTTGGGGTTGCCTGTGGTTACTTTTTCCACAGCTTTGCACGACAGTCTTTGACACTGGACTTTTCCAGCAAACAAACGGGTCTGCAAAAAGCAAAAGGATTAAGGGCCCAGTGGTTTTCTCAAAGCCTCAATCATTTGATGGTCAATTATTCTCTTGAGAGGCACCTGTCCCCTTGCGGATTTTCTCTGATCTCTAAGGATACCAGCCTTGCCTACCTCAGGTAGCCACTCCCTCCCCCCACCCCACCCCAGGAGGAGCAGCTCTTCATGCCACCCTTGGCCTTTGTGACAAGCTGCATCTTTTGCAAGATTTGCAGCTCCACTGTGCACCTTAGAGTCTTTGCATTTGGGGAAAGACCCACAGCAGAGCCTTTGAGTCCATGCGCTGGCAGTAATGCTGGGGTAGGTGGTTAGGATCTGAATATTTGCTTTCTGGCATAGCCTCCCAACTGAGCATGCTGTCAGTGAAGAATCAGAGGCGCCTCCTTCCTATAACTATTGCAAATTTTTTGTCAGCTAAGGTGCACATACAAAGTCACTCACTGCCCTTACCCCCTCACTGCTTACTGTATCCAACCCTTCTGCAGGACTGTTCTGCAGCGGGGCCAGAGTTCGAGCAGGCAGTTTCTGACCAAACAAATGGCCAGCGGGGCCAGGAGTTCCTTTTGAATGTGGCCTTGTGCAAACGATCTTGGCCAAGGCCAGGGCAGTATGCAATCGGATTTGAGCTCTTGCAATTTCCCACTCAGCAGAGTTCTAATTCCCGTCCTAATTCTAACCCAGCACCCCTCGAGTCTCTGCAGAGCCTCTGTCTGTCCACTCCAAGCAACATTTATTGAGGGTGGCAGATAGCTAGGCGGGGCGGGGCCCGAAGCTGCCTTAGGTGTCCAGACCTCAGGCTCTAATCACAAACATATAGGGATGGGGCGTAAGGGGGCGGAGGGTCCAGGGCGCCATGTAGGGGCGGTGCCCGGCCTCAGACGCCCGACTCCAGCTTCCGCTTGGTGCTCTCGCTGCAGCGGTGCAAGATGACGTCTGCGCTGGGCCGCGGGGGCACCGCCGGCTGCGGCCTCGGGCTGTCGGTCTGCGGCTGCTCCTCTGCTGGCAGACGGCGCGGCCGGTAAGAGGCCCCGCTCCGGCCCTCGCCCCAGTTCGCACTCCCCGCCAGCCTCTCCTCACCCTCCGGCCCCGCCCCGCCCGCCTTCTCGCCCGCCCGCCTTCCCGGCCCCGCCCCGCCTTCTCGGCCCCGCCCCGCCCGCCTTCTCGGCCCCACCCCGCCCGCCTTCTCGGCCCCGCCCCGCCCCGCCCCGGGCCAGCACTCACTCAGCGGGCTCCCTGCGCTCTGCGGCCCCGGCCGCGCCTGGCGGCGGCGCTGCTGCAAAAAGCGGACGCTGTTGCGCCGGTAGGTGTCCTGGGTGAGGCGCTTTCGTGATCGCTGGTGGATGCTCTGCGCATTGCGGATGGATGACCTGGGCCCAGCAGGCCGGGAACGTCAGTCAACGCCCCGCCCCGGAGCGGCCGCGTCCCAGCCCTTGGGGACTGGCATGGCCACCCTGGGGTCCAAAGACTGACCCGAGGAAGTGGGGCGCGGCAGGGGCGGGGGGGGGGGGGGAGGTCCGGCACGGCCTGTAGGCGGCTGCCCTTGCGGTGCGGTAGAGCAGGTCCATTTCCCACGCCCTTCACCAGCCTTTAGCCCGCCCTCCCCCCAGGAAGCCCTCCGAACTGCCACAGCCGTCACAGACCATCCCCAAAGACGCTGGCCATCAGTGCCTTCACCCCCACCTCACACCCCTGCTGTCCCGCCGCCCGGTGCCAGCACCACGGCGCAGCGCGGGCAGAGGGGTGGGGGCGGGATGGGCGGACAAGTCCAGACTCTTGACCCGGTGAGGGTGCTGCCATCCCAGCCAGGCTCAGGGTCCCCACCCTGTCACCCCCGCTCCAGGCCTGCCAATCCAGGACAGCCCTCCTCAGCCCGCCCAGTCCCCCCAGCCCCAAGGACTCACCTTCGGGGCGGCGCTCCTCGGCTCTTGATCTGCTTTTGAGCCTGGGCTATATCCTGCCCTGCTTTCTGAAGGTAAATGGACGGGAAGTAGCCTGTGACATCGTCTTTCCTGCAACAGAGATGGGAGCCTGGTCAGTGGGAAGACGGGGCTCCCTCTAAACAGTTATGGTCAAAGCAGCTGGGAGGTTGCAAACATTAGGTGGGCCAACACCAGACCCTGCCCCTCTGGGCCTCAGTTTCCTCATCTGTGCAACACAGACCCTACTGGCTGTAAGTAGGGGTGGGGAGGAAATTAGCAGATCCAGGTCTCCCCAGGGACATGTGTTTGCTATAAAACATCTGCAATATTGTATTTGTCAATTTTTCTATTATGGTGATTGTCTTGTGTGTATGAAGAAACTTTTGCCAACTCCACTCACCAAGTTTTCCTATGCTTTCTTCCAAAAGCTTTTTAGTTTGGGGTTTTGTACTTCGTAAAACCTGTGATCCATCCCAAATAAATGTATATGGTGTGAGGTAGGGGTCTAGGTTTGTTTTTGGTTTGGAGTTTTGTTTTGTTTTCCGTATGGATATCCAGTTGTTCCAGTACCATTTGTCGAAAAGGTTTCTTTCCCCATTCTCACTATTACATTTAGGAGGGGGGAAACTTTACATAATACAAACTTCACTCAGTCACACTGATTCTTCTTGGATGGTGGAGAATCACAAGCAGATTCTCAGGGGCATGATAAGGGTTAACTAAGTGTGAATCTGAAAGGTTGAGAAACCCTGTCTCGGGTGGAAGAGGGTGTAGGGGGGATAAATGGTGATGAAAAATAAGATAAAAGAAAAACAAAGAAACCCTGTCTCAAAGCCTCCAGCCCAGGACCATGCTGAAGATGGGTGTTGTACACTGGGGTCATGGGTGGGCCCTGTGACCCAAGGCTCTGAAAGCATGTGCAAGACCTGGGGAGACCCAGTGGCTCCAGGAAAATATCTCTGCTTCCCCAAGAACTGGGGGAGAAATTAGTATGGAATTATAAGGAAAGATTTAAAAGGAAAACAGATGACAGGTGTGTCTTACAAGTTATCAAACATAATGATTAATACAGAAATTAGTTGTGTTGCTGAAGAAGGGATAATAGATGGACTGGTCAAGGGATGTGACCCCAAATCACAAAGGAAAAATGTACCCTCTCTGACAAGGACACTGAACCCAAGAGACAGGCAGGGTGGGACTCACTCATCTGCTACCATAATGGACACTGAGCCCAGAGAGAAGCAGTAGCTTACCCAGTGTCAGGCAGCCAAGACCACACCAAGTCAACCCTGAGCCCAAACAGACCCTGCCCCAGGCCAGGGCTGGTGCAGTGGGAGGGAGGCGTGCTCTCCTACCTGATGACCCACCAGCCGTCCAAGAGCTTATGAATGACCTCGATGTTTTCGCCCTCCTGGAGGGTCAACTCATCCTCCAGTAAAGCAGTATAGGCTTTGATGGTGACGTAGGGCTCACCTGGTGCACAGTGAGGGGGAGGGACATGGTATGAGGATCTGCCCAGCACAGGCCTCGCCACCCCTCCTCTCCTCTCTGAGCCTGGGGCTTCCTCCAGCTGGTACTTCTTGGTCTCCTGCAGGCTCCTTTCAGCCACTGTGGGGCATCCTGCAGTTCTGCCCTCTCTCCCCTCTGGACCCAGGGGAGTTTGCCCACTCCCACCCACCACAATCCACACCAGGGACCAGAGGTCCTATGATTTCAGAGCCCTGGTGAGGCAACTACGTAGAGATTGCAGGAAGTGTGGGACCAAAACGCCTGCCCACAGGGCACCTGAGCTGCTCGACTCCAGACAACGGTAGGCCTAGTATACACACCTTTTCCAGTTTTTAAAGAGGATCCATAAATCCACATAAAATTGTGAAATCTCTCCATTTTAAAATACGCGTAACCAATTCTAATAGTTTTCAAACTCCTCAAGGGGCTGCCAGTTTTTCCCTTCTAGTCAGCAATGATGCCCCCTCCTCCAGGCAGCCCTCTTTCCTGAACCTCAGGTCTACTCGCCATTCAGCTTCCCACTGGACCTGGCCCCAGCCGACGGCCACCCAGTGTCCCAGGCTGACCTCATCACCCCCACTTCTATTCCTCCTCCTGGTTCCCTGCCTTGACCACCTCCCACCAGAGCCCCAAAGCCAAACTGTGGGGTTTCAACCCTGACTCCCCAAGCCTCCATGAGGTCCAATCCCAAAGGAGTCACTTCTGGTTTCTCAATATCCCCAGGCTCCTCCCACCCCTCCCTCCCACACCCCTATGGCCATGGATGACAGGGGACACCTGCATAGTTGGGCTCGGGGTCCTCTGCTTCATCAGGACTGTCCAGGGGCTCCAAGTAGGAGGCCGGGACCCAGCCTCGCTTTGTCTTCATTTGGCAGAACCACCAGCCTGTGAACAGGGTGTGAGGCCAATCGTCAGGATGGGCCTGGCAGCCTCCCTCGGCCGTCGGGCTGGGGAGGACACTTAGACATACAAACATCCAACACCTGGACTCAGAAATGTCACCTTCACCACACTCCACACCAAAATCACACCCCACACACACAGAGTCACAGGATCACAGCTGAGAACCCACTCCACACTCATGGTGAGGAGTTGGCCTGCCCACCGGATATGACCCCGAGACGCGCAGTGAAGTCGGCAATATGTGCGGATACCCACAGCCACCCCAGGGTGCACGCACAGAGACAGGGTGACCCACAGTGTGAGAAGGACAGTCAGGGCCCCAGGGCCAGGCGGGGAGGAGGCCTGAGGCTGCCTGAGGGGCAGCAGGGAAGGCCCAGGCGGGGCAGGGGACTGACCACTCTCGCCCTTCTCCACGACGTCCACCACGTCGCCCGTGGCCAGAGCCATCTCGGTGCTCGAGCTCTTCGCGTAGTCAGCGATGGCTCGGTATGTCTGCAGGATGATGGGGCCTGTGATGTCTGGGCAGAGGGGGACGGGGTCAGTGGATGCTGAGGGGGTGAGCGCCTCTTCCTGGCTCTCCCTGGGCCCCCCAGAACCGGCACCTGCCTCCCCTCCCCGCGCAGCTGCAGTCATGTCCAGGAGGTGCCCCTGCAGGCTGGGGGCAGCGGAGTAAGCTCTGCAGCCCTGCGCACTGGGTTCCAGACCCTAGTCACACACTCCACCGGCTCTTTCTCATCTGATGAGGTTAGCAAGCCATCCCCTCACCTTGAACGTGTGCACAAACCACCCAGGGATGGAGCTGAAATCAGTTTCTGACTCCAAAGGTCTGTGGTGAGACCAGAGTCTGCAGTTTCAATCAGCCCCCAGGTGCTGCTGCCGCCATGCTGTGGGCTGAATTGTGCCCCCTACTCCGAATTCGTACACTGAAGCCCTAACCCGGTACTCTAGAATCTGAGTGTATTTGGAGAAAAAGTCTTTAAGGAGGTGATTAACGTGAAATGAGGTAATTAGGGTGGGGCCTGATCCCACAGGACTGGGGTCCTTATAGAAAGAGGAAGGCAGCAGTGGGTGCCTGTGCACAGAGGAGGGGCCATGTGAGGACACAGACAGAAGGCAGCCACCCGCAAGCCCGGGAGAGAGGCCTCAGCGGAAACCAACCCTCACACCTCGATCTCAGACTTCCAGCCTCCAGACTGTGAGAAATACATTCCTCTTCTTTAAGCCGCCCAGCTGGTGGTACTGTTATGGCAGCCAGAGCTGGACAAGACACTGCTGTGTCACCCGTGAAGGCCTCCCTTGCCCCCAACCCTGTTCATTCATCCAGCCACATCCGCCAGCATCTGTGCTGGGCTCTGCAGCCAGGGAGGCCAGGGCAGTGCCTTTATTTCCAAGTGACCCCGAAAGGTCCCATTAGTGTAGCTACCAACACCCTTCGCAACTGCTCTCACCTGCTCTTCTCCCTGTACACCCTGAGCTCTGGTCCCTGGCCCTGTCAACGGTCCCCTTAGGGTGGCCTGCACTGGCTGCCCCTGGCCCTCTCACCGGCAGCGTTAGTCTTGCCATCTTTAGGCATCAGGTACGTCTCCGGCTTTTTCACCCTGCAGGAGAGAACACTCTGGCTTAGACGCTCGGCTCCCCGCTGGGGAATGGGACTCCTGGTGGACCGCAGAAGAATCCCCACGAGGAAAAGGAGCGTGGGAAGTGGGGGCCGCTGCAGAGAAAAGGCGGTGGATTGGACTGGCAAGGAACGGGTATTGGGGTGACGGAGTGCTCGTTCTACCAGCCTGAGGCGGGGACCCCAAGGAGAAGGTGCAGCTGTCGAAGACAGCGCGGGCCTCCTCCCCGAGCTGGAGAGACAGCCGGTCTGGGAAAGGCTCTGGGGCCAGCTCCCTTCTTCCGGAGCCTGGAGAGAGCAGCCAGTGGGAAGTGGGTACCCCCACCCCGGGCCCAATGGGAGCTGCCCTTCCCTGCAGCAGGGGTGAGTTTAGGGGTCAGTGAGCACTGGCTGGAGTGATGGTCTATGGCAGCCCTGTCCTCCCACCAGTCTCCCCAACACTCAGTGAGCAGAGGGAGACAGAGAGGGTCCTTCCCGGAGTGTTCCCGAGACCTCACTCAGTGTTTCGGGTGCCTTCCATGCAGGGCCCTGAGGACAGGAGACCCCGGGGCAGGGGCTGGCAGAGAATGAGGTGACAAAAGGGAGCAAGGGCCCTGACCGGTGTGCTCAGTGGTTAGAGCATCAGCCCACACACTGAAGGGTTGCAGGTTTGATCCCCGGTCATCAAGGGCACGTAGTTGGGTTGCAGGTTTGATCCCCACCCCAGTCGGGGCACATGTGGGAGACAACCAATTGACGTATCTCCCTCACATCTCTCTCTCTCCTGCCCTTTCCCTCCCTCCCTTCCACTCTAAAAAATCAGTGGAAAAAATCTCCTTGGGTAAGGATTGACAACAACAAAAAAGGGAGCCAAGGGCCTGAGACCTGCTCAGCAATGAACAGGGCCACCAACCCCGACTTCCTCTCACTTACCCTCTGTGAGCGATCTCCATGGCACCCGGGACTGCACTGGGCCCTCACCACCCACCACACGCGGGAAAACTGCGTTCAGAACACTTTCAGACCCCCGCCCCCGGGGTTCCTGCAGCTGCAATGCTCAGAGGGGTCCAAGTGGAGATTTGGAAAGGATGCTGAGTGGCTGCAGGTCACATGGGCCAGGGTTGCCGTCTTGCCTCCTTCTCTTCTTGGCCGTGTGACTTTGGGAAGTCGCTTCCCCTCTCTGAGCCCCAGCCTCCTTATCTGTGAGATGGGGAAAGTCCCACCCGCCCCTATCTAGGGTGGAGTTTACCACCCCATATCCTCTCCCATCTGCCCCGGAACAGGACAAGGAGGCCACTCACTGGCTGTCCGTGGGGAGCTTGAGGTCGTCGGGGCGCACCTTGAAGAAGTCCAGGAGGTGTGGGCAGCGGGAGATCTTGACCGGCAGGCCCATGAGGGTATTGCAGTACTCGGTGAGGGTGCCCTGGCGGCTCTCCGCTGCCCGCTGCCCGTCAAACCACCTGGGTGCTGATCGGATCGGGGAGGGGTGCCAAAGAAACAGTGAGCACGTTCTCCAAGGTAAGTCCAAGAAGGGGTGGGGGTGGGGAGGGCAGGTGAGGGGAGCCAGGACAGGTGACCCGGCCCTGGTGACTCAGCCCCTCACCTGGCAGGTGGGGGATGATCCTGTTCTGTGGGTTGATGTCCCCTGCCTCAATAGGAAACATCTCCTTTAAGGTTTTCTAGACAGAAAAGAAAATATGAAGGGATATTTGTTCATTACAACACTGTGAAAGCACAACATTGGAAACAACCGAAATACCCTCTAACCGCTCGGGTTACGCATCTCTGCTGGCGTCTTTGACTTCTCTCTCTCTCTCCCACCTCACACCCAGCCCCCAACAGATCCGTTCGGTTCTACTCCCAACATCTATCCAGAATCTGACCCTTCTCTCCACCCACACCGCCACCGCCCCGGTCCCAGCTCCCCCCAGGCCTGGATTTTACTACCTTTTATGTCATGTCCCCCTTCCACCCTTGTCTGTCCTCAATCCAGCACCCAGAGGGGTCCTCTTTTTTTTTATCCTCACCCGAGGACATTTTTCTATTTTTTGTTCAGATAAAGTGGGAGGGAGAGAGAGGAAGAGAGAGAGAGAAACACCGATGTGAAAGGGACACATCAAGTGGCTGCCACCCACATGACCCAACCAGGGCCGGAGACAAACTGCAACCGAGGTGCGCGCCCTTAGCAAGAACTGAACCCGGGTCTCTCTGGACTGCAGGCCAACACTCTAACTGCGGCCAGGGCCAGAGGCGTCCTCTTAAAACCTAAATTGGGCTCAGCTGGTGTGGCTCAGTGGTTGAGCACTGACCCATGCACCAAGAGGTCGCCAGTTCGCGTTCCGGTCAGGGCACATGCCCAGGTTGTGGGCCTGATCTCCAGTGGGGGGCATGTGGGAGGTGGCCAATCGATGTCCTCTCTCACTGATGTTTCTATCTCTCTCCCTCTCCCTTCCTCTCTCTCTAAAATCAATAAAGGGGGGGAAAAAGTTTAAAAAATGCCCTCTTAACTGTGGGCTGGTGGGGGCAGACTTTGGGCCCCTCAGCTCCCAGCTAACACCTGGGTCGCTCTCCTCCCCAAAAAGCAGAGCTGGGACTGGGTGTGGTGTGCCCTCCCCGCCCCCTGCCCCCGGCACTCACATGGAACTCATAGATCTCGGTGAACCGCCGGTAGACCACCTTCTCAGACAGGTCTTGCCACTTCACCAGGAACATGTACACCTGGGGGTGGGAGGACCCAGGTCAGCTGCCTAGGGGGCCTTGCCACATACTGGGCAGCCCTCCACCCCAGGTGGGAGCCTGAGGGACTTTGGGGCAACCTGGGTCATAGGAAGGACACGAACTTCATAGACCCCGGAGCTGCACTCTCAGCTTTAGGACCCAGGACAAGATGAACAACTGCTCGCGTATCAACTTAAACTCCTCACCTGTCATTGGAGATAAAAGTAGGACCTCACCATAGGGCTACTATGAGAGAGTTTCAGGAGACAAGACACAGAAAGGGCTGGGCTCAAACAATACAAGAACTCAGTAGGGTATTGTATGGGTTCACGTATATAAATGTGCAGAACAGGCAAGTCGATAAAGACAGAAAATAGATTAGTGGTTGCCAGGTACCAGGGGTGGGGGTGGGGGGAGGAATGAGGAACAACTACTGTCAGGATAGGGCTTCTTTGGGAGTGAAGAAAATCTTCTAAAATTGGTTGTCGTAATGATTGTGCAACTCTGCGAATATACTAAAAACTATCAACTTGTACACTTTGCATAGGTATACTGTATGGTATGAGATTTAATTTCAATAAAGCCATTATTTTAAAATATTAAAAAGAACTCAGTAAAGAAAAATAATAGGAGAATACTACTCAGCCACAAAAAGGAACAAATTGCTGATCTATACGACGACATGGATGAATCGCAAGATTCCTCGTGAAGAACCGAGGCTGACTGACAGCTTCAGCACAAGGAACGAGAGAGGCCCCCAGAAACAGGTCGGCGCTCGGGCGGGACAGGCAGGTGGGCACCCCACCCAACCACTGCCCTGCAGTCGCCTGCCCTAGGGCACAGCTTAAAAACAGCGGTTTAAAGGACACCTGGGCTGTATAGGAAGGAAATCAGTTTACTAACCCTAGAGCATTTGCCACGTGGGAAAGGAACTGTGAGAAGTTTCTCTGGGTTGAAGGCGACAGCGCACCATTTGTGCCCCCACTTCCTGATCCGGGCTGCGCTGCCCCCTGTGCCCCAGGCCCGCAGCAGCTCTGCCGCTTGTCCCTAGGACTCTGGCCAGCCGGCTCCAGGTCCAGAGCCTGAGGGGCCCTCCAGGAAGGCTCTGCACTGCTTGCCCTCAGGACTCTCCGCTCCACACCTGTCCTGGCTCCAGCTCCGGCCCAGGTGTGGCTTGTCCCCTGGACTTGCTGTAGACCATGCCCACTGTAGCTACTGCCCCTGCGGCTCACACCTGCTCCAGCTTCAGTTCCAGAGCCTGGTTCAACCTGCCCCTGGAGCCTTAGTGAAGCCTGAGCTCATTCCAACTACAACTGCTGCCTGCCTGCCAAGGCAGCCCTGGTCCAGCTTGCCCACTGGCTTCCCTTGGCCCATGCCCATTCCACCTACAGCTCCAGCCCAGGGGAGCTTGCCCCCAGGCCTCCCTCATGGGCCATGAATGCTCCAGCTCTAGTCCCAGCTCCAGCTGGCCCACCAGAGCCACCTGGCACACCCAGGCTACACAGGGACGCTCCTCCACAGCGTCACTCCTTCAAGACCGGGGGAGGCTGCTGTTCCACCTAATTCTTACAAACGCAGCCAGCCAAAGCGAGCAGACAGAGAATGTGCTCCAAATGAAAGACCAGGACAAAAGCCCAGAAAAACAACTAAATGAAACAGAGACAAGCAATCTATCAGATAAAGAGTTCAACGCACTGATTATAAGGATGCTCCATGAACTCAGGAGAAGAGTAGATAAATTCAGTGAGAAATCTAACAGAGATAGAAAGCACAGAAAAAGAACCAGTCAGAAAGGAAGAATACGGTACCTGAAATGAAGATTACGTTAGAAGGAATCAATAGCAGGTTGATGCAGAGGCAGCATGATGGAAGGCAAGGAATTGGAAATCACCAATTCAGAAGAGCAAAGAGAATAAATAACTTTTAAAAAATGAGGATAGTTTAAGGGGCCTCTGAGACAGCACAAAGCATACTAACATTTGAATCACAGGAGTCCCAGAAGGAGAAGAGAAAGGACAGAAAACCTAGTTAAAACCTAGTTAAAGAAAACCTAGTTAAAGAAGTAATGGCTGAAAACTTCCCCAGCCTAGTGAAGGAAACAGACACCCAGGTGCAGGAAGCATAGAGAGTCCTGAAGAAGGTGAACCCAAAGAGGCCCACCCCAAGGCACGGCATCATTAAAATGCCAAAAGTTAAATCAACAGGATTTTTTAAAAACTTCAAAGTTGGAAACAGAAACAAACTTACACACACACATACATCTCAGATTGGTAACAACCATATTAAAGAAAAATGGAAAAGAAAGAATCCCAGTAACTTTTAGCTATGGTATATTCACTCCTCGCAATCTGACGATAAAAGGACCAAAGAACTGCAAAGAAAATTTAAATCTGACTTCATAGTTTTATTAGGTTTATTATTGTTAATAGTGGTATGGGCGTAGTAATTCAGAAACAAGTTTATGTGTGCTGTAGAATTGAGCAAAGGAGTAAACATATGGATGTTGCTGGGGGCCAGGCCTCTCACGGTGAGAGAAAGGAGCCACAAATATAAAATGGCGGAAGGCAAGAATGATATGAAATGGCTCTTCTCGCCAGTCTGTCCACTGGAAGGACATGAGCAATGACACCTCAGTGGCAATGAGCTTCTGGATCTTTTTTTTTCTTTCTTTCTTTCTTTTTTTTTTTTCCTCACCCAAGGACATTTTTTGCATTTATCTTTAGATAGAGCGGAAGGGAGAGAGGGAGGAAGAGAGAGAGAGAAACATCGATGTGAGAGAGACACATCGACTGGCTGCCATCCACACAACCCCAACCGGGGCCGGGGACAAACTGCAACCGAGGTACGTGCCCTTAGCGGGAACCCAACCCGGGTCTCTCTGGTCCTTGGGCTGACGCTCTCACCGCTAAGCCAAACCGGCCAGGGCTAGCTTCTGGATCTTGGGTTCTAATGTCACTCCTCACTAAAAAGAAGCAGGGGTCCTTAGCAAAATGGCCGAGTGCAGGGCTGGGGCTGGGAGAGTGAGCCTGGACCATCTTGTCCAGAAGTAAGAATGCGCCCCAAGAATGACAGGCACAGAAGCCAGCTTGAAGGAGCTCCCACCGGCAAAGCTGGGGCAATCTGAGCATCAAAATAAGTAATGATTGCCCTGGCCGGTTTAGCTCAGCAGTTAGAGCGTCGGCCAGTGGTCCAGAGAGACCCAGGCTCGGTTCCCACTAGGGGCACGTACCTCGGTTGCAGTTTGTCCCTGCCCCGGTTGGGGTCGTGTGCGTGGCAGCCGGTAGATGTGGCTCTCTCACATGGCTATTTCTCTCTCTCTCTCTCCCTCTTGCTTTATGCAAAAATGTCCTTGGGTAAGGATAAAATACACACACACACACACACACACACACACACATATGTGTGTGTGTATATAAATACATATAATAAAATAAGTAATGATAGTAATGGATCATAACCCATTGAATAAAATCAGAATCCATGGACCCATATTGACAGAATTAATAAATAAGGGAGCAGGAAAGATCCTTACAGTAAAATTTTAAGTAATAAATGCAAAAGGAATGAGTGAGTTTAACAATCACAACCTGGCCCTGGCTAGTGTGGCTCGGTTGGCTGAGCATCCTGGCACGGCGCTGAGAGGTTGCCGGCTGACTCCTGGGCAGGGCACGTGCCTGGGCTGCTGGGGGGATCCCCGCTCAGGGTGCCTGAGGGAGGCAGCCAATGGATATTTCTCTCACATCAGTGTTTCTCTCTGACATCGATGTTTCTCTGTCTCTCTCGCTAAAGTCAATACAAATGTATACAAAATCACTATCTGGCAATCATTATAGTGCTTTGATTCAGGCAAGAGCCATCACTTCCTAGGAGGAACAGGATAGTCATATAACTTCAGATAATCTCCCCACAGGTTAGTTATTTAGGGGAAAACAGTAACTTCACAGCAGAGAACCTTGGAGGACATGCCCAGGACGTGGTGATCAAAGTTAACATCACTGATATGGGGACAAGTCACAGTCTCCTGCCTCCTGATAGGATCAATGCGAAGAACATAGAATCACTTCTGGGGTTGTCCTGCCTGAATCTAATGAAGGATAAACACCAATCAAGGGACATTCTACAAAATAACGGTCCCATCTCTTCAAAATGTCGAAGCTGAGAGGACAAAGACAGACTGACCCAGGTGAAGAGCCATGACAGCTGAAACGCAACAGGTGGTCCCGCTTGGATCCTGGACCCGCAGTGTTCTTACTGCAGAGGACAAGTAGGACAACCCGAAGTCTGAATAAAGTCTGTGGGCTGGATAACAGTGCTTCATATCAACTTCCAGACAATTTGCATTATTGTTATGTAGGAGAATGTCACTGATTTTTAACAAATATACAGCACAGATTTAGAGGTTAAGAAACAACTTCCCCAACTTACTCTCAAATGTTCCAGACGTTTTATATTCGGAGACACAAGGGATAAGGGAGGGAGGGAGGGAGGGACAGCGAGAGAAGCAGAATGATCTTCCTGGGCCCTCCTCTGGGCTTGAGGACTCCGTGGTGGGGTCTATGTCTGCACAGACACCTCCCCAGCTCCCCGGGAGCAGGAGGGGGCACTTTTTTGCCCCCCGCCCATGGTGGTGTCACCCTACTAGAGGAGACAGGACTCTCAGGAAACGACCCCACGGGGCGGCTCGGGCACAGAGAGCCCTCCGCCTCCCTCCCTCCCGCGGAAGGATCGCTCCCTGGGAGCGGGGATGGTCCGGGAGGGCTGCCCGGAGGAGCGCGCCCGGGACCTGGGCGCCGGCCGGCTGCCGGGACGGGTACGGGGAGTGGAGAGGGGACTCCTGGCTGGGGCGGGAGCGAGGTGGGCTGGCGGGGCCGGGGCGCCAGGGTGCGCATCCCTTTAAGGGTCCCACGTGGACCCAGACTGAGGCCCAGACAGGGAGCCGCTCGCCCACGAGCTCGCCCGGCCGTCCCAGCGCCCGGGGAGCCGGTTCCCCGGCGGCGGCCCTGGGCCGGGGACCGCGCAGCGTCGGGGCGCCCTGGCCCGGCGCTCCCGCGACTTACGAAGTGCTGGCTGGGGACGAAGCGCTTCTCGAAGCCCAGGAGGGCGATGTGGCGGATGAAGGGGTCCCCCATGGCGGGCTGCGCGTCCTCCCTCCCGCGCGGCCCCGGGCTGGCATTAAATGGGCTGGAAAGAGGAAGTCGCCGCCGGCGCGGCCGGGCTGGGGCAGGAGGGCGCGGAGGGCGCAGAGGGCTTCCTTCTCCTTTCAGTTTCTGGGGCGCCCCGGGCTCCCCACAGGGGTGCGCACGGCCGCTCGCACGCCTGTGTGCGAGGACGAGTTTGTCCGCATCCTCCCCGCGGCCCACGGGGCCTCACAGGTCGGGGGCCTCATCCACCACCCCTCTGGGCTCCCGGGACCCCGCCAGCCGCCACCGCAGGGCCGGCCAGGCCGCCCCCGGGGCCATCTCCGCCCACAGAGCTTTCTCTAGGGTGCTGCTCAGATGGCGCCGCCTCCGAGAGGCCCTCCATGATAACTACACATAACAGCAAACTGCGGCTTCCCCCATGCTGCTGTCTGTTTTACTCAGAGTACAGTACTTACCACAACCGGCATATTACCTATTTTATTATTATTTTCTTTACAATTTCTCTCCTTGCCAGAGTGTGAGCCCCGTGGGAGCAAGGGCTCGGGCGCGTGGGCACCCAGTGGACCCTCCGGAGACACCTGGGTACCAGCGTGTGCAGCAGCGCGCCCATCCCCGTGTGAGCCTGGCCGGGGCCCTGGCGACTGGGACAGACTCTCTGAACTGGGTTCAAATCCTGATCAAAGGATGGCCCCTCAGAGCTGACCCAGTGTCCTCCTGAGTGAACCGGGACCACCCACTCTGCCCAGAAGGGGGTTGGGGAGGAAGAGGAGGAGGGGAGGGCATGGCTGAAGAGTGGCTGCAGCCTCTCACTAAAGTCTGGGGCTCTAGGGCCAGGGTGGCACGGTGCTGGGATGCTTAGAGGTTATTGAGCTGGTCCAAGGTCACACAGCAAGCGGCTCAGACCCAGGCAGTCTGGCTGCAGGCTCAGGTGGACGGGACCAGTTTGTGGCCCAGATGCGCAGATTGCAAGATTGAGAAACATGGCAAAGGCGGTCAGCACCGGGAGCATGCAGAGCCATGGGTCCCCTGGACTAGCGGGGGTGAGGGCTGGCATCTGTCTCAGAAAGATTTGCTTGGGAGGTCCCCTTCAGTCACTGATGCTCCCCGCCCCTCCACCTGAAGGTCACCAGCCCTCAGTGTGACAAGCCTTGCAAGTCCTTTCTCTGGTCATATCAATTTACGCATCAAGGATTTTCCCACACAGAAGGGTACACTACCCAACAATGAAAAGGAACTCCCATGCCCTGGCTGGTTTGGCTCAGCAGTTAAAGTGTTGGACTGAAGGTTGTGGTTTGGTTCTGGTCAAGGGCACCTGGGTCACAGGTTTGATCCCTAGCCCTAGTTGGGGTCGTGCAGGAGGCAACCAATCAATGTGTCTCTCTCTTCCACTCTCTCTTTAAAAAAAAAAAAAGAAACAGAAAAGTAACTGCACACACACATGGGTGACCCTTCCAGACACGGCGTGGTGGGAGAGGAGGCAGACACAGCACACCTGCAGAACATGTTTACCCGCTCGGAACTGCCCACGCCAGTCCATGGTGTTGGAAACCATGGAAACCAGGGCGACTGGGGTGGCGATGGGGGCCTGGAGTGACTGGAGGGGAGCAGGAGGCAGCAGGGAATGGGCCTTTTCTTTTTTATTATTATTACTATTTTTTTATCCTCACCTGAGGACATTTTTGCATTTATCTTTAGATAGAGTGGGAGGGAGAGAGGGAGGAAGAGAGAGAAACATCGATGCAAGAGAGACAAACCGAGTGATTGCCACCCACACGTCCCCGGTGACCCCAACCAGGGTCGGGGACAAACTGCAACCCAGGTACGTAAGTGCCCTTAGTGGGAACTGAACTGGGGACTCTGGTCTGCGGACGGATGCTCTAATCATGGAGCCAAACCGGCCAGGGTGGGATGCTAGTCCCACAAGTGTGCTCAAGGCTAGAAGATTTTCAGATGGTTCTGTTCTGTGGCTATGTCTTACTTTAATAAAAAGTTGAAAACAAAGAATGGGTCAAGTGGGGTCATATGATGGATGACTGTCCTCACTAAACTTCATGTCAGGAGGGCGACCCCTGGCAGCACTTGGCTCACTGCTGAGCGGCTTCCTTTATTCCGTAAATGCCCCTCCCTGACAGACTGTCTGTCTCTGGTCTTTCCTCTGCCACAGGTGCTGCCTCGAGGTCCCTGCACAGAGGCGGGACTCACAGCATTACCTGGGGCACGGCTGGGGCAGGGCTGGGGGAGGCGAGGGGCGGGCAAGCAGGACCTCCTCCTGAGCACTGCATCCAGGGCCCCCAGCACTTCCTCCACGTCCTCCCAGAGGCCTTTCCACTCTTGCATAACTGGAGGACACCAGTCACAGCTTCCCACTTCCCTCCAGTGGCCTCTCCAAGGCTCGCCTTACCCCTCACATGGCACCCGGCAAAGAGGCGTCCAAGGCACAAAGCGGTAAGAACTCAGTGTTACCCCGTAATGACCTGTCAGCTGGCTCATAGCCCTTTGTCAGGATGAGAGAGGATTGTCTTTAATGCATAGATGAAACAAGTGAGTGGCCAAATGATTGAAAATTAAAAGGAATATGCCCTGGCCAGTTTGCCTCAGTGGTCAGAGCGTCTGCCCACGGACCAGAGAGTCACAGGCTCGGTTCCCACTAAGGGCAGGTACCTCGGTTGCAGTTTGTCCCCAGCCCCGGTTGGGGTCACCGGGGTCGTGTGGGTGGCACCCACTCGGTGTGTCTCTCTCGCATGGATGTTTCTCTCTCTCTCTTCCTCCCTCTCTCTCTCTCCTGCTCTATCTGAAAATAAATGGAAAATGTCCTTGGGTGAGGATTAAAAACAAAATTAAAAGGAATAAACAAAAATGCAGGAAGGAGCCCTGGCCAGTTTGGCTCAGCGGCTGGAGAATCGGCCTGCGGACCAGAGAGTCCCGGGGTTCGGTTCCCGCTGGAGTCACGTACCAAAAAAAAAAAGGAAGTAATAAATAAATATAATATGTGGGGGGCGTGAGATACAAACTTTGTTTTTTATGTTTCTCCTTTTTCCCCCTAGACACGCTCCTCCTGATCCCCCCCCCACACCCAGCATTGCTGTCTATGTCCATTGGTTACGCACACATGCATATAAGTTCTTTGGTTTATCTCATCACTTATTAAAAGTTTTAAAACTTTTAAAGTGTGAAATATGTAAAAACTGTAGAAAATGTATGGTTTATTATAAAAATCTTGTTATTAGAAAGTAGATATCCAGCTATTTATATCACCTGGTATGAGAACAATCCGAGTCCCCAGAACCCCCCACTTCCCATGGAGTGGAGGACGTATTCTGGGTCGGGGGTGCTTTATATCTATGATCACATCTTATCCTCACAATGAGGTGAAGGAGGCACTACTATCATCCCCCCTTTACAGAGGGGAAAGCTGGGGCTCAGGGAGGCAAACAGGTTGTCACAACTGCGAAGTGGAGAACTGGGACTTAAACCCGGCAGTCTGCATCCCAGGTCCACTTCCTAACCCTAACCACTGGGCTCCCTGCTTCTTCTTTTCTTTATTGATTTGAGAGAGAGAAGGGGAGGGCGAGAGAGAGAAACATTGATGAGAGAGAACATCGACTGGCCGCCTCCTGCATGTCCCCCATTGGGGATTTGACCCACAACCTGGGCATGTGTCCTGACCGGGAAATCGAAATGGCGACCTCTTGGGGCATGGGTCGACGCTCAACCACTGAGCCACACTCACTGGGCTTTTTGTTTGTTTGTTTTTATCCTCACCTGAGGACATTTTTCCATTTTTGTTCAGATAGAGTGGGAAGGAGAGAGAGAAACATCGACATGAAAGGGACACATCGAGTGGCTGCCACCCACATGAACAACCAGGGCCGGGGACAAATGGCAACCGAGGTACGTGCCCTTAGCGGGAACCGAACCCAGGACTCCCGGGTCCACGGGCCGACGCTCTAACTGCTGAGCCAAACTGGTCAGGGCTGGTTTTTTTAAATATATAAATCCTCCCCAGAGTATATGATTTTTTTTTTTTTTTGAGAAAGAGAGAAACATCACTCATTTGCCTCTTGGACGCGCCTCAACCAGGGATCAAAGCTGCAACTTGGGTATGTGCTCTAACTGGGAATTGAACCCATCACTTTTTGGTGCGCGGGCTGATGGTCCAACCGTGCTGCCTGGCCAGCAATGCTTTGTTCTTGAACAGTGATAATGAAGGATGATTGGGGGTTCGCAAGAGAGGAGCCAGCCTGTGTGATTGCCCCAAAAGAGGGAGACTATCATATCAGGCTGGACTGGGGGAAGGCAGGGCTTCCCAGTCTGGCCTCAAGAAATTTGGCTTCTCAGCAGAGACCACTTTCTCCACCCTGAGGCCTCAGCCAGATGAGCTGGGCTGACCAGTTCCTCAACCAGGAAATCCCCAAGGCTATGCCATGGACAAAGGCTCTGTGGAGAAGGGTTTAGCATCTCAGCCTGAGGCCCAGGAAGTGCTTCTGAGGGGAACTGGGACAAATTAGCCCTCACTCTAGGACACTTCTTTCCTGAGTTTAACTCAAAGCCCACCTGCCCCTTCTCAAGCGAGAACAGCCTGGGTCCCCATGCAGGTCCTGTGACGAAGGCCTCCTGGGTCAGCCCACAGGACCAGTTCTCACCTGGTGCCCAGAGTAGATGGGGCCCCTAGTCACTGCTGACTGGTAGGCAGAGGGGCCACTTGGTGGTGATGCCAGCTGGGGACGGGGGGGGGGGGGGGGAGGCTCTACCCGCAAGCAGATGTCTCTGCAGGAAAGCCAGCCACTCACGATCTGCTTCCCAGGGGACCCTGAGTCTTCCTTTCTCAGCCAAATCAGACTAGGAATGGGCTCTGGCCAGGTCTGGGATGGACTTTGGCTACTCATCAGAAGGAAACCAGGTCCCTGCACACCCCTGGGAACCACACAACCCAAACTCCTTCTCCCCTTGGCCTCTGGACATGAGGACGGGCACACGCCGACCACTGGCTTGACAATCACAGACCTGCTTTGAACTGATTCTTTCTAGTTGTGTCCTTTGGCAAGTTAACACTAACAAGTGTACCTATTTCTTGGTCCAGTGTCCCATGATAGTAGGTATCCCAGGTTGCTGGGACTACCTGTGCAAAGCTTGGACCATGGGCTGGCCTGTGTTCTTTGTGGGAACTGTTGGCAGAGGGGTGGGGGGGAGTGTGTGGTGCAGCCTCTGGTCTAGAGCCGGCGGAGCTCAGCCTTTGCTCTGCCTGGGCCAGAGCCTAGGGCAAGGCCACGAACAGGAGCCTGGGAGTCCTGGGTTCAGGGCCGTCTGTCCCACGGTAATGCAGCTAGCTCCGGCACAGCTCCTGACACCAACTGGGCCCTTGGCAAGTACCTGGTGAATGGGGACTGGACTCTGCAACAAGTCCCCAGGGCCTGCTGTGCCCGCCCCCTTCCAGACCCACCTCCAGACACCCCTCCTCGTGAGCAGGCCCAGATGCAGTGAGTTATCTGAAGCCCATCAAGCAACCACCAAAGCTAAATCGAGCAGCAAGCTACGACCACAGGGTTTTATGTTGTTTGAATTTGAAACGAAGTCCCCGGGGTTAGGCACCTTTTCTTCGTTTCTCCAGCCCTGACAGTGCCGGAAAGTCAGCTGGCGGCATGATGAAGACAGGCCGGGACTTGCCAAGGGCTCAGTACCTTTGCCCCTTCCAAGGGGATACAGGACAGTGAAGACACACAGGAAGGCACAGGTCTGGAGTGAGGGGCAGGTCCCCTGTAGACAGGCGGCTAACAAAGGTGTGACGCGGCTGGTCTTATCAAGCCCCAGGATCGTGCCACCTGTGGAACTGAAGCTCCCGGAGGCCAGCAAGTGGACGGCTGCTATGGCTTTATGACCACACACCATGGTGGCCGCTCCGACCTGGCCTTTTTGGACACCTGAACTTGCCTTCTTTTACCACGGATTCTTCCCAGGGGACCTAGACTTGTCATCATAAAGGGGGGGACACTTCTGGTCTAAATTGCACAGCATCAATTCAATAGGCCCTTTGGGGACTTATCTAGATGGTCTCATGTCCTAGAAGGTGGGCTGTCTCTTAATGAAACAAGTGGGGACACCCCTCACCAGGTCCTCTGGGGCACTGCTAAGGGCAGTCTCTAACGGTTACCATTGCTTTACAGAACTCGAGGCGCTGCGGACTTCAAACGAGACCACGCGCGAAGCTGAAGCTACAAAATACCCGTAAACCACCTGCTCTTGCTTCTGAGAAGGAAATCCGGCAGGAAACACCTTTACAAATAGGTCTTGTATCACAGTTTGCTTTCAGTGCTAATTTTTCTGTCACTTCCCCAAAATAAAACCACGAGGTATGTGTGGTGTGGAGGTGAGGCAGGGCGGGAGGGGGAGGTAAAGGGACAGCCACGGCCGCTGTTGAGCAGGGTCGGGAAGCTCAGCGATCCTGCTTTGCTTTCCCCCCGGTCCAGAGGTGAGGAAGACCCTCCGGGGCGGCCAGGCCAGGCCAGGCCCACTCACTGTTTTGTCAGCAGGCCCCCAGGCTCACGGGAGTCAGGATTTCTACAACCTGCAAGCTGCCTCGTGTTCCTCGAGCCAGGGTTGGCAGCCAGGAGGCGAAGCACAGAAAACTAATGATCTCTCATCACACATTGGGGCGAAACAATGCAAACTAGAGAGGCTGGGGTAAGCAAGTTTCATCCGACCAGACGCCATGTCTGAGCGGCAGTGAAGTCAATACACTAAAGTGGCCACAGGTCATCTCGGTTCCTGAACTCCTGCCCCTCTTCTTCCCCGTCAGAGGGAAAGCGAGGCGTCCCTGGAAGAACTCATCTTCCAGACACACACCTCCATCGAGGAAGACGAGTACCGGGCAGTACTTCAGAGACGTGCCCCATGCTTAGGCCCAGCAAGTTCCCTGAAGTTTGGACAAGGGCTAGGTTAAGTGGACACTGGAGAGGCCTGTCCACTCAGTCCTCTCCAACAGACCTTTTGGTGCCTGGGGAAAGTAAGCAGAAAAGGAGGCCGGGAGGATGCTCAGAATTACAACCTACCTAAAGAGGGAACTGGCTGCCTCCTGTAAACAGCTCCGTTTTGGGCGGACTGAGGCTACAGACCTGGGCTCGGGTCCTGGCCCTGTTGTAAGATGAGGCACATGGGAGCACAGTGAATACACCCAGTCTCACTTTCTGGATCACAGGCAACTTAGACCAACAGAGAAAGGTCTGATGGTATGTTACCTGCTGGAAAGCGTAAGCTTAGTGCCCAGCACACAGAGGCCGGCACTCAGTCCCCCTTGCTGCCCCCCCTGCCCCCCAGGGCAGAGGCTGCTCCAGGTAAGAGCTAAAGGTCCAGAGCTTGGGATGGGGGTTAGCACTTAGCCCAACTCCACTGACAGTATCTGATTAATACCATGTGGACATTTCCTTGGTTTTACTGTTTTTCTGATGGAAATTTCCTCAAGAAAACAGCTGTCTAGAAGTGGAGCTTGGATTTGGCCACAAAGCCTATGTTCTTAGTCACTCTACTAAACTCCCTGGTAAAATGTTTAACCTTGAACTATTATGGAATCAGGATGTTGTTTCAGAAACACCAAGCATATTGAAATTACTAGTAAGACCTATTTGAACAATCTTTTTTTTTAATTCTCACCTGAGGATATTTTCCCACTTATTTTCAGATAGAGTGGGGTGGGGGGAGAGAAACATCAATGTGAGAAACATCAGCCGGCCCCCAGGCTCCGAAAGACACCGACCAGGGCTGGAAATTGAACCGCCCCCAAGGTGCGTGCTCTTGACCAGAACTGAACCCAAAACTCTTTGGTGAGGCCGATGCTCTAACTGCTGAGCCAAACCAGCCAGGGCAGTGTTTTAAGTCTGGTCTTTACTGACCTCATTAAAGATCTTGGTGGACTAGTCCCCACCCCCAGAAGAATCATGCTATGTATCAGTCGGCTCATTTATGGATGCACCGAGTACTCGTTAACACAGGCGGCCGCAGGCTTCGCCTTAGTCCGGGCTCTGGTTCAGCGGGCCAGGGCCACACCGCCACCAGCCTTTAAACAGGCCCACGGTGCTGAAACCAGGGCTCATTTTGCCATGTGGTTAAGGAGGCAATTTACCAGGAAACAATGCTGTTCCAGGGATTTACTGAGACACCTGGCTGTAGGAAGCACAAACTGAGTAAGACTCGTTAAGTGCCTCAGGAGACAAGTTAACAGGAATGCCTTGTCTCACTTCCACGCTCTTCCCGCCTGAGGTCCAGCATTTTTCTTGAATTAAGCCTGTTTTGCTTAGGGGAGAGAACCAAACAGGAGGGCTTTCCTCAAACCGTTACAAAGTTATGAGGATGCAGCACTGATTCTGTGCTGTTATCCAGAGCACAGAAACTGCTCTTAGATGTGACGTTTTTTAAAAAAATGCTAATAGCCCTGGTCAGTTTGGCACAGCGGTTGGAGTGTCAGCCCACGGACCAGAATCCTGGGTTTGATTCCGGCCAAGGGCATGTACCCCGGTTGCGGTTCGTCCCTGGCCCTGGTTGGGGTCGTACGGGTGGCAACCAATCGATGTCTCTCTCTCACATGGATGGTTTTCTCTCCTCCTCCCTCCCGCTCTATCTGAAGATAAATGGGAAAATATCCTTGGGTGAAAAAGAAAAAAAAAAGGCTAACAGTACAGCCCTGGCTGGTTTGGCTCAGCGGTTAGTGTCGGCCCACAAAGTCGTGGGTTCAGTTCTGGTCAAGGACACATACCTTGGTTCAGTTCAGTCCCCAGCCCTGGTTGGGGTCGAGCGGGAGGCAGCCAGCTGTGTGTCTTTCACATCAATGTTTCACTCTCTCCCTCCCATTCTGTCTGAAGATAAATGGAAAAATATCCTCAGGTGAGGATCGGGAAAAAAAGCTAATACTGTATATAAAAACAAAAACCGTGTATGCATATAACTTTTTATACTGGATAGGAAAATAAATCTCTTTGGTAAGTCTCTGATCCCACAATATTTTTGTTAAAAAAGGAGTTATGTATAGGAGCTTAACGCCCTTTACAAGGCATCTTTGGGGAGATGCTTCTCTAGTAGGGGAGGTGGCAGGCGTGGGCGAGGGCAGCACGGCCGGCTCCCCTTGGAGGACACTTTAATAAAAGACCCAGGAGATTCTACTGCAGAAGCGTCTCCTCCTAATTTCGGTTGTAGATGACTTGAGCACAAATGTGTAGGGTACAGAAGAGGCAGAGGGCTATACTGAGAGAAAAACTATGCTGAGCCAGTGTGATTTTTATGTGGGAGGAGCTAGACTGTATGTGCTTGTCTGGGAGGGGTTCCGACCTCAACACCACCCTTCAGCAGCCTGCCGCTGGCATGTATGCTACAAAGTTGGGGTCTCCAGCCTTGGCTCAAACTAGACACAGTGGTCTCAGAAGCACCACAAATGATGGTGTCCTTCAGAGGACCTGCCCTCCAAGCAGTGCCCACCTAACCCTCATTGCACTCCACCTACCACGGAACCTCCCACCGTCTCCCCCGACATAATCATGAAAACACCTTAGAAATGAATTAGTGTGTGAAAGGCATGGATGGATTTTATTTATTACCCTATATCTACATTTTAATTTGAGGTAAAATATAAGCAACACATAAAAATGCCTATTTCTGCTACCATGTAATATAATTCTCCATTATGAATATTGTGATAAAGCTAATGAACACTCTATGCCATCACATACTCTAGCTTTTCATATAGCTGGTATTTTACAACTCTTATTGTCTGTGAAATCTCAACACACGTAAGATTCTCCTACAAATGGCGCAGAATATCAGCGGGTGCATAAAGTAGCTTATGACCCCTCACTCCCCACAGTGGAGCCTCAATGTTACAAGAATTATAAAATAATGAAGGCAATGAAAACCCCTTGAGATTGATCCAAGCTGGAACAGTGTTCCAAAGAAATCCCCACACTAGGCTAGGCGACAGTGAGCCGTGAGTGTCACTCAGCCGAACACTCACACCTGGCCTCACATGTCTGGTACTCCATGCATTTTATTTGGATGGAAAGTAAATGTGGAAGAGGTGCTCTGTTTTCCGTCTATAAGCCACACGCTGAGATACTGACCTCTTACTGGCTATTAGGTAATCCAGATGGTTGTTTTTTTAATTATGACAAAAAAGCATATGAACCATGATAGATAGCTTAGGAAAAGGTTTAGTCAAATATACAGATACTAACTGTTCACTCAGTCATTAAGGAGAGCCGTGAACAAAAGGATCATTTAAGTGATTTTTCAAATAGAAAAACTAAAGAACTAAACTATCATAGGTGTTTTCTTCACTGCAGAAGCTGAGATGTTCCAGTAGGAGATATCTTGATATCTTCACTTGATTGGAAAATAAACACCATAGCTGAAGGCTCTGCTGAATCCGTAAAAAAATCTGGTGAGATTCATCCCTGTCGTTTTCCCTGTCGTTTTCCAGCATTGCTGTAAAATCCTTATAATACATTCCAAAGTGAACCAGCCATTCCAAATCTACAGTCACTCTGCTCTTTAATTCAATTCACAGAACTGCTGAAAAAGTAGACATTTCTATCTAAAAGTAGAAAAAAAGGTTTGTATAGAAGGTATTTCTGTTATACAAGTATATTACACAGCTTGGGGCAGTAACAGGTCCGAAAAGCTCTTCTCACCCACTGATACTTTAAGCTAAAATAGGAGAGAAGACAAGAAAACAGGTTAATCTGATTGTAAGAATTTAACATTCACAAACACCACAATTTAGCACTTTGATCCAGGAACGGACAGAACACGGCAAGTCTCTGCACAGAAATGCACGGCCGGGGCAGACAAGGACTGCCGAGCTGGATCCTGGGATCACCGAGACGGTCAGGACTCTGCTTGGTGAGGCTCCACAGGCACGAGAACCAAGTTCTGCTGATTCTTGTCTAGGGCTGCCCTCCTGTTACTAATCTGGCTAAACAAGAAGTCTGGAATAATAGGACCAGGCTTGTAATTTACTATGCAAGATGCACAATGGACTGGGAAGCTCAGCCAGACTGAATACTGTCATTGTCATTAGGGGGCAAGTGTAGTGATACTGACTCAGTGAATTCCGGTGTGAAAACAAGATTTCCTATGCATTAAAACAAACATTTTCTGCCCTGGCCAGTTTTGCTCAGCGGTTAGAGCATCAGTGGACCAGAGAGTCTTGGGTTCAGTTCCCGCTAAGGGCATGTACCTTGGTTGCAGTTCGTTCCTGGCTCGGTTGGGGTCCTGTGGGTGGCAACCAGTCGATGTGTCTCTCTCACATTGATGTTTCTCTCTCTCTCCTTTCCTCTCTCCCTCCCATTCTTTCTGAAGATAAATGCAAAAATGTCCTCGGGTGAGGATAAAAAAAACAAATTAAATTAAAACATTTTTCTTTTAAGGCAAAAGTATGTTTATACCTTTGACTGACAGACATATATTAATCCAAGGAAAAATCTCTGCTTGAATCTTCTAGCTAAAAACTATCCTGTGTGGCTTATACTTGGACCTCACGTGCCCTGAAGGTGGGGCCACCATTTAAGGCTGAAGCAAGGAAAACACGTTAGCTTATGAATACGCAGGTGGGTTCAGACGGACACTACACAGCACCATGGACACGGAGCGCAGTTACCCTAGGAGGGAAGAGGTCTACCACGTAGGGTCTGGTTCTTGCTTGATCTGCGAGCTTCCATCAGTCTCCTTTATTTCTATCAAGAAAAACAAAAGGGGACCGTTTAACTGCTCTATTAATGCAAATCTGCTCAATTGTAAATCCACTCATTAAACAATTTACTAACATGATTTAACAGGAATAATAAGATACTAAAAATGATTACATTTTCAGAGATAGCAATGTTTCTCTAGCTATAAGTTCTAAATTTTGCTAGTTAGGTTTTCAAAGTAATTACATATGTATGTAAAGGACCCGAACTATCCAGATTATGTAGTAGTCATTCCACGGTTTCAGAATTCATTTAAGAGTCATTTGGGGGAAATGGAGCAAAAGAACTCATGAGTCATCTCTGAACACAACGTTTCTGGGCATAAACTATAAATCCAATTCACCCAGAAACAAAAGAACAAAACCACCACAGTTTTAGTTTAAACGCTGTAAAAACACAATTAATCCTTTGTCTTAATACAAATCTCAAGGAACTTCAGTTTTTGACAACCAGACTACCCCTTTTTACCTTCTGTTGCAGGAACCTCCAACTGGCTTGGCTCAGCTGATTCTGAAAAGAAACACATGAAGATTTACTGTAACACTGTCCAAAAGCTGCTTTCAATTATGTGGACACCAGAGGGAGAAAAAGGAGAGAAAGCTCTCCAGACAGTGCACACAAATCACAAGTCTAGGATGAAACAACTGCTAGAGACTTGGGATTAAACACACAATTACTCAACCAGACTTTCAAAAACGATTTCTATGAAATGTGTTGTTAGCTTACATAACCGAAGCCTTAGATAACAACCCAAATTAAGACAGTTCTAACATGAAAGTCAGAAGTTCCTTTTTTGCCACCCCCCCCCCCACTTTCTTCTGTGAGTTCCCTTTTAATAAAAAGCCTTTCATTACTTTCAATGAATCACAGTAGCAGGTCTAAACACTTGTTTATAAGGAACTTTAAAAACCACAATGCATACATTTCCATCCAACACAATTTGGCTTACAACTACCATTATAAACAAATGGCATGAAAAATAAAGTTAAAAAGATGACCTTCTCACTGAAAAATTGCATTCTATGCCATTGATCTGAGGGTTCCTGACCTTAGACTTGACCTGGGACAGTGGGATCAAATGGCATGTGGTCCACAGTTCTCAATCAGGACCTACAGACTGAGCGTACACAGGCTATCAAACACAGGAGTCCAAGCAGCAAAGCCTACGTGCATGCATACACTTGTGTGTGCTGTGTAACTGACTCAAGTTAGACAAACGTAAGCATGTGAGGCTACACAATTGTGTCTGATACATTTTACTGGAAAAGTAGGAGTATTTGTTTTACCCTCCCTTATTTACCTTGTATCACTGGGCCTTCTGACTCACTCTGATCCACCAACTCTGAAAACAGAGCAAAGTCATTTAATAATTTAAAGACAGCTGTTAACATTTGAAAAGCATTTTTACATACATTGTCTATTTTGATGCTCCAATTTTTCCATACGACACTATTTTCCTTATAAGAAGGGAACAAACATTAAGAGTTCTAGTATGTCCCATCAAATAACTAATTCATAATAATTACCACAAAATTCTATTATAGACCTGGCACAAGGATGAGAACAAAACTGAACATTTTAACATAAAGTAAAAGGGCAGAAAAGATAAAACACAATGTCTTTTGAAACTAAAAATTACACAGAAAACAGGGGAATTGGGATTAATTAAAAAAAAATGTAAAAGAAAAATAATTATCATGGGATTTCTTTAAATAACAAAGTTTCCTAATGTGATTAAAGCTGAAAGTCACAAAAATGATTTAAAATCTACGAAGCAAGATATACCTCTTTCATACTGACATCACCAGATACTAACATACTTGGTTCCGAAAGAGCGGATACTAAAAATAGAATTTATATAAAAAAAGAATTCATGGATCAAGGATACAAGCAAATGAATAAATGTCAGGATAAATCAGAACTTGGAGGCAGAAGAGATGTAACCAAATCCATGATCTTGAAGAGTGAAAGCCAGAGGACAGGGTCAGCAGTGTGAAGCTGTCCAGACTGGCAGGGGATAGATGCAATGACAATACCTCTCTTGGACCAGGAGTGCAAATCAACAACTCACAAGGTTCTGTCACTCAGTGGTCACTGATTAACGCCTAAACATGAAACTGAAAAGGCTTACATTTTCCCAATGAATAAACTATAGAGTTGAATGGATGTATTTTTAGAAAGTAGAATAATAATACAATTTGGAAAAAAGATGGAAATGCAAATAGTATTAGAAAAGGATCATTCTCATAAAATTTTTAATATAAAGTCAATAGAACAAAACATACGCAAGCATAATTAAGTCTTGCTAAAAACAACTATGCCATAAACAAGCTGGCCTGCCAGTGTTTTAATAAAACTTTATTTACAAACCTGAGCAGGAGTTTGCTGATCCGTTTTAGATGCTTGACATATGAGTCTTTATTTAAAATGTTGTAGTACAGCCCTGGCCGGTTTTCTAAATGGTTAGAGCACTGGCCCACGGACCAGAGAGACCCGGGTTGGGTTTCCACTAAGGGCACGTACCTCAGTTGCAGTTTGTCCCCAGCCCCGGTTGGGGTCGTGTGGGTGGCAACCACTCGAAGTGTCTCTCTCATGTTGATGTTTCTCTCTCTCTTCCTCCCTGTCTCCCTCCAGCTCTATCTGAAGATAAATGCAAAAATGTCCTCGGGTGAGGACAAAATAAATAACTAAAATGTTCTAGCCCAGCCGGTGTGGCTCAGTGGACTGAACGTCGTCCCATGGACTGAGAGGTCCCGGTTTAATTCCTGGTCAGGGCACATGCCCGTATTTTAGCCTTGATCCCCAGTGGGGGACGTACAGGAGGCAGCCAAAAGATGTTTCTCTCTCTCTCTCTCCCTTCCTCTTTCTCTAAAGAAAATCAATATAAACATATTTTAAAAAAAAAAAATGTTCTAAAACTCCCCAAATGAGTACTAATATTATTATAATTTCATAAATGAGTAAGCTGAGATTTTAAAAAGTTAAGCAACTTGCTCAGTGTTACATCCTAGTGCTTTAACACTGAAGGCTAAAGTAACAATGACTTTGCATGGTTGGTTACTGCTACAGGTATAGTACATTTTTACATTCTTGTGAGCTAAGTATTTAGACACACAGGCACACCCTCTCATATTCAAAAAAAGAAAAAAACAGAGACTCTATGAAATACTCACGGTTATTAATCACAAGTCCTGGAAATGGTCTAAAGAAATAAACAAATTATATAACAGTTTAATTTTACGCTACAAGAATTTACAGGTATATTCAAATTTATACAACAAATTTTTAAACCATGTCACTTATATGCTAGAATGAGAAATGTTATCTGCTACTTTTAAATCTTATGTACTTTTCAATCAATCGACTGATAAATATATATAGATGAATAGCTACTATGGAACATGAAAAACTTTTACACTAAAGATGATGGAAAAAACAAAAAATAGAAACAAAGAAAAGGGAATAGAGTAATTCTGGTGAAATGGTCTAATGTAAGGTGTTTTCCCATACCCCGGGGAATGGCATGGAAAATAAACACTGTTTATGTGGAACAAAAATATGGGAATCATAGGGAAAGAGTATTGGGAGAAGATGAGAAAAAGCCTGGGGAGGGTAATGCATTTAGCTATTTTCTGAGTGCTAGTCCTAAACCATTTACACTAAAGACTGTGGGAACCTGACAATGAACTGACTAGATTTAGTGATGGTTAAGTTTAAAAGTGAAAACTTGGGACTTTAAGTAGGTGTATGGAAAAGACATTTGTTGTACACTTCTTGTGGTAAGCGCATGTCAATAATGTTAATTTTCACAACCATCATTCCTACTTTGTGGATCAGGAGCTGATGCTCTCAAAGTGAACAATTATAATCTCTTTGTATAGACAAGAAAACAGAAGTGACTTGGCAGACTTGGAACTGAATCCCTAAAATGCCAAAGACAGAAGCTGGCAAAACTTTTCTGTAAAGGTCAGACCATACCGTCTCTGTTCCAATGACTCAATTTTACCACTATAACATAAAAGCAGCTGTAGACAATATGTAAACAAACAGATGTTGAATGAGACTTTATAAAAACAGGAGGCAGGCAGGATCTGGTCCACGGGCCATGGTTTGCTGACCCCTTGCCTTAAAACACCAGAGAATTAAAGAGCTAGAGAATCTAATAGTACAATAACTGAAATCTTATTTGTTCATTATACAATGATAAACTTGATCTTATTACTACAAATGACTACATTTTAGATGACTTAGCCTCATGATTTGAAGATTCACTCTTATGAGCAAGCAGGAAACTTTCACTTACCTAATGACTGTGAATTTAATGAACTCAGCTGAATCTAGAATTCTTCTCATGGAGCTAATTTCCAGGTAACTGGGGGCTTTGAAGGACACTCCAGGAGGCATGCCATCAACCACCACACAGCCAGGGTTAATGGTGATTTTCCTGTAGGGAACTTTCACAGGGAAACCCATACCAATAGCTTCACCTATAGTAAGACAAACAACATAAAAGCATAGATCAACCTATCACCTTAGGGAATGTTTAAAAAGCACATGACCAACATTTATTTTTAAGATTGTTTCCACTGTTAGCTAAGGTCTTTGTACACTCAAACAACCTTACACATAAACTTTATTCACTTTAATATTGACCACTATCAATAAATAATATACTACGTGTAATGTTTTCTTACTAAAAAACTTTAGCAAAACCAAAATACTTATTTTATAACTTTATTTCCTTTTATATAAGATTACAACTATCTGAGTATAATCCACTTATTATGTTTCTTACTGAAACAATTTCCTTGCTTATTTTCAAGCTGTACTATGCAAATGGAAAACTCACCAAATTTACGACTGAAGAGATCATTAACTTGCTCTCTTAGCTGTCTAGCTTTTTCAACTTTTGAAAGTCTTTCATTATCATCATCTAAAAAAAGTTAAGAAAAAACATAATAAATAATTTTAATTCCAACTAAATTTTTAAGTTCTCTGTGTAACTCACGTTGTTTTTGGAATATTTAAGTATTTTAAACTAATCAAGATTGAAAGGATTTAACAATAAAACCAAATTGAAAATGCTCCAACTTTATTCTTGTTATAAAGAATTTTACTTGCTGTTTTGTAAAGATTTTTTATAACATGACACTAGGTATCTGGGTGGTCACCAGGTTTCAGGTCATGCCAAGTCCAATTAACTGCCTAGAGACCATTAGCAATAAACTGACAAGGTGGTGTATCTGGTTAAGTTCTGCAGGGGGTGGGAAGGAGATTGCAACAATATGCCATATACTCAACATCCCCAGGAATGCATATCTTAAGTGAAAAAATTGAAGAGGAAACCACTCCACAAACTATGACAAAGGCAGAGAAATCATACCTGGGATTGTCACCTGAATAATATTTAGATCTTCAACACCAGATGCAGTAGTATTAACATTGGGCGATGAATTTATTTTTCCTTAAAGTAAAAACTTAAAATTACAACAGATACAAAATAATTAAATCTTCTTTAATAATGAATGTGTTTATAATTCAGACTATACAAAATAGTGTTTTAACCCAACTTTTGTTCAAGGTTTGTTCCTTTTCACGGAATGTTTTGTCACTTCACAATATTAAGCTTTCTGAAAGGCTTTTTACTTTTTTCTCTTTCTTATGATGCTTAGTATACAGCAAACACAGAGATTCTCAATTATTAAAGAACTAAAAATCATAAATTAGCCACAACCATAATCTTGTGGATTGTTTTCTTTTTCTTCTTTTATCTTTTATTATATTTTCTACAACCCCAAATTTTTAAAAACATTTTTATTGATTTTTTTGAGAGAGACAGAAACATCGATGTGAGACAGAAACATTGATCAGCTGCCTCCCGCACAGCCCTACTGAGGATGGAGCCCACAATCCCGGCCTTGCCCTGACCGGGAATCAAACCAGGATCCTTTAGTCCAAGGGATGACGCTCAGTTCACTGAGCCACACTGGCTGGCCTACAACCCTAATTTTAAATGAGCTCAGTATGAGGTTTTAGCTCAATAGCTGGTCTTTCAACAATTTTTTTAACCACTGCTACAAAATACATTTCTAATAGCATGTTTTCTATAGCAAGAACTTACTTGGAGGGCTCTTAGAGGAGGAGGTACTCTCCTTAATTGCTGTCTCAAACATTTCAGGCCTAAAAACAACAAAAGAGAAAAAACATGTATGCTAATTATCCAAGAGTAAAACATTAAAAATTAATAAAAGATTTTACAACCAGTAATTCTCTGTGAATATACACCATGTTCTTATTAATGGAAGAACAGAAAAAGCAAGGTTATCTAAAGGAATAGATACAAAAAAACTAATTATGCCTGGCTGGTGTGGCTCAGTGGTTGAGGATCAACCCATGCACTAAGAGGTTGCTGGCTTGATTCCCGGTCAGGGTACATGCCCAGGTTGTGGGCTAAATCCCCAGTGGGGGGCATGCAGGAGGCAGCCAATCTATGTTCTCTCTTATCCATGTTTCTATCTCTCTCTCCCTCTCCCTTCTTCTCTTTCTAAAATCAATAAAGAAAAAATTTTTTTTAAAAAGACTAATTATAATTGTGATTATAATACCCACCCAGCACTATCTAATTTAAATAGCTTCTTCTTCCTAGGATTTCAAGATATCCTCGAAAGACTCAGTATTAGACTTGAGAATGGAAATAGGAAGCACCCCGTGTGCAGGTACCATGGGAACATAAGACAAGCTGTGAAAAATTGAGCAAGAGTCTTTCTTCTTAAAACACTTGAGCAAGAGTCTTTCTCCTGAGGAAGCAGAAGCAGAGGCATACCTCTACAGGCTTGGATGAAAGTACAAAAGGTGGCCATCATGCTTGGCAATGTCAGCTCTGATTATTTGACAGCATTTCTGGGTGACTCAAAAGTAAGCATTAATAAGCAAAACCTAAAATTCATTTCAATTACTTTCAAATAATTATTGAGCATCGTTATGTATTTTCTAATTCTAACTATTCTCATCTATTTCAATTGTGTTGGCTTAATTCATAGATCGCCAAGCAAATAGGAGAGAAATTTAATATATTGTGTACGTTGGAGAAATAAAAGGGTATTATAAAACTGAACCACTGCTTAAATTCCAGCAGCATCAACCATTAAAAGTACGAATGCAGTAGACTGAACAAAATCAAGTTGCTATCCCTCTGACAAGCTAGAGCCCTCTCTTCCTCTTTTCGCCAATCATGAAAAATTTTAAACATATACAAAAGTATAGCTTAAAGAGCTTTTCTGACACTAGGGCTAATATAGTCCTATCACCAAGGTGAATGAATCCGTGAACCCACCCTCCCAGTCAAATGGTACAGTATCTACTCATGGCCAATCTCATTTCATCTAATTTCCTTACTTTTTAATAATGAACTTAATTTTGGCTTTGTTTCTGAGTATCTTCTCCAGCCTTGGAATGCCAAAAGTAGATGGTCGTCGGAATGGCACACCCTCAGGTAAGCCTTCCACATAAAAGTCTTCTGGGAAAGACTCAAATAATGCAAATGGCACTTTCACAGCTTGTTTAAGGCCGAGAGCTTCACCTACAAACACACACACACACATTTCTCACATTTATAACTTAAAAAAATAAAATAAACCTTTTTGAAAAAAATGCATTTTATAATACATTTTGCAGCAACTAAAATTACATTTAAAACTCATATTAATTTTAATTTTTAAAATTTTAAAAAAGTTATCAATGCTCAGGTAAGTGGGAGAAATTATGAAACTCATGCCTGCAAAACTATACACTTCCAATAATAGCATACTTTAAATTCTTCTATTTTTAAAAAGCTGCCTTATAGTTTAATAATAATGTTTCAAAATAAACTTACCACATTTTTCATTGAAAAGATTTTCAACTTTTTGTTTTAGGTCTGTGATTTTGGCATTCCAGGCCTCTGCACGTAAAAAACAAAGCTAGTTAATCTGTTAATAATATTTACGAATATACTTCCATGGTCAGGAATTTATTTTATTGTACATCTTTAAGTACAAAATGAGAAAAAAAGTAAGATTTTTTAACCCAGTCATGGCTTGACAACTACTCTAAATCCTGACACATTATTTAACTGTTTTATTATATTACTACTATGGTGGCTACAAATAAATGACATATGCTAAAGCAAATAAAAAACAAAGCCCCCAAACCACCCAAAAGACAATCATAGTACCTACTATGTGCCAGGTATATTTCTACCCTGTAAATGTATTTATAATCCTCATTAATACCCTACGAAGCAGGAAGCGATGTTATCCCCATTTACAAATAAGGAAACTGAGGCACAGAAAAGTTAAGCAGCTTGCCCAAAGTCACAGAATTATATAGCACCGGCATCAGATTTTAACTCAGTCTGACTATAGTCTGTTTTTAAGTGCTCATATATACTGCTTACAATTAAAAAAAAAATTCTCCTACTAAAATAAATTACTTTTATGAATTCCTTTTACTTTAAATGACAAAATCAAGAAAAATAAAATAGATATTTACCAAAAGAAAACTCTCTCCCTCGAGGCTTAAAGGGAACATTAGAACCATTAGTCTGAGTAGGGGTTCGAACAGCTGAGGTCTGAGGGCTGTTGTTATTAGGGCCTAAAGAAGAATTAAAAAAACAACACAATCAACACACATGGGTAATCTTGCTTACTGAAGCATACCTAGCCTGCACTGGAAGCCAAATTCAGGGTCACTGAAAATGGGCACTGCTGCTGGTTCCACAGACTTCCACCCATCTTTCTTACTTCCATCTCCACAATTACATTCTCCTCCAAAACAGAATTAGCTTTCTGGCTCATTCGAGGTACGTTCAATTCACTTACTGCTTCAGAATCATGCCCTCTTGGAGCCACATAATCTTTGGTCATCTATGTTTGCTTATATGTTTTTCTTTCAACCCCTGAACAAAAGCACAACTTTACATATAATTATCTCAACTATGAAGTTTTCCTTTGGATTCTCTAGCTGACCCTGACATATCCTTTCTTTGAATTTACAACTTAGAAACAATCAGTTTATAGATTAAATAAAAATGAATGCTTCAGTTATCCTTATAAATAAACCCCAGGCCCTAACTCTTATTTATGTAGGGTCATCTAGTGTTTCAAAAATAAGCTTATCTTAATCTGAAGCCAACAATTAAAAACAAAAAACAAAAGAGCCAAAATAATGGCAATATAAAAGAAATTAAGTGTCTTCAGATTTCTTTGGGAAAATAACCAACATTCTAAAGATACATACATCCTGAAACACTGAATTTCCCGATTTGCAGAAATGTTTGTTCAGACTCCTGGATTTCATCTGAATTACCATTCTATTGAGTTATCTACTTCTTATGTCTCTCCTCACATGGAGACTTTTGCTTAATGAATAATTTCTGCAGCAATACTACTAACAGTTAAAAGTACATACCAGTCACTGTACCAAACATATCATATGTAGAAACTAATTTAGTTTTCAAAGACATCTCCACTTATGGAGAAACTGACTATGGGGGTTATGTGGTCAATTACATGACTGGTAAACAGTGGAGCTGGGATACCGACCTTCAGAGTCTGGCTCCTCAGCCTTCACCACTACACTATCTCCCTGACACATTTAATAAGACTTTCATGAACCACTTTTTAGATCTAAGTGATGAATAGCAAATACACCGCACACATACTGCCACTCCTATCTTCCTTTCTTAGCCTAGACATGGGCTTAGAATCCGTAAGAGTATCAGAAGTGTCAGGTGGGAATGGGGAATGAAGATGAAATTTATCTGTCATTCCCTATAAGATGTCAAGATTCAACATTCTAATCTTAAAGTATCTCAAAACTCCTGAATAAAAGCCACAGCTTCCTTAGACAGTATAGTGATGAAAGCAAAGTGTTTCTGGACCACGTGGCTCCAGTAATTTGGTTTACTTGGCAGATATAATATAGAGGAAATCAGTACATCCTATTAACCATAATTCTGTACCAGACTAATAAGGTAATCTAACTAACATCTCTGATTAAACTCAAAGCTCTCGAAGCAACTTCTTAGTAACAACAGGGCAAGACAGGAAGAAGTTTATGATCAGCTGACAGAACTGAGTTGAGTGGAATATCTAGTTCATATTCTAACTCAATAAACTGGCCTTTGGTTCATACTTCTGTGAAGTAACACTGTACACTCACTAGAATAACTTAATTAAAGAGAATAATAACACGAAGTATTGTAAGGATGAGTAGCAACTAGAATTCCCTTACATTCCTAGCAGGAGTATAAAATAATAAAACCACCTTGGTAAATAAACTGTTAGGCAGTTTCTTAGAAAAATAAAATCCGAGCAATTCCACTCCTAAATACCTACTCAAGAGAAGGAAAGCATGTCACATTTGGTACACAAATGTTCACAGCATCTTTATTAGACAAAGACTAAAAATAAACCCAAATGTCCACTGAAAAATGTATAAACAAAATGTGGAGAATGCACACAATGGCATAATCCTTGATAAGAAAAAGGAAGTACTGCAACAGTCAACAAGTATAAATTTAAAAACATTATGCTGAGCAAAAGACACCAAGTATAAAAAAGAAAAGATACAGCAATATTCTATTGATATGAAATCCTAGAACAGACAGAAGTATTCTGTGGTGACAAAATGGTTGCCTGTGGCCTGAACTGCATGGGACTGACAGCTAAGGAACATGGGGAAAACATTTTAGGGTGACGGAGATGTTCTATATGACATCTAGACTAAATGACATAAACATTTTTCATAATTCAAATTATACAATGAAAACGGGTGCATTTTATAATGAATAAATTACACCTAATTAATTTTATTTTTAAAGTAATTAAAATATTCCACTTATAAGCATGATGCATAAAATTAAAACAAAACACCTCCTCATCACTACACAGACAAAAAGTTCATGGACAAAGACACAACCATTCACTACTTAAATTATTTTAACGTATAGATAACTAGCTTATGGTATTTTAACCTACATAAATTAAATGAGTGCATTTATAACAATAGAAAGCCACTGTGGCACAAGAACCTCTATTACTGGCACGAGTAAGGCAAAATACATCTATTAACCCCTTTCTTTTGAAGCAGACACCAAAAATACAGAGGAAGATGTAAATGTGTAAAGTGAGGATTTAACACTAAGATGGTATGTGTTTCAATTTAGAAACACAATGTCTTGTGTAATAAGTAGGTTTGTAACCCATACCCATAAACTGCACAAGGATTCCTGATGCCTTTCAGGTGAAAAAGCACGTTCTCTGTTAGTATACAAGATAACCAAACAGGGATGGACTAAGGCTCCACTTAACATCAACATGAAAACTCAATATCAAGCTTGAGGTTATGTGACAACAAAGAATTACCCTAATAAAGTTATCTTTTTCTTCTGCATTAATGACAAGACGGAAGGAAATACCCACACCTAAGAGTATAGATTGAGGATTTTCTTTAATATTGTACGAAGTACTTTAATACTGTGATCCTGAGAAGATAAGAATCCCACAGACCCAGTGGAAGCGGAGGAAAGGGAGTAAGCCTGAGGATATAGAAAGAACTAGTTTAATCCAAGGTATTGCTTTAAATCATCCCTAAACTTTCTCTCCTGAAAAGAATAGGACAGAAAGGAAAAAAGAAAAAATCCCACACATTCCTGTCTGTACCCTCACTGTCTTAATAGGACAGAAAAGAATTTCAGGAATTTTCTTCCAAGCAGTTTACAATATGCTCAATGAACATCATGTTAACTGTTTTGAAAATTTTGATTAGAAACATTCAGAAATTTAGCTTTAATCAGGTAGCCTATTTACATCTAAATCCCGTTTTGTAAAAACTCATTTGCATAAAAATATACATAGTAATCTGAAGAATCAACAAGCATGACTAGTGAACTGGAAAATCAACAGAAGTACGCCACACAGTGGCCTCACCTTCCACAGTGACCTCAATTTCAGGAACTTTTGAATTACTCCCAGGGCTTCGTGGTCTTTTCGGGGACTGCAAGGCTGTCAAGTAAGCACACGATTACTTTTGCATATTGTAAAAAAACTGAAGGAGATGCTTTATAAGAGCAGAGTATTAAAATTCATACAGTTTGGCTCTTTTCAAAGAAACCTGAAGAATTAAACTGGTAGTGTAATCCTCCACATGAGTCTCAACAAAGCTGTGGAAACATGAATGAAGGAGGATTGCAAACATGAAATTCTCAGTGAATGTTTGAAAAAATAAAAGGTCCATTAATTTAAAATACCTTAAAAATACTGGCCAATGATTCAGTATGATTTAGGTAACGTTGAAAAATAACGTTTTAAATGCACTGAAGTATAATAAAGATTATATACAATCTCTTACCTTTAGTGTTTATTTTACTAGCCATTCCAGGAGGTAAGTAGGAAATAACTAGTTCGGGTCTAGAGAAAAAAATCAAGAAACATTATAATAACTAGCTGGTCTTCACAGCTGGTAAAAATGATCATGATCAATGTTTTTTATAAAGATGATCACAAGATCATTCTAAATACAGCAATAATGTCTGGACCAAAAAAAAAATCACTTTTCCTTCCTACAACTACCTGCTACTTGATTTCAGGAAGAGTAAATAACTACTTTCATGGAAATGAAAACACTAGTTTATTCAGCTACTGAAATTCTGGAGACGTGTAAATAAGGAACTTAATCATTGAAACTCAGTTGCCCATAAATTTAACCAGGAATAAGAGAGAAGATAAATATCAGCATTTTCATCCTCCATTCAAGTATTTAGGCATACTGAGAGACACAGTGTCTTCTAACCAACTCACACCACTATGAGGAGGTGTTACAATTCTCCCTGTACTAATGAAGAAAAATCAAGTGCAAGGTAAAGGATTTGCAGAGGCAATGGACAATGCCAGGGCTGTAGCTCAATGCTACAAGTTTTCCATCATGGATATCAAAGCCTTAGCTGTCACATATAGTTAGAAAATAATTTAAACAGAAATGTAACTCTGTCGTAATTCCAGAAATGACTACATTGGCAAACAGAACTTACTTTTTAACAACAAACTTGATTTTATTACTGCCACGAACAATCCTTTCAAGTCGTGGAATTCCAAACCAGGTAGGGCTTCGAAAGGGAATTCCCTCTGGCAAGCCTTCTACGTAAAGGAACTCAGGATTTGACTCAAACACAGGGTATGGTACTTTTACTGCCTCTGTGAGTCCAAGAGCTTGAGCTGAAATTGTAAAAAAAAAACAAAAAAAAACACATAACTTATAGAAGGTAAAATTTTACAATCTCTTATTTTTGTCTGACAGCATTCTTTTTATTGAGGTATAATTTGACATATAACATTGTATTAGTTTCAGGTGCACAATATAACAGTACAGTATTTGTAAATACCGCAAAATGATCACAATTAATCCAGTTAACATCCAGGCGTTCTCAAATATGTTATGCAAAAGTTCCCTACAATCTACTACTATCCATTTAACATGAAGGCACTTTACTTAGTATATTGTACAAACCTGAAGAAGAAGCCTAAAAAATAAGTACTTTTCAGGTGAACACTTTAGCACTTCAAATCAAAAGGACAGTTATATTAATAGTCAAAATTATCTCTGTGCTCTGGGCAGAATGAACTAGTCATTCCACACTGAAACGGCTTGTACCCTGCCTTTGTGTTATCGCCTAGATGCAAGTTTGCTGTTTAAATAACAAGGTGCATATGATGTATATAAGCAGAACTCAAGTTAGAGATCTGAGGTAGAGTAATTAAGATTCCTGATCTAGGACACAAATGCCAATACCAGGTATCAGAACGACAGATGGGACGGCCCAGGGAATACTCTATCACTCCCACTCCTTACTTCCTTCTCCATGACAGACACACCCAATCAACTGAAACACTTGCTGAGCCTCCTCAGAATCCTTCTCAAGACAGCGCTCCAGGAAACCGCTGTCAACAAATCTAAGTTGAAACAAATGGTGAAACCTATTGGCCATTCGGTGTTAGCCAGAGTAGAAGTACAGACAGTGGAACTGAGACTTAGCCCAACTCCTCCCTTGCTCTCCCATTTTGACACATGAGAAAACTGAATCCAAGAGAATTACAGTAACTTGTTCAGTTTCAGTAGCGAGTTTAGAAGCAGAAATAAACTAAAATTACTGAATTTTAGTAATTCTGGGACCCTCCTTCTTTAGGCCCTGAACTGCTATAATTCATTCAGAACACTGCCTTTCATTTGTTTTTAAATTAAGACATAATCACTGAGTTTCACTTACCAAATTTCAAATTAAAAATCTCCTCTACTTGCTTCCGTAGCTTGGTAATTCTGACATTCCAATCTTCTTTGACTAGAGCAAAAATAAATCTATTAACAATGCCCCTTTTTGGTTCTGACACAAAATTAGATTAATGCCATTCTTTCCAGTGATGCTCTTTTTAAAAAATTGAGCTGTGTTTGACATATAACACTGTATTCGTATTTGGTGTACAATTCAGTGATGCTCTTCATTCAGTTTTGTTTAAAAACAAAAACTCTGGGTCTTAAGAAAAACAATGATTTCCTGCATTTGTCAACTATCAAAAGAACTGAGGGGGACAAAACTCAAATTTAAGTCCACAATGCAAATAAAAAACTTGTTTCTAGGACTGCTCTAAATGAGTGGTTTTCAGACACTCCTCCTTGGAGTCACACCAGGGAACCCTGTGAGGACTGGGAAGGACAGCTGTACAAGACTCCAGGCCTCCTGCACCAGGCTCAACCAACAGCTTCACTTGTCATTGCTTCCCATATAGGCATTCCTTGTTTCATTGAACACATGTGTGTCTACAAATCCACATAAAACAAAACCTTACTAACCACAGCAAGAAATAAATGGTAAAGAAATGGAAATAAATGATAGAAATAAATGTTAAAGAAATTAGAAGTTGTCATTCAACACTTCTCTCATCTACAATCTGGTTTATTTCCTTAGAAACATGGGCATTTATAAGACAACCATTCCTTTTAAATGTAACATTAAGAAAAAAAGTCATTATAAAAGATACATAGGATGTCACTGTGACAGATAACCAGGGCTTGTTGGACAAGGTTGAGGATGAAAAGGACGGATTTGGGGGGCAATGAAGGATGGTTAGAGGCACTGGATGAGGAAAGGTGGTAAACGAGAGTCCAAGAAAGGAAAAAGGGCAGAGTGCAAGAATCACATTTTGTGTGAAAGTCAATGTTTGCTGACAAAGGCAGTGGGAGGAAGATGTTGGAGTTCTGAAAATATTATCAAAAGTTGATGGCTTCAGAAAGTCTTAACGTTTCTTTTACTGTAAAAGAACTTGAAAAGTTTTACTTTATTTATTTATTAAATTTTTTATCTTTATTGATTTTTTAGGGAGAGAGAGGGGGGGAGATAAAGCATCGATGAGAGAGAACATCGATTGGCCACTTCTTGCATGCTTCCCACTAGGGATCCGGTCCACAACCTGGGCATGTGCCCTGACCGGGAATCGAACCAGTGACCTCTTGGTGCATGGCTCAATGCTCAACCACTGAGCCACACCGGGTGGGCAAAAAGCTTTACTTTAAAAGAAAACCTAGCATCTCAAGGATTTAACACAGTAGTTCAACCATTTCAGCCAGAGTAACTCTGGTATAAACCAAATCTGAATCATTATTATAAAGACATCTAGCCTCTCCTTCTCCAAGATAAAGAGCTTCTGTTAACTTGTTGCTCGGTCACCCCTTCTGCCTCATCCCACACTTCCTTCTGTGGTGTTTGCTACTCTAATACAAAAGATCTCTGATGACTCCTCACAATAGTAAAGTAGCACCTTATCATTTTTCCCATTCAAAGCTCAATTATCTGACTAGCTCAACAACGGTCTCACAGTTGACATATATCTTTTATCAAACTGAGGGCAAAGTGCACCCACAGTGTATTTAAGCCTACAACTGTTACCTAATCCCAGGTATGCCAAGAACTAAAAAAACATTGCTAATGGCAATAGTGACTAACAAAATTCTTCTGTGTGTAGTCTATGACTTGAGTTAGCAAACGACTAATGGCTGGTTCACTGGCAGACCACGTTAAAATTTTGTTGAAATGAAGACTGATTTCTTTCTAAAATCTATGACTGACAGGAGGCCAAATACTGTAAATGATTCAGAGAATCAAGATTCTTTTGATAACAGGCCTTAAATTATCTATGCTAGAAGACAGCAGATCAAGTACTGCTGAAAAATGATATTATTCAATCCTTGGAGTAACATCTGTGGTGCCTGTATATCCTTTCAATGATACATTTTTAACATTCTCAGTTCGCAGCTGTGACCACATTGATCACAACCTTGAATTGAGGTCTGTCTTGAGAAATGAGCGCTCATACAAAGATTTCCATCATATTCTGGCTCATCGATATTAAAGTTCTGCCTTTGGGAATAATTTTTTCCTATTACTTCCCTTAGTAAAGTCTGAGTCACCTCCAATCTTCAACTCACCATTAATAATACTTTGCTTCGTTGCCTAAATCAAAAGCATGCTGGCCCAGCTGGTGTGGCTCAGTGGTTGAGCATCGACCCATGCACCAAGAGGTCGCCAGTTCGATTCCGGTCAGGGCACATGCCCAGGTTGTGGGCCAAGTCCCCAGTAGGGGGCGTGCAGGAGGAGGCCGATCAATGTTCTCATCAATGTTTTTTTTTTTTTAATCCTCATTTAATCCTGAGCCAACCTGGCCAGGGCTCTCATCAATGTTTTTATCTGTCTCCCTCTCCCTTCCTCTTTCTCTAAAATCAATAAAGAAAAAAAAAAACATGCTGAGGAGATTGCTGTGCTGATTTTAAACTTTAAAAGATGCTCAACCTGCCCCGGCTCAGCGGTTGGAGCGTAGCCTGCGGTCCAGAGAGAACTGAGTTCGGTACCCGCTAAGAGCACATACCTCGGTTGCAGTTTGTCCCCAGCCCCGGTTGGGGTCGTGTGGATGGCGACCACTCGATGTGTCTCTCTCATATCGATGTTTCTCTCTCTCTCTTCCTCTCTCTCCCTCCCACTCTATCTGAACAAAAAATGAAAAAATGTCCTCAGGTGAGTATAAAAAAAAAAAAGATGCTCAACCTAATTGTTAAGCATTTGATTATATCTTCTCCCCTGCAGGATTCCTGGTACAGGATAATTTTGTTTCCCTAGTTCAATATCTCTCAACCACTTTTCATGCCATGACAAACACAAAATTATTCCATCTATTTGGCACACTGGCTGAACTTCACCAGTTACCCATGGTACCCTATGAACTGAAAGGTAAGTACAAATAACCTCATCTTGTATAATAGTTCAGCTTAGTATTTACTGCACAAATTTAGAAACAACCATTGGTTACTGGCAACAAAAGTCCCTAAGGTTGTAAAAGATATACAAGTTGTGGTCACTTTTCTGACACTATGCAATGGTAAACAAAAAGATGGGAAAGAAAGAAAAGCTGATTTACAGCTCAAATAAAAAAATAAAACCATTCACACAACTGAGACTGAGACTTCATAGTTCCTTCTTTGGGTCAGTGCAGCTGCTGGAATTACAGTATTTGGCATTTAAAAAACAGGGTTTGGCCTGGCTGGTGTTGCTCTGGTTAGAGCACTCCCTCCCTGCCCCCCACCCCAAGGGCCATAGGTTCAATTCCTGGTCATGGGCATGTACCTGGATTGCAGCTTCCACCCCTGGCACCAGTTGAGGCTCGTTTGGGACGCAACCAATTGACGTCTCTCTCTCACACAGATGTTTCTCTCTCTCTCTCCCTCCCTGCCTTCCTCCCCCTTTCTTCTACTCTCCAAAAATCAATGGAAAAAATATCCTCAGGTGCCCTGGCCAGTTTGGCTCAGCAGTTAGAGTTTGGGCCCTTGGACCAAAGAGTCATGGGTTCGTTTCCAGTCAACGGCACGTACCTCCATTGCGGTTCGGCCCTGGCCCTGGTCGGGGTCGTGTGGGAGGCAGCCAATCGATGTGTCTCTCTCACATCAATGATTCTTTCTCTCTCTTTCAAAAAAAAAAAAAATCCTCAGGTGAGGATTAACAAAAACAAAACAAACAAAAGGGGGTGTCTAGCCCTGGCCAGTGCAGCTCTGTCCTGTACATCAAAAGGTGGTGGATTCGATCCCTAGTCAGGGTGCGTATGGGAGGCAACTGATCAATGCCACTCACTCCCCCCACCCTTTTTCCTCTCTCTAAAAATCAATGAAAAGCATATCCTTGGGTAAGAAAAATAATTAAAAGACAGTGGGTGTAAATAAGGATTAAGGTCTAAATCTACATGATCTGCATGGCCTGAAACATCAGCCACATTTGGCAATGGAGCACTTGAGACATGGCTACTTGAATTAATACAGAATGTAAAACACATATGGGCATTTAAAATAGAATATAAATATATGAAATGAAAAATGTAAACTCTTCATTATGTGTCTTTTATATTGATTACAAGTTGAAACATAGATTTGGTTAGAAATTTGAAATGACATATGTGACCTGTATTTGTGACACACAGTTCATTTCTACTGAACACCAATGATCTAAATTCAAAGCTCAAGTTTTCTCAAATTGCTTATATTCATATTGATAAATCAAGTTGTGCCTGTATTAAGCTTTCTCAAAATATATTTTGCGAGAAAGAATAATTCAATTTCTTTAAAGGCTTTTTTAAGAACTTAAAACCAACTGATCGCCCTGGCCGGTTTGGTTCAGCGGTTAGAGCGTCGGCCTGCGGTCCAGAGAGACCCGGGTTCGGTTCCCGCTAAGGGCACGCACCTCGGTTGCAGTTTGTCCCCGGCCCTGGTTGGTTGTGCGGGTGGCAGCCACTCGATGTGTTCCTTTCACATCGATGTTTCTCTCTCTCTCTGTTCCTCTCTCTCCCTCCCACTCTATCTGTACAAAAAATGGAAAAATGTCCTCAGGTGAGGATAAAAACAAAACAAAACAAAACAAAACAAAAAAAACAAACCAACTGATCTACTAAACTTTTTTTTTTTTTTTTTTTACAATTTATTTCTTTTTATTGATCGATTTTGAGAGAGAGAGAAGGAAGGAAAAAGAGATCAATTTGTTGTTCCATTTGTTTTATTTAAAACAAATATTTTTTATCCTCACCCGAGGACATTTTTCTTCTTTTTTAAATCCTCACCTGAGGACATTTTTCCATTTTTTGTTCAGATAGAGTGGGAGAAAGAGAGAGAGAGAGAGAAACATCGATGTGAAAGGGACACATCGAGTGGTTGCCACCCGCACGACCCAATCAGGGCCGGGGACAAACTGCAACCGAGGTACATGCCATTAGAGGGAACCGAACCCAGGTCTCTCTGGACCGCAGGCCGATGCTCTAACCGCTGAGCAAAACTGGCCAGGGCCCGAAGACATTGCATTTATCTTCAGACAGAGCGGGAGAGAGAGAGAAAGAGGAAGAAAAAGAGAGAGAAACATCGATGTGAGAGAGACACATCGACTAGCTGCCACCCCAAGACCCCAACCAGGACTGGGGACAAACTGCAACTGAGGTACATGCCCTTAGCGGGAACCGAACCCAGGACTCTCTGGTCCGTGGGCCAATGCTCTGTTGAGCCAAATCGGCCAAGGCTGTTGTTCCATTTATTTATGCATTCATTGGTTCTTCTTGTATGTGCCTGAGCGGGGATCGAACCCACAATCCTGGCATATTGGAACGATGGTCCAACCAACTGTGTTACCAGGCTAGGACTAACAAGCTTTTAGAAAAGGAATTCACAATTATTTTACCTGGTGTATTTGTTCTTGGCTGAGTAACTTCAGTAGTACTATGAGTCAGAAGTTCTGGTCTATAAAAATACAGCTGATATTAGTAACAGAGCATTTAGGAATGCCTTAAAAGTCTTCCCCACACATCTACATTGTCATTGATTTTCAATATGGTTCATTCTGCCTTTTTGTGTAGTGAAAAATATCTTTCTGGTGACTCTGAATTCTTTTGAAAATAGAAAGACAGATTCAGGTGGGATCACCTGTATGTTCTCAAAGGCATTTTAAGCTTAAATGCATAAAACAGTCAGTCACCTTTCCCTCAACCAGCTCAATCTTCTGTTTCTAAACCTCAGATATACTATACCATAATACATATATACATAATACAGCTGGAAATATCTAGTTATGTTACCCTAAAGTTACCTTTCCCTTATACTGTTAGTCCCAACAAACACACACAAATGCAAAACCCCCAAACAGTAAGCAAGGATTAGAGTCTACTCCCACCACAACCCTTCTGTATTAAAGACAGGCCTTCCATTCACACTCCCTGATTCCAAAATTACCCATTCTGCTATCTTTTGAACCCAAGTCAAAGAAAGCATTTCTAAAATGCAAATCCAAATTATTTTAAGATTAATCAGCATTAACGGTATTTAATTACTCTACTAATTGTACAAGACACAAGGCCTTCCCTCCATGTGGCTACCTCAGTCTGCCTATCATGCTATGCCCGTAAGGCACTAAAACTCACTCCAGAATGCTGTCGTTATGTACATTTGATACCTCCCTGCCCCCCACCTGTATTATTTCCTTTATTTGAAACACCTTTTCTCCAATCTCTATGTACAACTAACCAATCCATACGATACCCCTTGTCTTCTCCCCCAAAGTGCATAGTGACACTTAACTGCATTGATGTCTGTAACAAGCCTTCCAAAGACAAGGCTCCTGTCATACCCAATTTTGTACAGCAGGTGACTGGTACTAAATAAACATTTGCTCAATAAATGAATCTAAATGTAACATCTTAGTTCTGAATCCTAGAATAAGTCCAACTGAGAGAGGCAAACAAAAGGTCCATTTTCATTAATCTTTAAAACATTAAATCTGTTTTTGCAGATTATAATCTTACCTTTTAATGACAAATTTAATTCGATTGCCCACTTGAATAATTTTTTCCAGCCTTGGGATCCCATACCACGAAGGACTTCTAAAAGGAATGTTTTCTGGTAATCCTTCCACGTAGAGATCGTTAGGATGTGCCTCAAACTTCTGGTAAGGGACAGCCTTGGCTTCAGTGCTCCCCAAGGCTTCAGCTTCACACACACACACACAAAAACAAGCAATTCAGGAGACTAAGTTTCTGCTGTAATCATATTTTGGTACAATCCAAAGCAATGTACACGTTAACTTTTTAAAAAGCCAAGTACGTTCTGGAAACATACATTAACTACAAAATAAACGAAACACAGCAAATGTAAGGGTAAAGGGCCACTGTCAAGGATGACTTGTGGTGGACTTAACATTTCCTGATTCTAAGACCATCTTAATAACACGAAGATCTTACGAAAATTTTTTCTGTATACTTTGGGAAGATATTAGAAAATAATGACACAATAAAGAACATAACTACTACTTTTTCAAATATTTGAAGACAAGACATCTGCAACTTTTGAGTGTAATCCTCCTCTTACTGGCTCTTGCAACTGTGAGATTAACTTATTGCAACTGTGCAATTACCTTCTTTACCCTTTAAACATCATGACTGTGCCATTTTACAAGAATGCAAAGAATTCATGAAATATGCCCTGGTTGATTTGGCTCAGTGGTTGGAACGTTGGCCTGCGGAACAGAGTTCCAGGTTCAGTTCCCAATAGGGGCACGTACAGAAAAACAAAAAGAATTCATGAAATAGGAAATAAAAAATAGTAAGTGGACTGGTTTAGATTAAAAAAGACATATCAACTAAAGTTAATGCATGAAATTTGTTCAGATCCACACTCAAAGCAAAAACTTTAAAGATACTTTCTGGATGAAAGAGGGAACTAAATGAAAGACCAGAATAAGAGTGGATACAAAGAAATAGTTAATCCTGTCATATGATAATGACATTGTGCTTATGGAAGAAACTGTCAACACTGTTCATGGATGCACACTAAATAAGTAAGATGACACAACACCTATGATTTTACTTATAATAGTCCTACAAAGGAAAAAAGAAGAAAATATAAAAGATAAAAAAATGTGGAAAAATCATAATGGTTGCCGAATATGAAAATGGGTGTATTTTTCTACTTTTGAACAGATGTAGAATTGAAATTTTAAAATGTAAAAAAACGAAAGGTCCAAATCCTGCTCTGAAACCACATCCAAACAGAGTTGTTTTAAAAATTTTTTTTTCTTTATTAATGTTAGAGAGAAAGGAAGGGAGAGGGAGAGAGAAACATCGATGAGAGAGAACATCGATTGGCTGCCTCTTGCATGCACCCCACCGGGGATTTGGCCCACAACCTGGGCATGTGCCCTGACTGGGAATTGAACTGGGACCTCTTGGTGCACGGGTCGACGCTCAACCACTGAGACACATGGGCTGGGCAAAACAGAGCTTTTTTAAAATTTTTATCCTCACCAGAGAACATTTTTCCATTTTTTGTTCAGATAGAGTGGGAGGGAGAGAGAGAGAGAGAGAGAAACATCGATGCGAAAGGGACACATCGAGTGGTTGCTACCCGCATGACCCAACCAGGGCTGGGGACAAACTGCAACCAAGGTACATGCCCTTTAGTGGGAACCAAACATCGGTCTCTCTGGACCACAGGCCGACGCTCTACCTGCTGAGCCAAACTGGCCAGGGCCAAAACAGAGTTTTAATAAAAGAGTCAAACAAAGTTCTGGTCAAGATGATGGCGTAGGTAAAAATGGTACTCCCCTCCTCCCATAACCACATCAAAACTACAACTAGCCCGACCAGTGTGGCTCAGTGGATTGAGCATCCTCCCTTGGACTGAGAGGTCCTGGTTTTTGCCCCGGTAAGGACGCATGCCTGGGTTGCAGGCTTGATCCCCAGTAGGGGACATGCAGGAAAACAGCCAATCTATGTTTCTCACATCGATATTTCTCTTTCCCCCTTCCTCTCTCTCTCAGTAAAAAATCAATAAAACATATTTAAAAATCAGGATATCTTAGCTATGAAGGTCCTCCCTAAGGAGCAAGGGGTCTCTGACCCATATCAGGCCCCCAGCTCAGGCTTCCAGTGCCAAGAAGAGAAGTCCCCGTAACTTCTGGCTGTAAAAACCAGTGGAGATTGAGGCTGAGGCTGCAGGAGCCCCAGGTAGTTTCTTATAAAGGACCTTACTATGACCCCCTCCCTCCAGGCTCTAGCATGGGAAGGCAGTTTGAAAGGTACCAGAGACATATGGGGAAGAACTGAGTTGTCTGGCATCCAAGCGAGAGCTAGAGAGGCAGCTTTCAACCGGACAGACGTGCTGGTGGAGGCCATTGTTTTTTTGGTGAGCCCTTCCCCCACAGGGCAGGCAGAGTGACACCATATCTGGGACTCCAGCAACCTGGCTCACACTGTTTGCCCCACCCTGGTGATTCCTGGAGACCCTGCCCCATCCAACTTTTAGGCCTACCCATGGTGTTTCCAGAGGCTTTACCATAGGACTGGCCTGTCTTGCCTCCTGCTTCAGATTTTCCTAAATTCTCTCAAACAGCATCTTGCCTCAGTGAGCCCCATACCTCTAGCTAACTGGCCCCAGGCGTGGCAATAGAAACAGCCAGCCTTGGTTCACAGCTTGGCTTTGTAGCTATCTGCTGATTGCTTTGTAGCTTATACCTGATGGTCAAAGGTAGAACACAGGCCGTGGCTGACCTTGCCCCAGAGCCAGCACACCCAGTGGACAGCTTCAGACCACATCACAACGCCACCACCCAACCACCTTCACAAGTGACACAGTCAAGGAGTGGACTCAGTGGGTACCAGAGCCCTGCTGAAGTAAGTCTTGCTCTGTGTGGGGGGGCCCCTGCACAGCTGATCCTCCAAGGCAATCAGAGGCCAGTGGTTAGTGGGCACAGCCAGTCCTTGCAACTGATCAGCCTGAGTAAATCCCTCCCATTGACATGCCAACAGCAATCAAGACTCAATTACAACAGAAGGGTGGACAGTCCACACGAGGGGTGTACCTCAAGGGCCCAGCTGGGGTGACCAGAGAGGCTGTGCCATAGGACTCTAGAGGACACCTATTACAATAGGTGATTCTACGAAGCCTAGGAGTAGTAGCAACTCTGCCTAATACACAGAAACAAACACAAGGAGGCAGCCAAAATGAGGAGACAAGAAAACATGTCCCAAATGAAAGAACAGAACAAAACTCCAGGAAAAGAACTAAACAAAACGAAGATAAGCAATCTAACAGATGCACAGTTCAAAACATTGGTTATAAGGACACTCAATAAACTTGGTGAAAACCTCAAGAGCATAAAAAAGGACCAGTCAGAAATGAAGGCGGCACTAACTGAAATAAAGAATAATTTACAGGGAATCAATAGTAGAGTAGGTGAAGCCAAGAAGCAACCCATCGATTTGGAATATAAGAAGCAAAAATAACACCCAATTGGAACAAAGAATCCCCCAAAATGAGGATAGTGTAAGAAGCCTCTGAGACAACTTCAAGCGTACCAACATGTGCATAATGAGGGTGCCAGAGGAGGAGAGAGCAAGAAATTGAAAACCTATTTCAAAAAATAATGACAGAAAACTTCCTTAACTTGGTGAAGGAAATAGACATACAAGTCCAGGAAGCGCAGAAGAGTCTCAAACAAGATGAACCCAAAGAGATCCACACCAAGACACATCATCATCAAAATGCAAAAGTTAAAGACAAAGCCCTGGCCGGTTTGACTCAGAGGTTAGAGCATTGGCCTGCAGTCCAGAGAGACCTGGGTTCGGTTCCCGCTAAGGGCACGTACCTCGGTTGCAGTTTGTTCCCAGCCCTGGTTGGGTCGTGTGGGTGGCAGCAATTCGATGTGTCCCTTTCATGTTGATGTTTCTGTCTCTCTCTCTCTCCTTCCCACTGTATCTGAACAAAATATGGAAAAATGTCCTTGGGTGAGGAAATAAATAAATAAATAAATAAATAAATGAATGAATGAATGAATGAATGAATGAATGAATGTCAAAGAGAGAAGCCTGGCCGGTGTGGCTCAGTGGATGAGCGTCAATCCATGCACCAAGAGGTTGCTGGTTAGATTCCTGGTCAGGGCACATGCCCAGGTTGTGGGCCCAACCCCCCAGGGGCCAATCGATGTTCTTTCTCATCGATGTTTCTGTCTCTGTTTCCCCTCTCCAAAAGCAATAAAGAAAATAAATAAATAAAGACAAAGAGAGTAGCTTAAAAGCAGCAAGAGAAATCAGTTCCCTATAAGGGAGCTCCCATAAGAATGTCATCTAATTTCTCAAAAGAAACTTTGCAGACAAGAAAGAAGTGGCAAGAGATATTCAAAGTGATGAAAAACAACGACCTAAAACCAAGATTACTCTATCCTGCAAAGCAATCATTTAGAATCAGTGGATATATAAAAAGTTTCCCAGACAAGAGAAAGTTAAAGGAGTTCACCACCACCAAACCAGTATTATATGAAATGTTGACAGGTCTTCTTGAAGAAGAAAAAAAATATGAACAAGAAAATGGCAATAAATAAGTATCTATCAACAATTGAATCTACAAACAAAATGACGAAGCAGAACACAAACAGACTCATAGATAAATAGAACGTTTTGTTGGTTGCCGGATGGGAGAGGGCTGGGGGGCTGGGTGAAAAACATGAAGGAATTAAGAAGTACAAACTGGTTGGTAGACTGAGGAACCTCAAAGGGAAGGTGGGTGGTAGGACAGGAAGAGATAAACCAAAGAACTTCTATGCATATATGTATAACCAATGGACACAGACAGTAGTATGGGGAAGGCAGGAGGGGGTGGAAGAGGGGAGGATGGCATCAATGGGGGGGGGGGGGGGGAAGAGGACAGCTGTAATATATTCAACAATAAAGATAAGTTTAGAAAAGAAAAAAAAAAGTTTTTAAAAAATTATTTAAAAAAAGAGTCAAACCCTGGCCATTTAGCTCAATGGTTAGAGCGTCGGTCCGCAGACCAATGAGTCCTGGGTTCAATTACGGTCAAGGGCACATACCTTGGTTGCTGTTCATCCCCAGAACTGGTGGGGTCGTACAGGAGGCAACCTGCAGATGTGGCTCTATCACATCAATGTTTCTCTCTCTATCCCCTCTCTCCCTCCCTCATATGATAATTAGTAGAAAAATAGCCTCATGTGAAGGAAAAAAAAAAAAAGAGTGAAACAATTTACACAATATCAGCATATACAGGTTTCCCTTGGTATTCTGTATGGTATTTTTAAATATTCTACAATATGATGGTTTAACTGTGTTATCCTGAAAAATTAATTTGCACCCTGGCCGGTTTGGCTCAGCGGTTGGAGCATTGGCCAGCAGTCTGGAGAGACCCGGGTTCAGTTCTCACTAGGGGTGCATACCTCGGTTGCAGTTTGTCCCCAGGCCTGGTTGGGTCGTGTGGGTGGCAACCACTTGATGTGTCCCTTTCACGTCGATGTTTCTCTCTCTCTCTTTCCCTCCTACTCTATCTGAACAAAATGTCAAAAAACGTCCTCGGGTGAGGATTAAAAAAATAAAAATTTAAAAAATTTAAAAAGTAAATAAAATATAAAAAAAAAATTAATTTGCAATTCTTTGATTCTTAGATTGACTTTTCTCTCAAATTTAAAGGCCTTCCATCTGAAATTGTTGCCTTCACTTCACCAGCATCAAATCTGAAGAGCCCAAGTAAAAGATCTCTTTGATATATATAAGAAATGTATATTTGAAAAACCACATACAATGTAATGAAGATCATAGCTATTAAAAGAAACATTCCCTTTAAAAAACATGGTCATCTTGGTTGGTTTGCCCAGAGGTTGGAGCACTGGCATGCGGAACAAAGGGTCACAGAGTAAATTCCTGGGCATGGTTGGGGTTGTGGGAGAGACAACCAATTGATGTGTCTCTCTCACATGGATGTTTCTCTCTCCCTTCCTCCCTCTCTCCTTCCCACTCTGCCTGGAAATCAATGGAAAAAATACCTTGGGTGAGAATTACAAAAAAAAAAAGTCTTAGAAATACAGTTTTTTTTGTGTGTGTTCTTTTTTAATGTTTTTATTGTCTGGCTGGTGTGGCTTAGTGGTTGGGCGTCAACGCATGTACCAAGAGGTCAACCTGGTTAGGGCACATGCCCAGGTTTCGGGCCCAATCCCCAGCAAGGGGCATGCAGAAGGCAGCCAATCAATGTTCTCTCTCATCAATGTTTCTATCCCTCTCCCTCTCCCTTCCTCTCTCTCTAAAATCAATAAAGAAAAAAAATTTTTGTAATGTTTTTATTGATTTTTTTTTAGAGAGAAAGGAAGGGAGATAGAAACATCAAGATGAGAGAACAATATCAATAGGCTGCCTCCTGCATGCCCCCTACTGGGGATTGAGCCCACAACTCTGGCATGTGCCTTGACCAGGAATCAAACCAGGACCACTCAGTCCATGAGATGACACTCAATCCACTGAGCAACACCAGCTGGGCAATATAGTTTTTAAAGTGGTGAAGATATTTTTATTTATTGTTCATCAGCTGATTTTGATAGAGTAAGAGGAGATACATTATCACTAAGATTCTATATTTGTGTTGGGTAATTAGGATATTGAAGAGGAAGGAAATATTCTAAAGATTTTTTTTTTTTTTTTTTTAATCCTCACCGGAGGACATTTTTCCATTTTTTGTTCAGGTAGAGTGGGAGGGAGAGAGAGAGAAACATCGATGTGAAAGGAACACATCGAGTGGCTGCCACCCGCACAACCGACCAGGGCTGGGGACAAACTGCAACCGAGGCTCGCGCCCTTAGCGGGAACCGAACCCGGGTCTCTCAGGACCGCAGGCCGACGCTCTAACCGCTGAGCCAAACCGGCCAGGGCTGAAGATTTTTTGATGCATAAAATTCTCAGGGAGTCCTGTCTCGCGTTTGATTCTAGTCAAGGTCACAGGTTCAATCCCTGGCCCTGGTTGGGGTTGTGGAGGAAGCAACCAATTGATGTGTCTCTCTCACTTCTCTCTCCCATCATCCCTTCCTTCCACTCTATCAAAAAAATCTATGGAAAATATCCTCAGTGAGGATTAACCATAAAAAATTTTTTTCTCAGGGAGTTAAATAGTATAATGAGCTCAGCTAGTGTGGCTCAGTGGATTGAGCTTCATCCAATAGACTTGAGAGGTCCCAGTTCGATTACTAGTCAGGGCACATGCCCAGGTTTCAGGCTCAATCCCCAGTAGGGCACATGCAGGAGGGAGCTGTTTGATGTTTCTTTCTCACATCAATGTCTCTCTCTTTAAAAAAATCAACTGAAGCCCTGGCCAGTTTGGCTCAGCGGTTAGAGCGTCAGCCTGCGGTCCGGAGAGACCCAGGTTCAGTTCCCGCTAAGGGCACGTACTTCGGTTGCAGTTTGTCCCCAGCCCTGGTTGGTCGTGCGGGTGGCAGCCACTCGATGTGTCCCTTCACGTCGATGTTTCTCACTCTCTCTCCCTCCCATTCTATCTGTACAAAAAATGGAAAAATATCCTCGGGTGAGGATAAAAAAAAAAATCAATTGAAGAAAACAGTATAACGAGTAAAAGGCAAGTACATGGATTCTGCAAACACCACATAATTAGTGACCTCAGTTTGCAGCTGCCATTTGAGTTGCACCTAAAAATTGGTTTATCGCGACTTTGAGGCCCAGTGCCATGCACCCCTCTTGGTAACCACAGGACAAACAAGAATCCCCACCCAGGAGACTTGGCTTTTTTTTGTGGTGAAACTCAAATGGTTTATTTCATAAAAGAAGGAGAACCACCGCGGTGCTTGGGAGTCTCTGTCCTAACCATACACACTGCTCTCCATTGCTGTCTTCCATGCCCATGATAGCTGCAGTTCTTCTGTGCTTCGGTCTTTTCAGTGTTATAATTTAGTGAGGCACAATGTATGCTATGTGATGGAAAGGCTTTAAAGACACTGACCCATTCAGTAAATATTTGTTGATCACCTGACCAAGCACCAAGGACAGTTCTACCAGTAAACAAGAGACAGGATCAAGGCAGTCATAGCACTGTTTTATAGTAAGAGGAAACAGACAACCATTAGTGTGCTTCGAGGAAAATGAAATCGTGATGCACGTATAGCATGATTAGTGGTTTATCCTAGACGGATACTCAGTGAAGACCTCTTCAGTGTGGCTACATTTAAATTGAGATATAGCCCGGCCGGTGCGGCTCAGTGGATTGAGCTACGTCCCATGGACTAAGAGGTACCCAGGGTCAGGACACATGCCCGGGTTGTGGGCTCAATTCCCAGTAGGAGGCATGCAGGAGGCAGCCGATTGATGTTTCTCTCTCTCTCACACTAACGTTTCTATCTCTTTCTCCCTTCCTTTCTCTCTAAAAAATAAGTAAAAACATATTTTTAAAAAATTTTTAATTGAGATGTAAATAAAAAGGATAGTCACTAAAAGACCTGATGTAAAAGCATTCCAGAAATAACACTAACAGTGCAACAGTCCCAAGGATGGTATGACCTTGGAAAAACAGAAAACAAGTAGATGGTCATTACAGCTGGTATGAACTGAGCAAGTGGGATGGGGAATGAGGAAACATTAAAGGAAAGGCACAATGGCCACAATCAAGGACTGTGGAGTTTACTCCAAGTACAAAGGGAAGCCAAAGAGTTTATCAACAGGAAAGTGAGATGCTCGGTTTTGTTTTTTAATGAGATTAAAACTTGACCGCTTTGTGGCATTTTCTTTGAGTATGGTGATAGATCTCAATGAAGTAGAAAAGGGTATGGATTTGGTGTATATTTTAAATGTAGAGTTAGCAAGAGGTCTTGTGAAAATTTTTGAAAATCAAGAATAAATCCTAGAGAGTGTGGCTCGGACAGCTGGGTAAAGTGTGTGGTGCCCCGGGGTAGAGACTGCGAAAGGACATGTTGCAGAGGGAAATCGGGGTATTCAGAACGCGTGAAGTGTGAACGGGAACCAAACAGGTAGGTGAATATAAAAGTCTCGTGGTAAGGGAAGTTTTTAGGGCTAGGAACTTAATTTGAAAGTCATCAGAATATAGACAATATATTAGTGTTAAAATACGAGGTGAAGTGTGATTATTTTGAAGAAAACCTAGCAAGAAAAGAGAAAGAGGGCTCAGGATTGAGCTAGAGAACCACTCCCAAAACTTAAAGACGGAACAAAATGGAGGTGCCATCAAAAGAATAAAAATGACAGCCAATGAGAAAGAAAAAAAATCAAGAGTCAACAAGGTTCAAAATATCCAACTAAAATAGTTTTAAGAAAACAACAACAACTATGTTGCTTGGCCTGTGTGGGTCAATACATTGAGTGTCATCCCATGGACTGGGAGGTCCTGGTTTGATTCCTGGTCACGGCACATGCCTGGGTTTCAGGACTGATTCCCAGTATGGGGTGTGCAGGAGGCAACCTATTGATATTACACTCTCACATCGATGTTTCTCTCTCTCTCTTCTTTCCTCCCTCTCTAAAAAAAAAAAAAAAAAATCAATAAAAACATATTTAAAAAAACAACTATGTTGAATGTTGCTAAGAAGTAGGATAAAACAGGGGAGAGAGTGACTTTTACAAAACGTGTTGCAATGATAAACCAAATCTAAGTTTAAGTGTGTAGGGATATAAGCACAGCAAGCACAACAAACAAGATAACCACATCTTACATTTTCTGATAACCACCAGGGTGCCACATAGCACTCCAGTGATACCCTGCCACTGACTGTCTCCTTCATTCCAGAGAAACAAAATACATATTGTTAAAAGATCCCAAGATAAAATGATTCCAAAACTGTGAAAACCCCTATGCTGAATAACCTATACTGTATAAAAATATTCAACAGTAGCCCGGCCAATGTGGCTCAGTGGCTAAGCATCGACCCATGGCACCAAGAGGTCGCTGGTTTGATTCCCTGTCAGGGCACATGCTCAGGTTGTGGGTCCGATCCCCAATGGGAGGCGTGCAGGAGGCGGCCAATCGATGTTCTCTCTCATTGATGCTTCTCTCTCTCTCTCCCCCTCCCTCCCTCTCTTACATCAATAAAAAAAAATTATTTTAAAACAGAAAAATTCAACAGTAAAAAGTATCTGGGGGTTCCTTACACTATTCTCTCCCCTTCTATACGGGTTTAAAACTTTTCATAATAAATATATATTTGGAAACAACAGAGGAAAACTGGAATTAGTCATATTCATTGTATTTACTTTCTTAAAAGCAAAGTTTTTAAATTTATCTTTATTGTTCAAAGTATTACTGATGTCCCCGTTTTTCCCCAAAAAACCCCCTCCTCCCCACTCTCACCTTCCCCTCTGTCCGTTTCACCACACTATGGTTGTGTCCATCGGTTATGCATATATGCAAATTGTTCCGTAACATACTTTAGTTGGGGGAAAATACTACTTACCAAATTTTTTGCAGAAAAGCTGATCTACCATCTTTCGTAATTTAGTGATTCTGGCATACCACTCTTCCTTTACTGTAAGAATAACAAATATACAGATTTCCTATATATGATGGAATTAATATATTACAATTATGAAACAGGCAGTATTATTTTTCTATTCTGACTAAAATTATTCCTAAGATTTCAGAATGTACTTATTAACTAACAATGCTAACACTGAACAAAAAGAGCAAGAATAAAACAATGACAAAATGAAAATTGATAATTTAACAGTAATTTTACATGGGTACTCTAAAGTGTCATAATTAAAGCAGAAAACAGCACAATTTGGTTTACTCGAGAATAGCCAGCAGGAGATTTGCAATGATAAATTTAGGCATTTAAGACTACTGGCAATCATTCCATTACACAAACTCTAAATGATGCTAATTCTTTTTTTCCTCCCCTTTATTGATTTTTCCCCCCTTCTTTATTGATTTGAGAGAGAGAGGCAGGGGGAGAAGGGGGACAGAGAAAGAAAAATATAGAGGGAAAGAAATGTGCCCTGACCAGGGATCAAACCTGAAACCTTGGCATATCAGGATGATGCTCTAACCAACTGAGCTACCTGGCCAGGGCTCAAATTCTGTTTTATATACCCACCCCATTCGACTCCAGAGAAATAGCAACCAAGTGAACAAATCATGATTATATTTCTTTCAAAGTACATCTAACAAACAAATGATGATACTACCAGTTATATGCTTTAAGTATATCCTTTTTAAGTATATTCTGGGTATAATGATGACTGAATATTTAATATAGACTTGAGTATTAAATTATTCAATACTTTATGACAGATAATGTTTGCATCTCAAAAGTAGAACAGACATGCTTCTTTTAGTATTCTCAAAAATATGATGCTGATTTGTACTTATTCATAATGGGTTATTAAGAAGTATTAAATAATACTTTAATGTTATGTATATTTCTTCTTCTTCTTTTTTTTGTTAATCCTTACCCAAGGATATTTTTTCATTGATTCCCAGAGAGTAGGACAGAGGGAGGGAAGGAAGAAGAAAGGGAGGGAGAGAAGGAAGAGAGGGAGGGAGTGAAGGAGGGAGGGAGAGGAAAAGAGACAGAAACATGGACTGGGGGGGAGGGGGTCGAATATGCAACCCAGGTATGTGCCCTTGAGCGGAATCGAACTTGAGACCCTTCAGTCCACAGGCAAATGCTCTAACCGCTCAGCCAACTGGCCAGGGCGACATTGTGTTATTTCTTTTTTTTTTTTTTTTGATATTTTGTTCAGATAGAGTGGGAGGGACAGAGAGAGAGAGAAACATCGACGTGAAAGGGACACATCGAGTGGCTGCCACCCGCACGACCAACCAGGGCCGGGGACACACTGCAACCGAGGTACGTGCCCTTAGTGGGAACCGAACCCGGGTCTCTCTGGACCGCAGGCCAACGCTCCAACCGCTGAGCCAAACCGGCCAGGGCCATTGTGTTATTTCTTAAACATAATGTTCTGATTTGACAGAAGACTGGAGACCTACCTCCTGAAGCTGGTTTATCAAGCTGTAAATCTTCACGTGTTGAATTCAGAAGTTCATGTCTGCAAGGTGAGAAATAGTACTAAATATTCATAAGGTAATATCAAGCAAAAGTAGTAAGTAGTACTTATTTAATATTGTCATCAAGACTGGTTTAAAAAGAAAAGACAGCCCAGCCAGTGTGGCTCAGTGGATTGAGCTTCATCTCATGAACTGAGAGGTCCAGGTTTGATTCCCATACAGGGCACATGCCCAGGTTTGTGGGCTCAATGACCAGGTTTGTGGGCTTGATCCCCAGTGGGGGGCATGCAGGAGGCAGCTCATCAATGTTTCTATCTCTCTCTCCCTCTCTCTAAAAAAACCAATAAAATATATTTAAAATATTACAAAAATAAATAAAAAGAGCCCTGGCCAGTTTTTCTCAGTGGTTAGAGTGTCGGCACGCAGACCAGAGAGTCCCGAGTTCGGTTCCCGCTAAGAGCATGTACCTTGGTTGCAGTTTGTCCCTGGCCCCAGTTGGGGTTGTGTGGGTGGCAACCAGTCGATGTGTCTCTCACATCGATGTTTCTTGTTCTCTCTTCTCCCCTCTCTCCCTCCTGCTCTACCTGAAGATAAATGCAAAAAATGTCCTCGGGTGAGGATAAAAAAATTAAATAAATAAATAAATAGAAAAGACAATCTGAACGCCTGTGTACAATTAAATCCTAATGTCCTGAAATTTCCTCAGAGTAATAAATGTAAATGATAATTATAAATTGTTTCATAAGATGCTTCACAGAGCCTGTATCCTCACAGGAAAAGAGTTAACTTTGCAACCCAAAGGTATTTCATAAAAGCATAACACCAAAGTAAACAAACTATGAAAAAAATTTTTTTTTGGTACATGCCCCAAGCAGGAACTGAACCCGGGACTCTCTGGTCCACAGGCCATTGCTACAACTGCTGAGTTAAACTGGCCTGGGCAAACTATAAAAATTTTTAATGAGATCCTTTAATTTTATATTTCACCAAGACTACCTTACTTCAACATATCTATAAATTGGTGAAAAGAATTCTAAAAATATGTCAATACTAACATATGCAGGACAATATAGTTACTTTTTAAATTTTTTCCTAATACACTAATGGCCCATAAAACTTAATCGCAAGATGATATAATTTTCAGTCTAACTTTCATACCACATATTACTCTATTTTGTTGTAATGGCCTAAAGTAAGTAGGGGTGGAGAGAGCAAAGACAAGCATAACCATGCCTATATAAACAATCCCCAAAATGATGAAAACTAATATAGAATTAAGTAAATGATATACATAATATTGGATCAATATTAGTGAGCTATGAAATAAAATATGTGCTAATTCTATAAAATCACCCGTCTAAATAAACAAAACAGTTTCTGTTTATTAACTAACCACGCTAACCTTTAGGGAAAAGGCTTTACAAAGTCCTTTTCAAATGTGGAAGATGGTTTCCTATAAATGAGTATACGGAAAGGCCTTGAAACAGGATATGCATAGCATAAAGGACTTTGTGATGAGCTTACATAAACATTTAAACATTCAGTGTTTTACATGCTTTAATATAAACAAAACCTGTTATGTTTTGTTATGCAAAACGTGGGCTTTTTAAAAATTTTCCTTTATTGATTTTAGAGAGAGAGGAAGTGAGAGGGAGAGAGATAGAACATGGACTGGCCGCCTCCTGCATGCCCCTCAGTATGGATTTGGCCCATAACCTGGGCATGTGTCCTGACTTGGAATCGAACCTGCGACCTTTTGGTGCATGGGTCGCGACACAGGCTGGACACAAAAGAGTTCTTAAAACAGTAAACTTAATACATCAACGCGTAGGTAGGAGGGTGATTCTTGTTTATGGCTCTAGGCTAGTGTCAGGGTTTTAGAATAAGCCATTTTTTTACCATTCAATTTCTTTTCTTTTTTTTTTATCCTCACCCGAGGACATTTTTTTCCATTTTTTGTTCAGATAAAGTGGGAGGGAGAGATAGAGAAACATCGATGTAAAAGGGACACATCGAGTGGCTGCCACCAGCACGACCCAACCAGGGCCGGGGACAAACTGCAACCGAGGTACGTGCCCTTAGCGGGAACCAAACCCAGGTCTCTCAGGACCACAGGCTGACACTCTAACCACTGAGCCAAACCGGCCAGGGCTCTTTTCTTTTTTTAATCCTCACCAAGGATATTTTTTTATCTTCAGACAGACTGGGAGGAGGAGAGAGGGAGAGAAAAGGAGATAGAGAGAAATAACTATGTGAGAGGGACACATCAAGTGGTTGCCTCCTGCATGACCCCAATCAGGGCCGGGGATGAATCACAACCGAGGTACATGTCCTTGACCAGAATCGAACCCGCGACTCACTGGTCCGAGTGCCGATGCTCTAACCACTGGGCAAAACTGGCCATGGTACCATTCAATTTCATAAGAGACTATTAAATCTTTAAATCACAATTTATTGAGGGGAAAAATCTGTTAGCAAGTTCCTCTCTATGAATGACCTGGTTTTATTCTCTAGAACCAAATGATCCTTTCCCCTTTATTTTTACTTTATGAAGTGACTCATTTTTTATACTTTCCTTCTTTTTACACTTTAAGTCAGATGTTACTAGATGAGGACTCAGTATCCTTTCTTGGGTCTCATCTACACAATCTTTTTTACATTTACAAGACTACCAACGCTCACCCTGGCCAGTGTGGCTCTCATTTGGCTGGGCAATGTCTTGTGCACCAAAAGGTTGCTGATTTGATTCCTAGTCAGGGCACATGCCCAGGTTGTGGGCTCAATCCCCAGTAGAGGGTGTGCAGGAAGCAGCAGACAGATGCTTCTCTCTCACATTAATGTTTCCCTGACGTCCTTTCCCTCTCTAAAAATCAATAATAATAATAATAATAATAATAATAATAATAATAATAAAACTAACAATCCTCTAGCCCTGTCACTGAAAACTTGAGTTTAAAAATTACATTTTATCATTTCCTAGACAACTATTCTCCAATTGTTCCCTTTTACAAATATATCTAGTACCCTTTTCATAGACATAGTAGGAAATTTCCATATATTTGCATTGCAGAAATATGTTGATAAATACCCTCTTAGTTTTTTTTTAATCCTCACTCAGGGACATTTTTCCATTTTTTTATTCAGATAGAGTGGTAGGAAGAGAGAGAAAGAGAGAAACATCAATGTGAAAAGGACACATCGAGTGGCTGCCACCTGCACGACCAACCAGGGCCAGGGACACACTGTAACCGAGGTACGTGCCCTTAGCGGGAACTGAACCTGGGTCTCTCTTGACCGTAGGCCAACACTCTGCTGAGCTAAACCGGCCAGGGCACCCTCTTAGTTTTTTAAACTTTTTACTGTAATCTTTTTGTTGCTGTTGTTAATCCTTACCAGGGGATAATTTTCCATGGATTTTTAGATAGAGTGGCATTGCAGGACCATGACGGGTCAGGGATCAAACCTGCAACCAGGTATGTGCCTTTGACAGGGAATTGAACCCAAGACCCCTTGGTTTTGCAGTCCAATGCCCTAACCGCTGAGCCAAACTGGCCAGGGCCTTTTAGTGTAATCCTAATAGAGTAGAAAATTAAAAAATGTGTGATGTGGCTGCCTTGTTTTTTTTTTAAATCTGTACCCAAGGAGGGAATTTTTCCACTGATTTTCAGATAGAGTGGGCGGAAGGGGGAGAGTGAGAGTGAGAGCGAGAGCGAGAGCGAGAGAGAGAGAGAGAGAGAGAGAGAGGAGGGAGAGGAAGAGAGAAAAAGAGAGAGAGAGAGAAAGAGATGTGAGAGAGGCACATCAATTGGTTGCCTCCCTCGAGACCCCAATCAGGGATAGGGACTGAATGACAACCAAGGTATGTGCCCTTGACCAGAGTCAAACCTTCAAATCTTTGGTCTGCAGGCTGACACTCTAATTGCTGAGCCAAACCAGCCAGGGCATGGCTGCCATTTTTAAATGGAAACATTTACACTTCCAATTCAACAGCTACACTTATTTTTTTTTTTTTTAATCCTCACCCGAGGATATGTGTATTGATTTTATAGAGAGAGGAAAGGGATGAGAGAGAGAGTGAGTGAGAGAAACATTGATCAACTGTCTCCTGTATGTGCCTTAACAGGGGCATAGAACCCACAATCTAGGTATGTTCCTAGAGTGGGAACTGAATCCGAAATCTTTTGGTGTACAGAACAACACTCCAAGCTACTGAGACACCTGGCCAGGGCTGCACTAATTTTTTTTTAAAGCTACTTGCTACACCCTTTATGTCAATTCTAACAAATTTATAGCATCCTACTATCTTAGTTTTTCTTTCCATTCTTACTTTATTTTTAATCTTTAATTTACGTGTATTTCCACAAATGCTTAAAAAAATTCAGACCCAAAGACAAAACAGTAATACTGTATTACTGTATTACTACTTTCTTTAGCATATTTCGCAGAAAACTAGATAAGAAAATGACAGTTGTATGCAAGTATGGGCAGGTATTCATGTTCCAAAAGCCAGCTCTGGCATGACTGACATAGACCCACTGACAAGTGGAAAATAAAACAGTAGATAATAAATATTAAAACCTGGTTAATGAATATTTGAAAACAATATAAAATAACACACTAATCATGAACAAAGAGTACAAGAGTCTTACTTCTTAATCACAAAACGAATCCTTTCTTTTGCAAGTAATATCCTCTCAAGGCGAGGAATTCCATAAGTAGATGGCCTTCTAAAAGGAATTCCTTCTGGAAGTCCTTCTACATAAAGATCTTCAACATGTGACTGGAAAAGAGGGTACGGGATCGTCACAGGACCTTTGGCTTTTATAGCTTGAGCTTTAAGGATAAAAAGAGAAAGAGAAAAATCATTAAATGACAAGGATCAAGCACAAAATAGCTGAATATGTACTGCTCTGCAATTTTTATAGCTTAATCTTTACTTGTGTTTATTATAATTGAACCAGAAGAAAATAGTACAGAAGAACTAAAAGGAAAAGAACACCTAAAATGCCAATGCTCTATTTAATCAAATATGCAATGAACTACTGTATACTTTGAAGTAATGTAGACATAGCCAGACTTTCTCTTGAAATCTGAACCACAAATAAACCCAGAAAAACATACCAGTTAATATCAACTAATGTATACAGTATGTAATTAAAGAAAATTAGTATTTTTTTTTTTAACCTCACCCGAGGACACTTTTGCATTCATCTTGAGATAGAGCAGGAGGAAGAGAGAGAGAGAGAGAAACATTAATGCGAGAGAGACACACTGAGTGGTTGCCACCCACACAACCCCAACTGGGGCTGGGGACAACCCGCAACTGAGGCACATGTCCTTAGCGGGAACCGAACCGGGGCCTCTCTGGTCCATGGGCCGAAGCTCTAACCGCTGAGTCAAACCGGCCAAGGCAAGAGAATTAATATTTTTTAAACATTTAAAATGTTAGTGTAAAAGGATTTTCTTTTTTAAAACTGAAGCAGAAGATTTAACTAAAAATTCTGCTAGATTTATTTACCCAAGAGGAAAATAATGCAACAGCTACAAAGAAGTCAAAAGCCTGGGGAGTGTTTAGAATCAAATATACTCAATAATATAAAATTTTGTATGCTGACAAATAGTTACTAGACTTATGGTGATGGATCACTTCGTAAGGTATAAATGTCAATTCATTATGGTGTACACCAAAACTAAAATAAAAATGTATGTCAACTATACTTTATTAAAAAAAAATTTTTTTTTTCTTTATTGATTTTAGAGAGAGAAGGGAGAGAGAGATAGAAACATCAATGAGAGAGAACATTGACTGGCTGCCTCCTGCATGTCCCCAACTGGGGTTTTGGCCCACAACCTGGGCATGTGCCCTAACCAGGAATCCAACTGGCGACCTCTTGGTGCATGGGTTGACATTCAACCACTGAGCCACACTGGCTGAGCTGTCAACTATACTTCAATTAAAAAAAGAATAAACTGCCCTGGCCGGTTTGGCTCAGTGGTTAGAGCATCAGCCTGCGGTCCAGAGAGACCCGGGTTCGGTTCCCGCTAAGGGCATGTACCTCGGTTGCAGTTTGTCCCCGGCCCTGGATGGTCATGCGGGTGGCAGCCACTCGATGTGTCCCTTTCGCATCGATGTTTCTCTCTCTCTCTTCCTCTCTCTCCCTCCCAACTCTATCTGTACAAAAAATGGAAAAATGTCCTCGGGTGAGGATAAAAAAAAAAAAAGAATAAACTGCCCAGCCACTATAGCTCAGTGGTTAAGCATCATCCCATGCACCAAGAGGTCTCTGTGGATTCTATTCTGTCAGGGCACCGGCCTGGGTTGCAGGCTCGATCCCCAATAGGTGGCGTGCAGATTGATGGTTCTCTCACCTGGATGTTTCTATCTCTTTTTCCTTCTCCCTTCCTCTTTCTAAAAATAAAAATATATATATTGAAAAAAAAAAAAAAAGAATGAACTATAATGCGTAAGAGTTGATTTTATTAAAAAAATTATAAAGGGTCAGTTTTTCTGAATAAGTGACATTTAAATATCACTATGTATTAAATATGTTTTTATAGATGACAATGGAACTGAGTTGCCTTCCTCTCACCAAACTCTCCATTGAAATGCAGACTTTTGAGAGGTAAAATGATATGATGCCTGGGACACTGGAGTTTTAAAATATTCTTGCATCAAAAAGAAATGGTTCTGGCCTGTATGGCTCAGTTGGTTGAGTATCGTCCCATGTATCACACTTTCAATTCCCGGTCAGGGCATATGCCCCAGGTTGCGGGCTAGAATCCTAGTAGGGGGCAAACAGGAGGGCAGCCAATTGATGTTACTCTCTTATCAGTGTTTCCCTCTCTCCCCCTCTCCCTTCTTCTCTCTAAAAATCAATAAAAACTATTTTTTTAAAAAGAAATGGGACAGAAGAAGAAAGAAAATACTGTAAAATGTTGAAGTTTTTGAACTTGAGCAACGGATATGAGTCTTTGATTCTTTACTTTTGTTTTTATTTGGAAATTTTTATGATAAAAAGGTATTCAGTATCAATTATGTTCAACTATAACAAGCACATTTATACTTAGTATTAAAATTTTCACAAGGCCTTTGTCACTAATTAAAGCAATCCCAAGTTTTCTATGACTAGACATATACCATACACATTCCATTATTCTTTCAAACATTTCTATTTCATTTAAATCACAGACTAGTTACCTAAAATACTTTCTAAGTTGAAAGAAAAGCAGAGGTGCTATTGACAGGGCCAAAAAGGTCCCAAAGCAAAAATGATTCCTATGTATTCCCCTCAACCTCTCCTACCTCAGAAATTCCCATCAGAACAGCTCCACATTGTTGCTGGCATTTTATGTAAAAGTCTATTTGCTAAACATTACTATTTGTACTGAAGTCCTTGGTTGCAGTTTGTCCCCGGCCCTGGTTGGTCGTGCAGGTGGCAGCTACTCGATGTGTCCCTTTCACACCGATGTTTCTCTCTCTCTCTCTCTCGCTCTCTCTCTCTCTCTCTCTCCCTCCCACTCTACCTGAACAAAAAAAGTGGAAAAAATGTCCTCGGGTGAGGATAAAAAAAAATATATATATATATGTGTGTGTACTGAAGTTTCAAGTATATCATATTACACATTAATAATGAGTTAGATTTGCCCAGCCGGTGTGGCTCAGTGCTTGGGCGTCAACCCATGCACTAAGAGGCTGCCAGTTCAATTCCTGGTCAGGGTACATGCCCGTTTGTGGGCCAAATCCCCACTGGGGGCATGCAGGAGGTGGTTAATCGATGTTCTCTTTCATTAATGTTTCTCTCTCTCTCTCCCTTCCTCTCTCTAAAATCAATAAAGAAAAAATATTAAAAACAAAAAATAAGTTAGATTTAACATTGTTTGTTGATATACATCTGAAAATCTTATTCACATATACAATAAAAATAGCTTCCCCTAAGGCAATCATCATGTTACAGTGCTTCTTCCTTTATAGAATATGTTATCAGTTTTTGTTTTGAAGAGGACCAATTAAAATCACTAGCAAAAGGCTCTATTGAAAAATGTTTTAACTAGCTAAGAGGACCTTTAAAAAAATGACTGAAAATATGAAGGAAAAGATATTTAATTAATTATTAAACTTATTTGAACCCCAGAATGTCACTGAGGGGCAGGTAATCATCCATGATGAAGATAGAAAGGTTCACTTCAGGTTTATTAAAGTAAATAATGCCAATGTGGCCCTGGCTAGTTTGGCTCAGATGTTAGAGTGCTGGCCCAAGGACCAAAGAGTCTCTCCAGGTTCAATTCCCAGTCGAGGGCACGTACCTGGATTGCAGGTTCAATCCCCAGGCCCAGTAGGGGTCCTGCAGAAGGCAACCAATCAATGTCTCTCATATAAATGTTTCTCCCTCCTTCTCTCCCATTCTATCTACAAAATTAATAGATAAATCGTGGGGTGAGGATTAACAACAACAAGAAAATCAATGGAAAAGTATCCTTGGGTGAGGATTAACAACAACAGCAGCAAAAACTAACGTGGTTTATCATTTAAGAACTTCACTTTTAGAAAAATTCAGTTATACAGGATAGCATCAATGAAATTAGATTTTGAAATTAAAATTAAGTATATTATGTAACGTTACAGTTGACTACAAAGAATCCTCCAAATAACAACAACCAAAAAAGGCCCAGCAAAACATGATATTTTAAGTAGTTGTTACTATTTTTAGGAGAGTATTTAATATATACTATAATAATGAATTCCTTGTTTCTTTGACCACAATATGAAGTATAGAATAGTAAAATAAAAAGAAAACAATTTGTGATCTAACTTAAACTCACCTTTACATCAAGATAAGAGAAAATAAGGACATCTAAATGAATACTAGATTTAACAACAGATTAAGAAAGATTATTAAGAAAAGAATCTTCAGCCAGGCTGATGTGGCTCAGTAGACTGAGCGTTTGAGAGGTCCCAGTTAGATTCGAGACAAGGCATATGCCCAGGTTGCAGGCTCAACCCCCATTAGGGGGTGTGCAGGAGGCAGCTGAGGGATGTTCCTATCTCTTTCCCTTTCTCTCTCTCTCTAAACATCAATAAAAACATATTAAAAAGAAAACAATCTACGTCCTAGTTGGTTTTCTCAGTGGTTAGAGCATCGGCCTGTGGACCCAAGGGTCTCGGGTTTGATTCCCAGTCAAGGGCACATACCTGGGTTACAGATTCAATCTCTAGACCCAGCCCCAGTCAGGGTTGTGCAGAAGGCAACCAATTGATGTGTCTCTCTCTCTCACATTGATGTGTGTTTCTCTCCCTACCTCCCTTCCACTCTATCTAAAAATCAATAGAAAAATATCCTCAAGAGAGGATTAAAAAAAATAGAAAGAAAATAATTTTCAATTAAGTCTCCAAAAATCAGGACTTTGCAACAAATACAGGGTGGGGCAAAAGCAGGTTTAGTTGTTTGTATAAAAAAATAATACAATAAATAAATACAAGAATAAACTGTGTTTCATATACAACTGTACATCGACTTTTGCCCTACCCTGTATATAAATACCCAAATATACATGCTGAGGTTTAAAAGAAATATTTATTTATACTTAAAGAGAAAAAAATTTTTTCTAAGCTTTGTAGGAATCTAGAAACAAAGATTCTAATATTTGGACAGTTACTATCCATTATCTTTGGGCGGGGATAGATATACAAGTGAAGTAAAATTCACTAGTAGAATTGGACTTGCTCACATTTGATGAACAGTAACTACATTGTTTAAAAGCTTATAAAGAAACTACTACGCCCTGGACAGTTTAGCGGTTAGAGCATCGGCCCACAGACCAATGAGTCTCGGGTTCGATTCCGGTCAAGGCCATGTACCCTGGTTGCCATTAGTCCCCCGCCACAGCCCAAGTCAGAGTTGTGTGGGAGGCAGCCTATTCATGTGTCTCTCTCACATCGATGTTTCTCTTTGTCATTCTCTCTCTTTCTCCCTCCCTCCCACTATCTGAAGATAAATAGAAAAATAATCTCGAGTAAAGATAAAAAAAATACTACAAGAATTTTGCAGTTTAGACTTACCATATTTTCTTTCAAACAACTCTTCGACTTGTTTACGAAGATCAGTAATTCGAGCATTCCATTTCTCTGAAAATTGAAAGTTAAATCTCAATAATAAATCCCTATTTGGGGGCACTAAACAGTTCGTAAGATGACCCAACATCTAATGACATTTTTCTACATAATACATCCTAATTTTTAATAATACATCTTCATCTATTAATTTTACTGTTTTCCTTTTTGGTGGCTCTTAGAATTGGGTTCAATTGGAGGTTATAGGAGATGTCTTAAAGTTTATTTTGAAACACTTCAAACAAAGTACATCTTTTTAGCCTTATACTTTCTGAAAAGCAGGAGAGCAGAAAAAAACCAATGCAATACAACACTACAAAATGAAGGCCAAAAAAAAAAAAAAAACAAAAACGGAGGTCTCCCAGGTCATTCAGGAAACTTCCTAAAACATGTCTAAGATGTATGGAGATGAGATTTTACAAGTTAAAATATTAACACACTATCTTACAAAATGTATACAAGCTAAATGTTCTACCTATTCAAAACAGAGATAAACACAATTCTCCATTAATATTTATTTTATTTGTCCTTTCAAAAGGCTACATATATCATCCATTGGGGTTTGGTTAGATTAGCTGCAGGCAGTTACACAGAGCAAGAAAAAGGAAGATTTAAAAATATATCTAAGCCCAGCCAGTGTGGCTCAGTGGATTGAGCATCGTACCATGGACTGAAAGGTCCCGGTTCGATGCGCTGTCAGGGCACATGCCCAGGTTGCTGGCTCGATCCCCAGTAGGGGGCATGCAGGAGACAGCCAATCGATGTTTCTCTCTCACATTGATGTTTCTATCTCTCTCTTTCCCTTCCTTTCTCTCCAAAAAAAATCAATAAAAACATACACACACACACATATATATCTTAAGGTTTTAAAGCTAAGAAAAATAATCTGATTACTAAGCCATTAACACTGATTTAAAGTCTACCTACCATCAGAAGATACAATGTCTGTGCTTTGGTAAATTGAAACTATGTTTAAACAATGTAAAAGTTTCAACTGTCCATGATTTTGCTGATTAGACTACAAAACAGTAATACAGTTTAAAGAATGACCCTAAAGAATGCTGTAACTTTTATCAGTAACAGAATAAAAAAAACTGGGGCTTGCCCAGCCAGTGTGGCTCAGTGGATTGAGCATTGCCCCATGGAGTGACAAGTCCTGGCTGGATGCCCGGTCAGGGCACATGCTGGGCTTCGGGCTCGATCCCCAGTAGGGAGTGTGCAGGAGGCAGCCTACTGATGTTTCTATCGCCCATACTCTCTATCTAAAAAAATCAGTAACAACATATTAAAACAAAATTTAAAAAAAAGAAAAAAGGCCTGTATTTAATCAAGAACTTACCAAAGTTGAACTCCCTCACTTTCCGTTTTCCTGCATTGGCAGGTTCAGTGGCTGGTGGCTGGGGTGGCTCATTGCTCTTTGGTCTCTTGGTAGGTGGAGAATAATCATCATCTTGAAAAAGAAAACTGTCATCACTGGAGGAACATACTAATGAGTGAGAGCCACCACCTGTTAAATCCTCAACATTCAGAAAATGAGGGGCTTTTAAATCATTATTTCTGTATTGTCACTTTCAGCATATTTTTCCCAGTTACATTTGAATCCTACTATTCTGGGGTATGCTCAAGTGAATATATCTAATTTTCCCTGTCACTTTCATTTTTTATTTACTTTGCTTAATTTGAATTGTCTTTACACATTTCCCCTTCTCCCCTCATAACTGCTGAGACAGCTGCCTAGAATTATATTTTATTTTCTAGAACTATATTATATTTTGTCTTTCAAGAAAAAGGCTTTAATGGAGAAAGATACCTACATTTATATAAATATATAAGGAAGGGGAGAGAAAATTGAATGGAAAAATATTTAAACTTATATGCATACATAAACAAGGGAGGTTGAATAACTATGTATCAACCACTTAAACACAGAATTTATAAAATTAAATAAATAGGACTCCATTATTTTGAAAAAGGTAATCCTGATTTAGTCAACAAAGACCTATGTAGAAATGAGCAATCAGATATTTAAGCACAGAATATAGACTTCTCAAGACACATGTATAAGAGTTCATGCTAATTTCCTCATGGATATGTCTGCAATTCAACCCTGCTATGATACTTTACTATATCTAATACTAGAATTGAGGACATTTGGCTCAAATAATAAGATATCACTGTCATATTATAGTCCCTAAAAATGTCAAGTGGCACAGTACTAAGTTTTCTGCTCAAGCACTCTGTGTAAATTATTGAAAATATAATTTTAAGACATCTGTACTTAAAAATAAATATGAGCTAGAAAAGAAAATAATTACTGTCTTAAAGACACAGTAATAACCAAAAGATACCATTAAAATACAAAAGTTATCTTTTTAGATCAGTGTAATTTTCATTGTTATTTTAAGAAACAGGCTCAGAGAATGTTATATGACTTAACCATGTCACATCAATAGATAGTACAGCTGAGATTAGTTTATGGGTATAACTTTTCCCATTAAACTAAGAGGTAAACTCTCAAACAGAAAACATAACATGAAATCCAAATTCAGCCCCATATACAGTGTCACCTGGGAGAACAATAGGTAACTTTTATATACTTTGTATACTAGTCAAGAAGAAACTCTGACTAACACCTAGAATACTTATATCTCCTTGCTATCAGAGTACACAATCAGACTTTGTTGCCCTGGTATACTGACTTTGGGTTCTTTCTATAATGTCAACAGATACTCTGGTAACCTGAAATTATTCACTGACTATTCTAACCAATAGGAGAAAAAGATACCAATGTCACCAATACCAGATAAAGTGTCATTATGACCCAATTATGTTATGAGCTGGGAAAGACAAAAATGCTAATATAGGCGATACTATTTTAGGAAAACATCATATAGACAACTTATGACACTATAAAAACTGTCATGTATTGAATACCACTGTAGAGACGCATGTTCAAATTCAGAAAAAAAAATCTATGGTAGAAAACTATTTAAAAATGACGGGCTTCTGGTCAAGATGGCAGGGTAAGTAAACACTGTATTTGCCTCTTCCCACAACCACATCAAAATTACAATTACAAACAACCATCATTCAGAACTGGCTGGAATCTGATAGAATGGAAGTACTACAACTAAAAAATTAAAGAAGCCACAAAGAGACTGGTAGGAGGAGTAGAGGTGCCGAACGGGCTGGTCCCACACTCACATGTTGCGGTTTTTACTCGGGAGGGATATCTTGGCTATGGAGGTCCCCCCTGAGGAGTAAAAGGGCTCAGCCCCACACCAGACCCTTTAGCCTAGGGTTCCAGTACCAGAAAAAGAAGTCATCATATCTTTAAGGTGTAAAAACCAGCAGGGATCATGGCTGAGTGGCATGAAGGCTGCTGGAGTCCAAAGCAGTTCCTCTTAAAGGGCCCGAGAATGTACTTATTGAGACGCACTCCCCCAGAGCTCCAGTGCTGGGGCAGCAGCCTGAAAGGAACCAGGCATATATGGGGAGGAACTAAATTGTCTGGCATCAGAGCAAGAGCTGAGGGGGGCAGCATTCTCCCAGATAAAAGAGCTGGCAGAGGCCACTGTTCCTCTGCTGAGCCCTCCCCACCAAAGAGCTCACAGGCAGGCACCATATCTGAGTTTCCATCAACCTGGCTCTCACTGTTTCCCCAGCCCTGGTGATTCCCAGAGACCCTGCCCCACTGAACTTGTGGACTCATCCAAGCCATTTCCCATGGCTTTTCTATACAACCGGCCTCTCTTGCCTCATGCATTGGACTTTCCTAAAATCTCTCAAACAAGCAGCAAATGGTCTCAGCATGCCCCGTACCTCTCCATAAGTGGCCCCAGGCTCAACACTAACAGCAGCCTGCCTTTGTTGACAGCTTGGCCTCTCCTGGGTACCTCCAAGCCCAATACAAGTACCAATCATCTGAAGATCACTCTGTAGCTCATGCCAAGTAGCCCCAGGCAGGGCACAGGCAGGAGCTAATTTTGCACCTCCTAGGAGACCCCAGAGCCAGTGCACCCAGTTGTCAGCTTCAGACCATGCCAGATTACAACCCTACCATCTCCACGAGCAACACACTCAGGGAGCGGACTCAGTGAGCACCAAAGCCCCCTGAAGCAAGTCCTGTCCATAGGGTCGGCTCCTGCACAGCAGCTTTTCTGCTATATTAACAGCTGGTCCTCAGATCCAATTGGCCTGAAGTCAATCCCTCCCAGTGACGCCAACATCAATGAAGGCTCATCTACAACAGGAAAGTGCACACACAGTCCACACAGGTGTATACCTGGAGTGCCCAGTTCAAGTGACTGGGTAGGCGGAGCCTCTGGGACCTCACTACATGACACCTATTACACAAGGCTACTCTCCAAGTCAGGGAAACATAGCAGCTCTACCTAACACATAGAAACAAACACAGGGAAGCTGCAAAAATGCAGAGACAAAGAAACATGTTGCAAATGAAAACAGAAATCCCCAGAAAAAGAACTAAATGAAATGGAAGCAAGCAAACTACCACAGAGTTCAAACAATAGTTACAAGGATGCTCAAAGAATTTAGGGAGAAAATCAATAGCATAAAAAGATCCAGTCAGAAATGAAGGATACACTAACTGAAATGAAGAGTAATTTACAGGGAATCAATAGAAGAGTAAAGGATGCCAAAAATCAAATCAACAATATGGAATATGAGGAAGTAAAAAACACCCAATCAGAACAGCAAAAAGAAAAAAAGAATCCAAAATATGAAGATAGTGCAGGGCACTCTGGGACAACTTCAAGTGTACCAACATTCACATCATGGGGGTGGCTGAAGGGAACAAGAAATTGAAAACCTATTTAAAAAAATTATAACAGAAAATTTCCCTTACCTGGTGAAAGAAAGTCCAGGATGCTCATAGAGTCCCAAACAAGATGAATCCAAAGAGGCCCACACCAAGACACATCATAATTAAAATGCCAAAGAGAGAATCTTAAAAGCAGCAAGAGAAAAGCAGTTAAGTTACCTACAAGGGAGTGCCTGTTAGACTCTGGTCAGCTGATTTCTGAAAAGAAACTCTGAAGTCCAGAAAGGAGTGGCAAAAAATATTCAAAGTGATGAAAAGCAAGGACCTACAACCAATATTACTCTCCCTAGTAAAGCTATCATTTAGAATTTAAGGTCAGATAAACAGCTTCCCAGAAAAGAAAAAGTTAAAGGAGTTCTGATCACCACCAAACCAGTATTACATGAAATGTTAAAGGGTATTCTTTAAGAAGAAAAAATAAGATAAAAAATATGAACAATAGCCCTGGCCAGTTTGGCTTGGTAGTTAGAGCGTCAGCCTTCGCATCAAAAGATCTCCGGTTCAATTCTGGGCAGGGGCACATACCTAGGTTTCAGGTTCGATTATGGCCCCAGTTGGGGTCATGCAGGAGGCAACCAATCGCTGTTTCTCTCAAATCAATGTTTCTCTCTCTCTCTCTCTCTCTCTCTCTCTCTCTCTCATACTCAAACTTACTCTCCCTCCCTTCCCCTCTATCTAAAAATCAATGGAAAAATATCCTCAGGTGAGGATAGAAAAAAGAAACAATCTTTAGGGAAAAAGGAGAAACATCTCTAACAAAAATAAAAATTTTAAAAAAGAACAATAAAATGGCAATAAATACATTATCCATCAACAACTGAATCTAAAATTCAAAATAAACAAACAGAACATAAACACAGTCATAAATACAGAGAAAATTTTGACAGTTGCCAGATGAGGGGGATGTTGGAGGAATGGGTGAAAAAGGTGAAGGGATTTAGAAGCACAAATTAGTAATAATAGTGTAGTCATCAGGGTGTGAAGTACAGCACAGGGAATATAGTCAATATATTCTAATAACAATGTATGGTGTTGGGTGGATATGAGATTTTTCAGAATGATCACTTAATAAGTTTTATAATGTACAATCACTGGGGTGTACACCTGAAACTAATATAATATTATATGTCAACTGTAATTGAAAAATAAGAAATTATTTTTACAAAATGACAAATGTCCGGCTGGTGTGGCTCAGTGGTTGAGCGTCAACCCATGCACCAAAAAGTCACTGGTTCAATTTCTGGTCAGGACACATGGCCAGATTGTGGGCTCAATCCCCAGTGGAGATCATGCAGGAGGCAGCCAATCAATGTTCTCTCTCATTGATGTTTCTATCTCTCCCTCTCACTTCTTCTCTCTCTAAAAAAATCAATAAAGGAAAAAAATTTTAAAAAACGCCAAACTACTCAAAATAAAACTTGAATATGTCACCTGAGCTTATAATTATTAAATTACTATAAGGATTAAAAATGGTCAAAAGACCTATAACATATTATTAAGTCATTAGATTCAAACCTAAGTAGACACATTTGGGAAAACATTAGGTATCTTTAAAACATTTGGCCTTCAGCCCGACCAGTGTGCCTCAGTGGATTGACTGAGAGGTCCCAGTCAGGGCACATGCCCAGGTCTTGGGCTCAATCCTCAGTAGGGTCCATGCAGGAGGCAGGTGACTGATGTTCCTCTCTCATCAATGTTTCTCTCTCTCTCTCTCCCCCTTCTTCTCCCTCTAGAAAATCAATTAAAACATATTAAAAAATAGCCCTGGCCGGTTTGGCTCAGCAGCTGGAGCGCAGGCCTGTGGACCAGAGAGTCCCGGGTTCAGTTCCCGTTAGGGGCATATACAAAAAACATATTAAAAACTAAAAGATGGCCCTGGCCGGTTTGGCTCAGCGGTTGGAGCGTCGGCCTGCGGTACAGAGAGACCCGGGTTCGGTTTCCGCTAAGGGCACGTACTTCGGTTGCAGTTTGTCCCCAGCCCTGGTTGGTCGTGCGGGTGGCAGCCACTCGATGTGTCCCTTTCACATCCATGTTTCTCTCTCTCTCTCTCTTCCTCTCTCCCTCCCTCCCGCTCTATCTGAACAAAAAATGGAAAAATGTCCTTGGGCGAGGATTAAAAAAAAAACAAAAAAACTAAAAGATGTATTTTCCTATAGGCTAAATCTCACCTAAAATATCTGTAGACAATCATTTAAACTGGTTAGTAACTGAATTACATAAAATTAAAGCTGAAAGAGTATAAAATGAAAACACAAGACAGCTACAGGATGATAGTAAAGTTATATTAATTATAATTAATAATTATAATATATAACTAATATTATACTAATTGTATTATTAATTATTATAGTAATCTCAATTATAATCTGAACTGCTGAAATTGAGGCCAAGGTGAAACGCCAAGAGCGCTTTTCTTTAGCGTCAAGAACTTGGTTCTTCATTCTGACCTATTTTACAACAAAAAGGATTTAATAGTATAAATAAGAAAAAAGGCAAATCTGGGAGAGTGTTTTTTAACAAGACAACAAATGACTTATAATCTTTAATGAAGATTATAAAACATTGAAAAGTGATATCACATTTCTCAAGTAACAAGTAATGAAGTTCAATCTATTAAATGTGAACAAATACAGAGAATGAATTTAATTATCTGTGATGATAAGATTTCACACCACACATTATATTAAAAGAGTAACCCGTTTAAATCATAGTAGCAATGAATTTAACCACAACTTCCATTTTTTTCTCCACTCTGCTAAAAATAGAAAGCTGTAACTGGTGTTGAGAAAGGATGAGAAAATGTTTTTATTGACCTCAAAATCAAAATTATTTCTCTGCAGCAGAGACTATCAAATAAAGCTCCACGAGTTTCCCTCTAATGACTCAGTCCTGCAATAGCACTGTTTTCTAAATATCATGGTGTTTCAATATTATAAACTACCATTTTTGTGTAAAAAGACACTATTTCAGGATGCTTCAAAATTAAGCCCAAACTATTTATAGCATCAAAACTAAAAGCTTATAAAAACAAGTTTCAAAATATTTTCATATGCAAAAGCTATTATTCAGGAATATATAATAGTTATTCTACTAGTACTAACACGAGGGGCTCTAAAGCAAAAAAAAATGGCAACAGTCCCTAACTCAAAATGTATTAAAAAAATATATGTTCTTCTTTTGGTATCATATTTACAATACACTTATAGCTAATACAGACTTCAGAAGTAAAATTTGTCAGTGCAATCTCATTGATGAATGCATTAATAGAATATAAAACATTTTCTGACACTTATTTTCCATATAATCAATTGTAATGTTTTATCATACAATCTGAAACCTATTCAAAGTAAACAAAAAGAAATCAAAATAAACCAGTCAGTGTATCTCTTTTGAAATTACTCAAAGCCATTAATTACCGTACATGCTTCAATGTAATAAATGGCATTTTTCACCCATGGATCCAGGTCATAACCATTCTAACACAAAATTTTCAAATGTGCCCTGGCTGGTGTGGTTCAGTTGGTTGAGCGTCATCCCATGCACCAAGAAGTTGCTGGCTGGATTCTATTTCAATTCTGGGTCAGGGCACATGCCCAAGTTTCGGGCTCAATTCTCAGTAGCGGGTGTGCAGGAGGCAGCCAATTAATGGTTCTCTTTCTCTCTCCCTCCCTCCCTCCCTCTCTCTAAAATCAATACAAAACTTTTTTTAAAATCTTCAAATGCTAACCTACTCAACCAGAGATTCTACGAACTATCCAGTTACATTTATAAAATAAGCATAGCAATTACACAATGACAAACAGCAAAGGTATTGGCTCTATCTTTAGAACATACCCAGAACTCAACCCCTTATGCACACTGCTACCATCCTATTCTAAAGCACTGAAAAGCCTTCTATGCTGGAATTCTTGCTTCTACTATGTATGTTCTGATCTCAGACTTCCAAAACACAGCAGTCTTGCTTCTCCAAAGTAAAGGACAAAACCTGTTGCTCCTTTGTTCAAAACCCTCCCATGGACTTTGCCTACCTTGTTCATTCCTAAATCCTTGGTACCTAGTACACAGTCCCTCCCCAATATGTACAAGTTGCTGGTTATTTGCAGAATGATGAAATGAACATTTGAATAGTGTAATCGTTAATTATATGCAGCAGCCAAATATTTACCAAGATCCTAAGCACGAATTTCACAAAAAAGGATAGCACCAGAAGATGACAGGTACCACCACCCCAGGACCAAAGGGTTAGGGGTTTGGTTCCCAGGTCAAGGGCACAGACCTGCATTACAAGTTTGATCCCAGTAGGGGTGCATGCAGCAGGCAACCAATTGATGTTTCCCTTTCTCCCCCCCCCAACTCTGAAAATCAATGGAAAAATATCCTCAAGTGAGGATTAACAACAACAACAATAACCCCCCACACACACACACACACAAACACAAAGTACTATGGAAAATCTGACAAATTTACATGATAACCAAATTCTTTAATCTTTTCTATAAACTATTTGAAAAACACAGATATATACAAAAGGAGAAAATAAAGGTCATCCATGGGCATGCAGGATTATCTTCATTTATCTCATTCCAGTATTTTATTGAACAAAACTAACATCATTTTCTATATATATACACTTTTGCTTTTAAACTTGCCTTGTTCATGAAAGGCAGGAAATTTTTCCTCCCATTAAACAAAAGACAATAGGGGTCTTTTTTTGGATCACTTACATTAAAAATTTAAAAATAACAATTTCAGCTCTGGCCAGTTTGGCTCAGTGGTTAGCGTGTCAGCCTGTGGTCCCGAGACCGGGGTTCGGTTCCCGCTAAGGGCATGTACTTCATTTGCAGTTTGTCCCCGACCCTGGTTGGGTTGTGTGGTGGCAGCCAGCCACTTGATGTGTCCCTTTCACATCGATGTTTCTCTCTCTCTCTTCCCCTCTCTCCCTCTCACTCTATCTGAACAAAAAAATGGAAAAAATGTCAAGTGAGGGGGAAAAAAAACAACAATTTCGGTGCCTGTGTATTTTTTCTATTATGAGTATATACCAAAAGTCAGGTCTCTAACTATAAATATTAAACAAGTTTCTACCATTTTGTAATAATCTTTCCGGACAAAAGTAAGTATTTATGAAACAGATGTGCAAGTTATCATTTGACCTTCATTGTTAGTATCATGGACTTAAAATTTTACCCTCCTTAATATATGGATAAAAAACAATTAGCAATTTAATTAAGGCTGATACAGAGTTTGTTCACAAGCATACATGCCACAGAAAATACTACTCTATAAAGAAATTACTTACACAGAAATCGTATTTCACTGGTCTTCTGAACACAAAGCCACCCACATAGTAAAATTCTACTACTTATTGACAAATCTGGATGATAAAGCTCAGTGTAGTACGTATTAGTTTTAAAAAAATAAGATTTATCACTCCCGCCAAAAACTTAAAATTGAAAAGATGGACACGTTTCAGGTTCATGAGCCACTTAATTTATGATTATCATTAACATCTATTTAAAGGTCTTATACTGTAAAAGTATGTATTTACTTTCTAAACAATTTTAATACAGCTTTCATCTGCTCTAAGATTTGATAAAAATAACTTGGTTATTTTCCTATTTAAAGATTTGTCCTAATAAATTTTAATAATAATCTATTTTCCCTATCTGTATAGAAAGGACAAAGTTCTCAGTATTTATACTATTTATACGCTTGTAAGATTTTCTTCTCTGATGGTTAATAAGATTTATAACAAAAACCAAATTAAATTATTTAATGCTAAATTGAAACAACTGAAACTGCTTTAGGTTAGTGAAATTATATTAATAATAAAAGAAACATATATATTATTTTGAGACATAAAGGATGAAAAAAATTCTCATGTTAGGTGAAAGCTAGCAATCAACATATATTTTAGTAGCAATGAACAGATATATTTTGAGTAGTTAGTTGTAAGTAGCCAAACACCATAAATAATCAAGTGACATGAAGAGTACATAGGCTATTAGAGGGAGAGACAAAAATCAAGAAAGGTTATGCAGCATTAAAAGAATAAAAATGAAGTACCAAGAGTGTGGTTATGGAAAAAAAAAAACCTATGGTAAATGTGATATATGTGTATTTTAAATGTTCATTATAATGTTGTATGCTGAAAGCATCTATGTATTTTTATAAAATTATATATACACATGTATACATACACACATCAAAATTACTTTTAGATGTATATACAATAAAGTGAGTACAGGGGCTTTAGAGCTGAGCAGGTATAAACATAACAGAATAATTTGTTGCACTGTTTCATTATTTTTCCTTAGGAAAGAATTATTTTGAGGGGGAAATTTTATAGAGGAATAGTGTGAGACAATTTAAAAGGAAAAAATCAATATGTACTTTATTAACTATGAAATGATACTGTTAATAATTATATTAGCTGAATTTTTAAATAATTCAGGACAAACTTGCTCATCTACATTACATGCATTATCTGTGAAAAAGAAAAAACTATGTTTAAAGCAACTTTAGCTATGAGATTAGTTTAAAATATATTGTAGGCACTGCTTCAAAAAACAGTTTTTAAGAACAGGTTATATTTATATTAGCCTCTAATAGTATTTGAGGGGGGAAACTCACTTTAAAAATGGACTGAACTATCAACACTTTTCTCCTCCACTTTATTCAAGTAGATATCAGGGTTACTGATACTAATTAGACCTAGCTATCACAACAACCCAATAACAGATTACAAAATCTGGTTTCATGTGCATCCAGTCTGGTCATAGTTTTTATTTTTGATTCTCAATTCCCAATGGTAGGAGGTATGGCCTGGTCCACTACTCTTTTTCACGGCTTACTTTTTTGTCTAAAACTCCCAAAGCACTGGGTGCACTGCTGGGAAGTGGGCTGCTTTGGTCACACATACACATATATGCTTCAATTTTATCACAAGTTTCCTTTAAGAATGAATGAAATGCATACTTAGAAATGTGAATGTGACAAGTGTTTTTATGACCAGAAGTAAACTTTTGGAATCAAGGCTTTTCAATAACTAACCTTCAATAGTCACCTCAACTTCAGGGTCCTCACTTGTTTCTGAAGGGACATGTTGAGTAGAATCTTGAAAAAAATAAAATTCTAAAATGACATTCATTATAAAGCACTTTCTATATGTTCCAACATTTTATTGATCTGATACTCCAAAAGCAGCCTACTATAAAAATTTACTGGCATTTTAATTCATCTCATATTTATTAAAATATATGACCCCTTTAATTAGAAATAGGGATTTTTAAAAATTGAAAAATTCTGGAAAACTATTAGATAATACCAAGTTATCTGCATTAATGGATTCAAAATAACTTGTATTTTTAGAGGAGTAAGATTATAATGAAGTCACAGTTATTTTTCTGCTGTAACTACAAAATGCTAGAATAAAAACAAATACTTTTTTTTTTTTAACTACTACTTCTCTACGTTCTGAAATCCTATGAGTGGTTTATAATATTGTTAAATAAAACCACAATTTTTGCAGTGGGGACCTTCAGACCAAGAAAATGACTATAAAAAATACACACAGAACTATATCCCCTGACTTTATATGCAAGATACTTTTAAAAATTAAATATTTTATTAATATTTGTGTTACTGCACAAAATATATGTACATCAGAATGTTAGTGCTATAAGCTAGAAAGTATCTTTATCAACTCTCTTTAATTTTGCAAAGGTTGAAAGATTAATTGATTTGCCAAAGATTATGTTTACTGGTTAGTAAAGAAATAAAGACCAGAACCCAGGTTTGATTCAACTCTATTAAACACTGTAATATGACAATACAAATCTCCTCAAAAATATGTATTTGAAAGCCTAATATCTAAAGATAAAATTGTAAACTGTGAAGTAATTCATAGTGCCTAATGAACCCTGTCCCATGTATTTTATATACAGGAATTTCGTTGTAAATACTACCAATTCAAAATAGAAGATTTTGTTACAGATAAAAGATCTGATAACCTCCACACAGTAAAACATAAAAAAAAATTCACGCACACTATCTTCTATAAAAAGAGCTAAAAAAAAAGCCTAAAATAGTTTAAAATGAGCATCTTAATATTTCTGCAAGAAATGTATTCCATTTAGAAACCATAATTCCAAAATTGAATTTGGACCTTAAGAACATTCCAGGGACCTTAAGAACTCCCTCCACTCAGAGAGGGTAAAAGACCAAAGTAATGATTTTTTTAAATAAAATAAAAAAGCACATACACAGAGTAAAAAGTTACAGAATACTTTCAATTTTTACCCTAGAAAAATAAGGTACAACACGACCAGATTATGAGAGAAATAATAATTCTAAAACAAGTTTCAGTTACCTTACCAGTCATTTTCCTTGGAAACAATCTACAAAAACTCTTTTGAAACAATATAAACCACTTAGAAATAGGAAGCCATTTTACATGCTAACAGTTTAACTCACGACTCCAATAACTTAAAAAGCTGTATCACAGTTAAATATTCATTCAATCCTGAGAGCAAAGGAAGATGGCTGATAGAAAAAGTTCATGAAGTAGTTGTGGGTATAAAAATAAGTAGAGAGTAAATCTTTCCTTTATTAATTTTATGCAGAATATATTATCCTACTTTTAAAAAGGCACCATTGCCCTGGCCAGTTTGGCTCAGCGGTTAGAGCGTCGGCCTGCGGTCCGGAGAGGCCCGGGTTCGGTTTCCGCTAAGGGCATGTACCTTGGTTGCAGTTTGTCCCCAGCCCTGGTTGGTCGTGCAGGTGGCAGCCACTCGATGTGTCCCTTTCACATCAATGCTTCCCTCTCTCTCTCTTCCTCTCTCTCCCTCCCACTCTGTCTGTACAAAGGATGGAAAAATGTCCTCGGGTGAGGATAAAAAAATAATAATAAAAAAAAAATAAAAATAAAAAAAGGCACCATTAGCCCTGGCTGGTGTGGCTCAATGGATTGAGCATCATCCCATGCACTGAGAGGTTGCTGGTTCAATTCCCAATTAGGGTACATGCCTGGGTTTCCAGCAGAATACCCAGTAAGGAGTGTGCAGGAAGCAGCTGTTCAATGTTTCTCTCTCTCATGGATGTTTCTTGATCTCCCTCTTTGTTATTCTATCTCTAAAAAAAATCAATAAAAAACTTTTTTAAAATAGCATATTAAATAGAATGTTTAAAAATGAAATATGAACAGAGCCAGGAATAATTATAATTCTAAAATACTAAAACATGCCTGGTTGGAGTGGCTCAATGGGTTGAGTGTCGTCCCATGCAATGAGGTCACAGGTTCAATTCCCAGCCAGAGTACATGCCCAGCTGTGGGCTCGATTCTCAGTTGGGATTGTACAGGAGGCAGTCGATTGATGTTTCTCTCTTTCTCCCTCTCCCTTAAATTAATTTTAAAAATATTCTTTAAAAAATATAATACTGAAAACTTTCCTTCTTTAGAAAATGTTAATATTACCCTGGCTGGTTTGGCTCAGTGGTTACAGTGTTGGCCCACAGACTGAAGAGTCTCGGATTCAATTCCTGGGTTACGGGTTCAATCAATCCCCAGCCCCAGTGGGGTCATGCAGGAGGTAATCTCTCTCTCTCTCTCTCTCTCTCTCTCTCTCCTTCTCTCTCTCCCTCCCACCTATTCTATCTAAAAATCAATGGAAAAAATATCTTCTGGTGAGTATTAACAAAAAATAAAAGAATAAAAATGTTAATATGGCACAAGATGACCAGGAAAAAAAGGACAGCATTTTGCATCAGGAAGAGTTTTACTTACCACTTAAGTTTTCACTGCCATATGCTTTATAATTCAGTACAGTAAAAGAGTATAAAAAAAACCTGTTGGCTAAGAAGGCATACCAAAAACAGTCATCTTTTTATTTCCAAATAAGGTGTTTTAAGGATAGTAATTTCTATAATATAGAACATAATGCAAATACAGCAAAATAAAAATCCCTTTATTTCTAACCTTCTGCTGGTACTTCCATTTCTGTTCCTTCATTGCCCTCTGAAGAATGATGGCTTCCTAAAAAGAAAATAAACCACATATAATAAACCAGTAAAATATTACAATGAAAGAAGAAAAACTAGGTAACAATGCAAACAATTTAAAACATATAATACAACATATACAAACTGATTCTTTAACTCAATAGTTATTTCAAACTATGTGCTCTAATTCAGAAAAGATTTAAAAATTCATTTGAAAACTCAAGAAATTATTATAAAATGTAAAACATATAGTGTAAACCTAAGTAAGTTTGGGGATTTATAGTCAGTTACTATAATTACACAATATAATTACTCATAGATGTCAGAATTTGAGAAACAGAACAATTTTGTTTCGGAGTACCATGCTCATCTGAAAATGACGCACACACAAAGAAACTACAAATCAGAGTAAATTCTTTCTTACAGACTATTAAATCTAGATATACAAGTTCAGGTTTTGCTGTGAAATGTTTCCTGCTTTCCATTTTTACTATGGTGGAAGCTATGGAAACTCAATCCCCAGTATTTATTCAAAGATGTACTTAAAGGAAATTTGTAAGTTAAAATTTAAGATACTACCTTTAGTCTCAAAAGCATTTTAATTCAGGTAATATAATCTGCCTGCTTCTAAAAATTGGAACATAAAGCAATATATCAGGTTAGGCAGTCACAAGGTAAACAGGCTCATCCTACTAGCGCAGAAGCTTTACTTATAAATAGGAAAATAATCCACTAAAACATTAGAGAGCCACTTAGATTAAGTACCCAAACTGCCCCCAAAATATTAATCCTCTGTCCTTAAATGTGTAAACTACTAACATGGAAAAGATTGAAAGTCACTGTTTTTGTGTATAAATATATTAGCTATAAGTAAAAATAAATCCCATGGGGGAAAGGGAAACAAAACTGAATTTATTTGGTCATCCAGTGATAACTAATTTCAGAAACTATACTGAACACACAACACTTAGATACAGGTTTTAAATAAATTTTATCTTGATTTTAAAAAAGCACTGATTTTGGTTTCAAAAACTGTCACTCAGTGTCTAACACTTTTGAATTTAAAATGCCACCAATATCTTGGGATTATTTTTCACTTCATATTATGAAACTCACCTGAGCTCAAAACACTAGGTAAATCTATAAATCTAGAGCCATGAATTATTCTTTAATAAAATTTTTCAGTATACTTTCTGAACACACCATCCCTTCCCTCTATTCTTAAAACTTCTAAGATTTGGATTTATGAAGCATTAGGTTCTTTGACTCTAATATCGAAAACAAAGATGTGAGGTCAAAGTGATGACAGAAGAGACCAGTACTTAAAAAAGAAAACATTGGGTAAAGAATAAGAACACTTAAGGTGGTTGTTCAACCTTCACAATATTATAAAAGTACATGTAAACAATGATTCTTTGTGTCCTTTTTGTTCTTTTTAAATCTGAAATAAACAATTACATTTACATTAAAAGTAAAGCTACAGAAAATAAATCTTATGCGCTCAAAACCAGGACAGAAAGAAATAAAAGCCATCACTAACAGCATATGATCATCAAGTTAGGGAACACTATACAAAAATTCTCAAGAAAGTATTCAATTAACAACTTAGGGATTTACAAGTGGTATTTTACAACCTTTCATAAAGCTAAGTATCAACATGACCTTATCGATATTTACATTACTAACTATACAATAAAAACCTTACTTCTGACTATTCTGATATAAGGTATAAATGTGTACTTTACCTTAAATATGAAAGTGTGTCATGTACCCATTTCGAGATTCATTACTAGATTCACAAAAGGAAAATTGGTTTTGAAAAATTGTTGCTTGTGAAGTTCATTTATATGTTTTTTTTAAAAAGGCCAATACATTTTTTTCCTTTTCCATTTAGAAAAGTAATAATACAGATATAAATACTAAAACACAGTCTGTCCAATATAAAGAAACATTAAATAAAAACAGTATGTGTGAAAATGGAAGCGAAAAGTTATATATACCTTGCAAAGACTTCGAAAGGGGGAGTTTGTCATCAACATCATCAGTTTCAGAAGGGCCTGCTTTGGAATACAAAGATAATACTTCAAAAGTAATCCCAAAAATATATTTTGGGTCACTTTAGTAAAGAAATTTAAAATATATGGAATAATATAGCCTTTTCATGAACAAAAAAGGCAAAATATTTAAAAAATGACTGACAAAATGAGTGGTGCCAATTTATGGTCTCAGGAAATGGAAAAAAGTGTGCTCAGATAAATGAATATATAGACAGTCAAAAGAAATTCTGAAAATGACTAGACATATGGATTGAATGGTAATGATATGTCTAAAATGGTGAATATGGATATATTTTTTAACAGTAAAGGGTTCATAACAGCAAACTGCAACTTTTATGTCATTCAGATTATAAGTGCAGGTTTATCTTACAAGATATATTTGTTCCTTCCTGGACAAATATTTGTTTAATCTTTTGTCATACTGAAGAAAATGCAGAATCAAAGTGTTAAAGCTTTCTCAGGATCCCTAAAATCATGTAATTAAACTATCAGTAAGCTTGAATCTCCTTTGAAATAGAAACATGACAAACTAACAGTTAATTCAGAATCCCCCTTTCTTGCAGATTTATAAGCACTTTTTAATAACATGGTTCTTTTCCAATTATTAACATATAAAATATTTTGGGTTAATTAAACCTTCACAAAATGCTATAGAAATTAATGTAACACACCTGCATGTACTATTCAAGCATTTTAAATAATGAAACAGAGTTAAACAAAAAAAAGTTTTCAATAGCTACTTAACATAAAACATGTTCTCACATGAATAGGATTACAAACCACCTCACTAACTATCTCTGAATAATATGCTTTGGCAAATATTCTAAGACTCTTGAAAGGCTTGCTAATGCATGAAAAATTTCACAGAGACACAAACCCACACATTGTTAAGCAAAAGATACGTCATAGAGAAACACAATTTTATTTAAAAAATGCAAAAGTTGTTTCTATTTGGAATTTCAACTAAGAGCAAGACACTGAATGAAAGAGACCTGAATTCAAATGCCAGATTCACTGCTTCCTAGTCATGTGATCCTAGGTAAAGGTATACAGAAAAAAAAAAAAATTAAATTATAGCTAAGGGTAGTAATTGACGTCTAAATACTGCTTTAGCTACTTTTTCACAAGTTTAGCTATATGGTATTAAAATACTGTTCTGTTCTAATTCTTTTTCATTAGGCATTCTTTAAGTCAAGGTGAATTTCTTAGGATTCCTATTACACAGAATTTCTATTTTTTTAATCCTCACCCGAGGACATTTTTCCATTTATCTTCAAATAGAGTGTGGGGGGGAGGCAGAGGGAGAGACAGAGAAACATCGATGTGAGAGAGATCAATGTGAGAGAGACACATCGACTGGTTAGTTCCTGCACGACCCCAACCATGTCAAGGAACAAATCGCAATGGAGGTTCATACCCTCGACCGGAATTAAACCTGCAACTCTGGTTCGTGGGCTGACGCTCAAACCGCTGAGCCAAACCAACCAGAGCTAGAATATCTATTTTAAATAACCTGTTTATTACTCAGTTCTAAATTACATTATGTTTAGGGAATTTTAAAGGCTATCTGTGAACAAGTATAAAGTCAATTTTTGTAAAAGATTCATGCTTTATAAAAAAAACATTTATTTGCTGGGGACAGAGTTCTGGATATCCATGAACTAGCTCATGTTTTTAAACTGTAAGGTTCAAATATTCTACTTATCATTTTTAAGTACTCAATGACTTAGATCTGTATGTATGTCATAATTCTGTCAATTCTTTATTTCTACTTTTATTTTGAGGCTACCTTGTTAGGTATATAAAAGTAGCAATAGTTTTACCAATTTAGTGACTTATTATTATATTATGTATTATTCTTTATACCTGTTACTTTTCTTTTCTGGGCTCAAATTAATATTGCTAAACTTTTATTTCATTTAGCATACTGTCACAGATCATTAAACATTCAAATTATCTATGGTGCATCATTTTAGTTACATCTGTTTAAACCATATACATTTGGATTTTATTCATCATATCATAGGCAGCATATCTGACTCACACACTCAAAATGCTAGTAGGTCTACCAGTCATTGAAAATTGAATGTTACCAACACTCACATCTGAGTACCACTACCTTTGAGGAAGACTGACAAGTACACAGAGATATATGTCCAAGACTATTTGGGAATACCAAAAGTTTTGGAAGAAAACATAAATGTCCTTATGTAAAAGAATGAACAAATGACCACACAAAATAACCACTACAATGACAGTATTAAATGTACATGTGACAAAATACATACATCTTGAAAACTTATACTGAATGACTGACACACACTAACATATACACAATATATAAAATATGATACCTACCATTTGTGTCAAGCTTAAAAAATGAGAAAATACTACACATAAAATGTATGTGCATGGATATACACACACACACTGATACTTCTGTGGAAATATATATACAGTAAAAATATAAAATTATTATCTGGAAGAAAAATCCTCATATCAAGAAAATGGTTAATTCAGCTGGAACAGGGAAAAATGAAAAATATTGGAGAGCTCAAAAAAGGGTGTCAATTACATATTTAACATGTAAGTCATGTACAAGACGGAGACAACAAAATATTAAGATACAGTAAACCTGGGCAAACAGACATTTTATTTGTAGATTTTAAACATTTCATTTTAAAAAGCATTTAGGTCCTGGCTGGTGTTTGGCTCAGCGGTTAGAGCATCAGCCCACAGACCAAAGAGTCATGGGTTCAATTCCGGTCAAGGGCACATGTACCTCGGGTGCACTTCGGTCCCCGGCCAAGATTGGGGTTGTCGGGGAGGCAACCAATCAATGTGTGTCTCTCTCACATCAATGTTTCTCTCTCTCTCTCACCCCTGCCTCCCCGTACTCCATCTGAAGATAAATAGCCCTAGCGGGTTTGGCTCAGCAGTTAGAGCCTCGGCCCGTGGACCAGTGAGTCGCAGGTTCGATTCCGGTAAAGGGCAAGTACCTCAGTTGCGATTTGTCCCCGGCCCTAGTCCTGGTAAGGTCATGCGGGAGGCAACCAGTTGATGTGGCTCTATCACTTCGATGTTTCTGTCTGTCTATCTGTCTCTCTCTCCCTCCCTACCACTATATCTGATAATGGGTAGAAAAATATCCTCAGGTGAGGATAAAAAAATAAACAAGCCCTGGCCGGTTTGGCTCAGCGGTTAGAGCGTCCACCTGCGGTCCAGAGAGGCCCAGGTTCGGTTCCCGCTAAGGGCATGTACCTCGGTTGCAGTTTGTCCCCGGCCCTGGTTGGTCGTGCGGGTGGCAGCCACTCGATGTGTCCCTTTCACATCGATGTTTCTCTCTCTCTCTCTTCCTCTCTCTCCCTCCCACTCTGTCTGTACAAAAAATGGAAAAATGTCCTCGGATGAGGATTAAAAAAAAAAAAGAAAAAAAATTAAAAAAAAATTTTTAAATAATAAAAAATATTTTAGAAACTATATTACAGCGCAGCCTGTGTGGTTCAGTGGATTGAGCATCGTCCCATGGACTGAGAGGTTCCTGGTCAGGACACAGGAATTGGGGTTGTGCACTTAGGTCCAGTGGGGGTACGTGCAGGAGGCAGCAGATGAATGTTTCACTCACACTGATGTTTCTCTCTCTCTCCCTTAAAAAGAAAAATAAATAAAAACATATTTAAAAACAAGAAATTATAATACAGCAATACAAATAAATGAAGTACACTCAACAATATGTCTTACATTCTATTTTACAAAAGAAGTCTAAAACAAAAGAGTAAATGCTGAAGGATTCTATTTATATGAAATATAAAACCAGACAAACTAATCTAGGTTGTTACAAGTCACATCAAGGGTTGGTTGCCAGAAATGTAGCCCAAGGGAAGGGAGCTTCTAACATACTGATACCTAACAAGGGACCTTTAAAATACACACAGCACAAGTGACAGATATGAAAAGAGAAACAGATAAACGCACATAGACAGTTGGACATGTTAAGACTCTTGCACATTACAGAACAAGTAGAAAGAAATATCAATAAGGATATAGCAAATCTGTTCCAAATTATCAACCAACCTTAACAAAATTAAAATAACTAAAATTATACAAAGAATGTTCTCTAAATACAGTGAAAATAAACTGAAAATCAGTAACAGAAAGATATCTGAAAGTCCACAAGTATAGGGAAATTAAAACTACACACGTCTAGCCCTGGCTAGTTTGGCTCAGTGAACTGAAGGGTCATAGGTTCGATTCCCGGTCAAGGGCACATACCTGGGTTGCACATTCGATCCCAGCCGTGATCAGGGTCGCAGAGGAGGCAACCAATCAATGTGTCTCTTTCAAATTAATGTTTCTCTCTCTCTCTCTCTCTCTCTCTCTCACTCGTACTCAAACTTACTCTCCCTCCCTTCCACTCTATCTAAAGTTCAATGGAAAAACATCCTTGGGTGAGGATTAACAAAATAAAAAACAAAACAAAACAAAAAACACACTACACACGTCTATATAAACCACAGGACAAATAGGATATCACAAGAGAAATTAGAAAATATTTTGAGTCCGGCTGGTGTGGTTCAGTGTTTGAGCGTCGACCCAAACCAAAGATCGCCGGTTTGATTCCCAGTTAGGATACATGCCGAGGTTGTGGGCCCAATAACCAGTGGGGGGCATGCAGGAAGTGGCCAATCGATGTTCTCTTTCATTGATGTTTCTCTCTCTCTCTCCCTCTCACTTCCTCTCTCTAAAATCAATAAAGGAAAAAAAATTAAAAAGTAAATATTTTGAACTGAAAGAAAATACAAATCAATGCTTATGGGGTATTGCAAAACTAATGCTTAAGAGAAAAATTTACGGCATTAAATGCTTATATTGGAAAAGATCTCAAATCAGTGATTTAAGCTTCTATCTTAAGAAACAAAATTAAGCCCCTCTGGTGTGGTTCAGTGGATTGAGCTGAGCTTCGCCCCATGTACTGACATGTCCCAGTTCAATTCTGGGTCTGGGCACATGCCCAGGTTTTGGGCTCGATGCCTGGGTTTTGGGGGAGCTTGCAGAAGGCAGCCAATCCATGTTTCTCTCTCACATCTATGTTTCTATCTCTCTCTCTAAAAAAAAAAAAAACAATAGAAACATATTTTAAAAAAAGAAAAACAAAATTAAAATTAAAGCAAGCAGAAAATAAAAGAAACATAAGAGCAAAAATCACAAGTAAAAGCTGAATCATTGAGGAAAAGTTTGGTTTTTTTATCCTCACCCAAGGACATTTCTTTATTTTTTGTTCAGATAGAGTAGGAAAGAGAGAGGAAGAGAGAGAGAGAGAGAGAGAGAGAAACATCGATGCAAGGGGGACACATCAAGTGGTCGCTCCCCTCACAACCCAACCAGGGCCAGGGACAAACTGCAACTGAGGCACATGCCCCTAGCGGAAACCGAACCCAGGTCTCTCTGGACCACAGGCCGACGCTCCAACTGCCGAGCCAAACCGGCCAGGGTGAGGAAAAAGTTTTTTGGGCCCTGGCCAGTTTGGCTCAGCGGTTAGAGCGTCCGCCTGCGGTCCGGAGAGACCCGGGTTCGGTTCCCGCTAAGGGCGCGTACTTCGGTTGCAGTTTGTCCCCGGCCCTGGTCGGTCGTGTGGGTGGCAGCCACTCGATGTGTCCCTTCATGTCGATGTTTCTCTCTCTCTCTCCCTTCCTCTCTCTCCCTCCCACTCTATCTGTACAAAAAATGGAAAAATATCCTCGGGTGAGGATAAAAAAAAAAAAAAAAAAAGTTTTTTGGAAAAAATTATAGAGCTGAACCTGGTCTCTACTGGGAGTAATACTGTTTCCCAGGGGACATAGCAATGTCTCGAGACCTTCTCAATTGTCACAACTAGGAAAACACTACTGATAGATATCTGGTGGCTAGAGGTCCCAGAGGCTACTTAAACATCCTACAACACAGAGCATACAACAGATATCCATAGCAATGAACTGTTTGACCTAAATATCAATATTGCCAAGCTTGACGAACCTGAGCTAGGTCAACCAAGAAAAAAAAAAAGGTAAGGCAAATTACAAAACTGGAAATGAGAGATCACAATAAACCTTACAAACATTAAAATAAAATAAAAAACTGCCCTGCCTAGTTTGACTCAGCAGTTACAGTGTCGCCCTTGGTTGCAGGATGGATCCCTAGCTGAGGTTGGGGTCCTGTGGGAAGTAACCAATCAATGTGTCTCTCTTACATCAATGTTTCTCTCTGTCTCTCTCTCTCCCACTCTATCTAAAAAAAAAAAAAAAAATCAATGGAAAAATATCCTCGGTTGAGGATTTAAAAAAAAAAGAAAACTTGCCCTGGCCGGTTTGGCTCAGCGGTTAGAGCGTTGGCCTGCGGACCAGAGAGACCCAGGTTTGGTTCCCGCTAAGGGCACGTACCTCAGTTGCAATCTGTCCCCGGCCCTGGTTGGCTGGTGCCGGAGGCAGCCACTCGATGTGACCCTTTCACATCGATGTTTCAATGTTTCTCTCTCTCTCCGTCTCTCTCTCTCTTCCCCTCCCAATCTATCTGAACAAAAGATGGAAAAATGTCCTCAGGTGAGGATTAAAAAAAAACAACTTAAGACAAAGTAGACAAATTCCTTAAATGATACAATTTGTCACATCAATCAAGAAGAAATACATAAACCAAACAGTCCTATAACAAAAGAAATTAAAAATTTTTTTAATGTTTTTATTTATTCTTTAGAGAGGGGAAGGGAGAGGGAGAGATTGAAACATCAATGAGAAAAACACTGATCAACACCAATTGGCTGCTTCCTGCATGCACCCTATTGGGGGATCAAGCCTGCAACCCAGGCATGTGTCCTGACCAGGAATCAAACCAGTGACCACTTGGTGCATATAGGTCAATGCTCAGTCACTTAGCCACACCAGCCAGGCCTATTAAAAGAAATTTAAAAATTAACAGAGTAGGGTTTATTATTCCAGATATACCTGGCTGACTCAACATTTGAAAATTAATGTCAATTACCATTTGAACATTCTAAACAAGAAAAACCATGTAATCACCTCAATAGATGCAATAAAAACTTTTCAAGAACACCCAATCACCATAAAAATGATTCACAAACTGACACAAGGGAACTTCCTCAAACTGAAGCAGGGCATTAACAACAACAAAAAATATCCACAGCTACCATACTGAAAGATTTCCTCCTAAAACTGTGAACAAGGTAGGGGTGTCTGCGCTCACTACTCCAGTTCAATATACCACTAGATGATCCCAGCCAATACAATTAACACAAGAAAAAGAAAAGGAAAAAAGGAAAAAACCAATGTTTACTTAGAAAATCCCAAAGATTTTACCAAAAAGTTGCCAGAACTAATAAGTGAATTTTAACTAGGTCACAAGATATAAGGTCAAGACATAAAAATCTATTGCAGTTCTATATATTAGCAATAAACAATTAGAACCAGAAGTGTAAAAGTACAGTAACACTTATGACAACACCAAAAAACATTAACTACTTAAATATATCTTACAAAGTATGCATAAGATTTCTATATTGAAAACAAAGCAATGATGAAAGAAACCAAGGAAGAGCTTAAGTGATAAGACATATATGCCATGCTTATAAATCATGAGAGTCCATATTAAAATATTCAACCCAAGTTAGTCTATGGATTCAGTACAATCATCACTAAAATCCCCAAGGGACTTTTAAACTAGTCAACAAGCTAATTTTTAAAATTTTTATGAAAAGATAAGGAGCTAAGATAGGCAAAATAATTTTTAAAAAGAACAATTTTGATGAATTCCCACAATCTGACTTCAAACTTACTATAAAATTACTTTACTCAACGTAATTTTGGTAAAAAGATAGACACAGATCAATGTAACAGAATATACTCAAGAATAAAGGTAATGCAACAGAAAAAGGACAGTCTTTTTAATTATTAACATAACGCTGGAAAAACTAGATATTCATATGCATAAGTTCCAGCTCAATATCTTGCACACTATATAAAACCTAGGTCTAAAATGATTACAGACTTAAACATAAAAATATTTATGAAACACAGAAGAAAATCTCTGTGACACTGAGTCAGGCCAAGATTTCTTAGCTATGATACTTAAGTAAAATCCATACAAGGGGAAAAAAACACATACCTTTGACTTCATCAAATTAAACTATTTGCAAATCACACCACAAATGACTTTTACTCAGAATATACAAAGAATTGTCAAAATTCAATTAAGAAAAATATACAGCCCAAGCCAGTTTGGCTCAGTAGTTTAAAAAGAAAAACAAGCCCTGGCCGGTTTGGCTCAGCGGTTAGAGCATCCGCCTGCGGTCTGGAGAGACCGGGTTCGGTTCCCGCTAAGGGCATGTACCTCGGTTGCAGTTTGTCCCCGGCCCTGGTTGGTCATGCGGGTGGCAGCCACTCGATGTGTCCCTTTCACGTCGATGTTTCCCTCTCTCTCTCTCTCTTCCTCGCTCTCCCTCCCACTCTATCTGTGCAAAAAAAGGAAAAATGTCCTCGGGTGAGGATTAAAAAAAAAAAAGAAAAAGAAAAACAATATTTATTATATTTATGCATGTTATTAAGGTACTAGCTGTTATAAAGGATAAATATTTTCCAAAATTTTAACTTTTTAATTAAAAATCCTCAGAACTATCTCAACCTTTTCGCCATGCAATTTCTAATGTCACAAGCAATAAAAGGTTCAAAACTGACAGATAAAATCCATTATGAAATGCATTAATATGTATCAGGTATTTATTCACATGATTATAAACCAGAATAAAATTTTTAAAAATGTTTTTGATTTTTTTAGAGAGAGAGGAAGGGAGAGAGAGATAGAAACACTGATGTGAGAGAGAAACATCAATCGGCTGCCTCCCGCATGGCCCCCATTGGGGATGGAGCCCGCAACCCTGGCATGTGCCCTGACCGGGTACGAACCAGGACCTCTCAGTCCATGAACAATGCTCAACTCACTAAGCCACACCAGCCAGGCAAGGCTTATCTTTTTAAATCAACTAAACCTATTAAGTAAATAAATATTAAAATTAAAATAAGGGACCGGCCAGTGTGGCTCAGTGGTTGAGCGTCGACCCATGGCACCAATAGGTTGCCAGTTCAATTCCCAGTCAGAGCACATGCCCAGGTTGTGGGCCCAATCCCCAGTGGAGGGCATGCAGGAGGTGGCCAATCAATGTTCTCTCTCATCAATGTTTCTATCTCTCTCTATCTAAAATCAATAAAGAAATGTCCTTTAAATGAGGTGTCATGAGACGGTCACTAAAATGGCTAAAAAGAGTAAGACTGACCACATAAGTGTTGACAGGGATGTGGAGCAACTAGAACTATCATATACACTGCTAAGGAAATGTAAAATAGTACATGCACAGTGCAAAGCAGTTTGGCAGTTTCTTGAAAAGTTGAATACCTACCATATGTCCATGCTATTGCACTTCTAGGACTATACTCAAGAGAAATGAAGGCATATTTCCACACAAGAATATATACACAAACATTGACAGTAGCTTTTTTTTTTAAATAGCCCTGAACTGTAAACAACCAAATGCCCATCAATAGACAAAGGGATAAACAAATTGCCACATAAGCAAACAATGGAATAATACTTAGAAATAAAATGGAATTAGCTATTGATACATGCAAATCCATAGATGAATTTCAAAACAATTATGTGGAATGAAGTCTTTCACAGCACCCACCCATAAAACAGTACATACTTGATGATGATTCCATTTACATAAATTTCTAAAATTGAAAACTAATCTAAAATGATAGAAAATAGATCCGTGATTGGTGGGGGGGCAGTGAATGACAAAGGGATATAAGGAAACTTGGAGGTTAGGGTCATTTCATTATCTTGATTGCAGTAAAAATAGTTTGATAGACATATACAAAAAAACTAATCAGATTTTGCCCTTTAAATGTTTTGATGTACTTTATGCATCTGTAAGTTAAACTTACTATTAATCTAGAAAACATTAATCTAAACTAAAATCCATTGATGCATAAAAGTGAACTACACTGTGAAATTATGACCTTTAATATCTTCCTCATAGTCAAGCAAAAAGATATGTAACAAAACAAAAAATAGCTAAAATTTATTCATGGCTTACCTTTTATAGATTTTTAAGATAATGATAATGTTTATAGTTATTTTTGTTGTACGAGTAGAGCTATTAGAGTTTCAGGAGACCTTAGTGCCCTTGCAAATAACATTAGAAACTGGAATTAAATTCTAAACTGTGCCACTTTCGCTTGCCCTTTTAAGAATGTTAATGGCTATTTTACAATTTCCCTGTAATTGTTTAAGTTTATTGCATTGCTCAATCGTTAAAATCTATTTTATTCTACTGATAAATTATAAGTACATATGCCAATCAAGAAACAATAAATAAGAAGTATTTAAAGAACTCAGGTAATTGATAAATTTAAATTTTTACCACTGATAACTTTTAGAAAGAAAGACCGTATTAGATAGTATTACCTTGAATGTTATATTGATAGTAATCGGGATCTTCTGATTCTTCCTTTACTGTCACAGCTGCCATTTCCAAGGAAATACCTGTAAAAGCAAATACAATTATATAATTATACTTCAGGGCACTCAGTAAAATGGTAAGGGAAATCTCTTCTGCCCTCCTAATAATGCAGTGTAATGCATATATATTTTAATGACTTTGAAAGGACAAAAGTATTCTAGATAACAGGGAGTCAAATTCACCTAAAACCCAACCTAGACAAAGTTTTAAGCACTATTAATATTCTGGGATTATTTATGGCTAATTTTTTCCCTCTGGAAGTTCTACTCTTTGTATTTAAAGAAAGTTAATCATGCCCGGCCAGTGTGGCTCAGTGACTTGAGCGTCGTCCTATGAATTGAGAGGTCCCAGTTCAATTCCCGGTCAGGGCACATGCCCAGATTTCTGCTCAATCCCGGTAGGGGGGTGTGCTGGAGACAGTCAATCAATGTTTCTCTCTCACGTGAATGTTTCTATCTCTCCCTTCCTCTCTCTCTAAAAAATTTTTTAAAAAAGGAAGTCAATCAAACTATATTCATTCACTATTAAAAATATTTTTACTGCCTTGGACAGTGTGCCTGCGTGGTTAGCATGTGGGCCCTGAGCACCAAAGGGTCATGGGGTTGGATTTCCAATGAAGAGCATGTACCTGGGTTGCAGGTTAGATCTTGGCCCCAGTTAGGGTGCATGCAGGAGGCAACCAATGGATATGTCTCTCTCACATTGATGTTTCTCTCACTCTCTCCCCCTTCCTTTTATATTTTGGATTAGCTCTTTGTAAATCAAACACAACAATCCTTTGTCAGTTGTCTTACAAATAGTCATTCCCTGTCTTACATATTCCTTTGACAAATTTTAACATACTACATTTTTAGCTTTTTCATTAGCCAAATACACTGCTTAAAAAGCATTCTAAGTATTTTTTTCAAGTGCTTTTAACCTAAACTTTTATTATATTTGGAATTTTTAACACTTATTGAAACAAAATCAGATTATAAATGTTTTGTTTTTAGTAGCCTTGTTGATTCTCTTTGTGTTCTATAAACATAATATAACCTGTAAAAGTTAATGGTGCCCTCCACTTTCTAATTACTTACACCTCATATTAGTACTGGTTTCTATGTCTAGAACACTGGTAAGAAAACTGATGACAATGTGCTTCTTTGTCTTACGAGGAGTGCTTCCAGTAGTTAACTATGAAATATAATGACGGCATATACAATTACATATAATAGTCCAACCAATCATGTTAAGAATTTCTGCTGCCTTTTCATCATCTACCCAGATGATATTACTTTTAATTAGTTCAATAAAATAAGAAAGTAAATTAAGAGATTTTCTAACAAAATCATCCTTGTATTTCTAAATTCACCACATTAAAGATACGTACTTATTTTATTTTTTTACAAATTTTAGACCACAGTAAAAGCCTCACAATGACTGACTCTCCAACAGTGAGAATTCAGATATAACAAAATTATCTACTGGCTCCCATTCTCTGCAAGAGGTCAAACAGAGGTAACATTATTTTGCAATGATATGAAACTGCATTTTACCCAATGGAAATGTTTAGACCCTACCTATAGCCCATGCTCAGGTTACAGTTTAAATATTCCTTTAATAAGAAAATACTGTAAATATCCATTTTTCTTTGCTAATCACAGAAGCTAATTATAAAATACATATAATGATTTTTTAAGGATTATATAGTATTGCCCTGGCTCGTTTGGCTCAGTAGTTAGAGCATCAAGGGCACATACCTGGGTAGCAGGTCTGACCCTCGGAGCCCCAGTCCAGGTCGTTCCGGAGGCAACCAGTCAATGTGTCTCTCTCACTTCAATGTTTCTCTCCCCCCCCCATCCTCCCTCCCTCCCCTTCAGCTCTATCTAAAAATCAACAGAAAAATATCCTCAGGTGAGGATTAACAAAAAAATAAAATAAAATAATAAAAATTATGTATTATTTTTTAAAGATGAAGTTGCTTTCATTCTGAGTTTTATCACACGATAATAAAAAATTTTAATAGCCCAACTGGTGTGGCTTAGTGGTTAAGCATGGACCCATACACCAAGAGGTCGCCAGTTCGATTCCTGGTCTGGGCACATGCCCAGGTTATGGGCCAAATCCCCAATGGGGGCCATGCAGGAGGAGGCCAATCAATGTTCTCTCTCATCAATGTTTCTATCACTCTCTCCCTTCCTATCTCTCTCGAAAAAAATGAATAAAGAAAAAAAAAACTATAACAATAAAATTTTAATCAGGTGAGGAAGAGCTGTGTCCTCTTTAAATAAGCAAAAATACTTGTACCGCATGGCTAGTATGGCACACACCCAGGCTGTGGCCCAATCCCAGTGGGGGGCATGCAGGAGGCAGCCAATCAATGTTCTCTCCCATCAATGTTTCTCTCTCTCTCCCTCTCCCTTCCTCTCTCTCTAAAATCAATAAAGAAAAAATACTAAAATACAAAAACAAAAGACACTTGTGCCCTACAAATAGAACATGGCAAGAAAGCAAATGTTAAGTAAAATTTCCCAGATCACACTGAGATCTAAAAGAACTTGAACAGTAAAAATCATTTTAACTATATAGTAAAGGTGGGAAAAGGAAAGAAGTACTAAAAGTAAATAGCATAATAATGATATCTTCATTTTCCCTGCGTTAATAGGCAACAAAACCAAACTTTAGAACTACATGAAATACAATGTATTACTGACATAAAAACAAGCATTAGAGTTCAATGGAATAGAAATGAGAGAAATTTGGCCAACTGATTTTTGACAAAGCACAGGCAATCCAATGAAGAAAGGTTCTTTTCAATAAATGGTGTTGGGACAACAGTATATACCCATACCCAAAATGATGAATTTAGACTCTTATAAAAATTAACTCAAAATGGGTCTTAAAGCTAAACATAAGAGTTAAAACTATAAAAGTCAAGAAGAAAATATTATCATAAAAATCTTTACGACTTAGATGGGCAAAGTTTTTCTAATATAACACCAAATGCACAAGTTATTAAAAAAAAAAAGGAAAACTGGGTTGTATCCAAATTTTAAAATCTTTTAGGCTTCAAAAGAAACCACTTAAAAATGAATAAAAAAATGCCACAGACTAGAAAAATATATTTATAAAACCTTATTTCTGAAAATAGGCTTATACCCAGAATATATAAAGAATTCAGCCTGGCCAGTGTGGCTCACTTGGTAGAGATCGTCCCATGCACCAGGCAGTCACCAGTTCAATTTCTGGTAAGGACACAAGCCCAGGTTTTGGGCTCGATTCCCAGTATAAGGTGTGCAGGAGGCAGCCGATGGATGTTTCTGTCTCATCCATGTTTCTCCCACTCCCTTCTTCTCTCTGAAATCAAAAAAAACATATTTTTTAAAAAAGTAATTCATATAACTAAAAAAAGAGGCAAGAAAACAAACCACCCAATTTAAAAATGGACAAATAATTTAAATAGACAGTTAATCAAAGATGATGTAAGAATGACTAATAAGCACATAAAAAAAATTCTACATCATTAGGAAAATGCAATTAAAACCACAATTATATACATTCTGGAGATAGTAAAAAGATCAGTCAGGGCTAGGTACTAAGGGAAAGAGATGAACAGGCAGAACACAGAGAATATTTAGGGCAATGAAACTAACTACTCTGTATGTTACTATTAACAGTGGATACATGTCATTATACATGTGTCAAAACCCACAGAATGCACAAGACTGAACCCTAATGTAAACTATAAACTTTGGGTGATCATGATATGCCAAAGTAGGTTCATCAATATGAACAAATGTCTCACTCCAATGTGAAATGCTAATAGCAGGGGAGGCTATGTATGTGTGGAGGTAGAAAGTATATTGAAACACTCTGCACTTTCTAATTTTTTTTTTATCCTCACCCGAGGATATTTTTCCATTTTTTGTACAGATAGAGTGGGAGGGAGAGAGAGAGAGAAACATCGATGTGAAGGGACACATCGAGTGGCTGCCACCCGCACGACCAACCAGGGCCGGGGACAAACTGTAACCGAAGTACGTGCCCTTAGCGGGAACCGAACCCGGGTCTCTCCGGACCGCAGGCCGACGCTCTAACCGCTGAGCCAAACTGGCCAGGGCACTTTCTGTCTAATTTTGCTGTAAAACTAAAACCACTCTAAAAATAAAGTGTCTATTTAAAAGCAAAAAGAGCCCTGGCCGGTTTGGCTCAGCAGTTAGAGCGTCAGCCTGAACACCAGAAAGTGCCGGGTTCAGTTTCCGCTAGGAGCACATACCTCAGTTGCAGTTTGTCCCTGGCCCCAGTTGGGGTCATGTGGGTGGCAACCAGTCAATGTGTCTCTCTCGCATTGATGTTTCTCTCGCTCTCTCTCTCCCCTTCCCTACCTCCTGCTCCATCTGAAGATAAATACAAAAATGTCCTCAGTTGAGGATATAAAGAAAGAAAGAAAGAAATAATAAAAGCAAAAAGCAGAGTCTGCCAGTGTGGCTCAGTGGTTGAATGTCAACCCATGCACCAAGAGGTCGCCGGTTCGATTTCACATGCCCAGGTTGTGGGCCTGATCCCCAGTGGGAGGCATGCATGAGGCAGTTAATGGATGTTCTCTCTCCTCAATGTTTCTATCTTTCTCCTCCTCTCATTTCCTCTCTCTCTAAAATCAATAAAGGAAAAAAAAAAATCTTTAAAAGCAAAAAGAGAAAAGAAAGAAACACCCACTAGGACAGCTATAATCAAAAAAGGCAGACAAGCCCGCCAGTGTGGCTCAGTGGATTGAGCATTATCTCATGGACTGAGAGTTCCCAGTTTGATTCCCAGTCAAGGCACATGCCCGGGTTGTGGGCTTGATCCCCAGTGGGGGGTGTGCAGAAGATGGCTGATTAATGTTTCTTTCTCACATTGATGTTTCTCTCTTTCTCTCTCCCTTCCTAAAATCAATAAAAATATATTTTAAAAAAAGACAGATAATAACAAGTACTGACAAAGACAGAGAGAAACTGAAACCCTTATACACTGCTGCTAAGAACATGAAATGGTGCAGCCATTTGGGAAAATAGTTTGTCAGTAGCTCAAGTTAGAATTACCACAGAAATAGCAATTCACTCCTAGGAATCTACCCATGAGAAACAAAGACACATTTCCACACAAAGACACATATGTGGATGTTCATAGTAGTGGTATTCAAAACAACCAAAAAGTGGAAACAACTTAAGATGTCTACCAAACAGTACATAGATTTTTTTTTTTAATCCTCACCTGAGGACACTTTTCCATTTTATTTATTTATTTATTTTGTTCAGATAGAGTGGGAGGGAGGGAGGGAGGGGGGGAGGGAGGGAGGGAGGGAGGGAGGGGGGGAGGGAGAGAAACATCGACATGAAAGGGACACATCGAGTGGTTGCCACCCGCACGACCCATCCAGGGCCGGGGACAAACTGCAACTGAGGTACGTGCCCTTAGCGGAAACCAAACCCAGGTCTCTCCGGACCGCAGGCCGATGCTCTAACCGCTGAGCCAAACTGGCCAGGGCAGTACACAGATTTTTAAGAAGGTAGTATATCCATACAATGAAACAACATTTAGGTATCAAACACACTAAAACATTTTTTGAAGATGAGCCTCAAAACGTGATGCAGAGTAAAAAGCAAAATGTAAAATATTATGTACTGTTTGATTCCACTTGTATTAAATGTCTATAAAATCCGAATTAGAAGTGTACAGGTAGTGACTGAAAATGGGAACTAGATTTCTAGCTGGGGTGATGTGAAATGTTCTAAAGTTGAATTGTGGTGAACACTGCAAAACTGTATACTTACTCAACATCACTGATTATACACTTAAGATGGGTAAATTCTGTGGCATATAAATTATATCTCAATAAAGCTATCAAAAAAATCAATATGAAGTAACATTGTAAACATAACATTCAAAAATAATCAAATAGCCCTGGCCAGTTTGACTCAGCAGTTGGAGCGTCGGCCTGCGTTCTGGAGAGACCCGGGTTCGGTTCCCGCTAAGGGCATGTACCTCGGTTGCAGTTTGTCCCCGGCCCTGGTTGGGTTGTGGGGATGGCAGCCACTCGATGTGTCCTTTTCACGTCGATGTTTCTCTTTCTCTCTCTGTCTCTCTGTCTCTCTGTCTCTCTCTCTCCCTCCCTCCCTCCCTCTTTATCCGAACAAAAAAAATGGAAAAAGTGTCCTCGGGTGAGGATAAAAAAAAAAATTTTTTTTAAATCAAACAGCAAGAAAATTTGGGGGTTAAAAACTGTTTCTTTGGACAGTAGAAAACGGGTATGCAAAGGGAAAAGGAGATTAAGAGAGTTATTACATTAATTTTTGTAAAAAGCACAGCAGAACTAGCTGACATTTTACGCTATTATTCCTGTATAATTGGGGGAAAAACTATTAATTTTGTCTACATGTAATTAGCAGCAACCTTCTAGCTACCATTTATCAAACGAACTATCTTTTGAGGTTTCGTATCATAAGCTAACAATAACAAACAATGTCACCACTGAAATCTATTTGTCCACTTCTATTCAAAACAGTAAGTATTGAGTCAAAATATAACCTATTAAAGACTTTCTTACTTAAATTATATGACTGATTCTAAAAGACTAGTACATACCAGAATCTTCTGTGGGTTCAGTTTTCACTTTGATGGGGCCACAACTGAAAGGAAAAGGAAACCCTGATGAAGCTACGCACTGGTGAGGGCCACTCACGCAGCGTTCCGATGCACTGGACCTGCGTTCCGATGCACTGGACCTCAGTATAAACTCACTCACCTGATCAAGCTGAATATAACACCAACTCAACTCTAAAATTTACATATTTATTTCTTGCATAAACATCACTTGTCAACTGAATTTAATATTGTAATTCCAATTTAATTTTGGGGGAGGGTTAAGTACTAAACAAAATTAATGTAAAGTAGCAAATTAACTTTCAAATTCCACTTTACCAGAAGACCTTACATCTACAATGTGATCATCACACAATCACATTCGTATCACCCAGTACTACTGTCATTCAAAATAGTAAGTCAAAAACTGTATTTTCACAAGATCTCAAAATGATTCAATTGCATATTAAACTTCAAGACATGTGACATAGGCCTTTTTAATATTCTAATATCTCAATAAACTAAAACTTGGTGAGGTGTGCAAATTTATTCGTACTAATGAAATGTTTTACCTTCCACCTGGAGATAGCATTGACCTTTCAGTATCAGTTACCATCACACGACCACCTATATGTATAAAAAAATCAGATTTAGGTTCTCCCAACACTTCAAATTTGACAAATATTTGCAAAGTTCCTAAATATAGAATGAACTGGGAAAGTGGGAGTTCACAGCTCTGAGTCATACTAGAATGAGTATTGCATTAGTTTATAAAAGTGTCTTTTGTTCTCCTTCATAAAAAAAGATAATTGGGGATGATAATCATAACAGTTTTTATCCCCTCACCCACAGCACCTTTCCTTAAATGAAAAAGTTCTTATTTTTATCAGTGGAACAAATACAGCAATATACTATTACTCTACTACTATAGAATAAGCCTCTACTAATGTATAAATGATAAAGACTTCTATTAAGAGTAGATCTGGCCCTGCCCAGTGTGGCTCTGTGGTTAGAGCATTGGTCCACACATGGAAGGGCCGTGGGTTCGATTCCAGGTAAGGGTACATACTTGGGTTGCAGGTTCAATCCCCAACCCAGGTCAAGGTGCAGGCAGGAGGCAATCAATGGATGTGTGTCTCTTTTAAATCGATGTTTCTCCCTCCTTCTCCCTCTCCCTGCCCCTCCCTCCCTCCCTTCCACTCTCTCTAAAAATCAATGGAAAAAAATATTCTCTGGTGAAGATTAACAAAAAGAAAGAGAGAGAGTAGATCTTGCTCTGAAGAACAGGAAAACAGGGACTGCTGACAGGTACATGATTTCTTTTTAGGGTGATGAAAATGTTTGGAATTTCTATAGCAGTGATAGATGTACATCTTCTAAATATACTAAAACCCAATGAAATGTAGACTTTAACATTGTGAAATTTATGTTTGTAAAAAAAGGGGGGGGGATGACTCTTCCAAATACTAATGAAAATGTAGCCTCATACACTGCTAGTGCAAAGGAAACAATCATGTAAAAAAAGTCTGGCAGTTTCTTAGAAAGTTAAATATATAACTACCATATGATCTAACCATTCCAACTTTATGTACTTACCAAAGAGAATGAAAATATATGCCCATATGAAGACTTGCACTCAAATATTCATAGCACTTTCTTGCCATTTTTTTTGTTAATCCTCACCTGAGGCTAGTTTTTCCACTGAATTTTAGAGACAGTGGAAGTGAGGGTGGGGTAGGGAGGAAGACAGAGAGAAACATCGATGTGAGAGAGACACATCGATTGTTAACTCCCACACACGCCCCGACCAGGGCCAGGGATTGAACCTGCAACAAAGGTATGTGCCCTTGACTGGGAATCAAATCTGCAACCCTTTGGTGCAAGGGTCAACGCTCTATCCACTGAGCCACACCGACCAGGGCATAGCACTTTCTTTATAATAGCTAAGTCATGGAAACTCAAATTTTCATGGACAAATGAATGAGGAAACAAATTGTAGTGCATCAATACAATGGAATACTACTCAGCAATAAAGATATTTGACTACTAATACATGAAACAACATGGGTAAGTCTCAAAATAAGAAGGGAAACAATTTTTTTAAAGTTGAAAATAAAAACCCACTGCAATCACAAGTTTTGGCAAACCCATCCACTTGGACCACTCATTATAAAACACCCTATAGAAATATTCCTTAATTAATAACCAGGCCGCAATGCTTCAAAGCAAGTTTCTAAAATAAAAGAGTTCACCAAATACAAATGGCAGACTAGGGCTAATCTAGAAAACTTTAAGGAAAAAAAAAATACTTATCACCAAAAAGGCTGAATCTTAATTTAAATGTAACAAATAATTCTTTTCTTTCTCAGTCTTAAAAAGAACATATACCAAAAAAAAACAACAACAGTTACATCTTAATGGTGAAAGCCTGAATGCCTTTCAGCTAATATCTAGGACAGGATGAAATTCTGTATTGGATGTTCTAGCCCAAAAGTAACAGAATTAAGAAATAAAAAGCATTCAGACTGCAGAGGTCAACTGTCTTGATTCACATAGACTATGACTCACCATTGAGAAAGCCCAGAAATAAACAGTCGGGGTCAACTAACTTTCAACAAATATGCCAAAGCAATTCTGGAGTTAAGGATAGTCTTTTCAATAAAATATGCTAGCACAACCGAAATATGAATTTATGCCCTTACCATGTACCATATACCAAAATTACCTAAAAATTGAAATTAGATCTAAATGTAAGAACTCAAGCTATAAAACTTAATGGAAGAAACATAGCAAATCTCTATGACCTTGGGTTAGGCAGATTTCTTAGATAATGATGTGAAAAGCAGAAGTGGTAAAAGAGTAAAATGAATTTCATAAAAATTTATAAACTTTTGCTCCTCAAAAAAGTTCATCAAGCCCGGCCAGTGTGGCTCAGTGGATTGAGTGTCATCCCTTGGAGGTCCCCATTCAATTCCCAGTCAGAGCACATGCCTGGGTTGCGGGCTTGATCCCCAATAGGGGACATGCAGGAGGCAGCCAATTGATGTTTTTCTCTCACATCAAAGTTTCTATCTCTCTCTCTCTCAAAAAAAAATCAATAAAACCATATTTTTTTTAAAAGAACATTAATCAAGCAAGTGAAAAGGCAACTTGTAGAAACAGAAAATATTTGTAGGGAGAATATACAAAAAACTCTTACAACTCAATAATAAAAATACAAATAACCCAATTAAAACATGGGGAAAGAATCTGAATAGACATTTCTCCAAAGAATACATATAAATGCCCTGGCCGGTTTGGCTCAGCGGCATTGGTCTACAGACCAGAGAGTCCCAGGTTCGGTTCCCACTAAGGGCACGTACCTGGGTTGCAGTTTGTCCCCAGCCCCAGTTAGGGTCATGTGGAAGGCAACCACTCGATGTGTCTCTCTCACATCGATGTTTCTCTCTCTTTTCCTCCCTCTCTTCCTCCCGCTCTATCTGAGAATAAATGCAAAAATGTCCTTGGGTGAGGATAAAAACAAAACAAAACACATAAATGGCCAAAAAGCACATGAAAAGATACTCAACTTTAGTATTTAGGGATACACAAACCAAAACCACAACAAAATACCATTTCAATACCATTAGGATGGCAAAACTCAAAGGGTCAAAGGGATGTGGAGAAACTTGAATCCTCAACTGATACTAATAAGAACATAAAATAGTATAGTCACTTTGGAAAACAGTTTGTCAATTTCTTAAGTGAAAATTACATTATGACCCAGCATGTTCACTCCTAGGTATATATCTCTAAGAGAAATTAAAGTATACATACAGATAAAAACTTGTTTAATTATGTTCACAGTATTACTGTTAATAATAGCCAAGTGGGAAAAATCTAAATGTCTATCAACTGGTGAATGGATAAATAGGTGATATATTGATACAATGGAATACTTAATAATCAATGATAAAAAGAAAAAAAAAATTACTGATATACCCACCAACAACCTGGATGAATCTCAAATGAATTATGCTGACTGAAAAAAGCTAATTTCAAAAGGACATATACTGTATATTTCATTAATAAAACATTCAGGAAATAACAGATGGGGATGATAAAAAAAATTCTAAAATTAGATTGTGACAATGGTTGTAAAACTCTTTTTAAGTTTTTTCATTTTACATTTTCAAAATATCACTGAATTATATACTTAAAATTGGTGAATTTTATGGCATGTCAAATATACCAAAATAAAGCTTCTAAAAAATTAATCTTTTCAGCATGGTGAAGACAAAATAAAGGTTATTTAACAAACAAAAAAAACTATGTCTGGGTGTGTATACATTATTGTCCTTTCATCCTTACATTAGTTAAGAGACTGCCAATGATAATGGTTATTTACTTTCAGAAGACTCATATAAACCTGGCTCCAAAGCATACCTATCTTCTCAATGTCACTTTTCCCTTCAAATAGAACGGCTCAATTTCCTAAAAGAAAATTCTGTTGAACTCCTCCCTCATTTCTTTAAGGACCTATCTTTTGAATTTTTTTTTTTTAAGAATAGTTTATTGGCCCTGGCCAGTTTGGCTTAGCAGTTAGAGCATCAGCAGGTGGAGTCACAGGTTTGATTCTGGTCAAGAGCATGTACTTCGGTTGTGGTTCATCCCCAGCCCTGGTCAGGATCGTGAGGGAGGCAACCAGTCGATGTGTCTCTCTCACATCGATGTCTCTCTCTCTTTCCCGCTCTATCTGAAGATAAATGGAAAATATATCCTTGGATGAGGATTTAAAAAATAGTTTTTTGATTTTTAGAGAGAGAAAGAGGAAGAAGAAAGAAACATGGATGTGAAAGTGTGAACCTAGCCAGCAACCTTTTGGTGCACAGGACGATGCCCAATCAACTAAGCTACACCAGCCAGGGCTTCAAAGGCCCATCTTAATGCCCTCTTTCTCTTGAAAGCCTTCCTGGACTTTGAAAGAATCCTTCCTCCAACAAAGTTCCACAGTACCATTCCTGTGGCATGTACTTTATGTTGTTGCTGCAGTGACTTTATGGATTTTATTGTTTTCATTAGACTACCAGCACTCAAAAAGCTTTAATGCTTACACATAGTTGTATGTCCTTCCCCATCCAATCTTTTGCCTAATAATTCCATTCCTGATCTATAAACATTAGGTAAATTAAATCATCCTCAAAATTCTGGGAAGTGAGGGTACATCCATTATATGATCTTACATATTACAAACACAAAACCTTAAATACACATCATAAAGCAAGAAGCAGAGCTGAAAACAAGTCTACTTTTTCAGCTCAAAGACTTTTCACTAGTTTCCATAAATATCGTAAGATTCCACTACAAAATATCTTACATCATATTCTCAAAGTAAAAGAGAAATCATTATAATGTATTAAATTTGGCAAAACAGGTTTAGGAACTCATCCAGCTATCATATAAGCAAAGCAATCACTTACCTAGGTGCTTCTTTGGCTCTAGGAAAGGTCTGCATTAAAACAAAACAAAAAAATATATACATGAATACACAAACCAAAATTACTGTAAAGCATACATTTAAATGACTTCCACAGTAAGCATGAATTTTTAAAATATATTTTAAAAAGCTTATTCAATTTTATATAAACAAACTGTTGGTGAGCAAAGGAGAAAAGTACGTTACCTCTTAATGATAAATGAAATCCCGGCTTTGTTCTCCAAAATCCATTTCAGAGTTGCAAGATCATAGTTCTCAGGGTGTTTAAAGGCAACTCCTTCTGGAAGCCCCTGCACTACCACAGCTGACTGATCTCGTAACATCTTCTCATATGGAACAGGCACCACTGTTGATTTTCCTAAGGCTTTCCCTGGGGTGGGAGACAGTGGTGAGGTGAGATGGAAAGAAGATGAACATCATTAAATGTTAAGATTAAAAAACTAAACCATTTATCACAGCTCACTAAAGAGCATTCACGCCATTATGTAATACCTGATTTCAAAACTACTTTGAAATACTATAGGGCCCTACTCCAATGTAAGCAGAAGTTCTAAACCTGAAATGAAGCCAAAGGGCCATAATAAAATTATGTAAAATATTTACTTAAAACCTACATAAAAGGATAGGAACAATGGTTGATTTCTTGCACTATCTTATCTTTCTTCACAGACAGAACTCTGGTATAACACTCCCACTCTGGTATAACACTATCTTTCCATATACAATTCAGCCTCAGGACATGGAAACCTGACTAATGCAGGCAATTTAGGTTATCACTGAAAGTTGCTGTTTTTTTAATCCTCACCCGAGGATATTTTTCTACTTATCCTCAGATAGAGTAGGACTAAGAGAGAGGGAGAGAAAGGATAGAGAAACATCGACCTGAGAGGGACAACCAAGACTGGGGACAAACTGTAACCAAGGTTTTTGCCCTTGGCTGGAACTGAACCCCCGGACTCACTGATCCTCAGGCCGACGCTCTACCGCTGAGCCAAACCGGCCGGGGCTATCACTGAAATTTATTAAATGAACACAACCTATTTTTACAAATAACTGCATTCTATCAGGCGGTCAGTGTGTACAAAGCAGTGAGCCCAGCCCAGAGATGCTAGAAATTCCATTACCCAGAGTTGTATTTTACGTAAAACCCAGTGTAATCTGTATCTTCCCACTTGGACCATTTTTTTCTTTAAAAGAGCTTTGCCGGCCACATAATTGGATTAACAAAGAGTGGTTTCTTGGGAAATTGTCAAAAATAAACAATTCTGGCCCTGGCCAGTATTGCTCAGCAGTTAGAGCGCTGGCCCGCAGACCAGAGAGTCCCAGGTTCGGTTCCCGCTAAGGGCATGTACCTCAGTTGCAGTTTGTCCCCTATCCCAGTTGGGGTTGTGTGGGTGGAGACCACTCAATGTGTCTGTCACATGTCGATGTTTCTCTCTCTCTCTTCCTCCCTTTTTCCCTCCCGTTTCTGTCTGGAGATCAATGCAAAAATGTCCTTGGTGAGGATAAAAAAAAGAAAAAAAATTTTTTTAAATAAATAAACTATTCTGGCCCTGGCTGGTTTGGCTCAGCAGTTAGAGCATTGGCCCGCAGACCAGTGTGTGCTGGATTCAGTTCCGCTAAGGGGACGTACCTCGGTTGCAGTCTGTACCTGGCCCCAGTTGGGGTCGTGTAGGTGGCAACCACTCAATGTGTCTCTCTCACATCAATGTTTCTCTCTCGCTCTCTTCCTCCTTCTTTCCCTCCACCTCTATCTGAAGATAAATGCAAAAACGTCCTCGGGTGAAGATAAAAAAATAAACTATTTTCTTTGCATGGTGATGATGTGCCAATGCAGCTTCTCTAGAGAGGTATACTGATAGTAAAGGGCTATGCATGCATGTCTTAAGGCAAAAGATATATGAGAAATCTCCATATCTGCCTCTTTATTTTGCTATAAATCTAAACCTGCTCTAGCCCTGGCTAGTTGGGCTCAGGAGTTAGAGCGCTGGCCCACAAACCAAAAAGTCCCAGGTTTGATTCCGGCCAAGGGGCATGTACCTCGGTTGTGGTTCATCCCTGGCTCCAGGTGGGGTTGTGCAGGTGGCAACCAATCGATGTGTCTCTCTCACATCAATGTTTGTCTGTCTGTATGTCTCTCTCTCCCCCATCTCACTCTGTCTGAAGATTAATGTAAAAATATCCTCAGGTGAGGATTAAAAAATAAGAAATCAAAAACAACACCCAGGACCTAGGTGATCTGGCTCAGTGGTATGACCGTCACCTACTGGGTCTCAGGTTCGATTCCCAGGCTGGGTCAGGGTTCTGATAGAGGCAACCAATCAGTGTCTCTCTCTATTTATCTTCTCTTCCTCCATCCCTCCTGTCCACTCTATCTAAAATTCAATGAAAAAATATCCTCGGATGAGGGTTAACAAAAAGATAAAAATAAAATAAATTAAAAATAAAATGAAACAATAACAACATCCAGTTCTAATAGCTATATTTGTTTCTGGGTTCTTTCACACTGTAAATAGAAAATAAGGCTATTCCTAATGTTAAACCAATATTTATAAATTCATTTATTCAATCTGTGAAAGCATGTTGTATGCTGTTAAATCTATTGTTTAGAAAACTCAACGGCATAATGTATCTTTTAGAAAATTCAAGTGTATAACCTTACCATAGCAAAAGCAGAAGTAATCCTCAACTGTTTTTCTGAGTGTTTCAATCTCTACAGCATCTACACTCATCCGATTTGCCTGGGTTGTAGATTTCATTTTATGCATTTCTGCAGCCTTTTCTTCTTCTTCAACACCTGTAAAATAATTAATGATATATGAAGGCCTGTAGAACAGGTTTTCTTCCTATAGTCTAACATTTATGTATTATATAAAAACGGAAAAGCAGCCCTGGCCAGTTTGGCTCAGTGTTTAGAGCATCAGCCTGCGGTCCAGAGAGACCTGGGTTCGGTTCCCGCTAAAGGTATGTACCTCGGTTGCAGTTTGTCCCCAGCCCTGGTTGGGTCGTGTGGGTGGCGACCACTCGATGTGTCCCTTTCACGTCGATGTTTCTCTCTCTCTCTCTCTCCCTCCCTCCATCTGAACAACAAAAAAAAGAAAACAGAAAAGAAGAGGGGAAACTTACAAAATAAAAAGCTAGTTGCCCTGGCTGGTTTGGCTTAGAAGTTAGAGGGTCAGCCTGAGGACCAAAGGGTTGAGGATTCAATTTCCAGTCAAGGGCACACACCTGGGTTGCAGGCTTGCTCCCTGGCCCTGGTTGGGGTCATGCAGGAGGCAACCAATTAATGTCTCTCTCACACTGATGTTTCTACCTCCCTCCTTCCCTCCCTCTCTCTCTCTCTTTTCCACTCTATCTGAAAATCAAAAAATATCCTTGGGTGAGGATTAACCAAAAAAATAAAAACAGAAAAAATAAAATAAAAAAGCTAAAAGACATAAATTACTTGAATAAACATAATAGGACATTATGATCATCTCTGAAATAACTGTAGCTATAGCTAAAATTCCTACAATTAACTATTAGTTTTATTTTTTTAATAGTTTTTTAAATATGTTTTTACTGATTTGAGAGAAACATCGATCGATGTGAGAAACATCGATCAGCTGCCTCCTGCACGCCCCCTACTGGGGATCGAGCCCGCAACCCCAGCATGTGCCCTGACCAGGAATCAAACCAGGACCTCTCTCAGTCCATGGGACTAATGCTCAATTCACTGAGCCACACCAGCTTAGCTTTTTGGGGTTTTTTAAATTGATTTTAGAGAGAGAGAAAGAGAGGGAAGGGGAGAGAGAGAGAGACAGAGAAACATCAATATGTTGTTATACTTATTTATACATTCACTGGTTGCTTCTTGTATGTGCCCTGACCAAAGATTGAAACCACAACCGTGGTGTATCTGGATGACACTCGAACCAACTAAGCTACCGAGCCAGAGCAGCTACTAGTTTTAAAAAGCAAAGAAAGCCTGTCCGGTGTGGCCCAGTGGTTTAGCATCGACCCATGCACTAAGAGGTCGCAGGCTCGATTAGCAGTCAGGGCACATGTCCCGGTTGTGGGCCCAATCCCCAGTGGGGGGGCATGCAGGAAGCGGCCAATAGATATGCTCTCCCACCAATGTTTCTATCTCTTTCCCCCTCTCCCTTCCCTTCTCTCTAAAATCAATAAAGAAAAAACATAGTTTTCAAGAAAAGACACCTTAAGGATAATTTATCAGCCACAAACTTATATAAGGCAAGATTAGCAACACAAACAAATATTCTAAGGCTTGCAAAGTCCAACCACAATAGCCACTAGACATTTGTGGCTACTGAGCACTTGAAACGTGACAGTCTAAATTAAGATGTGTTTTAAGCCCTGGTCAGGTGTCTCAGTTGATTGGAGCATTGTACTGTACACCAAAAAGGCTGTGGGTTTGATCCCCAGTTGGGGCACATACAGGAGGCAACTGATCAATGTTTCTCTCACATACTGATGTTTCTCTATCTCTCTCCCTCCCTCTCTCTCTCAAAATGCAAAAAAAAAAAAAAAAAAAAAATCCTTAGGTGAGGATAGAAAAAAACAAAAGATTGAAAAAAAAGTGTTTCAAGTTTGCAACACACACTGGATATGTGTGTGAGTGTATTTTGTTGTTCTTGTTGTTAGTCCTCATTTGAGGACATTTTTCCTTTTTTTTTTTTAGAGTGAAAGGGAGGGAGGGAGGGAGGAAGGGAGCAAGGGAAACATTGATGAGAGAGAGGCACATCAATTGGTTGCCTCCTGCACAACCCCAACCAAGACTGGGATTGAACCTGCGATCCAGGTATATAACCCTTGACCGGGTCATCAGGTCAACGCTCTAACTGCTGAGCAAAACTGGCCTGGTCCACACTAGATTTTGATGACACAATACAAAATTATCCCACTAATAATTTTTATATTGATTACATGCTGAATGATAATATTTTAGATTATCAGGTTTAAACATAACCACTAAAATGAATTTCACTTATTTCTCCTTACTTTTTACTTACAATGTCTTAACTAGAAAAAAAAATTTTTTTTAATCCTCACCCGAGGACATTTTTCCATTTATTTTTTATTCAGACAGAGCAGGAAAGAGAGAGGAAGAGAGAGAGAGAAACATCGATGTGGAAGGGACACATCGAGTGGCCGCCACCCACACGACTCAACCAAGGCCGAGGGCAAACTGCAGCTGAGGCACATGCCCTTAGCGGTAACCGAACCTGGGTCTCTGTGAACCGCAGGCCGACGCTCTAACCACTGAGCTAAACCAGCCAGGGCTTAACTAGAAAATTTTAAATAACATGAGTGATTCACATTATATTATTTCTAGTGCCTTTCTAAACCCTAGAAAAGAGCTTAGAATTCTCCCAAAAATGTTCTGAAACTGACTCACAAACCTACTGATTAAGCTTCAGAAGACCTCTATCGATCTTCATCTGCAAAATAAATCAGAGAAATATTAGGTACCCAAGAATTCTATCCAAAGATTATTTTCCATGGCACCAAATTAGTGGCAACAAAAAGAAAGAAAGTATCACCTTTTGGTTGAGCATCCTCCCATGCACCTCTGGTTGAATTCCAGGTCAAGGCACATGCTAGGGGTTGCAGGCTCAATCCCCAGTAGGAGGCGTGCAAGAGGCAGCGAATTGATGGTTCTCTCTTATCCATGTTTCTCTCTCTCTCTCTCCTTCTCCTTTCCTTTCTATCTTTAAAACGTAATAATAAAGTCTGAATACCAATAGGCAGAGACTAAAATTTGCAACAGAGGACAATTTCCCCAATGCTTAGTTCTAACCAGTGGAGAACCACATAAGCAAGGCAGTATAGGAAACAGAAATATAAATACAACTGCCAATCGAACTACAGTATTCATGGGACAGATGGCAGCTGATATAAACAACATAATCAAAACAACATGTAGTTTAACTTAAAAACCCAATCAAATTCTTAAAAAGTCTCAAAATGATATTAAATAAAAAAAAATTTAAATAATTACTACCACAAAGTTTAAAAGATCACAGTTGGATGGGGAGGAAGGCATATAGTGAAGGGGAAAAGGTTTTTCTTTTTAATTCTTTTCTTTACTGATTTTTAAAGAGAGAGGGAGACAGAAACATCGAAGAGAGAGAATATCAACTGGCCACCTCCTGCACACCCCCACGTGGGGATTTGCCCCACAACCTGGGCATGTGCCCTGACCGGAAATCGAACTGGCGACCTCTTGGTACATGGGTCGATGCTCAACCACTGAGCCACACTGGCTGAGCAAGATAGGTTTTTTAAAAAGGACTAAAAACACAATTGAGAATTGAAATTAATGAACTAAGAAACCTATTTTTATTTACCCATGATCTGCTAGATTTATCAGAAACTGGATCTAACTCGACAATGGAAATTTAAATTGGGGTCTTAAAGACATGCATGCATATTATATGCATATAGATAGATATACCCACCTTTATTGTTCTTTCTGTGTTAAAATAAAATACTGTATTGCAAAGTTAATATAAAAATCTATGGGCAGGGAGGGGGCATCAGTAGGGGAAAAAGGAGAAACATCTGTAACAAAAATAAATTAATAAAAAAAAAAAATCTATGGGCAGTGTTAGGGTAAACACATGCAAAATTGTCATTCTGTGAAGAACCATACATATTAATATCCTAGAGAGTGAATTTCTCTACTGCACTGGTTCCAGTGTCAAGTAAATTCACAAACTGGATGAACTCCCAACTGGAGGATCACAGAACTCAATGAAGACTAACAAGTGGATTTCACTAAGGAAGTTGGGGAGAACTGTTTAACTTTGCATCATGCTTACAAAACGTTAATGCACAGAGAAAGGCTTGTTTCAACACACCTTTTATCAATCAAGAAAAGAACTGCTGTCCTGGCTGGTTTGGCTCATCAGTTAGAGCATCCGGCCTATGGACCAAATGGTTCTGGATTCAATTCCCGGCTGGGGTCCCATAGGAGGCAACCAATCGATGTTTCTCTCTCACATAGATGTTTCACTCTCTTCCGCCCCCACCCAGTCCTTTCCTCCCTTTCCACAAAAAAAAAAAAAAAAAAAATCAATGGAAAAAATATCCACGGGTAAGGATTAAAAAATCAAACAAAAATATCCACTTATTGCCATTTTCTTAAAGTCTTCAATATTTACCTTTATATATTATCACGTCAGTGATTCATTTTGAAACGTTTCCATGGACAGTTCAGAAAGCATTATTTTAGTAAATCTTTCTGCTTTAGAATACAATTTGACATGTGTTAATGCATAAATATTTACGTTTAGTATTTATGAAGTACAAAAAATAAAAATACAATACTCACAGTATTTCACGAAATCTTTCTGAAAATCCTTTCTAGTGTTGACAAAAGCACGTCCTCTCTCGGTTCCAACAACAAACACGTCTGTTTCATACACTGCAATGCAGGCCACCTCTGCCTTGGACTTAGCCAGTTCTTTACACTGAAATAAAAACAATAAAGTGTTATATACAGATATTAACTTAAAAGCACTGTTTCTGTTGGATGAACAATAAATCTTATCACTTAGCCCTGGCTGGTTTGGCTCACTGAGTTCAATTGCAGCCAAGGGCACATGCCTCAGTTGTGGTTCAACACCGGCCCCAGTTGGGGTTATGCAGGTGGCAACCAATCACTGTGTCTCTCTCACATTGATGTTTCTCTCTCTCTTTCTCTCTCCCTCTCTGTCTGAAGATATATGTAAAAAAAAAATATCCTTGAGTGAGGATTAAAAAAAGAAAATCTTATCACTTAAACTGTCTTAATACATAATCTGGAAATGGACAAAGTTCCTAGTTTCCGTTATATACAAAAACGAAGTGTTCCCATTTTTTTACAGTACCTCTTCTTTTGAACAGTTTTATCCTTGATTTTAAACAGAAGAAAAAACAGAATTTATAAGAAAAAATGCAGAGATCCCTTATATCCTAATTCTCAAGAAACAGACTCAGTGGTCGAGCCATGCACCAAGAGGTCACCAGTTCGATTCCAGGTCAGGGCACATGCCCAGGTTGTAGGCCTGATCCCCCCAGATGGGGGCATGCAGGAGGTGGCCATTCGATGTTCTCTCTCATCGATGTTTCTATTTCTCTCTCCCTTTCCCTTCCTCTTTCTCTAAACTCAATAAAGAAAAAATAATTTTTATAATAAAAAATAAAAGAGTGCTTAGTATAGTGAATAATCCACTTATTGGTTGGTATTAAAATGAAATAGTGTTGTACCTTAGACATTTTTCTGTAAATCGGCATATTCTTTGCTTATTTTCCTACTGTGCTAGTAGTGTTTCTCCATTGAGGAATAAAAAATACCTCACTGAGCCCTGGTCAGTTTGGCTCAGCAGTTAGAGCGTCGGCCCGCAGACCAGAGAGTCCAGTGTTCGGTTCCCACTAAGGGCCCGTGCCTCAGTTGCAGTTTGTCCCCAGCCCCTGTTGGGGTCGTGTGGGTGGCAACCAGTCAATGTTTCTCTCTTTCTCCCTCCCGCTCTATCTGAAGATAAACGCAAAAAAATACCTCATTAATCTTAGGCACAGAAAGCTGCTTACAGAATTAAAAACAAAATTACATATTTTTTTTTTTTTTCCATCCTCACCTGAGGATATTTTTCCATTGCTTTTTTAGATAAGAGTGGGAAGGAGGGAGAGAGAGAAACATCAATGTGAGAGACACGTCAATTGGCTGCCTCCTATACAACCCCCACCAGGGCCAGGGATCAAACCCAAAACCCAGGCACCTGCCCTTGACTTGGAATCTAAACCACAACCCTTTGGTCTGCAGGCTGACGCTCTAATCGCTAAGCCAAACCAGCTAGGGCAATATTTTTGTTTTTTTAAATTTGTTTTAATATAACTAGTTTTTATTTTTACTTATCTAGGATTTAACTTGGTACATGGTAAAAAATTGAAATTTTCTTTTTTTTTTTTTTTTTTTTGCCAAATAGCCTATGTTCTCATTTGTCTTTGATTTGCACAATTTCTTTTTTTTTAATCCTCACCTGAGGACATTTTTCTATTTTTTGTTCAGGTAGAGTGGGAGGGAGAGAGAGGAACAGAGAGAGAGAGAGAAACATCGATGTGAAAGGAACACATCGAGTGGCTGCCACCCGCACGACCGACCAGGGCCGGGGACAAACTGCAACCGAGGTACGCGCCCTTAGCGGGAACCGAACCCGGGTCTCTCCGGACCGCAGGCCAACGCTCTAACCGCTGAGCCAAACCGGCCAGGGCTGATTTGCACAATTTCTTAAACGCTCTAACCGCTGAGCCAAACCGGCCAGGGCTGATTTGCACAATTTCTTAAATGGAAATTACTTGAATAATAATATTACTTTAAAACATTATCTTGGCCCTGGCCAGTTTGGCTCAGCGGTTAGAGCGTCGGCCTGCGGTCCGGAGAGACCCGGGTTCGGTTCCCGCTAAGGGCGCGTACCTCGGTTGCAGTTTGTCCCCGGCCCTGGTCGGTCGTGCGGGTGGCAGCCACTCGATGTGTTCCTTTCACATCGATGTTTCTCTCTCTCTCTCTGTTCCTCTCTCTCCCTCCCACTCTACCTGAACAAAAAATAGAAAAATGTCCTCAGGTGAGGATTAAAAAAAAACAACAACAAAAAACATTATCTTGAACAATGTTATACCTACTACAATGATCAGAAATCTTCTGAACTCTATCAAAGCCACAGTAGAAAATTTCCAACCTAGAGGTAAGCCAAAAGTTGTTCCCAGTAAGAAGAATCACGCTGTACTATCATTTTGTTACACTGCATTTATATGAGATGCACTTTGGCTGCTTATCTGTAACAGTATATTTACTTACCTTGTGATAAATGAGAGTGCATTTTTGTTGCGTTATCTACCCTCTTAGTTGGACAGCCCTATCACCAAAGGCAGAATTTATGAAACAGCAAAGCAAGGTTCATGTACTGCCTAAGGATTAGATCAAAGAAACCTATAGGCCAAGAGAAGGATGAAGCCAACCTATACATCTATAAGTATACTTCATAATAACAACTGGGAACACAGGAAAGATACTCCTGCTGGTGAGAAGGTAATAAAAGCTGAGAATAATAAAGTGACTGTCAAAGATGAGAAAACTATGAAGAAATTCTACAGAAGAGAACAGGTCCTATGTGACCCTATGTTATTCTATGTAGAGATTAGTAGGAAAGAAAATATTTTAACATCAACAGAATGGAATTTAATCTCTAAATTAACCTTTAACATTAAGGCACAAATTTTGGCTGGTTTTATGATCACAAGGCAAAAATAAGTAACTTCCCGAAAATGAAAATAAATAGCCACTAACCATTCTAAAATTTTTTTCTTTAAGGAGATAATTTTTTTTTTTAATCTTCATCCAAGGATATTTTTCCATTGACTTTTTCTTAGATACAGAGAGAGAGGGAGGGAGAGAGGGATGGAGGGATGGAAAGAGAGAGAAAAACACTGATATGAGAGAGACATGACCCCGACTGGGGCAGATCGAACCTGCAACCAAGGTATGTGCCCCCTTGACCAGGAATGGAACCTGCAACTCTTTGGTCCGTGAGCCAACACTCTGACCACTGAGCAAAACTGGCTAGGGCAGGAGATAATATTTTAAAATTCTTAAATAGTAGAAAAAAGAAATGAATTGCCCTAATGGGAATAAAGAAAAGAATCTACAAACTATGTCATACTGAGACCTATGAGGTTTAAACACTATCTAATATTAGTCAACACTTAACACAGAAAATATATAGTTTCCTCCTACTTAGAATACTTCCTTTCAATGGGTCAAAAAACAAAAACAAAAACAACCTAAATTTGATGCTTTTTGTATCTATGAGCTCAAATATTAGATTTCCAGCCACATATCCATAAAAATATAAAATATATATATATATACACACACACACACACACAATAAACAAATCATATTACTAATAGTTCTCTATAATTACATACGATACAGGTCTTTTGAAAATAAAAGCTGTCCAGCCTATGTGGCTCAGCGGTTGAGCGTCGACCCATGCACCAGGAGGTTACCAGTTCGATTCCCAGTCAGGACACATGCCCAGATTGTGGGCCCAATCCCCGGTGGGGGACATGCAGGAGGCGGCCAACTGATGTTCTCTCTCATCAATGCTTCTATCTCTCTCTCCCTCTCCCTTCCTCTCTTTCTCAAATCAATTAAAAAAAAAAAAAAATTAAAAAAAAAAGAAAAGAAAAGCTAACATACTATGCATTTAATATTAGGTGGCCAAGTAAGGATAACTGTGTATAAATAGCACAATAAAATAAAGGATATAAAATAGTAAATATGCTCTTATGGCCAAAATTCTGGTACTTTTTTTAAATCACATTTATTTTTATTTTTTAATATTTTTTCTTTATTGATTTTAGAGAGAGAAAAGTAGAGAGAGAAAAACATCGATAAGAGAGAATATTGATTGGTTGCCTCCTACATGCCCCCCACTGGGAATTGCGCCCACAACCTGGGCATGTGTCCTGACTGGGATTCGAACTGGCGACCTCTTGATGCATGGGTCGATGCTTAACCACTAAGCCACACCGGGCAGGCTCCAGTAATTTTTTCTACAGAAAAAATAAAACACCAGCACCACGCTATAATATATCAATTCATTCTGAGAAACTTCAAATATTACACATAAATTCAAAGTTAATGACTGGAAAACAATGGGTTGCCTAAGATATTTGTAGGTAAAAAGTTAAAATTAAAGCCCTGGCCAGTTTGGCTCAGCGGTTAAAGCGTTGGCCTGCGGTCCTGAGAGACCTGGGTTCGGTTGCCGCTAAGGGCATGTACCTCGGTTGCAGTTTGTCCCCGGCTCTGGTCAGTCGTGCGGGGGCAGCCACTTGATGTGTTCCTTTCACATCGATGTTTCTCTCTCTCTCTGGTCCTCTCTCTCCCACTCTACCTGAACAAAAAATGGAAAAATGTCCTCGGGTGAGGATTTAAAAAAAAAAAAAAAAAGTTAAAATTAAAGTAAAATATTAAACATTTAGATAAATTAAGAATATTCTGAAACATGGTGATAAAATTAGATTTGAAAGACTTAAATCCATAACTACTATTCAAGGGAAACTACACTTATTAGTAGACTAAAAAACATGTTATATGTTTTACAAGAACAAATCAATCTTATCCACAAGCGCAATCCCACCCAAGTGTAAAGCCATCTCACCATGGATTCAAGAGCAGACATGAGAAATGTCACCACCATCCTGCTCTCTGAAGACTCTTCATCTTCAACTGGCAGAGAAGACATTGCTACTTGGGCCATGATCCCTGTACAAAAGAAATAAAAAGAAAGTGAGTGGTAGAAAATAGTGTCCTGCTAAACATAAAGTTATAGATGTAAGATCCTCCACAGACTGCCTTAATTTACATTGTACAAGAGAAAAATAAGGTTCAAAAACCAAGTATTATTTGCAAAAAACTCCTATCCCATCTAGTTTTATTTCCATAAAATTAGGTCAGCATCATCCCCCAAAATAACCGGTAAAAATTTTCCAGAACCAGTGAAAATTTCTCCCACGTAAAAGGAAGAAGTGATACACTTCACAATCTAGTGGTAGTTTATCAAAATTCAACATAGGAAACTGATGCAAATTCACTTTCTTTCATACTCACACTGATTATATAAAAGAGTGGGTAACATAAACTGAGACTGGATGAAGATAATTTCTTCTTTCTTACTAAAGATGAAACAGGTTGCAGAACAAATGCTAAGATTCCTTTATAATACAGAAATCTTACAAAACATTGTTTGATACTTTGATACCAGCAAAAAGCCTCAGCTGAATTTCTAGCACTATAAAAATACAACACGTAAACACTGAATAGTAAATGTTGGCAAGGATGTGGAAAAATTAGAACCCTGAGCATTGCTGTTAGGAATGCAAAATGGTGTACCCACATTTAGCAGTTTCTAAAAAACATTAAACAGAATTACTGCCTAGTCAGAGTGGCTCAGCAGGTTGAGCATCATCCGTCCTTTGCACCGCAAGGTTCCTGGTTCAATTCCCAGTCAGGGCACATGCCTGGGTTGCAGATTTGACCCAGGGTTAATCAGTATATGGAAATCAATAAATTGATGCTTCTTTCTCACATCAATATTTCTCTCTCTGTGTCTCTTTCTCCCTCTCACTCTAAAATCAATTTTAAAAACTTAAGCGCTGGAAGTATGAGCAGGAATTCTAAAAATACATCCATGTATATAATTAATTTACTGAATACCTGGGTATCCCTTAACTGATGTCCCAATATTCCAAAGAACATACAGAGCTGTTAGCATAAAAATCATTTTGGTTAAAAAATGTACCTAGCCTGGCCAGTGTGGCTCAGTTGTTGAGCGTCGACCCATGCACCAAGAGGTCACAGGTCCGATTCCTAGTCAGGGCACATGCCCAGGTCGTGGGCCAAATACCCAGTGGGAGGCATGCAAGAGGAGGCTAATCGATGTTCTCTCTCATGATGTTTCTCTCTCTCAAATCTACAATCGAAAAAAAAAAAGCTGTGATCTTCCATCTGCTACCATGTGAATTAAATGCTAGACTACATTTAGGAATCAATGAGTAATAAAGTATCCATACTGAGGAAATAAAAAATGATAATAGCCCTGGCCTATGTGGCTCAGTTGGTTGAAACATTTTTTTAAATTTATAATAAAAAAAAAAATGATAATAAAATCAGTTAACACTTATCTCCATTTATCTATGAACAAATAAAGCAATTTTATTTCCCAAAACAAGATCTCTATCCTGAATGGAGATAGAATCAGGGAAAGCACCAAGAAAGAGTGATTAAAATCAGAAAAATTGTTTTCCCTAATTCTTTTCTCTTGGATGAATAAATTTAAATAAATTAGTATTACAATATGGCTCAGTCAAAATGGACAACGAAAGCATATTATTTTTCCATAAAGAGAACATTCACTTAGACTATACTGCATTATTTCTGAAAGCTTGTATTTCTTAATAATCTCACTTTTCCTTTAATTCTCCAGCAAAAGAAAAAGAAAATGTGTTCTCATTTTGCAAACACAATGACCTGTCAAGGTCAAAAAACCACTATTAGAGCCAGAACATAACACCAGGACAATTTTTTTTGCCCACTGCTATTTCCACTTCTCACCTTAAATTGCCATAAATCTGATATGATGTCATTCACAATCAATGTTAAGAAACAGGAGACAGATGCCACACCAACATCCCCATACAGGGTGCCACAGGCAATGAGAGGTCCTATTTCATTACCAGAACTTTTCGGGAGGCATCTTCAAAGGAGGAACCTTGGAGGTGACCAAGTTTACTTTCTGCTCTCTAGAAATGGGTACATTTGGATTACAACAGAAATTCACTGAGCTGTTCTTTGACAGTCCCAAAATGTAATTTCCCTTTAGTCAAGACTATTCATGGAACAACTTCCCTGCACCCATCATTCAGTGACTGCTGCCCCTCTTCTCCCTTTCCCAAAAAGAAAATGCCTCACACAGTGGCGCTGAAGTTGAACACCAGAGGACATACCAGGCCAGTGAGGTAAGCTTCTGGAGCGAGAGGCATGAGCCAAGAATGCCAGGTTGTGGGTTACCCAGACCACTAACAAAGTTTGTAACCCAAGTAGGCTGCACCCAGGCTCCTCTTCGATGAACAGAGACATCAATCATTTACTATAAAGGTTTCTGACTTTTCATAGACCCCATCATTTTAAAATAAGAGTTGAATACACAAAAAAAGAAATAAATATTTATTGAATATGCCTATCATGCTTTATTGGTCATTTTTTAAATATTCACAATGACTCTATGAGGGAATTAAGAGCCGAAAAAAAAAATGGAAGTATTTAAAGAGCCTAGGGAAAAAAACCTTTAAAGATTGTGTTCCATAAACCCCTGGAGCAGAACAAATGCGTCTTTTTAAGGTTTAAACAAGGTGTGCCTGTGTGTGTTATCACTAGAAATGAAAAACAACAGCCCTGGCTGGTTTGGCTCAGTGGTTAGAGCATCGGCCTGTGGTCCAGAGAGGTCCGGGTTTGGTTCCCACTAAGGGCTCGTACCTCGGTTGCAGTTTGTCCCTGGCCCTGGTTGGGTTGTGCGGGTGGCAGCCACTCGATGTGTCTCTTTCACGTCAATGTTTCTCTCTTCCTCTCTCTCCCTCCCGCTCTATCTGAATAAAAAATGGAAAATAGTTTTGAGTGAGGATAAAAAAAAAGAAATGAACAACAAAATCAACAGAATATGATCTACCATATCTATCATGTCAAAACTCCGAAGTCTCCCAATAAAAGAGGCCATGATACAAAAAAAGTTAAAGGAACTAGAATGGGACAGTTAGCTCTGCACTCATAAGGAATGCAAATATGCATGACTTGTACTTCTGAATTTCATCAGTAATAGTTCTTTAGAACAAAAAGCAAAATGACCAAAATGGTCATGTACTCCATAAAACATTAAATACAAAAAGGATGATTTCATCCCTTTGAATCTTCAAACATATAGAGATATTTATAATCTATGATAATTTTAAAATCTCAAGATTTTGCAGGTATATTTCTATTGTTTTGGCGGTTTTTGCTCACAATCATGGTACTGCATCAACCCTTGCACCAAGAGGTCGTGGGTTTGATTCCCAGTCAGGGCAAATGTCCCGGTTGTGGGCCCAATCTCCAGTGGGGGGGCATGCAGGAGGTGGCCAATCGATGTTCTCTCTCATCAATGTTTCTATTTCTCTCTCCCGCTCCCTTCCTCTAAAATCAATAAAGAAAAAAAAATTTTTTCGCCCTGGCCGGTTTGGCTCAGTGGTTAGAGCATTGGCCTGCAGTCCAGAGAGACCCGGGTTTGGTTCCCGCCAAGGGCACGTATCTTGGTTGCAGTTTGTCCCCGGCCCTGGTTGGGTTATGTGGGTGGCAGCCACTCGATGTGTCCCTTTCGCGTCAATGTTTCTCTCTCTCTTCCTCTCTCTCCCTCCCACTCTATCTGAACAAAAAATGAAAAAAAGTCCTCGGGTGAGAATTAAAAAAAAATTTTCTTTAATGATTTTATTTTTTACCCTCACCCGAGGACATTTTTCAATTTTTTGTCCAGAGCCTTCTCAGCTTAATTGAGAAGGGTCTCCTATATGACCCCTGAATTTTGTATAGGTTCTGAACTTTGATTTCTGAGCCTCTCATCTCACAAAGTTTTTTCTTTCTTTTCTTTTCTATTTTTTTTTAGAGAGAGTGAACCATCGATGTGGTTGCCTCCTGCACGACCTCAACCAGGTCTGGGGATCAAACCTGCAACCCAGGTATATGCCATTGACCAGAACTGAACCTCCGACCTTTCACCCGAGACCCTTTGGTCTGAGGGCCAACACTCTAACTGCTGAGCCAAACCAGTCAGGGCTCACAGGGTTTTTAAAACTCAAGTTCCTGTGGTTAAACTGGCAAATGCCCATAGAGCAAAGGTAATTCTGACTTCAAGTATGAGAGTTCCCATTTTCATTTTATTGTTAGCCTTTTCACATTACCCCTCCAAAAGTCCTATCTTATCAACTTTGTGGTGTTTTAAAAACATTTTGCTTTATAATTTTATAACATTCTTATGTGCTCCACCAACTTCAGGAACCACATCTTATAATGTTTTTTAAAATATATTTTTTATGCCCAGAAGTGGGCCCGATTCCCAGTGGGGGGCATGCAGGAGGCAGCCAGTAGATGTTCTCTCTCATCAATGTTTCTCTCTCTCTCCCTCTCCCTTCCTCTCTCTCTAAAAATCAGTAAAGAAAAAAATTGTTTTTAATTATAAATATATTTTTTATTGCCCTAGTAGGTTTGGCTCAGAGATTAAAGCGTCAAACTGCGGACCAAAGAGTCCCAGGTTTGATTCCGGCCAAGGGCATGTACCTTGGTTGTGGTTCATCCCAGGCCCTGGTTGGAATCATGCGGGTCGCGGCCACTCGATGTGTCTCTCTCGCATTGATGTTTCTCTCTGTCTCTTCAACCTTTTCTCCCTCCAGCTCTATCTCAAGATAAATGCAAAAACATCCTCGAGTGAGGATTAAAAAATAATAATAAAAAATAAAAACAGCCCTGGCCAGTTTGGCTCAGCGGTTAGAGCGTCGGCCTGCGGTCTGGAGAGACCCGGGTTCGGTTCCCGCTAAGGGCACGTACTTCGGTTGCAGTTTGTCCCCAGCCCTGGTTGGTCGTGCGGGTGGCAGCTACTCTATGTGTCCCTTCACGTCGATGTTTCTCTCTCTCTCTCTCCCTTCCTCTCTCTCCCTCCCACTCTATCTGTACAAAAAATGGAAAAAATATCCTCGGGTGAGGATAAAAAAATAAAAATAAATAAAAAAATAAAAATAAAAACAAAACAAATATATATAAATGTTTTTTATTTTTTTTGTTGTTTTTTTTAAAGAGGAAGGAACAAAAGAGATAGAAACATTCATGTGAGAGAGATACATCGATTGGCTGCCTCCTGCACATCCCTTACTAGGATTCAAGCCTGGAACCCGGGCATATGCCCTGACCAGGAATCAAACCAGGACCTCTCAGTCCACTGGACTGATGCTCAATCCATCAAGCCACACAGGTCAGGCATATTTTTTATTCTCAAAAGCAAGTAATGAAGCCCTGGAAGGTTTGGCTCAAGGGTTAGAATGTCGGTTCCCGGACCAAAGAGTCATGGGTTCAATTTCAGTCAAAGTTGCAGTTTGGTCCCTGGCCCTGCTCTGGGTCGTACCGAAGGCCATTAGTCAATGTGTCTCTCTCACATCCATGTTTCTCTTTCTCTCTCTCTCTGTCTCCCTCCCTCCTTCCCTCCCTTCTTCCCACTCTATCTGAAGATAAATGGAAAAAAATATCCTCGGGTGAGGATTAAGAAAAACAAAAAACAGTCCAGCCAGTGTGGTTCAGCAGTTGAGCGTCAACCCATGCACCAAGAGGTCACCAGATGGATGCCCGGTCAGGACACATGCCCAGGTTGTGGGTCTGATACCCAATGGGGGCATGCAGGAGGTGGCCAATCAATGTTCTCTCGCATTGATGTTTCTACCTCTCTCTCCCTCTCCCTTCCTTCCTCTCTCTCTAAAATACAGGAAAAATAAAAAAATAAAACAATCTTATAAAAAACAAGTACTAAATTAGCCAGAAATAGTAGATTACGAGGTTACAAATTCTAAATTCAAGCCATCCAAAGTAAAGAAGGGAATTTCTATTTTTATTTATTTATTTTTTACTTCGGTCTAAAGGTTGCACTAACTCCACACACAGCTAGCTCCAAGAACACACATATGTTGTTAGAGTTAGCTCTACCCCCTCTCTGTGGGCCTGCCTCACTTCTTGAGCAGATGGGTTTCTTCCCTAAAACAGAGATGACAGCCACATGCATCTTTAAGTTCACCACACACATACTGTAATCCCAGAGGACACAGACTATCACATATCCTATCTTCTTACCATTGTTTTCACAAAAGTTTTAGGGGTTTGTGTCACAAGCTTATCCTACCCAAGCCCAATTAACTATGACTAGTCAGAAAAATATTACCTGGGGATACACTGTGATTAGCAATGTAGCTAGACCCACATGAAACAGAAAGATGGCAGCTACTCAGAAGGCAAAGCAGGACACTTATCTGGAGAAAAGCATGCCAGGAACACAAAACATAACAGCTCCCTGAGTCTGCTATATCTTCTTTCAATTTTGTCAATTCCCTTAATTCTTCCATTCTGAATATTTATCTTTTGTGTCCCTAATTTGATTTTAATCCTCCTTTATGAGTTAAATATGAACTAATTGGCCTGTTCCTGTATCATTTCCTTATCTTTTTATCCTCCTCAGCTATTGTTTCATGGATGCATGGCCTTCTTTTATCTTTCTGAAAACAGACTCCAGCCATTCTTTAAAAATCTTGTTTTTCTTGTTGGAGATCCATTTCAGGGACTATACTTATCTATGTCCTTACTGATCCATTCTACCTCAATATGCCAATAATTAATTCCATATAAATTTTTTCATTTGCCCATACTTCTGCTTTGAATTTACTAATCCTTGCTGTTAATACTGAATAGCAAAAGAACAAAAATTTTAGTGAGTCGAAGAGAATTGAAGATTTTCACACACATCACCATCATGCTAACACAATAATTAATACTTTTTTTAAATCCTCACCTGAGGATATTTTTCCATTTATCTGCAGACAGAGTGGAGAGAGGGAAAGAGAAAAAGAAAAAGAGAGAGACAGGGAAACATCAATATGAAAGAGACACACTGATTGGTTGCCTCTCGCACAACCCCGACCAGGGTCGGCACAAACTGCAACTGAGGTACATGCTCTTGACCAGAATCGAACCCTCATCTCTTTGGTCTGAGGACCGACGCTCTAACCACTGTACCAAACCGGCCAGGGCAATAACTGATATTTTTAATATTTTTTATTATGCTGATCTCTAAAATATTACTAAATTTTCAACATATATCTCAAATTAAGCTTCAGGTCAGACTGCTAAGTAGAGGAGGTACCATAAACCTTATCTTGTTTTTTTATTACATTCATGCCCTATTTCTCTCTTGTGCTATTATGTTGTTTTGACCAAACACCTTTCCATTTCAATCTCAGATCAAAAACAAAATTCAAGATATTTTACTCCAACAACTTTGTTCTATTATTTTACAAATGAGAAGCCCAACCCAGAAAGATTAGCCATTTTGCCAAGGTCATACAGTTAATTTTATAACAAGAGACTAGAATCCATATCTCCAAATTCCAAACTACCTTTTTTTGTGCACAATAATAATCAAAGAAAGGCAGGTTAAAAAAAAAAGAAAAAATATAGCCCAAGGTGAATAAATTAAACAGTAATTAGACTGTAAGCAATCTTTATGAGGCAGTAAATTAACTGCCACTCATCATAACCAAACTGAAGCAAAAGTATATCTCTTTTGTCCATGACAAAATGATTATGGTTGATGCCCAACAGGTGTGGCTCAGTGTTGAGTACTGACCCATGCACAAAGAGATCGCTGGTTCGATTCCATGTCAGAGCACATGCCCAGGTTGCAGGCTCGATCCCCAGCAGGAGGCATGCAGGAGGCAGCTAAAGGATGTTTCTCTCTCACATGGATGTTTCTCTCTCTCTCTGGAAAAAAAAAAAAAAAAAAATCAATAAAACAAATAAAAAATAGTTTTTTAAAAAAGATTGATTTTGGGCTGGCCAGTTTGGCTCCACGGTTAGAGCGTCAGCCTGCGGTCCAGAGAGACCCGGGTTCGGTTCCCACTAAGGGCACGTACTTCGGTTGCAGTTTGTCCCCGGCCCTGGTTGGTCGTGCGGGTGGCAGCCACTCGATGTGTCCCTTCACGTCGATGTTTTTCTCTCTCTCTCCCTTCCTCTCTCTCCCTCCCACTCTATCTGTACAAAAAATGGAAAAATATCCTTGGGTGAGGATAAAAAAAAAAAAAAAAAGAATGATTTTTTTAGGTCAAGGATTTTAAGTTTTTATATGAGGCTATGCTTACATTTTAAGATACCAAATTCTTAAATTCTATCTGCTGAAATAAAGCTGATAATTATATCAATAAAAACCAAGTGATCCCTCAGGAAGAAACAAAATATATTTAAAGGGTTAAGATCTAAAAAGATCTGCAACTGTATTATATTAACACTTTAAAATGTATACCCTTCTCCAACACATTTCCAAAAAAATGTTGAAAGAGCTAACAGAAATAGATTTTTTTTTTAATTAAGCTGGGTGAAGGGAAGAATGACAAAATAATAAAGGAGGCCAGGGAAAGAGAATCTGCCCAAACAGAAGATCACAAGTTCAATTCTGAGTTTCACAGTAGCCAAAACAAGGTCCTTGAAAAACAAATTACAAAACCTTATCAGCTATTCAGGAACATCCACAACTTTTTTTGGCACTACAGTTTAAGAGAAAATTTTTACAAATGCATAAATTATACATTTAAATTGACAGTCCAGATTTTTTAAAAGCTGCAGCTTGTAGACAAAAGCGTGTCCTTTTGACCTTACTCCAAATTTAAAAATCATTGGGTACTGGAAAAGCTGGATCACTTGTTCTTTTTCTAATTTTGTATGAATTGGAAGAGGAAATGAAAATCAAGTAATTATGATGTAAAAGTCCATCTTTGTGTTTTTGAATGTACTGTTCCCAGAAGGCAGGCAACACAGCAAATCTATTATGAACACCAATTTGGGAATCAGGTCAAAGTTCTGAATTCAAGTTCTATCTCTAATACTAGATATGACTGACCTTGAAATTCTTTATCTTTTTCTTTTTTTTTCAATCCTCACCCAAGAATATGTTCCTATTGATTTTATAGACAAAAGGAGAAATATCGGTGTGAAAATCATCCGTCGGCTGCTTCCCATACTCAAACCAACCGGAACTGAACCCGAAACCTAGGTATGCACCCTGATGGGGATTCAAACCCACAACCTTTTAGTGTACAGGACAATGCTCCAACCAACTGAGCCACTCAGCCAAGGCAAAAAAGGTAAATTGATCTATCTGTTGGGTAACCAGTTCCAGAGACTATTTCAATGATAAATTCATTAGTTGCAAGGTATACATTATTCTTTATAATACAGTATATATATATATATATATATATATATATATATATATATATACACCACATACATTAGAAGTGTATAGGTTCTGTCTATAAACCAGAGCTCATTTTAACGAGACACCTTAAATAAGACCTCTTCACTATTATATCATAATATTATCATATACAGTACTTTTTTTTTTAAACCCTCACCTGAGGATATTTTTCCATTTATCTTCAGATAGAGTGGGAAGGGGAAAGACAGACAGAAACATCGATGTGAGAGAGACACATCGACTGGTTGCCTCCTGCCAAGACCCCAACCAGGGCCGGGGACTAACCACAACCGGGACATGTGCCCTTGACCAGAATCAAACCCGAAACTCTTTGGTCTGCAGGCCGCCGCTCTAACCGTGGGGCCAAACCAGCCAGGGCAAAAACAAAAACAGTTTAACAGTCACAGTCACAAGGGGAAAATCCCAGGAAGAACAAGTTCTTGCCCTCACAGACTTTATATTCTCCGGAGTTTCTGGAGCTTAACCTTGTAGTCAATATTATTTGTAAAACTGTTATTTCCTTAGAAAATTCAATTTTTCAAAAGTATTAAAACAGTATTTTTATGGCTAACATTTATTTAAAGCTTGCTGTATGCCAGATGCCATCCTAAAGCACTTAAACTCATTCTATCTTCACAACCCTCTAAAAGAGAAACAGGTTTATCATCATCCACCTTTTCTAAAACAAGCAGACTAAGACACAAAGATGTAAAGTGACTTGTCCAAGGTAACACAACCAGGAAGTGGCAAGAGGCAGGATTTGAATCCAGGCAGTCTGATTTCAGAACTTGTATTTTTAATCACAAAACAATATTCCTTCTCTCAACTATAAGTCATTTTGCCTCACAAGTTGCACTTTTTAAAAAAAAATTTTTTTTCCTTATTGATTTTAGAAAGAGAGGAAAAGATGCCCTGGCCGGTTTGGCTCAGTGGTTGGAGCATTGGCCTGCAGACCAGAGTCCTGGGTTCGGTTCCCGCTAGGGGCACGTACCAAAAAGGAAAAAAAAAAGAGAGGAAAGGAGGAAAGAGAGAGAGACATCGATAAGAGAACATCGACTGGCCGCCTCCTGCATGTCCATCACTGGGGATCGGACCCACAACCTGGGCATGTGCCCTGACCTGGAATCGAACCAGCAACTTCTTGATGCATGGGTTGATGCTCAACCACTGAGCCACACCAGGCACCTTTATAGTTTTAATCAAGTTATAACCAAATCCTCCATCAACTTTTGAGAATCCATTACTACCATCAAACTTTCTCGCCCTGGCTGGTTTGGCTCAGTGGTTAGAGCGTCGGCCTGTGGTCCAGAGAGACCCGGGTTCGGTTCCCGCTAAGGGCACGTATCTTGGTTGCAGTTTGTCCCAGGCCCTGGTTGGGTCATGCGGGTGGCAGCCACTCGATGTGTCCCTTTCATGTTGATTGTTTCTCTCTCTCTCTCTCCCTCCCACTCTGTCTGAACAGAAAATGGAAAAATGTCCTCGGGTGAGGATAAAAAAAAAAACTTTCTTTTATGTTCCCACTAGGCCAAAGTGGGAAACAGCAGAATAGTAGTGCCAGAAACAAGCATGAAATACAAAGGCAAGGACTGTAGAAACAATGAGGAAAAAGAAAAGAAAAACTGCAGTAATGAGAGTTCCAGTGAAGGACAAGAAAGAAGGAAAATGATAAAGGCAGAAAGAGGGGGAAAATGAAGAATGAAGAATATCAAGATTAATACCCTTAGCACTACTGATTTAGCTACGTAATTTTTCCAGTATACATACTTCTTCTAAATTATGAATTCTTAATTTTATTGCTCCAGGCAGGTAGCCTCAGCTACACTTTGGTTAATTGAATAATCAAATATTATTCCTCAAATTGGTTGCTGTCATTTTAAGCCCACTGAGTACAATAAATCTCAACTCTACAATTATAATGAACTGATTAATTGAATTTCTTATGTTCTTTCAATTAGTAGCAATGAATAAACTTACCCCAAATAAATGTATACAACTTTTGAAGAAAATGCTATGTATGATCTTTAGTAATTGCTGTTTTTGTTTTCTTAAATATTTTTCGTTTATTGATTTAAGAGAGAGAGGAAGGGACAGGGAGTTAGCAACATCCATGAGCGAGAACATCAACTGGCTGCCTCCTGCACGCCCCCCACTGGGGATTGGGCCCACAACCTGGCCATATGCCCTGACCAGGAACTGAACCAGAGATCTCTTGGTGTATGGGTCGATGCTCAACCACTGAGCCACACCAGCCGGGCCATAGATTGCTGTTAATAAAGTTCTTAACAATTATCTTTCAAATAAATTGCCTCTAATGCGTATCTGAAAAGTGAAATACCATTCTCAGAATTATTACTTCTCAAACGACTCTTCAAAAAAATGCTTTCCGCCTGGCCCGTGTGGTTCAATGGTTGAGTATCAATCCATGCACCAGGAGGTCACTGGTTCAATTTCCAGTCAGGGCATATGCCTGGGTTACAGGCTTGATCTCCAGTAGGGGGCATGCAAGAGGCAGAGATCAATGTTTCTCTCACTGATGTTTCTATCTCTTCATCTCCCTTCCTTTCTCTATAAAAATCAATAAAAACATTTTAAAAATAAAATGCTTTCCCTAGATGTCTAGGGACAAAAAGGGGCCACATGCTAACCTGACAAGCTCAGGTAAGGCCTGCATGGTGGCCCTGCAAACGCAGAGACATGAAGTGACCACAAAGGATGATCTGAAATTAAAACTTATTTTTTGTTAATCCTCATCGGAGGATATTTTTCCATTGATTTTTAGATAGAGTGGAAGGGAGGGAACGAGGAAGGGAGAGAGAGAAATATCAACATGAGAGAAAAACATTGGTTGCACCTTCCGTACAACCCTGACCAGGGTTGAGGATAGAACCTGCAACCCAGGTACATACCCTTGACTGGCAACCAAACCCACAACCCTTCAGTCCGAAGACAGATACTCTAACCACTGAGAAAAACCGGTCAGGGCTGAAATTAAAACTTTTTAACAAAAGGCAGTTTATGGCAAGTAGTCATGTCCTAGGCTAGAATCTTCCCTAACAGAAGTCAATCTTTACCTTAACTAAGCCTGTATGTCAGGGTAACTCCCCTTTTCCAGACTCCTCAGGGCACAACCAATGCAGAGTGGATAGCATAAATCCTCTCGTTGTTATTGTTATGATGTTGACTGTTAATTATCCAGTACCCACCTATGTAAAAGATGTATGTATCTATCACTTTACTTTTCACCCAATCCCAGGGGTTTCCCTACTTTGCTTTCTCCCACCTCCCTAATCTATCACAGGTGGTTTTCATGTAACCCACTTGCGTCTTCCCTTTTGTTTTTTTTTCCCTTTATTGATTTTAGAGAGAGAAATAGGAAAATCAATGAGAGAGTACATTGACTGGCTGCCTCCTGCATGCCCCCACTGCGGATTAGGCCCACAACCTGAGCATGTGCCCTGACCTGGAATCAAATCAGCAACCTCTTGGTGCATGGGTCGATGCTCAACTACTGAGCCACACTGGCTGGGCTATAGTGATATTCTTAAACATAGCCAAATCCTTGGAGGTGGGAGAAGGGGGCAGGGGGTTGGAGCTCTGGCTGCTCTGTCAGCTTCAGCCTGACCCAATGACTCCACCTGTTCCTGGTTCCCAGACTTTATACTCCTAAGTATAAAGGGGATGGTTTGGGGATCCCTAAAAGAAGAGAAATGCCTGTGCTGAGAATAAATTAATAAATGAATGAGGCCTGGCTGGTGTGGCTCAGTGGTTGAGCCTCAACCCATGCACCAAGGGGCTGCCAGTTCAATTACCAGTCAGGACACATGCTCAGGTTGTGGGCATGCAGGAGGCGACCATTTGATGTTCTCTCTCATCAATGTTTATATCTCTCTGTCCCTTCCTCTCTCTCTAAAATCAATAAATAAAATAAAATAAATAAATGAATGAATGAGAGTGAAAAAAAAGTAGACACTATTACATTCCTAATTTTATTCTGTAGTTAAATTCCCTCGACTCTTTTTGAAACTGGAGACTTTTTATATTTTAAACTCTTAATTTTGTAATCATGGCTAACAAAAATTCTTAATTCTCAATAAGTTTTCCAACCAATAAGTGAATAGTTTAAAGTAGATCTTTTTTGCCCTGGCTGGTATGGCTCAACAGTAAGAGCATCATCTGGGGACCAAAGGGTCCCAGGTTCGATTCCAGCCAAGGGCACATACCTCGGTTGCTGTTCATCCCCAGCCCCAGTTGGGGTTGTGCGGGTGGCAACCAATCCATGTGTCTCTCTTGCATTGATGTTTCTCTCCCTCTCTTCCTCCCTCTCGCTCTATCTGGAGATTAATGTAAAAATGTCCTCGGGTGAGGATTAAAAAAACAACAACTTAATTTCCCATTGTGAATGGTTCCAAAGTATGGACACCACCAGGGAACTAGTTAGAAATACTAATAACGAGCCCCACCCCAGACCTGCAGAATCAGATCTGGGGTGGGCCCTAGCAATTGTGGTTTTTTTTTTCTTGAGTTTAGAGAGGAAGGAAGAAGGAGAGAGACAGAAACATCAATGAGATGCCCTGGCCAGTTTGGGGCAGTGGTTGGAGTGTCAGCCTGCGGTACAGAGGGACCGGGGTTCGGTTACTGCTAAGGGCATGTACTTCAGTTGCAGTTTGTCCCTGGCCCTGGTTGGGTCATGCGGGTGGCAGCCACTCGATGTGTCCCTTTCACGTTGATGTTTCTCGCTCTCTCTCTCTTCCTCTCTCCCTCCCACTCTAAAAAAAATGGAAAAATGTCCTCAGGTGAGGATAAAAAAAAAATTAAGAAAAGAAACATCGATGACAAAGAACATCAATCAGCTGACTCCTGCACGCCCCCTACTGGGGATCAGGCCCACATCTTGGGTAAGTACCCTGACTGGGAACAGAACTGGTGACCTTTTGGTGCATGGGTTGATGTTCAACCACTGAACCACACCGGCCGGGCCAGCAATTTTTTTCAACAAGCCCTCCAGAGGATGCCCATGCTCACAAGTAGTTTGAGAACCACTGGCTTCAAGGTTAAGAGTCAGGTTGTCTCTATTCAAATCTTGGAGTCAAGGTTTACTTGAGTAATCAAGAGTAAATTACCCAGCCTCTCTAGGCTTGTTCCTCATCTATAAAACGGAATTATGGGGTTGTTCTGAAGATTAAATAAGAAAACATATGGTAAAAGCTTAAGAGCGATGCCAGGCATATGAGAAATATTCAAATATTAGTTGTAGTCAAAGCACTTTGACAGTTGTAGATTGGAAAGGGGAGTGAGGAAAGCAGAAAAGGCTTACTCCCTACCCATCTAGGAGTTTAATACCTAGTGACTAGGCCAGACACATGTAAACAAGGCAGAATCAAATACTCCTAAAGGAAATAAAGATGCCCTTCTAGGAGGGGCAGTCAAGTTGATTAGGATCATGTAAGAAGAACAGGCAATTCTGACCGAACAACATAGGCTTTAAAAAAGTGATTACATACAAGTTAAGAAAAGCCTGTAGAAAATAAAAAATCATTCCAGCCTACAGGTGTGAGCCAAGATTCCAGAAGCAGACCAAAGAAAAGGACAAGGCAGTAGACCATAATGATAAGAATAGATAAAGCAAAAATAAGTACAATAGTCCCTCCTTATCCACAGGGAATGTGTCCCAAAACCTCCAGTGAATGCCTGAAACCACAGATAGTACTAACTCCTATATATACTTTGTTTTCTTCTATACATACATACCTTCCTCCTTACTCAACTTCTTCAACTCTGCCGGAAATGTGGCAGCAGCTTCTTCAACAGCAGATGGAGCCTCTCCAGTAATTTTTACATTTCTCAGTCCAAACCTATTCCTGAATCTGTGTAACCATCCCTTACTTGCAGAAAATGGCTTGGTTTCACTCCTTTCAGAGGATCCCTTGCTGAAGTCTTCGTATAGGCTCAGTGCTTTCTGGCGTAAAGTGCTGCCATCAACCGGAACACATTTTCTGTTCTTGTCTTCCACCCACAAACTTAAAGCCTTTTCCATCTTAACTAAGCACTTATCACGTACTGTGGCTGTAACTTTTGCAGTTTGAGGTGCCACAACAAAACTAGCACGAATTTCTTTTTCCTTCTTCACAATTTCCCGGATAGAAGATTCATTCTTACTGTAGATTTTAGCAACCTCAGCATAGGATTTTTTTTCTTTCCTTATTAAGTCAAGAATTTTCACCTTTTCACTTAAAGGAAGCACTTTACGGCTTCTCTTTGGTATATTTGAATTGCCAGCATCACTACTCTTCTGCTTTGGGGCCATTATTAATTAAGGAAAATAAGTGTTACTTGAATACCAGCACCACAGCAGTATCAAAACGGAGATGGCAACGAAGTGTCCAGCGGCTGGTAGTGTGTATAGCGTGGATATGCTGGACAAAAGAATGATTCACATCCAGGGTGGGACAGAAAAGGAGTTTATCACGTTACTCAGAACGGCGCGAGAAATTTAAAACTTATACATGATTTATTTAAGTAATTTTCCATTTAATATGTTCTGACCTCGACTGGAACTCGGGAAGTATGGTGGGGAAGGGGGAAGGGTGTGCTGCTGTAGAAAATGAAATCAGTCATCCTAAGTCATAGGCTTTAGGGGGAGAGAAGGGTTTGGGAGCCCTACCTCCTCAGAGCAATGTAACTGTACATTCTCATTTGCAAACTAACTTCCCTTTTCCTTTCCTTAGCACCCAGAGACTACTCGTAGGCACTGCGGCCTATCAAGCCATTGTCTGCAGCAAAGTTGAATGCAGAGAGGGTGAGAAGTCTGCACGGGGTCCCGCATTCGCAGGAGTGAGCCTACTTGCACAGGACCCGACATCTGAACACTCTCAGCCGCAAATTAGCGCAAAACCATAACACTAAAAAAAAACACACACAGAAAACCTCGCTTTAATAAAGGAAAAACTTGGATAAGAAAAAGTGGAAGGGGGAGGCAAGGGAAAGAAGACAGCTTTTTGTCTTCTTCCTCCCCTAAAATCCGTCTGGATGCTGGCCCAATGCAGACGGCTTATTTTCATGGCCTGAAGGCTGAGGTTTTCCTTCCGGTCATTGTGTTTATTTCCCCACAAAAACAGGCCCCGCGGGGCAGGCGTGCCCGCCGGGCTGGGACAAAGCCCACTGCGGGTCCCACCTGGGCGCAGGCAGGAAAGGACTGGGACGGAGACGAAGAGGGGCGGCGCTCCCCAGCCAGCCAGTCCGCCCGCCAGCCAGCCGGCCGCAGTTACCAGGCAGCGTGGCGCCGACCCCGCCCCCGCCGCCCGCCGGCCAATCCGGCGAGTCTTGCTGCCCGGGCGCACCAGCCCCCGAGACACCAGGCTGAGCGCGACCCCACGGCTTGGGCCTGGCACCGCGCGCGCACCCGCAAAGCCCGAGCCGGCCAATCAGCAGCCGGGCATGCGCAGCCGCAGGCTCGCTCGCGCGCGGGCCTCACGCGTGAGACCCCCCCCACGCAGCGCCGGCGCGCGCGCCCCTCCCCCATGAGTACCCAGGCGCGCGCGTGCAACTGTCGTCCCCCGCGACCGCATCTGTTCCTGCCCCACCCCCAACGCTAGCTGCCTGGAGTTGGGGGGCCACGGTACCCCAATACAGCCGCCGACGGTCCCCAGACTCCTGTCCGTGCAGGCCCCGGAGGGGTAGTCTCAAAGGCCCGGCTCGCAATGGCAACTGGGGCGGGGGACAGGGGATGAAGCGACAGGGACTCACCCGAGTGCAGCCGCCTCCAGGCAGCGCCGGGGTAGGGGTGCCGAAGGGAAGCGAGTGTGGGCCGTGCGCGAGCTGCGGCCGCGGAGGAGCAGCCTCGGGCTGAGGCGAGCTGACTAGCGGGCAGGAGGTGAGAGGGCGAGGGGCCCGAGCGTCTCAGCCGAGCTTCTGTCACCGCCGCATGGCCGCCCCGGCAGGGCCTCGCTCAGCGCCTAGATCCAATTGCCAGGGACCGAGAGAGAGGCCGGGGTAACCGCGGCAGGCAGGCGGCCTCGGCTGGAGAGCGCGTGCGGGGAAGCGGGGGGGGGGCGACCAGTGGCCCCTTTTCTCTGCTCTCCGAGCTTCTCTCTCACCCTCCTCCTCTTTTTTTTTCTTTTTTTTTTCGGTTTTTTTTTTTTTTTTTTTTTTGTTCCTCGAAGGCTCGCTGCGCTTGCGCACCCTCCACGCCGCCCAACGGGAGTTGTAGTTTCTGATTCGTCCCCGTTAACGCGATGTGGGGGGGAGTGGACTACGATTCCCAGGAAGCGTCGCGCCGGCTAACCCTGAGCCCAGGGACGCCGGAGCGCGACGCCCGGCCCTCTCCGGCAAGGACTGTCAATGGAGGCGTGGGGTGGTGGGATCGAGAACATGGCTGCACCTGGGGCCTGTTCGGCTGCCCGAGTGGGGGAGGGGAGCTGGGGCGCAGGGGTGCAGATCTAGGCCGGTGATGGCTCCAGCCTGCTCCCGCCGAACTCCAGCCGGCGCCTCCGGCCGCCCAAGACTTGCACTTACTCTTGCACCCGAGATTCCCTGCAAATTGAGAGACCGGAACACGGCAAAGGCCCGGGAGCTCCAGGGCGGCCTGCCGGCTCTGCCGAGGGATCTCCTCCGCCCTGCACTACCCTCTGGGACACAAAGAACTCTGTTAGTTTTGAAAATTTGCCGCAAAAGAGACAGTTTGCCCGGACTTGACGGGGAAGGGGTGGGACTCTTCTGTTTTTATTTACTCCCTGAGGCTTTGCTCACGTGTCTACACTCGACTTTTAGAAAGTTGACGAAAAGCCATGGAGTGGGAGCAGATAACCTGATTGAAGCCCGTTTTGTTCTTTCAGCCACTAAGCAGTTTTTGTCGAACCCATCCCCCCCATTTTATTTTTTTGCTTCTCAACTTTCATTAGCTCATGAATTTCGAGACTGCTGAGACGTTGCTGTTCACCTAAATTAAATTCAACGTTTAAAAAACTGGACCCAGAGATGTTAGATGTGAACGTAAAGCGCAAAATTGAGTGATTTTGTAATTTTTCTCCCCACCGGGATTCAAGCCACACCGGCCATCCTTCCCCTCCCCCTCCTCCTCCACGGTAGGTGGCGACCACAGAGGCTTTTCCAGCCCGTGTCGCTGGCAAGAAAACTTTCCAAACAGCCAGTCTTTTGATGTAGAGCAGTCCCCCCTTATCCGCGGGAAATACCTTTCAAGACCCCCAGTGGATGCCTGAAACCCCAGATAATACCAAACCCTGTATACACTGTTTTTTCCTATACATACATACCTTCCTCCTTAATCAACTTCTTCAACTCTACCGGAAATGTGGCAGCAGCTTCTTCAACAGCAGGCACAGCCTCTGCAGGAGTTTGTACCTTTCTCAGTCCAAACCTATTCCTGAATCTGTGTAACCATCCTTTACTCGCAGTGAATGGCTTGGTGTCTCTCCTTTCAGAGGATCCCTTGCTGAAGTCCTCGTATAGGCTCAGTGCTTTCTGGCGCAACACAGTGCTGTCAACCGGAACACATTTTCTGTTCATGTCTTCTACCCACAAACTTAATGCCTTTTCCATCTTAACTAAGCACTTATCACGTACTGTAGCTGTAACTTTTGCAGTTTGAGGTGCCACAGCAAAACTAGCACGAATTTCTTTTTCCTTCTTCACAATTTCCCGGATAGAAGATTCGTTCTTACTGTAGATTTTAGCAACCTCAGCATAGGATTTTTTTTCTTTCCTTATTAAGTCAAGAATTTTCACCTTTTCACTTAAAGGAAGCACTTTACGGCTTCTCTTTGGTATATTTGAATTGCCAGCATCACTGCTCTTGCCCTTTGGGGCCATTATTAAGTTAGAAAAAAAAAGGTTACTTGAACACCAGCACTGCGATACTGACACAGTGGATCTGATAACAGAGACAGCTACTAAGTGACTCATGGGCGGGAGTGTCTACTGCGTGGAGACGCTGGACAAAGCATGGTGTGTGTGTGCGTGTGTGTGTGTTAGAAAGTGAGTTGTTAGACTAAAGTTTATATGGTCAAGATTACCCTTGTCATAAAAAATTTGGGAGATAGTCCTTTGCTTCTATTAATCTGTATAATACAGTGGAATTTTGCTGCTGCTGCTGCTTCATAAGCAACTCCAACTTCATTGATGTTGAAGCTGCTCCTAAAACTCTTTTTGTTTTTGTTTTTGTTAATTTTCACCCGATAATATTTTTTTCCATTGATTTTTTAGAAAAGAGGAAGGGTGGGGAGGAGAGAGAGAGCGAGAAACATCAATATGAGAGAGACACACTGATTGGTTGCCTCCTCCACATACTCCCATAGTGCTGGGATGGAACCTGCAACCCAGGTACATGCCCTTGACCGGAAATTGAACCCGAGACTGTGTGGTGCCTGGTCAGATGCTCTAACCACTGAGCACACTGGCCAGGGCATGCTCTTAAAACTCTTAAATCCTAAAGCAGTTTCTAAAACTTTAGCTGGCTTTGAATTGCATCTAGAGGGAAAGCTGGCCCTTTGTGGACAGTGAACAGTATATGGAACGGTGTGTGGTTTAAACAGCATGTGGAAACCAAGCCTTTTTCTCAGTGTACTGATATTGATAGGTGTAACTCTCAAATTTATGTCTAAAGCAGCGATTTTCAACATTTTCTTTTTTTTTTTTTTTTATGAATTTTTATTTATTTTTTTGTTACAGATATTTTACCTTTTTACCCCATTGGCACCCCCCACCCCACCTCCCCTCCACCCTGTCCCCGGCTTAGTTGTCCATGTCCATTGGTCATGCATACATGCATATAAGTTCTGTGGTTTATCTCTTCCCACCCCCCCACCCCCCGATTTTCAACATTTTCATCTCATGGCGCACATAAGCTAATTACTACAATTCTGCAACACACCAAAAAACATTTTTTTGCCAATCTGACCAAAAAAAAAATATTTTGATTCATTCACACCGGATGTCTATTGTGTTAGCTATTGTCCTTTTGTGTGTGTGTGTGTGGTATGTGCCCCTAGCAGGAACTGAACCTAGAACTCTCTGGTCCGTGGGCCGACGCTCAACCGCTGAGCCAAACTGGCCAGTGCTTTTTTTGTTGTTTTTTGTTTTTTTTATCCTCACCCAAGGACATTTTTTCATATTTTGTTCAGAGTGGGATGAACAGAGAGGAAGAGATAGAGAGAAACATTGATGTGAAAGGGACACATCGAGTGGTTGCCACCCGCACGACCCAACCAGGGCGGGGAGCAAACTGCAACCAAGGCACATGCCCCTAGTGGGAATTGAACCCAGGTCTCTCCGGACTGCAGGCCGATGCTCTAACCACAGAAAACCAGCCAGGGCTGTTGTCCTTTATTTATTGGACAATCTGAGTGAAAAGAGGTCAGTTCCCTGACTAAATAGCCAGGTATTGCATGTTTTAAAAATTCTTGGGGTACACCAGTTGAAAATCACTAGTCTATAGTTATTAAATATACTTTTTTAGTCTTCCCTAGAGCCTGGCTCACTACCTTGGCCATTATTGTTATACTACCACAAATTGCTATTTGTTAGCCAATTTCTCCCTCCCCTCATTAGTACAGATGCTTTGTTAATTGTGATAATTGTTATAAACCATTTTGGATACCATCTCTCAGCACAGCCGCTTGTTTTTCCCACACAGGATCAAATTGATGTCTTTTGGGTTGAGCAACAGATAAAAGAAAAAAAATCATTGATTTGTGTTTAGGAATGGTATAGTAAGAAATTCTCCTTTGTTTAATTCAACTTACTTTGTTTAGAATGACATTCAATGTAAAAATATATGTGTACCAAGAGTGAGATTACAGTCCAAACGGTGTGGCTCAGTGGATTGAGCGTCGTCCCATTGACTGAGAGGTCCCAGTTTGATTCCAGTCAGGGCACGTGCCCAGGTTGCCTGGTCTATCCCCAGTAGGGGCATGTAGGAGGTGGCTCATTGATGTTTCTCCCTCATGCCAATGTTTCTATCTCTCCCTTCCTATCCAAAAAAAAAGAAAGAAAGAAAGAGAAAAAGAAGGAAAGAAGGAAAGACTGAGATTGCCAAAAGAGCAAATGAGCAGCTCTTTACTCTTCTCACTTAAGACAAAGTGCACAGAGGCCACAGGTGGCAGAATCTTGCATGTTATTTATTTCAAAATATTCCAAATATTTATCTTGTTTATGTTTAACCTAGTGTATGCAATCCTGCAGATGAGTGTTCATATAGTGTGATACTTCCATTCTATTGTATACTTGGGATTCTAAGCCAGACTGGTCTAGGCCAAGCTAAAGATGGATCTAGACCAAATGTAAGCTCTTCTGCCAACTCAAATTCATTCTCACATGGACTCATGTCGACTCCTTTTATTTATTTATTTATTTACTTACTTAATTATTTACTTATTTATTTATTATCATCACCTGAGGACATTTTTCCATTTTTTGTTCAGATAGAGTGGGAAGGAGAGAGAGGAAGAGAGAGAGAGAAACATCAATATGAAAGGGACACATTGTGTGGCTGCCTCCCGCAGGACCCAACCAGGGCCGGGGACAAACTGCAACCGAGATACGTGCCCTTAGCAGGAACCGAACCCGGGTCTCTCTGGACCGCAGGCCAACGCTCTAACCACTGAGCCAAACCGGCCAGGGTGACTTTTTTTTTTTTTTTCTTTATTGATTTTAGGGAGAGAAAGGGAGAGGGAGAGAGAGCTAGAAACATCAGTGAGAGAGAACATTGTTTGGGCCGCCTCCTGCATGCCCCCTACTGGGATCAGGCCCACAACATGGGCATGTGCCCTGACCAGAAATCAAACCAGTGACCTCTTGGTGCATGGGTCAAGGCTCAACCACTGAGCCACACCAGCCAGGCTTGTTGACTGCTTTTATTTTTTATTTTTTTAATCCTCACCTGAGGATATTTTTTTATTTATCTTCAGATAGAATGGGAGGGAGGGAGATAGAGAGAGAAACATTGACGTGAGAGGGACACATCAGCTGGTTGCCTCCTGCATGACCCCGACCAGGGCCTGGGGCAAACCCCAAGCGATGTATGTGCCCTTGACTGGAATCGAACCTGCGACTTTTGGTCCGCGGGCCGACACTCCAACCGCTGAGCCAAACCAGCCAGGGCTTGTCAGCTGCTTTTGAAAAAACAAGGGCTCTGGCCTTGTTTTTTAGTCTTGTTGACTGCTTTGAAAAAACAAAGGATCTGGCCCTAGCCAGGTAGCTCAGTTGGTTAGAGCGTCCTCCCAATATGCCAAGGTTGTGGGTTTGATCCCCAATCAGGGCACATACAAGGAGCAACCAGTGAATGCATAAATAAGTAGAACAACAAATTGATGCTTCTCTTTCTCTCTCTTCTTTCCTCTCTCTAAAATCAATTAATTTAAAAAATAATTTAAAAAAACAAAACGGATCTGGTAATATTTGAATGTCTTCACCAGTCCTGAAGAATAATCACCTCTCCTTGGGTTTTCAATACTTGGTGTCACAAGTGGGCCTTCTTTGTTATCACATAACACATCCAGAATAGGAACCCCTGACCACCCATGCTGACAGAACCACCCTTATACCACTTGGTCAAGGTCATTGTTGTTGAGATCATTTAGTGCTCCTTTTATTTTATTTTATTTTTTAATTTTATTTTATGTACAAAGAGATAGCTTTCTGTGGTAAGGTAGATGTCTTGGATGGCCCATTCATGGAAGTTCAATTAGTCCAACTTAATGAAACCGAATTCCTTTGCGTACTGACCGAAGCGCTGGTGGCACATATTGAGGCCATGTTTCCAGATCAGACCATGCTGGTTTGAGCAGACGCAGCAAGAACGGGAATGCTGGCCGAATTTTCTCCGATGGCTCCAGTAGAGTTGCTGGTGACCCATCTTGTTCGCTCAGAAGCAACAAGGCAAAAAGGAAACTTTAGTGCTCCTTTTAATGATGTTCTTTTGCATGACTGGTGTGGCTCAGTGGTTGAGCATTGACCCATGCACCAAGAGGTCACCAGTTCTATTCCCGGCCAGGACACATTCCCAGGTTGTGGGCCAAATCCCCAGTTGGGGCATGCAGGAGACAGCCCAATCAATGTTCTCTCTCACTGATGTTTCTATATCTCCCTCACCCTTCCTCTCTCTCTAAATTCAATAAAGAAAAAAATGTTTTTTTAATAAAAATAAAGATGTTCTTTCCCTTTTTTTTTTTTTTTTTTTATCCTCCCCCAAGGACATTTTTTTATATTTTGTTCAGATAGAGTGGGAGGGGGAGAAAGAGAGAGAGAGAGAGAAACATTGACATGAAAGGGACACATCGAGTGGTTGCCACCCACACGACCCAACCAGGGCCAGGGACAAACTGCAACCGAGGTAGGTGCCCTTAGCAGGAACCGAACCCGGGTCTCTCCAGACCGCAGGCCGACGCTTTAATGCTGAGCCAAACCAGCCAGGGCTAAAGATGTTCTTTCAAGCCCTGCCTTGTTTGGCTCAATGATTAGAGTGTCAGCCCGTGGATCAAAGAGTCAATGGTTCGATTCTGGACAAAGGCATGTATCTTGGTTTCAGTTCGGTCCCCAGCCCTGGTTGCAGTGATGTGGAAGGCAACCAATTGATGTGTTTCTCCCACATCAATGTTTCTCTCTCTCTCTCTCTCTCTCTCTCTCCCTCCCTCCCTCCCTCCCTCTCACTCTATCTGAAGACAAATGGGAAAATATCCTCAGGTGAGAAATAAAATAAAAAAAAGAGCCTGGCAGGTGTGGCTCAGTGATTGAGCATCGACCCAAGCACCAAGAGGTTGTTGGTTCATTTCCTGGTCGGGACAGATGCCCAGGTTGTGGGCCTGATCCCCAGTGGGGGACATGCAGGAGATAGCCCAATCAATGTTCTCTCTCACTGATGTTTCTATCTCTCTTTCCCTCTCCCTTCCTCTCTCTAATATCAATAAAGGAAAAAAAAAATTTTTTTTTATCCTCACCCGAGGACATTTTTGCATGTATCTTCAGATACAGGGGGAGGGAGAGAGGGGGGAAGAGAGAGAGAGAGAGAAACATCGTTGAGAGAGAGACACATGGAGTGGTTGCCACCCACATGACCCCAGCTAGGGCCAGGGACAAACTGCAACTGAGGTACGTGTGCCCTTAGCGGGAACCAAACCCGGGACTCTCCAGTCCGCGGGCTGATGCTATATATAACCAGTGAGCTAAACTGGCCAGGGCAAAAAAAAATTTTTTTAAATGTTCTTTCAAATCCAAACTCAATAATCTTTTTGTCACTCTGTCATATAGTTTAAATTGACCAAAACCATAGTTGAGACCCTCTTGACACAATTTTTTACAACATATCCAGTCTTCATGAATACTAAACAGATCTTTTTTTCCATAACTGCTTAATGCAGGCCCAATATCTTCTGGGTTCAATTTCTTGTTTTTTCTTTACAGTATACATAGTACAGTATAGAGAATGGAATGTAAAATATATAGCTATCATTTGTAAGATAGCAGTTTTGTCTTTTAGATCAATGTTCTCAGTTAAGATTTGTATGCCCAGTTCCCACCACAGGGGTTAGTAACATCTTAGCTGTTAAATGGTGTCTGCACTCTTGGAGGTAGCCTACACCTTTGTTGTTACTGCAAGTATGCTTTCTTAACTGATTATAGAACACTGTTTTTTATTGTTGTTTTTTGTTTGTTTTTAATCCTCAACCAAAGATATTTTTTCATTGATTTTTTTTTTTTTTTTTTTAGAGTTTGAGGAAGGGGGGAGAGAGAGAGACATGTGAGACAAACACATCAATTGGTTGCCTCCCACATGACCCTGACTGGGCCAGAGATTGAACCTGAAACTGAGTATCTCTGTCACATCAGTGTTTCTCTCTTTCTCTCTCTTTCCCCCTCCCACTCTATCTGAAGATAATTGGGAAAAAATATATCCTCAGGTGAGGATTAAAAAAAAAGTAAAATCTCTGTAGTATTATCCTTTTTTTTACACTTCAGATTTCTTTTTTTTTTTTTTTGGTACGTGCCCCTAGCGGGAACCGAACCCAGAACTCTCTGGTCCGCAGGCTGATGCTCCAACCGCTGAGCCAAACCGGCCGGGGCTCTATAGTATTTTCTTTGCCCTAAGGATTTGGTGGATCTGATGATATGTAAATGAAAATAGTTATAAACTCGCCCTGGCCGGTTTGGTTCAGCGGTTAGAGCGTCGGCCTGCGGTCCAGAGAGACCCGGGTTCGGTTCCCGCTAAGGGCATGTACCTCGGTTGCAGTTTGTCTCCGGCCCTGGTTGGTCGTGAGGGTGGCAGCCACTTGATGTGTCTCTTTCACGTCGATGTTTCTCTCTCTCTCTCCCTCCCACTCTCTCTGTACAAAAAATGGGAAAATGTCCTCGGGTGAGGATAAAAAATAAAAAAAATAAATGAAAATACTTATAAACTCTTAATTAAATGTTATATAAATGTTAAATGTAATAACTTAGTGGTGGCTCAGAATTTAAAGCTTTAGCCCTAGCACCAAAGGGTCTCAGGTTCAATTCCTGGTCAAGGGCACATACCTGGGTTGCAGATTTGATCCCCACCCTTGGCCAGAAATCGAACCCAAGACCCTTTGGTCCAAGGGGTAAACACATTGAGACAAAATGGCCAGGGCTAATTCTTTTTTTTTTTACTTTTTTTTTTAATCCTCACCCAAGGATATTTCCCCATTTATCTTCAGATAGAGTGGGAGGGAAAGAGAGAGAAACATTGATGTTTGAGAGACACATTGATTGATTGCCTCCTGTGCAACCCCAACCCAACCGAGGTATGTGCCCTTGACCTGAATTGAACCTGAGACTCTTTAGTCTGAGGGCCCACACTCTAACCACTGAACCGAACCGGCCAGGGCTTAACTTCTTTTTTTAAACTTATTTTTATGGTTGATTATATTATCCCATTGACCCCCTCCTCCCTTAACTTTTTTTAAAATTGATTTTTAGAGAGAGAAGAAGGAAGAGAAAGAGAACATTGCTTTGCTGTTCCACTTGTTTATGCATTCATTGGTTGATTCTTGTACGTAACCTTGGTGTTTTGGGACAATGCTCTAACCAACTGAACTACCTGGCCAGGGCAGTTTCTTGATTCTTTATCTTTGGATATTTACCAAGCCTTTCCTTTTTTTTTTCTAGTGAATCATAGCAATCCTTTTAACCCCCTTCAAGACCTATGTTGATTATAATTAAGGTAGATACACTTGGGAAAGTTTTCATCTAAGAATAGAGAATGTTTGAACAATGGATTAGAGGGGGAAAAAGAAGCCAATAATAACGATACTGTTCAAATGTGAAATTACCCCACAATCAGTGTATCAAACTTTGTTTTTTCCAGCAGTGGGAAAGTGTTCAATTATCCTCTCCCTTCCTCCTGAACCTAGGAAGGGGGCTGGCCAGGCCCCAGGTACACTTTAGAGCCTGGCCAGCCCCCTTCCTAGGTTCAGGAGGAAGGGGGCTGGCCAGGCTCTAAAGTGTACCTGGGGCCTTTGACTGACTTCATTCATTCTAGCAAATTGTGCTCTTCAATGCCAAATGAACTCAGATTGGCCCCTGGGTAATGAGTAAATGAGGAGCATCAGGAACAAGCCTGAACACCTATTAAATTTTGAAAAGTCTAAAAAACCCTCTCTGTCCTCCAGAAATGTATAATAATGGCTAACATTTATTGAGCATTCCTTTGGTGCCAAATGCTGTGCTCAACGCTTAATAGATTATCTCATTGCATGCTGACAATGCCCCATGGTAGGTGCTTAGAACCTCCCCGTACAATAAAAAGGTTCAGAAAGGTTAAGCTACTTAGCCAAGGATACACAGAGGGCAAAATCCAGATTCTAATCTATGTGTCCTAGCCTGAATTCTTAAATACTGCTATTTTTAGGCTACAGGCAGATATAGTAAATTAATCAAATACAAAGTACACTCAGGTAAAAGTCAATACATAATAGGAGAAGGTTGAAGATGAAGCAGGAACTTTTTCATGGAGGAGGTAAATTTGCAATTAATATGAAAGGCTATATGGGATTTTAAAAAATAAAATAACAAGAGAGGAACTCTCTTAGCCTTACTTCTAATCAAAAGCAGCCTTTCAGAAAAAAAAAAAAAAATTATGTTTATAGTGGGCATATACCTATACTTTTTAAAAAGGTATAGAAATGAGCTCATACTATGCAAATTATTCTTATCAGTCCCTAAAGATGGACATTTAGGTTGTTTCTTCTATTTTTGTTACGTTATTGCTTGGCATGTTTTATGAGTATATTTTTAAAGCAAATTCTTAGTAAAATTATCAAAAAGCATCTGTGCACCTAAAATTTTGATGCACATTGCCAATTTACCCTCCAAAAAATTGCACCACTGTTTATTCTGGTGGAAATAGCATTTTTAAGCAGTTTTTATATGCATATTAACTATGCAAAGTTGGGCATCTTTTCACACTTTTATTAGCCATTTGCATTTATGTTTCTGTAAACAATAGGCATTTACATTTTCACAATTAGATCCTATGCGTTTTCCTCATATTCTGTTGTATGAGTGCTTTATAAATGAAAGAAAATCGCCTTTTGTTTGTTATGTGTGTTACAAATATTTCCCCAGTTTGCCTTTTGACTGTGACATCTTTTTTATGTTCTTGTTATACTGGTTTCATTTTTACATGGTCAGAGTTATCCATTTTTTTCTTTATGTCTTCGGTGTTATAAAATCAATGGTGAGAAAAGCCTCCCTTACACCAAGATAGATACAGAGAAAGAGATTGAGACATATATTTATTATATGTATGCATATACACACACATTCTTTTCACAGCAAGATTTCTATATTTCTATCTGTAGCATCTTCCTAGTTTGTGTGGGCTGTCAGGGGCTTTCCATTTCAGGGGCCCTTTAAAGTTCTGCCTCAAATAGGCCACCCGCTCCCGTCCAAGGGCAGACTTTGTTGCTGTCCCTCTGGGCGATGGGCGGCCTCCGAGGACTCACTGGGCTTCCAGCACAGAAGCCGCAGGCTCATCACTTCCCTAGCCAAGCGGGGCCATCGTTTTCCAGCCGCAGCGGAAGTCCTCCTCCGCCTTAACCCGGAGCCGCAGGCTCGGGACCCAGCCTTAGCGGCTTCTTCGGTGCCTGGGATTCCGCTGGTCCTGGGCATCCTAGGAAATCGCAGAGAACGTGGCCGAAGGAGTGTTTTGGGGGGGAGGGGTACTTACGTACTGGGTGAGGGAGGTGGGAAAAAGGACCCACGATCCTCCTGAATCCTGCTGCAATCTCGGGCACCTGGCCAAATAGGGAAATCCCTCCTTAGGGATTTCCAAACAGCTTTGAACAAAAGCCGGGTTGGACCTTCTGACAATTCTGTTCCTCAGTATAAACTGTGAATAGATATTCTGATTTTATAGTTCAGTCTTGGCGACTTGCTCAGGAGTTAGCCTCCCCAGTCCACCTCCCAGTCCTGCTGAGACAGACAGCATCATTGACCTAAATAGTGAAAACATACTCTTTCAACCTCTAAAAGAGAAAGTCTCAGTTTGGTATGGATGTTGTCTTTGTTTTATTGTAGTAAAATATATAACAAAGTTTATTATTTAAACCATTTTTAAGTGTACAATTCAATGGTATTAAGTACATTAACAGCCCTGGCCGGTTTGGCTCAGCGGTTAGAGCATCGACCTGCGGTCCTGAGAGACCCGGGTTCGGTTCCCGCTAAGGGCGTGTACCTCGGTTGCAGTTTGTCCCCGGCCCTGGTGGGTCGTGTGGGTGGCAGCCACTCGATGTGTTCCTTTCACATCGATGTTTCTCTCTCTCTGTTCCTCTCTCTCCCTCCCACTCTACCTGAACAAAAAAATGGGAAAATGTATGTCCTCGGGTGAGGACAAAAAAAAAAAAAAAAGTACATTAACAATGTTGTGTAACCATCACCGCTATCTATTTCCAAAACTTTGTTCATCACCCAACAATAACTCCCACTCATTAAGCAATAATTCTCCATTATCCTCTCTCCCCCTGCTCCTGGTAATTTTTATTCTACTTTCTGTCTCTTTGAGTTCCCTTAATCTAGATACCTCATAAAAGTGGAATCACAATATTTGTCCTTTGTGAGTGGCTTATTTCATTAAGCATGTCTTCAATGTTACATGTAGCATGTATCAGAACTTCATTCCTTTTTATGGCTGAATAAAATTCCATTGTGTATATATATATACACACACCATATTTTGTTTCTCCATTCATCTGTTTGGGTCATTTCTACCTTTTGATTAATATGAATAATGCTGCGATTAACATTTTATATACAAGTATCTGAGTCCCTGTTTTTGTTTCTTTTGGATATATACCTGGAAATGGAATTGCTGAGTCATATGGTAGATAATTCTGTTTAGTGTTTTGAGGAACCACCAAAAGGTTTTCCACAGTGGTTGCGCCGTTTTACATTCCCACCAGTAATTCCTGAGGGTTCCAATTTCTCCACATCCTCACTAACACTTTTGATCTGCTATCTTGTTAGTATGTGTGTGTGTTTAATAATAGTCATCGAGCCCTCGCTGGTTTGGCTCAGCGGTTAGAGTGTCGGCTTGTGGTCTGGAGAGACCTGGGTTCGGTTCCCACTAAGGGCACGCATTTCCGTTGCAGTTTGTCCCCAGCCCTGGTTGGATTGTGTGGGTGGCAACTACTTGGTGTGTCCCTGTCACGTCGATGGTTCTCTCTCTCTTCCTCTCTCTCCTTCCCACTCTATCTGAACAAAAAATGAAAAAATGTCCTTGGGTGAAGATAAAAAGATAAAAACAAAAAATAATAATAGCCATCAAAGCCGGCTGGTGTGGCTTAGCGGATTTAGCATCCTTTCATGGACTGAGAGGTCCTGGTTAGATTTCCCGCCAGTGCACAAGCCCAGGTTTCGGGCTAGATCCCTGGTAAGGGGCCTGCAGGAGGCAGCCAATTGATGTTTCTCACATCAATGCTTTTATCTCTCTCTAAAAAATCAATAAAAACATTTAAATAAATAAAAAATAGCCATCCTAGTGAGTATGAAATTATTTTATTGTGGTTGTTTTTATTTTATTTTCCCTAATGACTAATGAAGTTCGTGCATCTTTACAGGTGCTTATTGGCCATTTGTATATCTTTGGAGAAATTGAGTCCGTGGTCCAATTAAAAAAAATTTTTTTTCCCTTCATTTATTCTAGAGAGAGAGGAAAGGAGAGAGAGAGAGAGAGAGAGAGAAACATTGATGAGAGACATTGATTGGCCGCCTCCTACATGCCCCCTACTGGGGATCACACCCACAACCTGAGCATGTGTCCTGACGCAGAATTGAATGAGGGACCTCCTGGTGCATGGGTTGACGCTCAACCACTGAGCCACACCAGCCAGACATCTTGGTCCATTTTTAAATTGAGTTGTTTGTCTTTTTTAATCCTCACCTGAGGATTTTTGTCCATTGATTTTTTAGATAGAGTGGAAGGGAGGGAGGGGGGGAGAGAGAGAGAAACATCGATGCGAGAACAATACATCCATTGGTTGCCTTCTGCACGACCCTGACCAGGGCTGGGATTGAACCTGCAAACGGGTACATGCCCTTGACCCAGAATCGAACCCGAGAGCCTTCAGTCCAAGGGCTGATGCTCTGACCACTGAGAAAACCAGCCAGGGCATAAATTGGGTTATTTGTCTTTTTTTGTCCTTGAGATGTAGTGTTGTTTTTTAAAAAAAGAATCTTTATTATGTTGAGGAAGTTTTTTTCTACTCCTAATTTATTAAATGTTTTTATCATTAAAGTTTGTTGGATTTTGTCAAATTATTTTTCTGCTTCAATTGAGATAATCATGTAGTTGTTTTTCTTCTTTCTGTTAAAGCTGTGTATCACATTAATTTTGGTATGTTGAATCACCCTTGCATTCAGGGATAAATCCCACTTGGTTGTAGGGTATAATCCTTTTAACATGCTGCTGAATTCACTTTGCTATCATTTTTTTAGGATTTTTGCATCTATATTATATTCATAAGGAATATTGATCTGTAATTTTTTTTCTTGCAGGGCCTTTGGATTTGATATAAGGGTAATATGATTTCATAAAATGAGTTAAGAAGTATTTATTCCCTCCTTTTCAATATTTTTGAAAAGTTTGAAAAAGTTGCTATTAATTTTTCTTTATTTCTTTAAATTTATTTATTTATTTATTTTTGTTAATCCTCATCAGAGGATATTCTTCCATTTTTCTTTAAATAAATGTTTGGTAGAATTCACCAGTGAAGCCATCTGGTCCTGAGATTTTCTTCATTGGGATATTTCTGGTTTCTGATTTAATCTTCTTCCTTGTTATAGGTCTGTTGAGATTTTATTTTTCTTTTTGAGTCAATTTTGGTAGCTTCTGTGTTTTTAGAAACTTGTCCATTTTACCCAGGTTATCCAATTTGTTGGCATACAATTAACTGTTCATAGTATTCTCTTATAAATCTTTTTATTTCTGCAGAGTTGGTAGTAATAGCTCTACTGTCATTTCCAATTTTAGCAATTTGATTCCTCTCTTTTTTCTTAGTCGATTTTGCTAAAGATTTGTCAGGTTTAAAAAATATTTTATTTATTTATTTATTTATTTATTTATTTATTTATGTACTTATTTATTTGAGAGAGAGAGAGAGAGAGAAACATTGATTTGTTGTTCCATTTATTTATGCCTTCATTGGTTGCTTCTTTATGTGCCCTGACTGGGGATGGAACCTGCAACCTTGCCATATGGGACAATGCTCTAACCAACTGAGCTACCTGACCAGGGAAGTATAATGTGTTTTGTTTTAATTTATCTCGAAGTACCTGAAAAGTTTTAGAGCAAAAGCATGCCCTAAATAGAGGTAGTTAATTTTCAAGGTATCTTCCTTTGGTGAACTGTCTTAGTGGTCATCCGGCCTTTCTCAAGGTGCCTCATTCACACCTATAAACTTTTGCAAAGTCCAACGACACTTGCTTCAATAAATTTTCTGTAGCTGGGGCAAATATTTATGAATAAATATTTAGCTTAGCATTATTCATAATAGCAGACATTTAAAAATAGTTTAAATGCTCATTTAAAAATAATCTAAATACTCAAGAATAGAACAATAAATAAAATAATGTTGGTGCATCTATATTATAAGATAAAATGCAGCAGTTTTAAAAATCAGCACTCTGAAACAACGACATGGAAAATGCTCACACCATACCTTGGGCAACTAAAAGGCTATATACATGACATGTCAGTTTTATTATGCTATATACATAAAAAATAAGATTGGAAGAAATATACCAAAATGTGTAGAGATATTACGGTTTATCAGATGCCTGATAAAATAAATATTAGTTAGCCAATTGTTGCCAACCAGGAACATCTTGTCAACTGATTTTCTGATTTAAGAGAAGTAAGAAATTTGAATTTTGGTAGAACTCTCTTGAATTTTAATCATATACATATTCAGAGTTCAAAGATAAAAAAAGTAAAATAATGTGAGAAGAAGGAGTTTACAATGAACACCACTGGAACAGTGCTAACTTCTTTCAGCGCAGCAGTGACTGGTTTAGGGTTTCTGGAATCTGAAAACGTCCTGGAGCTCATTTGGTAACGTGACAGTCTGTGTGTGCTCACCTAGTCGCATTTAGCACCCAAACATTGTTCACCAAACAAGCAAAAGAAGAAATCAGAAAGAGCTAACTAGAAAATTAACTATGAGGAAAATTTTGTTTCTCTCTGTCATGTAGTTGTCATTTTAAAAAAGTATTTATTTTAATGGAAATATATTTGACATATAACATTGTGTAAGTTTAAAGTGTACAGCATGTTGATTTTATATATTTATACATTGTAATATGATTGACATTGTAATGTTAGTACCTTTATCACATCACTTTATTTTCTTCTTTTCAATTAAAGTTCCTTCCTTCCTTCCTTCCTTCCTTCCTTCCTTCCTTCCTTCCTTCCTTCCTTCCTTCCTTCCTCCCTCCCTTCCTTCCTTCTCCTCCCCCGAGGACATTTTTCCATTTATCCTCAGATAGAGCAGGAGGGAGAGAGGGAAGAAGAGAGAGAGAAAAACATCAACATGAGAGAGACACATGGACTGGTTGCCACCCACAGGACCCCAACCGGGGCTGGGGACAAATTGCAACCTAGGTACACACCCTCAGTGGGAACCGAACCTGGGTCTGTTTGGTCCGTGGGCCAACGCTCTAACTGCTGAGCCAAAACAGCCAGGGCTTTTTTTCTTTATTGATTTTTAGAGAGAGAAGAAGGGAGAGGGAGAAAGAGATAGAAACATCGATGTGAGAGACATCAATTGTCTGCTTCCTGCATACCCCCTACTGGGGATCGAGCCAGCAACCTGGGCATGTGCCCTGACCAGGAATCAAACCAGGACCTCTCAGTCCATGGGATGATACTCAATCCATTGAGCCACACTGGCCAAGCTATATTTGTTTCTTTTTATTTTATTTTATTTTATTTTATTTTATTTTATTTTATTTTATTTTATTTTATTTTATTTTATTTATTTATCTATTTATTTATTTTTTAAATCCTCACCTGAGGGCATTTATTGCATTTATCTTGAGGGAGAGAGGAGGGAGGAAGAGAGAGAGAGAGAAACACTGACGTAAGAGAGACACATCTAGTGGTCACCACCCACACGACCCCACCAGGGCTGGGGACAAACTGCAAACGAGGTACGTGTCCCAAGTGGGAACCGAACCCGGGCCTTTATGGTCCGCAGGCCGATGCTCTAACCACTGAGCAACCGGCCAGAGCTATTTGTTTCTTTATTAAATAAAAATGTAAGAACAAATTGAAACAATCATATTGGGCAAAATTCTAAGAAACTGATGAGTCAAAACAGATGGAGGTAATCTGATAGATTACCTGAGAAGATCAACAGGTCCAAAATGTTGATTAAGTTAAATGAAACTATTCATTCAATGAAGTAGAATTAAAAACTAAAACCACACTTTATCTTACTGTCACCCCTTGCTGGTTTACAAAAGATAAGGCGCAAATGAATGAAAATCCTTTATTTAATCTGGAAAGGGTGCTGAAATTTGGTTCCATCACATTTTTCATTTTTGTTGATGTATTTTTTGTTGTTCGATGTAGTTTTAATTTTGTTGATATAATCAGACGAGAGCACGCATTGTGAGTAGTTTTATAAAATTTCAAAGTGAGCACATCGTGCACTCAGAGCCCAGAGGAAGAAAGAACAGTAACAACATCTCAGAAGTCACTGCCCCCCACCTGTGATAACTACGCCCTGACTTCTCTTCCCAAAGGTCCATTTTGCCTCTCTTTGAACTTTATATAAATGAAATCATGACATGCATGTACTCTTTGTATCCTTTTTTCTCACTCAATATTATGTTATGGGATTTGGTAATAAGTAGCAATAATTTGGTTTCATCATATTTTGATGATAGGTTTAATTCTTATAAAAACATAAAGTGGAATATAGGTGCTAATTTCTAAATTGCATTATTTTGGGTAGTACTTTGAAGTAAAATATAGAGTACAATTTTATGTTCTACCAGTGACTTGGAAAAGGGGAGAAAAGAAGTAACACTTGGGCCCAAATAAAAGATTTACTTTGTTGCCCGGCTGGTGTGGCTCAGTGGTTGACTATGGACTCATACACCAAGAGGTTGCTGGTTCGATTCCCGGTCAGGGAACACACCCAAGTTGTGGGCCTGATCCCCAGTGGGAGTCATGCAGGAGGCAGCCAATCTATGTTCTTTCTCATTGATATTTCTATCTCCCTCTCCCTTCCTCTCTCTAAAATTCAATAAAGAAAAAATATATATATATATTTACTTTGTTTTCAAGTGAAGTGAAATGATCTTTAATCTATTTTCTGACATATTGAGGACAGACATAGGATATTATTATTATTTTTTAAATTCTGACAAGGAAAGTTCACTCTCTCAAAACCAAGTTTCAGAAAACAAAATGGACAAAACTTATTCACAACAAATATCTGAACATTTACTATCTTCCAGCTATATTCTAGGCACCAGCAGAGACGATAAATTTATATTTTTATTTATTTTATTTTATTTTTCTCACCTGAGGACATTTTTCCATTTTTTTGTTCAGATAGAGTGAGAGGGAGAGAGAGAGAGAGAGAGAGAAACATCGACGTGAAAGGGACACATCGAGTGGCTGCCACCCGCACAACCAACCAGGGCCGGGGACAAACTGCAACCGAGGTACATGCCCTTAGCGGGAACCGAACCCGGGTCTCTCCAGACCGCAGGCCGATGCTCTAACCGCTGAGCCAAACCGGCCAGGGCGAGACGATAAATTTATAAACTGAAGGGAACCTTATGTTTGGTTCCTTACACGTATGGTGGCCACATAATCCAAACTCAAATTCTAGCAAAAATGCAAGCAGTGCTGGCATGAACCCTGTTAATAAAACCAACCAGGTTTTTATGATAAAATATAAAACACAGCTGTGACTGAAAGCCCACCAAAGAACTACAAATCCATTGGCTGAACTATTCCCTTTGATCCATAGTTAGCTGCCTCCTTTGAGATGGGGTGTAGTAAGGTTCCATGGATTAGGTCCCTCTAGGGTGAAGGGGAGGAACTTTTAAAAATGTTTTTATTGCCCAGCCCGTGTGGCTCGGTGGTTGAGCATCAACCCATGCACCAAGAGGTCACCAGTTCAATTCCGGATCAGGGCACATGCCTAGGTTGTAGGCCAGATCCCCAGTGGGGGGCATGTAGGAGGCAGCCAATCGATGTTCTCACTCATCAATGTTTCTATCTCTCTCTCTCCCTCTCTCTTCCTCTAAAAAAATCAATAAAGAAAACAAATTTTTTAAAAATGTTTTTATTGATTTTTGGGGGGGTGAGGGAGAGAGAAACATCAATGTGAGAGAGAAACATCAATGGGCTGCCTCCTGCATGCCCCCCAGTGCGATGGAGCCTGGCACCCAGGCATATGCCCTGACCAAAGGAATGGAACCGGGACCTCTCAGTCCATGGGACACCAGCCAGGAGGGGAGGGACTTTTTTTATGTTCTTATTCCTCACCTGATTATATTTTTCTGTTTATCATCAGATAGAGTGGGAGGGAGGGAGAGAGAGAGACAGAGAGAAACATCAGTGTGATAGAGCCACACTGACTGGTTGCCTCCTGCATGATCTGACCAGGGCTGGGGATGAACTGCAACCGAAGTACGTGCCCTTGAACAAAATTGAACCCACGACCCATTGGTCTGCAGGCTGACACTCTAACCACTGAGCCAAACAGGCCAGGGCAGGGAGGGACTTTTTTTTTTTATTCTCACCTGAGGACATTTTTTCATTTTATGTTCAGATAGAGTGGGAGGGAGAGAGAGAAAGAGAGAGAGAAACACTGACGTGAAAGGGACACATCGAGTGGCTGCCTCCTGCACGACACAACCAGGGCCGGGGACAAACTGCAACCGAGGCACGTGCCCATAGCAGGAACAGAACCCGGGTCTCTCTGGACCGCAGGCCGACGCTCTAACCACTGAGCGAAACTGGCCAAGGCTAGGGCAGGACTTTTTTAATGAGAGCCAAGGAAGAAACACTTGAGTCGGGCTTTGAAGGATAAGTGGAACTTTCCTAGGAAAGGAGGTGGGGGTAGAGGGTATTGAAGAAAAAGTGAAGGTGGGTACCTGCTGTACATTCTGGTTCATGCTGGTACAGATAGCAGAGGGGAGGAGAGTCAGTTTGTATTCATTCATTCATTCATTTTTCCATCCAGCAAATGTTTCCCGCTATTTGTGAGCCTTTCTCCTATATGAGCTCCCTAAAGACAGGGACCAACCTTCACGCACAGTCCTACCCTATGAGCCTAGGACAGTGCCTGGCACACAGTACACATTTGGTGTTGACTGAGTAAATGAAGGTAAAGAACATAGGCTTTGAAACCTTAGATTTAGCTCTGCCACATCCTGCCTTTAAGATCTTCAGCATCGCCCTGGCCGGTTTGGCTCAGCAGTTAGAGCGTCGGCCTGCGGTCTGGAGAGACCCGGGTTCGGTTCCCACTAAGGGCACGTACTTCGGTTGCAGTTTGTCCCCGGCCCTGGTTGGTCGTGCAGGTGGCAGCCACTCGATGTGTCCCTTCACGTCGATGTTTCTCTCTCTCTCTCCATTCCTCTCTCTCCCTCCCACTCTATCTGTACAAAAAATGGAAAAATACCCTCGGGTGAGGATTAAAAAAAAAAAAAAGATCTTCAGCATCATTGCCCGAAGTCTGAGTAACATTTTTCTCACCTGCAAGTTGGGGAAGAACATATCTTTCTTTTCTTTTCTTTTTTTTAAATTGATTTTTAGAGAGAAAGGAAAGGCGAGGGAGAGAGAGATAGAAACATCGATAAGAGAGAACATCGATCAGCCACCTCCTGCATGACCCCCACCAGGGATCAGGCCAACAACCTGGGCATGTGCCCTGACCGGGAATCGAACCGGTGGGTCGATGCTCAACCACAGAGCCACACTGGCTGGGCAAAACATTTATTTCTTAGGAAGGCTGTGAGAATTTATTTAGCAAACTTATTTTGGCCTACCATATTGCTTAACAGGCATTCAAGAAACATTTTGTTGCCATTTGGGGGGGACGTGCTAGGTATTGTGGGGGATGCAGAGAGAAACATGGCACTGTCCTTGGCCTCAAGGAGATTACAGCCGTGTAGGAGGCCAGGGCAGTAAACAGGTTATAACAGAGGAGGACCAGTGCACGGTAATGAGAGCCCAGGCAGGAACACTTGAGTCAGGCTCTGAAGGCTGCGTGGAACTTTCCTAGTGAAGGAGGTGGGGTGGGGCTCTTGAAGTCACAGAGAAGAGCATGTCAAAGAAATGAAAGTGTCAAAATGCTCAGCTCACCGCGGGAATGGCAAAGGGGTTGTGCTGCCTGGGGCTCAGGGCCAGCAGCCGATTGGGGCTCAGGGCTGGAGAGACTTCGGTCTGATCACAATGGGCCTTCTGTGCCACCGCAGTAGTTTGTGCAGGACACGTTCGTCGGGATGCCTGTCATTCCAGCCTCCATTTCCAGGCGAAATTGTGCCACCCACTCAGGGAAGCTGGAATACGCTGCTTAGAAGAAAAACAAAGCAAAACAAAACTTTTATTCAAGGATTTTATTTACACAGGATAAAATGATTTGTTTTTATGTGTTTAGTTTAAATGAGTTTTGACAAATGTATTTACCCCACCACATCAAGATACAGAACATTTCCATCACTCAGAAGACTCCCTTGCGCCCCTTTACATTCGGCGAGCCCTTCCCTGCCCCGCAGGCCCCGCAGTTCCGGACCTGCTTTCTGTCCCTAGTTCGTCTGCGCCAGTTTTGTGTAAGTGGATTCATCCAGTATGTAGCTTTTGTGTCAGCCCATTTCACCCCCTCAGCCTGATGTTTTGGAGATGAATTCTTGTTGTGCGTGTATCAGTAGCCCACTCCTTTTCCCTGCCGCGTGGTATTCCGTAGCGTGGGAGTGTCGGTCTGCTCGACCCGCGTGAGCTCCGACTGTGCCCAGCTGGGCTGTCACGTGTAAAGCTGCTCTGAATGTCCCTGTATGTCTCTGTGTGGACATGTTTTCACTTCTCTTCCAAAAAACGATACTGTTGGGTCTTAGGGTAAATGTACACTTAACTTTTTAAAAACTGCCAAACTGAGAGAGAGGAGGGGAAAGAGAGAGAAGGCGAGAAGGAAGAAAGAGGAGAGAGGAGAAAGGAGCGAAGAGGAGGAGGAGCCGGGAGCACACACCAGCTGACATTCAGCCTCATTAGGGCCAGTGCTGGGGACTCACGGGGGTGGGGGGACAGTCAGATTATCCAGGTGAGGGGAAGGGGGGAGGAGATGCTAGGCATTCCCCCATCACTGGTCCACACACCCACATGTCCATTCCAGCCCTGGCCACCACGGCCACCGCTAGCATCCTGAGCAAGTCACCTCTCCCAAGACACGAGCCAGAACCCTCATGAAAATGCCAGGGCAGGTGGGACCAGAGCCTGCAGCGGCCTGGCGACAGGCAGTGGGGCTTCCAGAGAACTAGGCCTAGGGAAGGCAGGAGGCGGGACAGGGTGCGAGCTGGGGCTTGTGAAGGGGCGATGCCTAGCAGAACTTCCGGGGAGCTCGCAGGGCCGTGGGCTCTGAATGGAGGCACCTCCCTGGTGAGCCCCCTGCCAGGCCCCAAAAGCGGCCTGTTGGTGCACAACCGGGGGGCTCCCAGCCCTGCACAGGCAGCCAGTTCCTTGCAAACCTTTGAGGGGTAAAAGAGACGCTAGAACTATGTGAATTAACCGCACAGTAACAAAAGCAAAGGGAGAGGGGAAGAATAACAGTGTTGAGGCTTCAGTGAGGGCTCCTCCCCACCCACATTCCTGACGCCCCACTTTAGCAACATGGGAGACACCGCAGGCTGGCGCAGCTGCCGTGTGCCCTGGTAGTGCTACACATTCGGCTGTAGGCCTGCGCTGGCCCCACTCTGCTAGGAACACCTTCCACCCGGGAGCAGTTTCCAGAATGCTTTGCAAAATAAGAACGCAGTGGTTTTCAGTGTGGAGACATTAAGAAGCTGTTCCTAATGGGCTTCCTGTCGCCATCCTCAGGGCACCTGTTCGCTGCAAGTTCCTCCTGGATCCAGGCTACTTTGACCCTGAGCCAAGTGGGCACGGGAGGCACAGACCACATTGGGAGGCATAGGAACAAATCCTCAAAGGGAAACCTGCGGAACAAGATTGCGTCTTTTGTGAAATTTCCAGGCCAGAGCTCTGAGCCCCCAGGCCTCTCTCTGCACCTGGCCCTGGTTTGATCTCCGAGGTGGTTGCTGTTCCCTTTTGCAACTGGTTTCATGTCGGGTTTCAGCCCCAGGTTGCTCCTGAGAACCCATTCTGCAGGTCCATTCTTGTATAACTTGAAAGACTTGACCTTTCCCAGCTGCCACACGCACGCTCTTCTCTGCTCATCCAGACGGAACCTGGAGCAGCAGCTCCACGGAACCGGCGTCAGTGCCCCTGCAGGCGGACTTTGTCCCACTCTCGGTTCTGTAAAGAGTGCGTTTAAGCGTGTACACGTGTCCGTGCGAGAGGGTGTGTGAGCGTGTTTTACGTACTTATTCATAAAGTTCACGTTTTCAGATCTTCTGCTTTTTCTTCAGCTAAGACAGAAGAGATTTACTGTACACGTTACAGTCAGCCCGAAAGGAGAACAGAACCAGTCCAGCATGTCACAGGTCCAGAGCAAAGGACCAAAAGGGACTGCTTTTGTAAGAGCAGGGTGGATGTCTCAAAAGGTGGTGGTGGAGATCAGATGGCATGTATGTCCTGGATCCATGGAGAAGTGCTACACAGCAGGCATGCAGTCCGGCAGTTTGTAGCAGGGTCCCTGGCCTCTGGCTTCCCTTATTTCTGCTTCTGTGGCTTCCCCGGGTGCACAAGCCAGCGGTTTACTCGAACCTCTGCCTCGTCTTTCTTCTTTTGCGCTTCAGCCTGTGCATTTGCTCCTTCCTCCACTTGGCTCTCATGGCGCAGAACCTCCTGAGAAGACGGCGCTAAGGCCGAGAGCAGAGCTGCTTTTTGACTGAACTTGGTGTGACACAACTTTGGTTAAAAACGTTTGCTTGCACAAAAAGACGAACATCGCGATTTTCCTTGTATGCAGTACTTAGAGTAGTCACACTCATTGAGACAAATAGACTGGTGGCTGCCAGGGGCTGGGGTCTTGGGGGAATGGGGTGTTGTTGTTTAATGAATATAGAGTTTTAGGTGTGCAAGATGAAAGGAGTTCTGGAGATTGGTTGTACAACAATATGATTGTACCTAACACTGCTGAACTATACATTACAAATGGATAAAATGGTACATTTTATGTAACATGCATTTTACCACAATTAAAAAACCATTTGTGCCCTGGCCGGTTTGGCTCAGCGGTTAGAGCGTCGGCCCGTGGTCCAGAGACACCCGGGTTCGGTTCCCGCTAAGGGCACGTACCTCGGTTGCAGTTTGTCCCCGGCCCTGGTTGGGTCATGCGGGTGGCAGCCACTCGATGTGTCCCTTTCACGTCGATGTTTCTCTCTCTCTCTCTCTCTCTCTCTCTCTCTCTCTCTCTTCTTCTCTCTCCCTTCCACTCTATCTGAACAAAAAATGGAAAAATGTCCTCGGGTGAGGATAAAAAAAAAACAAAAAAAAAACATTTGTTTGATCTATAGAAGATGGTGAATATTTTGTGGCTTTGTGGATGGCTTTGTGTAGGACAGTCATCAAATACAAGCTCTTTGCAGGCACAGAATCTAATCAGAAGTTAGGATGGGCCATCGATGTGGTTCGGATGCTGTAACAAGTGTGTTACAGATATGCAGTGTGGCACATCCCAGGGGATGCATAGCCCCTAACAGAGACATACCTAGACTCCAGCAACCTGAGTTTTGCTTTTGGCTATAAGTTGCTACCATGGGCTGCCCTTCCCCTTGGTTCCTAAGGCTGCAAAACAGAGAATGTCTCTGTTTTGTAGACAGAAATTTCAGTGCACATTTATTTTCTACCAGGACATGTCAGAACTACGTTTTTACAACAAGGTCTTGTTTCGTGTGCTGTTATTCCTGGGAAGGAAAGGAGTATGAAAATGTTTGGGTTATAATACAGAATGGTTTTTGTGTTTGTTTTTTTTTAATCCTCACCCGAGGACATTTTTTCATTTTTTGTTCAGATAGAGTGGGAGGGAGAGAGAGAGAGAGAGAAGCATCGATGAAAAAGGGACACATCGAGTGGTTGCCACCCGCACGACCCAACCAGGGCCAGGGCCAAATTGCAACTGAGGTACATGCCCTTAGCGGGAACCGAACCAGGGTCTCTCTGGACCGCAGGCTGACCCTCTAATCACTAAGCAAAACCGGCCAGGGCTTGTTTTGTGTTTTAATGTAGGGCTTATTTTGAAAACTTAAGAGTTCATTTCAAACATATGCAAGACACCTCCCAGAGAAAGATAATATTACAACAAATTATTTTTGATCAGATGGCATGGGGGAAATGTCGGGAATATTCACATTTGAAAATTCCTTATAATAAATGCCTCTGACTTAAAAACTAACCAAAAATTGCTAATATTTTCATTAGAGGGGCTTAACAACTCGGTTACAACAAATAAAGTGCTTAATAAAAAACTCTGAATTTAAGCATCATTTTGGGGAAGAGCTGGGGTGGGCATGGAAGAGAAAAAGAAGGAGGTGTTGAAGCCATATCCTGGAGGAGTCAGCTAGTGCCTTTGGCGATTTGGATATTAATTCCAGCAGTGTCCTTATAATTATATTAGAGATCTCTCAAATTATAGGCCACAGATATCCACTTTCAGTGTTGAATAATTCTACAAAGATGCTAGTTAAAATGCTCCTCGAATCCCAGAATGAGAGTATGCCCATTTAACTCGGGGAGGTCAGGCCAGCCTTATACCCCAGGGGACCTGTTAGGTGGAATTTGAAGCAGCTGTTGAACAGATTCATTTAAGCAAAAGCTTTGGTTTCTTGGCTGGCAGTGTCCTCAGCAAGGAAACCATGTGACCACTCAGAGTAAGGCAGAGTCCCTTCAAGGACATTCAGAGGCTTACAGAGTGGCTGCTTCAAGATCCGCCCCAGCCCAGAGGGACTGTGTCACTTGTCCCCTGGTGGGGTGAAGGCTCCTTGGTGGTTCCGATGTGCAGCCAGGTTTGAGAACCAGCCAAGAATTAAGTGACAAGAAGGTGATAACTTTGATTTTACTTCCATACAAACTGGTGGGTAAAAATCTTTTGGTGACCTGATAAATATTTGCTATAACTACAGTCAAACTTAAGAGTTTTAAAAGTGTTTTCAAGGACATTCTCCCCTTCGCACTCTACATTCCTGTGAATAGGTATTGTCATAATGTTTATGGTTGAAAAAACTGGTTTAGAGAGATCAGGTGAGGGGCCCAGCTGGTAGGAGGCGGAGCCAAGGCTCAGACTGGCCTAATCCATCTGCCCCTTTGTTCAGTCTGAAACAATTCTCTTCTGTAAGGGCCTATCCATTCTACTTTTTGTTCTCTGCTGCCATTCAGCTAGCTTGATTCTTTTCACTCACAGTGTAAATTGAGATCAGTGTAATTTCTGAGAAAATAGAAATTAACAGGGCAGGCAGCCTGAGAGTGGAAAGTCAGGGACACACTCAATCAGCCTTGAAGCATGAAACACTTCCAGATGCCAAAATCACTTCCCGGTGCTTCACTGTGTTTGGCAGGGCTAAAATTAAATGCCGCTTCCCAGGAGCTGTGGTGGGAGCTGAATTTTGCATCTTCATTAGACTGGTTGGAAATGACCTTGAAAGATAGAAGAACCTCAATTTGTGTTAGTTGGTAGAAAATAGCATCAAGAAAACAGCGACACTTGAAAACAGGTTTTTCATTTTTAAATCAAGAGATTTTCTAAAGCACAGAGTTTCTTAAAAAAATAAATAAAACAGGCCAACTGAAAATGTATGAAAGCAGTGTCTTTAGTAGCAAAGCAAAGAAAAAGGAAATCTCGGGCAAGATCACATTTTTCCACAACTACTTGAAGAACTGCTGCCACCTCATGGAAAATGTTCAGAAACTTTCAGTTTAGCCAAGAATCCAGGTTTGCTGTCTTCTCGGGTCTTCCTCTGCTCACTGCGACTGTGGAATGTTCCCTCAGACCAAAACCCCGGGGAGTCTTTGGCCTGCAAATGGCCGTTTTGATGTCACTGAGGGTCATTTCCAAAGTGGTTAGAATATCAGAGAAACAATGTGATTAGAAATCAGGAAATAATATTTCTTTTAAAAAATATGTTAAATGTAAACATTGTAAGTTGAAATTAAAATTTTAAATGTCTTTTTTAAAGGAAGAACCATCATTTCAGTTGTCATTGAAATGTGCAGAGAGGACAATGATTAAGAAAACTGTTCCCTTGCCCTGGCCAGTTGGACTCAGCGGTTGGAGCGTTGGCCTGTGGATCAAAGAGTCTCGGGTTCGATTTAAGTCAAGGGCATGTGCCTCGGTTGTGGTTTGGTCCCCAGCCCTTGTGGGGGTCGCGTGGGAGGCAACCAATGATGTGTTTCTCTCACATGAATGTTGACGTTTCTCCCTCTATTTCTCTCTCTCTCTCTTCCTCCCACTCTATCTGAAGATAAATGGAAAAATATCCTCGGGTGAAGGTTAAAAAAAAGAAAGAAAACTGTCCCCTATTTTTATCCCCTTATTTTCAGAAGGATGCTTCTGTAACAAACAGACCGATGCTAGCTGAGCACAGTGAGCCCCTTCATGCCTGTCTGTTTTCACACATACCTGAAACGACCTTCCCATGGTTGGGTTCGAGTGAATTCTTTTTTTCCAAGGTTCCGCTAAGGAATGGTTCTCCCGTGGAAACACCCTCAACTCATCCCAGTAGAATGGGTTGTGTTCTCTTCCTTGTTTCTTCAAAACTTTCTGCCCATTGCCAGGGTCGTATTTATTGCTACCGTATTTACTACCAGACCACTGTATGTGTTTTATTGTTTTTTTTTGTTCAGGTAGAGTGGGAGGGAGAGAGAGGAACAGAGAGAGAGAGAGAGAAACATCGATGTGAAGGGACACATCGAGTGGCTGCCACCCGCACAACCGACCAGGGCTGGGGACAAACTGCAACCGAGGTACGTGCCCTTAGCGGGAACCGAACCCGGGTCTTTCCGGACCGCAGGCCGACGCTCTAACCGCTGAGCCAAACTGGCCAGGGCCCACTGTATGTGTTTTATTGTGATCACTTTGTAGAGGGAATGAAGAATATGAGAGCTAAGAGCTTCCACTCCAGGCTCAAATCCTGACTCCCATCACTAGCTGTGTAACCTTGGGCAAATTTTCTCTGCTATAAAAGGGAGTTAGTAGTAGCACCTCAAAGGGTTGTTTGTCGTGAGCCTTGAATGAGTTAACATTCATCAGGTGCTTAGAGCAGGGCCCTGCGCAGAGGGAGCACTATGGAGGTGTGAACTCTCATTGCTACTGTCCACCTGTAATTGCCCACAAGAGGTCTGGCTCTCCCAGCAGACTGGCTCCTACAAAGAAGGATGGTCTTTGTTCACCTCCGAGGCCCCCGTGCTGAACAGTGTGTGTCAAGCGGTGCTCCACTGTGTTTGATGGCTGCAGGTGTGCACACGAGACCTTTCAAACCTCCTTTTCCTCACATATATCATCACAGTAATGATCTCGGAATGAGTGTGTGTGTGCTGGAGCCACAGCGCTCTCCCTCTGCCCTGGCACATTCTAGCTCCACAGGCCAAGTCCAGCCCAACACGTGCACATTATACTAGGCTGAGGAGGTGCCAGGCTCCGGGCGCCCTCAGGCATGCAAAGTTGACAATGGCTAATCTGTAACCCAGAGCAGAACTGGCGATGTGCACGTGATGGGAATCTATCTGTGTCAGAAGCCCAGCACAGGAAGTAAGGTTTCCTTGCAGACCCCAAGCCACAGACGCTGCCAGGTGCCTCCCAGTTGCTCCCTTTTCCCTGTCATAGTTATTGTGTTAATTTCCTAGGGCTGCCGTGACAAAAGATCATAAACTAGATGACTTAAAATGATCAGAAATTTATTTTCTCATAGTTCTAAGTTCAAGATCAACATGTCAGCAGGGCTGATTCTTTCTGAGGATGATCAGGGAGAATCACCACCTAGCTTTTGGTGGCCTCTTCCTGGCCTCTCTCCTAGCTTCTGGTGGTTTACCAGCAATCTTAAGCATTCTTTTGCTTTCATGTGGCATTCTCCTGTGTGTCTTAGCATGGCCTTACCCATCTGTGTGTCTGTCTCTGTCCAAATTTCCTCTTTTTATAAGAACACCAGTCGTGGATTAAGATGGCTACTGTCCTATGAGGGAATGATTCAGCACAAAAATCCCAGTGCCCTCTAAATCTCGAGTCTCTCCACACAGTTTCAGTCCAGTCTCCACACAGTCTTCCCTCCCTCTGCTGGAGCCCAAGCACAGGCTAATCAGGAGCGGTGCCCCAGCCCAAGCAGCAGCAAGACTAAGGCAGCTGAGACCTGTCCCTGACAACTGCAGCAGCAGATCTAGAGTGGAGACCCTCCCCCAGCATCAGCAAAGTCCCAGGAACTGAGCATCCTCAGCCCCCAACAGCAGCAGAGGATTGGGAGCTGAGAGCACCCCCTGGCAACAGCAGCAGCAGTAGCAGTGCAAACTCGAAGCTGACACTTGCACCCAGCAGCAACTGATCAGGAGCTGAGCCCCACCAGGCAGCAGCACACCCCAGCAGCACACCAGTGTGACCCATACACCCCAGAAGAGCACCAGTAGGACCCATACAGTCCAGCAGATCACCAATGGGACCCACATACCCCAGCAGCGTACGAGTGGGACCCACACACCCTAGAAGAACACCAGTAGTACCCATCACCCCAGCAGCATACCAGTGGTACCCACACACTGCAGCAGCGCACCAGTGGGACCCACATACCCCAAGAGCACCTAACACAACAAACCAATACCAGCTGCCAGTTTTCAGTTCTCGAGGACCCACAGCAGGCAAGAGGTGCCACACACCAAAACAGTCTGGGAGGCACAGCCGCCTTATTTGATACACACCGACCTGCCTACACATTCCAACATCCCTCACCAGGCCTAGAACTACCAGAATGCTAAAATGGTGAGACAAAGAAACAACACCCAAATGAAAGAAAAGGAGGAATCACCAGAAAAGGAACTACATGAAATAGAAGAAAGCAATTTGTCAGATAAAGAATTCAAAGCAATGATTTTAAAGGTGTTCGAACAATTTAGTGAGAACTACAAGCAACTTAATAAGAATTATGAAGAGCTCAGTGGGAACTACATCAGCTTAAAAAAGAAGTAAAAGCTATGAATAAAAATCAAGAGGAAATAAAGAATGACATAGCTGTTATGAAAAATACCTTAGAAGGATTCAATAGTAGAGTAGAAGAAGCTGAAGATCAAATCAGCGAGTTAGAAAACAAGGTAAAAAAAAAAAAATACACCTAAATAGAGCAGCAAATGGGGGATTAAAAAGCAGGAGGAGAGTTTAAGGGAGCTTTGGGACAATATGAAACGTAGCAACATTCACATCGTAGTGGTACCAGAAGGAGAAGAATCAGAAGGGAATAGAGAACCTGTTTGAAAAAATAATGACAGAAAACTTCCCTACATTGATGAAAGAAAAAAAATCACACAAGTCCAGGAAACACAGAGAGTCCCAAGCAAGATGAACCCAAAAAAGACCCACAGCTAGACATATCATAATTAAAATGGCAAACCTTAAAGACAAAGAAAGAATCTTGAAGGAAGCAAGAGAGAGACAGAAAGTTACCTACAAGGAATCTCCCATTAGACTGTCAGCTGATTTCTCAATAGAAACATTGCAAGCCAGAAGGGAGTGGCATGAAATATACAGAGTAATGAAAGGCAAGGGTCTGAATCCAAGACTATCTATCCAGCGAGGCTATCATTCAGAATTTAAGAAGAAATAAAGAGCTTCACAGACAAAAAAAAAAAGCTAAAGGAGTTTACCACCACCAAGCCAGCACTGCAAGAAATGCTTAAGGTACTACTGTAAGAAGGAGAAGAAACAGAGAGAGAAAGAGGAACACAGGCATAAAAATTAAAATGCCAACTAATAACTATCTATCAATAATAACCTTAAATGTAAATGGCTTAAATGCCCCAATCAAAAGACACAGGATAGCTGATTGGATAAGAAAACATGACCCATATATATGCTGTTTACAAGAGACCCATCTCACAACAAAAGACTCACACAGGATAAACGTGAAGGGATGGAAAATAAATTTCTAAGCAAATGGAAATGAAAAAAAAAAAAGCTGGTGTAGCAATACTCATATCTGATAAAATAGACTTCAAGATGAGGGCCATAATAAGAAACAAAGAAGGTCACTACATAATATTAAAAGGATCAATCCAACAAGAGGATACAACCCTGGTAAACATATATGCACCAAATACAGAAGCACCAAAATATACTTAAAAACTTCTGGAGGACTTCAAGGGAGAGATCAATAGCAATACAATCATAGTGGGTGACTTTATCACCCTGAATAGATCTTCTAGACAAAAAATTAACAAGGACACAGAGTCCTTAAATGACAAACCAGATCAGTTGGACTTAATTGATATTTACAGAACATTTCACCCCAAAGCTGCAGAATATACATTCTTCTCAAATGCACATGGGACATTCTCAAAGATAGACCACATGTTAGGACACAAAGTAAGTCTCTACAGATTCAAGAAGACTGAAATCATATCAAGCATCTTCTTAGATCACAATGGCATGAAACTAGAAATTAATTACAACAAAAACATTCAAACACATGGAGACTAAATAGCATGTTATTAAACAATGAATGGGTTACCAAGGAGATTAAGGAAGAAATTAAACTTCCTGGAAACCAATGAAAATGAACACACAACAACACAAAATCTATGGAACACACAGTGAAAGCAGTTCTTTTTTTTTTTTTATCCTCACCCAAGGACATTTTTCCATTTTTTGTTCAGATAGAGTGGGAGGGAGAGAGAGGAAGAAAGAGAGAGAGAGAGAGAGAGAGAGAGAGAGAGGAGAGAGAGAAACATCGACGTGAAAGGGACACATCGAGTGGCTGCCACCCGCATGACCAACCAGGGCCGGGGACAAACTGCAACCAAGGTACACGCCCTTAGCAGGAACCGAACCCGGGTCTCTCTGGACCGCAGGCCAAAGCTCTAACTGTTGAGTCAAACTGGCCAGGGCAAGAAAGCAGTTCTGAGAGGGAAGTTCATAGCACGACAGGCCTACCTCAAGAAACAAGAAGAATTCCTAACTGCCTTTCTAACCCTACAATTTAAAGAATCAGAAAGTAAACAAAAAGAAAAACCCAGAGAAAGTAGAAGGAAAGAAATAGTAAAGGTCAGAGCTGAAATAAATGACATAGAAACTGAAAAATCAATTCAAAAGATCAATGAAACAAAGAGCTGGTTCTTTGAAAAGATAAACAAGATTGATGGACCCTTAGCCAGACTCACCAGGAAACAAAAAGAGAGGACACAAATAAACAGAATCAGAAACGAAAGAGGAGAAGTAACAACTGACATCACAGAAATATAAAGGATCATTAAAATATGCTATGAACAATCATACGCTAACAAATTGGACAATCTAGGCTAAATGGACAAATTTCTAGAAACACACAGTCTCCCCGCAAAGGCCTGGACAGCTTCATGGGAGAGTTTTTTTGTTTTTTTGTTTGTTTTTTATTTATTTATTTATTTATTTATTTATTTATTTATTTTTTATCCTCACCCAAGGACATTTTTCCATTTTTCGTTCAGGTAGAGTGGGAGGGAGAGAGAGGAACAGATAGAGAGAGAGAAACATCGATGTGAAAGGAATACACCGAGTGGCTGCCACCCGCACGACCCATCAGGGCCGGGGACAAACTGCAACCGAGGTACGTGCCCTTAGCGGGAACCGAACCCGAGTCTCTCAGGACCGCAGGCTGACGCTCTAACCCCTGAGCCAAACCGGCCAGGGCTTCATGGGAGAGTTTTACCCAACATTTAAAGAAGAACGAACACCCATTCTCCTCAATATATTCCAAAAAAACCCAAGAAGATGGAAAACTTCTAAACTCATTTATTGAGGCCAGCATAATCCTAATTCCAAAACCAGATAAAGATACTACAAAGAAAGAAAACTATAGGCCAGTATCACTGATGAACACAGATGCTAAAATCCTTAACAAAATATTAGCAAATCGGATCCAGCAATACATCAAAAAAATTATTCATCATGACCAAGTGGGATTCATCCCAGGGATGCAAGGATGGTACAATATTCGCAAATCAATAAATGTGATACACCACATAAACAAAATGAAAGATAAAAAACATATGATCTTATCAATAGATGCTGAAAAAGCATTTGACAAAATCCAGCACCAATTTCTGATAAAAACGCTTAGCAATATGGGAATAGAGGGATCATATTTTGACATAATAAAGGTCATATATGAAAAATCTCCAGCCAACATCATCCTCAATGGGCAAAAACTAAAAGCGAAATCCTCAAGAACAGGAACAAGACAGGGATGCCCACTTTCGCCACTCTTTTTTTTTTTTTAATCTTTGCCCGAGGACATTTTTCCATTTTTTGTTCAGATAAAGTAGGAGGGAGGGAGAGAGAGAGAGAGAGAGAGAGAGAGAGAGAGAGAGAGAGAGAGAGAGAGAGAGGGAAACATCAACGTGAAAGGGACACATGGAGTGGCTGCCACCCACACCACCCAACCAGGGTCAGGGACAAACTGCAACCGAGGTACATGCCCCTAGCAGGAACCGAACTTGGATCTCTCTGGACCCCAGGCCGATGCTCTAACCGCTGAGCAAAACAGGCCAGGGCACGCCATTCTTATTTAACATAGTACTGGAAGTCTTAGCCACAGCAATCACACATGAAGAAAAAATAAAAGGAATCCAAATTGGAAAGGAGGAAGTGAAACTGTCATTATTTGCAGATGATATGATATTGTACATAGAAAACCCTAAAGACTCCATAAAAAAATCGACTAGATTTAATAAATGAATTTGGCAAAGTAGCAGGATACAAAATTAACATGAAGAAATCAACAGCATTCTTTTTTTTTTTTTTTTTTATCCTCACCCAAGGACATTTTTGCATTTATCTTCAGAAAGAGCAGGAGGGAGAAAGGGAGGAGGAGAGAGAAACATCAATGTGAGAGACACACATCGACTGCTTGCCACCCACACAACCCCAACCGGGGCTGAACCACAAATGAGGTACGTGTCTATGTGCCCTTAGCGGGAACTGAACCTGGGACTCTCTGGTCCACGGGCCGATGCTCTAACTGCTGAGCCAAACTGGCCAAAGCTCGACAGCATTTTTTTTTTTTTATCCTCATCTGAGTACATCTTTTGCATTTATCCTCAGATAGAGTAGGAGGGAGAGAAGGGGGAAGAGAGAGAGCGAAACATCGACATGAAAGAGACACATCGACTGGCTGCCACCCACACAACCCCAACGGGGGCTGGGGACAAACCACAGCTGAGATACGCGAACCAGAGAACCAAACCCGGGACTCTGGTTCGCAAGCCGACACTCTAACCGCTGAGCCAAACCGGCCAGGGCATACAGCATTCTTATACACCAACAGTGAACTCACAGAAAGAAAAACTAAAAAAACAATCCCATTTACCATTGTGGCAAAAAATGAAGATACCTAGAAATAAACTTAACCAAAGAAGTAAAGGACTTCTTCGCAGAAAACTACAGGTCAGTGAAAAAGAAATAGAGGAAGATATTAAAAAGTGGACGCATATATACCTTGTTCATGGATTGGAAGAATTAACATCAGTAAAATGTCCATACTATCCAAAGCAGTCTACAGATTCAATGCAATCCCCATCAAAATACCAATGACATATATCACAGAATTAGCCACTATGGAGAAGCTCTGGAGGTATTACTGCTGGAGGATTGGCAGAATTATCACATTCTCAAGCTTCATAGTGAAGTTGGAGCTGATGTGATATAGTATTTCCGATTTGAGGACTACTATTTTTTTCTAGTTTTTTTTTTTGAAGTGTAATTGACATATAACAGTATACATTTAAGTTGTTTATATATTGACCTACGTATATTGTGAAATACTTATTTTTTTTAATCCTCACCTAAGGATATTTTTCTTTTTTTTTTTTATCCTCACCCGAGGACATTTTTCCATTTTTTGTACAGATAGAGTGGGAGGGAGAGAGAGGAAGGGAGAGAGAGAGAGAAACATCGACGTGAAGGGACACATCGAGTGGCTGCCACCCGCACGACCAACCAGGGCTGGGGACAAACTGCAACCGAAGTACGTGCCCTTAGCGGGAACCGAAGCCGGGTCTCTCTGGACCGCAGGCCGACGCTCTAACCGCTGAGCCAAACCGGCCAGGGCAAGGATATTTTTCTATTTATCTTCAGATAGAGTGGGAGGGAGGGAAGAGAGAAAGAGAGAGAAACATTGATGTGAGAGAGACACATCGACTGGCTGCTTCCTGCATGACCCTGACCAGGGCCAGGACGAGCCGCAACTGAATTACATGCCCTTGGCCGGAGTTGAACTCACGACACATTGGTCCTCAGGCCAACACTGTAACTGCTGAGCCAAACCAGCCAGGGCACACTACTTGGTTTTAAAAGGGCACAGAGATCAGCCCAGATATTCATTGCTATATTATTTATAATGATCAAATAGAAGAAATATCTGAAAGTCCCACAGTAGGAGGATGGTTACGTGGATGATGATGATGATGTTGATGATGATGATGATGAACTGTGCCGATGAATTTATATGAAAATTACCATTTAAGAATAAGTTATGATTTCTCAGCCTGATAAAAGGCATCTATAAAAAAACCCCACATCTAAGATCATACTTAATGGTGAGAGACTAAAAACTTTTCCCTTAAAATCAGGAACAAAACCAGGATATCCATTCTTGCTATCGATATTTAACCTCTCACTGGACGTTCTAGCTAGGGCAATCAGGGAAGAAGAAGAAATGAAAGTCATCTAGGTTGGAAAGAAAAACTAACTTTCTTCTACTTGCAGATGACATGATCATGTATATATAAATCCTAACGAGCCCATAAACACACACACACACACACACACACACACACACACACACCTGTTAGAGCTAATAAATGAGCTTAGCAAGGCTGCAGGATACCAGACCAATATAGAAGAAAAAAAAAATCAGTTGTATTTCAATCCAAAATGAAATCAAGAAAATAATTCTACTTATTAAAGCATCAAAAAGAATAAAATATTTAGGAATAAAATTTTAAAAAGAAATGTAAGAGTTTTACACTGAAGACTACAACACATCCATTAAAGAAATAAGGAGCTCTTCCTTATTTCAGAGTAGGCATGCACATTCAGACACAAGCAATTCTGTTCAGTTACTGAGCTGCAGGCCAAATTGACTTACAATAGTGAATTATGCAAAATAGCATCTACCTGCTGCAAAGCAAGCTCTCTAATAATGTCATAACTGAACATGAGGATGTTCTCAGAATCTCCTAAGTTTATCTATAAAATAACAAGGAGTTTCAAAATAAAATGTTTAAATATAAAAATACCATTCTAAATTTAAATATATATATTTATAAAGGAAGAAAACAAAAATTAAGGTTTAAAAACCAACTGGCGCCCCTGGCTGGTTTGGCTCAGTGGTTGGAGCGTCGGCCTGCGGACCAGAGAGTCCCAGGTTCGGTTCCTGCTAGGGGCACGTACCAAAAAAAAAAAAAAGCCCTGGCCAGTTTTGCTCAGTGGTTAGAGCATTGGTCTGCGGTTCGGAGAGACCCGGGTTCAGTTCCCACTAAGGGCTCGTACCTTGGTTGCAGTTTGTCCCCGGCCCTGATAGGGTTGTGTGGGTGGCAGCCACTCGATGTGTTCCTTTCACTTCGATGTTTCTCTCTTTCTCTTCCTCTCTCTCCCTCCCACTCTATCTGAACAAAAAATGGGAAAATGTCCTCAGGGGAGGATTAAAACAAAACAAAACAACAACAACAACAACAAAAATAAATAATTTTTTTTTTTTTAATCCTCATCCGAGGACATTTTTCCATTTTTTGCACAGACAGAGTGGGAGGGAGAGAGAGGAAGAGAGAGAGAGGGAAGCATTGATGTGAAAGGGACACATCGAGTGGCTGCCACCCGCACGACCAACCAGGGCCGGGGACAAACTGCAACCAAGGTACATGCCCTTAGCGGGAACCGAACCCGGGTCTCTCCGGACCGCAGGCCGACGCTCTAACCGCTGAGCCAAACCGGCCAGAGCAACAAAAATAAATAAATAAAAACCAACTGGCATTTTAAAAAGTCTATTCAGCCCTGGCTGGTTTGGCTCAGCAGTAGAGCATCATCGGCCCACAGACCAAAGAGTCGCGGGTTCAATTCTGGTCAAAGGTATGTACCTAGGTTGCAGTTTGGTCCCTGGCCCTGGTAGGGGTTGTGTGGGAGGCAACCAATCAATGTGTCTTTCTCTCTCTCTCCCCCATCCTATCTGAAGATAAAAATGGAAAAAAGTATCCTCAGGTGAGGATTTAAAAAATAAGTCTGTCCAATAATTTGCTCTCAAGATCAATAAACAAAAAAACAAGTTAAGGAGAACCTCAATTAATATAAAGATATTGTGCCCTGGCCAGTTTGGTTCAGTGGTTAGAGAGTCAGCCCACAGACCAGAGAGACCCAGGTTCGGTTCCCACTAAGGGCACGTACCTCGGTTGTAGTTTTTCCCTGGCCCCGGTTGGGGTCAAGTGGGTGGCAACCACTCAATGTGTCTCTCTCACATCAATGTCTCTCTCTCTCTTCCTCCCTTTCTCCCTCATGCTCTATCTCAAGATAAATGCAAAAATGACCTCGGGTGAAGATTAAAAAAAAAAAAAAAGATAGTGTGCCCTGACCAGTTTTGTTTAGTAGTTAGAGCATCAGCCTGAGGACCAAAGAGTTGTGGGTTCAATTCCAGTCAAGGGCACGTACCTCGGTTTCGGTTCGGTTCTGGCCCTGGTTGGGGTCATGTGGGAAGGCAACCAGTCAATGTGTCTCTCTGACTTCAATCTCTCTCTTTCTCTCTCTCTCTCCCTCCCACTCTATCTGAAGAAAAATGGAAAAATATCCTCAGGTGAGAATTAAAAATTAAAATAAAATAAAAAAATTATAAAAGTGACTATGACTATGAACTTGATCTTTCCAACATCCAAGCCATGTCTGGTTCTGATGCTTGCTGTGTCTCTTTAAATTGTGTTCTGTAGCTTAAAAAAAAATCTCTATGTAGATATAGATATATCTTGGCCAGTGTGGCTCAGTGGTTAAGCATCAACTCATGTACCAAGAGGTCACCATTTCAATTCCTGGTTAGGGCACATGCCCAGGTTGTGGGCCAAACCCCCAGTGAGGGGCATGCAGGAGGCGGCCAATCGATGTGTTCTCTCATCAGTGTTTCTATCTCTCTCCTTTCCTTTCTCTCTAAAAATAAATAAATAAAGATATAAATATCACATGTTCATGGATCAGAAGACTTTATATTGTTAAGATGGCAGTGCTCCCCAGACTGATTTACAGATTCAAAGCATTTACTATAAACATCCTAACTAGTTTTTTTAAGAAATTGAGAAGCTGATCCTAAGTTTATATGGAAACCTAAGGGACCTTGAACAGCCAAAACAAAGAACGAAGTTGGAGGACTTAGTACTTCCTGATTTCAAAAGTACTACAAAGTTATAGTAATAGATAGAGTGCAGTACTGGCATGAGAATAGACATACATGTATATATGTGTATATATGTGTGTGTGTATATATATCTTTTATCTCTCCCTCTCCCTTCTTCTCTCTCTGAAATCAATAAAAACATATTTAAAAAAATAGTAGTAGTTGCCCGCCTGGTGTGGCTCAGTGGTTGAGCGTCAACCCATGCACCAAGAGGTCCCCGGTTCGATTCCTGGTCAGGGCACATGCCCAGGTTGTGGGCCCGATCCCCAGTGGGGGGCATGCAGGAGGCGGCCAATCGATGTTCTGTCTCATCAATGATTCTCTCTCTCTCTCTCCCTTCCTCTGTCTGTAAAAATCAATAAAGAAAAAAAAAATAGTAGTAGTAATTATCTACCCTTTTTACTTCAAAGTGATTTTTAAAAAAAATTTAGGTGTTTATACTTATATATCAGAATTTCTGGTACCAAAAATTAACCATTCAGACAAAACCTTATTAGGCAATATGACCAATAAGATGCAACTCTATTATATGATCTCTATATATTTATGGTTCAAACAGGGCATTCACACTGGATGGCTATTGTTGTGTTGGCTTTGGCTTTTTTCTTTTCCTTTTTTTAAATATGTTTTTATTGAATTTTTTTTAGAGAGAGAGATAGAAACATCAATGTGAGAATTGAACCAGGACCTCTCAGTCCATGGAACAACACTCAATCCACTGAGCCACACCAGCTGGGCATAACTTTTTTTTTAAATTTTTACTGGAAGAGAAGATATTTTTCCATTTATTTTCAGATAGAGTGGGAAGGAGGGGGGGGGGGGAGAGACAGAGACAGAGAGACAGAGAAACATCGATGTGAGAGAGACACACTGATTGGTTGCCTCCTGCATGACCCCAACTAGGGCCAGGGTTGTGTCCTTGGCCAGGGTCAAACCCACGACTCATTGTTCCGTGGGCTGACGCTTTACCTCTGAGCCAAACCGGCCAGGGCTCAACTTTGCTTTAAGCAAATTTTATTCATTGTTTTAGAGAGAGAGAGAGTAAGAGAGAGTGAGTGAGAGAGAGAGAGAGAGAGAGAGAGAGAAGCATTAATTTGTTGTTCCACTTATTTATGCATTCATTGGTTGATTCTTATATGTGCCCTGACCAGAGATCAAACCTGAAACCTTGGCGTATGGGGGTGATGCTCTAACCAAATGAGATACCTGGCCAGGGCCTTCAAAAATAAATCTTGTCCTGGCCGGTTTGGCTCAGCGGTTAGAGAATCCGCCAAGGACCAGAGAGTCCCAGGTTGGGTTCCCGCTAAGGGCACGTACCTCCGTTACACTTGTCCCGGGCCACCGTTGGGGGTCGTGTGGGTGGCGACCACTCTGTGTCTCTCTCACATCGATGTTTCTCTCTCTCTCTCTTCCTCCAACTCTCCCTCCAGCTCTGTCTGAAGATAAATGCAAAATAAAATAAAATAAATAAAAAAATAAATCTTGCCCTGGCCGGTTTGGCTCAGCGGTTAGAGCGTCCGCCTGCGGTCCGGAGAGGCCCGGGTTCGGTTCCCGCTAAGGGCATGTACCTCGGTTGCCGTTTGTCCCCGGCCCTGGTTGGTCGTGCGGGTGGCAGCCACTCGATGTGTCCCTTCACGTCGATGTTTCTCTCTCTCTCTCTCTTCCTCTCTCTCCCTCCCACTCTGTCTGAACAAAACATGGAAAAATGTCCTCGGATGAGGATTAAAAAAAATAATAATAATAAATAAATAAATAAATAAATAAATAAATAAATCTTGATTTCTCAGCTTCCTTTGTAGCGAGGTACCTCCACATGGACATATTTCTGGCCAATGAAATATGAATGGAAATGTACAGAAAGAACTTCTGGGAAAACTATTGTCTGTCTAGTAGTATGTCTTACGTATGATTTTCATCAGAGTCACCTGGTATGTGCCTGTTAGCTTTTGCCTTCCCTCTTCTTCCTCTCTGGAATGTGGACTCAGTGCCTGGAGAGCAGAGCCATCTCGAGACTGTGGGGACCAAAGTCACACCCTCAGGATGGGAAGCATAAGATGGATCATGTGCCTTGGCGGCTGCAGGAACCTGCATCACATATCAAACACTTTTCTCATTTAAGCCACTGTTTAGGTGCTGAACACAGTTCTGATGACCTTATGACCCATCTGCATTTAAAGAAAAAAAGGGAGAAAAATTGTGTGTATGTATGTGATTAATTATATGAGCCTAGAGATGAAGGATGCATGTCTTGTCATTAACATTGACAGTTCATAGCAAGGGATAAGCTTGGAAGCAAAGGAGAGATCATTAAGTTTTTATTTTCACTCTATGTTGTTTACATTGTAGCATCAAACATTTGTTAATTTTGTGATAAAATAATGTCCAAAACCTTATAAAAAGAGGGAGAAAGAAAAAAAGGGGCTAACAGCATTTTGGAATTACCTGTTGTCACTCAGCCAGCTCAGGCTCAAGGCAAGCTGGGCTCCAGTGACCGGGTGGGCACTGGGCTGAGTGTGGGGAGCCTGGCAGGGATGGGCAATTTGCAGGGCACTGTAGCACCAGCTTTAGTGTTGTTCTGCAGGCCTTGGTGTGAGGTTCAGGCCCCAGCCCATCTGCTTAACACCGCAGGCATCCAGGAGACTGTCACAGTAACCCCGGGGGCAGGAGGCTCAAAGGGGCAGGTGCAGCCTGGCAGAGGAGAGCAGTGGCTGGGGGAAGCTGGAGCCCGGGGTGAGGGGTTGCAATGCAGGGGCCCTGGTCTGTGGCCTAGCACAGCTGTGGCATATAAGGCAGGCTCCAGCTCCCCAGAGGTGGGCTCTTGCCCTGCTCCGAGGTCTGGGCTTGCAGTCAGATCCCACTGTTGACGCAGCTGAGCAGGTCTGGGGCACTCAGGAGCCAGGTGCCTAATCCAAATCACACAACAGCCGTGCGGCCGATGTGCTCATGATTTGTCTTCTCAGTCAGCGGCTCTTTGCTTCCTGGGGCCTTGCAGGCACCACTCCGAGCAGCCAAGGGGTGGGGGCGGGGGCGCCGGTGCTGTGGTCCCGACTGGACCGCCTTCCCCACCGCGGCCTGCCTGCTCCAATTTCCTCTCTTGTGGCAGCCAGGAGCTTCCTGTCCTCCCTGGCTGTCTGAGCAGCTTCCTCATTTCTCTCCCAACATCTTGCAGCAAGTGTCTGGATCGCTTCTGCTTGGAAACTCAGGCTGGGGCCAAGCAGAGAGCCTCTGGCCTTGCTCAAAGGGGCACCAGGGAGGGGACGCGGCCTGGCAGGGCCGGCGGGGCTGGGGTAGCCAGTGCAGGGAGCCGGCCCTGTTCCTGAGCCGCGGCTGCTCCTGCGGGCCCCGCCCCCCACGCGCAGGCCTGTTTGCAGACAACAGAGTCGCCCCTGAGGTAGGGCTGCCAGAAAAATACAGGAAGCCTAGTTCAATTTAAATTTCAGACGGACAGCAAATAACTTGTTTACGTCCCACATAGTGCACGGAGCATACTGATACCAGAGAACTATTTGTTGTTTACCTGAAATTCACATTTAACTGCACATCCTAGATTTTTCTTTGCTAAATCTGGCAACTTGATCCTAAAATGGCTCAGTTTTCAAAGTTCTAATCAGATTTCCCAGAAAGGAAAGAGGGGGAGGAGGAGACAACACAAAAGGAAAGAAAAAAAAAAAATCCCCCAGAGAGGCATGCCTGTGACTCACGGCACCCCCTGGGTCGGGGGACTGAGGGGCCACCTGTGTGCCCTGGGATAGAGGGCCAAGCTAGGAGGGGGCACCTGACTCAGCCACCAACTTCCTGTTGGGTCACCCTGGGCAGTGGCTGGGCGTCCCTGGCTCCTAGGCCGGAGCCTTTGGCCTCCAGCACTCATTCATTCATCACACTTGTCCTGAAAAGCCCCTCCATGTGCCAGGCTCCGTCCTGGGAGAGGAGTGGGACTCCCGGGCCCTTGAGCAGCTGGCCAGCAGCTGGCATGTGGAGGATACAGACACGATCCAGGAAGATAGAATTTCTGCCTCTCTTTCAGCTGGAGAGTTCCTTGGCCCCCAGCAGGCCTTGCACCTGCCCTCCGCCTGGTGCCAGTGGCCGCTCAGGAATCTGCAGGGGCTGCCTACAGGTAGCGTCTGCTGCGATGGCACGCCTCACAGTACCCAGTGGTGGCACTGCCATTGTCAACAAAAAGCCACCCGTGCAAACTTTTCTTCTCCTGCAGCCCCCAGGATGGCGGGGGTGAGCTTGGTGAGCAGGAAGGTGTTGTGGAGGGACTTGCTTTCCCTGGACCAGCTGGACTAGGTTGGGCTGAAGAAAGCCTGTGTCTCCTAGACACCCACCTGTAAGTGTCCAGGGGCTTTGAATCACCTGGTGGGGCAGGGATGAAACTGAGGTGGGAGTCTTTGAATGGCAGGCGGAGAGGATGGTATGGTCAATACTACCTGCTTTATCCAGCTTGTATGGATGGCAGGAAACATGCAAGGAGAGAATATGATTTTTTTTCCAATTTTTTTTTCCTTTTACTGATTTTTAGAGAGAGAGGAAGAGAGAGGGAGAGAGAGATAGAAATGCATGCCCCCCACTGGGGATCGGGCCCACAACCTGGGCATGTGTCCTGACTGGGAATCGAACCAGAGAACTCTTGGTGCATGGGTTGACGCTCAGCCACTGAGCCACACTGGCCGGACAGGGAATTTGATTTTGATGACCGAGGGGACAATCCAGAAGCCACCGTTTTCCACACAGCAGCCAGAGTACTTTTTTAAAAAAGTTTTTAATCCTTTGAGACGACATGGAGGGACCTGGAAAGTATTATCCTAAGCGAAACAAGCCAAACAGAGAAAGACAAGTATCATATGATCTCACTTATTTGTGGAATATAATGAACATAACAGTCTGAGGAATGGAGTAGTCCCAGAGACATGGAAGTGGGGTACAGACTAACAACCTCAGGAGAGGGGGTAGTGGGGGAGAGATAAACCACAGAACTTATATGCATGTATGTATGAACAATGGACATGGACAACAAAGCTGGGGACAGGGTGGCGAGGAAAAGGGAGGGGGGTATCAGTGGGGGAAAAAAGAGAAACATCTGTAACAAAAATAAATAAATTAATTAATAAAAAATAAATAAATAAAAAAGTTTTTAAGCCCGCCTGTCTGGAGTGGATCAGTGGTTGAACGTCGACCCCATGCACCCAGAGGTCATCAGTTTGATTCCCAGTCAGGGCACACGTCCAGGTTGTGGGTCCAATCCCCAGTGGGGGGCATGCAGGAGGCAGCCAACTGATGTTTTCTCTTGTTGACGTTTCTATCTCTCTCTCCCTTTCCTTTTCTTTCTCTCTAGAAATCAATTAAAAAAAATTTTGTAACAAAAAATAAATTAATAAAAATTGGGAAAAAAAAAAAAGTTTTTAAGCCCAGTCAGTATGGTTCAGTGGATTGAGCATTGTCCCAGGCACCAAAATGTTGCTGGTTCAATTGCCAGTCAGGGCACATGCCCGGGTTGCAGGGTCTATCCCCAGCAGGGGTGTGCAGGAGGCAGCCGATGTTTCTCTCCCATCCATGTTTCTATCTCTCTCCCTCTTCCTTCCTCTTTCTCTAAAGAAGTCAGTAAAAACATATTTTTCAAATGTTTTTATTGTGGTAAAATATATGTATAATATTAACATTTACTATTTAGGTGTACAACTCAGTAGCATTAAGTACATTCACACTGTTGTGTAACCGTCACCACTATTTCCAGAATTTTTCATCATCCCAAACAGTAGCTCTGTACCCATTAAACAGTAACTCCCCAGTCCTCCCCCTTCCTTCTGTGGGGGTTCAGAGCTAGTCACCTCAAGGTATGCTTCTGTGGTATGCACACTGTTTTGAGTTAAAGGCAACTTCAGTTAGAGGGCAAGGAGCTGGAGTACCGCCGAGCAAAATCAAGGCCAGGAGAGGCAAGTCCTCCTCCCTCCTCTCTTAGCTCATGTAATAAAGGTGTTTGTTGTTCCATAAACAAACAAACAAACAAACAAACAAACAAACAAACAGGCAACATTAGCTGCAGGCTCAAGGGAAGCTCTGTCCACCCCTTCGCTACCTAGAAGAACTTGAATTAGGGGTCTGGTCCCTAAGAAGAGATGAGCAGAGATAACCTCTTTTGACCTATCTACAGGGCAGGACAAACTTCAGTTTACCAAGAATCTGCTCTTCTCATCATCCTGCAGTGACCCTTTGAAGCCCCCAGGCACCCACCTCATCCCTGGCTCAGGGTGTCTTACATACCTCAGTCCCCCTTTCTGTCTCTGAACCTCTCGTGTGTGTGGGGTCTCTGATTCTCCCATGTATGTGAGAATATGTATGTATTAAATTTGGTGATTCTTCTCTTGCCAATCTGTCTCATGGCTATTTGATGATTAGACCAGCTAGAAGAAGCTTGAGGGCAGAAGAAAGTTTACTCCTCCCCCACACCTCCCAACTCCTGGTAACCTCTAATCTACTTTCTGTCTCTACGAACTTGCCTGTTCTAAATGCCTCATATATGTGGAACTGTACAGTATTTGTCCCTTTGTGTCTGACTTCTCTCACTCAGCATGTTTTCAAGATTTACCCATGTTGCTCAGTTGGTGTGGCTCAGAGGTTGAGCGACGACCCATGCACCAAAAGGTCGCTGGTTTGATTCCTGGTCAAGGCACATGCCCAGGTTGTAGGCTCAATCCACAGTGGGGGACATGCAGGAGGCTGATAATTGATGTTCTCTCTCCTCAATATTTCTCTCTCTCCCTCACCCTTCCTCTCTCTAAAATCAATAAAGAAAAAAATTATTAAAAAAAAAAAAAAAAGCCCGGCGAGAATGGCTCAGTGGATTGAGTGTTGCCCCATGGATTGAGAGGTCCTGGTTCAATTCCCAGTTGGGGCACATGCCCGGGTTTCAGGCTTGATTCCCAGTGGGGGCATGCAGGAGGCGGCTGATTATGTATCTCTCTCACATCGATGTTTCTGTCTCTCCCTTCCTCTCTCTAAAAAAATCAATAAAAACATTAAAAAAAAAAAAAAAGATTCACCCATGTTGTAGCATGTATCACAACTTCATTCTTTTTTTTTTTTTGGTATGTGTCCCTAGCGGGAACCAAACCCGGAACTGTCTGATGCTCCGACCGCTGAGCCAAACCGGCCAGGGCACTTCATTCCTTTTTATGGCTGAATAATATTCCACTATATGGATATACCACATTTGCTTATAAGTTCATCTGTTGGTGGAAACTGGGTTGTTTTCACCCTTTGGTTATTGTGAACGATGCTCTGATGAACACTGGCACACAAGTGTCTGAGTCCCTGCTTTAAATTCTTTAGGGTATGTTGCTGGGTGAAAAGAAGAAACTCTGTCATGTTTCTCCTCTATTCCACTATAACACTCTACCCTCTGGTCATCAAACATGTGGGGTTTTCCCACACCAAGTAATTCTCAATTGTCAGCTGGGTGTCTTACAATTTAACTCAGTTCTGAAACTTTCTACCTGGAGATAGCCTCAGACCTCACAAGTTAAGGGCTTGGTCCCACAAGACTGCCCCCAGTTCAGATGCCAATAGCAAGTTCAGGTTGTCACCTGAGCTGAGGGACTGGCTATAAATTGGAGGTTACCACAACCCCCTCCTTAGGTTCAGTCATTTGCTAGAGTGGCACATATATTAACCCAGGAAAGCAGTTTACTTATTAGATTTCTGGTTTATTACAAAAGATATTAAAAGATACAAATAAAGGTTCCCATTTCTCTACATCCTCACCAGATGAAAAGATACAAAAGAGCAAGGTCCAGAAGGGTCCAAAGCACAGGGACTTCTGTCTGCGTTGAGTTTAAGGTGTGCCACCCTCCTGGCATGTGGATACATTCTTGTTCACCGACCTGGAAGCTTCTGAACCTATACTGCAGGGGTTTTTATGGAGGCTTCATTACACAGGCACGACCCATTAAATCATTGGCCACTGGGGATTAATGCAATCTCTAGCCTCTCCCTTCTCTCCCAGGAGGTCAGGGAGCAGGGCCGAAAGTTCCAATCCTCTAATCACATGGTTGGCTCCCCTGGCAACCAGCCTCCATCCTTAGGTGAAGTCCAAAAGTCACCTCATTAACATAAACTCTGGGGGTAGTTGAAAGGGCTTGTTATGAATAACAAAAGACACCTTTATTGCTCCTAACCTTTACGAAATTCCAAGGGTTTAGGAGCTGATAACAGAAAGACAAGAGAAAGACCAAAATATATATTTCATATTATATTACACTATCACACTGGGTCATGTGATAACTATGTTAAGCTTTTCAAAAACCGCCAGTTGTTTCCCACGCGGCTGCACCATTTTGCATTCCCAGCAGCAATGCATGAAGGTTCCCGTTTCCCTACAGCCTCACCAGCGCTTGTTATTTTCTGTCTTATTTGTTATAATAGCCATCCTAATGGATGTGGTTTGATTTGTATTTCCTTAATGATTAATGATGTTGAGCATCTTTTCATGTGCTGATTGGCCATCTGTGTATTTTCTTTGGAGAGAGGTCCCCTCAAGTCTAACCATTTCTTAGTCGGGCTGGTTGTTTTTTTGTTGTTGTTGAGTTGTAGTTCTTTATATTCCCCACATAGCAACCAGAATGATTAAAAGAACCTTTTTTTTTTCTTTATTGATTTTAGAGAGAGAGGGGAAGTGAGAGGGAGAGAGAGAAACATCAATGAGAGAGAACATCGACTGGCCGCCGCCTGCATGCCCCCCACTGGGGATCAGGCCCACAGCCTGGGCATGTGCTCTGACCAGGAATCGAACCCTGACCTCTTGGTGCATGGGTCGACGCTCAACCACTGAGCCACACCAGCTGGGCCAGAATGATTTTTTTTTTTATCCTCACCAGAGAACATTTTTCCATTTTTTGTTCAGGTAGAATGGGAGGAGGAGAGGAACATAGAGAGAGAGAGAGAAACATTGATGTGAAAGGGACACATCGAGTGGCTGCCACCCGCACGACCAACCAGGGCTGGGGACAAACTGCAACCGAGGTACGTGCCCTTAGCAGGAATCGATTCTAGCCTAGGACATGATTACCTGCCTTAAACTGCTTTTAGTTAAATTTTAATTTCAGACCATCCTTTATGGTTACTTTAGGTCTCTGAGTTTGCAAGGCTGCCACGTAGGCCTCCCCTGAGCTTGTCAGGTTAGTATGTGACCCCTTTTCGTCCACAGAGAGAAACATCATTCTCTCCCAACTGGGGATCAAGCCCACAACCAGGTATGTGCCATGACTGGGAACAGAACCAGTAACCCCACAGGACATCACCCAACCAACTGAGCCACACTGTCCAGGGCTCCAATTCATGTTTTTGTTTTCTGGGATTTTTTTTTTTTTACATTTTTTTTTCTATTGATTTTGCAGAGAGAGGTAGTGTGGAGAGAGAGCTAGAAACATTGATGAGAGAAAGAAACATGCATCGGTTGCCTCCTGCACACACCCCAACCAGAGATCAAACCCAAAACCTAGGTATGTGCCCTGACCAACTGAGCCACACCGGCCAGGGCTCCAATTTATGTTGTTTTTTTAAAAATACGTTTTCATTTATTTTTTTTAGAGAAAGAGGAAGGGAGAGAGAGAGAGAGAGAAACATCGATGTGAAAGAGAAACATCAATCCTGCATGCCCCCCACTGGGGACCGAGCCTGAAACCCGGGCATGTGCCTGGCTTCAATTTATGTTTTAAAAAAAATCATTCTGCCCTGGCCAGTTTGGCTCAGCGGTTAGAGCATCAGCTTGCAGTCCCCAGAGACCCAGGTGGACATTTTTCCTTTTTTTTTTTTTGTTCAGGTACAGTGGGAGGGAGAGAGAGGAAGAGAGAGAGAGAGAGAAACATCGACGTGAAAGGGACACATCGAGTGGCTGCCACCCGCACGACCAACCAGGGCTGGGGACAAACTGCAACCGAGGTACGTGCCCTTAGCGGGAACCGAACCTGGGTCTCTCCGGCCCGCAGGCCGACACTCTAACCGCTGAGCCAAACCGGCCAGGGCGCATCTTCTCTTTTTATTGTAATGTATAAAATAAGGTGCAAAACTGCCATTCTCTGGAGCATTATCTCAATTTATTGATATTTTGCTTCCTGGCAACTGTCAACAGTGGCTCAAACGAACTCACAAACATTCTCTATAGGTTTGAATGTTTCTTAGGTTGACATCTCTCTCTCCCTCCCTTGCTCTCTCTCTAAAAGTCAGTAAAAATATTTTTTAAGAAAAGATATCTGTACCCCCATGTTCACTGCAGCATAATTACGATTTTTAAATTGATTTTTAGAGAGAGGAAGGTAGAGGGACAGAGAGAGAAACATCGACGTGAGAATGCAATACAGATCGGCTGCCTCTTGCATGCTCCCTACAGGGGATCAAGCCCTGATCAGGAATAGAACTGGCAAAGTGCAGGGGACGACGGACGCCCAACCAACTGAGCCACACCTGCCAGGGCCACCGCAGCATTATTTACAGTAGCCAAGAGAATGGAAGCAAACTAGGTCTCCATTCATAGATGAATGATAAAGAAAAAGTGATATATACACAATGGAATATTATTGAGGCATTAAAGCAAAAAGACAGGAGATCCTGTCATTTGTGAGAACACAGATGGACCTTGAGGGCATTATGCTAAGGAAAACAAGTTAGTCAGAGAAAGACAAATACCCATATGCTTTCACTTACATGTGGAATCTATAAATAAAACAAAGCCCAGAGAAAACAAACTCATAGATACAGAGAACAGACTGGTGGTTGCCAGAGGCGGGGGTGGAGGAGTTGGGTGAAAAATGGGTGAAGGTGGTCAGAAGGTAGGAACTCACACTTATCCAATAAACAAGTCGAGGGATGCATTGTGGGCATGGTGAACAAAAGAGGCTTCAAGAGGAATGGCAGATTTCCTGAGCAAAGGCTTGTATCCCAAAGCTTGTAAAGCATGACGTCTGGAAGGCTACAGAAAAGAAAGAAAAGGACCTTCTTTTTTCTGTGGGATATTCAGGAGATATTAGGAGCTTGTGTTTCAGCCATGTGTTCAATAAGCTATTTTTCAGAGGACAATAGCACATTGTGTCATGTGCTCTGAGAGCACCTGCTGGGCCGGGACCGCCTGGGGAGGCTGCACAGAGAGGACCCATCCCCGGGATCATAAAGCAGAGCAGACCCCTGCCAAGCAAAAAAAAAGGGGGAGGAGGTGGGGGGTGCACAGGGGTAGCCAGGCGAAGGCCTGGGCAGTACCGTGGAAGTATGAGAGGCTACAGAATGCTCTGAGAACAGTGAGGACGTGGTTTGGCTGCAGTCCGAGGCACACTGGGAGCTACTGGAGTGATCGTTGGGGGCTGGGCCTTGGCTGCAAGAATGAGGCTTGTGGATTTCCTCCTGGGACAGCGAAGCCAGCACAGCCAGGCTTAAGCCAGGCCTGGGGCATGCTCAGAGCTGTGGGTGAGCAGGGCTCTCTTTTTCAGATGCCAGTTTCTTAATATATGTGTGCCAAGCACTGTGCTATAATTAAGGATTGTGGCAACGTCTCTCATTAACAGTTTTTAAATGTGTTGTGTGTATGTGTGAGGGTATATGAGAGTATGTATATGTATGTGTATGAGCATATGTGTGTGATTATATAAGCGTGTGTATGTGTGTGGGCATATGTGGGTGTGAGTGTATGTGTGTGTTTGTGTGTATTCCTCTGGTCCTTCCAGCTGTGGTCTCTGCTAAGGTCCCTTCCCTGTGGATTAAGAATAGTACTATGCAGCGGTAAGAAAGAAAGATCTCTTATCCTTTGAGACGACATGGAGGGACCTGGAAAGTATTATCCTAAGTGAAAGAAGCCAAGCAGAAAAAGACAAATACCACATGATCTCACTTATATACGGAATATAATGAACATAACAGTCTGAGGAATACGGTAGACCCAGAAACATGGAAGTAGGGCACAGACTGACATCCGTCAGAAGAGGGGGTGGGGGGGGTGGGAAGAGATAAACCACAGAACTTATATGCATGTATGCATGACCAATGGACATGGACAACTAAGCCGGGGACGGGGCGGAGGTGGGGTGGGGTGGGGGGTGCCAATGGGGTAAAAAAGGTAAAATATCTGTAACAAAAAAATAAATAAAATATTTATTAAAAAAAAAAAAAAAAAAGAATAGTGTCTGACCTTGGAGGGTTTGGTTCAGTGGTTGGAGCGGACCGGAGAGTCTTGGGTTCGGTTTCTGCTAGGGGCACGTACCAAAAAAAAAAGAATAGTGTCTGGTTCCGCCGGTGTGGCTCAGTTGTTGTGTCGATCCATGCACCAAGAGGTTGCTGGTTCGATTCCTGGTCAGGGCACATGCCCAGGTTGTAAGCTTGATCCCCAGCAGGAGGCAGCTGATTGATGTTGATGCTTCTCTCTCACTGATGCTTCTATCTCTCTCCCTCTCCCTGCCTCTCTCACTATAATGAATAAAAACATATTAGAAAAACAAAACAAAACAAAGAATAGTGTCTGGTCTGGACAAACCTGAACTGACTGGCACCCATTTTTTTTTTTTTACTTAAAAATTTTTTTATTTGATTAATTTATTGATTTTAGAGAGAGAGAAACATTGATTTGTTATTCCATCTATATACACATTAATTGGCTGATTCTTATATGTGCCCTGACGGGGGGTGGGGCTCACAACCTTGGTATATTGGGGCAATACTCTAACCAACTGAGCTTCCTGGACCGAGCTGTTTGTTTGTTTTCTTCTTTTTCTTTCTTTCTTTCTTTTTTAAAAATATGTTTTTATTGATTTTTTTAGAGAGGAAGGGAGAAACATCGATGTGAAAGAGAAACATTGATCGGCTGCCTCTTGCATGCCCCCTACTGGGGATCAAGCCCACAACCTGGGCATGTGCCCTGACCAGGAATTAAACTGGGATCTTTCAGTCCATGGGATGATGTTCAATCCACTGAGCCACACCGGCCAGGCTATTTTTTTTTTTTTTTAATTGATTTTAGAGAGAGAGGAAGTAAGAGGGAGAGAGTGATAGAGACATTGATGAGAGAGAATATTGATTGGCCACCTCCTGCATGCTCCCCACTGGGGATCGGGACCACAACCTGGGCATGTACCCTGACCGGAATCGAACTGATGACCTCTTGGTGCATGGGTCGACGCTCCACCACTGAGCCACACTGACCAGGCTGTTTTTCTCTGTTTCAAATGTACCTCTCTTCTCCAAACAACAGGGAAACCAGAAGAGAAATTCTCCCTGAGCCTGAAGTTGCCACTGCTTTTCCATCTCTGCTGGGAAGGGAAGTTGCAGACAGGATCCACTCTGGGAGGGACTTGGTGGCCTGAGTTTGAGTCAGGGGCCCTAGCCTTGAATCCTGGCTTGGTGCTTACTTTTCCTGGTTGTGTAACCCTGGACATAGCCCTTGATCTTTCTGAACCTCAGATTCTTCATCTGTAAAAGGAAGAAATAATATTTGCTTTGCAGGGCTGTGAGGATTAACAGTGCACATAAAAGGTCTTGCCCAATGGCTGTGACTTTGTAGACATTAAGTATACAGTAGTTGTTTTTACTATTAACTGCACAAGTGTGAGCAAGGCAGTGTTTTTGTTACCTCTAGTAGCATCCTCCTCTGTCTTATCTGGGACCTAGAGTTTATCCTGGGTCCCATTTCCTGTGTCTAAGGTGGGCTGTCTCAGGGACATCGATGTTGAAATCCAGGGTTTCCAGAATCCAAACACTTAACCAGAAACAAAGAAGGCAAGCTTTAATGTGGAAGAACAAGCAGAAGCACCAGTCATGGTTTCCTGATACACGGATCCAGGGGTGGGGGTGGGGGTAAGGTTTCTGGAATCATTGTGGAAGGAGGATTTAGAGGTAAGGGAGCATCCATTTTCTGTTCTCTGTGGACACAGGTGTAGTTGATTGCTGCATCCGTGTGGCTCACATTTAGTGAGTAGCTCCCATGTCTCTTGTCTGTGGTAGGTGTTAGGCTATAACAGTGAGCAGATGGATGCTGTGCCTGCCATCATAAAGCTAAATAAAGCAAGGCAGACAGCCAGAAAATAATTGCACAGAAAATAGTATTACATATGGTAGTAATAATGTGATATTTTAAAAAGGAGATGAAATTGAAAAATTATGACATGGGGCTATCTGCTTTAGACTGGGTGTTCTGGAAGGGCCTCTTTGAGGAGGGGACATTCAGTGACATTTCAGTAAAAGGTAAAAGAGGAAGGAGCTGTCATATGAGTTGGAAAGGGGAGGCCATTTTGAGGAAATGAAAGAAGGACCCTCGCCCTGCCGGTGTGGCTCAGTGGTTGAGCATCGACCCATGCACCAAGAGGTCACCGGTTCGATTGATTCCAGTTAGGACACATGCCCAGGTTGAGGGCCAAATCCCCAGTGCGGGGCATGCAGGAGACAGCCAATCGATGTTCTCTCTCATCCATGTTTCTATCTCTTTCTCTACCTTCCTCTCTCTATAATATCAATAAAGAAAAAAGCCCTGGCCGGTTTGGCTCAGCGGTTAGAGCATCGGCCTGCGGTCCTGAGAGACCCGGGTTCGGTTCCCGCTGGGGGCGCGTGCCTCGGTTGCGGTTTGTCCCCGGCCCTGGTCGGTTGTGCGGGTGGCAGCCACTCGGTGTGTTCCTTTCACGTCGATGTTTCTCTCTCTCTCTCTCTTCCTCTCTCTCCCTCCCACTCTACCTGAACAAAGAATGGAAAAATGTCCTCGGGTGAGGATTAAAAAAAAAAAAAAAAAGGACTCTCAACCCCATGTGACAGAAAGGCGGTGCTCTGGAGACAGCCCAGGAAATGAGACCAGAGAAACATGGGGCAGGGGCCAAATCATGCGGTCTCATGGAGTCCTGTTTTAATGCACACCTCGACTTCTTTGCAATTTCCACTTCTGCATTCTCATACCCCAGTCACCCAGAATGCTGCCACCAAGAGTGGAGCTTGTATCCTAAGAGCTATCTGCCCAGAGACCAACAGCCTCCAGTCCTGCTCCTTCGCCTTCTTCACGCCTGTTTCTCCACTAAAAAATCATTGTCATTTCCCCCCAAAGCATTTACCTTTCATTGAACAAAAGGCTATCATTCCTCTTCACCTTTTTGCTTCTTTTTCCTTCTTTGCCTAGGCCAGCTGGGAGGGAGGGGACCCTCCACATTGGGGGTGGTAGACTATCCTTTATAAAATTTTGACTTCTTTAAAGAAAGAAAGAAAGGTATCTCACAGGGTTGTAGTTAAGTCCCTGCCACTGGAGCTCAGGATCACCCACCTCTTTTTTGCAGAAGGGAGGCACCTGGGCAGTGAAGGAGGCTTTGGCATGGGAGCAGGTGCAGAGAGAGCTGCCGCCCCTCCATCCTCTCTCCTCCCCTCCCCACACGCCGCACCCTGGCTTTGTCCCTGTGATGATTATTGCTTTATTAGTGTTTTCAGTCAGATATAATGCTGGCATGTTCTATAATCTCCATCTTTTCACTGATACCAGATTTTATACAAAGATTGTATATAAAATTATTATGTACCCACCAGAATACATTCCCCAGCAATTAGAATGTTTAAGATGCAGCTCCTAACACTCCTTCCGCACATTCCTCATTTATTACTTTTGAAAGTGTTTTGTGATTTTTGTGTGTGGATGTGTTTACAAATCCAATAACAATTCTCATTTAGAGTTGCAAAACACGAAGCCATTTTGAACCCAGACAGATGGCAGCTAAATGAAGTTTAATTAAAGAATGAGTGCTTTGAATCAAACCACTTTAAAAAGTACAGTACACTGAGATTCTGGAGAGGCTGCATAAACAGCATCTGGGCTGTTCTGCAGAAAGCAGGGCGTGCTTGCGAGGAAAACACTCGGGAAGCCACCCCCTCCCACGAGGGCTGAGCAGAGCAGCAGGCCAGTAGCTCCCAAGCGTCCTCTGCCCTCTGCCCTCTGCCCTCTGCCCAGGCACACCTCCCAAAGCCCAGAGCTCCCGGGACAGGAGGGGAAACTGACACAGGCCACCTCTTGGTTCAGGAGCTGTGACTGGGGTGGGAGGATCCCCTTCTAATTTTATGGAATGAGGTCGGGCGCCAAGGCGAGGAGGTTTCTGCACTAACCCGTTTAATTGCACACGGCCCCAAAGGAGACCGATGGGGGAGGCGCTGCAGGCCCCAGCGCCCCTGGATCGCTGTCCTGGGCTCTCAGCCCGGCCCCCCTCCGCGCAGCCGCCCGGGGCACACGCCCCCGGAGCCGCCGCCTGCCCGCCCCGCCCCGCGGGAGCCGCTTCCGGCTCTGGCCGCAGATCTGAGCGGCCGGCGGAGGCGGCCGGGAGGTCTAGACGACCGAGAGGCGCCAGCCGCCGCCGGGAGGGCTGCGGGGGCAAGCCCCGGGACGGCCCGGGGGACTGGTGCCCGGGCTGCCGCCGCTCGCCGCCGGGCGCTGGCTGCCCTGGAGGAGAAGGGACAGAACCGTGGGATGAGAGGCAGGGGTGGGAGACAGACCCGGAGGAGCCGGCTAACACCCGGTTTAGAAGTTTGCACCCAGTGCTACGGAGTAGGAAAGCTGGGAGGTTTTTAATTCGGGGAGGGGCAGGGTGATGGGGGAGGTTGGGTTCCAGCAGAGGCGGGCTGAAGGCAAGGTGTCGGCTGCTAGGCTGGCCTGTACTTCCTGGGCAGCTTCTGCTTTGAGGGTGGTGGTTAGTGTAGGGGGGTCTACCTTCCCCTGATCCTGGAGAAAAAAGACCTGGCTCAAGGCCTGAGGACGGAGTGAGGGTTCTGGAGAGTCCTGGGGCCTCAGATAAGGGAGGGAGGCGGTGGCACCAACGGATAGTGGAATAGGTTGAGTGGGGCATGCCCAGCTTGTGGTTTCTGGCTTTTTTCATCATCTTTCCAGGAGGAAGCAGAGCCCGGAAGGCTGGGGAGCCTTCCCTCCCAGCTCTGGGCCTGGGGCTGACCCGGAGGGCTGGCAGAAGCTACTGGACCGTTTGGTTCATACACTTAGCTGACTCAGAGCTCCAAGTCTTGGGCCTCTTGCTGGACCTTAGCTGGATCCTGTCGTCACCCTGACCCCTCAACTCCCCAGCACTCCAGACCAACGGACCTTCGGGTTCTGTTGGCTGACCTTGTTATTCTCCACCTGGCTCAAACCACTGCCAGCTCTTGTGGGAACACCTGTCAGAGCGTCCACGCCACTCGCCTCTGATGCTTCCTCTCTGCAGGAAGGCAGACCCTTCCAAAATGTGGTCCAGGTCCGGCCTCTCCCTCTTCTCCCCCACTCACTGCTTCAGCACAGCACCATGTTCCCAGCCTGCTGACTGCCCCGCCCACCCCTCTGTCTCACCTCCAGCCACTCTCCTCCAGCTCCCTGCCCAGTGACTTCTTCCTGTTCTCTGCCTTTGCACATGTGGCTCGCTCCTCCTAGAACACCATCTGGCCCACCTCTCCCCACTTTTTCCCACCAGTTCCTAAGGTGCTCTTCAAGTCTCAGCTTCGAGGGCCGTTACCTGACTGCTCTAGGTGAGTCGCCCTGCCCTTCGTCAGGACCCTCAGCTCACGGGCCTATCTTCCCACCAGGAGGGAAGAGCAGCCCGGTGTGCCAGGCCCTTATGACTTGTGTTTCTGCCTCTAGTCTCACCCTTTCTTCCACCTTTCCACTTGCCACCAAAGTGGTCTTTCTGAGATGCAAACAAGACCCATCATCCTGCTGCTCAAATGCTCGAGTTCTATCAAAAAATCCACCCTACCCTCCAGGCCCAACCAAAGGCCCCTTGTCTCCAAAATGCCTTCCCTCCTGCCATGGAGATCCCATGCTTGATGATCATACTTGACAACCTGAGTTACTGGGGCCAAGACAGCCCCATACCACACCATGTGCTTGGGGGCCGGTCTGGCACTTGACCTTCCAAGGCCCCTCTTCCTGAGGCCACATGGGCCCATCAGCAGAGAAATGGGTGCAGACCCAGACACCAGGGCCTCGTGGTCAGGGACACCAACACTACTTCGGCAAGGAAGGAGGGCACTGGCAGGCCACCTGAGCTGGTTTCCTGACCTGTTCTAGGGATGGCTGCAGCCCGCAATTCCAAGAGAGAAGACGCAACAGTTAAGAGCAAAGGCAATGCTTTTTTTTTTTTTTTTTTTTTTACTTATTTAAAAAGGCCTTGGTGGCAGGAATATAATGTAAAAATCATTGGAAAAACTAAAAGGCATTGATACATATCCGAATATACACTTTGTACATAAATTACATTTCCTTTAGTCTTTCTGAGTGAGGTCCTGATTCAGCACTGAGGTCTAGTAATTCAGAGGTCCCGGCAGCTGCACGTTCAGGCCGGCATAGTCCACCATGTACATTGGCCATTGCTAGAGAGAGGGGGACAAACGGTCCCGGTTAGGACTCCAGGTGACAGAGAGAGAACACCAGAACCCTTAGCTCTGCTTTCTGAAGGGCTTCCTCAGATCCTATTTATTTTGAGGCTGCTGAAGGTCCAGAGAGGGGATGTGACCTGTCCAAGGTCACACAGTTCACCAGCAGCCATGGAGCCTGGGCTGGAGCCTTCTGACCTGTTCCCACTTGTGTCCCAGGGGCCAGTCATGTGGACCAGACATGAGGGCCAGAGGGAACTGGGGATTGGCTCAGAACAGGTGGTCATTCCCATATACTCAGCCCCCTCCAGGCCTCATGCTCCAAAGAAGCTGGCATGTCTTTCTGGGGTGTGAGAGGAACTAGTAACCTTTGGGGGCCACTTACACATCCAGGCAGTGAGAAAGGCAAAGCCTGAACTTTGGGGTTTTCCAGGGAGGGAATGAAAGGAAACATGGTCAAAGGATAAAGAAATCCTGAAATCTACAAGGAAAAAAAAATTTCTATAATCATAATGTTAACTACTTATTTGTCATGGTGATCATTCCATAATATATATAAATGTTGAATCATTATGTTGTACACCTGAAGCTAATATAATGTATGTTAACTGTACCTCAAAAAAAAATCTTTTTCCAAATGTGTTCCAGTATTCTTCCCATTTGGACTCAGGATTTCAAAGCTAATATTTTGAAATCAGAAAGAACTCTCAAGTGTATGCCCCGAATGAGGTTTTCCTCTTGGGTGGGAAGCCACAGGGCAGAACAGACGGAGCTTTGCTGGTGGGTTCTCCACCCACCACCCACTGCAGCGAGGTCAGCTCTGCCTCTCGCTTCCCGCACCCACACACTGTGGGTAGTGCCCACACCTCCCAGGGCTGGAGGGGCTGCAGCTCGAGATGTGAGCACAGAGGTTAGCCTAGCATCTGGCTGCCCGGGAACCCGGGACTCTGCTCGGGGTCCTGCTCTGGCACTGCCCAGGGGAGTGGGCACGTCTTTTTTCTTCTCTCAGCCTTGGCGTGCCCACCCACTCAGCGGGAATGTGACTTTCTGCCAGGCAACTATGAGGCCCCAGCGAGAGGGTGGACTACCCTGTGGGTGGATCAGGCAGTTGTGTCTGCAACCCCAGGCTGAGGAGCCCACTCAGAGTCCAGTGCCTCCCCACACTCCAAACCCACACCCCACAGCGGATGGCCCTGCCCGAGTGCAGGCGAAGGCCAGAAAGAAGAGTGGTCAGGTCCAGATCTGTGCAACTTTACCACGAGTGAGATCTGGTTGGTGGGTGCCACAGACTCCGGGTTGGAGGACGAGGAAGACGAAGACGAGGAGGACGAAGAGACTGAGTTCCCTTCAGAGACCCGCTTTCTCTTGCGCTTGGGGACGCTGCTGTCTTTGGCTGGTGGGAGAAAAGGTTGCTGACACTGGATGCCAAGGCCGTGGTGTCTCGGCCTCCCTACCACCCTGGAGAAGGCCTTTTTTTCAGGTTTAAAGTCCCCTTCTCAGCACCCAAGGCTCCCAACCCACCAGCTGAGGCCCATCTCTCCAGCCTCCTTCCTTAACCAGACCCCACAGCCCAATCATTTACCTCCTATTCCTGCTTACCAGTCTGCCTTTGCTAACACTATACCCTCAGCCCCAGGGAGGCCTCCCAGGAACTCCCAGAATTCCCCGGGTCCCACGGGGAAGACCACGGCCTCCAGAGCCGCACGGCCTCCAGAGCCGCACGGCCTCCAGAGCCGCACGGCCTCCAGAGCCGCACGGCCTCCAGAGCCGCACGGCCTCCAGAGCCGCACGGCCTCCAGAGCCGCACGGCCTCCAGAGCCGCACGGCCTCCAGAGCCGCACGGCCTCCAGAGCCGCACGGCCTCCAGAGCCGCACGGCCTCCAGAGCCGCACGGCCTCCAGAGCCGCACGGCCTCCAGAGCCGCACGGCCTCCAGAGCCGCACGGCCTCCAGAGCCGCACGGCCTCCAGAGCCGCACGGCCTCCAGAGCCGCACGGCCTCCAGAGCCGCACGGCCTCCAGAGCCGCACGGCCTCCAGAGCCGCACGGCCTCCAGAGCCGCACGGCCTCCAGAGCCGCACGGCCTCCAGAGCCGCACGGCCTCCAGAGCCGCACGGCCTCCAGAGCCGCACGGCCTCGGGCCTTGTGGAGAGTCACTACATGGTGCACCTTCCTTTCCTTGCCAGTAAAATATACATAAGACTCTGCAGGGCTGCAGGGAGGGCCCCATGAGAGAATGTGCTGGCTTCCAATGAACACTCAGAAACTGAGAACTGGTGTTGCTATTACTGCCGCTGTGTGATGACCCTGACCTGACAATGCTGTGACAGATGACAGTTTGCAGGTACGAGTAGACAAGGCAGTGTCCCCATGTGGAAAAAAAACAACCCCGGTTTAGAACCAGAAGTCCTAAGTTCAAATTTCACTGCTGCCACTTACCAGCTGTAGGACCCTGGAAAACTGATTAAACTTTCTCAGCCAAAAGGGGACAACAGTGTGCTGTGAGCCTCCAAGGAGACTGTGTCAAAGAGCCCTGTACCCAGTCCAGACAGAGCAGGACTCAGCAGGTGTTTCGTTGCTGCCGAGTTAAACTGATGTGAGTACATGAGACAAATAAGACTTGCGACTGTGCGCTACGTAAATGGGGTTTGGGGCTTGACAGAGTGGACAGGTCACTGAGTAGAAGCCCACCGGAAGGGTCTTAATGACACAGTGTGAGGGCAGGCTGGACCCAGGGCAATTGCTTGTCCAGCTGGTGAAGAGAAACCAGAGCCTGGGGGTCTGTGATGTGATATAAAGAGAGACCCCGGGACACAGAAGACTGGAGGCAGGAGAGGAGGGAATTCCGTGGGACAGGCGGGTGCTGCTGGAGCCTGGCTGGGCTGCCTGGATTCTGTCTGCATTCGCAGGGCACGTGCCTACACCGGACCCTGGGCTTTTAGAATCTTTCAGTCTGCAGGTACCTAGGAGACCTTGTTCAGCTCCACATGAGAAAGAAGCCTGAGGGGTGCTGGCCCAGGGCTGTGGCCAGCCTGTGGTCACCGTAAGACTTTAAAGATGGCTGTGACGGGAGAGGGCTGAGTTATCTACCCTCTGATTGTTTGTCCCAGACTCTCCTCCTCCTTGAGGCCTCCACAGGGCCTTCTACGTCTCTGCCTTTGACCTGGGAGCAGCTCCCAAACCCAGTCACCCTCCTACCCTGAGTGCCTGGTGCCCTGCCAAGCCCTTTTGATGGGCACAATAGGAGGAGGTGGTCTCTGGCTGGGCCGTGCCACCCCAGGCAGTGGAGATTCAGGTGCACCTGGACCTATGTGGGGTTGGAGCCTCAGTTTTCAGGCTGGAGTGGGGTGGCCTTGCTGAATCCCATTACTGTCCCCAGCGAGCAGCCACTCTGGCGCCTGTAGCCCACAGTGGCCTGTGGTTCAGATGGGTAGTCTGGACACGGGGCTCTAGGTGGCTCATTACATGGCCTAGGCAAGTCGTTCCCCCTCTCTGGGCCTCAGTTTCTCAGCATATATAAGGACACACCTCCCAATCACCCAGGGTATCGTCTCGGGTCCCATTGTACACCTTCTCAGTCAGAACCATCATGCCAGACAGTCTCCCAGGTTCCTGCGAACAGAAAGGTTCTAAAAGCCCCGGGGCTGGTGCAGGCACGTGCCCTGCACACGCAGGCAGAATCGAGGGGGTCCAGCCAGTCTCGGGAACCACTCACCTACCTTACCCCTGCCAGTCACGTCACCCCTTCTCTCTCCAGATGGCTTCCACGAGCCTACCTGATGTCCCCTCCTCCTGGCTCCAGCCTGCCCCTCATCCTCTCTCTAGTTGATCTGACATGCTCAGCTGTACTGTGGCAGGGCCCCCCTCCAAAGGGCACCTACAGACTTCCTGGGGCCTCTGGGAATACTGGCCCTGCAGGGGGAGATCTCAGGTTACCTGGAGCACTTGGTGGGAGGGGTATACTTTTCTCTAGGTGGCCAGCCACCTGTTGCATGCCACCTGCTCTATGTCCACCGATCGGTCCCTGAGAGATAGAAGGGTGGCTTCTTCAGCCTCCGACTTACCTGGCACCTTGGCTTCATTGCAGATTTCTGCAAAAGGTCTGAAAAAGAAATGAGGTGGCAGTTAGAAAATGAGGCTTTCGCCCTGGCCAGTTTGGCTCGGTGGTTAGAGCGTCGGCCTGCGGTCCAGAGAGACCCGGGTTCGGTTCCCGCTAAGGGCATGTACCTCGGTTGCAGTTTGTCCCCGGCCCTGGTTGGGTCGTGCAGGTGGCAGCCACTCGATGTGTCCCTTTCACATCGATGTCTCTCTCTCTCTCTCTCTCTCCCTCCCACTCTATCTGAACAAAAAATGGAAAAATGTTCTCGGGTGAGGATAAAAAAGAAAATGAGGCTTTCGCTTTTCCTTCTCACCTGCGCCCTGAATATGGGTATTAAAAAAAAAATCCTTATCCTAGGGTATTTTTTCCATTTATCTTCAGATAGAGTGGGAGGGAGGGAAGGAGGGGAAGAGAGAGAGAGAGAAACATCGATGTGAGAGAGACATATTGACTGGTTGCCTCCCGCAAGACCCTGACCAGGGCTGGGGACGAACTGCAACCAAGGTACATGCCCTTGACTGGAATCGAACCTGCGACTCTTTGGTCCACAGGCTGATGCGCTAACCGCTGAACTAAACCGGCCAAGGCTTTGGACATTTTTTGTGAGAAGAGATGCCACCACTGCCGCTGGAGTGTAGCCAGGTAAGACTGATGAAAAGGGTCAGCACCCGCTACCCCCACAGGGCAGGCAGGCGGAAGATCGCCAGCCTGGCCTTATTAAGTGTTGTGCCAGGCAAATTGCCCCTGGGGGCCTGGTTCCCTCATCTACAAAACGAGGGTGAGGTCTGACCAAGTGATCAGAATGTGTGCCTAGATTTATGGAAATGGATATTCATCACAGCATTATTTAATTTTTTACAAATCTTTTATATTTTATTTTATTGATTATTTTACTTGCAGCATTATTTACATAAACCAAAAATAATTAGACGCAACCCCAGTGTCCATCAGTAGAGACAACATGGTCCATCTGTACAGTCATTGAGGGGAATTATCATGGACACAAATAACACTCAAGTGCCATCAAGACAGACAGGAGAGACATCAAGTTTTATTTAGTCTACAGATAAATACTGTACGATTTCAGTTTCATTTCCCCCAAACGCAAGTCTAAGAGCCATTAAAAGTGGCAACGTGGAAGGAAAGCCCCAGAATGTCTGTGGCGGTTTTCTCTGGGAGGTCGGGGTGGGGTGGGGGTGGGGAGGTGGCATTTTCTCCAATGAGCTCCTGTATTTTCCAGCTGTTACTTCAGGGGACAGAGAGAGGGGAAGGAAACCTCTGTTCTTTATTGGAGACCTTTCCGAATGATTTGATTTTTTTTTTTGTATACATGCAAATATTATTTTTTTCTTCAAATAGAGTGGGAGGGAGGGAAGGAGAGAGAGGGAGAGAGACAGAAACATCGACATGAGAGAGGCACATCAACTGGTTGCCTCCCAAACAACCCCAACCAGCGCCTGGGACTGAACTGCAACCAAGGTATGTGCCCTTGACCGGAATCGAATGCATTACTCTTTGGTCCACAGGCCGACGCTCTAACCGCTGAACCAAACTGGCCAGGGCTTTTTTTTTATCTTCACCTGAGGACATTTTTGCTTTTATTTTCAGGTAGAGCAGGTGGGAGAGAGGGAGGAAGAGAGAGAGAGAGAGAAACACCGATGTGAGAGAGACACATCAACTGGTTACCACCCACACAACCCCAAACGGGGTGGGGTACGAACCGAAACCAAGGTATGTGCCCTTAGCGGGAACCGAACCTGGGACTCTCCGATCCGCAGGCCAACGCTCTAACCACCGAGCCAAACTGGCCACGGTAGCCAGGGCTTATTTTAATTTTGAAATATGTAGTGTAAAACTGAAAAGGAAATATGTGTAGGGAAATATGGAAGAAACACATCACAATGTGAACTCTGAGGAGGAGAATTATAGATTATCTTCTTTTTTCTACCTTTTTAGATTTCTCTAGTTTGTTTTTAAATCTGAAAACAATCAAATAAACTATTCTATATATTTTCTAATTAACTTATTTTTAATCCTCACCTGAGGATACTTTTCCATTGATTTTCAGATAGAGGGGGAGGGAGGGAGGAAGGGAGAGAGAGAGAGAGAGAGAGGAGACAGAGATAGATAGATAGATAGATAGATAGATAGATAAAGAAATATCTATTGGCTGCTTTCTGCACGACCCTGACCAGAGCTGGGGATTGAACTGCAACTGAGGTACGTGCCCTTGACTGGAATCGAACCTGAGACTCTTTGGTTCAAGGGTTGATGCTTTAACTGCTGAGCCAAATCGGCCAGGCTATTCCATTATTAAAAAAAAAAAAGGCTAATAAGGATATATGGTAAAACATGGACAAAAATAAAAAAATAAAATATGGATAGTGTTTATCTCTGGGTGATGGGAGCATTAAATGACTATTACTTTATAATATCATTAAAATGGGTAAAAATTAATGATAGAATCGGAAAGTCAAATTTAATTAAAATTGAAAAAACAAACACACCCACGACGGCTGAGGCTGTGTGTTTCAGTAGAAAGGGACTGTGATCAGGGCGCCTGGTGACATAGACTACATGTCAGTGTCCCCCCAAATTCGATGTTGAAACCTACTCCTCAGTGCGATGGTGTTAGGAGGTGGGGCTTTTGGGAGGCGATTAGGTCACAAGGGTGGAGCTGTCATGAATGGGACTGATGCCTTATAACAGAGACTCCAGAGAGCTCCTTTGTCCCTTCGACCGTGTGAGGACACAGAGAGAAGATGGTCATCTATAAACCAGAAAGTGGCCCTCACCAGGCACTGAATCTGCTGGCACCTTCCCAGCCTCCAGAGCTAAGAGAAGTGGTTTCTGGTCAGCCACCTGGCCGATGAATTCCATTACGCAGCCTGGACAGAGGAAGAGACCTGGGTCTGGGCCAAGCTGACCCCCTGTGACGTTCACCATCCCTTTCCTCGGTCTGGGTATCAGTTTCCTCATCTTTAAGATTCGACTGTTAAGCCAGCCTGTCTCCTGAGTTCTGTACAAGTGCCTGATCGATCTCTCAATCTCTCTCTCCCCTTCCCCAACTCCCAGCTGGGTCTGCTTTGGGGATTTCCCTCCCAGTCCCAGGCAGCACCCTCTCCCATGGCCCTTGTCCGCTCTTCCCACCCTGCCGAGGTGCTGGGGGCACTCACTGGAGCTGGTTGATGATGACCATCCGGACATGCTCCCGGGCCTTCAAGATCTTCTCCAGCCGGTGGATGTCGTACGTGTTGGGGTTCCGGAAAGGGATGTCATCGGGCAGGCCTGTGACCTCGACGGCGTCTGGGCTGTCCCGGATCAGTTTGTAAGGGACCAGCACAGGCCGGTTCAGACCCAGGGCCTCACCTAGAAGGCACAGGGGGTCAGGGTGAGGAGAAGATGCCCCCTGTTAGAGGCCAAGCCCTCTGGGAAAGGGCTGGAACCTGGCAGAGCCCAGCGCAGCAGCCACCGTGCCCCAGAGAGAGTCTATTTAAAAGTCACACACACACAGGCCATTTAAAACCCAGTTAGCAAAACGAAAAATCTAATACCCAAGGCGGACGATGAAACAACACCGGCCCGTGTGCCCAGCGCCACAGTTGAGTCCTTAAGCATTATGGAGGAAACGATCTGATGTCTTCGATTTATTTTAAAGTGCTAAAAATATCAAAGTGAGTGTGTGGGAACCGATGAAAGGAGATCGGCGAACTGCTGGTAATCACAGAGCGGGGTCTGGGTTACGCGGTGGGCCGTTACGTCCTCCTTTCTGCTTCTGTGTATGGCTGAAAGCTGCTTCCGAGATAAAATGTGAAAAAGCCAGCAGCACAGACCCCAGCAGAGAGGCTTCCCGTTCACTCTTCAGATGACATCCTGACTCACCTCAGGCCTGCCCACCTCTCCGCCACGCCAGGAACCTCGCCCACCTGCTTGCTCGTGCTACTGGCCCTCTGGCTTTCTCAAGTTGGTGCCCGGTCACTGAGCTGCTCCCTCTGCGTGGGAAGCTTTCCCGGGCATGGCTGTCCGCTCTTGACAGGAGAGTCTCAGCTAAAATGCCCCCTCTTGAGGGGCTTTCCTGTTCACCTGTCCTGAGAAGCCTTGGGCAGCCGCCTCCTAGCCCCTCCCCCTCATAGTGGCCACACGACTGCATTTTCTTTTTCTTTTCTCACTCTCTGAAATTCTTCTTTGTAAAAAATTTAGTGTTATGGCTCCTCTGCTATAATGCCAAATGGAGATAATACTAAATTGATCACAAATAAAATATAATGTATGTAGAGCACTTCGCACAGCCTGGCACTTAATAATCTAGAAAGTATTGTATCAACTGTAACTGTATTTTTTTTTATCCTCACCCGAGGACATTTTTGCATTTTTGTACAGATAGAGTGGGAGGGAGAGAGAGGAAGGAAGAGAGAGTGAGAAACATCGACGTGAAGGGACACATCGAGTGGCTGCCACCCGCACGACCAACCAGGGCCGGGGACAAACTGCAACCGAGGTACGTGCCCTTAGCGGGAACCGAACCCGGGTCTCTCCGGACCGCAGGCCGACGCTCTAACCGCTGAGCCAAACTGGCCAGGGCTGTAACTGTATTTTTTTTAATAGAGAATTTTTTATTGATATTTTTAGAGAGAGAGGAAGGGAGAGAGGGGGAGAGAGAGCGAGAGAGAAACATCGATGTGAGAGAGAATAACAATTGGCTGCCTCCTGCACCCCACTACTGAGGATCAAGCCCACAACCTGGGCATGTGTCCCGACTGGGAATTGAACCAGGACCTCTCCGTTCATGGGATGATGCTCAATCTGTATCCTTTTTTTTTTTTTTTAATCCTCACCCGAGGACATTTTTGCATTTTTTGTTCAGACAGAGCGGGAGGGAGAGAGAGGAAGAGAGAGAGAGAGAAACATCGATGTGAAGGGACACATCGAGTGGTTGCCACCCGTACGACCAACCAGGGTCGGGGACAAACTGCAATCGAGGTACGTGCCCTTAGCGGGAACCGAACCCGGGTCTCTCTGTACCGCAGGCCAACGCTCTAACTGCTGAGCCAAACCGGCCAGGGCTCAATCTGTATTCTTAACTGTCCCATCCTGGGCTCTGCCCTGGGTGCCTTCAGCACACATGTACCTCCCTCCACAGCCTGAGCCCCGACAGCTGGAGCAGACGCCTTCCTCGGGAGTCCCAGGGCTAAGTGCTGGTTGGGCAGACGGGCGTGTGCATAAATAAGTATTTGGCCGTGGGCCACGGCCTGTGCCACACAGCCCAGCCCTAGACGGGCAGAAATGCCGACTGCTGTGGCTGGGGTTCTTTGCCTCTTCTCAGACAGGGCGAATGAAGGGTCAGTTCCCATCATCACTGGCAGGCCAGCTGTGGGCCACTGGAGGCCAGACTGGCTGCAGAGGGAGGAGGGGCCACCCAGGAAAACTGGACCCACAGGAAACTAACCGTATTTCTCATTGAAGAGCTCCTTCACCTGTTCCCGAAGGATCACCTTCTCCCCGAGTCTGTTGGCATCATCTTCATCTATAAGAGGAAGATAATGGGGCGTGAGGATTGGCATGGGCTTGACCACTGGACCTGCTCCTTGTCCCATGTGGTGCCCCTGACCCCCACCTGCTGGAGCAGTCTCTCCAGGCCCCGCCCACTCCCCTGCAGCTTGCTCTGTCTCCATCCACCCATCCCGGATTCTCTGACAGCTCCCTCAGCATAAGCCCCATATCAAGCACAGAACACCGTGAGGAGAGGGAGGCAGCGCCTCTCCACTGAGGAGCTCACAGCCTAGAGGGGTGGCATAGTCACAGCACCCATCCAGAAGAGACACCTACATGGAGACATGGGACGTGAACCGTGGCGCTCACCCCCATCTGTGCCGGTCTGGAGAGGCTCCCTGGGAAAGCAAGATGCTTAAGGGGTGTCTCTCTCTCCCTCTCTCAGAAGGCTGGTAGGGGTTTGTGATGGATGGAGTAGGGCTGGGAAAAGACACCCAGGCAGAAGGACTGGCCCATGCATGGCACCCAAGGGTGAGAGGTGACAGCACACTGGATGTGGCCGAAGCACAGGTTGGTGCTCGGGGACGTGGCTGTGGTGGGCCCAGCAGCAGGTGTGACTGAGCTGGGCTAACAGGCACTCACCCGGCTGCCTCACAGACCAGGAGCCCAGGCTGGTGACTGGGGGAGAGCGCGCTCTGGGCCCCGGGGCCACGCACTCTCCCTGCCCAGGGCAGCATTTCCCGGGCCCTGCTACTTGGACCCTGTGCTCCCCTCACCCTTCTCCTTGGCCGAGAGGAGCAGCTGGGGTCAGGGGAGCCCCAGAGATGGGGCCTGGCGGGGTCGGGGATGTGGAGGGTAGGAGAGGCCAGGGGAGTGGATGGCATGAAGAGGGTCCTGGGACAGAGCAGCCTGCTGGTGTGGCCTGGGCTGGGGAGGGCGCTGGAGTTCCAGGAAGGGCACTTTGCACCATCACTCAGTAACCGCACTGGCTGGGCCTCGGGGGCCAGGGCAGGGAGGAGCCGGACACAGGCAGGGAGCCAGGGCCTGGGAGATACGGGCAGAACGGACAGAATGGGTCTGTGGAGAAAAACTCCAGCTTTAACCAGGGAAATCGCACAGAACTCAGTTCTGCTCAGGAGGCCGACTTGGGAACGGAGTCTCCAAGGCAGCAGCTGTGTGTCTGTCTGCGGCTCGCCTGCACATCACTCGCCCCCAGTCTGGGGCTGCGCCACAGGGCAGAGCTTTCCATGCTGCCAGCACCCCCCTCCAGCACCCCTTCACCCGCTGCCCCTTGTCTGGTCCTGTTCTGGAATCTAGATCTGCCGCATCTCAGAGTTCCTGACTATCTCTTTTCAGCAGTCTGGGGGTCCCAGACACCGAAAACATCGGGCATCTCAGTTAACCTCTTCCTGTGTCCTCCTCTCGGGGAATGATAGCCCTACTCAGCTGCACCAAGACCCCAAACTCAGCACCCCCAGAAACCTCCTTCCCACATGCCCCAGCACAGCCCTACCCGATGGTCTCTGGACCCCAGACATGGCAAGAACCGACCTGATCCTTCTCCAGCTCCTGGGAAGACAACTCTGACAGAGTGCTGGGCCCAAGGAACACCTAGAGCCGCCAGGAAGGTGGCAGCCACTTTCCACCTATCCCCTTGCCAACAGGGATTCCTCTGGTGGCCAGGATTCTGCCCAGGCGTGACAGCACCACATGGGACAGGGAAAGGAGGCCTGGAATCACACTAATGTGCCAGACGCTCGGCTGACAGCGTGCCCAGACACTGTCATGGCCACTCCTCACCAAAGCTGAGGACACAGAGGCTCAGAGAGGTTAAGTGACTTGCCCAAGGTCACATAGCTGGTAAGTGCCAGGAATACTGTCTGTCTGACCGCCGAAGATCTGCTCTTTCACTTAACCACAAACCCTGGGTTTCCTAAAGTCTGTCTCCCCATCTATAAAAAGAAGGGCTGGCCCTGGCCATTGTGGCTCAGTGATTGTGTTGGCCTGAGCACCAACGGGTTGCAGGTTCCATTCCGGGTCAAGGGCAGAGTCAATTGGGCTGCAGAGTCAATCTCCACGCCAGTCGGGGTGTGTGCAGGAGGCAGCCAATCAATGTGCCTCTCTCACATGGATGCCACTCTCTCTCTCTCCTCCTCCTCCCTTCCACTCTCTCTAAAAAAATCAATGGACCTGATCTTTAAGGTATTTCCCGTAAATTTTTTGCTTTATCGACTCAAAGTTCAGGTCCCTGTCTCCTCTTGAGCCCAGAGCAGAGCTGGACTGAAAGGAAGCAGACAGCACTCAAAGATGAGCCGCGATGCGGCTGCGGCTGTCTCTGAAGTCTGAGTGCCTGTTTCATGCGTCCACCCACCTCCCCCTCGAGGCTCGGCTGCCCTGTGGGTGGAGTGACCAAGACAAGACAGCCTCCTGGCCTTGAGAGGCCATGCCAGGTCCTGGAAGGGCACAGAATTGGGAGTCAGAAACCTGTCTTGTGGGGCACGTGACATCACCTTTCAGCATTTCTGCTCACTGCTCATTTGTCCCCAGTGCTGTCGCTGGTTATTTAGCATAGTACAGAAAACAGCCCTCGTCTGAGGCAGGAGACGGTGAGGAATGCTTGGTGACCCACCGGGCTTGCACACTGTCAGTGCAGGGCCCCCAGGAGACTGTGGGGGACCCAACCCAGCCAGGGGTCAGGGAGCGTTTCCCAGACGTGACAGTTGCACAGCCTCATGGGCACAGGGGGGCTCCAGGCATCCTGCGGGCACTCAACACCTGTAAAAAGACGTGAAAAGCCCCCCCTTCCAAGTCCTGCCTGGTCTGAGGGAGACAGCACCTCCACCCCAGGCTGTCGCCGACAGGGAGGAGGGATGCCACGGGGTGGCCAACAGAAGGCACACAGAGTCCGAGGCAGTAATTCAGGAGTGGGCCCCGAACTGCCTCAGGGACAGTGGTGACCCTGGGAGGCGTCCTGAACACCTCGAGCGTGGCCATAGCTGCTGCTGTGTACGAGCACTGTGCCGGGCCTGCACAGCACCGCTGGCTCCTCCCAGCTCAGCATCAGGCCTCAGAAAGGATGCTTTCAGCGCCTCCCACTTTGTTTTACTTAATTTGGAGGAAAGACGTTCCATTTTTCTTAAAAGATCAGCGAAAACAATGGGGCCAGGTAGGTTCTGGAGGTGGGAGGGCTGAAGGGGAGCATGCCCCTCCCCCCGGGTACTCAGGAAACAGGAGGCAGCTCCTCCGGCAAAGGAATGACACACTTTCGGGGAGGAAACCCGAACCGAGGTGAAGAAGCCCCTCCATGTTCCTGCTCCAGCCCCAACCTGCCCAGCTCCCCGCAGGCGACAGGGCAATGTGCCCATCACAACTGGTGTTGTGGCTCAGAGGTGCCAGCACAGGGCTGGTCTCCCCTGGTGTGAACTGTGGTCAAAGTCCACGGCCGATGCAGCTTGCCCTGGCATCTGGTTACCCCTTGGGTAAAGAATGGGGGCTGTGGGGGGGAGCTACACTCCACGATCTAGCAGGGGTGGGGAACCTTTTTTCTGCCAAGGACCATTTGAATATTTATAACATCATCTGAGGGTCATACAAAATTATCGACTTAAAAATTAGCCTGCTATATTTGGTCAGGCTACTTTAGTGAGGCGAGTGATATTAGCTGGCATTGATTTTGAGGGCCTTATACGGCCCTCGGCTTGAATGTTCCACACCCCTGGAAAGGCTAGTTATTACTATGCTGAACCCTGAGTCAGCGAATCTATTCTGGGAGTGAAGGTGCTTCCTGAGCTCCTCTGAACCTAGGTCGGCTGTAAAAGACACCAACAGTTGCAACATTTCAGGATGTTCTCCATTTGGAAACATAGTAATTAGGGCTCAAGGGGGAGTGTGTGTATGTGCTTAACATATCTGCTTGAATGCCTACACACAGTGGGGAAGAAGGAGGTCCCCAGGGGCAGTGACAGGGAAAGTCACTGGCCTGGTAGATTACAAGGCAATCTTGATTGTAACCCTAATGCTGTGTGACATTTGGAAAATCACTCAACCTCTCTGGGCCTTATTCTTCAAATGGGAATACTAGCCTGCTGGGAGGATCCAATCATATCACATTAAAAAATTTAATGTCTCAGGCCATCAAGTCAAATGGTTGCCTCAATTATCCTGTGGCCTCGGGAAATGAAATTTTACAGGAGACTCTTCCAGATAATAGAAGTTTATAATCTTAATCCCCTGGGTTTGTTTTACCCATTTCAACATCTGTTCAGACCCTTTGCCCTTTTTATTTATTTTTTTAAATTTATGAAAAAAATTTTTTTAATCCTCACCCAAGGATATTTTTCCATTGATTTTCAGAGAGAGTGGAAAAGAGGGAGAGAGAGGAAAGAGAAAGAAACATTAATGTGAGAAAGTCACATCAATTGGTTGCCTCTGGCACGAGGCCAGGGATCAAACCTGCAACTCAGGTATATGCCCTTGACTGGGGATTGAACCCGAGACCCTCAGTCCCTGGGCCGACACTAACTGATGAGCCAAACCAGCCAGGGCTGTTTTACCCATTTTGAGTACAACACTTTCTAAAACGTGCATCAAGTACCCTTTTCTTATTAAGCACACAGTGGGGGTGCAGGGAGGTCACCCTCACGATCTACCCCCTAGTGCCGTGCAGAAAGCGCTGCTGAACCTGCCCCATCTGGTGGGCATTTCTTCTGATTCATCCTGCTCATTCCAGTTCTCTGGTCTCCTCTTTCACTACTGTCTGCCCCAGAAGCTTTCATCTTGTGCTTTCTAATCTGCTGTCTGTTAGCCTGAGGATTAATGGGATTTTGCCCGGGGAAAGAAAGCAACCACGTTTATTAAATCACAGCCATACTAGATACACACTTTTAAGCCAACCAGCTCGGGGTGATGCCTGGGGTAGCCCCACAGCCTTCTCCTGGGGCAAAGTACAAGAGCCCTGAACAACCTGGTTTTTCTCCGCCTAGTTTGGGGCCTGCAGCTCAGATTGATGACTGTGCTGATAATCACGACCATTAGCACAGCAGCCAGCGCAGGGAAGGGCTGCTGGGAGGAGAGCTCTGTCCAGAAGGGCGAAGTCAACAGTCCTCTCGCTCTCTGCCAGGTGTGGGCGGGCCTGGCCCCGCAGAGGTGAATACGGAGGGAGCTCCACCGTGGGGAGCAGCTGCCTGGGGCCACTCAGGTGGAGAGGAGCCACATCCCTGTCTCAGGCCTGCGCCTTGTACACCTCTCTTTCCTGGCCCCAGACCTGTGCCAGGATAAGAAGGTGCCACCTGGGTTCACCTTTTAACCCCTTCTTGGGCCTGCATGTAGGAGCAGCAGGAATTCCGTCATCTCTGTTTTACAGATGGAGAAACTGAGGCTCAGAGAGGGGATGGCTGGGCTGCAGTGGGGTGGAGGCCCTTGCCTAGGCCTGTGACTCATGTACCCAAGAGAAACTTCTGCATATGTGCAAAAGGAAACATGTTCAAGGGTGCTAAGTGCAAGGCCGCGGGAGCAACCTGAACAGCCTAGGGCAGGAAGACAGATGAGTTCAGGGTAGTAGATCCCTGGATGGAATATCATGGAGCAGTGAAAACAGACGAGTTGCAGCTACACATTTCCACATTATGTTACATAAAGTTACAACAGCAAGATTCGGACTTGATACAGCAGGACATCTTGGTTGTAAAACTAAAAAAAATAAGCAAATGAAACAATTTTGATTTAGGCCAATATTATATGCCATAGAACAATTTAAAATATCAACTAGTCTGGCTGGTGTGGCTCAGTGGTTGAGCGTTGACCCATGCTCCAAGAGGTCACTGGTTCGATTCCTGGTCAGGACACAAGGTCAGGTTATGACCCTGATCCCCAGTGGGGGGCATGCAGGAGGCGGCCAATCAATGTTCTCTCTCATCAATACTTCTCTCTCTCTCTACCTCTCTAAAAAATCAATTAAAAAAAAATCAACCAGTGAACAATGATTATATCATGGGTGGGTGGGGGCAAAGAGCTAAAAAAGACATTTTGGGGAACTGACTGTATATCAGACAAGAGGGAGTTGACATGCTTCCTAAGTGTTATAATAGTATTGTGGGTATGTAAAAGAATCGCGTTCTGCAGAGACGTGGGAGATGTGTTGAAATATTTAGGTGTGAAGAGTCAAGATGTCTGCAACTTAATTCAAATGGAAAAAGAGAGAGAGAGACAGAAATAAATGGGGTGGGGTCTGTGTAGGAGAAAGATGAAGGGAGGAGGAAGGGAAACATGGCAAAATGTTAAGAATTAATGAGCCCGGCTGGTGTGGCTCAGTGGTTGATTGTTGGCCCATGCACCGAGAGGTCGCTGGTTCGATTCCCCACCAGGGCACATGCCCGGGTTGCAGGCTCAATCCCTAGTAGGGGACATGCAGGACACAGCTGATCAATGTTTCTCTCACATTGATGTTTCTATCTCTCTCTCCCTTCCTCTCTCTCTAAAATCAATAAGAACATATGTATTTTTTTTAAGTTAAAAAATAAAAAAGGATGAATGAGTCACAGAAAGGATATACAGGCAGTCACTACACTATCCTTTCATTTTTTTCCTGCAGTTTTGAACTTTTGGAGGCAAAAACCAAAAGAATGGTACACATAAAATTCAGATTTGTTCTGGGGAGAGGTGGACAGGATGAGAGACAGCATGTGGGCGGGTGTACCTTATTAGTACTGTTCTAGTTCTTAGATGGGTGCTGGGTTCATGGGTGTTCACTGTAGTATGCATTAACCAATTAGAAGACAAATGTGATGGAATGCCAATGAAGGAATAAAAACAATGAATACTAAATGCAATGTGGTATCTAGGACTGGCTTCTGAAACATAAAAAGGACATTAGTGGCCCTGGCCAGTTTGGCTCAGCGGTTAGAGCGTTGGCCTGCGGTCCGGAGAGACCCGGGTTCGGTTCCTGCTAAGGGCACGTACCTCGGTTGCAGTTTGTCCCCGGCCCTGGTTGGTCGTGCGGGTGGCAGCCACTCGATGTGTCCCTTCACGTCGATGTTTCTCTCTCTCTCTCCCTTCCTCTCCCTCCCTCCCATTCTATCTGTACAAAAAATGGAAAAATATCCTCGGGTGAGGATAAAAAAATAAAAAATAAAAGGACATTAGTGGAAAAACTGATGGAATGTAAGGTTTGTAGTTTAGTTAATCACATTGTATCAATCCATGTTAATTTCTTAGCTTTGACAAATGCACCATGGTTATGTAAGATGTTAATGTCCGACATGGGTCACACGGTATTTAGAAACTCTGAATATTCGCAATTCTTTGTAAATTAAAAATTATTTCAAAATAAAAAGTTATAGCAATCAATTGATCACTACATGCACAGATCAACGGCAGAGTGATTGATGTGATCAGTGCATGAGATCCATGGAAGAAGGCAAGTGTTCTCCCGGCAGTTCCCTCCGGCGTGGCTCTGTGCCCCCATCAATTCATCTCCCTTCCCTGGGGTAGATGGTGGGTTGGCCATACCTGCAGGGGCAGGTGCTCTGTGCTCCTCCCTGGAGCCCAGCAGTCTGACCTCCAGCTGCACACAAGGGGCTAAAACAGTGACCCACAGGGGGTCTCTGGCTGGGGCCTCCCTTGTCGGAGCTCCCAGGTCCTTCCACTGCCCCCTCAGCTTCCAACATCGGGATTCAAATCCTACACCTGCTGATTGCATACCCACTGGAGACTGCCTGGAAATTTACACAGTGAAGCCCTTCACTCCTCATGACAAGCCTGACCTACAGGTGTTGAGATCCCCATTTTAGATAAATAAACGGAGGCTCAGAGGAGTCAAGGTGACTGCTCGAAGCCACCAAGGACCTAAGACTCAAACCCAGGTCTCTCTGACACTTAGGGACTGCCTTCCTGTCTGTGAACAGCCCAGCACCTTCTGGGAGGGCTGTGTCTCAAACTCTTCTGCAGCCCTATGGGCAGAGTGGGCGCCAGGTTTTGCCATGGGGGTCCATCCTCGGCATACAATCCTGGGGTCAGTCACCTGCATACCCCATCCCAAGGGAGAAGGCTTCCTTTCCTCTCTTCTCCCTTCCTCCCAGGTCCCAGCTTCACAGGGACAGGGACAGTACTGACTCAAGGCTGGCCAAGGCCCAGGCAGAACTGTGGCCACCCTGGCCGAGCACAGAACCCACGCACTCAGCACGATGAGCAGGGCATCAGCACCTCTGCTGGGAAAGGCGGGCAGGTTGGGGCAGCTGACTGCACCGGCTGGGGCAGGAAGGATGCCCTCTCCTGCATTACCTGGCAGCAGCAGCCAACACTGCAGCCAATTATACAAGAATGGACGCTCCTTGGGGGCTGAGCGTGTTGTCTATTTTCAGCTGTCTCTTCACAGTTCTGGCCCCAGCACCTATAATAATGCCCGACACATCCTAGGTGCTCGATAAATACAGAAATCAAGCTCTTATGGGCCAGACACTAATCTTTGCAAGGATTTGTTCACTTACTCCTCCAACAACACTACAAGACTCTATGAGTACCTCCATTTTACAGATGAGAAGACAGAGAGGCACAGAGAAAAAGCAACCTGTCCTAGGTCACAGTGAGTGAGCAGGGGAGCCAGGATTCATCCCAGAGTCCTGACCGCCTCCTAGTACAGCCTCTCTCTGTCCGGGCTGCAAAGATGGCAGAGGAGTGTCCAAAACACAGGCTTATTATCATGCTGACTGCTTACTAGGACCTTGTTTCCACATGTGGGGAGGGAAGAGATCCTTCTACCCCACCCATGCTGCAGCCCCTTCTCACTCTTGCGCACGTGCAACCCCCAAGCCCACATTTCCAACTGCCTCCTCAGCACCTTGGATTCTGTACTTCCCCAAATAGCCTCTCCACGGGTCCCAGGCCCCACTCTCCCACGCAGCTGCTCAAGGGAGAAACCTTGGCGGTCTCAGACCCTTGGCAGGCAGAGTAGTGGCCCCAAAGCTGTGCACGTCCTAATCTCCGGGGCCCGTGACTGTGTTTCTTCATATAGCAGAAGGGACTTCACTGCTGTGATTAAGTAGAGGGTCTTGCGATGGGGAGATCATCTTGGATTATCCCAGTGGGCCCTAAATACAGGGTGGGACAAAAGTAGGTTTACAGTTGCTCATATGGAAAGCACAATAAGTAAATAATAGAAGAATAAACTCTTGTTTCGAATACTCAGAATTGTAGGCCTACTTCTGTCCCACCCTGTATGATCACAGGAGTCCTCATAAAGGAAGCAAGAAGCAGAGGATAGAGCGATGCGCTTTGAAGATGGAGGGGGGACATGAGCGGAGGAATTCGAGGGGCCAGAGAAGCTGGAGAAGACAAGAAAGTGGTTCCTCCCTTAGAGACTCGGGGAGAAACCGGCTCTGCGGATACCCTGACGAAGTCCTGTAAGACTAACTTCAGACTCCTCACCTTTTCAACAGTAAGGCAATAACTCTGTGTTGCTTTAAGCCACTAAGTTTGGGTAATTCATTACAGCAGCCACCAGAAACTCATACAAACTCCAAGTCCCCTTGCCTCCATCCACAAATCCAGGCAGTCACCACGTCCCCAGAGAAACTTCCCACAGGTCCAGCCCATGGATCAGTTAGCTCTCACCTCGCTGTGGCAAAAACTCACCCGGCCTCCTGAATCCATTCTCTGCTCTGCAAGCCAAGTTGATCTTTCTAAATAGTCTGACTGTGCCTTTCTCTTGCTTACAACCTGCTGAGGGCCCAGCCCGTGTGGCTCAGTGAACTGAGCGTTGTCCCATGGACTGAGAGGTCCCAGTTCGATTCCCAGTCGGGGCACAAGCCTGGATTGCAGGCTCCATCCCCAGAGGGGTGTGCAGGAGGCAGTCGATCGATGTTTCTCACTCATATCCATGTTTCTATCTCTCTCCTTTCTCTCTAATAATATCAACAGTAATAATAAAAAATGCTAGCAAAACAAAAACCTGCTGAGGGCTCTCTGTTGTCCACGGGGCCAATCCGTCCTCCTCCCCGGCAAACAAGACCTGCTGCTGGTACCACTCTCCCTGTTTCCCAGGTCGTATGTTTTGCCTGTCACTCTCGGGTCCCTAACTGAGAGGTCATGGGAAATGGGTGCTTTCATGGAACAGATAATGGACTCGGGTCTCCCCTACTTCATGGACCGTGAGGGGACCTTCTTTCCCTGCCCTGCCCTGCTGGCATCTATAATCCTGTGGGGGTGGGTGGGAGGACGGTACCTATTAAGGGCTATTTTTCCCTTTGAGCCCAACACTGGGTCCTGCCAAAAAGCCATCACTGCTCAGGGCCTGACCCCAACGTCCCTGCAAGATGCTCCACCAAGTCTCTGGGCTGTGGGATCTTCATGGCCACAGGGGAGGAGGCTCTCCCCTAGGGAGAAATGGGGTTTTTCCACTGGGCTTCAGGACACAGCCCCCTCCTGGTCCCCTCCCACTGACCAGCTCCTCCTCATCTTCCCCACCTATGAACACTGAGGGCACCAGGACCCCGGCTCTGACTAGACTCACTTCCAATGACCTCATGTTTCAGGGCTTTAAAAACAAGCAATGTGCTCATGATTCCTCAAATTATATAATTATACATCAAGCCCAGTCTGCTTCTGGAGCCCCCAACTTGTGCATGGACCTGTTCCTGGATGACACCCCAGACCTAACAAGCCACAGAATGAGAGCCTGACATTGCAGTCCCCCCAGCAGCTCCTCCTGCACCGCCCGGTTCGGCTACAGGCACCTCCTTCCTTCCATCTCAGTCCAAATCCCTGAGGTCAAGTTTGACTCCTCTCTCCCACAGCCACATCAGCAAGTTCTGTTGGCTTGAGCTACAAACTGTACCTAGAGCCAGTGACTCCCCACTGGGCCTCTCCTCCTTGCGGCTCTCCCTGTGTCCACCCTGGCTGTCCTCACCCAGCGGCCAGAGGATCCTGCTCAAGTCTAAACTGGATTCTTTCTCTATTCTGCTCAGAAACCTGCACTGGCTCCCAGATCACTTGCAGCAAAAGGCAGCATTCTCCCCCAGCCCCACACAATCTGCCTTCTCCCCCATTCCCACCTCATCTCCTACCGCGCGCCCTCCCTGCTTCCTTCCTCCAACGCCCTGGCAGGTGATCCCAGGGCCTTTGCAGTTGCTGTTCTCTGCCTGCAGGGCTTTCCTTGTCTTTCTCCCCAGCTCACTACTGCCCCCTTCAGGCCTTTACTCAAAGGCCTTTCCCAGACACCTACCTACCCATCTGTTGTAACTCCCTAAAAATAAACACAACCCTGTCACCTCTTCTCTGCTTCGGCTTAGCCTCACATCTACCTCGCTTTAGACTTCACACTCTGGTTATTCTTTGCATTCACACCAGGATGCATGCTCCACCAGGCAGGGTTTTGTTTTTTAAAGTTAGTGTTGAGCCCTGGCCAGTTTGGCTCAGCGGTTAGAGCATCGGCCTGTGGTCCAGAGAGACCTGGGTTCGGTTCCCGCTAAGGGCACGTACCTCGGTTGCAGTTTGTCCCCGGCCCTGGTTGGGTTGTGTGGGTGGCAGCCACTCAATGTGTCCCTTTCACATCGATGTTTCTCTCTCTCTCTCTCTCCCTCCCACTCTATCTGAACAAAAAATGAAAAAAAAATGTCCTCGGGTGAGGATAAAAATAAAGTTAGTGCTGACTGTCTGCCAGTGTGGCTCAGTGGATTGAGCATTATGGACTGAGAGGTCCCAGTTTGATTCCTGGTCAGGGCACATGCCCAGGCTGCAGGATCAATCCCCAATGGGGGGTGTGCAGGAGATAGCCAATCGATGTTTCTCACATCAATGTTTCTATATCTCTTTCCCTTCCTCCCTCAAAAAAATCAATGAAAATATATTAAAAAATAAAATAAAATCAGTGTTGATTAAATGTCCAGTAGCCAGCCCAGTGCCTGGCCCCAGATACCTGGGAACTATTCGTGGACTAAGTAACTGCCCCTGAGCTCCCAAAGTCTTGAAGGGGCCCCTCTGTGGGCTGTGCTGTCCTGGTCCCCAGCCTGGGAGCTGCAGAGGGATAGGGCTGCATGTCCCCCATCCCCCACTCCCCTCATTACCAGGCCTCTTTTGTCACCAGATCCCTCCCCAGGAGGTTGGACAGAGTCCACCCACTGAGCCATACTCAGTGCCCCGCCCCCACTTCTGAGCTCAAAGCCGCATTTATCAGGAGCAAGGGCTTCTGTCCAGCATGCAGTGCCTGGTGACCCCTCAAGCTGATCTCATTCCAGCCAAATAAAGGTGTTGGTTGTTCCTGTCATCTTGGGTGGTCCCAGCTGGGGACATAGTTTCATTGAGGTTTTCTGGAATGTTGCAGAAGACTCAGAAGCCCCCCACTGCTCCTTCTGGGGCCTGTGGAGGCCCCTAACAACTGAGGGAACCCTGAGGTCCCCTTCCCCCACCTGGCAGGGCTGGGGCCACCAACCAACCCAAGGGCCGGATGGGGCTGCAATGACCCAGCTGAGCCCCCACAGGCCAGCAAAAGGGTGGGGCCTCCTGACATCATGTCCTTCTACGGCCCACTGTGCAGCCTCTCCTGGAAGAAAGGAGGCAGTGGGCCAATTCTGGGCCTGGCAGCCAGGCTCTGTCTGCCCACAAAGGCCTCCAAGCCCCGCCCGGCAGATGCCAGCTCCTCCGGGGAAGGCAGAGGAAGATCATTACTGGAGACTAATTAACAAAGAAGAGCAGAGATAATTAAGTGGAGAAACATGTGGCTGGCGCTGGAATTGTGGTATCTTTAAAAACTTGAGAAGGACGTTTTATTTTGAGTTCTCAAGAGCCTGAAAGAGTTGAAAGGGTGGAGAGGAGGTGGGGAAGGTGACCAGAGTGAGCGTGTGACTGGGGGTGAGGGTCTGTGGGCGGTGGGGGGTGGGGGAAGGACACCAGGGAGGGCATTTCTGCTCCAGGAAACCTCAAGGCCCAGAGACAATTAGTTAACTTACCCAGACAGTAACTTAACCAAGATCACAGAGAGTTAACTTATCCAAGATCAGAGATCGTTAACTTATCTAAGATCACAGCTCAGAAGTGGTAGAACCAGTTTCTGAAGGGGCAGAAGGGGACCTGTTCCTCCTCCTGTTCCGGCCCCCACCAAACACTCAGCCGCTGTCAACCCTCCTGTCAACCCTCGCTGGCGTCCAGGCCCAGCTCAGGACCTCCTTCCAGGAAGTCCCCTCCACACCGCGCCTGCTGAGTAACAGCAGACCCCAAAGAGGAGCAGACCTAGCAGGGCGCCCGTGGGGACAATGACAAGAGGTGTTACCTCACTTGAGGCTAGGGCCTTTCCCCATTCATACCCTCCTGAAAACAAGGCCCTTCACCCACATGGGGCTTCTCAAACTGGACCCCAGGCAATGCTGGGGGTGTGAAGTGAGTGAAGTAGAAATATCCATTTTCCTCAGCAGCATGTAATTTAACATACACTGTAGTTCCTTAAATTAAAACTAAAGTAGAGTTTATGAAACAGACTAAGTAAAGATTTCCTAAATAAAGCTGGGGCCGCCCAATAACTTCAGCCCTGGCCCCCAGGGGTGCTGGGGCTCCGGCTTCGGGGACATCAGCGGAAGAGCTTGCCAAGGCCGGGTCTGCAGGGTCTAGTCCACACTGCAAAGCCAGGCCTTCCAGGCCCTCCACGCTCCGCCCGGCGGCCTCTCCGCCTCCTGCTCCGGACAGGCCATCACTCCGCCCCTCCTCGCCTCGGCTCCAGGATGTGTGCTCCGGGATGGCCCTGGGGTGGGACTTTTTCCATTTACAAGTAGGAAAACCGGAGCCCAGGCAGGCGAACCTGACTTGCTGGAATCAGACAGGAAGTCGGCAGCTCTGCTGTGTCTCTGGGGCCCGGAGCTCCTGCTCTGGGGTGGGGGGTGGGGGGTGGCTGTTCACCCACGAGTTCCCTCAAACTGCCAGGGAGGGCTGCAGCTGGGGTGGAGGAAACCAAAAGGGAGGAAGCTGGGGTTAGGGCAGCTGGGCCTGTAACTCTGGTTCTCATTCGGTTCCCAGACCAGAGAGCTGTCGGGAAGCTTGGAGCTGAGCAGCAAAGGTTAATTCAGTGGGAGTGTGAGTGTGAGCGTGTGGAGGCCCCTCCCCCTGCACCCCCCCAGGTTCCAAAGGCCTGGGCTCTGCTTCCCTTTCTCACCAGGCAGGTGGGTGATGCACCAACTCAAGGCAGCTCTGGCTGGAAGCGCCCTCCCCTCCTCTCCTGCCCTCGCCCTGTGGGAAGCGGCCTCTTTGGTGAGTGGACGCTCAGATGCTTCCCTCCAGTAACAGGGAATGCCCTACCTCCCAAGGCTTTTTTTAAGCCACCACTATTTGAGGACAGTTCTAGAATGTACCTTATTTCTTTGATCCCTCTGGTGTTGCCCAGAAGGACTCAGCTCTCCCAAGGTGTGCAAACAGCTGCCTGACACACCAGACTGGGTTCTTCTTTTTTTTTTTTTAATCCTCAACCAAGGACATTTTTGCATTTATCTTGAGATAGAGCGGGAGGGAGAGAGGGAGGAAGAAAGAGAGAAACATCGATATGAGACACATCGAGTGGCCGCCACCCACACGACCCCAACTGGGGCCGGGGACAAACTGCAACCAAGGTACGTGCCCCTGGCGGGAACCGAACCTGGGTCTCTCTGGTTCATGGGCCGACACTCCGACCGCTGAGCCAAACCAGCCAGGGCCAGACTGGGTTCTTCTTACTCGGAAATCTCTCCATTTCCTTTCCTTGGGCTCCACCTTCCTCTGTTCCTTCACAGGCTCCTTCCTTCAAGGTCCCTTGGAGGTCACAGCACTCTGAGCTCTACCCCAGGCCTTCCTCTGCCACCTTCATACCAACTGTGCCCAGCCCCATCGCCGCCCTGCCGGCTCTAAGCACCACTCAGGACCTGCCAACTTCACATTTGTCCCTGGATGTCTCACAGGCCTGCAGACTGAGCCTTGAGTACCACAATCATCCTTCCAGAAGCTTCTGCCCTCCTTTAGTCTTCACACCCTGCGGCTACCGCTACACCCCAATTCCACCCCTCTCTGGGTCCTGCAGCCCACTGCCCGGCTTCATTGCACCAAGTTGTGCCTTCTACAATCCATCCAAGGTGGGTAGAAGTGCAATTACCATGGTAACCGCAGGACAATGCAAATCACATCCTATCATGTCAGACTGCAAAAGCCTCCAATATTACAAGAGAAAGCCTGAGTCACCAGGGTTTGGGTCAGAGCCTTTTATAATTCTGGCCTCCTTCTTTTGCAACCCTCCCCCACTGCCCATCCCCTGCCCAGGCTCCCGAACAGCACAGACCTGGGCATGACGTTGACCTGGTGCTAATATGTGGCTTTACCTCTTTTAGCCTCAGTGTGCTCAGCTGCAAAGTGGAGATGAAGATACCACTGACTTCAAAGGCTTGTGTGAAGAGCATGGGGCCTGGCACGCCATGGGCTCAGCAGAGGCTGGACGTCACTTCACGGCCCCTATCTTTGTGGTGCTGCTCCCAGAATGGCATTCCCTAGCTCCCTGGGGAGCTCGCCCTGACCCCAGATGCAGCTGCTTCCCACGGGGAGTGGAGGAGGCAGAACAGTTGGTCTCTGCTTTCAGGTGGCACTGAACTCACAGGGCAGTGGCTGGGGCTCAGGACACCAACTGCTCCCCTCATGCTTCCTGGGAATCAGCCTGCATGCGGACAAGCTTCCGCACCTCTGACTCTCTGCGCCTCAGCCTCCTCTCCTCCTCTCCTCCCTGCCACATCGGACCCTGAGGAGTCAGCAGAGGGGCCCTTGCGTAAGCTCTCAGCACTCCCTCTTCTGCCCATTTGCCCCTTGGGGGGTGGGGTATCCCTCCTCTCGCCACTGTTCCCACCCTCTCTGCCACATCACTCCTCTCTCTCGAAAATCACCTCTAAAACACCCTCCTGATCCCATTTCATGCGGCAGCTCCCTTGCCATCTCTTCGGCCCCTACAAGGTCATCCGTCCCTGGTGAGTTCCATTTCTCTTCTCTCCTCTCCTGAGCCCACTACTCCACAGAGGTTCCCACCCCTCCTGAACCTGCTCTTACCCAGTTCCCCTGGGCTGCTCATCCCCCAGCCCTGTTTCAGGTCTCGAGGACCTGCCCTCGCAGCAGCCTTGGGCCAGGCGATCCCTCTCCCTCAGCAGATCTTCACCTGGCTTCCAGGCACACCACTCTCTCCGAGTGATCCACCTGGCTCCCCCATCTCTCTAACACTGACGTACTTGAGGGCCCCAGGGATCATTCTCACTGTGATCCAGTTTCTAACTTAAATGCAGAATGGCTACGTCGCTAGTGGGACCCTCCCTGCTTTGTGGATCCAACTGCCTGACTTGCCTGTCTACTTGGGGGTCAAACTTTCACATCCCACCATTGGGGCCCACCATTCACATTCTACCCCCTCTCCCTCTCCAGTTGCTCAGGACAAAATTTTGGTGTTGTGGGGGTTCAAAATGAGTCACCCCTAGATGTGCCTTTGTGGTATACAGACTGTTCTGCACTAAAAGCAACTATCGTCTTCTGACCCGTCTACAGGGCAGGGCAAACTTGTATTAGTAAATGTCTGCTCATTATCCTGCAATGACCCTTTGAAGACCCTAAGGTGCATGACCTCCTTATGGTCATGCTCAGGATGTCTTATATTCCTCAATCCCCCTTTCTGTCTCTGAACCTCTTTTGCACGTGGGGCCTCTGACTCTTGTGTACGTGGGGTTCCCACACATACGTATGTATTAATTTGGTTTTATTCTCTTGCTAAAATGTCTCATGAAGATTTAATGATTAGATCAGCCAGAAGAACTTCCAGGGTAGAGGAAAGTTTGTTCCTCCCCCGCAATGTCATCTTTGCCCTCTTTTTCTCACACCCCACACCTACCATATCAGCAGTCTTGTTGGCTCTACTTTCAAAATATGTCCAGGACCCCAGGGCCTTTGCACTGACTGGCCAGCCTCACCCCCTGGATGTTTTGACCCGGATTTCTACTTAGCTTATACCCTCATTTCTTTTAGGCTTTTGCTCTATCTGTTGTCCTCCCCAAAGACAGTTCTATCTCTGTTGTATTTGTCTCTATGGCGCTAGTCACTATTGAATATGATATTATTTCTTATTTACCTCTCTCCCCCACTAGAATATAAGCACCACAAGGGGGTAGAGTTTCGTATATTTTGTGTTCCTGTATCTTTTCAAAAAATGTTTTTATTGATTTTTAGAGAGGAAGGGAGGGAGAAGGGGAGGGAGGAAGGAGAGAGATCAGCCAGCTGTCTCCTGTATGTACCCAGACCAGGGACCGAACCCACAACTACAACCTGGACACGTGTCCTGACTGGGAATTGAACCAGCGACCCTTCAGTGCACGGGGCAACGCTCAACCAGCTAAGCCACAACGACCAGGGCTGTATTGCTATATCTTGCTTGACACAGAGCAGGCACTCAATACATTTTTGCTGTACAAGTAAATGAACCCAGAGGATTGTGAGCCTAAAGGGTTAGATAGGCAGGACCAATGTTATAGATGCTGGTAGCCAGAAGGGGGCAGCAAAGAGCCACCCAGTGTGGATGAAAGAGGGTGGGGAGAGCATGAGCCCTGGCGAGTGACCTGGATGGAGCAAGTTCCTTAACCTCTCAGAATCTCCACTTCTTCCTGTAAGACAAGTTATTGGGGGAGATCACAGGTGCTGGTATGGGCTTTGTAACTGGCAAATCATAGCACGAGGTGGGTATGAAGTGTCCAGTGTGAGAGTTGCTCAAACATCCACAGTTGGGGGACAGGGCAGTTACAGAACTAAGATGCAATCTGATGAGGGGATATTATAAAGTGTTTTAAAGACATGTTTTCAATTTGTGTATGTAACTTTTAGAGAAAGAACAATGGTGAGATGTAAAATTAATAAGCTTGCAGAAAAATCTGGAAGAAACGTATCATCATAAAAAGGAACCGCCATCCGGGCAGTTAGATTTCTGTATTCTCAAAATCTTCACCACGGGCATGCGTCTGACCTACTAGAATGTTCCGGGGCTCTTACTACACCCGCTACCTGCTTCCTTAGTCACCACTGCTTCTTCCCAGCATATCCTGAACAGCTCCCTTTGCTGTCTAGGTTTTCGAGGCCCCGGCCCCTCTGGGTTTGGGGAGAGGTTACCCTGACTTGAGCACAGAGGGCGATGCCAGGCTCACCGAGAGCCCTTCCACACACGCATCCCTGTGGCCCCTGGTGCACACCGGTTCCTGGGAGCTGGATGCCTGAGGCTTGGGGGGTAGAGATGCCCCATTGCTGTCTCCAGCTACCCACCTCTCTGGCTCCTGCCCTGGTCTCCCTATTGTAACTCAGTGCTGCTGCAGGCAGGTGGCAAGGAGCTACGACGGCGTGTACTTCTCCAGGCCTCACTGACTCGGGCTCCTGGGGACAGGCCTGGGTTACCGTGGCTCCTTGAAGTTAGGGCTGGAACTCACAGGAGTACAAGTAGGGGCCCTACATATCTCTGCAGTTCCAGGCTCCTCCAGGGATCCTGTGAAGCCCCTGGCCCACAGCTCCCCTGACTAGAGGCCTGAACTCCCTCCCCTGTCCTCCGAGGTTCAGTCCACGCCTGACTTCCTCTCGAGCCAGGTGCCTACCACCACTCAGCGTGAGCCGGAAAAGCTACCAGACACCGGGGGAGAAACCGAGACCTTGGGGGCAGATGTATACCCAGTTGAAACAACACTAACAGCCTCCCAGGGTCATCTCTTTGGACTCAGAACAAAACTGGCCCAGGAACGGCCATACCCTCACCCCACTCTGGGCCAGACCATTCCAGGCCCCATGGTGAAAGCCTCGGATTTAATGGCCAATTTATCTTCAAAGGATAGTTTCCTTCTTTCTGATTCATCTTCTCAGACGATTCTGTCGGGAAAGGCTTCTATGGAAGCCTTCAATAAATGACCTAGAAAATCTGAGAGCCATCCTTAGGAGGGTCAGAGAGTCCCTCCCCTATCTAGGGAAATGCCCCTCCTTCCCAAGCCTCACCCCCAAGCACCTCGTTTTCGCCCTCTCCAAGCACGGGTCAGCTCATGTCTAACCCAATGTGGTAGTGGCTGCAGAGGTGGGCTTCATAGAAGGTGCCAGGCCTGGGGGTGGGGGCTCAACGGGTAGGAACAAGAGGTATCTCTCCAACCATCTGAGTGGACAGTTGTTTGTCTTTTGTGGACATATGACATTCAAGACTCAATGGGCCCCCGCCCCCTAACTCTTGGTACTATGAAACAAACCCTCTGGAACTTGGGCACAAATCCAGGGAAAAGAGACCCTAAGTGGGCTTAGATTAAGTTTGTGCTACTATGTCATGGGGGGTTTTGGTAGAAATCTAGTTCAATTCTAGAAGAATAAAAAAAGAGTTCACATCTTACACTTCTGAGTTAGCAGACTAAAGTCCACTCCATATTTTTAGAAGAGAATAAAAGAGAAAGAAAAGTCTCCACGTGCTGGGATAAGGACTGCTATTGTCATGACAACCATGCCCTCCGGCCGCATGGGCTCCATCCCTTACTGGAGCCCAACCGTGACCCCCAAACACCTCTGTACCCTGTGCCAGCACCACACTGTTCTGCTCGCTTCTAAGGCCCAGTTCAATGTCACCTCCTCCAGGAAGTCTTCCAGAACCCCAGGAATAACAATAACCGCCATCCCCTTTGGCTGAGTGCTTTCCCATAGCTGGTCCCCTGGGTTGAAGGCTTTACAAACATCTCATTTGACTCAAAGCCCCCCAGAGTAGCAGGGTGCTGACTACCATTTTTCCAATTCAAATAACCTGGGGAAGCAAGTATGACTACCTCCATCTTACAGGTGAGAGAGTGTAAACTCAGGATGTGAAATAACAAACCCAGTCACATGGCCAGTAAAAGGGGTGCAGGGATTTGAACCGGGTCTCTCTGAGCACCGGCCTGTGCTTTCCCATGGCCCACATGCTGCCCAGAGATCACTGGCTCCCCCTCCACATGCCCAGGGTACCTGCTCACTAATGTCCCGCCTCCCCTAGAGACCGGAGCTCCTGCGCCAGCATCACCCCCAGAGGCCGGCCTGTATCAGGCTTCAGTGATTTCCTCATGGAAGGTTTGGAACAGCCCTTTCTGGGGCAGGAGCAGCACTCAGTGACCTCGGGTGAACCCTCGGAGGCTCCTGTGAGCCTGGACACCTTCCCAGCCCGGCATGACAAATGTCATGAGTAGGCTTGGAGCTGGCCTGTGAGCCCGTCTGCCGGCCCCTCCAGGCTGCCGCCTAGTCTGGGGCGCCAATGCCTGGAAAGGTGCTGGCCGTGCCATCCCCGAGGGTTGGGGCCAGGCCACCTGCCCACCTCCTCTTTCAGGCAGCCTGCCATCCTGTCCCACACCACGTGGGCCGAGAAAACATTTCCAAGACCTCTCTCTACACAGAGGAGGCCAACGGGCAGGTAGGCAGGCAGGCCAGCACAGAGACTGGGGGGACGGCTGAGATTCAGGAAGCTGCTCAAACAGCAAGATGAGCGCCGAGCTTTCTTAGTCGGACGGTAAGCCCCGGTTGGTGAAGGCGGTCACCCCCGAAGGACCCAGGAGCCCTGTGGTCCGGGTGGAGGCTGGAGGCTGCTGGCTGCCCCTCGGCCCTGGTGTTCCTCTCTAAAGCCTGACGCTCCGCTGTGGAATTCCATACCACCCGCCCACCATCTGGGCCTCGCTGACAGAAAGCGGGGAGCCAGGCTTGGAGCCAGCGGTTCCTCCGCTACAGGGGAGGCAGCCCGGCCCGTCGCTGAAGTTCCCAACACCCATCAAAGGGGCAGAAAAGGTGCCAGTGCGAAGCGTGGAACTTGCAGCCCGGCACACATCAGGTGTCGTGAAGACTTTTCCTTTGCTGCTTTCCAAACTCATTAAACCTGTCCATGTCCCCTTTCAGTCCTCCAAGGGGACCCTCCCTTCGGGGGAGCAGGGGCTGGGGGCCAGAGAGGGAGCAGAGGGGAGCAGGGGCTGCCTCACTGTGTTTCTATCCTTCATCAGCAGAGGGAGGCCCGGCGCTGCTCGTGGGACTGGGCCCAGCACTGACACCAGCTTAGGCGGAAATCCAAGTCAGGGCAGGCAGCGGCAAGAAGCTGACTCGGTGGCACAGCCTGATGTCTATCAGCCCTGGAGCCAGGCGAGGAGCCACAGGCGGTCAGCCACGGTCCTGGAGCAGCGCGGGTCCACGGAGGGCCGAGCAGCCTGGGGGAGGGCTGGTGGTACCGGGGCAGGTGTGTTCTGGTTCCCAGGACCAGCGAGGAGGGAGCTGTGCAAGTCCACAGGACTGTGATGTTCTCATGAGTGTTCGAGCCTTCCTGTCCCCGCCTGGCCCCTGCTGTCCCCAGCTTGCTTCCTGGTGGAGCACTCGCTTCCACTGTGGTCGCTGGACTCAGGGGGCCCCTGCTAGACATGTGACATGGGCACGTCACCGAAACCCCGAGCCCGTTCCCCCCGTGCCCATCTCAGGTCTGAGGAGTGGCCGTGATGCCGCCTCCGTGGTCATGGCGGTAACCCGAGCGCCTGCAACACTGCTGGCCCTAGGAGGGCTTCGGAAATATGTGTAACATGAACCCACACACGGCGGGCCTGACACCCGTAACCTGGTAAGGGCCACCGCGGCTGCACGGTGCTACTCCCACCTCCTCCACCTAACTCACGCCATCTCTCCACCCGACAGCTCTGGGGAAACACCTTGGGGGCCCTGGATCACTACCCACCAAATACCTCCTTTCCTCCCTCCCCAAGTGCTGCCTTCCCCCAGGCCCTGCTGGAGCCTTCTCTCAGGGACCCTCCCCCCTGCTCTTGCTCCCCTTCCCGGGGATCCTGCAGGCTGAGAGCAGCTGCCATATCACTACACCATCAGGAGGCCGTGCCCCTCCAGTTCGATGACCCTTCTCCAGAAGCCCACCAAGCCAGGCCTGGGCACAGGGAGTGACCGCTCCTGGGAGCAGGGATCACTGTGCATGCAGGGGGTGATGCGCGCTGTCTCGGGGACGGTGAACTCGGGTTCCGGCACTGCAGGTTCTTCTGATCTGAGCATGCTCTGACGGCTCACCCACTCTCAGCACATCGTGCAACCTCCCCAAGGACACAGGCCGGCTGGTCTTCACACTGGCAGTGGCTCAGAGGTGGGCATGGGGGTGAGACGGCAAGGCTGCCCTCGTCTCTCCATACACAGGCCCTGCCAGCTGGGAGTGCTCACCAGGTGGCTATGCCCCCCACAGGGACAGTCTCTGCTCATTCAGGGTTTGGGACACAGCCCACGGAGGAGATGGAGGAGATGGATGCTTTGAAAGGGGGTTAGGAGAGGCATTTTACCATTTAAGGCTGGGTGGGCACCCTTACATCTGACTGCCAAGCTCGTGGGTCCCTAGACCTCCCTCCCTCTGAGATTAGAAACCCACCTGCCACCAACCTCACCAAGGGCAACCGGACCCTTTCATCAGGAGGAGCAGGGGGAACAGACCCAGCCCCTTGCTCCGGAACTCAGGCTGGGTGAAGCTTAAAGTCATAGGTGCCGCCCACCCCCCTTTCTCTGCCCCAGGTTCCAGCTTGGTCTTCTTCCCGCCTCCTGGGATGGGGCCCAGGTGAGGTGGGAGAACACAGCGCAGGGGCCTGGCTCCGGCTTCAGGGCCCACAACCTGTGTCCCACGGTAGGCTTGGCTCCAGCCTCGGCCCCCCCATGGCTGGCCCCCCATGCCAATCAGCACTCTCCCCCCAACCGATGTCTCTTACCGGGCTTTGGGATGAGTCCTTGGAAAGGCCTGGAGGAGAAACAGAGAGGAGAGTGTCAGGGGCGGCCTGGGGCTCATTAGAAATGTTTGGGGCACATCCAAGACCTACTGCATCAGATTGTGTCATCTTAACAAGACAGCGGTGGTTCGTATGCACCAGGCGCTGTGCTGGAAGAGGGTGACCAGGGTCTCCTGTTGGCTCTGCCCTGGCTGGCGCTGTGACCTCGGGCAAACAACTTGTTCCTGTGTCCTCCCCTCTGAAGGGGGCCTAATTAATGCCTCCCCCAGGCTGCTGGCAGTGCAGTGGGCAGACAGACGGTGCCAATGACAGCCGCCCCCATTACAGTGGCTGGTCTCGCCTGTGGGGGGCCCTCTGTACCCCGGCTGGCCTACAGTCCTCCCCCCAACCTCCAGGACCCAGGGTCAGCCACTCTGTCCCGCAGGTTGTGCAGGACCAACCAAAGAAAAGGCAAGGGCCCACCGTGCTGGGCTTGCCTCCTCGCATTCCCGAGTACCTGGTGACTGTGAACTTGATCTTGTCAGCCACTGCGAGGATCCTCTCCAGGTTTTGGGAGCCAAAGGTGCAGGGCTTTCGGAACGGGATTCCTGGGGGCAGGCCCTCAATGATCACCGAGCCGGGGTTACTCTTGATGCGCTTGTAGGGGACCTGGACCGGGTACTTGATGCCCAAGGCTTCCCCTGTGGATGACGGACACAGAAGTGTCATCAGGTGCTGGAGGCATGCTGCTGTGTGGACGCGGAGGTGTGTGGGTGCTCCCCAAATGAGTATGAAATAGAAATCTGTCATTTAGTACCGAGGAGAGGAGAGTCCATGGGGCACTGGGAGGTAGAGGTGTGTGTACAGTGGCCCGAGGGGGTGGGTGTGAGCCTGTGCCTGGGCTGGACTGAGGAGCAGGCAGGAGCCATGTACCTACAGCTGCCGGGAAGTGGGCGGTGGCTAATGTGCCTCGTATCCTGGCCTGAGAATCTGAAAGTCCACCTTGAGGTTGGGACCTTGTGGGCACAGCTGCCCTTCCCACAATGCCTGACGCTCCGTCAGCCCTAGGGCTCGGCCTCAGCCTGGTTCAGGAGCAGCCTGGCCCGAGCGCAGACTGCATCTGGAGGCCAGGGAGGCAGCTCGAGGCTAGCAGGCAGCTCAGACCGCAGAGCCCCCTTTCCACATCTAGGCATTGGTGTCATTCCTGTCACTGTCTCCGTGCAGAACTGTGACATGTCTGTCCCAGACAGTACTTTGTCACACAGCTGGCCTGGGCAGTCCTGGGGTGAGGGGGTGGCTACTGCTGCCCCACTCTCTGCTGAGGCCTGCCGCCTGCTGTTGAAGCCACCGGAGGCGCTGCCCAGCTGGTCCTCCCACAGTTCCTGCCCAGGGGACCAAGGACCAGGTGCAGGCTCCGTGGCCCTGGATGCTGTGAGGCTGCCCCGAACGTCCCTAGTTCTCCCAGATGAGGTGGGGTCCACCACTGGAGATCCACAGGGGCAGAGGTCTGAGCTCACTGCAGCCCCTAGGGGGCCGGGTGAGAGATTCGTCCTCGATGGCCCGGGGTGCCCCTTGATGAAGACACGCTGCAGAGATCTCCGCGTGCCTCCCTGGCCGGTTTGGCTCAGCAGTTAGAGCGTCAGCCTACAGTCCAGAGAGACCCAGGTTCGGTTCCCGTTAGGGGCATGGACCTTGGTTGCAGTTTGTCCCCGGCTCTGGTTGGGTCGTGTGGGTGACAACCACTCGATGTGTCCCTTTCACGTCGATGTTTCTCTTTCTCTCTCTCTCCCTCCCACTCTATCTGAACAAAAAATGGAAAAGGTGTCCTTGGGTGAGGATAAAAAAAAATCTCCATGTGTCTTGCACTAGAAAGAAGCTGGACTAACTTTTCTCTCGGGGACGCTGGGAATGGTAAAACGGCCTCATTCCCTCTTAGCTCTGACTCCGAGGAAGCGCAGAGCCTGACGTGCGCCCTGCCTCCAGCAAGGACAGGGTTTCTGGGTCTTCACGTCACCTCTGGATTTGTGCCCCTGCTTCAGCCTGTCTGGTTTTATTTAACTGAGATACAATTCACATGTTATAAAGTTTACCATTTTGAAGTGTACAATCCAGGGGTATTTATTTATCCTCCATTGAGGATATTTTCCCATTGATTTTTAGATAGAGTAAAAGGGAGGGAGAGAGAGAAACATTGATGTGAGAGAGACACATCGACTGGTTGCCTCCCGCATGACCCTGACCAGGGCTGGGGATGGAACCCGCAAATCAGGTACATGCCCTTGACTGGAATTCAACCTGCCACCCTTCAGCTCAAACCGCTGAGCCAAACCCGCCAGGGCCAATCCAGTGGTTTTTCATAGACTCGTGAGGTTGTGAAATTCTCTCTATCTCATCCCAGAACATTTTTATCACCCCAAAAAGAAATCCTGTGCCCATTAGCAGCCCCTCCCCTTGCCCTGGCAGCCACCAGTCTGCTTTCTACCTCTCTGGATTTCCAGTCCGTTTTTAATTCTTTATTTTGATTTTGTTGCCCACTAATATATATGCTACTTCAAAGAGATCCTTTTTGAAATGAAAAAAAAAATTAGACCGAAAGGAAAACTGATGCCCTAGCCCCCAAACGGGAATGCTGCCACCCCCCACCCCTCACCTCTAACGCCGCTCATGCAGCAGACTCACAGACACCTGCGCTCCGGGCAGGATCCCACACAGACGACCCTCTCCCCTCCTTGAAGCCTCTCCTGGTGTCCGTGACCCCGCACTTTCCTGGTTCCCCCATTCCGGCCACTCCCCTCCTCTGGGACCTGACGTCTAAACACAGCCTTCTTGGCCTCCAGTCTAGGCCCCTTCGCCCTCCCGCACGCCCCGTGGTTCTCCTCTACTCCCATGACCTCATTTTTGGTTCTGGTCCAGATACCCTTCCAAACAGCAGACTTCATCTACACTCGCTCCTCAAACTCAACGTGTCCCAGATGGAACCCATTGCCCCCGACTCCTCTCAGTGATGGTGCTGCCCCCTCTCCCTGGCTACAGCCTGGGTGTCCACCTGTCCCTGGTGCGCCGTGCGCTCCATCCCGTCTCCTGTCATGGTAACAGGTCCAGGGAACCCAACGAGCAGGTGATGTTTCCCTGCCACAGGGACTGGGTAAGGAATGGACATATAACTCAATAGGGACCAAAGAGAAACAAGGGGAGAGCTCAGGGAATTCTGGGAAAGAAATAAATGGCTCTCTTGAGAAAGCCTGTGGAGGAGCCAGCCCTCTCCCTCCTGCCAGAGGGTGCAGATCGGATGTCTGGACCTGCTGCGGCCATTCTGTCAACAAGCGGGAAGCCAGCCTGAGATGATGCTGATACTGTGGAAAGACACCAAGGACATTCCTGGGCTGCTGGATCCAGCTGACCCTGAAGGCCAGCCTACTGCTGGCCCTCCCATGCTGTGAGCCATGGCTGGCTGTACTGTCCAAAGATAGCTGCACCATGCTCTCCCATCCCAGATGCTCCTCTTGCAGTGTAACATCCACACTCCCTGACAGAACCGGGGATGGGACTCTATAACCACCTCAACCTGCACAATACGACAGAGGTGACATCGCATGACCTCTGAGGCCACATCATAGAAGGCAGCAGAGCTTCCAGCTGGCTCTCTCTCTCAGGACACGTGCCACAGGAGCCCTGACTGACTAGTGAAATCTAGCTGCCCTGGAGTCACTGTGCTGGGAAGCCCACGTGGAGGGATCACATAGAAACTGAGAGAGCTGCCCGAGGAGCTCGTGTTCCAGCACCAGCAGCTTGCCCAGGCCAGGGAGCAGACCTGTGAGTCAGGAAGCTGCCTCGGTGGTCCCAATTCCGGCCACCTTCTGACTGCACCCTTGGAAGGTCCCCTGAGCGGGAAGGACCGACACCAGTGAGTGATAATAAATGGACATGGCTATTTAACCCCCTTTACTGTTCAGGCCAGCTTCAGTTTGCTTTTGTTACTTGAGACCAAAAAGCATCTTAACTGATCCTAACTTGTTTCCTCAAGCCAGGACTCAACTGGAGGCCTGTTTTCCTGCCCGCTCCCTGCCAATTCAGTACCAGCGATCTTCTCTGAGCGCATCGCACCTCCATCTGCTTTCCTCCCGCACTGAGGCCGGGCCCTGCCCGAGGGCATCACTCTGGCCTGAACCACCACTCCCCCCTCTGAGCTGGTCTCCCACCACCCAACCCCCTGCATCAGGTACCCACTTACTTTCTTCACAGCATCCAGGAAGATATTTCCAATGTGCAAAGTGGCTCCAGTCACTTCATTCTTCCCAACAAAATACAAAGCTGATACCATGGGCTGATCAGCTCTATTTCCAGGCCAGCTCCATGGGGTCCCTCCTCCCTCTCTCCACTTCCACCTCCATGCTTCCGCTTTCTCCCCTTCTCAGGACAAGCCTCAGGGCCTTTGCACATGCCATTACCTCGGTTGGAATGCCCTTCCTTCACACTTTGCTTGAATAACTCCTTAACTATCCTTCGGCTCTGTCTTCCAAGAGACCTTCCTTGGCCCCCAATTTAAGGTAAGCACCCAAATTATTCTCTTGAGCAGCCTGCTCTTTTCCTGCACGATCGTGGAACAACTCTTCCTTGTTATTAGATTCTGTGTAGTTGTTGAATGTCTCTCCTCACTGATCTATGGGGCCCAAGAGGGCAGGAACCGTGCGTTTTCATTGCTGCATCTCTAGTGCCTGGCGCACGGTCACGGCTCCAGAAATATCTGTAAGTGGCGAATGGTTCTCTCAGAGGTGACCAGTGGACCTGAGAAGCTCCTGCCTCCGGTCCCACCCTGCGGGTGCCCCCCACCCAGGCACCCGGGGCTCACCGTATTTCTTGTTGAACAGATCCTGCACTTGCTCCCTCAGCGTGTTGGCGATGTCGATCCTGGAGAGTCTGGCGTCGTAATTTTCTGCAAAGTGAGAAACAATTATGGATTTGGGCTGTTTAATTAAAAGGCACTTTAGTGACTTTTAAGGAGTATGATTTTCTAATTATGGGGACCTCCTTCTTTGGCAATTATCAGATCCTTGGAGTGGGCCCTCAGGCCCTTCAGAGCTAGCATCTTGAAGGAGATGTGTGTTTCCGGAAGGACGCACACTGTCACGACAACAGCAACGCACTGGAAATTAAGTTAACTGTTGACATTTGAAAATCACCACAGCCATAAGTAAGCCTGGAGGTGAGAGACAGCATGAAGAGGACCGTTCCCGTGTCACGGTGGGCTCGGAGCGGGGAGACGTGAGCCCGGATGACGGCAGCCCCGGAGAGGCAGGGCGCCAGCCTAGCAGCTCCCAGGGGTCACTCCCTCCCTCACCCGGAGGGCGTTTGTTAAGGCGCCTGTATGCCAGCACGTGCCGGGGGACCCCAGATGGGCCCCTGTCCTTGGAGGATTACAGCCTGGCACTGCCTTGTGGGAAGAGGGAGGTGAGAGAGTGGATCTGGACCCCAGTCAACTAAGAGGACTGGGTATGAGGAGCGTGGGGTGCAGTGAGACTCAACTCCCCTCATCACAGAAAGTTCCAGCGGCCAGGGAAGGAGTGAGAGAGACTCAGCAGTGAACAGCCACCCCTCTGGGATTTGGGCCCCATCTCTCAGGGCTCCCCAACCTCCAGGGCTGGCTCTTCCTGCCACTGGTCTCGCTGACCCGTCCTCTGCTCAGAGCCAGGGACCGTCGGGCCCGCCTAGGAGATGCCTGCTCACTCACAGCCGCGCCTGGAGCTGCCCACAGGCACTCGGACAGCTGCTCTCTGCCCCCCACCAGAAAGCTGAGAAGCGACACTGCACCCCCAGAGGGGAGGGCCGGGGCCTCCCTCCGAGCCTGGCCCTGTCCTGCTGCTGTTTCTCAGGTGTGGTCCACACATCACGCTTTCCCCCTTCTCTCCCTCCACACTCACTTCCTCCCACCCCTTCTGGGCCCAGCTGTGGCGCCCCTCCTCTAGAGAGCCCTCCTGGCCCTTGGCGACCTCCCCTCCTCTGACCTCAGGCAGCTAGAGCAAGGCTGACTGCCTCGGACGCAGTGGGCAGGCCAGCGGACTCCGCAGACGGGTCGGGTCGGCGCAGCTGGGGCGCCAGAGCCCCGTGGAGCCCCTCACTCCGAGCCAGGCTGCAGCCCCGTGGAGCCCCGTGGAGCCCCGTGGAGCCCTGTGGAGCCCCTCACCCCGAGCCAGGCTGCAGCCCCGTGGAGCCCCGTGGAGCCCCGTGGAGCCCTGTGGAGCCCCTCACCCCGAGCCAGGCTGCAGCCCCGTGGAGCCCTGTGGAGCCCCTCACCCCGAGCCAGGCTGCAGCCCCGTGGAGCCCTGTGGAGCCCCTCACCCCGAGCCAGGCTGCAGCCCTGTTCTCACTGCCAGGCCCTGAGGTGGTGGCCAGCCCCGCCCCCAGCCTGGCCCGCTAAACCCCGCCGGGTCAAGGTCATGGCGCTGGGACAACTGACCCCATCCTGAGCTGCAACCTTACCTTGAAAGCCCTGTCTCTTCAAGCTCCTGTCCACAAAAGGGTCCCCGGAATCCCTCTCTGGGGCGGGGGGAAAGAAGCCGGGGTGAGCAGGCAGCTAGCTCCTGGGACCCAGGGACAAAGGCGGGGGCAAACCCAATGGGCAGGGTAGTTGGGGAATGCCAGGGGAGGACAGAGGAAGCAGGAGGGGTGGTGGCGGAGGCCTGGGTCCCCTCCCACGCCCAGCCCGCACCTTAGCCCACGACCCTGTGCAGGGTACCTTGGCTGTCCGTGATGGGCTCTTTGACTCCTTCGGTGAGCAGCTCAGGCCTGGAAGGAAATACAAGTGGGGCTGTCACCAAGGTCCCTCCAAGCCTCCCTCATACTGCACAGACCTCCCTGCTGAGCCCCAGTCTACACATCTGTGCAATGGGCCCTTCTGCCTCTGGGCAGCCCAGATCTGGGGTCCCTGCCCTCCCCCCTGCAGCTGTCCTGCTGACCCAGGTGAGAGTGGAGCGGGGGGAGTCTGTGCTGGGCTCTGAGGAGTCCAGGGGGTGAGACCAGCCTGGTCCTGGCTGGTGGGGCTGACACCCTCCCTCTCGGTTCCAGGACGCTGTATGACCGCCACTGGCCAGGGTCAGCATGGTCTGGGGGTGCCCCACAGAGCAGGTTTTAAGCGGAGAACCTGCTGGGGATGACTATGTGGTAAGTTCTCAGGCACAAGGAAGGCCCGAGGTTTCTGGCTAACACTTGAAAGCTGTCATTTCACTCTGGAGTCGGGGGCCGAGGGGACCAGACCCAGCTTTTCCACTAACACCTGTATCTGCACAGACTCCACAAAGCCCTCCCCAGACATGAGGTAACCTGCCCAACGTCCCTGAGGTAGGTATTGCTTCCATCATCCCATTCTTGGGAGGAGGAGACTGAAGGCGAGTAACATGCCCAAGACCACACATCTCAAGGAGCAGAGTTCAAACTAGGTGTCCCTCTCCCCCTCACCCACACCCCCCCCACTGAGGGACATCCCCTCCCCACCCAGACCTCTGTGTTCTCATAGGAAATGGGAAAATAAACCTGAACTGGCTCAAATAGAGGGGAGCAGTCCTCACAAATCCAAGTTTGAGGAGACAATGCAGGGATGTGGAAGGTACTTGGGCCCGGGAGTCGGGAGTCCTGTTCCTGATGCTCTGAGGTGACCTCATTCCACTTTCTGAGCCTCAGTTTCCCCATAAGAAGGGGAGCGGCAGTGGCGGTCTGAATGCAGTCTGAGGCCTTTTCCAGCTCCTAAGACTACCGGCCAAGGCAGCGCTGTGCCTCCGCCCTCCCCGGCCCTACAGCCCAGCCCTATGCCAGGCACCGAGCTGATGCCCAGATGCCTGCTGCCAGGACAGGCATCAGATCCTCACCCACTGGCTGGGTGACCTGGAGGCACCATGCCCTGAGTCTGGCCTTTGGCCTCACTCCCAGGCAGGGTCTCTGTGTCGTTGCTCAGCCACCTTTGCAATGGAGAGCTCATCACTTGGGGCATCCTCACCACAGGCCCACCCTCCTACTAGACGCTGGCCTGGCGTCCTTCCCCTTCAGGAGTTTTGAAGAATAAGCTCCGTTACTTGTCCCACTGCACCATGCCGTCAGCCCTCCCCTGCCAGCCTGCCTCCCCAGTGCCCTCAGGCTGCCAGAGCCCAGACCCCCACCCTGACAGGCCGCTGTAGCTGGACAAGGTTGCACTTGAACATGAGGCATTTAGAGTCAGTGCTGTGCAAATGTGTGTCTGGTCTTTGTCCCTGGTCCCTGGGAGAGAAGCTCTAAATCTTCGGAATTTCAGGAACGACAGCAGTGTCTGCTCTTCTTGGTGAGCCTCTGGGATCACACCTATGTTTACGCTAATAAGCGAACTCAGGATTCAGGAGGAGCAACCACGTGACCTGAGAACTGGGCTTTGAGCCACCTGACCTCAGCTCAGCCTCCTGACTTCTCGTGGTGGTGGGAGCGCAGGCTGGAGACTGAGTTCATCACATGGCCCACGAGCCAGCCAAGCCTACACACTGCATCCCGGTCAACACTGTGGACACAAGCTCGGCGGAGCTGCCTGGCTGGTGAACAAATCAATGCTGAGAGGGTGCCGTGCCCCGATTTTGTGGGAGAGGGTGTGGAAGCTCTGTGTCCAGTGCCTCCCAGGCCTGCATCCTTTATGTAAAACTGTAATCATACTGCAGCCTACGCCGAGTTCTAGCTAATTATTGAACCTGGGGGAGTCATAGGAAGCCAGCTGCTCAGAAGTGTAGGTGGCCTAGGGCCCCTCAAACTTGTGGCTGGTGTCTGAAGCGGGGACATTCTTATTGGGGTCTATGCCCTGAACCTGTGGGGTCTGCCAACTTGGGGTGTCAGCGTCAGAAGTGCACTGCAGCGCTCCATTCAGACAGAACCTTCTCTGCGGCTTCCCTGGACCTGTCTCCCACTGTGAGAATCACTCATGGTTTTCAATTTCCAAAGGGTTTTTAAACTTTAGAGAATTTGATGAAAGCAAGGGACTGTCTCTCCAGAAAAATGCACAAAATCATATAAAAATTTTGCATTTAAGTTCAAGGATGTGGGTCATAATGTTTTTTTGACCAAAGGTTTGGGAAGTTTAATTTGATTTTGTGCCAACTCTCATGAATAGGTAGTGGTTGTCTGGAGCATTGTTTAGAAGGGTGTGGAGGTCAGGTTCCGGCAGAAAGAGTGTTAATCAATTAGTGATATTTCCTGCAGGAAATACTTTCTCATTTATATAATCATATATATTTTATGGGCTGAATTATGTCCTCCCTAAATTCATATATTGAAGCCCTAACCCCTAGTATTTCAGAATGTGACTGTATTAGAAAGTAGGGTCTTTAAAGGGGTGATTAAATGTAAATGAGGACATTCTGACCGGTGTCCTTATGAGAGGAGATTAGGTCATGCAGAAAGAAATACCAGAGAAAAGATCATTTGAAGACACAGCAAGGAGGGGGCCATCTATCTGCAAGCCCAGGACAGAAGGCTCAGGAGGAACTAAACCTGCCAAAACCTTGACCCTTGAACTTTTAGCCTCCTGAATTGAGAGAAATAAATTTGTTGTTTAAACCATTTAGACTGTAATAATTTGTTATGGCAGCCCCAGCAAACTAATATTCACATATACATACATACACACATATATATAATATACACACACATATATATTATATATATATGTATAAAATATATATGTGTGCTTCATTTCACATACTGTAAAATTCACTTTAAAGTATACCAATCAGTGTTTTTTACTGTGTTCAAAGTTATTTATATAGCCATACGTCTATCTAATTCTAGAACCTCACCTCCCAAATGTAAGATGAATGAGCCCGGCCAGTGTGGCTCAGTGGTTGAGCGTCGACCCATGCACCAAGAGGTCACTGGTTCGATTCTCGGTCAGGGCACATGACCAGGTTGTGGGCCCAATCCCTAGTGGGGGGTATGCAGGAGGCGGCCAATCAATGTTCCCTCTCATTGATGTTTCTCTCTCTCTCTCCCTCTCCCTTCCTCTCTCTCTAAAATCAATAAAGAAAAATATATAAAAGTAAGATGAATGAAAAGTGGCTATTTTTCACTTAATAGTCCCAACAGTATTTTTGCTAATTTAAAAAATAGGAATAACATAATAAAGATATTCAAGTATTCAATCTCTCTCCTCCAATCATCTTTTTTTTTTTAATTAAAAAAAAAATAGTTTTCTTTACTGATTTTAAAGAGAGAGGAAGGGAGAGGGAGAGAGACAGAGACATTGATGAGAGAGAACATTGATTGGCCACCTCCCGCATGCTCCCCACTGGGGACTAGGCCCACAACCTGGGCACGTGCCCTGACCGGGAATTGAACTGGCGACCTCTTGGTGCATGTCAACCACTGAGCCACACTGGCCGGGCATCCTCCAATCATCTCTTGGAATCATGCCAACTAGTCTGTAGTCCCATCACCCACCTGCCACGCTCGACACGGTCAAGCCCTCTTCCACTTGAATCATGTTCTTCTCCTGGCTTTCAGGAAACTACAATTAGTTAAACTCACTTTTTAAAAATGCTATTGTTTTTGCCCTGGCTGGTGGCTCAGTCAGTTGGAGTGTCATCCCACACACCAAAAGGTTGCAGGTTGGATCCCTGGTCAGGGCACATACCTAGGTTGCAGGTTTGATCCCTAGTTGGGGTGTGTGTGGGAGGCAACCAACTGATGTTTCCCTTTCTCCAAAACCAATTAAAAAAACATATCCTTGGGTGAGGATTAAAATAATAATAATAAAGAATAAAACTGCTATATTTTTAAAGAAATGACCTTCTCATAGAGGCAACCACATGGATAAATCTCAAGGCTAAGTGAAGGGAGCCAGACACCACACGCGGCACACTGTTCGACATGGCTTCCAGAAAGGGCCGAATGATAACGGAGCAGTGATCAGCGGCTGCCAGGGGCGAGGGCTGCCCACACAGGGGGCACAGGAAGTTTTTGGAAACTGCTTTATATCTTGATTGTGGTGGTGGTTTATGTGACTGTATGAGTTAGTCTAAGTTCAAAGAGTTGTACATTTAAAAGAGGCGAATTTTATTGAATGTAAATTAAATTTCAATAAGCCTGACATTTTAAAAAAACCCACCTCGACTGAGACCTTTACAGTGTGCCAGGTTCTTTGCTAAGCTTTGACCTGCACTGCTACCCCGTGATGCCCCATTTAACACCCCATACACCCTGCCAAAGGTCACCGAAGTAACGACTGAGATCCAGGAGACAGCCTCTCAAGTCTGCCACAGAGCCACCCGGCTCATATGCCTCCCTTTCTAAATACAAAGTAGCAATAAAAACTGCTCAAGTGCCCTGACCAGGTAGCATAGTTGGTTAGAGCGCTGTGCTGATATGACAAGGTTTCGGGTTCAATCCCTGGTCAGGACACATGCAAGAAGCAATCATTGAATGCATAAGTAAGTGGAACAATAAATACATCAACGTCTGTCTCTGTCTCTCTCTTTCTCCCCTCCTCCCTCCCTCCCTCCCTCTCTCTCTCTCTCTCTCTCTCTCTCTCTCAAATCAATAAATAAAAACCAGGAGCACGGGGGAGAGGCTGTCTCTGCAGGTAAACAATGAGGTCAGTTCACACGGATTTGCTGTTGATTTGGCGCCTACCTTCGAACTGCCCGAGTGCTTAGGCTCTGGTTTGAGGGGATGAATGAGGCACGCTGTCTCCACGTGCTACATCCCTCCTAAATGCTGACAGCTCCCAACGATCCTTCCTCACACTGACCTCTCCACAAGCATTGTGAGCCTGTTACCCACCTGCTGTCTGTCCCTCCCTGGAAGGCCTGACGCATCTCACACGTCAGACCCAGCCTGACTGCAGCCGCCACCCACATCATCTCCAGCTCAGAAAAGGGCATCACCACCGGCCCGGGTGCTCAGCCTGTACCCTTTGTCACTCAGGCCTCCATTTCTCTCACATCCCACATCTAATCTATCAGCAAATTCTTCAAAACACTACCTGAATCTGCCCTGGCCGGTTTGGCTCAGCGGTTAGAGCGTCGACCTGCGGTCCTGAGAGACCCGGGTTCGGTTCCTGCTAAGGGCGTGTACCTCGGTTGCAGTTTGTCCCCGGCCCTGGTTGGTCGTGCGGTGGCAGCCACTCGATGTGTCCCTTTCACATCGATGTTTCTCTCTCTCTATCTCTTCCTCTCTCTCCCTCCCACTCTATCTGTACAAAAAATGGAAAAATGTCCTCGGGTGAGGATAAAAAAAAAAAAAAACACTACCTGAATCTGACAACCTGCAATACTCCCACTCTCCTTTACCCAGTTCAAGCGGCTGCCCTGTCCCCTGGGCCAAGTAAAGCCTCCTTGCTGGTCCCTGCTTCTGCCCCTGTTCATACCCCCCTAGGTTCCCTCTACCTCACAGCTGGAAAATAAAAAATAAAAAACAGACCAGATCATGTCACTCTCCTTAAAACCTTCCAGTGAATTCTCCTTCAGTTTGAAATAAAATCCAAACTCTTTTAGCCAGCCCAAGACCCTGTGCAATCTGGCCCCTGGTATCCTGGGGCCTCACCACCCACCGTTTTTCCCTTGTTTGCTTTGCACCAGCCATGCTGCATCTTGGCTAGTCTTCAAACACGCAAGCATGTCCCTGCCTCAGGGCCTTTGCACCTGCTGTTCTCTCTGCCTGAACACTCTTACACCAGATACTGACATGGCTCGCTTTACTGGGTCTCTGTTCCAATGTCACCTCCTTAGACAGGTTCCTACTTATCCCTCTCTACCCCCTTACCCTGCATGACAGGACTTAGCTCTACTTGACATTATATTATCATTTTATTTGGTGAGATTGGCCAATTCAAGGGCAGGACTCAGTGGCATTTGCTGCTGTATCACAGCCTTGAGCATGGCTGGCTCTCAAGATGTATTTGCTGAAGGAAGGAACCAGTTATCTACTTTTTTTGTCTCCTGAAGCACCACCTTCCCTACTTCTCCTGGTGCAAACTAGGCCCCATGGACAGCTCCCTGTCCCATGCTCGGTCACCAGCCTGTCTCTCTACGTGTGAAGAATACCATGAGTTTCCCAACTTGAGGGCCATCAACTCCTCTAAGGGAAACACACTCCTAAGGGTCTCCTCTTTCTTGCCACTTTCAACCAAACCAAATCTAAATTTACAAGACATGACAGTAATACACAAGAGTAACAAACACAAAACCTTCCCTTCTTTAAAAAAATTAATAGCGGCCCCCACCTCTTCCAGAAGAACTTTGTATCCGAGCTGGGCACACAGCTCCATTGGGCCTTCACTGACCAAAGTGAGATGCCCGAGGAAACAAGGACCTGGAACCGTCACTGCCGTCTTTTCCAATCCTGGGACAGTGGGCAATGCCCTCAGCAACGTCCTGATGCCCCTGGCCCAGGTCACCAACACACCAGCCCAGAGGATGCTCAGAACGGTCCAGGAGAGCAAGCAGTTGGGCACATTCCTATTCCATGTGTTGGCAAACTGGAGACTAAGAGATTGGCAGGCCTGGGCTGGGCCTGGATAACCTTGTGCCTGCCTAACTGTGCCCAGACCCTGATCAATACCCCACTCTTTAAAAACAAAACAAGAGCCTGCCCCAATCTGAAGAGGGAGATGGCGATTTGGTGCTGCTCCTGGATGCTGGGCAAGCCAGGAGGGCCCATGGACCTGGCCAGGCCTTACCTCTTAATGACAAACTGGATGCTGTTGCTGGCCTCCAGGATCTTCCGGAGCTTGGCGATCCCAAAGCAGTTGGGCCTGCGGAGGGAGATGCCTTCAGGCAGCCCCACCACAAACAGCTCCTCTGGGTACATCAGGAACTTGGAGTAGGGCACCTTGACGGGCTCCGAGATGCCAATGGCCTTGGCTGCAGAGACACAGCTGCTGTAGGGCCACCCAGAGCTACGGGGCCACCAGCCTCGACTCCCACCTCCCATCTGCACAGGGGCCACAGGGGCCAGAGCCCTTTTAGAGCCAGCACTTAGTTTCCCAACCTTCCTGAGAGGTGAGTACTGTCACCCAGTCTCCAGGTAAGAGAACTGGAGCTCAGACGGGATGTGACTCATCTTCAGTCCCGGAGCCCCAGAGCTGAGGTATGCGAATCTCGCAGTATAGGGGAAAGCACTGATGGCTGGTGGGACCTGGTATTGGCGCCACCCAAGACCATGCATCCCTGTGTTGCCAGAAAGGCCCTCCAGCACCATAAAGAACCCCAAAACTCTGTGTGGCCCAACAGCACATTTTGAGAAGACAGATCTGAGGTCCAGGTCAGGTGCCGTCACACACTAGTTGTGGGGCCTCAGAGAAGGCATATCACTTCATAAGGCCTCTTTTTCCCCATCTATAAAATGGGTATTAGGACACAGGGGTTTTGTGAGATGGGATGAGAGACCCTGTGTGAAACACTTAGCCAGTGTCTGGCAAACCACAGGCGCTTGATAGAGAACAGCTTTCGCCCGGGTACTGTGGCTCAGTTGTTGAGCATCGACCCTTGCACCAAGAGGTTGCCAGTTTGATTCTCGGTCAGGGCACATGCCCAGGTTGTGGGCCCGATCCCCAGTGGGGGGCATGCAGGAGGCAGCCAATCAATGTTCTCTCTCGTCAATGGTTCTATCTCTCTCCCTCTCCCTTCCTCTCTCTCTAAAATCAATAAAGAAAATCAATAAATAAAATCAAATAAAGAAAAATTATTAAAAATAAATAAAGAACAGCTTTCAACCTGCCTTCCCACCCTTTCTCCTGGTCTCTCTAGTAGGAAAGTTCTTGCTATGTAACAAGGGTGCCCGTGAGAACAGAGGCTCAGTCTTACAGTGGGTGAGTGCCCTCTCCAATCTGAAGCTGAGGCAGATGTGAGTGGGTGTGCTGACCGAGCAGGCCAAGGTGTAGCATTTCAGGGGGTGGCATTTTCTGGCAGTGCCTCAGTCTCCCTGGGTACCCCCGACCCTCCCCCCACCCCACCCTGTTCCCGTGCAGGGAGCAACTGGGATGGGGGCCAGCCTGGGATGCCCCGCCCCCGCCCGGCTCCTTGCTCACCGTATCTCGTGTTGAAGAGCAGCTCCACCTGCTTCCGCAGGGGCCGGATCACGTCGCCGTGGCTGTCTGAAAGGCAGAAGCAGCCTGCTGAGCCTCCTCAGTGCCAGCAGCACCCACTTCTCAGCTCAGGCCCCAGCTCTGCCGGCACCAAGAATGACCCTGTGGTGGGACCTTGGAATGGGGAAAGCCAGGGGTGGTGGTGGCAGGTCACTCATTCCTTCAGAAACACCTGCCCACAACAGGTCTGCAATTCCTGGGCTCAATACCTGCTTGTGAAATCCAGTCTAGGGCATCACCAACCTGAGTGGAGAGCTGGATGGTTTTGAAGCCTAAGAATGATCATGGGCCTTCCTAGGTAAGTGTCACTCCAGACCATCTCAGCAAGTTACTTAACTAGTGAACAAATACTAAGCCTGCAAATTCAGTATGTCGCCACCAGGTGGCAGTGGACTTTTGTTAACACTTCACGGTTCCAGCTGCCAGGCTGGGTCTGAGGAAGTAAGCTGCTTCTCCCCTCTGACACCCACTCATTCCATTTCAGAGGCATACACTCCTGAAAGGAAGCAGGCCCGTCCTCACCTGGAACTCCCTACCTGGCCTATGCTCATTCTCAGCTGAAAGGGAATGAGGAGTGTTCCTAAGAATGAGCATGTCTGATGGACACGACGCCCATTGTGTGCTTTCAGGCCTAAAGTCCACCTGCTCAGGAAGACTAGACTCAGACCTCACCCTTAAGATCTTCGTAAATGATGGGAAAATAAAATAAAATCAAGGGAAAAAAAACCTTTGTGGAAAGAAGCACAGCGTGTATAAAAACAGAAACAGAAGTCTCAACATTTCCCTTAGGAGGAAGAGCTGCTGTACCTCGGACCAGGTGCCTCCTAGTTCTAGAGAACAGGCCTGCAAACCTCCACCTCAGGCAGCCCACAGGACTCCCACCCCCAGATGGGGTGTTGGAGAGACAAAGAGGAGATGAGGGCTGCAGGGATGGGGTGGTGCATGAAACGTGGGAGGGTTGTGAGTGCCTCACCCTCCACAGGCCTCTCCTCGGGCCGCAGGTCTTCGCTGGGGCCTTTGTCTGAAAGAGAACAGAGAATGCTGGGAAGTTACATTCATCATCTCTTATATCCTGAGCGCCAAAGTCAGACCAGACAGGTAGGTAATGGCAGGCTGGTGGGCTCTGACTTGAGCATGGCATAGTGACCCCAGATGGAATCAGGCACCCCACCCTCGCTCCCACGCAAGGAGGGCAGGTTCAGGGAGCTGGCACCCCATCACATTTGAAAAGCACCCCTGGGGGCCAGCCCGTGCCGTCAGCCCTTCCTACTGTGCACTACGTCCTGTTCCAGGCATGAAGGACATGCAGGAACAAGACAAAGCCATGTCCTCTCGGTGTGATGCAGACATAACACATAATGCCAGGTGGTGGTGATGCCATCAAGAGAAGCAATCAGCCCAGATGGTGTGGCTCAGTGGATTGAGCATCGTCCAGGGACTGAGAGGTCCTACGATTCCCAGTCAGGGCACATGCCCAGGTTGCAGGCTTGATCCTCAATAGGGGGTGTGCAGGAGGCAGTCAATCAATGTTTTTCTCTCATTGATGTTTCTATCTCTCTCTCCCTACTTCTATCTGTACAAAAAATCAATAAAAACATATTAAAAAAAGAGAGAGAGAAAGAGAAGCAATCAGGTAAGGGGACAGAGGGAGGGGCAGGTGGGGCATGGAGCCATCCTGGGTCAGGTGGTCGGGGGTAGGGCTGAAGAGGTGGCACTGGCTGGCAGCAATGGGTCAAGGGCAGCAATCGGGAGGTGACTGCTGAGGCTGCAGGGGGTAGAGGGGTCCCCTGCTGGCCTTGGGGTCTGAGGAGGGGGTCCTGGTGTCCAGGAAAAGCAGTGGGATGGGAGGGACACAGGCAGGGAGGGAGGGACAGGGTGGGGAGGGCTGAGTGACAGGCAGTGGGGGGGTGAAGGGGGCATGTTCGTGGAGGGGAAGGCCTTCAGCCGGCCTTCATTGCCAGGGCTGAGGAAAGCAGAGGGATTTTCAACATCGGTGACAACCAGACGGGAGCTGTGCCAGGAGGCTGGCTGGTGCCTTCACACGCAGCACTAGCCCTCACTCAACTCCTTTAAGCCCACAGCACGCCGCCGAGCTGGGGAATGGTGGAGCAGGTGGGCCCCAGGTGGGCTCTCCTGGCTCAGAGCACTGGGTGACGGGGGACGCAGGGCGCAACCCTCTGCCCCAGGTGCGACCCTGAACTGAAGGCAGGAGGCCAATCCTGGGAGAGCTGTCAATGGCCAAGGCCCGCTCACCGACCGAGGGAAGGTGAACCCGCACATCTGGGATCACCAGACAAGCCTGAACCTTGGGGCTCAGCCTGAAGAAGTTGGAAGATTTCTAGGCAGCTGCTGACATGAAAAGGTGGAGGGCCAGCCTGGGGTTCAGGCCTCAACTTTGGTCAGGGACATGGACACACCACAGGCGGTCACGCCGGCCCACCCGACCTGGAAGAACCAGCCCACGGAGCCTGTGGTGAGCGCCCTGGAAACGCTCTCAGCCAATGGGGGCGATCGGGCAGATCGCTAACCCAGCCCCCTCCTCGCCCAGCTGCCTGCAGCGGTCACACGCCTGATAACGCAACTGTACTACCTCAGTCCCCTCCCCACCTCCTGCCTGTGTTCCCAGACCAACTCCCGAGTGAATCAACGCCCTCGTCTCGGGCCAGCTTCCGGGGGACCCACTAATATGCTGGAGAGTAGGGCAGACAGGAGAGATGAGTCTGGTGGGGACAGAGGGGCAAACCCTGCCACAAGGGAGGGTTTCCTTGGGCAGGTGCTGGTGACAAGGCTTCAGGTACTATGTCTATCCTGGGGTGAAGGAAGCTGCCCAGATGCCATACCTGGAACACCTATTAAGTTCACCAGGTGGCCTGTGAGGGTTAGGAGAGGGGAGACTTAGCCCTGGAATCTGTCCTCACCAAGACCTGTCCATGTGGGCAGGGCCACCTCCCACAGGCAGGAGCAACAGTCTGGCCCACCAGGCGGGAGATGACCCGACCCAGCAATCCACAGGGGCCCAAACTGGGAGGGGCTTCTGCTGGCCTCACTGGGTCCCCCACACTGGGCTAGGTCCTCTCCTGGGGGGCACTTCAAAGGCAGTGGGAGACAACCTGGGTGTTTTGGGGGCCTAAATTCTAAACGAGGGGAACTTGCCTGATTCTCCACCAGGCCATCTACTCTGAACACACCTGTCCACAAGCTGGAAACCACGTCAGTAAATGATCAAGGGCAAGGGCATGCTGACGCGCAAGGGCACACGGCGCCCTGGCAGGTGGACTGGTTCTTTCCAGTGTCCATCGTCATCAGTACCATGCTGCCGCAGAGCCGTCCGAGGTGCGGACGAGGGGCAAAGTGTACAACACAACAACCACGTGTGTTAGCGTGTGTGCGGGAAACATGGGGGACGGGCACCAAACATGTGGGTGCCTGAGGAGGGGCAGGAGAGCTTGTCCTTCACACCCCCTCTAACCCACAGTGGCCCCGCAAACCCCAGAATCTCTGTGTCTTCAGTTCTGAGTGAGATGCCTTTAAAGGAGCCGTGGACAGGGAGTTGGCAACCTGGGCTCCAGCCTAAGGCTGGTGACTTAGGGAAGTGGACTGCCGTTGCCAGGTCTGCCGTTGAACCAGGCGGGAGAAACCTTTCCAACAGAAATGGCACCAAGCTGGTCCATGGCCCCCCACCTCCCTAGCGCCACCAACCCCGAGGTCTCCTCTAATACGGCCGAGTGCAGCCAGGCGCCATGTGACCTCTTGGCGGCCAGGCCACACTGGCGGCTCATCCTGAGCCTCGGGCCAGCCAAGCTCCCCACAGTCTCCACCACTGCTGCCAAGTCTGGTCATGCCCAGCCCGTGCCTGACAAATAACATTCCTTCTTCATTACCAAGGGGCTGAAAGCATATCACAGCCGATTTAGGACACGAGCAAGGTGAAGCACTTTACCTAACATAGCTACTGTTGAGATATTTCTTTTTCTTTTAAACTAGTGATTATGTTTTCAATGTCGTTGCCAACAGAACACACTCATTTTTGTGTCTTCTGCATTCTCCCTGGTTGCTGACGTTCAGTGGCTACGTCAGGATATACCATTAACAGCACGCCGGTAGGTGGACTGCTTCTTTCCAATTTTTCATTGTCATCAGTGACACTGCCACGAACACCTCTGTGCAGAAGATACTGTCTGTGTTTCACATGCTTCCCTAGGACTGGATTCCTGGAATTTTCCCATCTGCATTTGCGCCCTGTGAGTACCTATTTCCCCACATGCTCAGGAAAAGTTCTGTTCCATTAAAGGGTGCCAAAGAGATGCCCCTGTGCAAGTCCTCATTCCTCCGGGCCGGGTTACGTGCTGTTTGTTTCCTGGCTCTTTCTGTTGCGCTCACCATTCGTGTTGTGGTGGACACTGGGATGCACCACCAAGATCCCAGTCTGATGCCCCAGCAGCAGAGACTGTGGTTAGCTGGCAGCCCAGGGCAGTTGCCCCTTCAAGGACTGCTCTTCTGTGCCAGCCCATATCCCATAGCCAATTAAAGAGGAGGAATAAAAGCCAGGACACCCCAGTTCAACTCAGAGCAACTCTGGGGGGAGCTATTCTGGCTTCAGAGCTCCCTGTGGGGTTGGCGAAGACCCACTGGGGCCGTATCATGGCTCGGCCTCTCCCTCTGCCTCCCCATGCTTGCATTCCTCCCTTTACCTCGGTGCTGATCCCAAGGCAGCCCCCGACAAACATCCCACACATTAAACTCCATCTCAGAGTCTGTTCCCTTGGGCTGTGAATTCTTGTGCATTTCAGCCAAGGTTCTGGTCTGTCAAAGCCACAGGGAACATCAGTTTTGGGTGGACGACCCATTCCTTCCTGAGGAGTCTGCAAATTGCAGGACCCTGCTGTCTGAGGTCCCTTTATGCAACTAACTGACAAACATTTCTGGAAGGACCGAGCCCTTCAGGACAGCACAGGAACCCCACCCCTCCCCGTGAAGGTGGGGTAGCCCTGCTTCCCCAGCTGGCTCCAGGCCAGCCCGAGATCCTGATGGACCTGGAGCCAACTCACTCCTCATGCATGACCCACATGGGCCCTTCTGATGACTCAGTCATTTATGCAGAGATCTTTTCCGGAGCTGCGCCTGGGTCTGACGCCCAGCCGACCTGTGTGTAAACCCTCACCTTGAAGCCTGTTTTCCTCTGTCGGCTCAGCTTCCACCCCCGTGACTTTTCAGTGCTATGGACGGTGGATCTGAGGTATTAGCTGCTTGGGATTCAACTCCTCAGAAGCTGGAGATCTGCCCTCAGCCAGAGCAGCTCTGCGGACCCTCGGGTCTCCTTAACGAATGGGACCCTCAGGTCTGCCTCACTCTTCCCCATTTCCAGGCTATTTCCCCTGACAGAAAGGGAAGCAAACGAGGGGCGGCGATGTTCTGCCTTTCTCTGTCACCGATTCACATGGCACCCCCCGCCGGGGCCTGCAGAAAGCCTTATTTATTTTTCCAGTCATGTGTTTATTTTTAGTAGGGGAAACATTTTAAAGTACAGAGAAGCATACAGAATATTATTGAAAACACCCATGTACCCACCAGCCAGAATGAATGTACGTTAGCATATGGTCATAGTCACACCTGATTTTTTAATAAAATATTACAGTAATGCCGTTTTTATGTTTCTAACTTTAGGTAAATGCTATGTTGTCCATATCCACCTGCACTTGCTTTTCACACTGAGCATTACATTTCTGAGCTCTCTGTACGTTCATGTACACACTGCCTACTGTGCTTCTGCAAGAACTTACGCAATACCCGCCGTCCTCCCCCTCGCTCCCGATCAAGCCCACAATGGACGTCACACAGGAAAGCAGGAAATGCCATACCTCTCCGTCAAGTTCCCTGGCCTGGCCCTGCACCCTGATTACAGAGTTTTTCAAACTCCAGTCACCTGACATCATTTTCTGCCATAGCCATAAAGCTGCTCTATTATAATTTACATACTATTTAGCTTTATAATTGGTTCACTTTTTTTTTGTTTTAATCCTCACCCAAGGATATTTTTCCACTGATTTTCAGATACAGTGGGAAGCAGTGAGGGAGAGAGAGAGAGACACTGATGTGAGAGACACACTGATTGGTTGCTTCCCGCATGACCCCAACCAGGGCCAGGGATCAAACCACAACTGAGGTACATGCCCCTCACCAGAATCGAACCACAACTCTTTGGTCCACAGGCCAAGGCTCTAACCGCTGAGCTAAACTGGCGAGGGCTGATTCACTTATTTTTTTAAATCCTCACCTGAGGATGTTTTTGAAATTGATTTTAGAGAGAAGAAGGGAAAGAAAGCGAGAAAGAGAAACATTGATTGGCCGCCTCCCGTACGTGCGTGCCTTGACCAAAGATCAAACCTACAACCTGTTGATGTATGGGACGATGTTCCAACCGACTGAGCTACACAAGCCAGGCCCATGATTCCCCTTTTAAAAACTTTACCTATAATAACGCTTACTTTTATTATCTCTAATAACATCTGTTGATAATGGTTGGAGCTAGGAGTTGGGCACATGAAATACACTCAAGTATTCATTTCAGCTTTGTTCCAAAATCAAGTAAAAAAACAACAACGAATCATATAGAACCCCACTCCTCCTGCCTAGATAATTACAAGTCTGTTTCTGCCTTTGTTCCCACTCCTCTGCAGTCTATTCTCAACCCCACAGTCAGAGAAAATACTGTGATAATGTCCCTTGTCAGTTCCAACCCCCAGGTACTCCCATATGCTTGGAATCCAGCCCCCACTCCTTCCTTTGATGGACTTGCCTTGCAAAACCCAATCATCACCTCCCTGACCTCACCTTCCTCACTCATCTGCTCTAGTTACCCAGGCTTCCTTGCGGATATGCTGGGCACAGTCTACCTCAGGGCCTTTGCACTCGTTGCCTCTGATGGAAAGCTCTTTCCTGATACCCACATGGCTCCCACCTGCAGTTCCTTCGGTCTTTACACCAACGTCACTTTCTCAGTGAAGTCCACTTTGACCACTCAAGTCCTGTAGTAACTGTCCTCCCCACCCCCAATACTTCTTCTCCAGCTTCCTCCTGCCTGTGGACCCCCTGTACTTAGCACTCTCTACTCTCCATTTTACTCTTAGATTTGCTTATTGTCTGTCTCCCTGCACTGGAATGTCATTCCCAAGAAGGCAGGGACCTTGGCCTGCTTGTTCCCTGTTCTGTCCCCAGTGCCTCACACAGAATCTGGTACGTAGCAAATGCTCAATAAATACAGTTGAATAAATGACTAACTTAATCCAAATGGGAGCTCCTGGGAAAGACTAGTAACTAGACTTACTACAAAGGCCAGCTTCCAGTTTTCAGAAAGGAACCAAGGCTAGATGAGGGAATCAGGCATGCTCTGGGGTTCCTCTAAGAACAGTCAGTACCAAGAAAAGCCTGGGGACTTCCTAACCCCTCCCCGCCATGCCCCAGGGAGGTGAGTCCCTAGCCAAGCTCTTACCGGTCACCATCTCCATCCCATAACCAGAGTCTTCGGAAGGCAAATGCCCGGGCATTGGGTCTGTCATTTCCTCAGAGGCTGGCGAAGGGTCTAGAGATAAAATTCCAAAGGACGAGAGACTCTCATGCTTGTCCTACCCTGTCATGACCCCTTGAGGACCCTAGCTCAGTGTGTCCATCCACACAGCAGGGTCCTTAAGGAAGCTGTTCCCTGGAACGCTGGGAGGGCAGCCTTAATGATCAGGGGCTAGGCGGGGGCCCAGGGACCCGGAACCCTCGGGCTCCTCGTGGCTACCCTATGCTGAACCTCCAGAGGCCAAGTATACCCTCCTCCTCCTCACAGACATGAAAACTGAGGCTTGGAGTTCGAGTCTAGAGTCAAACCCAGATCCTCTTACTCCAGTGACCATTCTTCTCCTCCCTCTGCCTCCCATCTCAGGGAAGCCAGGCCAGAGAGGTCGGGTGGTGGGAGGCTGCAGCTGAGACCTGACTCCTGCACGCAGGGCAGATGTGGCTGCAGGAGGCCTAGAACACCCCGGCCTAGCCGGGAGGGGACACGGTGATTCCGGTAGGTCTAGGAGCCCTGCTGTGGGAGTTGTTCGACTCCTGTGGGCTCAGGCTGGGGCATCAGCGGCATCCTTCAGAAGTCTGTCCCTTACCTGGGACGGTGACCTGAATGATATCCAGATCCTCTGGCTCAATTTTGATGGGCCTCAGCCCACTCAGCTCCCCGGAGGTTCCTGTGAGGAGGAAACAGGAGACCCAGCTGGATGTGGACACGAGCTTGGCTGGGCCGGGTGAATCCTTCCAAACATTCTCATGTCTGTGACTTGTTAGGAGCACCCAGGAAGTCCCATCAGCCCCATGCTCCTGCCCAGACCAGGAACGGAGGCAAAGCCATTTGCCACAGATGTACCAGGAGGCAGCACTGATGCTAGAAGTTTCCTGACTCCCTCGCGGTGCCACCCGAATCCCACCTGCCCTCCCAGCCTCCCCACCCGTGAGCTCCCAGCTGCTCTGCCACTCCCAGAATGCTCTAAGGCCCGGGGTGAGGGGACGGGTGGGCAGGGAATATTCATTAGTTCTCCAGGCTCAATGTCTGAACTGCTGGGTGAGGCTGGTGGACACTGTGAGTTCTGTTCCTCACCTGGTCCACAGTCTTCAGAGATCCCACTTTTGTCTGACCTGCGGGAAGGAAGCCGAGAAATGACGTGGCACCAGCCCAGCCTCCCCCCCCGGGCTGCCAGTTCAGAATGCACCCCAGACCTGTCACTCCCAGACCCACGGGATGGCCTCTCCGCCGCCAGGTTCCCAGGGCCAGGGCCAGGACCTGCTTACTGTCCTGGGGTGACCTGTCCGGGCGTCCACTCTCCCCACCAGCTGGGAGCTCCTGAGGCCTTGCTCTGGCCAGGTGGGGAGTAAAATTTAGCATGGGGTAGGGGTTTGATCAGTGCTTTTTGGAAGGACTGAGAGTTACTGCCTGGAGGGAGGACAGGGGTCTTGGAAGGCGGTTGGGAAACAAAGCTGGGCAGGGTCCCTGGGATGGACGAGTCAGTTAATTCCCTGAGCCTGTGGGGAAGCCTGGGCTGAACACAGGATCTGGGATAAAGGCCCCCCCCCCGGTTTCCAGGGGCCCAGAGTGTGGGTGGGGGTGGGGGGCACTGATGGATGGTGGCCGGGCCATGAACTGCGTGCAGGGCCTTGTGGACACGGGTCCGACACCTGGGTGCCGAGGAAGGCTTATGAGACCAGGTGACATGCAGCTAGTTCCCAAGGGGGGACCAGAGTTCTGCAGGTGTTCTTCTCTGTCCCTTGTGATCCTCCCTGCCCCAGTGGGGTGAGGACACACTGTGTGTGTCGGGGTGTCTACACGGAATGACTGTTTGTGAAGGGCAGCGGGGGCTGGGAGATACTGGGCACAGCGTCCAGGGCCAGCCCTAGGCCTTGCTCCTCCCCGCAGTCCACCTCAGTCCAGAGTAGGGTGCCCGTGGGCTTGAAGCGGGGTGGGGTCTTACCGAGCAGTCCCAGCTAGGTCAAGGACAGTGGCACGGGACACTTCTGCAGAGGTGTCCTCTGGCGGGCTGGCTGGCTCCAGTTTGGTGGGGTCTTTGGTAAACTTGTTCCCTGTGAGTCGGGGACGGGGAGGAAATCAGGGTGAAGGCTCTCCAGCCTCCTTCTGCCTGTGGGTCACCTGAGCAGGGGCCTCTGCATGAAGGTCTTGGGAGCACCCTGGGGTGCGGTCTGGCCTCGGCCCCTCCTTCTAGCGGGCTCTATGTCCAGCGGGGCCAGGGTGGGTCCTAGGGAAAGATGCCCCCTCTGGAAGAAGGAATGAGGACCCCAGTGCCGGGGAGGCCAGGGATCTTCGAGGACTGGGGAGGAAGGAGCTGTCATAAATGACCATCCTGACCACACATACGCTGCTGGGGCTGAGGGACCCCTCGGGAAAGGGGTCTCATTCCCCCCAAGGCCGCACCATAAGACCATTCTCTCTAGTTACCCAGCAGAGGAAGGGCTCTCATCACACCCACTTCACAGATGTGAAAACTAAGGTCCATAAAACCCTGCCCATGGTCATGAAGCTGGTGGGAGGCAGGGCTGGAATGGGGACCCAGGTACATTGCACCCCAAGATCTGTGCTCCCTTGGCTGAACCAGGCAGAGCCGACCTCTGAGAGGTGTGCTTCCTACTGGTTGTGGCCTGGGCTCTGGGGCTGCGTGCCTGGCTTTGTAGCCAGGCTCCACTGCTTATTAGCTGGGCTTTGGGGAAAAGAAAAAATCCACTTCATAGGACTGCTGAAAACAAAATTAAATTAAAAGGAAGTATTCTAACAGCTTAGAAAAGTACCTGGCACATGTTAGTACTCAGCAAACATTAGCTGTACTATTCCCTGCTCTGGGCATCCCAGGTCTCGAGGGGCTGTCTGCTTCCGGGAGCTGGGGGCCTGTGTCTGCCCTGGGATGCAGAAGCCACACCAGGTCCCTCTCTATCCCAGGAGCCAGTGTAAGGGCAGCTCCAGCCCTCTCGGGGGCACCAGCTTGGTGCTTCGGAAAGATAAGACGGTACCCGCACATACCTGTGAAGATTCGCTCGTCAAACATCCTGGAGAGAGAGGAGAGACGGGCATGAGTGGTGAGGCCCAAGGGCTCCCCCAGGCTCAGGGAGCCGGCCTCCAGATGCCCTTGGTGATGGTCACTTGAGTCCCACATGCACAGCTATAGCTGCAGACCTGGGCCTTGGGCTGGCCACATGTGGACAGGAGAGAGTACGATCCAGAACAGCTGGATACCCCAAAACAGCCAGATACCCCAAACCATTTCTCCCCAGCCAGGGAAGTCATGGGCAACCCCTGGGCAGTTCTGGACGGTCCGACCTGCTCATCACGATGCCCCGGGGGCATCCTCCTGCCCTGAGTTCTCCTTGGCCACAGCTGGCGGATGACTCACACCCCTTTCCCACCAGGGCCCTGCAGGCTTTCATTCAATACTGCCTGTGTCTCAGGGACATCGTGGGGAGAGACCCTGTTCCCATGAAACTTTCTGCTGACTGCACAACCCAGGCCTGTCATCAGATCACAGATATGCAAAATGACATGGGACCCGTCACATGCATCTCAGAAGCCAAGGGGGCCCAAGCAGAATGGGGGCTGGGAAAGACTTGAGGGGAGGGGGTGGCAAGCTCAGGTGGGACAGCTGAGAGGCTCTCTAGGTAAAGGCACGGGGGAGGGGGGCTCCCCTGGTTGGTTGGTGCTCAGGCACCTGGTCTCTACCCTGTGGGCCGTGGGGAGCCCCAAGAGGCACGGACCAATCACATCACTCCATCAGCACAGAGGATGGACTGGAAGGGAGATAGATGGCTGGGAGTCTGCGGGCCGTTCAGAGACCTTTGAGTCATGCTGGTGAGATACCTAAAAAGGTGGCCGGGAAAATGAAGGGAAGGTGGGCAAGGGAGCTGGGGTTACTTGCCTACTTGACTTCAGCACTGGTGTTCTGCCCCCAGCCCCAACCAGGGTGGCACCCCGCAGATCGGGGACCCTTGGGCAGCTGGTCTGGGGGCCTGCAGTGGAGCCTGTATGCCAGGAAATGGCTGGAGAAGGGGACAGGGCTCGGTCCTTGAACTCAGGCTGCAGAGGTGACATGGGACACATGAAGGGGAGGTCTGCGTCCGACCACAAGGGGGCAATGCCTAAGGTTGGCCCAGTGGAAAATTCAAACAGATGCAAAAGAGTCAGCCACAGGAGGCAGGGCCTGGGTCACCACGGGGGTGAGACCACAGCAGGACTGCCCGTTCTCACTCTGAGAGGCCCGCAAGGCCGAGAAGCAGCCAAGGGAGGAATTCGCAGAAAAGTGGCTTCCTTTCTGAGCCCTGCTTCCTCAGCCTCCCCGTGATGGGAGGCTGCTGGTACGGCCTGTGGTTTCATTATTTATGGCTTTAGTTATGTACCCGGAGCACAGGGATGGGGGCCCGCACAGTTCCCTGGTGCAGTTGTGGGGGCAGATGACACCTGATGGCAGCTCCAAGACTGTGACACGTTCTCACAGCTGCCCAGCCTGAAGGGACCTGTCCACCTCCCACAGCGCCCTCCGGACACTGTGCTCCTAAAGTCCTACCCCATGTCGGCCCCTCAGGTGTGAACTCAGATGCCCTCAGCAGGGCTCATGTCCTGAAGGGACAGGGAATTTGGAGGCCAGAGCTTGGCACAAGTGTGAACCTGGGGGCCTGGGAGCCCCCTACGGCCAACCACAGGCCTTGTCGAGGGGCTTCTCCCTTTGGTAGGAGAGCACCCTAACCTCCCCCCACCCTGAAGACACCTGGGCCGAGGCAGAGATGATCTCTGGCTGCTTCCTAAGCCCTTTCCCCGATGCACGTCCACTAGAGTGACCTCAGGTGCTGCGTGGATGAGGCCAGGACGTGTAACAGTGGGGAGTGTAGAGGGCTCAGAACGGGGCAGCCACTGTTCAGGCACTTTACTCAGACCCAGTCATTCAGCCTCCCATCAGCACTATGTGGACAATCACTAGCCCCATTTCACAGATGAGGAAAGTGAGGCACAGAGCAGTCAAGTGATTTGCCCAAGGACACACAGCCGGGAAGTGATAGGCCAGGATCGGAATCCAGGACAGCAGTGCCGATGTGCTTCACTCCTTTATACATCAGGGGGGTGAGGTCGGGGGGAAGGACTCGTGTCTGTTGAGCATCTACTGCACGTCAGGTGGGTTATGTCCGTTTCCTCAGTTTACATTGGGGAGAACCTGGGGGAGGGGCATCATTGTCCCTGTTTTTATAGATGAGGAAACGGGGGCTCAGAAGAAAGTTGCCATTCACGGTTATCAAGATGCAAGTGGCCTCAAGCCCAGTCACCTGATGCCGAAGCCTCCTCCTCCAGGAAGCCCAAGTTTGCTGCTCAAATGCCATTGAGTCTACACCTCGGAACATGTTTTGAAGTGCCCTGGACTCATCACAGGGCGATCACCCCCATGATGGGCAGCAGCCTCTGGGGGCAGGTGGGGACTATGCTTGCTGTTTCATTAACTCCTCAGGAGAGCCCAGTGCAGGGCCGGGCCTGCAGGAGGTGTTCGGCACATCATCCCAGTGAAGAAGGAAATGAGCTGTAGTCTGCATCAGGGGAGGTGAAACACCATGGTCAGGCACGTAAGGGGACGCTGAGGTGTCCTTGGTGCTTTCTTTTCTCCTACCCCTACCGAGTCAACTGAGAGAAAAGGACTTAGGCCCTGGCCGGTCTGGCTCAGAGGTTAGAGCATTAGCCCAGACACCAGTGAGTTGAGGGTTCAATTCCGGTCAAGGGCACGTACCTCGGCTGCGGTTTGTCCTCAGCCCTGGTCGGGTCATTTGGGAGGCAACCAGTTGATGTATCTCACTCTCTCCCCCTCCCTTCCACTCTATCTGATGGTAAATAGAAAAAGTATACCCTCAGGTGAAGATTAAAAAACAAAACAAAAAGGACTTAGGCAGCAGCAAGAGGGATTTAAGCTAGACAACAATAGGCACTGCCTGATGACTGATTACATTCCACCTCCAGAATCATTCATCAAGTGGGCCCACAGCAGGGGTTATAAAAGCACATGAGATGACTCAGCCGCAGCAGCAAGCAAGGTGAGAAGTGTGCTAATGGGGGGAGGGGCATGGTCTTTCAGACTTAGAGAAAAGCAAAAGCAAGCCTTGAAAGACAGACAGGTGGGAAGCTGGTCCAGGTGGAGGGAAGGATTTCGGCAAGGGCCCAGAGGCAGGTGCAGCGGCAGGAGTTCCCAGGGGCATGAGAAGGCAGAGCAGCAAGAAGGATGGCTCAGTGGCCATCAAAAGGCCAGAGAGCGTGCCCTGCACCGAGGGCCAGAGGTGGTGAAGGGTTCTAAGCAGGAGACCCACATTGTCTCACCTGATTTCCAGACTCTTCTCCAGGGAGGCATCGAGAGCCCCACCCACCATCCTGGCCACTTGTCTCAGCCTTCCGTCCTCGCCTGGGCCGCTAACATGGGATCCCAGGGTCCACCTGGGCCCTCTTCTCTTGTCATCTCTCTCTCTCCTCCTCACGATCCCTTCCTGGCCCATGCTGACAATGTTCAGATTATTATCTGTCACCCAGGCCTCTCTCCAGAGCTTCTGATATCTCAACTTGGCTAGGAGAATTTCATCACCTGAGTTTCCCTGAGTCAATGTATCCAAAATGAACTCAGACTCATGCGGGCAATTCTGTTCCCCTCCCCATCCCAACATTCCATCCACCAGCAAACACTATCACAGCTGAAAATCTATCCCAAATCCAGCCACTTCACCCGAAATGAGGGCCTGGCCCACTGCTGTAGCCTCCTTTCGAGTCTCCCCACCTCTGCTCAAATCTCCCCGAGTCTGAGGGCCCGTCAGACACCGACTCTGGCCTCTAGCGCCCTGCGGAGGGCCTACCCACCACTCTAGAACGAGTCTCGACCTTACTCACATCCCAGCCTCTCTGCACCCCTGGCCAACCCTTCTGCCCAAACACTGCCCAGCTCTGTGTGAGGCCTCCCCTTCTCCAACTCCCAGCTCTGGTCTAACAAATGGGACCTTCTCTCAGAGACCCCCTGACCACCCTAAATAGCACCCCCTATTTCTCTTCCTCCCATAACCCTGTTTATTTCGTAAGCTCTAAGAAGGCAGAAGGTATGAGCCCAACTCGGACAATGTGTTCGTTCCTTCATTCATCCAGATACGCATCAGGCGTCAACTACATACCAGGGACTGCTCCGGTCACTGGGGCTCAGCAATGAGCCAAATAGCCCTGTCTGCAGACCCTGCTCACTTCACAGTCTAGTGGCAATAGACAAGCCAGCATGCACGAGTCAACAAGTGCACTGGGACCGCGCCCTCAGAGAGGGAACATTCCGGAACAGATGCCTGGGGAGGGACCAGTGTGGTGCTGCCTGCAGGCAGGGGGCTGGCTGGCTCGGCCTCTGGCCACCCCTCCATCTCTAACCATTAAGGAGGGAGCATCTGGGAAGTCTGAGCACTGCCTAGAACTGCAGGTGCAGGCTTGGTGGTGAGTCCAGCTATGAGGGCCAACACCCTCCCCAGGGAGGAGGTGGCCACACAGCCGCTAGGTTACGGGGTTTGAATTCTCTCCCAGGTCTGCCTGATTCGCTGTGTTAAGTCAGAAAACTCCTTCATTCCACCCTTGCCCCATCGTCGCCTCCCCAGGGCCCTGCCCAGCCCTCACACCCTAACACCCCACACCCAGGCCAGCCTGGAGCAAGGGCCATGGCCCCTGCAACGTGCCCCGTACCTCTTAATGATGAAGTGGATGCTGTGCCGCTCCTCCAGGATCCGCTTCAGCTTGGGGACCCCGTAGGTACAGGGACGCTTGAAAGGGATCTTGTCTGGGATGCCCACGATCTCCACAGCCTCTGGGTCGCAGGCGATCTTCCTGTAGGGGACGGGGACCATGTGGTCCAGGCCCAAGGCTTCCGCTGGAAGGGCAATGGCAAGGCTGAGCGTGAGGAAGGCTGCAGGCACGCAGGGCCCCAGGGCATGGTCACCACCACCTCCCATCTCTTGCCACCCAGTGGCCACACTGACGTGTCAAATCATGTCCTCTCTCAAACAATGCCCACAGGCTCCCATTTCACTCAGGGATGGTCAAAGTCCTACCTGGGCCTAGGGGGCCCAATATGACCAGGACCCCAGCACCTGTGACCTATCTCCCTTTCACCCCTCTGCTTGCTCACCCTGGTCTCTCCAGCCTCTTTGTTGCTTCCCTAACATGCCAGGCCCCCACCACCCCAGGGCCTTTGCTCTTGCTCCTCCATTTAGTCAGATATTTTTCTCCCAGATAACCATATGCTTCCCTTTCTCTTTTTCTCCAAGTGTCTGCTCAAACGTCATCTCGTCAGCCTAAAACAAACCCTCCACCCCTCCCTAGGCCACCCTGCTTTGTCGTTCGCCCCGAGTTTATCACGCCCTGACACCCCAAACATGCTCATCTATACGCTGGCTTCCCGCCTGGAACCCAAGCTCCGCGGGATGGAGGCAGGGCTGGCCCGCAGCAGCTGCTCCTTGCATTTTCTGAGTGAACGGACGGCTACGGGAAGCTCCCAGGCTCGAGGCGGCTCTTGGCAGGATGCTGCTGGCCACACAGGTGTGCCTTTCCCTCCAGAGAGGGGCCTGGCACTCCTTGTGCACTTCGGTGACATAAATGAGATGCAGGCCGGAGGCTGAGCGCTTTGCCGACAGTAGTGTAGACAGAATCCGGGCTCCTGAGTGGTCCCTGTTCTTTTCTTCCAGACTTGGATTTGGTTGTGTGCATTTCAGTCCTTGGCTCACACCCAGCTCTACTCACCAAACACTACAGAGCACCCACCATGTGCTTGATGGCACTTTTTTTTATAATTAAAAAAAGGTTTTTCTTTCTTTATTTTTAGAGAGAGAGGGAGGGAGAGGGAGAGATAGAAACATTGATGAGAGAGAACATCGACTGGCCACCTCCTGCATGCTCCCCACGGGGGGTTTGGCCCACAACCTGGGCATGTGCCCTGACCGGGAATCGAACCAGTGACCTCTTAGTGCATGGGTCGATGCTCAACCACTGAGCCACAGCAGCTGGGCAGATGCTACTTTTTTAAAAAATCGATTTTTAGAGAGATGGTAAGGGAGAGACAGAAAGAGAAACATTGATTGGCTGCATCCTGTATGCGCCCCAACTGGGGATAGAACCCACAACCTAGGCACATGCCCTGACTAGGAATCGAACCTGCAACCTTTACATGCACGGGACAATGTTCCAATCAATGAAACCACTGGCCAGGGCTTGATGCGTCCCTGTTCTCCCAAGACCTGGGAGGTCTCAGGAGATGAGCTGGGCTGGATTCCCACTTTTTTTTCTTGTTGTTGAAAGTATTACAGATGTCCCCTTTTTTCCCCATTGACCCCCTCCTTTCTGCTCCCACCCCCTCCTGCCTTCCCCAGCCTAATATTCGTGTCAACTGGCTGTGCACACATGCATATAAGTTCTTTGGTTCATCTCTTCCCACCGCTCCTACCCCCATCCATCTGAGTTATGTCAGTCTGTTCCCTACTTCCATGTCTCTGGATCTCTTTTGGTCGACAGCTTATTTTGTTCATTATGTTCCACAAATAAGTGAGGTCATATGGTACTTGTCTTTCTCTGACTGGCTTATTTCACTCAGCATAATGCTCTCCAGGTCCCTCCACGTCGTCTCAAAGGGTAAGAGATCCCAGCAAACAAAGCCCCGGCCTGAATTTCTACTCTCGCCTTGTCATTCTGATTTCTCCCAAGAATCCCCTATCTCCTCACTGTTCCCCAGACCCCTCCCCATCCTGGTCTGTGTTCCCTCCAAGTTTTGTCTGTCCTGACAGGTACCAGTCCTGAGCTGGACCTCCCTCCAGCCATGCCCTGGCCAGGCAGAGCAGAGCTGTCCGGGGCCCTCCCTGGGACTCCGTCAACTTTGTTTTTCTGTTGATGCAGCCCAGGTCTGCACTGGCGGCTTTGACAGCTCGGTCCCACTGTGAACTCACACTTAACTCATGTCAAATCAAACCCTCGAAATCTCAACAGCTGTCAAACCACTTCTTCCCTCTGCTCCCACCTCCAACCCCACCAGCCACGCCCCAGCCCCAGCGCTTGAGCAGTGGGTTCCTCAAGTCTACGTGAACTCGTGTCCAGTCGCGTTCATCAGATGTGCTGGGCCCGGCTCTTCAGCGCCACGAGCTCCAGCGGACAGAGGCTCGAGCAGCCCCGCCTCGGCTGCAGCAGGGCCGGGAAGGGGAGACCCAGCCATCGCGCATAGTCCGACTTCCCTCGTCTAGTCTCAACTTCTCCCAAGGGGACAAAGTCCTGAGGCTTCCTGAAGGCTGACCCCTCCCTTTCTTTTGTTTTCCTCTCTGTACCCTTAGCCCCATCACCTCATGCCCTCACCCAGAACTGGTGGCTGAAAGGGCAGAGCCAGAAGCAGAACCTGTGCACCCAGGGTCTGCAGGATGCCTCAGGTCGACAAACGTCCGCACCCACGGGACCCCCAGTACTGACAGGGAACCGCCCTCTCCCCAGGGCAGCTGAAGGGAAAGCTGAGACGGGGGCAAGACCTGGACCACTCTAAGCCCAACAACCCTCCTTGGACTTGGGGCCCAGGTGCTGATGTCTAGAAAAGGTTCCACGTTCCAGAAACATCAAAAGCTCACAACAGGCCAGAGACGGGCGGCTGTGTGCCAGCTGGGCTGGAGCAGAGCCCTCCCTGGCTCCTGCCCCCTGCTTCCCATCCAGTTCACACCTGCTGGGGGCCCGGGGGACAGATGCAGACCGGTCTCCAGTACAGCAGGACTGGGCAGAGGGCGGGCCAGGGGGGCCACATCAAAGGCACCAGGCTATTCCAGACTCCTCACTAAAGCCTCAAGGGCCCTGCTCAGCCCCACCGCAGCCTGAAACTGCCAAGCCCACCTGCCCAGGCCTCCTCAGCCCTAGCCTGGGTCAAAGGGCACCTCCTCCATGAAGCCACCAGTGACTGCCCAAGTCCACTGAGAATTCTCCTTCCTTCGAGCTAGCCTCCCTTTCCGAGGACTCCCACCTGTGTGCTACACATCCCAGCCTGGACGACTGTGGCTGCGGCCCGCTACTGAGGCACCTGGAGACCAGCGTTGGCCGGGGTGCCTGGCACAGGTGGAGGCTCAAAATGCACGAGTAAGTGTGAGAGCGGTACATATGTGTGAAGAAGAAAGGGAGGAAAGTAAGACTGGTGGTGATGTAAGTACCTGTGTGGTCTTCAGCTCTGGTACCTGGCACAAGGGCTCCCGAACCTTGTCATTTCCCAAGTGACGGGTGAGAAGGGCATCTTTTGTTATTCATAATAAGCCCCCTCCAACCATACCTGACAGGGCTTTGGGGGCCCACCTAGCCCAGGCTAAGTCTCAAAGAACAAGTGGGAATTTGCCCCCAAAAGATGCAAAGGGCCTGCCAGGCAGAGGGCACCGCGCAGGCACAGGCAAGGAGGCAGGCAGCGGCCCGGTGCTGTGGGAAATTCACAAGCAGCCATTTCTCATCCAACAGCCTGCTCCCGAGCTGCCCGCCTCCCCCAGCTGAGTCAGGGTCTGGGGTTCTGCCATCAGCTCAGCCCCTGGAGAAGGCAGACGAGAAATATTGACACAGCCACCCCCTCCCCAGACAGGGGATGGCATTAGCACCGATGGCATGTGGGTGACAGACAGCATATGGCTCCGGCTGTCACGTTAGGGAATACAAGTGACTGCCACATAACGAGATGCTCCACACGCTGCCGGGGCCACGCGGTGGGCCGCCGCCCACTCACCATATCTGCTGTTGAACAGGATCTGTACGCACTCCCGGAGCGTGTTGATGTCCTCGGTTTCCTTTATGAAGGCGTCCCACTTCTCTATCAAAACACAGGAGGTGCAAGTGATGGCCAGTCAAAGACGTGACCCATGGCCTGGCTACTTCATGATGAGACGCCCCGGGTCCCAGCTGGGGCTGAGTCCTGACAGCCACACTCCCTCCAAGGCCCCGGGGGCCTGGGCTTTCCCCTCCAGAGCCCCAGCCCTCCCACCCTTTCCCACCTTGGACCCTGAGGCCCCAGCCTCCTGCAGGAAGCAGCCCCACACAAACCCAGGACGCTCTGAGGGTCTCCCCATCTGCTCTCTCCTCTTGTTTCTGTCTACCCCATGGGCAGTGGACACTGCAGGCTCCGCCTGTCCATCCTGGGCCCCTCCCGCCCCAGACGGGTAGCAGGTTGGGAGAATGCTCCCTCTGAGTAAAAAGAGGCTGAGTCCTGACCTCAAAGACCTAACCCTCACACCTCACATCTGGGGTCTCACCCGGCCCAGGCCTTGTCAGCTTCCCACATACCCTCAACCATGCTGGCTTCTTACAAACCAAAGCCTCTGCCTCAATTTACTATGAATAAAAAGAGTGATCATTTGTCCTTATAATTATAAAGCAACATCTTTAATTTATTAAGTGCTTATCTGTGCTAAGTACTACACACACACACACCCCCTCCTATAAAATCTCTCAGGACAACCCTTAAATATAGACGTTATTTCTATTCTTTAGATGGGAAAATTGAAGCTCAGAGAGGCTCAGTATTTCGCCTGAGATCACCTAGCTAGGACCCAGTGAGATTCTACCCCCTTGCCCACCATGGCCTCCTTCAATGCTGTTCTATCTGGATATCCATGTCCCCTCCCTGCCAGGGATGAACCTTGTTTGGGGCAGCAGGGTCTCTATTCTCATCCCAGGGGTCTAGGTTGTCTAAAAAGAGCCTTCATTGGAGGAAAAAGAGACCTCCACTAGGCAAAACTGCTGAAAAGTCTCACTGCATCCCTCTCTGGTATAAATGAATCCCAAATTGTCCTGCTCTCAGTTCTCGGTGAGGTACTTTCAAATCTGCCCACAATTTTTTTTAATATTGTTTCAAGAGGTGGAGTTTAATTCCTCTCTCTCCCCCTTTGAGTGTGGATTGGATCAAGCTTCTGGCTTCAAAAGGGTAGTATATGGCAGACGTGACAGTGATTTCTGAGGCTAGGTCATAAAAGACATGTGGCTTCCTCCTTACTGTCTCTGGGATCACTAATTTCAGGAAACCAGCTGCCATATTGTGAGGATACTCAAGCAGCCCTGCAGAGGCCCAGGTAGTGAGACTAGGCCTCCTGCCAAGAGCCACCCACTCAGCTTGGAAACAATTACTCCAGCCCCATTCAAGCCTTCAGATGATCACGGCCGCAGCCGACATCTGGATGACAACCCCCTGAGAGATCCTGAGCCAGAACACCCAGATGAGCTGCTCCCGAGTTCCCGTCCCACATAAACTGTAAGACATAAATGCTTGTTGCTTTAAGCTAGGTTTGGGGGCAACTTGTTATGCAGCAATATATAACTATCTACACTGGTTTTACTCACAATTCCCTTGTGCAGAGCTGTTCCTCCTTTCTCTCACAAACAGATGGTAGACACATTTCTATTTTATCA